>NW_028262358.1:26961860-28182485 GCF_047370975.1 Nipponia nippon
AAGGGCACTTTGGGTACCACTGTCTGTCTCAGGATGAGTCACAGAGATGGAAAGAAACATCAGCAGAGTATGACGGGGCATCCTGGGCCTCAGATCCACAGCAGTTACAGGATCTGCACTTTTTCTTTACAGAAAGGTACTACTCTTAGTGGGGTGAGGAGGACCCCCCTTCCCCCCCCCCCCAAAAAAAAAAAAAAAAAAAAAAAGAAGGTCAGTGTCTAGAGCTAGTACAGCTTTTCTGGCTGTAAGGTATCTCTACAAATGGAGAAAGAAGGGATGATGCTGCTTATGTTCATGCCATTGTGTCAAATTACTTTATCATACTCCCTTTATATGATGCATTACAAAAGGCTGCTGAGTAGCTTTTTGCAAATTATATGCTATAGAAGAAGTTATAATGACTACAATAAAACCAGGAAATATTTCTATGGAGAAAGGTGAAGTAGCAGTAAATAATAACTAAAGAGAAAATAAAATTATGCTTACAATGAGAAACGGAACTTGGAAATAAGAGGTGGAGACACCTTCATCTAAAATATCAAGTCAAAGTATTTCTGACATTTTAGAAAGCCTAGATAACATAATTACATTTATTTATTTGCCTATCCTGGCATTTTAAAATTCTGGTGTGTGCAGGAAGTGACAAAATACCACAAAAGAGCTTGTGTCCTAATTTTTCTGGCTGATTGTGATCAGGGAAATACCAGAAATATCATGGGAAATTTTTCTCACATTTGCAAATTGAAAAAGTAAAAAAAAAACCAGCTCAACTTCTGCAGCTAGTGCTGAGTTAATACCTGTGATCTGAGGTTTCTTAGAATTGAGTAGACAATTTCTGGATACTATTAATACAGAAAATCAAGATGAGAGATGGCAGATCTAACAGTAAAACGCCAGGGACTGTAAAACAGAAAGTCTGGGTTACTCTTCTTTTCCATCATTGTCTTGCTCTGTGATCTTGTGAAAGGACACTTTCTTCAGTTAGCTTTCCCCTTGTGAAACAGGGACAAGAACACTTTCCTACTTGACATAGTGAATATTATTGTGTGTAACGTGCGTTCTTTTCATCAAATATGAGGATACCTGCAAATATTTTGATAAGTAAAGGATAATTCATCTTCTTGGCCCAACTCTTGGATCATCTTATTATTTGATTTGATGGAATTTTTTATGTAAGAAATACTTCTTTTCAAATTGGACAGTTTCAGTCCAATTCAGTTATGTTTACTGCTTCTATAGTCACTTATCCCTGACTTTAAATATTGATGTTGTCTAAAATATAAAATTTTAATAATATCTGATAAAAGCATGAAAAAGAACAGATTTTAATCTAAATTCAGTACAACAGGCATTTTTTATACAAGAATCTCTTAGCTGAAATCCCTCAATGTATGATATTTGTGTTCAGAGAACCTGAAGTCCCAGAGCCAAAATAACCTGCCATTTGAGATTCAGCAGTCTAAACTCGTTACGCAGAGAAACAACCACAAGGTGGAGACGTTACAAGGTCTTATTAGCAAATATAAAGCATAGTGCCTAATACTGATTTTTCCAGTTTTTATCTAGGGAAATAGGATAGTATTTTAAATCGCAATTGTCTCTAGTTAACAATTATAGTGCACTAACAGTAAAGGAAGTCTGTAATAGCAAAATAATTAAAAGGAAGGCCATTTCTATCTTGACCTTGAAATTAGTTCCTTATATTTCATAAAATTTAATGATTATTAACTTGATTATTTCTTTCTATGAAGGAACATGACCTATGTTAGTGAAATAAATTGTGTATTTGCTAAATATATAGCTAGACTGCAAGTCAGCTTTGCACAGTCATCCAAATATCCCTTAAGATCTTCAGACGGCCATGCAGAAACTATCTTGACTTTAACTGTAGGAGGGAGAGTAGCAGAGAGAGAGTGAGAGCACAAGCTGGAGCGTGCTGTATTTCAGCTCCGATGTATATACCTGTATGAGTGAATGCCACCACCTCTTGCCATATTCGCACCATAGGAACTGCGGGTAAGAATTTCATCAAGCTAAGGAAACTTTCAAAAGAAGTAAAAGGTAAGATTCACAATCAGTCACATTCACAAGGATAAGGAAGAGAAAGAAATAATCCTGGCATTTTTAAATTCTCTACCCAGTAGTCTGAGCACTATGTAGGCAAGGAAAATGTGCATTCAGCCCCTTTCCTGAAATCTTTAAAGTAGAAATTTGACTACTACACCCTGACCATCTGACCGGTTAGGAAATATTCTTACAAAATTGAAGATATGGGTTCCAAACTCTGCTTTGAATAAAACAGGAGGTTGTCTAATTATTCTACTGGAAAAGATGTAAAGGAGCAACCACCACTTTCTCCTGACCTACATGATTTTTAACTGCTCTTGTGAATCTAGATCCCAAATGATTCATCTTTATAATTTTCAAAAACATTGATCTTTCATTGCCCACATTTTTGGCAGTACTAGTATCAGAAGAGGTTTATAAGATTGCTTTAGAATATTGGAATTTCTAGGAATTATAGGGTTTTCTGTACCCATAGAATAGTCTACCAATTTCTCTCATCTTTTGCTCCATTTTCTAAATCCGTGCTTTTTGTATAGGGTATGGGGATATGTGCTACAGGACTTTCCAAAATGCAACGTACTCCTGTTGCCAGCAATCTCAAGGTTTTCAAATGCAATAAATGCTTTCTGTAGGAGTGGAACTTAATCTGACTTGGAAAAGTAAGACCTATCATCCTGAAGGGTTTTTACACCACTATCTTGAGACAATTCAGTCATAGAATCATAGGATACCAGGTTGGAAGGGACCTCAAGGATCACCTGGTCCAACCTTTCTAGGCAAGAGCAGAGTCGTACGAGGTATTTTGAGACATGAAAAAAATCTTTGGGGAGTAGTACTGGTGTTATCTACATCTGTTAAATTTAAAACTTCAAAATCATTTAAACTTAGGCATAAGTCATCTGTTCTTTTCCTGGAGATACAATCTGACACAGAAGGAACTAGAAAGTTCAAGAATCATCATAGTTCTACTTCCCCATGAAATATGTTACAATGCTATATAACTTTGGCTGAAAGTTGTGTATATGCTACATATTCATTGCTAAGAGTTGTAAAGTTATGTATAGCTATAACTTCTGGAGCCAACTTCTATCAAGCTCATCCTTCAAACCAGCAAAAATCATCCCTTTAGAGTTCATACAGAAATACTATAGTTATGTGTTATGGGAAGTAAAGAAATGGAAATTAAAAGAAATTTGCTCCTGTGTTTTACATACACTATTTGTGCTCCTTCATGTTCTTCCTCTGTAGTAACTAAGTTATCCTGAATCAGGATAATGTGGATATGTGTTTTGATTTATATGTATATATTTATCTATATGAAAAGTTATTTCCCTGATTAATTTTTCAAAACAACTTTATCATTCTTAGGATGCAAGAATCTTTATATTGCAAGCATGTTGTACAGCTTATGGTTACCTTAACAGTAGTATGTTACCATTGATAGTATTAAAGCTTAGAAATCCCCCAGACTCAGTGACTTCTAATTTAAAATGCTAGATTCTTACTTCTCCATTATGGTCTTACTGTATACATTAGTTTGACTTTACAAACTGGATAATGAAGATAGAATTGCACAATATCAAAACCAGACCATAAAATATTAACTTTAGGTGAAACACCCTCCCTTGCAGAAGCCAGAAGACGACTCATATATTGCTTAAGTGTATGGGCTGCAGCTGGCACTCCACACAAGTTCTCTATCAAGCCCCAGAATGAAATACTTAAGGCTGATCCAGACAAGTAAGGGATGGAAATAAGAGGGTTACTGCAGGAGGAAGAAGCATACTTGCTTTTTCTTCTTTATTTTTTCTGTCGGTTTCCGTATCCAGAGCATTTGCAGACACAATGGACCTAGTGGTGTCAATTTTTTCTTATTATCAGTACATAAACCCACAATTACGCATTCATTATGAGTCACTACACACTTCTGTATGAGTAACCGTAGATAGACGTTGTTCTGTGAAAACTGAAAAATGCACCCACAGCTATTTCTAGCCCTGTTAAGGAGGCCCACTGAATATATGTCTATGTGCGTTTAGATCAGCAAAGACCCTTACAAGGCAGCAAATCCTTAAAATCAACAAAAGTGTGAGCTGGTAGCTACTGTAATTGCTAGCAGTGAGTCATGTTAACAGAGAAATGGTGAAATATGGCCTGTTTTATTATTATTATGAGGGGCTATAGCTAGATTCAACTGAAGAATATAGGGCTCATGGGAAGCCTCATAAACACTGACATAATCAAGTATTGGTTTTAATACAAATTCATAAATTTTTATAGGTGTCGAGTTGTCAGGCAGATAATATATGACCAAACTCTGGATAAAGTATATGGAAAAAAAGCATTCCAGAAGGACTGCAAATATAACATGATACAGTGCAATGCCACTGAGGACTGCAGCTTTGTTGGGACTGCAGCTGTGAGCGAAGGGGTGCACACACTGTTCTAGCCGGTGCCTTTGGAGGGCTGGCCTGCCTCCTGAAAGCTTTCTGTACTCAGAGAAGTCTTGAAACTGTTAACAAAAGCTAGCAGAGAAATGTGAGCAGTAAACGTACTGAGTGTATTTTTCACAGAATTCCTTCTTTTACTAAAGGCAATATTTTCCTCATAAAGAAATAAGAATAGGGATGGATGGGCTGGAAGATTTGCCAAAGGAAGAGATGGGGCCTTTCTCCACTAAGTCAGAAAGCTGGACTTGGTCCAGAGAAGTAGTATTTTGTGTGCAGCTACTAGCTGTGTTTCCCCAGTCACCAGTGAAGTATCATACACCATGCATGAAACATCCCTTGTAAAAGATGTCAGCAGAAGGAGCGCATATCACCTACCTCTCAGCTTTAGGAGCAGGCTCTCTAGCTCCAGAGTTAATACACGCAATGAGTGGGTTGGAGGAAGACTCAAACTGCTGCAGCTCACGCTGCACACTGGATAACGACTGGGGGAAAAAAAGAGCCTGAATGACCACTGTGGCAGCCAGTTTTACCATTGCAGAGTACATAAAGGAAACATCTAAGAGCACAGATGGCTGCAGCTTCTCCCTGACCCTCACAGAGAAGAATGCAAGGCAGGGGCCCCTTTCCTCCTCTGCTCCATTGCTGCTTTGCTTCCCTTGTAACCCCTCCTCGATACTGCAGTTTGCTGGCTATTAGCCACTCACTGCTTCCCTGTGGGCAACTACAACTGCAGGCGCAGGACAGGGCGGGTGTCTTGCCAATTGTGAAATATTATATTCTGACATAATATAATCTCTCCATGTAAAATAAAAATGCATGCAAACAGCAAGCAGAATGGCTAATAAAATGAAAAGATGCAGGGGAGGGAGTCTAAGGAGAGAGAAATTCTAGCCTTGTTCAGATCAATGGCAGAATTCCCACTCTTTTCAGTGAGCCAAAATTTCACCCTAGATATTCATAACCCTTTTTAGCTACATTTTAGATGCCTAGTTTGGCAAATTCTACAGTGCTTCATGCTGTGTGTATAACTTCAGGATTTATATTCAATTGATTAGGTTTGGAGCCTTTTTACTTTGGTCACATACCAATTCCAGCCTAAAAGTTATTAGTGCATGTGACAAATTACAATTTTTCCTAAGAAATACTATCTTCTTGGTGCTTAGAAAAGGTAACATAGGTTTTGGGATGACTACAAACAGTTTAAGATGTTGGTACCCAAGGCTCATCATGAACTTTACACAACCAAGGGCTTCTGTCTTGTCTCGTGTAGTCGGTTGCCCTGCGCTTGTCCCAGAGCAACCCACTGATTGCCCCCATGTAGCAGGTCCCTGACACACCGAGACCCTGGATGCTACATGGTAGCATCCACTCCAGTCTTCAGCCTTTGTTGCCTTTTCTTCTGAAGGCACTGTAAAGATGCATTTAAACCCAGAAGTGATGCTGTAACTTCCCTCTGACAACAATTTTACATTTTGATCAATGTCTAAAATAGATCTGTCACAGTGACCTGCCCATACACAAACCTCGTCTTGCACCATGACAGTTCAGTGCATCCACCACACTGAGCTCTGCTGGTGCTCAAGGACATTAATAGATACATTTCAGGACAGCGCACAGAGATGGAGGCAGGGATCTCTGGAACTTATTTGGATCTACACAGATCCCACACTGTATTAAGTCAAAAGGAACCCAACTTTTAGAGAAAATGATGCTTCCCACTCGTAGGAAGTTTGGCTGGAAACAGCATCGAGGAGAAAAACTAAGTCAAGTTACCTGATCCATTCTGCAATATTATCACGTGCCATGGTGCTGTCTTCAGTGCAAAATTACCCTTCATCTCGGACTGGGAATGGTTAGCAGCCCTTGGTAAAACTGAGCAGGAGTAAATAATTCATACATAAGTTTGTGTTCTTTTAATAACTGAGATTGTTTGATGAATTTGTCTACTTTGGACAGTGCTTTAATAATTTTTTACTTCAGACTCTCTGTGAAACAACCTTATATTTTATACTCTTAAGGAGAGACAACCTTATAATTTATACCAGTTAAATATATATTACAGTACCTTATAGCTAACATAAGCCCTTTGTTTTCCCTCAGAACATTACAGCAAGCCATATTATGAATCAATAAAATCTGCTGCCTTTTCCCCTTGTTCAACTGTATACACTTGGGGCCTGGGGCAGTGCCAAAAAAAATCAACACATACCAATGCAGGTCATAAAGAAAAAAATCTTGACATCTTCTCCTGCCACTCATTTGAGCATAGTTAGTCTGGCTGGATGCATAATTTACTTTTCAGATAATGTGCTAGCTGATTACTATTGCTCACCTCTCAGCAGATATTTGGGTCAAATTTGCCAGCTCTCTTAGCTGATACTTCTATTGTGTGAATACTACAAAATATTTGTTATAAAAGGGCATTTTTTTCCATTCTTAATTTGTCCAGGAGTGAGAATTATGCATGCTGAAGCTCATTCTGCAGGGAAAAAAAAAAAAAAAAAAAAAAAAGATAGAAATCAGTCAAAAGTTTTAACCCTTCAGGGATTTCTTATTGAAAGTTCATAAGAAATAGCATTGTTTAGTTTAGGACTAAAGGAAAATCACTCACACAAAACTTATGTTCCATGCCTAAACTGCAGCATTCGTTAAATGTTGCCAACCGTAGTTCATAGTGTATGTGCTTATTTTTATGGAGAACCAGTTCTTCACACAAGGCTATGTTTTTGTAAGCGGACTGTCAACACAAGAAGAATATTCGCTTCTGAGTTTCATTTTCTAGACTGTTCGTACTACCACTCCTCAGAAATTAACCAGCTCTGTTCACGTTGGAGACGGTAACAAACATTGTATTTTCAACAGAAGCTGTTTGAAGGCTTAGCCAAGCATGACAAACAGTCAAGAAAGCTGGATCTGATCTGAGACTGATTCCTGCATTTCAACACTTCAGAAGAAAACACTGAAATTTCAATGTTTGGCCAAAGTGACTGATCTAACATTCCCTGAAGTCAGTCTTACTCTTGAATTCAATAGCATTGGCCTCAGCCCATATGCCCTAATTCATATCTGCATCTCTAATTAGAAAAAAAAAACATTGAAAAGTATGTTTAAATAGTACTCTAGAAAGGCAGGCACTAAAGTACATCTCTAAATGCTCCTTTGTATCATGGCTATGATAACCAACCATAAGAACGACAGGAAACATGAAAATAACTCTAAAATAATATAATTTACAATTTTACAGTTTGGGGCATTTCTTTTTGGAAAATAAAGCACGATCATTTTAAGTGTTATAAATTATCAAATCCAGAAACTTCAAAAAAATCTTCTCCCAGCAATGGCCTAACAGGATACTATAGTTATAATGTCTGGTTTATAGATCTGATTCTGCAACAGAGCTACTACACAGCTGCTCACATCATGGAGAGGTTACAAATGACCTTACTAAGCACAGTTCCTCTGTTACCTTGCCAGCACTCGCTGTATTTTCCTGTAGGTCTAGACCAGTCCTGTCACTGCGATACTCCTCCCATTGACTTTAACAGCATTAGAACAGCTTCATGCTAACAGGAAAAGTACGAGCAGAAATGGGCCTTATGTTTGTAATACATTTCATTAATATTTCCTTTAAAAAACAAACCCCCATGAAAATGCAGAAAAAGTTCTTTTGATATGGTACAAAATGTCAATAGAATAACTTCATTGCTTCCATTTGTAAATGTGGTTTGGTGGGTTTTTTTAGACTGTAGTTGCACAAGCAGTCCAGGCAGAGGTCAGTGAACAGTTTGTTATAATATTTTCCTGGGTTTTCATTCCCTCCCACTTTCCTTTTGTTAATTTTCCCAGTTGTTCCCATTCCACTGAAGTAGCTATAAATGGGTGCATCCCTCTGCTTCTTTTGGGACTGGATTCAAGCCCTTGAAGTGCAAACCAATATAGACACAGAATACCGAGCATACCAATAAACTGTTTTCTGACCGAATGATAGTGAGCTGCTCACCTTAACAATTCAAAAGGTCATTTTGAACACGTTGCATTTTTTTCTCTTTGTATTTTGTAATGCTTGTATACAAGAACGTATGAGAAGCTGCAGATGTGGTGCAGCCCTTCTCCCAGCCAAGCAGCAGGGACCCATCTGGGTGTGAGCTCGCTTGAAGGACTGCTGTCACCGCAGCAGAGATGATGAGAGACATCCCCGAGGCAATGAACGCAGCTCCTTTGTCACCCCTGCAGCCTCCATAAGACCGACATCCTCTTCCAGGAAAGCTCTGCATGTTTAAAATCTGCAAAACCAATACCATTGAGAGAAGGGGTAAATACACTTTTCTTTTTGTCCAGAAGAGCTGAGTGTAAAGCGAAACATAGGATTGTAGCAGCTAGAGCAACTGCTGTTCATCTGTGTAACTGCAAAGGGTGCCTCGCTGATCTGTTTTGCAAGGTGATATGTAGTTAATATACACCTCAGGAGATTGCTCGTGGCACCATGATTACTTTGGAGCTGGCACCACACTATTTCACACATGCTTATTTTGGTACATTCATTGTCTGGTCCTCAGACCATGCAACTCCCCCAAGGATATCGCTGTTTTGATAAAAGGCATCTGGTAACAGGGCAATGGCAGGGACTAACCAGGACAGGATTCTTCCATGCTGAGAACACCTGCAGCTGCCAAAAGCATCGTGGTTTTTTTTAATAAACCAGGACTCAAGTGATCGTAAGAGATAATTTTCTAATTACACCTAACTCTTACTGCTGATAGAAACAATGCCCACCAAACAGAAAGCACAATGTACAAGTGGATATTAAGCAGTAATTTATCTCCCAATCTTTCCTCTTGTCTTTAAATAAATCATGATTTTTCCATTAATTAGCCAATGTAGGCTTTTGAATAACAAGCCTCTACATGTATTTGCCATTCTAAATTTGCTGTATCTCATTAAAAAGGTTGAAGAAGTGTAGTCCTTTTTTTTTTCCTCTCCAATTTTCTCTCCAATTGCTGTCAATCTTTACAGCCTCTTGGCAGCTGGCTCCTAGCCACACAAGTACCGGCTGCAGTTAAACTAACTGAAACACTGCTTTCAAATGAGGGAACAGAAGAAATTATAGAAAAACCTGGTTTGATTTTTGAAAGCTTCGTTTCAAAAAGCTTTGGTTTTGTTTAAAAGAGACAGAGATTCTTGGTTTATTTCAAAAAGTAACAAATTGTGAATCCGTTTTTCTCCCATAATCAAGCATTTGGCCAACCAAATATCATTAGTCCCACCAGGATCCCCATGGCAGTCCCATGAATTAAGACATGTTTGGTATGATCCTTCAAGAGCGGGATCTCATGACATTTTTTTTTTTTCCACATCTTCCTCAGCTACAGCTTTATTGCTATAAGTAGCAATAAGAAAAGTTAACCTGACCCAAGGATGGGTTTTGTGCAACAGCCTTCTATAAGCTGCCATTGCTGAAGGAAGCTGAGGACAGTCCTGGTGAAGGGAAGCCCACTCTGGGCTGCACAACAGCTCGAGTCAGGGTGCCCAGGTCCCCGGCTGCCCGCTGTCTCCTCGTTTCCTCCCTGCCTCCAAGTGCCCAGGAGAGCTGCTGCTTCCTATCCTTGCTCTCAGCCTGGCGCGCTATTTTTGGACATGTTTCTGCAACCGCTGTGTTTTGGGGCTGCTGCAGAAGTCCAGGGGGGCTTAAAGCCTGGTATCAGTAAAACTGTGCTGCTGCCTGTACGAAGGGCAGTATGCCACATATCTTCAAAACATTTACGTTTGTCAGATATCCAAATGTCATTGGTTCTAGGAAAGCATTGGTGTGTCTGTCCTCAGGTGGGCAGACGAAAAGTGTCTAATCAACGTTACCCTGCTGCCTTGCTGGTCTAGCAGCAGCCAGCCCAGAATAACCAAAACTCTGCACAAATTACCCACCATCTGATCCTGTGCACCTTGAAGCAAAGTTGAGTATTGCCTTTTGCTATGTGGAAGAATTGGAACATTCAACCTTATTAATCATTCTTTAAAATGAATTTCTAGTGCCAGAAGGTCTTGTGGATAACAAAGAATTCATATTGAATAAAATTTAGATGTTTCCAAGAAGAATGAAAACACATGTTCGGACAGGACAAGAAGTGTTCAGACAGGATGAGAAATAGCACGATATTTTATTACCCACCCTAGCAAATAATTCAGTGCAAACTACTGAGAGAACTCTTGAAATGTACGTGCAACTTTTACCCCACCATAACTAATTGTCGCTTCAGGAGACAGTGTTTCTTGGTGCAGGATATCATTGTGATAGAAAACAAACTCTGTTTTTCACAACTGATGAATGTAGGAAATATCAGGCCATATTCCAATTCTTCATTCTCTCTGAACACTACTATTAAGGTTAATCTTTTTACCCAATTTCTCTGTTTTCCCTGAAGTCCCCTGGATTGTAACATAAGAGTTATCCACACGATTTTAAATGGGTTGTTTACAGGACTGGATTAATTGTGGAAGAGCAAGTTCTTTGCTTAAACTGCCAACATCCGAAGAAGGCCCTGACGTGAGCTGTCGCAATTCCCCCAGGGCAAGATGGCACCTTTTCTTTCTCAGTTCTTTTCTCGCTGTTTTTGGAAAGGGTGCAACTTGGGCATTGCTTTGCACCACTTTATTGCAGCAGACCCTTGGGGAAGAGGACTGGCATGAGTGTGGCTGCAAGGATGTGCTTGCCAGATCCTGATGCACAGTGGTTCAGATGTCTGCAGGTTGGATAATGCCTTGGTCTCCAGGAAGCAGCTCTGCTGCTACCCTGTAACTGCAAAAGCAGTGATCTAGCCTTGCTCTCCTCTGTCACAGCCAGTTCATACACAAACAGAGATGGAAATTTGACTGTAACATTTAAGAAATCCTTAGAAGCAGTTGATCTTCCGTTTTCCCATCTAGTGCAACAATTATTCTTGAACATACAGGCCAGTCCTATTGCAAATGTTAACTTTTAAAAATGGATCATTTGACTTTAACAAATTCTTTGTATAGACAGCTTATTGTAATAATACTTGTCCTATTCTTTTAACATGACTATGGCCACACACCCTGCACAAAACATTGTCATACTATTTTTATAAGCTCTTTCTTTTTCACAGCCAAAGACATTGGCCCTGGTTTGCACCGATAGTTGCGTAGGGCAGAGTGAAAGAAAAACCCTGCCAAGAATCTGCCTGTTTTAGCTCCAAATTTATTTTCATGCCTTGTAAAGCTAAGGATCATTTGAAGACTATCTCCAAACTCCCAAGAGAGAGAAAAGTGCCTGGTGGCTTGTAAATATAGCCTAGTAAAATAGATGGGATTTTTTTTTTGCACTCTGTAAACACGTGTACATTGCGCTCAGTTTGCAAACATGCAGCTGCATACTCATTTTTGGTTTTTTTTTTTTAAACACTGGTGCTGGTTTAGACTAGAATAAGGCTAAGCAGTCAAAAGATTTTCTATGTGGGCTGAAGTTTCTCCTAGAATCTGCTTTAAACCACACAATACAATTCCAGTATGTCTGACAAAACGGTATGGGCCATGTTGGCTGCAACACTGTGAGAATAGGAAAAAATGAATTCAAGACCATCCTGATGATAACAAGGATAAAGCTTTATAACAATAACCATGAGAGCCACTGGATAAAGTGTAACTGGCTGTAACCTCAGGCCCATGTCATGTTACTACAGCCAGAAAATAAAGATCATTTTGTTCCCAGTACTTCTGTGTGTCATAACATTATTAAAGACAGATTGCCTTACTTAAAAAGCACAGGATCCCTAAAAATTGAACGAAAGGCAAGTCTTTTACCACTGGGGTACTTACCACTTGCATCAGAGCTGATTCTGCCTTCCAGTGGAAAGTTCTGGGGCAGAGATGTCCTTGCCAGGCAATCACAGAACAATTGCTTCAGAGACCAAATACATTTATTAAAAAAGTTTCTTGCCCTACAGCAGTCTTTTTACTCTTTAAACCCATGTACTGCCAAAAAACTTGGGGCTAACACAAAAGCCACCTTTGTGTCTCAGGCTGGCTTTTTGGACAAAGTGCTGCACGTGTCCTGTGCCCAGTGTGGTGAACTGAAGAATGGACAAGCCTCATGCCTTGCAAATTTCCACGCTAAAGACGACTTTTTCTCTGGACAAACTGTGCCTTTTTGATTAGATTGTCACCATCCTGCCCTTCCACTGCCACAGCAGCTCCCAGTTCAGAGGGAGCAATGTCACAAGGAACAAGCTCTCCTGAATACCATCTGGAGAGATTTATTTCCTCTCCAACTCACCGCAGGGTAATATTGCATTAAATGCATCAGAAAACTCAGCATCTTTGAAAAAACTCACCAATCACATACACAATGGCCTTCCAAAGCTGCTTTCTTTTATTTCTATAGGAACATAATAAGTTGCCACACTCTGCAGCTATTTGTTGTTTTGCTGTAAGTAGGACACACTGATACTCTCAGTTAAGACAACTTCATCTGTCCTTAATGGGATATCCCATTACCCCAGTTTTTGTGAGTATGAGCATCCTTACTTCATTCATGCCCTCTTATCAGTTCACATCATTGTGGTTTGCTTGGCACTTGAGAAGCTTTGAAGGGCGGACTCAGAGTTGACTCTTATTCGTCTACTCTTGTACACCCTTTTCCTCTCTCTGAACTGCCAAAATGGAGATCTGAAAAGCGAATTGCTGTTTTCATGCACTTAAAAATGAAGCACACACAGGAAACAATTTCTGGGGAAACAGTAATAGGCAAAAACTATCTGAAAGAATGCACCGGACCCCCTCCTGTTTTAAGTTTTTCCAGATGCTGGCCAGGTGTCCTTATCCATACATCACTGAGGGGATTAAAGCTCGATTCTGCATACTAGGTATCAAATCACTTGCAGATATCCTTTATATCATGCAGTGTTTCAACATCCACCTGGACATTCCTCACAGGAGTGGGTCTGAGTGCTGCCCACTTCAAGTCCACACGAGGTTCTCACCCTTTTATCTTTCATTACTTTGTCCTTTCTTTAAGAATATCTTCATGAAAATTGTGAAGAATTTTCCAAATGTGTGTTTTCATTTGTCTCTCTCTCCCCTCCTCCAAGTTACTTCTTTTGTGTTCAGAGAAGATTCATATTGGAAGGAATGGGAGGAAAGAAATTCTGCCAACATGTTCAGAGGGGGAATTGGCCTCTCTAGTATTGGAAGTAGCATGAGGATAAAGCAGAGCAGAGCAATGCTGTACAGAAGTCAAAGCCTTCTTGATCTTCTGCTGTTTTGCAATCATTGCCACCACCTACAATGGAAGCACTGAAGCTCCAGAAAGAAAACTAGGGTGTTTGCAGGGAGAGTTTCAACATCTCATAGTGGTCTCTGCTTTTAAAGTTTGTTTCTTTACTTCTTCTGATCTTAAACTCTCTATACTAGCATATTATTGTAAATAGGCATCATACTAACTTCACCAAAGTTCACCCATCATCACCAGGTCGTTGTTTATCTTTCTCCTTTGCCTTGAACTTGGCTGCTTGCTACAGCCACTATTCCAGCTGGTTGCGTCTGAGTGTTGCTGGAATCTCCTTAATCTCTGTTTTGATTCCATATCTGTTACACACCACAGAGTACTACCCAAATATCATCTATTTACAAAAACTGTTGCCTCACTTATTGTATCTCTAGGTTTGAATTAGCTGATGCACCATTTGCTGTTCAGTAACTTCTGCAAGTGTCCTCCAGCAGAATGCACGTAGCTTGAACAAAATTGGGGGACAAAAAGAACAAAAACCTTCTCATGGCTGCAATTTTACCTTCTGCCAAAACTTGAATGTCAAGCTGTGACAAGGTGCTATTCTTCCTGAGGAGAAAGTACAGATTCAGATAGTCTAGAAAGGAACTGCCTTCAATCAATTCAGGTTAATTGAGGAAAAGTGGAAAATAATTGCTGATGAACAGCTAAAGACAATACCAGAGAAGAACTGATTTAAAGGACAATTTTTTAAAGACTTGATCGTAACAACAAAAGTGTCATGAAAAACTTGGAACTTTCCATGTTTTTCATAGATATGCTGCATATCTGTGAAACCCCTCCTTTCCTGTTTTGGCCATCGTTATCTGAGACATTTCAGATGGGTTATTTCACCTGTACAATAGTTTCCAGGTCATTACAGGGCAAGATTTGGGCGCTCTACTAAGTGTTCTTAGAATTGTATGATGATTACTTTTGCTTCATTTACAAGACAAAAAAGGGTGCAAAAATCTCTGTTCACTTCTGTTAAAATCCAGAAAGTTACCAGTTTCTTTATGCATAAAAAGCCACCATGTACTTGCACTCCAGGTTACTTATTTTAGACTAAGGGCAGCATGTGAGAAAGGACAAATGTCAAAAGCCCCAAGAGAGAGTTCACTTCACGCATTTCTTTTGGGACAGGCTGTCTCAGCTTTGTCACACAGCATACTCCATATTTCAGGGAAGCAGACTCCATATTTCATTAAAGAGCTCAATGTAGACAAAACAAAATATGACCACCACTGAACAGAGCCCTACTGTGTAAGGTATGTCTTACACGTTGAAAGAGATAAAAGACCTTGCCCCAAAGAGCTCGTGGTCACAAAAGATGTATAGCCACAGAATTCTCCTTGTAGCATAAAATAACAGATACAGATAAATAACAGATACTTCTTTTCCTACAGAAAGAAGCAATTTTTCACAAAAAATACTCTGTCTATAACAAAGTTTTCTACCCAGATGTTGTGTTAAAAAAGAGAATGTAATCCAGACCTTGTCGAAGAAAATTCCGTAAGGTGTTCGGCAGGCAAAAAAATTTCCAGTTATAGCAGTGTTCTGGTATCTGTAAATCATCTCTGGTATGTTTTCCTACTAGTTCTTTCTGTTGTCGAATCAGCAGTAATGTCCTTATTCTGTCATTTTTGTGAGATATGTTATTCCTTTCACAGCTTTGAACAATATGTTCTCATATGAAATGCCCTTGCAGCTGTACTAAACAGGCCATGGAATATCTAAGTAGTCTCTTTTCAGATCAAGTGTTTGTACACTTGATTTACCAATCATGATAGATAGATAGATAGACAGACAGATAGATACACATAGATAGACAGAGCAACATCGTTAATCTATATTTTTCATTATCATCTTATTTTATTCTTGTATGCTATGGGACTCTACGGACATGTTTCAAGGTACTTCTCACTAAAGAAGAAGTAATTCAAAATGCCACCCTCTCCCATAAGAGGACAACTGCAAAAGTCACATTTTATTCTCTGGATTAGAATTTGAAGTGAATGTGTTGTAGACTGCACAAGTGTTGGCTAAGGCTTGAGGTCTCTCAGGTAAAACAGCTTGCTTAAAAAAAGCATTTGGCACTAATTTGGACTTTATAAAAACATCCATCAAGTACTTCATGCAAGAATTCCACATGAATTTGGCTTCAGATAATGGAAAATTTTCTAAAAAGTTCAAAGTATCTGAAAATGGGTTAAATGTACAACATGGCCTCAGCAGTTCTTAAGTGGCCTATATTTCTATAGGATTTTACATCCTGGAAGAGTCCAAAATAATTTTAGAAATTATGGGAAATTCTTGCCTCTTTGGCCTGAGGACCTTTTTACCAACGTTATTTATCATTTAGTCTAGCCACATGCCTACAGAAACCCCACGTGAAAGCTGGTCGTTTGTGACGTGACTCCTCAAGATAATACAGGCATATCATGTCCTGTCAAATAACTAGGAAGAACACAATATTCAATACAATAGCCCATATTTCGGTAACACAACAGACAAAACAATCCTGACAACAGAATTTCTTCTTTTAAGTGAAATTATATTGACCTAAATGGATAGACTGGAGGTGTTGGCACTCACTTTGCTGAGCGTGCAGGCAGGAAGAGTGATTTGATCCTGTAGAGATGGGCACCACGTCACTCTCCAACATTTCATAGCCCTGGTAGACTAGTTCATTGAAGTCAGCTGGAAAATGATACCCAAAGAAGCTTCAAATTAGTACAAACACTTCAGGTTGCGTTACAGCCAGCTGCGAATGCTGAGTGCAGAGATCCTGTGTGGGATCATTAACCAAGAAGTTTACAAAATTTTCATTAGGCCAGAAAAACCCTAAAGATTGACCTTAGGCTTCCGAAAATGTTTGCTGGAGAAGTTGCTGTTTTGAGTGTAGTTTTGTGACTACCAGACTATAAAAACGACGTTGAACAACAGCAGTACTGCATCAACCGGTATCATGATGGAAAAGCAGTCAGCAATTGTATTGGTCATGAGACAGTTCACTCTGCAAATCAACCAAAGCACAGCCTGAACCTGATTAAATTTTAAAATATAGAACATCAATTTGAAATTTTGCACAAAACCAGATGCAATCACCCTTATAGCACTTCATAATCTGATGGAAAGCCTGTTTTCCTGTGCTCTCAAATAGAAATACTAAAAAAGAAAAATAAAAAAAAGAAAAAGGTGAAACTTCATTTGACATCCAAAACATGTTCAGGTGGGGAGTTTGGTTTTCCAATTTAAGAATTTTCTGAGGGGGTATTCCCAAGGCTAGCACCAGCCATCCTCAATCACCGTCTCAGCCTCAGGCTCTGTTAGGCTCCAGCTGCAAAACATCTTGGGAACTGCCTCTCTTCAACACCAACTAGACACAGTGCCATGGAGGCCAGACCTCCTTCCCCCCATAACCCCCTTTTCTGCCTCTTTCTTGCTTGGTTCACTAGAGAATATATATATATATATATATAAAACCTTCTCATGAATGATAGCTTTTATCCCACTATCAGACCCAGAGGATCCTGCCTGCAACTAATAACTAAAAGGGTATTTTCTAAAAATGAAGAGGGTCTCATGTGGCAGAGTCACAGTCTGGAGCGTTAGCAGGTACTGAAGCACAAGGGCTATCTTGTGCTGCTATGAAAGGTTCTGGCCCATGCATACCTACACCAGTACTATGTATTATTTTGTTGCTTTTCCTTTTCTTGTGAAACTCCGTTCACTTTACAGCCATGCAAGCTGCAACAAATCTCTGCTCATAAAATAATCCAGCTGCATCCCACTATGACAGTAATCCAAAAATCTAAGACCTCAAAACTTCATCAGCCCTTGCCAGATTTTCCCTCGCCCTTCCTGGGTTAGTCCTGCAGCCAGTTAAAACCACACTGAAATTACCTTTTAAACATGCCTTTAGGCACCGAGCTAAAGCAAAGGTTTGGCAAAGCTCATCCTGTTCTTAATGCTCTAATGCCATTTTATTACTACTCACTGAAAAGCTTAATGCATTTAAACTCAACCATCATGCCAAAATACAGTGACGTTATTTAAGAGTTTGCCATATAATTTGAACTGATTGCATATTTATCGTTGAAGCAGTCTCAAACCATAAAGCCTTCTGGTTTCCTCAGAAGCACTTATCCCTCTCACGCTTTGATAGTCTCTTCCTACACAACTGTTATTCACAGCAGGCTTCAGGGAATTCTTTATTTAATAGAGAATATTTACATTTCTTCTGCCTTCCATCACTAAAGTTTTAAATTGCGGTTCAGAGATTTTTATGCTAAAAAAGTAACAACAATCTGCTGCAGCAAAAGATCTCAGATTCTTCTGTTTCAACACACTTCACCTTCAGCATGCCCCGAGGAGAAGAGGTGCCTGTACAACGGCATTTTGGGATGCGTCTATACACGCACCGCTAAGAGATGATCCCCTTTCTTTGTGAAAGCTGATAAGAACGGTGTGAGCCGCAACAAATATGTTCTAGGGATACTTCTTCATTTCCTGATACTATTTTTAATTTGAAAGACAGATACCAAGAAAATGGCTGTCAATGGCCAGCCATTCTTTAAAAAAAAACCCTCCAAATATCCGAAATAGAAAGGTGCGTGTTCACACAAGATGAAAACATACAAAAGGAATCTTGGTATTTGTGAGAACAACATTTTTTAGCGCATTTAACAATTCGCTTAAGCTCCTCTTTGTCCTCATTTTGATACATATCTTGCAGTTCTGAGGCAAATTCACAGTTTCTAGGAAAGAGTGCAATCACAGAAAGATACACTTCTTGCTGCAGTTATAATAAATACTGATAAATATCAGCTACACCCTCAAAACTACACTAGGGTAGCATCCAGTGACAGCAGGTCCCTGCAAACTGTTCAGTAGCATCTTCCCAGTTGACCCAGTCTCTCACAAAAGTGCTCCGCTATTCTCCCCTAGTTTCTCCCTTTATTTTCTGATATCCCTACATATATCCCAGAACATCCAAGAATTGCTGACTACTGGATGCCTTTTCCCCATCTACTTTCAGGAAAGTCTAATAATTCCACTAAATTATTCTACTAGCTCATCTACTTGAAATACCCCAAAGTAACCTAACTTGAAATAACACTGAAACGCAGCAGTGCCTTCTATCACAGACATGAAAATAACTCTACTACGGCACAGACAGACACGTTCAATAATACATCTTCTTCGCTCACTCAGAAAGGCCTCCATTTGGCAGTGTGTTGAAGGAGAAAGATATGGTTTGCAGTCAGCGAGAACAAGATCAGGTCTCAAGTGCCCACTGTCAGTTCACGCAGAGGTAAATCTCAGAAGGGAAAAGCGTGCTTTGTTACGCTAAAGCTCTCCAGCTGGCCTCCGTGAAGGAAGACCAAGAGAAGCATTCGAACCTCTGTGTATTTAACAGGATCTGTGCCAGGAAAAAAAAAACGAAAACGAGCCCACACACAGTCCGCAAATTTATCAAGTAAGTATCTTTCAAGAAGTTAGACACAGTGAGTCTTTTCTGGGCGACAACTGTGTCTATGTTGCAAATCATCTCTTCCACAACAAAACATGACAAAGAATTTGCATTTCTTTTTATTTTTCCTTTCCTTTCAGGCTTGTAGTTCTGTTGGTGCCCTGCAAATGGCCAGCTCACAAGCAGCCACAAAGTCACCAAATCAGGCTTTCTTACCCAAGTTTATTTTTCTTTAAAACTATCGATTAAGCAGACTATATTTGCATGCGAAGCTCTTTATGATGTGCCTTGTGCAAAAGTGAGATTATGAAAGCATTAAAAAATGAGGCCCTTAATTTCTCTGAATATTCCACTAATGCTGAAGTAAAATACATCTGCAGGCTAAATGGGAGGTGCTTTTAGCTTGGAAGAGGATAGCGCTACTGAGGATATGGGAGGCACGAAAAGAAACAAGACAGAAACCAAAATGTACTGAATCATGCTCGTCAATTAAAGAGTACAGAACTGCCACCCAAATGGAGGGGAGCAGGAATCCACAAAACTCTCAGCTTCCACCACATCCAAACAGGCGTATTTCACAATGAAAGCTTCTGTAGGGATCTGCAGTGAATCTGGAGCCACCCACGTATTGGGTATTTTGTTTGTTTTAAACTGACACGCTCCTTTCCTGGACTGATAAATGAATAGGAGATGGAAGTGAAAGGGAATAAATAAATCTCACATATAGAAATAAATACATTTTCCCTCTTCATAGCATCAGGAAGAAAGCCCTTGCCAAACTCTGTGAAAAGCAGGATGGCAACTGTGTGTCATTTTTATCGTCTTTGAAGCTGATGGAGATGACATTAATTGGAAAAATAAATCAACTTTGTCACAAAGCCTCTTTCAGCTTGATTTCTTGGCTCTATATTAGCCAATACAAATGAACTTATGGTATCAATGTTTGAAAGTCAGAGGCCAAGAGCTACAAGAACAGCCAAGAGATAGTATTTCTTTAACATCTGGAAGTAAGGAAATACACTTTTTCTTGAGTGGTTTTTATCACACAGAATTGTTACTTGTGTCCCTCTTCCCACCCAGATGCTCCACTCTGCTGAATGCCTCTAGTATTATACAGCTTTCTAATCTCCTCTTTCACGTCCACGAAGGACTCGCATCTTCCTACTCTCAACAAGGCAAGAGGTACCCATCTACCCCTTAAAAGAGCTGAAGACCAGGTGTGGTTAAAACCAAATGTTGGCGTGCAGTCCTTGGTGAAACAGGTGGGGCAGGCAGCTGGGAATCTCAGCATCTTCCATGCCTGGAAGGGGATTTTTACTGATTCCTCAGTGAGGCAACTTTGAGCCTAGTGAAAAGACGTCGTCCAAACAGCAACAGCACACGGTGCATGAGTCCTCACACATGGGCACAGAGCCCGTCTCCCTGGATCTTACAGCAGGAGCTGCTGCTCTCTGAGCTGGCTAACTCAGCCCTGGTGAACCTTCTGTCGTGAGCTCAACGAATTCTGTATTTTTCTTAACAGAGAGAAAATGACATTGGACAAGCATGTTAGTACATTTGATTTAAATGGTTCATCTGAGCAAGGACTGAAGAAAAGATTATGGATTTGGCCCATTTTCATGATATTGTGATGATGACCTTATCATTATACTCTTTACTAGGCCATTTTCTGCACTCAATGTGATTAATAAATTCCTCCCTCAGTGACTACCAATTCACATCCCATTTTTTAAGTTTCTTTTCCTTTGACAGATTTTCATCAAAAGCAAGTCATACCAACCTTTCCCTGAGATGATTTTTATTCCTATTTCTTTACCTTCAGAATACAATGTTTTGCATTTCAGTGAATCATAAGGAAAGGAAGGATGGGATCTGACATCTGGAAATGATTACAAAAACTTATTGTACTGCATAAATATGCTTTTGTTTTTTCCCTGCTAATTCTAACACAAAGCAGTGATATTGAAACAGATGCCAGACTAAACAGTGGAGAAAACAATGCAAACATGAGCTTTGCCACCAGCAACCTAAGTACTCAGCTTGATCATAAAGGAAAGCACAAGCTGGAGCGTATGAATATTCTGAAGTGTGTGAAATGGTCTGCTAGGGAAAGCAAGTGAAGTTTAGGTAGTTTTTTTTTTTCTTAACATAAGCAAAACTTGATATCCCTGAAAACTAGCTGGACTTAAGCTGCTGAAGTGTGAAATCACAGCAGATAGATTTAGTTTCTAAAAAAGCTCTAGGAAAACATGCATCTCTAGCACAGAGGAAGTCAGAAGGAAATCAGCTACAAAGAATGTCTGCTCTATTTCCTCTGAGACAAAGGTATTTCTATCTCCAGAAAAGGGGAAACAATCGCAGCTTGCCTTGGGCCGCAGCTCCCTCAGCCAGCTCTTTTTTGGGTTTTGTAATTTTCCTTTTTGTTGTTGTTGATGGGTTTTGAGTGATCTGGCAGTGCTATCAGTCTCCTTTGTAAAATACTTTATTTTGTTCAAATAATCACTGATTCTACATTTAGTTGGTAATATGACATTGGATTGCTTGACCTTACTGAAAAATTTTCCCGTGTCCTGCAAATTCAAGTAACGTTTTGTGTATATTTATCTGACTCATTTATTCTTGATTCAACCAAAACCAAGTTACCAAGAATATCAACACCCTTCTAACGCAGTGGCCTGAAGCACAGACCAGGTTTCACAGTATTCGGTACAAACAGGTGCTCATGCTGAAGACTTTACAGTCATTGCCTGTAGGTGGGAGTGCACTGAGAGGGTGGGGAGAGAAAAGCTATGCTAAAGATCTACCCAGGGTACAATCAGGTTACCAGGTAAGCAATCAAAAGCACAGGGCTTTTAAACACTCCTTACATTTGACATCTGATTTTTGTTCACAGGAAGTAAATGAAGGGACCTTCATCTTACTGTCCCATTTACCGATACCAAGGTGTAGGCACAGCTGGCAAGCATAAGGCTGGATCTGCACTTCTCATTTTCCCTTCGGCCTCTTTCTCTTCAGCCTCCTTCTCCATCTCCAGACTGCTGCCACTGCCCTGCACCCCCCTCAGTCCTGTAACCCCAGGGGACTTGCTGCTGCCCCAAAACTGTGGAGAGCCCTAGTAAAATAAGTTTACCACTATTTATTAACTTGGGCTGTGCTTCTAGCTGTGGCACACCTCATCTGTAACACTGGCATACTTCCATCACAATACCCATGTCCTTAGAGGCAAGCTAAAGGGGGAAGACTAAGCAACAGGCTCCTGCCCTGTTCAGTATCTGGTCCCCAGCATCAGGATGCAGCTGCTGTGTAACCAGCAAACACAAGACCCCCTCCTACCCATCGTTGTGTGACAGTTACACAGCAGCCCTCTATAATTTCTTTTGCCTGTGCCCCACGGGAGAGCCAACACACATACACAAAATCTCCAGACTTTGTCTATGCCTTTCACATAATCAGAAGCTGCACCTGCAACTTTAGCCATTATATTTAGTTTTATGCACAGACTGAAGAGTTATTAATGACTGGTAGGTGTAGAGTACTGTAAGTCACCTGACATAACAGCAATCTATAGGTCATATGTATTAGGGTATAGGATATCTGGATATTTAAAGTATTAATGTTAATCACATGTATGTTACAAGTACCAGGCGGCTACTGACTTTATAAATCATAAAAATTATGCCTCAGCTATTTATCACCAGAAATCCCTAGGATGTGATGTTATTCAGTTTGATTTTCTATGTTTCACTGAAATGCCAGAATGAGAGAATTCTCTGAAACGGTATAAAAAGTAGCAGATTATGAAAGCATAAGAAGGCTATGAAAGTACAGCTTTTCACTCTTGCTCCACTGCATTTTTCCAGTGTAGAAAGGAGCAACTAAACTTTGGAAATTCTTGTGGAAAGGGATGACACTGGTAAATAGAAATTGCTTGGCTAGGAAATGGCTATACACCAAAGTCACACAGGCTAGATCCCAGACCGTCTTTGTTAGCCATGGCCAAGCGCGGCCTCAAGTCATCGGCCCAACCTGCCTTGAGTTCCTACCGCTTGGTGGGGCATAGTTCAAGGTCAAACTACTCCCCATGTGGGGCTTGATTTTTCCTGCCTGAGAAAACACAGTTGATTTGCCTGCGGCCAAGCCGAAACATGAGCCAATAACAGGAAGCGAGGATGGTGGGAGAGCTTGGACCCGAGCCACGAGCCAACATGTAATTAGGTACAAATAGCGCCACGTCAGAAAGCACTGCTGAAACCAACAAGTCAGCTCTGGCTGAAACCAACAGCCGGTTAGGTGTTATCAGGCAGTTATCTAGGCAGGTATTTTAACTGGAATCACATTATCATCTGACTTTTAATGCTGCATAAGGGGTGGTGGTGGTGATTCCTTTTCTTCAAAATCTTTGGATGTGACTGAACGAGACCCAGAAATGAGCAGGTTCTCAGATGTCTCACCCTTAATATACTGACCCAAACCAGCAGGAACAGCTTGCAGACTAGTTGCTTAATCTGGTTGGTCAAATATCCCCGAGTGCTTTCATTGATCTGATCAGAGAGAGGAGATCAAGTGGGAATTTTCAACAATTAAGTACTCCAAAAATGTTTCAAAATTGCTACCCAGCCTCTTTAGATTTCCAGCAAAGTCCCACAAGTAGTCAACCGCCAAAACTTTTACATACATGCTTTTCTATTCCTGATGGCTTGTGGATACCAGTTCTGCTCTTGGCATCCAGGTGCCTGAATGGCTCACTGTCCAGTTAATGTCTTGGAGCTAGAGAGTATCTGGAGCTTCTGCCTTAAAGGGATGAATGAACTTTCAAACAAGAGCAAGCTAAGTACATGACCCTGAACACAAAGAATGAATAGGCTTGGACAGACATCTCAGGCTGAGCCCAATAAGCGCCATAGCTGAATGGGAAACAGATCAGTAAGGAGAAAGAAAAAGAATGACGTACACTGAGCAATGTGTGAAAGAAGAGGAATGCCCATGGATGAGTAAGGAGGGCAAAAACCAGAAAGCACAACATAGACAAAGAAATTAAATTAGGACAAGAGGTGGTCAATAGGCTCCCAGAACACCACTGCCAAAGACAAAACCTAACCCCAGAAAGGGCAGAGCAAATCTGAAGGAAAAGGTGGGTCAGCAGGAGTGGGGGAAAGCAAGCAAATTGAATCTTTAAAGCTTATACAGCAAATTGTGGTCTTGTACTCCAATGAACTGTAAGACAAATCTTGTCCCTGAACGCTGCTGGCACTTGAGACAAGTTTTAAACACCACCCCACAAAACCAAACAGAGCAGCTCCCCTAGATCAGACAGCAATGGAGAACTCCTTCTGACTCCAAGCCCACAGTTTGCCGGTTCTGTTCAGTCCTAAAAAACCCTTGCTGAGGATATCGAACATCTGCTTTGAGCTATTTCAGGCACAAGTAGCAGGGCTGAAGTGTAGTCCAAAGTCTGTGGTCCCTTAGGAACAACTCTTTGTCTGCAAGCCTCTCGACAGGACACGTGCAGGGCTCTCCCACACAGGCAGTCCAAACCTGGGCGGAAAGATTTTCTCCTACATATTGGCTTTTAAATATGCAAGCTTTATCATTCAAACCCAGAAAACTACTACCAGCCTAAGTCATAGCTGATGCTACTATGAAGTGCAGTATCTGGTAAACAAGTTCCAGCTCCTTAAGGGTATCTTGATAAGACTAGTGGCACCACGCATGCCTGTCCTCTGGCATCTATATACTCACTGGCAATTTCAAAAGCATATTGATAAATTGGAGAGGCTGCAAATGTGATTCGAGTGCTGAGGAAAACATAACACAACGAGAGCCGGTGAGTTCAATCTATGCAGGTTATCAAACAAAAAAGTGAAAGACAAGCCGATTGCCACATAAAAACTTTCAGAAAAGACAACATCAGGGATTCAAGGGCTCTTCACTGCAAAGGACAGAATGATTTAGACCTGTATGCAGCCACTGGAGCCAGACAAAAATCAAATTAGATTGCAGAAGCACATTTTAATTGTGATGGTGATTAACCACTGTGGCAAAACTTCAAAGGAAGTGGTGAGTTCCCCATCTCTTGCTATTTGTCATATGAAGGGCAGATGCTTTTCTGGGGAAGATGATTTCAATAAGCAAATTAGAAGCTCAGTGCAGGTCCCAGTGAAACTCTGCAGCCTGTGCCATACAAAAGATCAGGCTAGATGATCTAATGGTCCCTTTTGGCCTCAAAAATCTGTCTGTGGGTCTATGAATCCCAGCTCCAGTCGCTCTGTGCACAGACAGAAGAGAAATTCCAGTGCCCGCTGCAAACGGTATGAGCGTTTGCACATTGGCACTAACACCACTGCTGTACCACTCGCACCCTGCATCCAGGGCAGCCGTTAACAACATAAACTCTGCCTACGGTCCCCTTTCCCACAGGAATCAGGAGGTAAGTGCATTGCGCAGGACCCTGCTGCCAGCCCCTGGGAGCCGTGAGGGCCTACAGCTAACAGGGCGCTCCCTCTGGAGGCCCGCCGGCCGTTAATCGACGCCATCGAGGGCGCTCACCGTCTTAAATCAGTGATAAATGCACGCACAAATCCTCCGAACTAACCTCAAAGTAGTGCAAAGCCAGTGCCCGAATGCACGGACACGAGACCCAGGGTAAAAACTGGGTGAGGTGGGTCTGAGCTCTGGGCATTAGCTTGGTATCTCTCTTTTCTGATTTGTAAAAAGAGAATATACCTAAAAACCACCAAAATATAACCGGCGGGATCGCCCTTTCTGGATATAAATCCTCCCCGCCCCGCCGGGAGCTCGGCCCAGCTGACGAGCCGGGCCCGTAGGCAGCCGGCGGGGCGGGAGAGCCCGGCGGGGCCCTGAGGCCGGACACCGGTTTCCCGCCGCGGGGCTGCTGCTGCGCGGCACCGGCCGGCGGCGGCGGCGGCGAGCGGGAGCCGCGGGGCCGCCAGGGGGCAGCGCCGCGCCGCGCCCAGCGGGCCGGGGCCGGGGCCTACAGCCGGGGCCGGGGCCTACAGCCGGGGCGGGGGCTGAGGTGCTGGCGGCCCGGCTCCCCCGCAGCGCCGGCTGGCCGTCCCGCGGTGCTGGCGGGCCCCGGAGGCCGAGGCTGGCGGGGCGGGAGCGCGACTCAATGCCTTCCTCCTCCAGCCAACAAGTTACTCAGTGGCTGTGGGCGCTGAGGGGGCACCTGTTTCTTCCTGGGATCAAGGCCTTAATTCAGAAACAAATAAGAAAACACTGATAGGTGTATAAAACGTGAACTGCAAATTCAACTGAAGAGCTGAAACCTAAGTTTTTTTCCCTGAAAGCAAAAGTAGAGGCAGCAGAAGGCTGAGGGGTAGCACAAGTCACAGAGGTCTCTCTGATTAAATCACACCTGTAGCATTTTGAAGTGAAACAAGATGTGTGTCCAAAGAAGGGCAACGAAGCTGGTGAAGGGTCTGGAGCACAGGTCTTATGAGGAGCGGCTGAGGGAGCTGGGGTTGTTTAGCCTGGAGAAAAGGAGGCTGAGGGGAGACCTTATCGCTCTCTGCAACTACCTGAAAGGAGGCTGTAGTGAGGTGAGGGTCGGTCTCTTCTCCCAAGTAACAAGCGATAGGATGAGAGGAAATGGGCTCAAGTTGTGCCAGGGGAGGTTTAGATTAGATATTAGGAAACACGGAGAGAGTGCCTAGGCATTGGAACAGCCTGCCCAGGGAAGTGGCACAATCACAGTCCCTGGCAGTATTCAGAAAACGTGTGGATGTGGTGCTTAGGGACATGGTTTAGAGGTGGACCTGGCAGTTAGGTTAACAGGTTGGACTCGATGATCTCAGAGGCCCTTTCCAACCTTAACGATTCTATGATGATTCTATGATCCTAAGATAGGAATGCATTAAGGAGTGTCTGCTGTTGCTTTATATTTGCACATACATATACACGAGGAAAGGTTTCTGTGAGGAAAGCAACCGTGACGCACACCAAGATTTATGTTCTCAGGCGTATATCCATGGGGAAACAAAAGTTGTAAATGTCTAATTCTTCGGCTTAGTAACTAGTATGTTTTAGGAATTTACTGTCCTTGTAAACTTGGAGGATTTGGAGCTTTCGTAAAACAACTGCTTGGTGAGCCAGACCTGCTGTCTGTTTCACACTGAATTTATGTGCTAAGCATCATTTCTGATCCCATAAATGCCAGTTCCAGAGTGCTTGCAAAACTGTAACATGACAGTGGTTTTGCTCTGTTCACTCTGAACTCAGAAAACGCACTATTTCAGTATAACATTAAATTCAGCCTTTATTTTTAGCGCATGCTGATAACTAGGCAGACATACTGTGGCAATGAAAATTTGCAGCAAAACATCCATCACCTTCCAAAGCACTCAGCTGATTTCCAGAATTTGTGCTTGATATACGGCAACACTTCAAGACACAAGCGACATGACACAGTCATGATGGAAACATCCTAATTGCTCAGAAGATGAAGTTTGGCCTCTCTCTCTCTTTTTTCCCCATGCTGTGACTTTTGTATTTATTAAGAACAAACTACCAGGAAATTAATTTTAAGTTTTAAATTATTGTGCAGTCAATACCTATTACTGCAAAACCCAGTCATTAGACTTCTCACTGTTCTCCAGCTAGGCAAAGCCACCTCTCTTTGCCGTTGCCATTTTTCTTGTGTAGTCAAATCCACACCTTCCTCCCTAAATCCTGCCTGGCTATTATTCCTACATTGGTAGAAAGCAGCAGGAAACTCTTTTTTTCTTAGGGTCCCTTATTTTCTTCAAGTACATATTTTTTAATCCAAAAAAAAAGGTACCACAAGATTTGGACCAGGATCTTGAGGGGATAAGAATCAAAATGAAGTTTTGCTTCTTACTTCATTTTCTTGTATTATATCACTAAAGGTTTGAATTTTTTCTGGCAAGTTTTTCATCAACAAAATATTCCTTTTAATGAATAATTTCTGATAGATGACAAGTTACATTCCCTGAGCTTGAAAGGGAAATGACAATAAATAATTATTTTTGGAAGATAAAGTTAATTCAACGGGAAAGAGCTTTACTTCAACACGACGTGTAATTGTTTTTTTAGATTTGTTGCTTATTTATTCCCTCTGACTGCAGTTTATGTGGAATAAAGGACTGCATACAATATTTTCTAAATGAGTGGCTGCTTTAGTTTTTATGGTATCAGTTGCAGATCCAACATCACAAATGAACAAACCAACAAAAAAACTCCACTTATTTTAAACAGTCTGAAGGGCCCTTCAGACTCTATCACTGCTACCTACTCACTCTCCCTTTGATACTGAAACAGTTAAAAATGTCTGAAATAGATTGACTGGGCCAAATTGCTCCCTGGTGCAATTCCACAGAGTATATCAGGGATGAATTTAGCACCATTTCGTCAGCATTATAAAAGCTACATTCAGTCATTAGCCAGCTGATAAATTATTCAGGAGATTTTCTTCCATGCGGCCCATTAGGGACAAAGAAAATCCTTTTTCAATCAGTCCTTGTCTCATTTTTATTTTTGGTACTAATTTAAGAAAACACACCACATTAGCAAGTGTTCAATAACATAGGCAGGCAGTCGCCGACAGACCATCGCTCCTCTGTGTGCATGCGTAGGTGCAGCTAGAGCCTGCCCCACACCCCACACCAAACACAAGCCGCTCGGGGCTGAAGGTCAGCCGAGCCAGTCAGCCCAGCATGTGCCCTCATTTACCAGCTCTGCCTCCCAGCAAAGTTTTGCCCCATGTAAGCCGTGGAATAGCCCCGCGGTGCCCAGCTGCTGCGCCTCTGACTGCTTGCTCCGCTCTTTGGGGCATCTTCTTTGGGGCTGCCAAAGTGCTAATTAATGCCATTCCTGATGGGGAGGTCTGGTGAGCACAGATGTCTGCGGCAGCAAATCCGCACATGCCAAAAGCAATAACTTTCAGCTACTCCTGACAGAGGCCAGAGCTAAAGATCTGCAATGAAAACAGAAAGGAAGCTTGCATCATTGTGCATCCATCCGCTCAGCTACCCCCCAGCCTGCCATTATACTTTTTATCAGTGCACGTGACAAACTTTTCCTATTACAGAGTTTGTGAAGTGGTCAGGCACTGGACACTGAGCATGGCATGCCTGGTTTTGTTGATGGTGAGGAGTGTGTCATTGCCACAAAATAGCTACGCTAGTGACTATGGGCCATGCCCATTAAGAGCACTCAGACATGCGGCTTTGAGTTCAGGTGCCAAAGTCCCACTTTGCTGATTCTCCTGCTTCCCAAACTCTACAAATACCCATATTCTCTCAGCACCAGTTTGTGGCTGCACTGTCCAACAGAAGAAGTACCCAAGGCCTGAGTCCTTAGCTTGCTGAAGCTCTGTTACACATCCAAATGCTTTGGGGATTTCCCGCCAGGACCTGTTTCCTTGTTACGCGTGTTCTGAGAATAGCCAGTGAACACAATATACCTCCAGGAGAGAAGGAGAGGGTGTTTTCCCCACGCCTCCCTCTCCAGCCATCAGCTCTTGAATGACAACAGCGATCAGCTAAGCTGTGGGAGATCTCAACTAAAATCCCTCTTTCACCAGCTCTTTCAGAACACGACATCAAACTTAGGTCTTCCATTTAAGAGAGAAATGCTTCTCCCTCTTGTCTGTATCAGTCAGTGGTGAACCACTATTAAACTCTCTGCTGAATATTTTTTTGTCTGTAGATGAGTTTTAGATACAAATTGAAGGATGGGCAGGGATTGAGGTCTCCCAGGTGAATCTCCTGGACATGGAGCTATGGACTCATTCTCAAGCCTTCAACGTAAATAGTTAACTGTACTGAGGTTTTGCCATCAGACCCTACCATGAGCATCTGGGACACGTAAGCAGCCAAGAGGGACAGAATTATTCATCATAGCCCAAAAGCAATGGGATGAATGTGATTAAAAGTATTTTTAAATTTAACATCAAGGAAAAAAAAAAGAGATAACTACGCCTAACTGTAATCACTGTAAATCAAGTTTTATCTGGATCATTTAAAAGCAGGTCTGCCCTGTAAATTAATGTTGAATTGGTAAAACAGAATAATACAATTTATCTTTTTCTTTTCCTTAGTCCTGTTGTTTCATGGTGTTTCTAAAAAGGGCTGGAAGGTTTTCCATCTGCCTAGCAGGAATGTTGGGACATTGGTCCACAGAAATTGGAAAAAATGAAAACTATTCTGAGTTGCAGAAGTGCAGCAACTTGTAGGTCAAACATTCATACCCACCTGACGTTTTATATGAACTCATATGAAATGTGGGGAAGAATTACAGAAGTTTCTAGCAGACATAGAGGGAAGTATGAACTATACTAAAATTGTCTTCATGAGATTTCATTGGTTTTATTCCTACCTGACTTGTGTAATTCTTTTCATGTAATCTCACCACAAGATGAATACCTGGCCCATTGTCTGTTATAGGGAAAGAATAAGCAAAACCAACAGTTAGGGTATGTCAGTCCTACCCGTTTGGGCTCGTTGCATCAGGGTACAAAAGATAATGCCCAGCTCCGACACAAAGTACTTGCTGCTCTGTCATGTGGGTGAAACTAATTCACGTTAGGAGATAGAGTTACATACTCATAAAGCCAATAACCATGCCATGGCTTTGATGCGTTATATAAAAACTCAGTATCGGTTTTCACTCCCCTTCAGTTCTGCCTCACTTAAAAAATTCCCCACTCAGATCTGTTATTTCCAATCCAATCCAAGACAATTCTTTGCAATATAAGTGAGCACAGAGCACAGTCCTCTCCAAAACCAGATGATATTTAAATTAGCTTCATCTATTTGCCTATTTAAAGCAGCATGACAGCAGGGATAGCTGAGCTCCACCTTGATGGTATAATAAACTTGAACTTAGTGATATGTGCAGGGGATTGATTTATGCTGTTGACAGATTCTAGGCTTCAACAATGAATGTGTTAGAGGGGATGTAAATGCAAATGACCACATGGTTTCCTGAACCATGTCTTATACTAATCACTTCCACATTTAACTCTTGTTTTTCTCTGTGTAAGCTCCCTGGCTTTCACAGGAAGGTTATGACCATCCAAACTGAATGCATTTATTCACCAGCTCAAAGGTTTTTGGAATAATTAAAAAAAAAAAAACAAAAAAACAACAAAACACGAAACCAACCAACCAAAAAAAACCAAATAAAAAATAATTTCACTTTCAGAAATATCCCTTGAAGGTACCTTCTAATACATGTTAGACCACAACCCTGACTAAATGAAAACTGACATAGGGTAAAAATCTGTATAAGAAATGTCAACCTGTATTTCCTATGTTGATATAGATGAATTTATAATCTTTTTTTCTCCATCTCCAAAAAACTTCAATCAGAAACACACATCTGTTACAACAACCTAAATTTTTGCCAAAAGGTAGCATTGGTTTTCCCCCCTGTTTCACCAGCCCTTGTCTCTCTCCCCTTCTTGAGAACCACAGGGCAACCTTTAGTGCCTGCTCTCAGACTGATTTCCAGAGCGTGGGTGTTTTGCTGCTGGCTTGCAATGAGACAAAAAAGTCCCAGAGATGTTGTTACCTTTCCCCAGAATTCTTGCCTTGCTTAAAACAAAACATACATTTTGAGTTACAGAAAACCTGTTAAAAGAAGTAGGAAGAGGGGAAATCCTGATGCCTTAGCATTATAATTGCCCATTGAAATATGACTCAGGTCTTATCAAGATAAACACGTATAGCCATGCTGACAGTGTGGTAGGAAACGCTCGGCTCCTCCAGCTTCCAAGAAGAGCCTAACACACCCACTTCACGCGAATGCTGCATGCCGCAGCGCACAGCTCCTTCCCGAAGCCCGGCTCGTGCAAGCAGGCGTTAGCATGGTTGGCCTTTTGAGGAAGGAAATGACCTTGCCTGTGAGGGGGCAAGGTCGCAGACAAACCAGCAGCTGCAGTTCTGCAGAGGAAGTAATGCATACGCAGCTGATGTTACCTTTTCTCTTCTTGATTCTTGCACTAAAGGAAACAGAAGCCGGACAAGTTTAGGGGAATATCTTGGCCTGCTGCAAAGTAATTCTTACAGTTCAAGCCGCTGCCACAGCTCCTGACAACTTAAATGAAATTATGAACACAACAGGCTTGACCTTGCATGTAACCAGTGTACAGTATTTTGAGAAACAAACATAAGGGAGGGACAGACAGAGCTGTCCATCCAGCTCCAGCTTGGCAGGCAACAAATACACATACCTGCTAGCTGATACCAGCCAGCAAGAGGTGCCCACAGTTTCCAACATAAGCTTATTTCCTCGTCTCTTTGTATTTGGGCAGCCTCGCCTCTCACCCCATCCTCTTCCCTTGGGCTCTGAAGGGGGCAAATGCAAACACAAGGCTTTTCCTGGTTTCTCTGTGGAATCAATAGTCAAATCTGTGTTACAGTTTGAGGGACTGTGATTTGTCCAGGCTCTGCTTAGGAGCATTTTCCTGTCAAAATATAAAACACATCCTGGGCTCTTGAAACTGTTGGTGTTATTTTCAGCTTTCCCCTAGAGACATTTAAGCTAATATGAGCTTTTCTGTTGTAGTAAAAGAGAGATTGAATGCCAAGGTGAAGGTGAATGAAGGTTTAAAGAGAAGAAAAAAGTCACAGCTTTCCTGCCTACCATGCAATAGCCTTGCAGTCTTTGCTGAGTTGTCATGTAATGACTTACAGAAGAAAAGAGTTGGTTTTGCAGCACCCAACTTACAAAAAGCCAACCTTTCAAAGCAAAACAGGAAGCCAGCTCTCTGCGCCGGCTACCTGACTCACGGCAATGAAACCCTTGGCAAAGTCCTGTTCAACACCCAGTCAGTGAAGGCCCCCTCACAAAAAGAAGTATCAATGACCCCCCAAATCACTACTCTTTCTTTTTATTTATTTTGCGTTATGTCTTGGTTTTATTATTTGAGAGAGATTTACTTTCACAGACTTTTATGGGCTATGGGGAACTCTATCAAATCATTACATTACACTTCCTAGTTCTAGTTCTGATAAACCTGAAACCTCATGATGTTCTCAAAGCAAGCTTTATCTCTCTGTTGTAGAGAGAGAGAGGGAAGTAAATCGGATTGCCCCAACCAAGACCAGGGAGTCAATGTCTGAGTCGTGATTAGGACCCTGGACCTCAGCATGTCACTCAGCCCAGGCAGGGGTGGTCTTTGGTGGACAGTGGTCCATCGTGGCAGGCCTGGAGGGCAGCATTTCGAGCTTCAGGAGGAGGCTGCTGGGAAAGTGCGATTCTCTACGCAATTGGGAAAAGGGTTCTAGGTTACAAACAGTCAAACTAAACCCAAAGTTGTAACCCAAACGGAGAGTAAAATTGCAATTTCATTAACCCCGGCTGTTTCAGAAAGACACCATCAATCTGGTGCTAGTGTATAACACAAGTTCAGTCTCCTTAATAATGTCCAAAGAATTCATAGCGTGGTCAGCTTTAGGATTTAAGGGACTGTTTTTTGTGCAAACTATGCTCAGAAGTGTTTTGCTGTCAAAAGTTGGAAAATATCCTACAGAGCGAAACTTCAGACACTGTGTTCATTTGCCCAGAGCACAATCTTGGATACTCTTTGTGTGACCCATCTTTTTGCAGCAGCATATGCATCATTCTGCCTGGAAAGCAAAGCAGAGTCGCAGAGGGCTTAGGAGCTGGACAATGTCAGAAGGGCAAGAAGTCAGTATCTAAACAACTGAATCACACCCATTGCGCTTGAGTAATTAAATTGAAACAGACAGCAAGGCTGCTGTCCTACCAGGAGCTCTTCATAACAGGCAAGAGAGATGAGTAAAATACTTCCCTTTAGATTTCATTTAGCTCTAGTGTTTCTTTTTCTAACTCCAGTAGCCTGATCAACACTCAGAACTGTGCATTCAGCTATTGTCACTATTGCAAAGTATCTCAAAGTAGTGAGTGCTTTGTATTAAGACACTTGGCATAGTCTAATAATTCTCTAGGTAGAAAAAAAATCCTACTTTTCTAGCATACTGCATTCAGCTTAAATTACATTCCTCTTAACTCTCTTTTACTGCGTCGTAGCGTAATGGTGGAGAAGGCTGTAAAGCACCTCTCGGTATTTCAGCTTCTCACTGTCCTCACTGTAAATTTCCACGTGGCCAGCCTGGACTCCAGCACACTGAGTATGTTGTTTTTAAAAATACCATATATGCCCTCAGAAGAAGTTGCATATGCTCTTCAAGGAAGTAATGAGTTGAATGCCCATGCCTACAGGGCAATCATTTTCTAAAGCTTTTTAATTTTATTTATGGCAAATTCATCCAGCTTCAGCAATTAATTACCTTGCTCGGTATGATGCAGTTGCTGTGCCTTAGCAACTGTTCATTCCTATTCTGGTCACAGGGGAGAAACCCGAAACAGGTACCCCGGGAGAGAGAACAAGATTCCTGACCTTAACTGTAGGTGGCATTCTTCATCTGTTCATCTGAATTATTGCTTAAGGAACAGAGAAAAATGAGTAATTTTCATGGACCCTTGATTAATGTTATCAGCCCTCTCCTAAGTTTAATTAAATTGTACTTTCCGTTGGAAGGAATGTGTGTTCATAAAATCTGAAGTTGCATAACTATGTTACCTGGAAAGATTAAAACAATTTTCTGCTGTTCTTGCCCTAGAAGCTAAGCATTTGAGTGATCTGGAATGTTTCCAGAGAAATTCTTCCGTCATATGCTATGAAGAAGAAAAAGCTGTAATGCCCAAAGGTTTATCCATGGTCTAGAGACCATTTTCAATTACCTTGCAGCAATAGTGAGTAAATCCAACTACATTTTAAATTATCAGTGTTATCTCTAGAGAAATCTCAAATAATTTCCTTTAGTAGAGGGACTTTGGCATGCCCAGAATTTCTCATGTGGACTTGGTTATCTGAGCAACTCTGCACTCTTCCTGCAGCTTTAGAAAGGTTACAAGGAAAAAAAGAGAGGAAATTTTCTTCTTCAACTTAGTGAAAAATTTAGGGAGATTGAAAATGAGAACTAATCATGCTCAGCTAGAGCCAGACTGAACTACAAGCAAGCAAGTTATCTTTGAGTATCCCATGCGGCTCTGAGTTCACTTTGCTCTCTAAGCTTTTCCAGCCCTGATCCTTTTTCTGATGTAATGCCATCAGTGGTATCAGATTATGTGCATCCTTCATGATGCAGGCAAACATCCACAGAGGAGTAGACTAAGGACACAGGGTTCATCTACACTTGTGACCTGGGAGGGTAGACAACTTCTAATCCTGCGAATAAATCTTCCAAATAGAAATGCAATTCAATTAAATTATTCATTTCCCTTCTCAGCTTAACCAAAGATTAAACTACAAGAAATATGTACTTGTGCCAGATAACTGAAAACAGATGGCTAAGATTTGTTTTGTTCGTTAGAGAAATTGGTGGGTCAAAGATATAGAGTCCCTCAAATAAAAAAAGCTTAGTTTGTGGGTGACTCATTTTCTTTTAATACTTTTATTTCTGTCCTGACAGTGAGGTGCAGTCAAAATTGTTAAATGAGCTGTTTATCCACGTGGCTGAGAGGATTACAGGAAACAATTCACAGGGATGTATTCATTTTTCCACATTTTTCCTGTGTGAAATGTGTTATCAAAATATTAATTTCAGCCTTCTACACGACTGAGTTAAAACCAAATATTTTAGTCTTATCCAAGGGGGAACACTCAGCTAAAGTCTAAATGAAATATTCTGGGAAGTTTAGTTTTTTCAATGGTAGTTTGGGGCCCAATGCAAACAAAATGAAATACTGAATTCAGCTGCAGAACTGACATTATTTTTGACCAGTTCTAAATATTATTGCTTTCTATTTATACAGCACTTATCAGCAGCAAATCTGAAAGAATATGAATTCTTCAGTGCTTACAAAAGTTTAGCTGGATGGAAGTGCTGTTGTATTTCCTTTGTAGAAAAATAAGTGATTGAAAGATAAAAATGATTTGGCAAAGCCCTTTCCAGGAGTCGTACCTAGATTTCACTAATCCTTGCATGGATTTTCTGAAGATGGTGAAGGGAAACTAAGTGAACTGTACTTACCTCTTTCCCCTGTCTCCCATCATCACTGCTTGGGTCAATGTGCCTTCCCCGATAGGTGACAGAGAAGAAGATGTGATGAGTCTTGTCTTTCCCATTCACAGTGTTGCTGGGTTCAGCCTTAGCTGATAAGAGCAGAAATATAGATCAGTCACCATGAGAAAACTGTGGAAACTATGAAAATCCTGTATTATGCTGGATAATACACTTAGATACACTTCTTTTTTTTCCCGATAGAGAATAAATTAGAAGGTACTACTGTGCTTGTTTATGGTTTATTATTATTAAACATGCACAGAATGGAATGGTGTATTAGAATCTGGGAAAAGGGCATTAATTTATTGGTTTTCCTGTTTGTGCATCTGCTAAGTAAAGCGTGATTGTGTGAAAACTTAAGAGGTCTGCCCATCAGGCCCAAGCCTCAATGGATGTCACAAACGGAATCACGTCCACTGGAACCAGGTGAAGGGCTGGGCTGCTGCCCGTGGGAAATACTGGGCAAGTGCAGTGTAAGTGTAAAGACTAATGAAGCCAGTCTTTGATTACCACAAAATGGCAAAAAGTTTCACAGAGTTCACTAGTATCAACAGGATTTTAGATCATTTATCTATAGTAGGTGGATAGAAAATGCATTACTAAAGCTGGCTCTGTACACCTGTGAATATATTACAGTGCGAAATCCTGACCAGATCGAAGCTCCCGGCTACAACATGGTCCCTAAAGAAGTCAAACATAAAACAAAATTGTGCAGCCCGATCTGCCTAAGCTCATGGATGATTTAAATCTCTGCCTTACTTACCTGAGTTTTGGAAAGGGTCAGCACAAGAAGTTCATGAGTTTGGGGGTTTTGTTTTTCACATTAGACCAATGTTAATGAGGTCTTCAGTAGCACAGCTGATAAAGATGAACAGCCATAGTCTGCATGAGGAAATACACCAAGGTTATATAAAATCATCCTCTAGTATGTTTTACAGCTCCTTTTATGTTCTCAGATCTGGAAAATATGCTTCATGGTGACAGTTTAAATAGAGTACCGTGAACCGAAGCATGCAACAGGTTTCTAGGTTTCATTTTGGGCAGAGACGAAAAAATAAAACAGCTTTGGTTTTTGTAAACATTAGCCATTTTGTTATTAACTCAATCCTACAACTCAGGCTGTTTCACGTATATGTGTCTTTGCACAGATCTCCGGAGTCAAGCAGCAGGTAAATCTCACTCCCTCGCCAACACACTGCCATGCACAGACAGCAAATTTAAAGTACACATTCATAAAGGTACATTCTATCGTGCAGTATTTTTATCACTTCAGTGAAGATGCACCTGATGTGGTGCTCCAGGTGATATCACGTACATTACAACTCTGCAGCAAAACTGAGGTTAGCAGCATTGCAGCCATGTTGGCTGCCTGGGATCATAAGCAGAAGTGACTTTAATTCATGGGCAACTTGGCAGCTATTTAGACTCTGCCTTGATAGATTTAAAACTGCCCTGGTGTCTTTCCCATGAACTGTTAAAAGATCAAACTCATGTTCACATAAACATGAACAAGACCAAGGCAAAATCCAGCCTTACTGGGTATAGTTAAATCCCACCTCAGTCATATCCCTTGAAGTTATGGTGATAGATTCCCCAGGCTAGTCAAATGGTTGTAAAACCTCTCCGTTCTGCACATGGTGAAATGGAGATGAGACGGTCATGGATCCTGTACAGCAGCCCAGGGACTGAACTAACACATCAGGGCAGCTGCACTTCATGTTCTGTGCCATGGCATCTGATTCTCACAGGTGGCTGTAGGAATTAATTTCACAAATCCCTTTTCTCAGGTTTAATAAAGGGATTTGGCTAAACCAAAGATCATCATATAATCTGGAGAGAAACATTCAGAGGAGAAATCCTCATCACATGGATTTAATAATCAGAAGCTTCAGGTGACCCACCTGGACCACATCTTTGCAAACCTTGCAGTGATTTTTCCAAATCAAATTCATTCAGTGCTTTGGAATAGTGCCTTGGAAAATGAAGTCCATGATTCTTCTTGTATCATGTGGAGAGCGTGTAGGCATATTTTCCCATACCATAAAAACAGATAGCACATTTTCCCACTCCTCTAGAAACTGAGTTAATGCAGAATGACTAATGCATCTGTTTGGACTGTCAAAATGCCCGTTGTAAACTTGATGCATCATTTAGCCTACATTGCAGCAAAGGACACAGTCCAAGGAACACAGTTTCTTTTCCCTTGATTAATAAAGGCTTGGAAATCATGCTTAAGAGCATTCTGTGGTCCCTCAAGGTCAAGAAAAAGATGCAATATTTAGGAATTAGAAGGGGTTCACTCTGAGACATTAAGCAGTACTTTAGTTCACCCTACATTGCTCAATAATTGACTTTAAAAACTTCCATGTGGCTTCATCTACCCTTCCCCTCTCCCTCTGCAATGTTCTGTCTTGTTTTGTTTCCCCATCAGGACAGACCCATGCTGCCCACTCAGTCTTTATGCCCTGGGCAGTGGTAGTCTGGCAGAGCTGTTGGAGGGAAGCATGCACTTCATTCTTCTATAAAGTGCCTGCTTCATGGGAAATATTGTGCAGACCCCTGACAGAAATTAGGGCAACAACCCAAATTTATTCACCTTTTATGTATGATCTCTTGAGTTTGGGATTTGCCACCAGATAATGCAAGCTGACTTCGTAAGGTTGCTATAGAACATAAGGAAAGGTCAGGTTTTGTCAGAACTACAAGGTCAGGTTTTGTAGGAGCTATATGCAGCATCAGCAAACATTTTCCTGACAGCCTTCTCCTCAGCAATTTCTTTCCAAAATAAACTGCAGTGATTGTGTCAGTTCTTAAACAATCATTCCCCTGACTCACCAGTGCTGATACACTTTCTAATACACAAGGAACAGGGGGTGTTCAGGCAAGACCAATCAGTGTTTTCTGTCAAAACACTGCTGAATAACAGCAAAGAGAAAGAAAATATTTATGAAGAAAGATTACCGAACCAATCGGCATCACTCGGGACCAACCCAACTGATGTAGGAGACAAAAGGTGGAGCAAGAACAGTACGTGTGGCTCATGGGGACACGGTGCTCTACCCAACAGCACTGGCTGGAAGGTGAAAGCCCACTCGGTACCCTTGAAAACTTACCCCTCAGCTCAGTGGTGAACAGGACACTTGCAGAATTCAAAATTTTATACCTTCCTTGTGCTGTTTTGGGTTTTTTAGCCATTTTAAAGAAAGACGGTGGTGGTATGGTTCAACAATGTCTCCTGATGTTTGTTTTCCATAACATCTTATATACAACTTATTAATACAATAACTTTGAAGAACTTAGCTGTAAGAGCTTTCAAATGGTTTCTCCAAACAGCAACACACTGAAAATACTATTTTCTCTCTTGAACCAAAAAAAAAGTCTTTGAACAGCTCATGTGATATGCAGCACTGAATGTCTTGATTAATTAAAGCCCAAGGGATATGGAATAGAGCTCGTATCACAGGAGCAATAATAAGGCCCAGAAGCCTATTATTTTGTAAGAATTACTATGGAAATGCAAGCATGCATTGCAGCATGTTCATTAGGAGCATTTCTATTTTATCATCACTGGAATACTCTAATATCTGCTAGTCAACTCAGGAATGCGAGATTGCTACAGGAGGGAAACTGTATTTTTTAAGGATGGAAGATGCTCATTCATCTGTCTTAGGAGGCAGTCTGAACATATCAGGATAATATTGCTGTCTAGAAAGGAAAGTGCTTGGAGCACTAGAAAAAAGGTGAATGTCAGGTTCAGGTTTGTCAACACAGCACTGCAAAATCAAGTATTTCAAGTACTCTGAATGGAGGAAAGGCCTGTGTATCTCAGTTACCTTCTGTTCATCAACTGAAGAATAAAAAATTAAAAGATGGGGGAAGCGTTTTCACTGCAGTTATGAATTTGAAATACCAACTGACAACAGCTCCAGTATCTTTTTACTGCTCCTTCAGTAATTATCTATCAGCCTAAAAAGAAATTATAACAGCAGTTTTGTGGTTAGAATAACAAACAGCTGTAACTGAGAAATAGTAAGAAAAATAAGTGTCAATAAATACATTAATTTCACATGATAACAGTTCACTCTTATTTCCAGTATTCCTCTATTGAAGCCTCACAGTTATCTAATTGTATACAACTGATTCAAAAATAAACTAGAGGCAGACAGTCTTTATGTGAACAAAAAATATAGCTAGCTTTGTCCAAACATTATAAGGATTGGCAACAGCAAAATAGTATGACCAAAGTAAGGAGAGCAAACTGAAATACTCAAAAGTAAGTGAAGCTTTAGTGAAAGTATGCAGTGAAAAAGAATATAGGAAAGAAAACTTCAAAAAAATGCAGTAAAGGGGAATAGCTAAAACAAATGGGAAAGAAAAAAAATAAACAAGGAAAATGCTGTTTAAAAAATCAGAGCATGAAATCTAATATTTCACCTTCATTGAAAACAAATCTAGTGCCTACTTCTTTTATGCGCGGAAGGGTAAACACTGGCTAAAACACGCTGGCTTCCAAACAGCGTTGCCAACATAAATACCTCCAGGAAACACAAGCTGTGCGTAGTGCTTGTCCCATAGATAATTCTGTTGTTCTGACTTCTACAAGCACAAAACACTGTGCACGTTGTTCGGTAATGCTACACCTGAACGATGTGCATTGGACAAAACACCGCTGGTGTAGTCTCAGTGCGTGTGGAGCAAAGTGAGAGATATGCCCGCCATGGGGCTCCTCTATGGCGCCCTGCGGGGCACCGGCCGCAAACCCACGGGCTCCCTCATTGCCGCTCGTTAAGCTGTTCAAATAGAGTATATTTCAAATTTGGCATTTCATCTTTGAAATGCAGAAAACCTACACCGCATCATATTTTACACCGGTGCCCCTCCACAGCTAAGGATAATCTCATAGCTGCACCCTCAACAGCTGGAATCTGCGCTCAGATCTGCGCTAGCTGCGTGACCCATTTCCCGAGCATCCATCCACACGTGGTTAAAACAAACTGTCTGTGATCAAGCTTCCCGACTGATTTGAATGGTTTATCATGAAATACCAGAGTGTGAGAACCATTGGGAAATGTGAGGAATTTAAGCAGGTCTTTCTCAGGTCAGTTAGAAGTGGCACGGTTGCTGGTCTACATGGAAAACCTGCCCACTGGGGCATAGCTACCAGCATCTGCTGGGAGTGGACATGTCACCTTCTGAAGGCTTTCTGGCTTTATCAGTATCCTTCTATTTGGTGACTTCTGCCCCTTGCTAAGGGAGGAGGCAGAGTGGTGAACAAGTGGTTCTTACAGTTCATAGACTCTGCATAGGGTCCACAACATATGCCTGGCACACCGCATACCTGTTCTTCCTGGGGCTGGCTTTATTCGATGCTGACATCAGTTTATTTGCCCTCACCTTGACGTGTGAGTGAGATCATGTCTTTGCAGCCAAAGAAGACCCAGGTTGAGATAGTCCTCAATAAACCTTCTGGAGGCTGGCATGTGCTCGGTGCCAACAGTCTGTCCAGCAGCACCCCTGAGCCAGTCCATGCCAACCAGTACTGCCGGGACAAGATTAAGTAAATACAAGGTTGCTTTAGGTTTAGAATATCACTGAGGCTGGATAAAAGTCATGTTTCTTTTCCCTTTCTGAAGAATTGCTATAGCTCCTCCATGCCCTTAAGACACTCAGAATTATAATTATTTGGAGAGGAAAAGATGAAATACTTTTATATCATGTTTTCGTTAATTTAAAGAAAACCTTACATGTCATGGCTTTGCCTTGAATATTGTTCCTTTGATGTAGGAAAGAAAGGTAGCATCATACTTGAACTCTTTTCCTGGATGAATGTAATATATACTGAATTTGTGTCAGGAACAAACATTTCTCCCCTGCTTTCTTGCCTCACCAATTAATTTTGCAATGAAATGACAGCATTGTCCTTATTAAAATTTCTGAGTTTGTGGCATGGACTTTTTTACAACTAAAAGTGTGAGTTAAAATAAACATATCTTGACTTGATCGCTGTCTCCTATATATTTGAAAAGGTAGTCTATGAAGATACTCACTGAACCAAAAATAAGTAGTAGAGCCATGGATCTCTCAAAGCTATTTTCCCCATAGTCTAGAATCTAGAAATTAGTCCAAACTAGAAAACACTTAGATGCAGCATGTATATAGGTAGTAAGCACAACTCTCTCTAATGACCTTTTAAGGTTCACATACTGCTCAGTATTTTCTTACTCAAGAAGCAATGTTCAGCTGTCTCAGCTCTTGCAACGAGGTAGCAAATTTCTGTTGACAACTATGAATGCACTTGCAACTCAGATTTCCCTGAAGTCCAAGTCTTGACCCCACGAGACTGATTTCCTATGTCACGAGTAAATCAAGTGATTATTTGATGTTAAGTGTATAAAGGCAGGTGTTAGAACTTTTAAAAAATGCCAATGTGTTATTAAGTAGCATGAAAGTATCAAGAAAAAACGGGTAACAGTGTGTGTTTCAACTAATCCCGTCACAGAAATAAAGTTCAGCTAATGTTTAAAATGTGCAAACATTGCACATTGACTGCCTTTTAAAGCAGAAAACTAGGGGGTGGGGTATACTGCAGTTTTCATTTGAGTAAACACTGGTGATTTTTATGGTGGAGAAGACAAACAGACAACCTATCATCTCAGGTATCTCGGGAGAGGAATGGCCAGCCTGGTACTAAATAAAAATACTGGCAAAGTGCTTCCCACCATGGTAGAATTATTTTCGTGTTTTTCCCATATCCTGTCTTGAGAATGAACAACAAGCAACAAGAACGACATTTTTAAAACTATCCAGTGCTAATGTTTTGAACATACCAAACTTCCGAATGTTAGAATTAAAGTGCGTGCATGCATGCATGCATAGATGTTCATAAGTGTAAAAATAGAGTGCAGAATTAATGCATGACACGCTATGCAGCCTCTGGGCAATTTTAGGAGAAGGAACATCAAGATCCCTGACTTTTTCCATTTATCTTAAAATATATGAACAACACTTCATGAATTTTTGCTTTGCTTACTTGGTTATTGTTTTCTTTTACTACTTTTGTTTTCTTTTACTACTTGCACATTTCATTCATTAATAGGTAAGCATTCTACTTTTATTCCTATTTTTTATAAAGCTAGGCAATGTAGACCATCATAAAAATAAGACCTATTTGAAAAGAAATCCAGTCTGTTTTAAGTCAGAAACCCAAGAGGGTTAGAGTAATGGTCTCCAGGTAGCAAATTCCAAATCTTTCTGCCTGGCCTCCATGAAAAGTTAGTTGTTGCTTCTTTCTCCTTTCCCCTTTCCAAGCAGTCTGACAATAGGAACTTGCAACAGTGAAAATGCAGAGTAAATAGTCCTGAGAGTGCTTGACAGAAAAACAAGCCGTGTCTCGAATGGAAAGCTTAAAAAGACATTTTTTAAAGGCAGAGATTTTGCAAGAAGTTTGCTCTTATAAGCCAATGATTCAGTAGCATTTTCAAGATCAGGAAATCCTTTCTCTACAATGGATACTTTGTCATGCCAACAGACGGATCCAAAATTGTGTTGTGACTCATTCATAAGGCATTCAAACATTTTTATTTTCTTCAAATGTCTGGAGTTTGAATCATCCAAATCTCCATCAAAAGAAGCAGCAAGCAAGCACTTTCTCCTTTCAGATGGGATGTTTTGAGAAGAGGCTATGCCTTTCGCTGGCCAGCGTGGAGACGTGTGGCACTCAAAGGTCGGTAACAGCAGTCAGCGGTGTTTGCAATATCCCGGGCACTAAGGGGCTGCTTACCAACTTGTCTCTACAGATTTTTACCTCTAATAGAGCCTTTCAAAGAACAAAAGTACTTTGGCTGTGGTAAGGTATGTGTACATCATAATGACTTTGTACAAGCTATGTACCACTGAAATTAATCTGTTTAGACAAGTTCCTAATCTGATTCACAGCTTAAGTAATATACCCTGAAAAGGTTTTCATGGGCTTTTATTAATTTCCTGTGTTGCTTCTATTCAAGTATTGCTGATGTAAAAATTTTTAGGTGAACACAGGAACAGCAAAGATCTTCATCACTGGCATTCACGAAACTCCACAAATCGCTTTCAAAAGCGATTTTATTCTCTGGTTCACTTCTATATTCTAGAAGGCATCAATAATGAGTTCACACGGGGTTTAAAGAATTAGTGCGCAGATATTTTAAGTCAATGTTCACTTGTGAAATCTCACTAATAGTCTGTGAGGATTTTTTTAATTCCTGAGAAAGTCTATCGTGTTTGGTTTGTTTCTCATTTTGATTATCTGCTGCACTGCTCATTACTGTGCACTTTTTACTTGTGAGTAGTAGAAAATGGAGCCATAGCTGGAGAAAGTCAGTTTTGGTGTCTTCTCCCTTTCTCTTTTATCTGAGAGTGATTGGGGTTTGATCATAAATTTAAGTTATTAGTGCATACAATGAATTTAAAATGGATATGAGAAGTACTACACAGGGTAAAGGATCAAAAATTTTGCCTTTTCAATCAACTGCAAACCATACTATGCCATTTGCCGGTCAGGAACAAGTGCATCATGTCACAGGGAAAACTAGTCAGCTCACACAGTTTGAACCAAATCAGTATTGAAGTGGCTGGTAGAGTTATTAAAGGCACATAGTTAACCAGTGATCACCAAACTGTAGATTCAGGATCAATATTGATAATACAACAGATACACCCCAGTACCAGGCATTTATGAAATGTTAATAAACACCTGAACATTTGTAAACACATTTCTAGCACGGTTGTGGTTACCGCCGTTTCCCCCCCAAGGTCTCACCACCAGCTGCAAATCTTCATGCTTCTTTATAGACCATCCACCTCCTCCAAAACTTATAATAACTATTAGGAATCAAGAACTGTGAAATATCTAGGTACTTGCTTACAAGCCAAGCAAATTAACTAAGTTGTTACAATTTATTCACTCAACTGTCACTGAAACGAAATCTAACACCTCACATTTAAGACTCTGATCCTACAGGCTCCTACCAGCCCCTGTAGGACTGCCTGATTTTACCACGAGGAGCGGTTCCATTTGGTCACTGACACAAAGAGAATAATGAGAGTAAAGCAAACTTATGAATGCATACTACATTGATACTTTAGGTCTTAAAAGTCGGTGCTTTGAAACAAAGGTATTCAACAGGTTCATTTAAACTTGTTGATTACTTTGACTTTATTTTAATGATAATTCACTTTTTAGTCTCTTCATTGCAATAGTGGTTCATCAGCGATTTGCTACCAGCTTTACAAACTATTTAAAATTACACCATGGGGTTTTATTTTTATTTTTCAAAAAGTAGGTTGAATATTTGATTAGAACCAAATCAGTTCACAAAGTTTTAACACACACACACACACACACACACGCACGCGCGCGCGCGCAGAGTTTAATCTGTAATGAGGAAATATAAAAAAAACCCAGCTGCTTGCACAGCCTGGGAGCTAGTATTTTCAAAGTCACCAGTGGCACAAAATACCTGAGATTCCAAGCCTCAGCTTTTCAAGATTTCCAAGCACTCAACCTTAAAAAGCCTTATGAATAGAAAGTACAGGCTGTCCACATCCTCAATACCTGCTTCTGACTTTTGCAAAGCAGACAGTCAAGTGCGGTGACGATTGGCATACACAATTGTCAATTAATTGAACATATATACCATGGCCTGTATACCATGCATTTCCACAAATGGCATGTATCTGGCTGTAGCAAGATTTTGGAGGTGCTAAATATGTAATGCCATATTTTGAAATCTAAAATTAGAAACAATTTTTTGCCATTTCTGTCAGTTATAACGGGCTTTTAAAAAACTTTAATCTCCACAGAGTAGTTCTACCACATTTGTTTCACCATCAGCTAGAACATTACAGAAAAATGTTCTACCTTTTTATACATCAGGGTATTAATCCAGCAGAATTACCTTTTCAGATTTAGAGATATACATGCAATATAATATTTCCAGTCTTTGTTCACCTCTGTTCAGAGCTGGAACAAATCTATATAAGAACTGCCAACTGGAAAATTACTGGTAGGACAACAGATTTGCCAAGGGCTGGATTACACCATACAACCATAAAACCCCCAGGAGCATGTTTTAACCACTCTTTCTGGAATAATTTGTCCTTGTCTACTGCAGCAAATCTTATTAAATATAGAGCTAATTCAATGGCAGCCTTTACTGACACTCACCAGGAGCGGTAAGTGACATTTTAAGGTAGATCATGACTGTGGGCAAAATCCCAACCTCAGTCTCTCTCCCTCTGGAACACCATTGACTCCAGTGGACAGATGGCGAAAGACGCTTTGAATCTAATTGCTATTTTTGGAAAAAAATTATATTTCAGAACTATTAAACAGCAAAGTAGATTGACACTTTTGCTTTAGATGGTGTCAGCCAGCATTAGGCAGCATTTTAAATTCCAAGGGAAAGTTACAGCCAATAAAAGTCACTACTACCTGCCACTAACTTGCAAGGAAAACTGACCATTTCCACAGTATTATGTACTCAGCTGCCATTAGGGTGGATGTTTTCCTTTGCATGCATTTGCAGCCCATACCCTTATGAATACTCATGCAATGGTGGATTGAAGCTTGACTCATTGAATTGAACTGTAAAACACAAACTTCCCTGGAACAGGATATCCATTAATATACCAGTCCATCTTAGTCAGCTTATGAATGGCTGTCATGGCACAATAAAGTTACTTTGAATAAAAACCAGTTAACTTCTAAACACCACTCCAGCAGAAACTAACCATGAAGTCTGCATAATAGTAAAGCAAACAAGCAGAACCTGCTGGGAAGGAGCTTAGGCTATCACAGTAAGCCATGTCACATATTTTCCTCGGTATCAGCCCTGTGGACCCATGAGAAAGGAAGAAAACATGATTAAGTAGTCCGCCAGTCACTAGGTATCAGGTTGTCCTTCTGTGCACAGGCTGGAGCCAAAGTGGTGATTATTTCAGCTATACCAAACAAAAACAGACCATCCCACTGGGGGAAGGAGAGCTACAGTCTGCACTATCTCTGCTCATCCTCCCCTGGTTCTGCCAGCTTAGTCAAGAAAAGTTCAATACTAATAGAATATGCAATGTAGAAGAATATTTTTTTATTTGAAGTAAAATGTGTGATGAATATACCCGAGTATAGTTCAAGACAAACAAAGAGCCCAGGAGTATTACTACTAAAATGCTTCTCCAAGGCGGAGCACATAGGATTCTGCTCTTCTAAAATTCGTTATACATAGTATGAAGACCCACATGGTAATGACCAGGAAGCTAAGTAAGAGACTAACTTTTCAAGCTCTTTGCTCAGCAGGAAATGTTTAATGCAACACATTTACATTTATTGTTTTGCTGCTAACAAGAGTGAGCTCTCTTCTGGAAGAAGACGTTGGCAGTTTCTTTGGCCAAAAGACACGTGGCAGCCATTTCCTTCAAGTACTCCAGATGGCACAGTGACCCCTGTTGACCTACCAGTCTTCCCAGCTTCACTGTTGCTCAAAACAGACTTCTCTAGGGATGCAGAATGGGAGACGGGGAGTGAGTGTCCATCCAGATCCAGCACAAAGCACCTTTTCTGAGCTCTGATACCAGCATAGGCAACTGGCAAGAGGTTTCCTGGCTTAGAGAGAGTAAGAAGATAACCAGAGGACTAAGAAAAATCAAAAGCAATTATTCATAAGCCTGTAATAAGTCATTTATGGAATGAGATGGTTATGCAAAAAGTTACCTTTCACTGTACTCCTGTCATGCATTTTGGCCAAACTCTTATTTTAGAGGTCCTGTCAGACCCTTTCAGAAGTAGGCGTGACGTGAAGAGCAGCTCTGGCTCCTACCCCCATGCACTCAGCCTGGGTAATTCAGTGGTGTCAGGAACACCCAAAGGCTGCTGATGCCTTCATACCTGCGCACACATCCGTGTCCGTTACAACACCCAGCAGTGCTTTCCTTTGGGGAAAGCAAAAAATACCCGGGTGAACATACTCAAGCCAGGAGAGAGGAGGTAGAACATTTCAAGCCTCAGTTACTTTCCAGGTGACCACTGCTTGTTACTAGTGACTTTGGGCCATCCCAAACCAACACATAGTTTCAAATGGTGTCATCTTATTCTCAGATGCAAAGCAACAGGTTAACAAGGGGCATATGAAGAACAGTGACGGGACTTCTTCAGAAACAGCCCTACTTAGCAAAAAACATGCTTTTTCACTCATTCTTTCTTTGCACCTTATTATGAGTGCTAAAATTCTCTGTACTGTGAGCAGCAGTAATTGCAAAGCAAACATGTCCTGTAATCATGCTCTACAGCTCTGTTTCCTCCATGAATCTCAAAGTACTTTACAATGGAAGAGAAATATTGCTATTCCTATTTAAAGTGGATGGTTCCTATTTCACAGATGTAGTTACCATGCCACACGGTCCCCTCAGACAGCAGTAATGCTTCCTCAGTGCAGCTCTAGCTATAAAGAGAATCAGCCCAGTGATGCAGTTGGACCAACATGCACAAGAGAGATGAACACATGGATTGAAGCATTTTATTTCAAAGTCTGTATCTCTGGAGGACATATGAAGATTAGAGAAGATCTTTCTTACAGACACACAAGCCCAAACACCTGTATATTCTTTTGGGTTTATTGTATATAGTGATTTTTCTTTCCATTCCATTTTACCAGCACATCTTCCTGACAACTGGAAATGGTTAGAAAACAGCAGGAAAATGGGGGTGGGAGGGAAGCAGGAGAAAAAGAGAATATTTACATGCTGCTTTAAATATTTTCCAGATTTGAGGTTTTAGGGCGGGGGGAGGGAAAGGAGGGGCCTGTTTTTCTAAAAAGCATGGGAATCTAAAAGTCGAAATCTTTAAATTTCCAAATGCCAAAATTCAATGGCATTAAGTCAAAACAGATGTTTCATTTTGGTTTTGCATTTTAAAAATGGATGTAGGTTTGAATGTTGTCATTTCATAACAAAACATTCTGTTTTTAAAAGTGCTATAAAGAACTCCATTTTCCTTTTACTTGACTTTTTTTGGAAGAGGTTTCCCCAGGGAAGTTTCAACAGGAAAAAAGAAGGGGCGTTCTGACCTCCTCTACTTCCAAGCTTGACTTTAATCTGCAATGAAAACAGCTCGCCTCATGGTCTTTATTACGCTGTGCTTAGAAAAAGATGACCAAAGAAGGTGTTAGAAAATTCCCTCTTGGACATTATATGATGATATAATGAATTATGGGCATTGCAGACACTACCTTTTACCACTTATAATTTATGGGGGAACAGTAGGATATAAAACTGAAAAAGAGGAGAGTACATTTTTCATTTTGCAATGTAGAAATGGTGTATTTCTTATAATTTTATAGCTCTGAGCTGTTTTTATTTTGTATTATTTTTCCTCACACGTTTGTTATAAAGTTTAATATACTTTTTATGATCAATACTTGACATCTTGCACTTTATTTGCAATTTTTTAAATCATGGTATTAAACTCACTTGTAAGAACCTTTGAGCAGTCCATGCAAATATACATATTTAGTATATGCAGATGTACATACCTCTATATTTTCATTTTTAATCTATTTTAATATAGCCTGCCTTCAATACAAAGGGTGAAAAAGAATTCTAAAGACTGATTTTCCTTGGCTTAACTGTTTGCTGTATTGAAAATGCTGCTTTGTGAATGATATAGTTGACATATTTGCAAGAAAATGCAAAATCTTTTATAAATTTGGAAACTAATCACCTGGCCTCTGCAATCCAATTCCCTTGTAGAGATTCCTGCACCACCGCAGTAACATTTATGCAAATATGCCCACTGAGATGAGACTGAAAGACTGGATAGCGGTTAAAGGGATTTTTTGGTACAACAGATAAGAATAATCTGAGAGGGAGAAAAATGCAGTTGCAAAACACAGAGTTAACGGTGTGGATCCTTTGCGGGGGGGAAGGAGCGGGGAAGGAGAGAAGGGAACGTGTGCCTGAAGATTCAAGCTAAGAAATACTAGAATTACTCTGCAAAAGGCAGAAATAACTCTTGTGTGCTATTTCTGTCTTTTGCAAAGCAAGTCTAAATAGCACACTACAGCCCAGGGTCAGATTTTTTAAAACACAAAGGATGTAGATAAAACACTTAGAGTGCAGAGAAAAAAAGTGTGTTATCTGGCATCTAACTCCCACTGCAAATGAGGAAGCAAGCAACCCATTTTAACTTTAAAAAGTCAGCCCCCACCTCCACATGCAGACAAACTGTGTATGAGCAAGTAGCATTTTCTCATTAAAATGTTTTTCCATAACCCTTCAAACAGTGATAGTGTGCGAGAGCTCTTTGGCAGAGAGCAGAGCACAGCCGGAGCACCGCAGTACAGCAGGATGACACTTCTTTTCACTATTAAATCTGCACCCTCAGCTCTCCCTTTATAATACAGTGCAAGAAAATACATCCCTTACATTGGGTTCCTTCATAGCTGGGCTGAGCCTGTGGTTTCACGGGAAAGCAAGAAAGCCCGTAGCTTTCTGAAAGAGTGATTTTTGCTCCCTTTGTCTGGACCTCAGCCACACACCGTCTGCAGACCTGGGGCAACCTTTTATTCTTCCGTGAATTACCAAGAATCAGACTTCAAAGTCTGGTGGGGTTCATTTACCCAGAACAGCATTTCCTGGGGGTGATGAGGTGGCTCTGGGAGCAGGTGAGCTGTAAAACCCAGCTCCTCCGCAGAGCCCACGCTTGCTCTTCGGTCCCAGAGAAGCAGCAATGTGTCACCCGTGGCGGAGAGGGGGATGCAGCATGTGTGGGAGCTCCCCACGCTCCAGGTCGGCTCCATCCCAGGCTGTCAGCATGGAGGCTCGTTGCAGAATGACGTTATGTTTACAATTAAATGTATTAGCATCGCTCTCCCTGTGCTGGCTCCTGATTTGGCTTGCTGCCTAGAGGACGAGTAAATCCTGTTTTATGATGGGAGTGTGCAGCTAATGTGTGCAAGGTTGCTTTTGGTCTGAGATGGGGCAAAGTACTTCTGTGCTTGGAAAAGAGTCAAAGCAGAACAGCAGCTGTGGCCCAAAAAGCTCTCTCCTTTTGTTTCCATTGGGATATTTTCTGTTATTATGCAACTTTAAGAGTAATCAAAACCAAATGATTCCAAGCAGCAGCTAAATAAAGTTAAGGAAGAGGTTAATAGAAACTACACAGAAAGATACAGATCACACAGAAGAGTTTTCAGTGTAAGCAGACAAGAAGGGTGAGACAGTGAGACATAAGGAGAGCACGTATCTCACTCAGCATCGCACAGGGAGCTGGTGAGAGCGGTACAGCTTTCTGAAGTCAAAGTTGAATCTCACTCCATTTCTCTGGCTATAAAACCATGTGTCACAGTCCCCTGCGCTGCTCTTCAGTGGCTCAGGAGTGAGTCTTGAGTTTGCAAATAGCAATTCTCCAACTTAGTTTTTACTGTTTGGGTCAAACTTCCCCCTCCATAAGTGTGTGGTAAGATAGGTATTTCTGATTCATTAAACACAATATGTTCATATGACTCCGTGTGTTTCAGCACCAGAGTCTCATTTCAGTGCTTACTAATATTTACAGAACACTATTTATGCTTCTTTTAACAATCACAAAATCATTTTTACTCAAAATGGTTGCTTTTCCCCTTAGATTCGGCACTTCAAGCTCTTTGTTTCCTTTCTCCTCGGCCTGTTCGCATTCCCTTTACTTTCCAAACCCATCCTATTTTCTCTTGGGCAATTTACAAAGAAAGTCACTGACCTACCACAGCTCAACTCTTGTACAAACTGGATTGACAGATTCATGGGGTTTAAGAACGGGGGTAGGTAGAGGAGTCTGACTGCTCGCCTGACGGTGCAGCTTTCCCAGAGCTTTGGCTCAGGGCATGCACTGTTCGCAGAGCTGGATGACATCATAACACACCATTAGCTGCCCAAGAATTAAGCATTAAGTTATATCACTACGTTCTCAAGAAATTATTACTTCTTGACAGCCCCTTTGTTTTGATGTTAGCCTCTATTTTACTGTAACTGGGTGATTGAAGTGTTTCTTGTAGCATTTCATCGTTACTTAGAGCTGAACAAGTGCAGCCAGTGATTAATAGCACATTCATTGTGGGTGTTGGATACCTGGTGATCTGCATCATGGTGCTCAGTCCCCAACATCTGCTACATTCAGAAAACATTGTGAAGAATGGGGCCTTTGTAATGTTTCTCTGAAGATTTTTAAGCATGTTTGCTTGCAGTGTGTTTACAGTAATCATGTCTATTGTTCCTGTGCTGGTGGAGCTTGTGAGCCCTGAGCTATGTCTTGGCACCTGCACGCAGACATTGTATAAATATATACGTAGCAGATTTTTAGGCTGCTCAGGACTGGAATAGCTATTGCTTCCTGGCAGTATCTTAGCAAGCAAGGTTATTGGCACAAATACTCATCAGTTAAAACAAGTCTGAAGTAGCTCTTATAGAAGTCTATTTTGAATTGGTATCGTGCAAAATCTCAGTAGGAGCCCAGTTCCCTGAGGTATGGACATCTGATCAAGGAATGTGCTGGAACACTCGCATCCAGCAAACACATGCTCAGCTTCATGCTTTTGTATGATATTAAATACTTGCAAGAACTGATATTTTGTAACGCCACTCCCCGTCCTAAAATTCCTTGTGCTCCCACTTCAACACTCTCCCTAGTGGCCTTTCCATCAGCCAAGTCCGCAACAGGAGAAAACCTCCCCCCTGAAACATCTCACAAGGAGAAGGGGTGCTGGTGTCTCTGCTGCTGGGGATGTCCAGGGTGGTCCTGATGGATCGTGGCCCCAATGAGCAGCTTCTCTCTGTCCCTGCTGGGGGAGCAGACAGGCTCAGCCGCAGTCTGCTCCACATCTGGTTGGCTGCTCTGGCTTTTGGCACTGCATCTGCATGGATATTTGCAGTCTGTCGAGTGGTTTGATGAACATGTCAGTATGATGGTCAAGCACGTCAGTTTTCATTTCACATAGCATTGCCAAAGTATGCTTTTATTTAAAGTAAGGCTATTTTGAAACTCCCTTTCATTCTTCCGTGATGTCTCACAGATTACTGAAACTCATTTTTGGAAGGCTAAAGTGGCCTTTAACACTTAATTTCTGTGCTTCCCGGGCTGCTCAGGGAATCCTCACACTTTCCCCCACCCTGAACTCTGCCACAAGCAGGTAGAATAGCTTTCAACATTTCACTTTGTGCGTACAAAAAAATCCCAGTAATGTTCACATTTTGCAATGTTTATACGTCACTGCGGAATGGGCTTTCTTCCTGCTGGAAGGGGCTAGGCAGGATCTGAACAGTGTAAGAGCTGTCCCACAACGGGGGAGTCTTCAAGTGAAGATAGTACACAACAAGGAAGGAAAAAATAAATGTTTGAATGAGCCTTTCTGTATACAAGGGTTAAAATCTGCTCCCTTTCTTCCTTGCTCCTGTCAAATTCCCCCCTGAAGCATGCTTCTGCAGCAGATCCTTCCCTAGGAATAACTCCTGTTCACTTTCTACTCCTGCACCATTACAATTGGCCTTATTTCCCCCCTATCAGTGGTTAGAACAAGGATTATCTGAAAGGACAAAAACCCTATGTATTACAGGAAGGCTAAAAAGCTTTCCAAAGGGGGGCTTCTAAAAAAAAGGAGGGAAACAGCTAAGCCATGGTACTGGGGGAAGGCTCTTCATAAAAAGGTAAAAGAGCTGTACACAGGGCCATCTCCTCATCCACTTCTTCATCTGTAAGGTCTCGAGGAGGAGATGCCCGCTCTGCCCTCCTTCTTTGAGGCAGCTGGTGAGGGTGCCCGGAGGGGCACTGCACTGACCGGCATCGTCTGCCAGCCGGTACGCTCTGCACTCCGATTAAACCTGGGTCAAACCTCTCCCTTCCTCCCTCTTTCTACAGTAGTCTTATTGAGGGGGAAAAAATATCACCAGCTTCAGAGAGAAGCAGAATATCAGCCCAATTAGCCCAACAGTCACTACAAGCGAAATGTCCCAACATTATTTAAGTTCAGGCTAACCTCTGAGAGGGCTGTGTGCTTCTACAAATGAGGACACCCAGGAAAGTTAATCCTTTTTAGTCTTTAAAATTGATTGGTTAGACTAAATTAAACTCCCATATAGATGCTTTTACTCTTCCAAAGGGAATACGCACTGGCAGCCACAGTGGTGTGCTTAACAGGGCAGTTTAATTCAATTTTATTAATTCATTTTGGAATTCACTCCTTTAATTAAATTCAAGTTCACTTTCTAAATATATGATTTGTTGACAAGCCCTAAATGAATAGCCCTTCAAACAAGGTTGTCTTTTTTGCTAACCAAAAAATGGGAGAAATAATTCTAGGACACTAATGTTGCTAAAGGGGAAGGAGAGCTGGTAGAAGAGAGTGCTTGGCTTTGTTTTAAGTTACAAGCCTTTCTATGACATTTTGTACCACTTTTCTATTCCTGCTTCATGTTTCTAAGGAAGAGTTCAAGATGCAATTAAATGATAAGAATGTCTCCTGGTTCAGTAAGGAATCATCCGGTTTCTGTAGATCAGTAATGACTTGAAACTTATCAAAAGCAAGACCAAGCACATTCCCTTAGAGAAACGTGTTACAAATGGAGCCTGCTCTTCCCGAGGCTCCATCCCAGATACCAAGAATGGATAGAAAGCTGCATTCATTTTTACACAAAGAAACACCAGCACTTCTGGTTTGGTGAGCTGTAAACTCGGAGAGATCCAAGACCTGTTCACTTTTGCAAGATGCTCCTTTTCCTGTAGGTGACTTGTCTGTGCATAACTGTCATGGTACTACCTCTGCTGCCCCACTGGACAACTACAGCTTTTAGAAAAAAGAAAAATAAACTGATAACAAAGAGTGACTAATGACTAGTGCATTTATGGTACGGTTGTCTATGGTCTGATCCCCCAGCCTGTGGTGTTTTCAGGATGCATGAATACATTGGTGCATAGCAACCTTCCAAAGTCTTGTTAAAAGGCAGATGCTGAGTGGAATTCCTCACTTTCTTGAATTGCTGTTTATTATCTGAGAAACTTTGGGCAGCGAAGGTATGATTCTCCAAGGGGTTATTAGGCATTATCTTAATCCAACGAAGCACTTAAGCACCAAGCTCAAGAGCTCTGCTGGATCTTTAAGGAGAGGGCTGTGCAGCACCTTGGTTATCAACTCCCATGTGAAAGCTATGCGGGGAGGAACAGGAAAATAAAGTGCTTCCAGCCCACTAACAGTTAAAAACGCAGCTGCAGCATTCCAGTAATAACATCCGGGAAACATCAGCTCCCATAAGATCACACTGACCACAAAAATCTCTCAAGCTTAAACACTCAGAAAATTGATTACTGCTACTTTTTAAAAAAAACCTGTCTAGTGACAGCAGGTTTATGAAGTAGATTTGTAGCCACAGTTATGGCCAGTATCAAGCGGATTTCCTCTCTGGAAAGAGAGAAGGATAGCAGCACACACTGTCCTCCAAAGGTCTAAGAAAATAAAACCTTGAGGGACTGTTCAAAGACTTTTCTCTCGAGTCCTCGGGAAGAGGGAAGGTGGGCATTAGCAGTCATCACCCTCCACAGTTATGCAAGCTCCAGTTCACAACCACCCCCCCCAACATTAAGCCAATTTTCAGACTGGTGTACCAACCTAGCAGCACTGTAACTATGTCTCATTCAACAGCCAAGTGTTTCATTCAGTCAGACAGCTGGGTCACCAGTTTCACTTAGTAGTTATACAGCACGGATGTGTACGTTTGCTGGAAACATAAGTACAGATCCATCGTGGTGCCAGATACATGAAGTACATGTGGGTAATCTGGAAATTATCCATAAAGAGGCTGCTCGGTTTTGGTGTACACACCCATGGTCATATGGGTGCAACTGATTTTTGCTAAAGGTATGGCTGCTGCCTCAGGTTTCCCCCGCTGAAAATATATCCCCTGGGGCTGATTTGTCCTGAATTTCCCTTTCAAAGAAAGGAAGAGTCTGAGCACACAACTTAGGCCAAATGTTTTGTTTTATCTACAGATTTTCTGTGGGTTGCCCTCATGGTCTTCAGGGGCTCCACAGAGGACCTTCCTACCTAGAGGGTGATAAAGTGCTGACTCTTATGAGGAGAGTTTTCCCTCATTGGTCGGGGTCTCTCCATGACTCTTTCACATCAGGACTTTCACATCTGGCTCCATATAGTCAGCTGTGTAATTTACCCCTTCACCGCTTCATGGGAAACAGCTTATGAGCCAACACCACCTCCTCCTCCTCCAGTTTCTACCTCAAGGAGTACATTGATCAAAACATTGTATGGCTGATCATTTCCCTGCCCAAACTCTTGAATACACCACTTCATCTTTTTTGCAGGCCTTTGTTTCAGCCATCTTACAGTTTTCCGTAGCTTCTTTTATTAAAAAATCTTTTTTAGAGGTTGTGTTCCTTGGTCGCTTTCTGCCACCACTGCCCCTCTGCAGTCCTGCCCAAGGCACTAGAGAGCTATTGCCCAGCTGCTGACCTCTCCAGAAACCTCCCCCCATGCTGCAGCACCAGTCAGTCTCTGGGTTCCCATCACAGCCCTTTTCCCTGGGGATTTTCTCCCCAGTGAAGCCCAGCATACGCTGGCCTCATCCCACCACTGTGCTCTGCATCCAGCCTACAAGCCTGAGCAAGGTGGAATGCCCCCTGCAGCCCAAGTTTGCATGAAACCTGCTTCTGATCCAGGTTAATAATGAAACATAAATGGGTAGATCTGAGCCCAACTTACTTTTAATCATCAGACCACCAAAACCCACGATCTTAGACAATGCTGTAGCACTTGTAGACTAATAAGAAATTAATTTTTCTCCGCCAGGACTATTACTTGGGTTGATTGTCCTCAGCAGGAGGTGACTTGTGCATCCATGCAGAGATGTGCAGGGTGGAGAACTCGCCGTGCCTCAGTAGATATCTGTAAGATGGGAAACTCTGTCTCTTCCTGGGTGGTATTGATTTCAGCATCTTGCCTTCCATGGCACCTTGACAAAATTCAGATTTATCTGCACGTCTGGCATTAAGTACTTCAGAAACACATGCATGTGCCAAGACTAGCCTGAAAAAAACTGTGTGTGATTTGACAACTGTATGTATTTTTCCTACTTTTGAGATAGCTTAGCTCCATTTTTAATGATTACAGCCTCAAATGGCCATGACGTTAACAGAGCACAGAATGTGGTATTTAGAGAGCAGCAATTATGCAGCAGTTGAAGCAAGGTCTGTAAGCAGAAGCAATATATTTTATTTGACTTGGTGCTGTTACAGGATGAAATAAATAAACTCTGGCCTTATGTGCACTGAATGTCTTCTGAATATCTTTACTTTTCCGTCTCTACAAACCATGTCTTTCTTACATCTTATGTAATAAAGGAAGGTTAAAGAAACAATAGGTATAAATAAGAAGACAAAGTTGGTTCCATCAGAAATAAAAAATTATATATACCATTTTTCAAATGTTAAGATGTTAAGTAAAATCCTGGGTTCAAGCAGTCAGTTTACTCCACTTCAGGTCTTACCATTTGAAATATGGCCCAGCCCTTATTTCTAATTTATTGCCATCATTTTTATCAAAATGAAGTAGCTCAGAAGCTTCTTGCCAAACTGTGTATTTGTGCTGCACATGCACAAAGCAGATCCTTTTTTGTTTGTTCTATTTTTTTCCAAGCACATCTGATGTCATAGTTTAAACCTTGGTAAAGATCTATTCTCCGAAGTATTATAACTGCAGAACATCAAAATTGCAATCACAAATGTGAAATATTTAGATTCTTGCTTGGGATCAATCTGCAAGTCTAGATGATTTCTCTAATTCTATTTCTGAAACATATGCAAGCACAGATGTAAAAGGCGAGGAATTATTTCAAGATACCAAAACTCAGTGGTAACTGAATCTCACATGATTTCTTTCAACTTTGGCCAAAACCTTTGCCTTTGCTAATACCAAAGAAACTTGAAGGATGCAGCAAAATAATAGACGGAAATTCTTGCCTGGCAATTGTTTATTTAAAAGCCAGTTCAGAACTGCATAATAATAATAATCTGGGGTAGGTGAAGAAAGCACAGCCTTACTCTCTTGAAAAGGCAGTTGAAGGCAGTACAGACAAATACAGTGATCACTGAACTGTAATTTACAGCTTGATCTAAAATGTTCCACAAACAAAACCACAGTGGGTGAATCAGAGCTTTCGCCAGGGTACCAGCATTGCCATCACTGCTCATGCAGGAAAATGTCTTAATCTGGCAGCGGGCCAGAGCCTCACCCCCTCGCTGGCACCACGGACGCGACGCAGACACGGAGAAGGGGGCCCACCAGCATCGGCGGTGACTCAGGTCCTGGTCCCCATGGTCAGAGGTGATCAGGCTTTGGGTCAGCACTGGTTGAGAGATGGGGCTCTCAGCAATCCCTCCAAACTTTCTGGAAGTGTGATTGAGGGCTGACTCAGAGGAAAACATGCCACCTACTGACTCTTGCAGCACCCGGGATTTTCCCTGAAAACTCCTATTCAAAAATTCACACGGGTAGTTCTTAATGGGTAAGGGATCAAGCAAGACAAGAGTCATCACACAGAACACAAATTGGATCTGCTTACTGGACTTTCTCTCTTTGCTTTGTACAGTTTAGACTTCAGTTTTTACTCAGCTAAGCTCCTGTAGATGTCAGAGAAAAAGTTGCCTGAGAGGAACTTGTATGGTGCTGCTTTGCAGTACTGTGCAAAACAAACTGTGATTTTCCAGTGAAATAATATTAGTTGCAAGTTTATGGGATCATTCTGCTAATGGCCATTCCCACAAATAGAGCCTCAGTGATTTGCGTACATTAGCCCTAGTGGACTTCTTCCCCAGATATGTAGTTGTCTAGAGTCAGCTTCCTTCTGTACTTTTTGTAGAAGTTTTACATCACTAAATAGCCCTTAATGATGAATAGTGAAAGAGTTCTAAAAACTGGGGTTTTTTTTATGATGCTGTTCTTTTACCTCTTTGTCTGCAGAGGGAAATTACTGTATGTCTTTTTTTTGTGCCAGATTCTGCTCTTGTTTACATTAGCGTTAATTTTTAACAACTGTTTATTTTGTTTATCTGTATTATTGTTTATATTGCTTACAGCAGAAGCTGTAAGCCTTTTTTGACAGCTGGGGAGCCAAATTGTACTTTGTTACATGACCATGCACCTAAAAGAAACCCTTTTCAAAATCCATTGCATTTAGCGGAGGTAGCATTCTCTCCCACAGTTTTCTTTAGTGATTCCAAAGTCTTATTTTCCTTTGCATGAGACAACCAATCTCATTTAGATCAACTTGAAAGAGTCTTTCCTTGAGAAGACAAAGTGTCAGAGCCATTGTACCCATTTACAAGGTAATTAAACTGCACAGCAGCACTACGCTTGCTGTTTATGCAGCTGTGTGAAAAAAAAGGTTCTTTTTTTGCTGAGTGTGGTCCCAAATATTTTCAGGATGCTTTTGTGGCTGTTTCATTACAAATTCAAATTTTATATTTCAGAGGATTTACACAAATAGATAGCTGGGTAAAAAGCTGTGCATATGTTGCCTGGCCTGGCCTGGCTTTCTGACAGGATACCGCCTATTTTTTTCCACGAACAGGCAGAAACACCCAGAAAAGAGCTCTGTGCAATCCCCTGCTGTGGAGAAGGTGAGTACACTGGATTTAGATTTAATCACATTCTGGTGCATGCTCACTCATGTAGCAATTTGTCTTTTTGCATCAGGAATAAAATATACAAGCTGTCAGTTTAAAACATGCGTTTTCCTTTCTGCTTCTGTTATTCTTTCAGTGGCAGGCCCCAAAGTCCATATTCTGAAATGAATTTCCAGAGTCAGGTATGTTTTCTTTTGGCAGATCAGATTTCAAGGCTTTTCTCCTACATGTGTGAGATCTGAGGTTAGCTGAGCCTCGTTGCCTTAAAAATGGAGCTACAAAGGGGGCATAAGAAAAAACAGAGTAGTCTGCTAGAAGAAAGGGGTCAAGTACCCAGAAAGAGCATGGTATCTATTAAAAAGAATTTTCGTGCTATCACATATTCAGAGCCTATTTTTAGTTACAAAAATGATCAGTGGTGAGAAGATTTTTTGTTGTCGCAAGCAAAATATCTTTCAACTTCCTTTCACTTTCAGGTATCTCTGACTATCTTCTGCCAAAACCAAGTGAAGTCAAGTGGCCAGAAAAATCGCTTGCTACTGATGTAGGGCTTGGTGGTGCCAGGTCCTTGGTATCAGTGGCAGGGTTCATGGCTACCCCTCCTCTGGAAGGGATGAGAGGACCAAAGGACAGGACAGCACAGAGGAACCACTGGCAGCTTGTCTTTCCCCAGCATCTGGGCAGATGTGCTCCTTCCTCAGCCTACTCGCTGCCCCTTCATTAGGCACGAAAAGGCTGAAAGTTTGTGAAGCTGAATTTAGAGAAATGTCAAACAGACAGAGGAGATAAGATGGAGGAGGAGAAGACCACCCTCTGAGTAATTCATTCACTCAGTCTCCTGATAACACCCAGTATCTTCCTTATGCAATGCAATCTCTCACCCTCTAATTCTTCATTTCTGCTCTTTGTGCTGTCTCCCATGAATGCTACATGCTCCTGCTCCAGTAATTTGGAGTCGCCTTACCCCACAGCCTGTTGAACAACTATGGCTCCCCTTTTAGAAAAATTAACACCACTTCTAGCTGCACTGAAAGCTGCTAAATGAATTCTTCAAGCGTCTGCCAGCGCATAGGGTTACTTCCCATTTTTGTCAGCATTCAGCCTTCTGGCCATATTCTCAGCCGCTCAGTCTCTATCCTTCTGCTCTCCAGCCTGCTTTTGATTTCCTGCCACTCAAATCCAGTCACCCCAGCCCCCTTACTGAGAAGCAAAAAGAGAAAATAAAACTACCCTAATATCCTTTCAGAAATTCACAAACAATAAACTTGTCTGCCAAATGTCACGCACCAAAACTACCCACATTTTTATTTGCACACCGAGCAGCAATGTGTCTTATCTCAGAGAAATTCAGAAAGAAGGGAGCTTTTTGCAACATCTGCATTTCCTGCTGTATATTCATCCTTTTTTTTTTCTGCAGAGAAATTTAGTGCAATCAATACATAAACCAGCATCATTCTTATTTGATCTACAACCATACACATATTTTAGGAAAAAAAAAAAAAAAAAACAAAACAAAACCAGAAGACAATTTCCTAATAGCCACAGGGAAAGAAAAAAAAAAAAGATTGCCTATTAAATAGCACCAGTGTTGATGAAAACATATTCCGGTGACTTGACATTCACACTGTCTGTTGCTCATTACAGCAGCACAGAGTTGTATCGATTACAGTTGAGACTGTCAAGATTTCCATCCTGCACCACTTGACCAGACGTATTTGCTCTGAGCTGAAATGTAGCATGCTGGACATGGGGCATCTTTTACCAAGCAAACAACAATTGAAATGGTAGCAAGGCCTTATCCAGCGTTGAGTTTCCCATGCAAACCCATGAGCCCATGCAAACTACTACTAAAAGTGAGAGAGAATTCTCCTGCAGCAACAAAGCACTCTTAGAGCAGACGCTCTCAAATAATACCACATTATTCATCACAATAGTATCTCTCAATAGCAGATGGCTATCGCTAGGGCTATAAGCAAGGCAAGGCAAGACTTCTAGGGAAAGACAATTTCTTTTATTAGATTACTTGGCATATTTGGAAGACACGAACAAGCTTTGAGGAACGCGATCTCTTCTTCAAAGCACCATCTGAAACCATTTTCAGCCTGTTCCCCAGCCACTCCTCAGTCCTCAGAGAGGATTTTTTGTTGTTCAGGAAAGTTTAGAAGACCATTGAACAAGTTACCCTCTCACTGAATTTTGTTCCAGCAGATTGAGTTTACGCCACAAACGTTATTTGTGTCATGTAGCCATGATGTCTGCCAGTGCAGGAATCGGAGGAAATTTATAAGAAGGCGTAAGTCCAGAGGAAACCAATGGTGAAAGTTTTGGTATAAAAAGACATCAACTTCCTAGTTTTAGTGATTTTTTAAAGATTATTATTGTATTAGCTATGCACATCAGGATGAACACTGTAGGTGAGATGATCAGCAGCTGGGAGGGAGGTCTCCAGCCCAGCCTCCTGCTCAGGGCAGGGTCCCAGCTGGGGGATTGCCACACACGTGTCCCCAGCCATGGGCTGCTGGGACCGTGGCCTTGCCATGGCAGTGAGCACCCCGGAGGCTGCAGCAGGAGGAGGGCACCCATGGGGACAGGAGACGGGTGATGCTGGCATGACAAGGGGGTCCTCTGGCCCAGGAGCCCACGGGAAAGCCACGTCCTGCGGCTTTCCCCTGCTGTTACCCCCAGGTCTTCCTCTGGGGCTCCTGGGGGACTGTCATCCACAGTGGTCCAGCACAGGTAAAAAGCGGCAGGGGCTTTGCTGGGGCACACATAATTCTCCTGAGGTTCAACTCCTTCAGGGCCCTGCAGGCAGCACTTCAAGTCCCCGTCACACATCTGAAGCAGGGAATTTTGCTAGACGGCTGTGGGGGGATCATGTATCGCAGGAAGGCCAGGTAGGCCGTGCTGGCTTACTGCTGTCAGCTCCATGACGGGAAAGAGTGCTTCCTTAAGGATAAAAAACCCAACCATTTGTAGCAGTGGAAGAGCTCCCATCATTGCAGCAATGCACATGCCTCGTTTTTGATGAGAGGAGTGGAGGACGCGTGTGACAACAGCAGTGGGTGACGGCGTGGGGCAGATGCCACAGTGCCAGAAGGACCCAGCCTCCCTCCCAGCCCGGCTCCCCAGTGAGGGGCACAGCTCATGGCGAACAAAGCCACTGCTTACCCAGCACGCCGGGGAAGAGGTCACTCCGGCAAGCTGTCACACCACAGCCTGCACGCGTTTTTCTCATTTGGGAGCTGGCAGCTGCCTCCAGCAGACTGTGCACCGCTCTACCTGTGCCTTTAACAGTCCTCACCTTCTTGGTTTAAATGCCAGGTTTGTGTCGCAACCACCTCCCAAAGCCTTTCAGGTGCTCTTTTTCCTGAGTGCTGAATCTTCACAAATTAAGCCTGTCACAGCTTGCATGTATCTTTCTCACTGTACTTCCCATCCCGAGGCCTGACCATACAGACAGATTAGCTTGCATAATGTTATCAGAAGCTCATGCAATTTGTAATTTTCCCAAGATCCCAGCTCTTGGCACACAGCAAGGTTTTGGCTTTCTGTTTTATTAAGTACAGTTCTAGCCGTTACGGAAGTAGGAGGTTTTGAAAATGAAATGCTGTCAGTCCAGAAAATAAAGGGCAACCAAAACCAGAACCCATAGTTATTATTTAAAAAAATATATGATGTCAGGCTGTCTCAAGATTTCTGAAGGCTTGAGGTTGGCAATACAAAACCTGCCTCTAATTCCTTGAGTCTGGAGAGAGATGTATCTGTATTGCAAAAGCACAGCAATAGAGATTTCATTCTCATCCTGTTATCATCCATCATCACTCTGCCAGGCACAGACACACACACACACCCCAATTCAAGCAGTCTGGGCCACATCCTTATTTAGAGAATAGTCTCAGCTTCCTTGTACTTTTGCTCGGTACCCGCTCATGCCATGCAGCACATTAGCATAACAGCTGACAGAATTAATCAGCAGTAATAAAAGCACTTGCATGACTTGACCCGTATAATCTATTTGAGGACATCTCTCTCCTGCCTGCTCTTTCACTCACCCCCTGCTTTTATGTCTAGCTCGCTTATTTTTACCCATCATCTGCAGAGCGATTTAAACACGCTCCAGCACTAGTGTGATTACTGAGCTACACAGCAGAAGTTACTTTTGGCAGTGGTTATTGTACAAAGCGGGTCAAATATAGCTGCAAAGAAGTTCTTGCGCAGACGCCTTTTTTTTTTTCTCTCTAAATGAAGATCTGTATTGGAGAAATGTCATTTGGTGTGAGACAAAAAACTGCCCAAGAAATAAATCCAATTAACTTTTGAAGAAATATTAAGAAGAGGCAAAGCAAAAAGTAAAAAAAAAAGGAAATAAAGGGAAGGAAAACCTATTTCTTGGAAATGACCGCAAGAGTTATTATGCATGACAGGAGATGTCGCTCTTTTGTCCTGCTGTGTTATTGTTCTTAATGAAGTATATTTAATCTAATCAAAGGACACAAAAGAGTAATGTTCAGACTAGGGCAATGAAATTTTTTACAGACCTGTGGGCCTTCCTTATGAAAAGAGATGAAAATGCCTGATTTTATTTCATGTGCAAAGAAATAAATGATGAGGACATGAGTAATTAAACAAAGCCAATAGAAGGACCATTCAAGAAGAAATAAGGGAGCAATTACAATTTCAGCTCTAATCCAGGTAGAAAGACGGCTTTCTGCCTGGACTGATGGTGGAGATGAGGCAAGTCAAGCAACAGCAAATTCCTTCTCATGAAGCTACACTTTTGCATGTTTTTCCCTGGGAATACTGGTTGGTGTTACTTCTCCTGGCTTATCCCAGGAGATTTGTATTGGTGGGATCATCTGAAGAGTGAGACTGCAGACTGACCACCCTGCATGGCATCTCAGCTGACAAGCTGTGAGAGCAAGTCTCCAGCACTGGGCTGGCTCTTTCTGCTCCCATGGCTGCGGTGACATCCAGAATGTGTTAGGAGAGTCTGATGTTGTGACTGACATGGAAAAGGATGCCTTTCTGCTCCTACCTTCTCATGCACAGGGTGCCACTGTCTAACCTTTATCGAGAAAGTTAAAGTACAGGCAGAAGCAATTCCCTATGCTACTTTTAAATTTGAAAGTATGCAATTACACATGCAAGCAAGGCATGGCCCAGGAGACCTGGTCTGCTGCCAGGGTACAGCTGCAGATTTGAGGGGGTTCCTCGATTAGGCAATTGCATGACTACTCCCCTGAAACAGGCAAATGATTATAAGGTACATTCTCCGTCTGATTCAGAAATGCATTTCCCTTCCTTCATTCCACACTGTTGTGATAGTCCCCACTTGCACAATTTTTGCCTATAAAGGTATCTCAGGGAGACAGGTGAAGATGAATAAATTAAATTGTACCTCATTAAATAGACTTTCTACTTGTTTAGCCTATACACTATCCATTTCCAGATGTCAGTTTTTCCAACTGTGTTTTATTGATAAATTTACTCAGTATCTCTCTGATTTCATATGTGGTGCAACGCCTGTGAAGCTGCCCGGATAGAGTTGTGTGAGGCAGCGCAGAAGGCATCATTTCTGTTTGCTGGCTCTAGGAGATGGTTAAGCTTCACAAGAAGATGAGCATGATTAGGTCAGGTTCTAGAAACAGGTTCATTTCTTTGAAATGTGCAAATCTTAGCACTGGCAAATCTTCACTGTTAGCATGTTGCAAAATGCAAGTCTGGAAACAGAATTTCTTGGTTGTTTATTTACTGAGCCCAAATGAAGGGAAAGGACTTTTGGTACAGATAAACAAATCTGGAGTGGATGGGAGAGGGTTGGTTTTGCTTTTGAATTTTTCCTGTGTACCTCCTCCTGACAGTCCTTAATGACAACTCTTCCCTGAGACTTACAGCTATTGATCCCAGTTAGATATGTTAGAAATATCAGCTATTTTGGACAGGCACTCTGGTGTCTCATTTAATGTTTGAACCAAACCATTCACCAACTGAAGAGGTTCTGCCGTAGCTGAGGCTCTGGACTATACTGCCCTGCACACCATGCAGATGTTTCCAACAACTCCTCTTCTTTTTCCATGCCTTGTCAAGGCATGAAATGCCATCCCAAGAAGGGTTCTTCAGCTCTTTGTAAAATATCATCAATTAATTAGCAAATGTTCGAGGCTTCAGGCATCTATATTTGCATGTGCTTCTCACTGGTTTAACTTGCAGATCCCTACACTCGAGATGACAGTGTTTCTCTATTTGTCTGTCTGCATTTTAGTGAAACAATAGAGCTCAGGAGGGAAGCCTCACATAAAACTAAATTGACTGGCAAAGTTTCATCCCTTCTCTATGTAAGTCTGGTTGAGCTATGGAACTCTTTGTCACAGGGCGCTGCGGTTCCTGAAGGATGACATGATTTCATAAAGTGGGTGGAGTAAGATATGTAAGTAAACATTTGGGGCTGTAAAAACCAAACCCATTACCTCTAGGACAGGAAGACTGCAAGCCAAACTTTTATGGAGTTGGAGGAGATACTCTATGGAAGTCCTTAAGCTTCTCCCCAGGATCTGCTATTGGCCACTGGCTGTGGGAGGACAGAGTGAGGCTATACAATTTTTGATTATCCCTTTTCTTATCAACAGACGCAACAAATAATACAATTCTACAGGTATTTTAATTCACTCTAAATTTCCCAAGTGGCCTCTCTAGGCAGTCATACAACGGCCAGTAACAGTGCTTTTGGCCTGTCACATTTTCTTCCCTGAAACCAGTTCCTGGCTGTTCTGCTGAGTCTGCCAAGCCTGGATCCACACAAAGCTCCAACACTACCTGAGACCAACGGAGAAATTGAGGGGGTCTTGAGCAAACGTTCAGAAAGCAACACTTGCTTCAGTTCAGTGTAGAAAGAACTGGCCAACAAGAAATCAGCTGGGAGGGTTGACCATTTACATCTAGGACATGGAAGAGGATGAGCCTACTCTTCATAGGGTGGAAGGCAGAAAATGGCCAGTGAGCCATGACCATGAAAGGGAAAAGAACTGGGTAAAATTCTGCATAGCTGGAAGACTCTAGCAGCATCAGTAGCACAGGGACTGTAGGAAGCAGCCTTGAAATTTTAAAAATAGCAAGTGGAAGAAAAAAGGAAGTTTATGATAAAAATACACATTGGAAATGCCTTTCACAAAGCATTGTAAAAACTTGAAAAGGGAAGCAAAAAAATTAAGGCCAGCACAGTTGAGAACTGTAAGAAGAGATCTTTAAAAGATTAGGAGTGAAAGGACTAAGTCATTCAGTGTATGTATTGGAACAAATGGTCAACTTTGAGAAAATGGCCAAATTTTCAACAGTAATAAACAAGCAAGAATGTCTGATATTAGTGGGAAGGCTTGGACAATTTCTATTGAAGAATTTTACAAGAACTGGCTGAGGACTTTTCTGAACTCCCTCCCTGAGTCATTTTTGGTTGTGGGTTTTTGTTTTTCTTCAGTGGCTGTTGGAATGTAGGGGAAAACCTGGGAAGAGAGATGAAAATCATTTAGGATTGTGCCAATATTTAAAACTTGTAGGTAAGATGAAAACTATTACATGGGTGCTTGTCTCTGAGTCTTGAAGGATATATCCATATATCTCTCATTAGTCTTAAAGAGTATATCTATATTGCGCAGTGCAGCTCTTTGCTCAGATAATATCTTGGTTTCAGGACAATATAGCTGTATCAGTGCAGCCTCTGCCCTATTTTAATTAGCCTGGGCATACCACTGTGCTGATGCAGCTAAACTGTTCCCAGTTCTGGAGCTGGTTCAGTTGGAGTTATGTCAGGTATTGTAGCATATTTTGGTATTGCACCATAAAGACAGAAGGGCTAGACTCCATATGTCTGGCCATGTAGTATACTGCTCAACGGAGGGGTCATACTTATACCAGTAAAGAGAACTTCCTATTGGAAGAACAGGCAACAATACAACATAAATCTCACCAGCTATCCTTCCAGCAGGGTAATTTGTACTTGTCTCCAGCAATCGTGCACTTGCAGTGTTACAAACAATGATATATGAGCATTCATGTAAAATATGGTTCAGATGTTGCCACCATATCATGAACTACTTTGCACGAGACTTCTTAGTGCAGATGAGGTCAACAAGAAGGTGCCAGCCATGATGATTTATGCACACAGAACCAAAAGGGAAAAAAAAACAGTTGAGAGAAAACTCTCGATTAGAAGGGGAAAGAAAAATACTGAAGACTTAAAAAATCATCACATATTCTAGAGCATGGTTTGTTGAAGAATACAAAATGGGATCTCTCATCTGTGTATCATTTTGTTTTTCTTTTCTGTAGTTGGATTTTTTTTTTTAATGATTTCTCTTGGAGTATTATGGGATTTCTTCCACAGTAACTGCCCTGGAAGCTATTATCCTAACTGCACAGATAATTTGTGCAACCCACAGGCTAGTACTTGGACTTGGCTTTCCCTGCTGCCAACTTTTCTTTTTCCCCATCAGATTTTCTTCCTTGTTTAGTGCCACACTCCTCATCTTTCTCTTTTCCTCCCTGCTGTGAAAATATGTTTCTTTTCTTCTCTCTCTCGCCTGAGGAGGAGGTCTGGGATCCTGTGGAGCCAGCCACAGGCTGCTCGTAAATGGGAAAAGAGGCGGCGGCAGCAGCCCTTTGCAGGGTCTGCCGGCTGCCCAGGGCAGTACCCTCCCAAGGTACCCAAGTCACCGCCAGCAAAGCTCTGCTAGCTGAGAAGCATCACCAGTTATTCCTGGAGGAGTGAATACATGGTTATCCTGCTCCTTGAAGCCAGCATTTCGTGCTCCCGCATACACTTACGATACCTGGTGAGCGATGCTTGGTGCCATCAGCTCGCTGTGGTGTGGCTCAGGCTCTGGCGTAGCTGGCGCAGGTACGGCTGGGCCCTGCAGAGGTGTCTGTTGGCACAGGGGAAACCCCCAGCTATATATATGTGTATAGTCCCTTTGCTTTGAAGAACATCAGCGCCCCAATTTGAACGTATTTAATTGCTTTCATCATTAAAATGACAAGCAGATAGGATTCATGGGAGCATGGACTACAGGTAAGCCCTGGGCACAACAACTGGCCCTCCCTCCTATCCTCCAAAACATAACAGAGATTACAGACTCCCACCAATATCTGCCCTGCTGTTGCTTGGCCTCTGTCCTCAACATTCATGAGTTTTCACCCCTAGTTACAAAACATACCTTCAACATCCCTGAATGTGCATGTAAAATCTTAAGAACAAAGCCGTAAGAAGAAAGAACGAGAAAGAAAAAATGTCTGTATCTATGACTCCTTCAATGAAAGGGGAAGAGTAGGGTAAAGGGAAGCCCAAGGCTATTTCATGGTGGCAGTCAGACTTTCCTTCCCAAGCTAACACCCAATCTGCTTCACCGTGAGATTAGGGAAGAAAGAAATACAGTCTTCATGATTAGTTCCAGAATTTGCAGAGAGATGCTTAGCTCTCCTCTCGTAGAAGGACTTTTGTGTGTATGAGTATGCTTTTTAAAGTCTTTGGCAACCTCCCATCACTACAATAGATTAACTGCAAACATATGCATTGTATTAGTAAGTTATATTGTCCTTTACCTTCCCTCATCATGTCAGCAGTGTCAAGTTCTGGAATTAATTTGATGTCCTCTTTCTTCATTCTAATTGTAATAAACCAGTCCTTCCCAGCTACTCATGTAATACTTTGAGTATAATATTTCTCTTACCATTTGAAGGTTTGTTGTTTTGTTTTTTTTTTAACTCTGGTTTCTAGAGTCCTGTAGGTTTCATTGAAAAATTAATTTGCCCCCAGGATTGCAGAGAAAAGTTGAAACGAAATTGAAAACTTCTAACTATCCAAAGCAAATTAAAAGAATTGCACAGCTAGCATTTTTCTATCATCTCATTTTTAGACCATTAGTGATTTTTGTGATCTGTCTTTTGACTTTTGAATGCACAGGGTTGGTGCATCTGCTTCAGTCCCTGTTGTGCTAAGGGGGCATGCTGTTCACATGCTGAAATTCTGGCACTTCTTAGGGAAGAAACCTTTTCTTGGGAAGTAACTCTGCCATGTAGTTCAGGATGCTGCCCGTGTCCCATAAAGAAAGGATCAAATACTGGGCCACAGCAGCTCCAGCTGAAGGAAGGGAGATGTTCTCTTTTCCATCAGTAATTAAAGGTGGATATTTGTTTATTAATTTTCTGCTGGTGCTTCTTGTGCTCACTCAAGCATTACCTCCCAGCAGAAACCCCACATGCCGAGGAGTACTGCCTTTGCTCTGCGAAAAGCTTGCACAGAGCAGATGGGAGTTTTCACCTATCAGACAAGGCTAGCCCATTTCTTCAATTTAGATCTTAACCTCACTGGATCAAAAAAAACATTACTCCTGATTTACATCTTTACAAAGTAGGAAAGAATCAGGCTTATGACATCCTATGTTTCTCCTGTTTTTTTTTTGATGTGAGGTCTTGTTACAATTCTGTAGGCGCAGACCAGGGTCTGTCAGCACAAACTGCTCATTTATCTGTCCTGTGGACACCCGCGTACTGCCAAGTCTCAGCTCTAAGCCAGTTCCCAATACACACGCTGTACTATGCAGCCCAGTACATATGCATACTTGAAGTAAAATAAGTCTTTTCCTGCATTCTCTGCACGTATTGTGTATCTCTAAGTTTCGTACAGCTACGGTAGAAGCTATTCCAAAAATGAAGGTGCTAAAAATATCTAGGCTTCAGAACTGAAATAGCATCCACATACTGCAGCTTTTTTTTCCTCTAGGTATATGTCCTTCTTATCAAGAAATGTTAATAAGACTCCTATACACAACCACATTACAAATGAAACAGAACCACACATCTTTTTTATAATATTATATTTTTTAACAGCATATACACAGACATCTGGCTAATAATCATTGGAAGACATGGCACAATACTACCCCAGTTCTTGCATTTATACAAAACGCTGAACCAAAAGGAATCTAGAAGACTCTTCCTCTCTTCTTTACTTTCATAAATTAAATACACAACGTGCCCCTTCTGGAAAATGCACACCACATTTCCAACGTTTAGTCATAATGAAAACCAGAAGGCCACAGTCTGTCTGCTCTGAAGCATGTGCGCGCTGCGGAGAGAAGGAATAAGGACCACTTCCTCTGTTCGCATGTCTCTTGTGAGGGAGCTGAAGTCTCTGAGAAATGGTGAGGCCGAGAGGCTGCAGGCTCCATGTCCTGAAGGTCCAGCCATGAGAGCCCTGTGACTGCGCTGGGTCTCAGCTGATGTTTCAGCCCTGACAGACATCAGGGGCAGGGGGAAGAAAAAACAGGGCAAAAACCAGCTTTGGAATATGAGCAAAATCTGATTATAAAAGCTTTGGGTTGGAGGGGTGGGAAGTGTCCTTCTCATCCCAGCTGCTTGTTGACACCAGGATCTTCAGGCACACATTTTGGCCCCAGAGCCTGAGGGCTCCAGTAGTGATGGGCATGATGGAGGAGGCACCAGTGGAGACCTGGGACAGCCTTGCCATAGCCCACTGGTTCCCTGAGGATGAGCAACGTGAGGGCACCTGGGGAAGCACGGGAGAGCCCCTGGCTCTCTGGGCCCTCCAGCAGAGGGGAGCCCTGGGGCTCCATGGGGCCCCCCACTGCCACCACCACCTCTGCCTCTGCAGGCAGCGATGGGAGGGAGCACCTCCTGCCTGCGGCACAACTCAGCCACCTGTGAAATGGTGAGGAAGTGGCAGCTATGGTCCACTGAGGGCCTTTGAAATAATTTTTTAAAATTGTATACGAATATACCATACTCAGCTAATATACCTAAGAGTCAGCTGAAGGCACTGGAGAGAGCCAAATCCTTTTCTCCCTCTGTAAATACATATGATTTCCCTCTGTCTGTGCACGGCACTGCTGGATAAGAACAGCCACAAACTGTACCGAAATGTACTTTCCAAACAGTAATCAAATTTACTTAATTTATATTCACATCCTTTTTGGATCCTCTTTCTGAAAACATCCTGCTAAAAACGTCTCTTTTCGAGACTGCTCGTCTTGAAAGAACAAATTTTGTGGAAATTAATAAAGAGACTATGTGGTCATTTGGAATCACGGATTTGCAGAGACTAGAGGGTAGGCTGAGACAAAACGGTGTCCTGGGTCAGGAGCCTGGTGTCGGGCTGGCAGTGCTGAAAAGGTACAACCAGGAGCCAGTACTCGGGTGTCCCTCTTTCACTGGGGGTCTGCCTGTGCAGAAGTCCACCTCCTGCACCTGCAGTGAACTGAAAACACGGGATGACTGCATGGAAAAGGAAGAGAGTCTGAGCCGAACATAAATAACTCTGTTGCCTCTCAGGGAGACTAACAGCCCTTTCAGGCTACAAGTAACACCATAAAGACCGTGACTGGCAAGAAAGGTATTCCGTGGTGAGGGAAGGATCTGTTACCTCCTCCACATAACAAGTGGAAAACTATAAAGAGGGGAGAGCACTAAATTATGTATGCAATCTGCTTGAGGAACAGTTTGGAGACATGGAAAGTCAAAGGTAATGTACTGTTGACAAGCAGAGCACAGGAAAAGGAAAACACTCTGTCGTGCTAAAGACATTACGCTGTTCTCCAAGGGCTTGCAGGAGAGAACACTGAATTCTCCAAAGGATGCCAGCATGGAAGCAAGCAGGACTGAAGTTTATTTTCTAGGAAGTTCACCACATCCAAACGTTAGACTTTAAAACTATAATAAAGGGACAATTTAAAAGACCATTGAAATAAAAAATAATTCCAAGAATTGTACCTAATGAATCATGAAACAGAAATCAATGGTGTGACTGGTGCATCCAGATGAAAACTCCAGATCACGTTGCTTAAATAATAACTGCAGTTATTTTGCTAGCTTAGAAATAGTTCTTGCAAAATATCTTCTTCAGAGATAATTAGAACAAACCGTACATTCACAGTCTATGGGGAAAATAAGAACTACATTGCAAGTACAAATAAACACATAGCTTTGGTTTGACACTATGTGCTGCTGAAATATGCCTAGATTTGCATGCACCAGAGGTGGATCCAGGTTCCAGTGATTTTTAATGCTACTTGATGTTAACTGGCGCAGCAGATCTGACAGTGTTCCCATCTATTTGCCCGTTCAGAGCAAGCCCAAGGAATCTATTGTTCAGCCACACTTTCTGCAGTGGATTAGGAATAAAGATCAGGTTGCTGTCAGGGTGGCTGTTGCAGGGAATCCATTGATGTGGTTAAGGCGTTACAATGGCAAAAGAGGAAGAGCGATTTTTATCTAACCGTTATCTTCCCAGCTTTTTCTGCCAGGTAACATTTTTATATGCCAGGTAACATTATCTGTTTGTCTCTCTGTAACTGTATAGCACTTTTTTCGTCATAGATATAGACCTGCCTTAATATGAGATTAAGGATAACAGTTATATTTAGGAGGATTTGGAAGACATCTATATTTAAAAGGAAATCTTGGGAATGGGAGCTTTAGGGAAATGTTAAATACATAAGATATGGCCAAGCAAAAAGCTCTTATATCTAGAAAGGGGATTTTGTCATGAAAAATGCTTATGGGGATTTCATAGTTACGGCTTCACTACAAAGGGAGGATATGGTGCAGTAACGGAGTGTGTGAATTTATAGAGCACCAATTATCCAGCACTAGCTTCCTGCCCAGACAACCCTTATGCATAATGGATGTGAGGTAACTTATTCCGTTTTTTAAAGTAAAAGTGGTAACTTTTCTATGAATACATAAATCCAAGACTTTGTCTTCCATGACAGAGTGATGGGCTGGGGGGGGAAGAGGCTACTTGCAGAGAAATGCCTGTTAATAAACTGTTCTCTCACCCTATGTCCTAGATGAGAACAAGGCATCTGGAGTGCTCACAACAGGTACTGAGGAGGGTTCAGTATGATACCATGTACCTGTGCTTACATTGTCCAGCAGCAGATGTAACAGTGCTGTAACTCCATTTTATTTTCAAAATGAGACATCTAATGTGCAATAAAAGAGACGAATGCTTCATCTCTAGTGTTAGAAAGGCATATTTTTACAGTGTGCTTGATTTCCCTTGCATAACATTTGTGGGGGCAAAGCACTGAAGATATACTGGAAGGTTGAGAGAGATAAGGTTAACCATTAGTAGATATTCTGCTGGCCTGTTCTTGTCTTAAAAAAAAAAGACAACAAAACCAATCAGTGCCTTTTCTTCACTAATATTTTACGGTGTTATAACAACCCCACACTATAGAAACCATCCTTGGGGCAGTGAAAAGAAAGGACCAGGTAATGTGAACTAGTAGGAACATAAAGCTCTAGAATATGAAACGGGACAGAGTTTTTCCAGAGAGTAGTAAAACTTCAAAACTTCTTAATTCAATGCAGAATTAGTCCAGCAGTAGCTTTCAGCAGAGTCATACATGTCTTCTTTATGCAACTTCTTGCCCTAGTTCAACACTATTCACGATAAAAAATTATCCCATTAAAACAAAACTCTATGGGGTTTAAAAATATATCATAGATTTTGACTGATAGTGCTTGGTGAGGAATAAATTACTCTTTTGAAAGAAGACAGGAAAAATTGATTTGACAGCCAACACAGAAAGAGGAGCACTCTTCCTCCCAAAATAATAGCACTAAAAGGACTGCAAGAATTACTGTGGATATTAATAAAAACAAACAGGCACTGGAAATTTATAACTGGTATTTATTTGTGAGTTCAGTCATGACCCCTTAAAAGGAAGGAAGGAAGAATAAGAAATGTTAAGGTTCCCATGGTATTGTTTCATCCCTGTACTACATATCCCTCCAACTACAGGTGGAGCTGTAATGGGAAACAGGAGTTTGGAAGTTTGAAGGCAGTGAAGGTATGTCTTCTACCAAGTCATTATGCAAACAGTGAAAGGGCATAGGCTAACTCATGGTGATTTTCCAGTACAGGTAAACACCTAGAGAAATAAATTAAGCTAACACAGATTAGGAGGTGGATGTTAGAATCTTTTCCTGGTTTTTTTGGGGTTTTTTGGGGGGGGTTTTTTACATATTCACAACACTCTGCCTGAAATGTGAAACTCCATCTGTGTTTACCAGCCTTAGATTCAGATCATCTTGACAACTGATGGCCATCTCAGCATTACCCTGGCAGATTCAGGAAGAAAAAAAAAAATGGCAGAAAAAAAGCTGGAGCTGATTTTAAACAGTGAAAGTAAAAAATACTTTCATTAAGACATACAGTGCTCTAGCAAGTTTTTCTTAAGTATTTCTGTCTTCTATAGGCAAGCAAATATGGCTGTACAGAGTTTGAAATCTCTTTTAAACAATAATGGGAAAACATTATTCATTACATACACAAGAATATAATTACATAAATTTAATTGAATTCCTGGTGAAAGGTTATCTTTGGAATTACCAGCATTAATGCTTAAATAAAATTGAAGTTTTGTCATTGACTTCAAAGAAACAGGGATTTCATCCTTAATTATATTTTTCAAGTGAAATTACAGGGCAAAACTTTCTGAAGGTAACAACAAAAGACTGCACTTGATGTCAGTGGATTTAGTGGAAGTAGGTGATAAATTAACAATGTATAAAGGAGCCACTGAAAATATGCAACAATATTTCCCAAATCTTCAAGAATGCCTGTTTCAAATTCTGTTATTCAGACATATATCAGTAAGTGTGGGTGAAACGAGTGTTGTATGTTTGAGCCTACCACTGTTGGATTCAATGAAGGTTTGTCTCTCATTTTTATTGGAAGCAGTCCTAGTCCTTTCCAGAGCAGCAAAGCAGAGCAGATCATGAAGTGAATCGGCAACACAGTACTGCTGAGGCAGGTCTTTTTAATGAAAATTATTCTTGTGTGCCTTAGTGTCTGCTAGACACAGCCCTTGCTTCTTTTTTATGCAGTTTATCGCAGAATCTCCTTATGTCTGAAATGGTTATTGATAAATAATATTAAGCCACATTTCATTAATTACTCAACTGTTAGTTTTAATTGGTCCAAGAAAGGTTGGAAAAGCACATTCACGAGTGGAGGGTGTTGTACCAGATTTGGTATCTTTTCTTTTCTTGCTTGTACTATGCAAATTTGTCCTTTTCAAAGAGATGATGAAGAGCCACACGTATTTATTCCAAATAAGATCCCAACTCAGCAGCCAGCCTGTAGTCCTTTCTCACACTGGATGTCCCTGACTTCCCTAGGAGTCCGTCAGGCAAGGCCATGCGCTGGGGATGGTGTCCGTATCAATCATGGCCGATTCTTCCTCATATGGCAATGCTGGTGTGGTGCAACTGATAAATAACAGGTGGCTAGTGCAAAGGAATGCAGGCACGTAACAAAGGCTGTGTAGGGTTAAAACATTGGGATTTTGCCTGCAGCTGTCCACAATAAATATGCATAAGTTCATTTTTTGCTTAGTTATGGATTCATCCACCTGTTTTCCTGAGAGTGCCAGACATTTTGCACTCTAATTATTACCAGGTCCTATCCAAAGTCCATTTAAGTTAACACAAAAGAAGTTGTCAGTGATCTCAGGGAACTGGGATCAAGTCATGGAGCAGTTTCACTAGCGTTTTTCTATTACAGGTTCTCAGTTTTGACCTTACAAGAGCAGGACCTAGATTAAAAACACATTCATTCTTTGTGCAAGGCACTTACAGATATTGTGCTGTTCTTATTTCCAGGTAGTTTTTAAAAATAAACCTGTGTTCCTGTTAAATTATTCCGATAGATATCTCTGCAAAACTGCAAAGTCAACAGAAGATTCAGAGCTGCAGCCCTGGTCAGCAGAGATTGATGCTGCTCAGCTGATGGCTTCCACCTCACTTCAGACTTCAGACCTTCCCAGGTCAGCTTTCACACTCTCTCCAGATACTGCCCATACAGCAGATGAAGCGTTGCTGCCACAGAAATGAGCACTCCTCCTTCAGACCACCACTTTGACACTTCTTCTCATGCTTGTTGCTTTCTACCTGCTTTTCTTTGACTCTCATCTTACCAGCTTACGTCTGATGATTTTATCTCTTAACGCCTTTGTACCCAAGTAAGGCCATAGGTTACTGGGTTACTACAGGCATAGTTAATCAGTAAATCCACAGGCAGGATAACAGGCCCTCAGAAATATAAACTTATCAGGAAAATACCTATAATCTGTGAAAGCTCCAGAAAACTTCACATACAGGGGTCGAGATTTGCAAAAGAAAAAAGGAATACCTAGAGGTAAGTTCCCATGGGCATCATTCAACAACTCTATAGATAACCAGATGTACAAAGTATCAAGCATTACCAGTTTCCAGTGAGTTTCAGGATCCATTTTATAAATCTGGAACTGCATCACACAATATACTATATATCACTTAATAATACATTTAATGATGCAAGCCATCATATCATGAAACTTGGCCATCTCTATACTTCATTTTCCCTCTTAGTGAAACAATCAGTGAAGCAATTTTTTGAACTTGACATTGCATGGCTACCCAAAATCGTTAAATCTCATGCCTTATTTTATAACAAAACCTCTAGTTAATCAACATCAGACTTATCTCTTTTTATTACTGTCTGGTATTTACATTGAAGATGTTGGCTAGTCTTGAAACTGAGGCAGTAGAAATGTGGTTTGCATTTAAAAAAAGAACCCATGTTCACTGACACCTCTCTGCACAATTATTTTCTGGTGTGAGTCCCTTGCGATGGAGACTGTTGTCAGCCAGGTTTTGGGAGGCTGATGGATATGATTAGGTGACAGTTTCCCAAGTGGCTAGTGTGCACAAAACAACATGAAATCAGTCTTCCCATCCTGGCAAGTAAATGGAAGAAGAGCTGACCTAGACTTTTTTCTTTAATATGTCTTCACTTGTTGTTTAATTTTTTCATTCCTACTTTATACTTACATTAGCAGACTAAGCTAACATTTTACAGGTAGTTTTCCTCTTTGTAATATTGTAATTTGCAGCAGCTGTTAGTGTAGACCTACTTATGTGACCCATCAGTAGCAATCAATGGTTTGGAGTTGGAAAAAAAAATAATCAGGAAGATTATTTCCCCAAATCTGTTTGCTTTTTAAAGGCTGGAACAGAAAGTTTGAAATATCTTCTCTGAATATCACATTGGTGAATCAAGCTGCATTTGCTTGCTGCTGACTACTTTTCACGCAGTACTCTCATGACTATTTGAGTAAGAGCAACAGAGCCCCTTTGATGCCACACGAGATGGGAATCCCTCCGTCGGATTCGGATGCGGAGAAGCAGAGCTGCTTGCACAGGGTCCCCCAGGAGAGGCTGAGGAGAACTTCGCTCTTCACAGTCCAGGTTAGTGCCTACCCAATTGATCCATGCCCTGTCTTGCTAAGTGCTATGCAAGCAAATCTAAGATCAGATCTATTCCCTTGCTAGATGTATTTTTTGAAAATATTAGGGCTGCACCGTCCCAACAATAGTAATTGTGCTATGATTATTTCAGCACAGAAACACTGTACGGCATTTTCTGCTTCTGAAAATTGTTGCAGCTCTGTGGATGTCTAATGATTTACTCACCATTTTTTTGAGACAGACATCAACATTTCATAAAAGACTACAAAGTCTAATTATAGCTTTTTATTGCAATATATTCTATTAAAATACAATATATATCATAGAATATATATGGCATTAAAATACAATAGACAACACATTATTATATATGTAACAACATTATTCTTGTCATAAACTTTTAATATTGTAAAATTGATGATGAAATTAGTCTTTTCTGAAGTCCTGAAAATATGAAATCAGATTACAAGTGAATTTCAGGTACCAGTTAAAAGCAATTTCCATATCCCCTGGTGTGAATAAAGTTCAAAAACCTAAGCTGACTGCAAACTGAACAGACCAAAAGAGAAGAAAAATACCCATATTTGTTAAAGCCTTCCATAAGCTGATTTCATTCTGCAAGTAGAAGCCTGGTAAAAGTTGATTAGACACCCGATCAAAACCAGTAAAAACTGCTAGCAAGCAAAACCTGAAATAATTCTTTGCACAAGTATCCAGGCTGTTAGTGAACTCGGGGCCTGAATGCTTTCCAGGCTTCTCTGGTATGGCTGAGAAATTTTAAGAGCCACATTTTCCTTTTAAACTAATATTCTAAAGAAAAAATAAAATAGGACTTCCAGAAGATAATCTCCTGGGAGCTGAATAATGCTTTTCACTGGTGTTTGCTGCAGCAAGTCAGTTTGCGCTCACTACTGCTGGGAATTAGAGGTAATTAGCAAAAAACCAGAGAGAGATGCCTAACCGGGTGAACCCATACAGATCCAATGCAATCCACAAAGACTGCCAAGACAAGATGAAGACAGAGTTAAGACTTTGCTTCGTATTTTCTTTTGATATACAAATACACCCACACAAGATCAAAGCTACATTTTTAGTAAAATCACATAGCTATAATACCTGATGCAAAATAGCACTCAGCTTTAGGGGCCTGGCCCACATCATAAACCTTATGTATGAGAAGTTAATAATTGATTTGGCTCTGTATTCAAGACAAAGCCTTATTTCTCAGAAGCATCAGCATATGCTGTAAAGGGACTTCAAGTTTATGGGAAAAACATGCATCGCAGAAGCATGCTGATTTTACCATAAGTGATCTGCTTCAGGAAAGAAGTTCTGCAAAGAAATATCCCCGGAACTTAATAAAAATATAAAGTGCTTATTCCTGGTAAGCTTGAACTTTTTCTGGTGAGATTATCCCATGCAATAAATTTGGCAAGAATCACCCCTTAAAAAATTAACTGGTCTTACTAAGCATCACTAGTAACGTATTTTAAATCTAAGACATATATGCAAAGAGAGATTAACTTAGCAAAAGAATTCTGAATTTTGCAGCAGGTGAGCATACGGAATCATTTCAGTATAAGTGGACATCAATAACAGAAGACTTTATGGATACTATGCGAGAATTTATCATTGGTTTTCATAATACATTATGGGTAATGAACCTAAGAACCTAGAATAGAATAAACTACATAATATTAATGCTAGGAAAACTAGTTCTGTTTTATCTAATTAATGGTAATAACATTGCTGCAAGTGTGGATGCTGATATTTTAAATATTAATAATAAGAAAAAGTATATTTGGAACACTTTTATAATTTAAGTGTTCTTTTATTAGTGACATTAAAGAGCTTTAAATGAATTTAATCAATTGTGGTAAATCTAGTTTAGCAGTGAAAATCTAGATGGTCTGTTTTAATACTGTTTGATACTCCTGTGTGTCCTGAGACATCATGAAAAGATTTTGATACTCTGAATCTGAAGAAGTAAATAATTAAGGACACTTCTGCTAGCAGATCAATCCACAATTCACTGGTGCTGACTGTTCATCATTTTGCATCTGTTCTAGTCATTTAGAGATGTGCAGAGTCAGTGCAAAACATTACAAAATTAGAATCACATTGTTCCAAATCCCTTTATGAAGGTGCACAAAATGCAAGGCAGGAAACTGGAAAGTCACTCCCCGTGTCTTGTGGATCTCCTACTGATACTGGGCTGGATTCTAGTTTTATTCAAGAAGATTCTTCAGATCTGATCCTTTTTACCCTTAATTCACAGTCAAAGATGAGATTTATGGACCTGAACTCATGAGTGCTCTCACGTACAGTGTGGTTTCTTCGAAGAAAATGTAACCAGCAGTAAACAGGGGCAGACTCTCAGTTAGTCTCTGTGGGGGTTTTTTAAGCATTTGCTAGAATTCATACAGCAAGAGTCTGCTCTGTGCATTTTGCTGGACAGAATATACACAAAAATATTTTCAAACTAAATGCAGCTGGTTCTAATCCTCTGATAATTCAATCTACATGCATCCCTAGCTTTAACATGAACCAAACCATCTGTAAAATGTTAGTTACATTAGAAGACACAAATCTAGTTTTTGACCAGACTCGAGCCAATCAATATGACTTTCTTTCTTTGATCTTTGTATTTTCTGGAATAATGGCAAGAAACCAAACAAAAGTGACCACAAAATCAATCCAAGCCATAATGCAGTCTTAAAACTACTAGGCGCTCTTTTTGATGAGGGGCTTCATTGCTGATAGAGTTTCTCTGCTCGCCACATGCATTCCAGTGGTGATTCGAATTCTTCTGCTGAAATGAACTTAGAGGATAAACTGTACTTGCAATCATATAGCAAGCAGTAGGAATACTGAAAAGGAAACATGAATTTTCTCTTAAAAGGCATATATGGCCCTCCTTGCCTTTTTCAGATGAAATCCAGACCAAATTGGTTTAAGTAACCAATATTGACAACACAGGAACTGAACACAGGAAGAATGCTGAGAAAAAATAAAATGCAGCCAATTCCAAGTACACCAAATGCATTTTATTCATATTGTACATTTACGTTACATTCAAACTGTGCTTATTGCATACTCTCACATTCCAGCTATGATGTGGTATCAGTAACATTTACAGATAACAGTTTGTATTTTTTAAAAAAGTTGCTTTATTGAAAGAAATTAGTTCTGATGAGAAATGACAGTTTTTAGCAAAAGTCCCTTTATGCATCACGTAGTTTTCCTCCATTTGTGAGACACAGATTCTTGAGTCAGGATTCTCACTAGCCTACATTTATTTGAGAGCTAGTTGAGTAGGAATGGGCATAAAGCACTGCTGCTGGAGTAGGGTAGTGTTTTGATTTTGCTTGGTGCAATTGCCCATGCAATGGACAGATGAGCAGAGTAAGAAACTGGTACCTGCCCACCAACTCCTCTCTGGACTTTGGGGAAAGACAGTAGCCCTTCAAATGCTCTTGAGTCATTGTTTTGGCTACATACAAGGGTGATTTAAATGTAGCCTTTCACTTGCTGCCTGTAGTACACAGCATGGTTTCAGCAGTATTCCTCCTATGAACCTAAACCCATAAGGCACAGAAAACAAGAAAAAGATGACTGACTTGACTCCAGGTCTGTTAAAGAAAGGCTGCTCCTTTCCTCCCATTATCGGGCATAATTAATAAGTTCCCTCCATGCTGCAGTCTTGTATTTTTCTTGCCATTTTGTTCATGTTTATTAGCTTTAATCCACATTTTTTGCAGTCCTCAAGATCAGGCACTCTTTTCTACTGATGTGGAACCAGCTAAAGTAATTTAAAAGCCCTTCCAAACGCCTGTCATTACAATCAAACTTTTACTTTTTCATTTACGTGAAACCCTTATAGTTTAAGTAGTGATACTTTCATTTGGACTACTAACTAAAGTCTACTAGTGCCTGATGGTGCTTTTTGTCTTTTCCTTAAAGGTTAAGCTGTTATTCTTACAGTCTCCTCATAAACCAGAGGACTGTTTGCTCATCCCCTTCGTCCATGTTGGTAAAAGATTTGGGCAGACTCCATCCTTTCATCTACTCTACTGGTGTGGTGTGCCACGGCAGAATGGGTGGAAATGGTCTTGTCCGGGTATATGGCCAGTACAGGTAACCCCTCTGGTACTCCCAGCTCTGAAGGATGCTGGAAGGCTGACATAGGCAGGGAGGGACGTGACAAGAAAACATTAAGTGCAGATCTCTTGGGCTTCAGGACATTACCTTAAGCACAAAATATAGCAGCAATCATACTGAAGTAAGAAAAATAAGAGAAATATATCAATTCCCCCTTTCCTATGCTGCCACCTGTCCTCTCCCAGCAAGATTCTGGTTTGACAGTCTGCAGAAAGAACATTTAAATCAGATTTTGATCTCCATAAATTGTAACAGCTGGAACAGCAAAATATAAAACAGCTCACAGTGGTTTTCCATATGAAGAAATGCTGGAGACATCTCTAAATCCTTTGATTTGGCAGAGAAAAATAGTATGTATAGCCAATATAGTCTGTCTGGTGCATCTTTTATTCGGAAAGAAAATGTCATTCATTTTCATGCATACTTCAACCAAAGCATGCAGAGATATAGAAAGAGAAGGAAACCTTTAAAAGGCTTACATAGGAACAGGAAGAGCACTGTAACTTTGAAGTCAGTAGGAGACCACAAGAAATTTTCTTGTTTAAATCTGAAACAAAGAACCTTCAGAAAATAACTATCAGTTGTGAACTGGGACTGGAACAAGCAGTCAACCTGGCAGGGCTGTCTGATCCAAAAAACCCTCTTATATCCCACAGTAGAAAAAAACATGGTGAAAGAATTATCAGAGTAAAGAGAAAAAACATTTAGAAATATATGGCTCTGAAGAGGACTGGGTTGCCTGATCCGAAATGTGGTAAAGGAACCTACAGAGCATGAGACATCTGTGTAGCAAGCATATAATGTGCAGGAAGAGTAAGACAAAACTTCACGTAACAATGTCTGTCAAAACAATGGAATTGGGAAAGTTGCTCAAAAAAAAAAAGAGAGAGAATATTCATAATGTCACAGGAATGGTTAATTTGAGACATTTTCACTAAATTTAACTCTGTAGTGTCCCAATGCACTTGCTTTCCTCAGCTATGAAGCCCTAAAGGAAACTTACGCTTCTCGGAGTTCAAGCTTTATTTCCTTAAAACATATTATACCTCTGCAGAGATGGAGCTGTGGAGATGATCTAATGTCGATGCCCTGCACTGCCTGTGGAAATTTCACCTCCACTGGCTGCTGTTTGAAGGATGAATTCATGAGTACCTGGATATTAAATGAAACTTTTGGCTTTAAGGTCTGTCTCACACCTTCAGCAATATTAGGTTTTGAATGACATTTTTCTTTCTCTTTTGAAAAGCATTGCCTCTGATTCCATTTAGTTATCACATGATGCTCAGGCAGAAATTTTCTCCTATCTTGTCTCCAGTCTAATACATTCTCTGCATCCAGCGGTAAACCCTGAGACTTGTGGCCCTGACACATGAAGGATTTTGTCCGAGAAGTATGTTTTAGAAGGAGAAATGTTCCTGTTCACCAATATTATATTTAAAACAAAAGAAAAAGATTGAGTTGCTCTGGGCACTCACCTTTGTCTTCAGCATGATTTCTCAACCACATAAAAGGACAAAGGATACTTCAGTGCCAGGCCAGAGAGACTCGAGCCAAGAACCACCTTCCCAGGATGAAGGTCACAGATATTGAGCTCACATGCCTAAAAGAAATGGGAATTTTCAGCCTTCTTGTATATTCATGACCAACTAGAAGAGATGTTAGCCAAGAAATGATTCAAAGCCTACCCACCAAAGTGAGGTAGGCAAACCCCAGGTTTGGATGCACACCGTCTCTCTTGCTGCCATCTGCTGTTTTCATGTGGAAGCATGGAAAATTTCAACTACTACACCATGATTTTTCCCTCTACCTACCGCACGAACCCTACCTACAATTTGGCAAAATTTCATGGACCACGTGGGGAGGTGAAAACAGCAAGCACAACTCTTTCATTTGCAGAGTTACTGACAGTAGCTGCTGTTATTGAAGATGCTGGACTCAGATCGGCTTTGCTCGTAAGCACTGGCAAGTAAACCAACCCGAGGAAAGGCTAATGCTAGCTGCACACCTGAACCACTCTGTTGCAAGTGATTTTTTATGTGTCTTTGTTTGGAAAGTGCCTGGTAAATTTTGCCCATTATCTTTAAAAGGAAAACCTGAAGTAGTTCATGATGCTATTATTGAATTACTTGCTTTCTCTGAGATGTGGGCCATCCTGTGAGAGAGGCAGCTAAAACCTGTGACATTTTTCTCTTGACATGAGGGGGAATTGGTATTTTGTGGGGTCAGACCTAAAAATTTTCAATTTTTAAATGCAAACATATAAGCAAAATTAAAGGGAGAACTTTCATTTTCCCAATTCTTTATTTAAGAACTATAATTTACTAATTTGATCTGGAAAATTTCCCTTTACTTTTGCTGCCTATTTCAGGTTTTTTTTTTTTTTACATGAATTCCCATTTGGGGCAAAGGGAAAGATTGGTCACTTCTGCTGAAAAGCAAAGAAAGCAGACTAATAGGGGAAATAATGTATTCATTCTGGTGTATTATATAATTTCTATGAGTAAATTTTAATTGGACGACTTGCATAAATGGAATGTAAATGTGTCTACTGCACAGCATGGGTCTGGTGCTTTAAAAGCCAAAGTTCAACTCCTGATGTCATTAATCAGGAACTATAATTTGTAAATGTAGGGTAGGTAATGGAAATTAAAACAAAAGTGCTTTATTAACTAATTCTTCAGGCACAGGTAAATCTATTTGAAAATGAGTTCATTCACCCCGGCTACACACTGCATGCCTAAGACAGCCTTATTATGAATAAGTCAATAATCTACTGCCTTTGGCTACAGAAAATCCAACTCCTCTGGCTACATCTGTGAGGGACCCATGGTCCCTAGGACTCATGGTGCAAGGCAGGTTTGAAGCTTCATCTTTGAGTCTTTACAGATTTGGTCCAAAGAAAGATCAACAATCACCCCCATCACACTATCTGTCTAAATGAATTTGAAGGCCCTCTGAAAGTGGGAGGTACTAAGCTGAGACATATGTTTTGATGAGCATTAAGAAATGAAGATTAGAGTTTTTATCTTCTTGATTGATAGTGATGGTCTTGATATTATTCATTCAGCAAAGATGCAATCAGGTATCTCATTAGACTTTGCAAGTGATACACCGTTTCTGTATGGCCCATCCTGCAAATGCAGTAACAGTGTAAGTGTGCCCGAGCCTGGCAGAAGCCTCCTTCCTAGATGTACATTTTCTCATGGAGTAGCAAAGTAAATGTCTGATACTGCAGACATGGAAGATACCAATGCCTAAAATCTCAGTTGTGCACTGCTGGTAGACAGAGAGCAGGCTTGCCCTTAATCCAAGTTATCTATATCTAGGTATTATTGCAGGATTAATATTTTTTAATGGGAATAGAGTTTCTTTCCACTTTATTTCAGTTTAGCCTATGCTGACCTGTTTTTGGACTTCATTCTCCAGCCTATGGTCTTACGTTAACATCCTTGTTGGTGTTCTCAGTCTGTAAAACGGAGGACGATCACTGTGCTGCTCACTGAATTTGGGTGCTAACATTGTCCTTTCTAAAAGAAAACATCGCACACCTGCCCTGCTAGCTAATAACCAGGCAATAGGATGGTTGTCACAGCTTAAAAATGTAGAAATGGAAATGGGAAAGAATCCCAAACTCCCAGAGGGGAAAAGGCCAAACATAAGAGAGAAATTTATTGCCGAGTATGGCATAGCTGAAAGACAATAAAAGATTCCTTAAACTGGGCATAACAACAGGACAAAAGGAAAACAAAACCTCCTAAACCATGTCTGTTCATTTTTATTATGGGGTCGGCTGCAGACTGCCAGCCTGTTTTAAAATCAACACTTCACAGCAAGAAAATATACAGTAATGTATCACTTCTCTGCAGGCACTTCCTTCCCGTGACAAATGGTTCAAGCGGAGTAATAGCTTAAACAGAATTGCACAGAGGGGTGAACGGCACTGATGAAGAAGGATCTATATGAGTGTATTTATTTACAGATACATACACATGCACACAGGCTATTGTGGGGATCAGCTTCTTATTGTGGATAATGATCTGTATAAAATGCAAAGCTGCAGGAGATGTTTTAACAGTCAGGGGAAAAAAATATAAATTCCACATGTAACGCTAATTTATTCTGTCCCCAAGGGGGATCTCCATAAGCTCGTCAGTCTAAAAATCAGCTCCTTCTCCACCAGTTTTAACACTTACTAGTTAGCACCCCTAGTTAACATTGCTAACCTGGACACTTTACCTTTTCCTAATTTTTCTAAGTAGGGAGAACAGAAAAGGGATCGCTCCAAAGCTCATCATAGTGCTCCCCAGTACAAGCTGAAGCACATTTTTTCCTGAGGCAGAGAATAAACTGCACCCTAATGTAAATGGCTTATACAAAGCCAATGCACCAATTTATGCTTCAGCTAAATCCTTAACTTAGCACTTATGTAAGACATTAGGCTTTTATAGGGCTTGGACCAAGGTATGAATTTCATGAGGAGTTCACTAATTTGAGAAAACAACTGAGTGTGCTCTTTGGTATGACAAACCAGACCACTTATCCATTGGGGAGAGATGAAGGAAGATAAGGTTCTATTTTTCCAGCTTTGTGAAATGTTTTTCAGATTTCCTCATTTAATATAAGCTCAATACCAACAAAGTTTCAGTATAAAATTTTTAACCTGCTCTCTAGTTAAAATGCTAAGCCTTTCCCCTCATGAGAAAAAAAAATATTGTGCACACAGAGTTTCAACTATCTCTGCTCGAATTCTGCCAATTTTCAAATGCTTAGAATCACACTGAATCTGCTCATTCCCCACCAGGGCTGGTGAATGAATTAGCACTAGAGCTCTGCTATTTTTCTCTTACTCGGTAGTCACATTTCTAGGAGACTGCCATTTTCTAAATACATTCATTCAGTGATGTGAAATTTCGCTTAAGCTAACAAGGTTTTGTAGGTTCTGTGCTTGAACCAAAATGTGCATTTAATGAGGACGCCAGGAAATTGTGCAATTCTTGCCAAAGTTTCATTAATGGCTTGGAATTGCAATTTTGGGATAATCAATAAAAAGCAGAAAACGTAAGCTTGATTTTTCAGGAACTGGGTGCTCAGCACATCCTCAAAATAAAACCATCTCTATTGAGTCTCCATCATGGAGCCCCTTGCGAATCATCAGTATCGTTAAAAAATATGCTCTTTTTTTCTGACTGCCAGTAACTTATATGTATCATATTAAATGAAGACATTTCTGAACATTTAGGAATGACTTTGCAAACTATGATCAAAATCTATTTGCAATAAACTGGAAAACTAAACATGCAGAAGTTCATTAAAGATCAGCTGTATATAGCTGCAAAAGTCAACCCTGACTCTTTATGAGATGTTTTCATGCTAATCAACAGTGAAGTAGTAGCATTATAGAAATAAGACTATGATCCATCCTACTACAAAAAAGTCCACCTAACCAGAGTTTAGCCACTTGAAGCCTTCCAGCAAACTTCGATATTTTTGTTTTGGAAGACAATTTCTGTTCCTGCTTTATAGGACAATGGAGGAAGACCAGGAGACGCCTAGGTATGCCTTAACCTCAGACCTCTAGCAATTATGTACAACAACGGAGCAAAGCAGGCACACAGCAACGTCAAGAAGACTGGCTTCTAACATGTATTATACAGTAGCAGCTAAGCATCTTTATCAAAATTAATGAGGATAGAGACAGCAGTTAAGAAATTCAGCCCCATTTTGAAAACCCTATGTCATATTTTAGTTAAACACATAATTAAAAGCTTTAATCGAAGCTATCTAGCTCTCCTCAAGTTCCTGGCACGACTCCTAGTGCCTTCCAGCCCATTCAGCATGACAGGTGCTGATTCATGCCCTTGGGTAATTTAGAGAGACTGAACCTTCGGCTGCTTCCGTGGGGAGGCAAAACCCCAGCCCAGAAAGAAAAACTTGGGAGACTCTGTGTTGGAGGCAAGAGGAGTACACTCTATAAATCAGGAAGGAGTAATTTAATCTACCTCTAGCTCAGGCATCAAATTTTTTCCCTTACATCAGTGACCCCTGGGAACTTCTTATAACTCGAGCCTCACTTGGGAGAATTAGCAACATCCCATGCCTTATGGCAAACCAATAAAGTTGTTCCTCTTCAAAACAAGGCACCATAAAGAACCCCACATATCTGCAAGGGGACAACATCTCAGACAAGCACCGCCACAGCACAGGGAGTGACCCTACACTGATTACACCACCAGCTGTGGGGCACAGCTGGTTACAAATAGCAGCACCTCTTCCCCCTGCTCCCAGGTCTGCAGGTGGGAGCAGACCTGCAGGGCTGGGGCTCCCTGGCTGCTCCTTGCCATGCATCCAGGCTCTTGCCACTGGCCCTGAAGAGGTGCACCAGAGAAACTGCAGGAGGGAGAAGATGTCCTTCAGATGTTTCCACTTTGGTCCAGGAAACTAGACACCAGGAGATGAGTACTGTGGGAAGCAGAATCCTCTTTCTACCGGGTAAGATGAAGTGACTCAAAGGTTTAGACTCCCAGCTTCACATACAAGAATCTCAGCAATTTCATTTTCAGTTGTTAATCATTTTTATGTTTCCTCAGTGGAAAAATGCTTAAATGTAATTTACATTCAAGCCACCAAAAAGTTATAAACAATTCCTAGGCTGAATGTTGCCAAACTATGTCCATTAAAAAAACCCAAACAAAACAAACAAAGGTATTCTTACAAGAAGTTACTGTTCAACAACCTGTAGTCCAAGGAAAATGTGCCAGAGAAACGAAACAATGGGGCAAAAATAGCCTATTTCCTTCAAGGGCTGTGTAAAAATCTCTGGCATGTGTGTAGCCTCTACTGTGTATTTCAGGGTGACCTCTTTCTGTGGTTCATATTTTCCATAACTTCCCTCTAGTAAGAGGGAGACTCCACATGTATGTCCAGGTCCTCAGCTGGGGTATGTCAGCCTTGTCCGGTGAAGTCAGCAACACCAAACTGATTTACAGGCTCACACTTGCACTGCAGGAGGAGGGAAGGCTGCAGACAAGAATTTGTATTTCCTAAACTGTGAATCTGTCAAACTGATGTAAAATTCCCGCCCTGGGGTATCGCAGTTGTCTTTCTCTATTTACCATCTATATGTGCAATAAAGCACTGGATGTTTAGCTGATTTGAAAGTTGAGGTGAGAGATTCTAAGTTTACTCCAACCCTGAATAATGTAATCTTTCCTTAGCATCAAAACATAAACTGAAAGGAGACAATCACTGAGCTTGTTAAAACTTTGTAACAGCTCTTTGGTTCATGTTTTTGAATCATTGTCAACTAAGAAACAGAAGTTAAAGCACTAGACAACTCCTCCCGCCTCCAACTTAAGTGCTAGGTACTATACCAGAGGTACGAAATCACCCTGTCCTTAGCGTTTGCACCTGGAACAATCATACTGTTTATCAGTCTACAGGCTATATTGAGTAATTTGCCAGTACCTGTCTGAAAGCTACATTAAAAAAAAAGTTATTTTTGCTTTAATTGTAAGTTCTTCTGCTCAACAGCCAAGTAAAATTGTTAAAGATGACAAACACACGCCCATATATGTATTTACTGCAGATTTTTTTTTACGAAAACTCGGACTGTGTATTGTCTATATCACAGGTGCATGTTGCCTACACCATAAACACAACTAATAAATAAACACCCCAAACAAACCCCACCTAAATTCAGGTAGCATTCAGAACTTGGCTTAGACTGAAGAAGGTAACATAATTTAACAGCTGGAGTTTGCCGTATTTTGTTAACTCCTCCATAGCATTTGCTCTTCAGAAATTCCTACTTAACAAGTCACACAGAGGTAAACTTCCTTGCTTTTTAATTTCCTTAGGTTTGTTTGGTTCCTTAACTCTGCAGCGATAGAACTTTATTTTTAAAACGTTAGTACCAAAGTTTGGGTTTTCAACAGTACTTCAGTAACAAACTCATCTTGGGTTTAAGCTAAGATGATGGAGAACTAGCTTTCTTTGCAGCTTTTAAACTTTTTATGTACTTTTCAGGACCCAGAAAATCAAACGTATTCATTCATGCCCTTAACCAATTTCAGTAGGAATTAAACAGCTAGATAAGGATCCATGCTGTCGTCTTCACCTCTGTGCTTCAGTTTCCAGTCTATAAAATACAGGCAATGCTTCTTTACTTACAAACCTAAGGGTGTTTGCAATAAGTCAGTGGTGTGTCTGAAGGATGGTCCTGCTGACAGCTCAAGAAGGCAGCTGGGCATGCTTTTTGGTTGGGTGGTTTGTTTTGTTTGTTTAACAAAACAGAAGCACACAAGTCCTGCCTGAAGGATTTACATAAGGCTCAGTCTCAGGGGGAAGCAGCCCTTTTCTGAAGGAAACTGGCCACAGGCTCTGAATTCCCAGAGCACTCTTCCTAGCTAGAGGAGACTTCTCTCTCTGTACTGCCAATGCTTTAAGCATCTTGAAAATCTGGCCCGAGGCAAGTAATAAATGGGGTGTGGGGAGATGGGACTGGAGCTGTAGCGCCTTGTTCTTGCTTTTGTTTGAAAAATGAAGCATTCAAAGGGAATTTTTACTGGACTGGACTGACTGCAGCACTCTTTTGCCATAGCTAAAGGACCATGGAAGAAATCTATATAGAGCCCTTCTGCAGCAACAGACCCCACGAGGAGGTAGGAAGTCTAACACCTGCTAGTAATTAAGGCCAGAACTTAGTGGCTAATGATGTCCCATTTATAGCAGATCAACTGAAAGACGTTTCTTTTGACAACACTACAGGTTGTATGAAGACGAATTATTTATGTAGTTTGCAGGCAGTCGCACTCAAATTCATTGCTTTGGCAGCTGTTCAGTAAAATTTGCTGGAAAATCTGGTGGAGATTAGGTTTTGATGAAAAATGTCAAGGTGTTTTCCTCTAATGTGAGCAAGCATAAGCCTCTCGGGTTTGTTTTATATTGCAGATCAGCAAGATAATGATGCTTTTGCCTGAGTGGATGGCAGGTGCTGGGGAAACGGGTGTTGCTACCATCAGGTCTGCGCTGCTCTCCAGCACCACAGTTCTCCCCCGTCCTGTTCAACAACATCCACAGGCTGCCGTTAGAGGACATGGCTGCAAACGCCAGGGGCGTGCTCACGAGGCAATTCTCCATTTCTCTGTCCGACCGCAGCACTAGCACTTGAGTGCATGACAGGAAAATACTTAGAGCAAAACAGCATGTTGCAATGGGTGGGTATGTAGCTTTTCCTGACCAAGGAGAAAGCAGTGCATCACACAACTTGATGACGTTGCTTAACATACGAAACACTCTTGCCTAAGAGATGAGATGGTACAGAGCATGGCTGACTTGAATTTCTGGTTCTACTTTCTATTTTCCCTTGTCATCAAGCACATGGCTGGAAGTTCCAGGAGGCAGCCGCGAGTGGGGGTGGCTGGAAGTGAGGGAGCGATTGCCTATACACAGATATAAGAAATGTAAGGTTACAGAAGTGACAGTTCCTCTGGCTTAATACCCAGCAAGGCAGAACTTCCCCAAACTGATTTGAACGAAAGTTTTTAGGTTAATCTAAGAAAATCTCTGTTTTGATTGCTGGGATCATTATAGTAAATCGTCCAATTAACCCTCCCACAAACTGCCCTATAGTAAGTATAAACTTCTGAACGTAAATCCAGATGTCACTCCTCGGTGGCTTATCCCGGAGGAGGTGCGCTGGCGAAGCCCGGGGCCTGGCACCGGCACCCCCCGCTGCCCCCGGCCGAAAGCTGCGGTCAGCAGCCCATCGCCCCCCGCTCCTGCTGGCAGCCCCCTCACAAGCCGCGCCGCCGCGCCAGCAGCAGCGGGCGGGACGGGCCGCGGGAGCCGCAGCCGGCGGCGGGTCGGGGCTGCCCGCCGGCGGGGGCCGGGGCCGGGGCCGGGGCCGGGGCCGTCCCGCCCGCAGGGGAAGCGGCGGCTGCCAGGGCGGGCGGAGTCGGAAGCACGACAGCACGGGGCGCTGGGGCGGTGCTGCCGGCGGCGGCGGGAGGAGCTCGGCACAAGGGGCCGTGCTGGGGTCGCGGCGCAGGGACGGAGCCGGGCAGCGCCGCCGCCGCCGGCCCCGCAGCAGCAGCAGCAGGAGGAGGAGGAGGAGCCGCCGGAGCCGCCTCCCGCCGCCGCCGAGCGCGGGGAGCCGCGGGAGCCGCTGCCCCAGGCGGCTCATGAGCGCCGGGCTGCGGCGCCGCCGCCGCCTGCCGCCGCTCCGCGGGTGAATGAACCTGTCCCGGCCGGCGACAGCGGCTTCGCCTCGGGCTGCGGCACCGGCCTCCCCCCGCGCAAAATGGACGGTTTCGCCGGGAGTTTGGGTGAGCGGCGGGAAGCGTGAGGGAGGGAGAGGGCGGGACGGGACGGGGCAAGCGTGCCGGCAGCCGCCCGCCCTGCCGCGGCGGCGCGGGGCCGGGGGTGCGCTCCTGCGGCCGGCGGGGGGGCGGCCCCGCCGCCTGGGGCCGGGGCCGGGCTGCGCGGGGCCGGGCGGGCGGCGAGGACCGGCCCGGCGGTGGGGGGTGCGGGGGCTGCCCTGCGCGGCGGCGGCCGGGGGCGCCGCGGTGCCGGGCGGGCCGGGCCGTGCCGTGCCGCGCCGCGGCGGGCGGGGAGGGAGGGGAGGGGAGGGGATGCCAGCGCGAAATCTGGTCAGCTTCAAACCATCTGTTGCGAGAGCTCCGGCTGCACTTGCCTCCTTTGTTCTTTCCTCGCCGCGGGCTTGCGCTTCCCCAGAGTTAGTTGCGTGGGTTTGGGCTGGTTTTTGGTGTTTGTTTGTTTTTTGCGTTTTTTTTTTTTTTAATATTTTGTTTTTCGTCCCTCCCTTTTGCTCCGGGGGTGGGAGGGACCCCGGCCGGCCGGGCGCAGCGGGCCCGGGTGTCGCGGCGGGAGCCCCGGGAGCGCCTCTGCCGCCGGGCGCCCCGCTGCCCCGGGGAGGCGGGGGCCAAGCGCCCCCCGGGGCCCGGCCGCGGTGCGGGCTCGCGCGCCTCGGGAGCTGGGAGCGGTGGCAGCCGCCGCGGGGACGTCGCAGGTGGCGGCGGCGGAGTCGGTGCCTTCCCGGTGGCCGCGCATCCCTCCCTGTGCCCGAGGAGTCCTGGCTCCCTCAGCGTCAGGTTCCTCTGCCCGCAGCTGTGCTGGGCTCGAAAATATTTACCGCTTGTTTATCCAGATATTCCCAGAAAACTGACAGGCTGCGTTCTCTCCAGTGTTGATAAGGCTGTGGCAAGTTGTCATCTCTTTCTTTAAGAAAAAATACTTCACCAGCCCACTTTCTGCATGATTTGGGGGACAGAGTGCATGTAGTATGAAGTCGTCCTGATTAAAAGTGTGGACTGAAAATGTATCCAAACGTAAGCATTATAAAGCGCGTATGTTCCTATGTATTTTCTGCAAATTATAAGGGTAAGGTAGGTCTGACGATTCACTTCGCGGTGAAATTACGTGTGGTGCCTACCTGCCGCTCTCTTCGTACGCCTCCTGTTCGCTTTCAGCGCTGCTGCATTTATTGCAGGCATTTCGAGATCGACCTCGCTCCATCTTTGGCAGAAGAATAAATCTGTGCCTCTAAAAATTAGATTAATTTATTTTTACAGCACTCCTGTGAAATCTGTAATAATAGTGAATAGTTCTCAATTTTCTGGAAAAATTGACTCATTTAAATACTTCTGAGTGTGATCCTAACCCTTCAGGTTTTTGAAATGTCAACTCCAGCATTTTGGGCACCCGTCCAAACCAAACTGGTGCACCATAATTAACAGTACACTTTGGTAGTTTGGCGCTCTGCCTGATGTACTCTCCTTGCTCAAGTAACTTCCGTGGTCATTTTATATCTGACAATCAAAAAGCGACACACGGAGGAATTGTACGGGTTCTGTTCCCAGTTTTCAGAGGGAAGATTGTGCCTGTGGGTGACATATGCAGATGTGTCGCGGTTAATATTTATGAACCTCTTTACCCAGTAGTGGAACTGATCACCATCTCAAAGGGCACCGATATTGCTTTTAACTCATGGAATACTGGCCCCGCTGAGGTGGATATTTAGAAATAACTGTTTTGTGGTGTAAGTGGAAAAAACCCAATTATTTTGAAATAATTTCCTGTGCGGAGGTTGCTCATGGAGCAATGGCACGGGCTGGTTGGGTGGCCCAGCACCTTGCGCTGGAGCAGGGGTCGGCTGCTCAGCGCATCCCGCTTGTCTTATTAAGGGAGGCTCCATCTGGACCTTTAATTTGTTTCACTGTTTGGTCAGGAAGGCACTGTGATTTTATTAGAATTTAATGAGGATTAAGCTCAGCTCAAGCTTTTAAACTGTATATTGTGATATTCACTGTTAGTTGGCCTTTGATTTTGCTTTTATGGCAAGCACTGATGCACAGTGGATTTCTGGACTTGGGCTGAGGAGAGGGCATTCCCAGAATCTCTAGCTTTGAAGCATGAAACTTCATGCGACTTTCTTGTTTTCTGGTTTAAATCATGCTTAGTCCTCTTCTGTATTTATAATCACTTGTTGGTTGCTCTAGCTGCTAATGAGCATGTAGTGTTCACAAAGATGTGTGAATTGTTCTGAGAGTTGTTTTTTTTAAAAACATCTCTAATGAAAATCTCATGGCTTGAATTTAATTACTTGTCTGCTAAACGTCTTTTAGGAAGGCCATAAATTAATGTAATTTAGAATAAAATGTAAAAATTAATTAAAATTATTGTTGGCGAAACTGCGCTATCTTTGTATGTGCGTGCTCAACCAGTCGAGCGAGCTTATTAGAGAGCAAGTTGTCCTTTTAATGTCTCCTGTCATTATCTGGAAGGCAAAATGTTATTACAGATTGTGCCCTCCAGCACAGGCAGAAATACCATCTTACATGTCTCTTGCAGTTGAAAATACTTTACGCAGCTGTTTTCTTTTGGCTTCCACATTGCAATTTTTATGAGAATAAACAGATGAAAGAAACCATTTTATATGTAATTTAGAAAATTGTTTTGGTTATTGGTTTAGTAAATGCTTGTGTAGCACTCTACTTAAGAGTATACAATTACTGTATAAAGTAAAAAAAAAAATCTATTATGAGTTAACTTGCACAGCTGAAATAGGTATTCATTTACTCTTTTGATAAAGCACTGAGTTATTTCACATTTACTGGGACTTCAGTACCTTTTGAATTTCACCAGTGGCAAAGTGGTTACTGAATCCCATTTATTTTCTCAAGTAGAGCGGTCACACCTTACCCTTCAGCATTTCCACCACGACGGTCCTCAGAGGGCTCAATGGATTTTGGCTATCTGCTTTTTTCAGATGCATCCCTTGAAGTGAAAGAATGTGCTTCTGAACGGGAACAAGAAGTCCGGGAGCTTGGACCGAGCGCCTGGGCTCCTGCCTTGCGCCCTTGCCGAGACGGGAGCACGGCATGGGTGTCTGGCTCTGGCTCTGGCAAGTTCTCTCGCATCTTAGGGTCCTGATCAAAACAACCCGAAGATGGCATCTTCTGGGAAAAGAAAGCGCTATTGATTCCACCAAAAGCATCGAGAGAGAAAATTCTGCCAAAAAAAAAAAAAAAAGCTCTTTGTGCTGCAGGCTACTGCCTTGCGTCTCATCCACCCTCGCACCGGTGCCTGTGAGCCCGTGGTGAACTGGTTCAGAGATGCCCATCAGAGGGCTGTAGGACTGTAGAAGGCCGACAGTTTAATTGACAATAATTTTGATTTTTACATGTCATCATGGATTATATTCATTTGCAGCCTTCCTGCTCGCCCCAGGAGTTTTGGTGGGTTTCTCCCTAAACTGGCTTGTGAGAGGAGGTGGGAGGGGAGCGGTAGGAGCCCTCAGCCGGGGGTGGGGGGACGTGGTGGCACTGTGTAGCTGACAGCTCTGAGGTTGGCTCTGCCGCATTGTGAACCTGCGGCAGCCTGGAGGGTGATGCCTTTTTTGGGCCTAAACCTTAACTTTCTGGAGCTGGTGTTTTCTCTGGTGCAGCTAATGCCCTCCTTCAGTGTCTCAGTGCTGTCTTAGTATGAAGCATTTGTCACTCTCGCTTCTCTGTGGCACCTCTTAAGCTGTTCATGTATCTTACTTTCTGTAGGGTTAACTGGCTAAGGTATGAGATCTACTACATTTAGGCTTATGAAGAGTAAGCCATGACCGGCTGCCTGGGGCTGGTGGGAGTTGTTCTTTGGTGGACAGTTTTCCATGGCTTTTAGCTGTTGCATTGTTTTCCCTTCTAAGAAAGCTTCTGCTGATTGAGCTCTGTAACAATAACTCATTGTACACAAAGATATGGAAGCATTCATCAGATTACGTTATAAAAAATGACTACAGCCGTTTCCATGTTTGTCACCAGCCTATTATAACATGGTATAAAGTATTTCAACAGGACTCTCTCCAGCGATGAGGTCTGTGGCAGAATAGTAACTCATAACAATAAATTAAGAAGTCTCAACTTCTGAATTCAAACCGTGGTTTTTGTGCAGCTGTGCAGGATGCCCTGAAGCTTAGAAGTAGTCTTTACTGAAAAATTCTCTATGATTGAAAATATTTTCACAGAGAAATTAAAATCGGTCTTCTCTTGAAGTCTCAGGCAAGCAGCATAATTTAGGATTTCTTTAAAAAAAAAAAAAAAGGAGTTGTTGAGCTTATGTGTTTTTTTTTTTTTTCAGAGAAATAGAAGGCAAAGGAGAGCTGTAATGACTAAGTAGAGACCAATGTTTTGCTCTGCTGTTGATGTTATTGGAGGGAGAGCTGGAGAAACAATATGAAAGATTCACTTTTTCATTTTATGTGGGATCTCCATATTTTTCTGTCACTGTGTATGTACTGCTACTAACTGCAGTATATGTACTAACTCCTTACTGGAGGGGTGGCATGTAGGTCAGTCCTAATTTTTTTCCCCCCATTTCTTAAACTGGGTATTGTATAGAAGTTGTTGGAAAGCGTTCCTGTTTCGTGGGTATGACGGGTCTGCATCGGGTAGCTACTGAGGCAGTGTTATGAGTATGTGCTGCTCCTCTGCATTTGAAGAGCCAACAGTGTCTGTTGAACCCGTGGCTTTGCTAAAACCCGGTACGTTGTCTTCTCTGAAGCCCCCCGTGATGCAGGTATGCTAGAGGGGTCGGCAGAGCTCGAGCAGAGAGGATCTTGTGGTCGCCGGTGCTCTGAGCCTGGGGAGCATGTGTGCATCGTGATTCATCTCTGGCTGGGTTCAGTACCGAGAAAAATGAGCGTGTGGAATGACTACAGCAAGCTGGGGTATTTGTCATTTATTTGGGCTAGAATGTGAAGTTTTACGGTTGCCTGTCTAGACTGCAAAAGTGGCTGTGGTGCTGCAACGCAATTGCTCACAGCGAGAGCGAGCTCAGCTTCACTCACGGGGCTCTCTCCGTGGGATTGCTGTGCGCTATTGTCAGCGTGCTAGTCGTCTTAAAAATAAAAACTTTGGCAGGACGTCAGTCTATCCTGCCTGAGAAGGATGGCCTTGGTTGTGCCAGGGGTGATTAAACTAAAGCAGCAAGGAAGACGGGCTGTTTGCTTTAGAAACTCAGCGGTGGCCCACCTTTTACTAAAAGGGGCTTTAGTTAATGGGCAGCGAGGAGGAACCCTTTGCTCTGTAGCCAGCTGAGAAGCAAAGGATCTTGTGTTTAAAAAACAATCCCTTTTTTGCACAGAGCAATTGGCAATATTTGGCCTGGTTGTGAGTAACACTCTCGCTTTTAAAAACAAAAAAAGAAACAGAATCCCAAACACAGGAGTCTCTATTGGAAAGACTCTCTTCTCTCTCCTTTAGAAAGGCTTTTAATGCCTGGGATGTGGAGAAGAATTTTTGGCCTCACAGTGTGTTTTCATACTCTTTAACTGAATATTTTTGGTATGGGAAGTACAGTTATCTGACAGTTTTCTCTTGTCTGAAGAGCCGACTCTGAAAGGATTTTTTTTTTTTTTTTTCCTGTGCTTTATATCATGAGGTATGTAAGAGGGGGAAAAAATGATCAAGAACAGTGCTCTTACAAGTCCTCTGAAGCATCAGTTTGTTTTGTAAGCAGCATTCTGTTGCTGATTGTGCTGTTAGTAATGTACAGGGAGATCTGTATGCCGCTCCTTTCTTCTCAGAGTAGCTCCTTCCCTTCTTGGTGTGGTTTCTATCAATTATTGAGGATTGTTTTTCCCTTCTCTCTTGAGGTCCTTGTTAAATCTAATTCTTAATGAATGCGATTTTAAGGCCAAGAATGTTGTTCGTGTTTTACCCACACATAATGTAATAGGAAGAGTGTTAGAGGGTAATTAATTTTATAGCACGTGGCATGTACGATGACAGTGCAAGTCTCTCTGCTCTTGCTGGTGTTGAGCGTTTCTAGTAGGGACGTTCTGTTCAGGAGATGAGAATCACCTAATAAACAACTTTTTGCAAGCTTCACTAACTTCCTTTTCAAGAAATCTTTCTACTCCTACTTGGGAGCTCAGGTGGAGCCACTGCTTGCCTCGTTTTTCCCCTCTGTAAATGAGTACAGGCACCAACAGTTTAAAGAGGAATTGTTAGCCTTTCTTCTTTCATCTGCTTGTTGAAATGGATGCAGAATTTTGGTTTTCTAGGGTTTTCTTTCATCGGGTGCTGAAGGATGGATACCTGGAGACACTACGCGGTGATGTGCAAGCTCTTCTGAGAGTTTTGAGTCATCTTTAGGAAACGCACGTCCGTGCACTCAGATTTGAAAAGGCTGTGTTCACGGGCAAGCTCGCAGTCTGAGCTGGTAACGCAGACAGCCAGTGGCAGTAAATGGGTGGTGCTGCTGGAGGGGTGGGCTGTGAAGCGAGACCCCAGAGACGGTAAAGGCCTGAGCTTATTGCTAAATCTTGGAACATATGAAATGTTTTTCTCTTCTGGTTTTGCTCTTTTTTTTTCTTAATGATTTTTGTTTTTCTTTTCTTCCTCCTTCCTGCTCCCCTTTACTTCTTACTTTTATTTAATATGTTTTTCTTTTTGCTCCGTGTTTTAAGTATTCATGCTACATACCATCAGTGAATATTACAATGTTATTCCTAAGCTTTCTGCCCTAAGACTTCTTACTGGGTTGGATGAACTAGTTGGTTTTTTTTTTTAATTAGTTTTTTTGATTGCTTTGCCTCTCAGTGGGTTGCCTCTTTTTCTCATCCTCAATAGTTTCAGCCTAACTTGTTTACTAAATATAGCTGTGTCTTGATGTTCTTTAACTGCTGGTTCCCCAACTACTCTGCTGACTTTTAAAAAGTGTCTGTACTGCTGTTCATTGTGAAGGACAATTTTTTTTTTTTTTTAGCAAGTGTTGGAGAATCCAGTTTCTTTGGTGATGGTCTACACTGCCTTTTTGCCCTGTCTAATGATGTGGATTGCATGGTCTTGCAGCTTTTAGGCAGGATACTCTCGAGTGCAAATCTGTCTTATTGTAGAAGTAGACTTACTCTTTGTTTTTATGTACATATTCATTAGCTTTCTGGAGCTGCTTGTACATGTGTATTGCTCTTACACATCATAAAAGTGCAATGCAAGGGGCGACAGAGGAAGCAACATGGATACGCTCTGTAAACAGTTAAGGTATATTTTGGAGAGGTACAACTACCATGGATTTCAGATACTGTATTAAATTAAAGAAAAAACAGTCACTGTTGTCTCTCGCCTGATTCTTTCTTGTTTCACTGAAATTCATCTTGTAGCTGTGAATGCAGTGCTCCAACCTGGAGCTGGTTCCCACTTCTCCTGCCAGTTTCTTTGGGCTTAAAAAAAGAAAAAGGGGAGGGGGAAGCTGAAACCAAACTGCTTTATGGTTGAATGTATTTTGGATTTGTGTAAACAGTTTTAATGCATCAAGCTAAATTGGCAGGCTTTTGTAATCCTCTGGGAAAATTGAGAGTTTGAAACCCAGTGGACAAATTAAAGTCACAAATGCTTCTAAGCCCCAGATTTGGCTCCCGAAAGGGACACTGTAAATTAGTTAGGCCTAGAAATGTGGTTTAGTTAAATTAAATGAAAATGCTTTTTCATGAGAACTTCATAATTTTGAAGACAAAAGAGTTGGATTTCTTTATTCTGAGTTGAGGACACAAAAGCAGGAAAATGACTATTAACAAGATAAATTTATATTTGCTGTCCAAACACAAGAGGTAATGATTTCACCACTTTTTATGGGTTTTAATGAAATTATGACGTAGAAATTGTTTTAAAATGTGTAATTTCAGTCAGCTGCTGAGGTAAGCAAGCACTCACAAGCGAACTGAATTAACAATCCCAAATATGCATAAAATGAATGGCAGAACTATTAGTTTGCTTACGGTTTACTGTATGGAACGTCTTTTTTCCTCTTTTGAGAACAAAAGATGAGCGTCGCTTTTATATCGGGGTTCTGACGAGCTTTGCGCCCGTCGCTGTACAAAACAGCAGCAGTAGGTGGGCTGTGGTTTGTTTCCTACTCCCTTATTCACGGTCACAAGCAGACCATGCCATTTTCTTAAGAGCTTTCCTGTTGCGTGCGTTATATGGATCTTTAGTTAATTAGACCACTAGATGTCATTGGCAAGTTCTGCTTAAGAATGGCAGAATGAAGGTGAAGGTTTTTCTTGCAGGTTCAGTTTTTGAGGATGGACGTTACCTCACCATGTTTTTTAAACTGTTATTATACATCTTGCAGTACCTCTGGCTTTTATAACTAATAGCCAAATTTTAGAGTGGCTTGGAATTGTAGACCTAATTGTTTAGGTAGGGCATGGTTGACCTAAGACCTTTCCAGGAGCAGTAGATGTTGGAAACCTGACCATGTGGAATGGAAGGAAAAGTGTTGCTGTTAAAGATTTTCTCACACATCTCTGGTTTGATGTAGCTGTGGTGAAATCATGCATTGAGTCGGAGCAGTTCCGAGATGACTGCTACACACGTACGTCTGGGCTTCTCTGGGAGAAAGGTCCGCTTCAGATGTGTTAACACGCATTACTACTGTTATGGTTTGGTGGGTTTTTTTTGGATGCAATTTGGTTGAATGGAATTTTGGGAGAGCATTCCTAAAAATGTGCTTCCCAGTGTTTTCGGAGAGAGGTGTGGAAAGGAGGAACCTTCAGCGGTAGGAACCATAAATTAAACTCTTTCAGCTGCAAGGTTCAGAGACATGGCAATACTCACATCTGCATAGTATCACTTAGCTTTTTTAAACAAGAACTATAACAAGGAGAAAATGACGACTTTGGCTATGAAATTCTGCATTGAGCTGCTATCGCCTCCTCTCCCAACATGTACTGTGCAAATGCCATCAGAAAGATCTAGCAGAAAATCAGTGGTTTGTGTGGCTGTAATGCTTGCTTTCTGGACTCTAAATGTGTCCGTTAAAGTCATGAGGCAAGGGGGACAACAATAACAAGCAGTCCAAACTTTTTGCCTTTTTGCATAGGATAAGCATAAAAGAAATTTGAGTCCCCATTGACAGGTTTGCAATAGCTGTAATAAGCACTGCTTTGAGATCCCTCTTGTTTTTACTCATGTGCGTTGGAATTGGGGTGATTGGGGGGGGGATTTCTGCATGTCTGTTCTCGAAACGCCTAACGTGGGCTGGCATTTTTCTGTGAGAATGAAATGACTTGTTGGCAGTGCTGTTCTCCAAATTTGGACTTTGTGTTGTATTTTCAATGATCTATGACCATAGTATTTTTTGAAAGGTGCTTAGAGGGGTGAAGGGTTGGTTAGCATGGAAAAGGTAGCAGTGCTTGGACTGAATCCTTGTTAGAGGAGTGAATGTATAATTAGTGTGAATATATAAGTTACTTTTGGAGGTAGATAAGGTGAAGTGCTTAGGAGCTTGATTCATTTGAGTTTATTCTTTGCACTGAAGAACCAGAGTAACAAGGCCGTTTATTTAGCCAGTGTGATATTCCTGATGGAAATGTGATTTTTTTTCTTTTTAATTTTATTTTTGAATGAAAAATGTGTTAGTCGGGGGAGATGCTGTTTCTGTCTGTTAACATTTTTATTTTAAATTGTTTTCTTTTAAATTGGCTTGATGTGCAGAAACTACTGTAACTTGGGCAAGTATTTAGCGTAAAGCTAAGAAATACCTGAAATCTTGTTCTGAGTTCGGTATGTGTATTTGTCTTCCAGGAAAAGCTTCCTGGAGGATATATGCCTTTTCTGCAGCATCCTCCCCCAGGTTGTTTTCCTTTTGTTTCTTGCCTTATACCAGAAATCTGTTGTAGCTGACGTGGCTGAGGACCCAATTCATGGCAGACTGGGTTACAGGGAATAGGAGCTGCCCAAAGATACCATGTTGTTGCAGGATTATGGTGAAATGTGGTAGGCTGAAGGTGCAGTGTGCCCAGTGGTGAATGAGGACAAATCCTGTAGGGCAGGCTAATATAGGTATTATAGGATTCCTCGTGACTTCAGGTTCTGGATAACAGCATAGTATTCTTTAGTACTACAATCAAACCTGTGTTTTCTGACTTTGGGAATCCAATGGAGCTGGGTTCTCCTGTGGGGTTTTTTTGTTGTGGTTTTTTTTTTTTTTTTTCCTCCCATAGAGAAGTATTTAGCCTTGATTTATACTTCTTGTTTCAGTTCTGTTTGATTCTAAAATGGGGAAAAAAACCCACCCAACCCTATGAACATGCATGTGTTATTGGTATTGTGAAGTTAATGGAAGCTATAGCTACGAAGTGTTTAGTGGCTCCAGAGAGAAAGAGGTGGGTGATTTGAGGGGAAAAAATACTTTAATTAAATATTTTTAGAATGGCTTTTTAAAAGTTGTTTGTTTTCCCGTTAAACATAGAGAAACTTAGAATTCAGCATAGTAATAGAAAACCGTGAACTATTCTGATTCTTGGAAAAAACTTCTTTTTTTTCTGAGCACTTGATCTGGCTTACTAGTGTTTCATTAGAAATGATGCTCCAGTATGGCGCTATTCCTGTGCTGTCTGCTGATACAGCTAACCCGAATGGTCAGGGGCAAGCATTAAATGGCTGTGTATCCATATCCACTACTGCTTGAGTGCCAGCGAGGGCACTGGAGGTCCCCTCTTCAGTTCTGGAGGTGAACATGCTCACCAAGTGGTACGGGTATGGCGGGGTGACTGGGATGCTCTGTGGATCGTAAGCCAGGGAGTGTCAGCGATGTGCCTTCTTCAGAGGCTACAGTGTCATGCAGGAACACAGGTGCAGAAATGAATCATCTCGGATGTCTTGTATGCATGGGCCAAGAGAGCTGGGAGCTGCTGTGTCAGGAGCAGTGTCCTCGTGCCGTGGTGGGTTTGGGAGGGCGCGATTGCTGACCCCCAAGTGCAGTAGGGCCTCAGGTGGTGCATCTCTGACGTCTACCCAGTGCATTAGTCAGTAATTGCATTACAAATTGATATACATTTTTATGATTTGATTTGAAAACTTTCAAAGTGCGGGGAATACAATTAATTTCTGTGCGAGATTAACATCTGGCCTCAAGCTTTTCCGTGCTAGCTCATTTAGAGGCAAAGAAAATAGATCTAAGTTTGCAATCTGCAAATTTATAATCTCTGATGTTTAGAACAACCGCAGCCAAGAACTGAAAAATAATCTAACCTTATTCATGATGTGGAAAAATATATACTAGAAGTTAGTGTTTAATGACAAATTTAATTCTAAAATAGACTTCCATTTTTCACTTTTAGATGCCAAACCTGTAGATGTTAATAGTTGTTAGTTATTTAAATTCTGTTGCAGGTGCAAGCTTTTGTTTTAAGATGCACTGTATGGAAAGTACCTATTTGCAGTTGATTAACAGTGCAAATATACCCAAGGAGTTGCTTAAAGATTTCAGTGTGATAAAAGTCTTGTTGATTATATGTGCTAGCATTGGAGAGAGGAGGTGGGAAAGATACTGATGCAGGTTAAGGGAGCTAAATAATCTGCATCAATTACTTCTTTAGAACTGTTAGGTACATACAGTGTACAGCACAGAAGGGAAAAACCCCTCCCGTCCTGGTCTTTTGAGCGTGACAATTTAATATGTTTAGGCTTAATATTTGCAGGAATCCTACCTGTAAGAGAAGGTAGCTCTTGTTATGCTGTCGCATGCCCTTCTGGGCTTGTAGGCCAAACAGCTTTGTCACTGTGGGTCTTGCGATTATTTGGGGTGTGTTGTGGACAATTAGTCTTGGAGATAACTTGACGTATGGTTCTCCTTTTCACTCTGTTGCTGTTGAAGTAGAGAAATAGGATCCTGTGCTTTGCTGCGTCAGTAAACATCCTACTAAAAGTTTTATTTTAAAAATATTTCCAACCTAAATCCTAACCTGTTTGGCTTTTTTGTTTCTTTTTCTGTGCCAGGCCAGCAATGCTTTCTATGATATCAACATGCTAGTTGTTGCTTACCTCATTTTGTGCGCCCTTTCGCAGTAAAACTGCTGACCCTTTCCTAAAATGAGAGCTCAGAGCTGTGGTCCAGGTGGCTGTGTGCCTTGGTGGGAACCTGAATTCCAGCCCTGAGAGAGGCAGGGCGCAGGCTGGCTCAAATTCGTAGAGGCTGCTGCGATCCCTCTTCTGCGCTGGAACCCACGAAAGGCACTTTGCGAACTTTTAAGGAGTGTTTTAATGCTGGCTGGAAGAATGAAAGGTACATGCAGGGTCTGTTCTGCGTAGATGTATTACCAAAGTAACTTTGGTGCAAAGGTATTCAAGCTGTGGGCATCAGGTTGGCAGTTGTCATCAATCTCTGATCTCGGTGTACTGCAGAATGGTTTCTTTTGGGTTAAATGTCCTGGTGTGCATTAGCAAACAGAAAATATGGTTCGCTTGGGGGAACCTTATGTTGCTTTTTCATTGGGATAATTTGTCAGTGAGTTTTATGGTATTGGGCGGGACTTAATCTGGCATCCTATTTTCTGAACCGGTATGAGACATGGTTTTTTTTTTTTTTTTTTATATCAAGTCATCTGAGTTCTGAACAGATTTTTCGATCATTCATTTTGTATGTGTGTGCAAAGCTTACGGTCCTGCTAACATAAAAGTGTTTGTATGTGTGTATTGTGCTCTGCTCTTAGAGGAATATGGGGTTGGGAGAGTATTTAGTTTGAATTTTAGTAGTCAAATGTTGAAGTGGTCACCCGTCTCAACAATGAAGAGTGTAAGCTGTTTACTACTGTGCTAAGGTATTTCAAAACACATGCATGTAAAGCTTGCCAGCTGTGCAAGCAGCGTCTCTTTCTCTGTACCTGCACAAAGCCTTGCAGCTTAATATGTGACTTGTTCCTGAAGATGGCTGGAGCTGTGGGAGGGCAGGGAGGCCCTGAGCTGCTGGGTGCGCGCTGCCGTGCCTGTGTGCTCTGAAACTGGGACCAGCCAGGAGTGGTTTTGTGAGAGCGAGCAAGTTGCTTAGTGCATGGAGCAAGAGAGCATCTCCAGATGAAGTGCAAAAGGGCAGCTTCCCCCCACACAGGGATTGCTCAGCATTTTTTCCTATTGCTTTTACAGGGGGGCTTGGACCTTTGATGCCCCTGTATTCGTTCCGTTTCCTCCCATTTATTTGTCAGGTCTTCCTGTTTTAAGTGGTACTGAAAGTGTGGGCCATCAATGAGTTAAACATCTCTCCTTTAGCTCAGATATTTATGGGTTGTAAGCTATGCATTTGAAATTCTGGCTATAATAATAACAAAATTCTGGCTATAATAATGATAAAAAAAGTCCTGTTGGTGTTGACAGAGCAGAGATTTTACCTTTTGTTTCCCTCCCCTGAAGGAGACCCCGTTCCTGTTCTTGTCCTGCTCTCCTTCTCTGACTTTTCTCATCTTGGTGCAGGGAGTCCCTGTTGCCCCCGTGCCGACAGAGCTGGACACAGCTCCCTCCCCCTGAGCCTTACAAATTCGGGGTAAGGGCTGGGGAAAGGTAAAGAAGGGAGGTGATGTCTGTACAGGTGAGATTTGAACCCCAGGTGGGACTTGACTTATTTGATCATCCTCCCCCTCTTCCCTCCTCAGCATATCTAAACATGGTGATTTGAAACCTTCAGAAATATAAAAATGAGACCTACTGTTTGTGCGCTGTCTGGATATCGGTTCAGTTCTTGCCTAGCTAAATAATACAGGTATGTGTGTAGGGGTTCTTGCTAACATGCTTTTAATTATCTGCATTTATGTAATTATTATTTGCAGTAGAAATTTCAGTTTCCTCTTCTATAGCTATAGCTATAGCAGCTTTACCAGCAAAAGGACTCTAACTTGGCCACTGTTTTTGTGAATTAATGGCAACGTTTGCTGTTTGCTTTTTATAGACGACAAAGGTACTTTTTTCAAAGCTATAGATAAAATGACAAAGGAAATTGTGAGAAAGCAAAAGGGAATTGACAAGAAAGCATGAGTAGAGTATTTGCAGCGTATAGCATGTATTTGTATTTATTGGTATGTGTGGATTTGTGTTTGATAGGGTCACTTACATCTGCCTTTCAGCCTTCAGTTGGAGTTAATTCAAACAGATAAAATTTGAATAGTCCTTATTTTTGTTTCCAGAACTAATTGGGGAGTTTCCATATTCTGGTGTGTGTGTATACTAACCACCACCACCTCCCGCCCAGGTTTTATTTAACGGGACTGAAGTCTGGCCTTTTTTGGTTTATAACTGAACATTTCAAAGAATGCCATTACAGTTTGTTCTGGACCTGGTAATATCTTACATTTTCAGCATCATCAACAACAGGTCTTTTTGTCTTCTACAAAACCAGCGTAAAATCATTACATAGTGCTCCTATAATATAATTAAAGTATATATGCATTCTTCAGTTGAAATATTTCTATTATATTACAATATATAATAGATATATATTATCAATATAATATAGACATATATATCTATTACAGATATATTATTTTCAGGTACTTTTTGTATGGATGATTAATACATATTTTAGTTTCTTTTCAATATTATTGGGCCTTGATTATCTTCTGCATTGCAGTATGTAGTTTGGTTTTGCGAAAGTCTAAGATAACTTTGAAGTAGCTTTTTTCCTCTTTGCCATATTGCTCTTTACAAGTCTTTTGCAACAATGTACAGATTAAAACTCAAATACCTTCAAAGTTAAACTAATTGACAGGTAAAAGAAGATAGAAATCTTTACTAGAAAGAAGTGACTTGCCTAAGATGAACAAGAAGCGACATTTTGGCAAACAACTCTTCTGTACTGTCATATGATCTTTGTGTATGTAATTTTAGAAGAAAAATGGGTAGGGTTGATGTCATCTAAGAGTTGCCTGTTCACTCTTAACTCTTCTTCATCAGCTTAATTACCCTGGGGTGTTACGAACCCTTGAGTTGCAGTACTGGCTGAACAGCCTTGGGTACCAGCTTCTGCTTTTGATCTGCATCATTCTCTATTGTGGAATAGGGGTGCAGAAATAACCATTTCATAGGGATTTTCATCATCTGTTTCATCGGCTTTGATGTGTATGTGTTAATGTCCCCTCTTCTGTGCAGTGCATAGTACATGTTGTATCCAATGTTCTCCTCTAAGCTCCATGAGGAATGGCTGGTCAGTGGCCTTAAGCCACGTGCTACCCATGGGCACTGTCGTGCTGGGAAGCAGAGCTGGGTCCCTACTGGGGTTGGGGTAACCCATCTCGGGGAAGACCCTCAAGGTGTTGCTCAAGATGAAAACCATCCTTATGGCTGTTTGCTAATCCCACCGCACATGTGGTCCTAAGTGGTGTCTAGGGAAGCTGGAGATGGGTCGTGCGACAGCAGACACTTCTGTGTGCTTGAATCAAATAGGGGTAATGTTAATCACCAGATACTAAATGCAGTTTTGGCTTGCTGTGAACAAGCAGTGTTGTAGTAGGGAAGGAAAGGGCAGACGTCTGCCCCTGGAAGAAAGGGCTCTAATCAGAGGCTGTGGGAGCCACCCTCGGCTACTCTCTGGGAAGTGTCTCTGGGATGCTGACAAGCTGCAGCTGGCTGGAGTGGTGCTCTGCAGAGCAACTCCTCTTTCTTCCTGTTCTGTTAGGCCGCCATAACATCTGCTCCTCACTATAAATACCTAGGTTTGTTTGTTTGTTTGTTTTTTAAATACCAACACTATAGAATTTTGTAGAACTTCCTCCTCCCCACCCCCCATAGTATCTGTGAAGATGTTCTGTTGTGCGGTGGAGACTTTTAAACTTTTGTTCCTTGGGGAATATTATTTTCTGTTTTTCACTGACTGCCATTTAACTTCAAGTTCTTGCTGAAAAATTCTTGAGGTGGGTCCTGACTATTCTTGCTGTTAGCTGCAAGGCTACACTCTGATCCTTGAAGAGGAGGCAGGGAAAGGTGATGATCATCCTGCCAGCATACTTGACAGCGGAGAAAGATGGTACTGCAGTCTTCCTTCACAGTGCTGCTGCACTAGGGAGAACGAAGGGAACTGGAGGTGACATGCACTTTATGTTTCTTTTTATACATTAAAAATAAATAAATTGTGAAATGGGGAGGCCCATGGATTCCTTAGCCTCAGCTGCTGGCTGCCCTCCTGTCGCTGCCCTGGCTTGGGCTCCCCGACAGCGTGTCCCCAGCCTTGTGGTGGTGACAGAATCAAGTCATCCCTCAAATCTGGGGGCCACTGTGGCATGCGCGCAGCAGCTAGCACAGTCCTGCTCTGCAAATGTTTCTGTTTGTCCAAATCTGGTAGTGCACAATGTGCCCCCCATGTTCTCCTGCTGCGCTCTTGATTGTCATCAGCTATTTTATGCCACGTCACTCTTTTTCTAACCTGTGCCCTGCTCGGATGCTGACTTTGAATGGTTTCAGCCTTATAGAAGCAATTTTCTGTCTCCTGGAAGCAGCTGTTAGAATAGGCTTTAGGATTTTAATTTTTGTGCTACGTTAATCATCAATATTCTCGAAACGGAAAACTAAATCATGTTGATGCTTGGAGAACTTGACGTGTTGCTGGGCCGTTTCCAGGGAGCTTAGAGCAGGCGGGTGCTGCTGCTGCTGCAGTCCTGCTGCTGCTGGCTGTTCAGTCCAACAAGGATCTTCTCTTCAGTTCTCCTCTAACAGGAACCATCCTTCTTTTTTAATAAGATGATGGCTGCCATATGGCTTTCTTCTTTCCCTTCTTCCCTTCTTTTAATTTTGCATGTGCGTTTATGTAATAAAAGCATCAGGAAAACCATTTTCTGCACTATTATAACACTCTTATAGGTAAGTTTCTACGTGTTTTTGGGACAGTTTACTCACAGTTTAATGAATTAAGAAAATACTTTGTTGATATATGTAAGCTATACTCCTAGAGTTTCTGAAAGTTATTGTATTTGTGGGGTTGTTTTGATGTTTAGATTTTTTTCTTTTTTTTTTTCTTTTTGCAGAATGGTTAATGCATTTTAAGATGACTTTTAACTATGGAAATATGACACAACTTGGTTTTGCAAAATAGCACTATGCTTTTTTAACATATGACATATAATCTTATTTTAAAAGAATTTATACTGGAGAAGCATTTTTTTATATTGTAAGGTAGGTTCCACTTCTTTGTTAATCATTATGGTTTGATTATTTTGTTTGACGTGACTCATTTTTCCAAGGACTTTTATTGCAGCAATTACACACATACAACAGGAAGTCTAGAAGGAAGTGCAACATCAGATCGCTGAAGATTCTCTGCTGCTTTTACATCTGATTTTTATGTTTTGTGGTGTTAAAGTTAATGATTTCTTGCTGTGCCTGTTCTGTTTCGCATGCATAGTGTATATTGTGTCTGCTTTATCTCTGAGAATATTTTTCTGAACCCGCATGTGTCAACATAATTAGCAGGAAGCTTATCTTTGGTTTCGTAATTGAACACATGGTTGTACTTAAGTGCTTTCTAGTGCTGCTTCTTTTGTTGATCTAGGAAGTGACCTGTAGTAGCCATATAGAATAGTTATAATTATCAAGAGGTAGTGCAGCTCTTCTGCTACGTATTGTGACCATTTTATTGCCCAGTTGATTGGAGGTTAGCAAATGTGATGGCCATCTACAAGAAGGGCTAGAAGGATGACCTGGGGAACTACAGGCTTATCACCCTGACCTTGGTGCTGGGGAAGGTTATGGAGCAGATCATCCCAAGTGCCATCACATGGCACGTATGGGACAACCAGGGAATCAGGCCCAGTGAGCATGGGTTTATGAAAGGCAGGTCCTGCTTGACCAACCTGATCTCCTTCTATGACAAGGTGACCCGCTTAGTGGATGAGGGGAAGGCTGTGGATGTTGTCTACCTGGACTTTAATAAGACCTTTGATAGCTTTTCCCACAGCATTCTGGAGAAACTGGCTGCTCGTGGCTTGGATGGGCATACTCTTCGCTGGGTAAAAAACTGTCTGGATGGCTGGGCCCAAAGAGTTGTGATGAATGGAGTTAAATCCAGTTGGTGGGTGGTCGTGAGTGGTATTCCCCAGGGCTCAGTATTGGGGCCAGTTCTGTTTAATGTCTTTATCAATCATCTGGATGAGGGGATCGAGTGCACCCTCAGTAAGTTTGCAGATAACACAGAGTTGGGTGGCAGTGTTGACCTGCTGCAGGGTAGGAAGGCTCTACAGAAGGGTCTGGACAGGCTGGATCGATGGGCCGAGGCCAGCTGTATGAGGTTCAACAAGGCAAAGTGCTGGGTCTAGCACTTGGGTCACAACAACCCTATGCAACACTACAAGCTTGGGGAGGAGTGGCTGGAGAGCTGCCTGGCAGAAAAGGACCTGGGGGTGCTGGTTGACAGCCACCTGAACGTGAGCCAGCAGTGTGCCCAGGTGGCCAAGAAGGCCAATAGCATCTTGGCTTGCACCAGGAATAGTGTGGCCAGCGGGACCAGGGAAGTGATCGTCCCCCTGTACTCAGCACTGGTGAGGCTGCACCTCAAGTACTGTGTTCAGTTTTGGGCCCCTCACTACAAGAAGGACATCGAGGTGCTGGAGTGTGTCCAAAGAAGGGCAACGAGGCTGATGAAGGGTCTAGAGCACAAGTCTTACGAGGAGCGGCTAAGGAAGCTGAGGTTGTTTAGTTTGGAGAAGAGGAGGCTGAGGGGAGACTTTGTTGCTCTCTACAGCTACCTGAAAGGAGGTTGCAGCGAGATGGGGGTCAGTATCTTCTCCCAAGTAACAAGTGATAGGACAAGAGGAAATGGCCTCAAGTTGTGCCAGGGCAGGTTTAGATTGGATATTAGGAAAAACTTCTTTGCTGAAAGGGTGGTCAGGCATTGGAACAGGCTGCCCAGGGAAGTGGTTGAGTCTCCATCCCTGGAGGTATTCAAAAGACGGGTAGATGTGGTGCTTAGGGATATGGTTTAGTGGTGGACTTGGCAGTGCTAGGTTAATGGTTGGACTTGATGATCTTAAGGGTCTTTTCCAACCTTAACGATTCTATGATTCTATACGTGTTCTTCTGCAGTCATTTTGCATTTCTCTTTCTGTTCCTTTTTGAGTAAGCCTTAGAGAGGAGCTGCGTGTTGAGCAGTTCAGCTACTTTCTACCTACCAGAAAAAGCTCAGTTTTAGTTTTGAGTCAGTATTTATAGTCCTTCAGTAGGTCGTCATTCCTGTTTGTATGAAAACATTACTAAGACTGTGGGCGAGGGCAAACCAGATAGACTTGAGTTCTGGTTGCGTTCTCACTACATTGCCTCCTTGGACCATGGATGATATGCTGCTGCCTTCAGGACCTTGCCTTGCTCTGTGTGTGTAAGCTGATCTGCATGGTACCGTGCCATGCTGGACGCAGTCTGGAGGTGTTCTCCAAAACTCGTGGCTCAGACCGTGTGGCATGTGAGGCTGTGTTGGAGGACCTTAGAGGGCTGGCGAGAGGCAGCTCTGGCAGCAGAGGACAATGGGCTGCCCAGTGCTGTTCAAGGAGAGGGCTCCTGAGCGTGGCTCTTCTGCCTTGGAAAACGAAGCAGTTTTTTTTTAACTAGTCAGCTCTTATAAACCCTCTTCAGATGAATACTGATCAATGACTGCATTTGAGGGATGAGAAAAACAAAAGGTGAGTGCTTGAAGCCCAAATGATATCTTGTATAAAATGTTTAGGATTAGCTGTGTGCCTGTCAGATTGATAATGGATACATTTCTGCAGAAAATTGGCTAATTAATGATTTGGCTTGCCAGGCTAGATGGTTTACCTTGTGGTAACTGCTTTCTTGCATGTCCAGGAGCAGCAGTGGTAACTCTTCTTCCCTTTCAGTCATGGTGGAGAAGCCCTCCAGCCTTTCTGAGGCATTTTGAGATTCTGAGCCTTGTAGGCTCAGCTTTACTCTCCACGAGGGGCCCAGGTGCAGGAGGGCAGCACTGGTGTTGTGTCAGCACTGCCTTTGACTTTGGTGGATCACTGTTAGTGGCTGCATAGGAGGTTACTGGGAGGGTAAATTTGTCATCTTATCTCTGGAGGACAGAAGATGTGGGTCTTGGAAGTGGGCGGGCAGATGGTGGTCTGAAACCTTGGTTTGGAAAGCATAGAGATAATGTTGTGCTGCTGCCCTTTTGAAGAGCTCTTGGGGGGAGATTAGAAGAAGGCACTGAGCTGTTGTGTGCTGCCCGGTATGGCCAGCCTGTGGTCTGGTCCCCCTTTGCAAAAACCCGTCTCTCGGTTGTGGAGCTCCTGTCTGCCAACGTGGTGAAGTAGGTTCACTTCTCACCTCAAAGGGGAAAATACCTCCTGGAGGCATGGCTGCAGGCCTGATGCTGTGAGGGAGGAAAAAGTACTTAGTACAGTAGCAGAGCAGTCTGGGAGCCAGTTGGGTGCTGTCGAATATCCCTGTTCCTCTCTCCAAAACCTAGCAGCTTGCCTCTCCCTCTCTTCCTTTTCCTCCACTTCTTCCCTTCCTCCTTCTTGTCACGCCATCCTCAAAAAAGGTGTGTGAAAAGAGAAACCAGGTGCTCCCATCTTGGGAATGGATTTTCCTTTCCAAAGCCTTCTGAAAAAGGTGGATATGTAGCATTAGGCTATGTCATTGTGTAATCTCAAAAATCATAAATAAACAAATCTATTACTATTTTTTGAACCAAACAAACCCCAACCTTGAATGCAGCTAATGAAATAATTATCCCACTTGATTATCATTATTTGTCTAGCTGTCCTTGTTAAGGCAGTTATGCATACGTTCCAGATGAGAAAATATGTGTTAATTTGGTTTTACCATTGCTGTGTGCTAAAAAAAAAAACCCAAACCAACCTAGTTCAGTCTCTTAGTGTGTGTACGTTTTATGGAAATAGCCTGAAAGTAAAGAATTAATAACTTTAACTTAATATTTCTTTTACAAGACCAGATTGCAAGCCCTGTATTCTAAAGCTGGTATGTTGTGGAGCAGCTAATCGTAAGAAAGGTGAATAAGTATCAGATTACAGAATTTTTCTACATTAAAAATAGGACCACGTGTGCCTTTTGAATAATTCCGGATGGAAGGCTGCTGGTTTATAAGTCGTTGTTTTGGATTTAATTTCTTCAGAATTCTTTATTTTTTTTGTAAACAAGCCAAATCCATAGGTGTATTACAAGCAGAAGAAAATAATGTATTCGATTTGCTAGGTGTATAAATCTAAACTTTTCACCCATTTATTCTCCTCTCCTGCTCCCCAACATTTTGGTTGCATAGCTGAGCTATCAGGGATGTGTCAGGTTTAGATTGGTTGTATAGACCTTTATGTATATATCATTATGTAGTCCCTAAGTGATCACGTTTTACAGTATGATTATTTTTTAATATGGATTTTCAAGAAGCATATTGAGATGCTTATCGAGTGTGTTCCCAGAGTAAATATGAAAGGTAAATATTTAAGAAAGTTACAAACCTCTGAAAACAACACTATAATGGAAATTGTTCTGCAGCCTTGGCTCTGGCTGCCAACACTAGTGCACCCTGCACTTGCTTTTTGAAAGAAACATACTCTGAGAGCTTGACAGCTTATTCTCTCTGGTGATTCCCTTCCTAAAAAAAAAGATTACCTTGTATTTATCAGGTAATTTTAAAGACTCTTGTTACAAAAGAAACCTTAGAAATAGGCATAAGCTTGGTTCATGTTGTCAAAGGCAGTGGTTAGATATCCCATCTCAGTAATTGCAGCTGCACTTTCCTGGTAAGGTGAGAAAAATGCAGTTTTAGGTTATAGTTAATGAAGTCTTGATTGTTCCTGTATCTGAGGTCGCTTGGGTCTCCCTTGCTTCAGGAGTGGTTTGTAGTAATCCTCCAGTGCTCTTACCCTCCTGCCCTGGGCAACTTGATCATTCTTGATCCCTACGGGGGATGCCTGAATCATGTTTCAGGTCCTTATTAGTCCTTGTTTGCTTATTCTTTACGATAAGGCACTAGGATATCCCAAGGTCATTCAGGATGATCATTGCAGTTCTTACTATGAGTGTCTGTTTGTGTTTATCTTGTGTTTTTGTTTTTTTTTTTTAATATACTACTTCCTCACACAGTTTTAACAGTATTTTATAAGTCAGTATTGTAGGAAAGAATAACTGTACCCGTGTCAATAGATTCTTTATTTTTCATTTCACTCGGAGCATCACATGGGGTCCATGCGTGACCTATTAATAACATAGATGATGGGTTAGCATCAAAAGTGCCTGTTCTAAGTTGCTTTTTCATCGTCATCCTCCTTTATTTTATTTCTGCTGCCACAGTTAAATTTTTGGAGTTTAAGAAAGGCTATGTACTGTATTTACTTCATAGCAGAGGAAGGTATAGGATTTAGTCTTGGCCATGACAATTACCAACTCAGAATATCTGGAAAACTCATTTTCATGGCTGAGAACTTTATCCTTCTTTTACTCCTTCTTGGGGCTAAAAATATTGTTTATTGATTATTCAGGAGTTACGTGAAGTATAAAATAGGACTTTCATCACCTTGTGGCTTTTAAGCCTTTATAAACTTGCCTTGATGATTTTCAACTGGTTGTTCTTTGTATGCTTTGGTGAGGTATTAGCTGTTTGTGTCTGCAAAATGTGGGTTTTCTTTATGTAATATAAGAAAATAGAATTCTGTCATGTCCTTTTTACAATAAATATAAATGTGAATAAAATGTGAGCATTTTTTTAAAATCAGATCAATTTCAACCAATGTTACAAGTATGTGCGATAGAGAGGAAGCATCATATTTTATAACATCTTTGTGGAAAAAGTGCAACTTGAGTAAAATAGTTTCTGGAGTACAGAACCTACTGTACAGTGCTATTTCTGAAATACCTCTAGGAAGGAGGCCAGGATTAGAAGGAGAGCAAAATTTAGCAGTATGGAGGACTGGGATTGCTAACGGTAAGCATTTTCTCATGCTTGTGACTGTACCGTTTTTATGCAGCAGTCTTCTAAAACGTTCAGAAGAGGCATAATGTGATATGCCTTTTTAGGCCTAAGTACTTTTGTGGTCATCTTTATCTGTGGCTTAGACATTTTTTGGTTCAAATTCTATATTTTAAAGGTTTTTGTCACGTTTCTATGAAACTTTTGCCCTGGCCCTTCGACATCTCAGATGAAAACAGTTCTGTGCAGCTAGGTATTCCTGTTGACTGGCTTGTATCTCACTGGGTGTGTAAGTTTAAACATGTTCACAAGCCCTTGGGTATAAGGAGGAGGGTATTTCCATGCAGTTGTTTTGAGAAAGCAAGGAATAAATGAGCTTTTGCAATATTAGGCTTGTTTGCGAGGTCGCTGTTATAGGAACTCCCTCAGAAATGCTGCTTTGCAAATGAAATCCTACTTACTGTTCAATTCATTTTAAAATTAAAGATGACTTACTTTGTGAGCAGTTAACCTGGAAAACTTGCCATGACATGTAACGCTGTTTAACGCGTATGGTGCGGTGTTCTTTGCATGCGTTTTTTAATTTTTAAACAGCTGATGTAGCAGCAGTGAAACACCGTCTGGCCTTTTTTTAAGCTCTTGTGATCATTCCTCTGCATCAGGGTTTCAGGAAGACACTGTCACCACACCCACCAGCAGCTCCCTCTTCTCTGGGGACTCCTTTTCCTTGTATTTCCTGCGGTGTCTGAGTGATTCAACCGTTCAGAAGCATTTGTTTGACTCATTCTACAAGGCGACAGGATTTTGCTTGAGCATCGTAAGCCCTTGAGCAAAACCGTTGCAAGCTGACAAAACCTGCCGGAGTGTGCCCTTGCAAGCGATGGGAGGCTGGCAGGGTGGGTGTGTGTGCACCTAAGATCTTGGAGTAACTTATGATAGAAACTGTGTTTTGGAGCAGAAATGTGTGGATTGCTCAGTTATGTCAGCACCAATTTTCTGTGCAGAGCATAAGGAAGATGCTGTGGGGTAGGTGCATAGACGGCTGAAACAAAAAATGGCTGAACCAGTTACGTTCAGTCTTTCTACAGGAATTGCCTTTGGGTAGAAATCGGGCATGAAGAGCACAGGCCCATGTGGAAGTAATTTGTTGGAGCGATGAGAAATTAAAATTTGGACAAAGGAAAGCGGATGCTATGACGGGAGGTGCGATTGCCTCCCCCAGCATACCCTTCCACACAAACAAGCGGTGTTCCTTCAGGGAAAATGTGAGCTAGCAGAAGACAAAAGACAGCGTTATATCTCTAAGTAAACACTTAAACATTTAATTAATATACTACATTAATCTACATAAAACTGGAGATGTGTGGAGGAGAGGGTGCATGAGGAGCTATTACAAAGCATTGTCAATGCATTCCTAAAGGGAGATGGCAGAGGTGACTTATATTTACTTTAAGCAGTAAAGATTAATTGAAGAAATACCAAATACTATTACAAATATGAGATCCATGCTGTCCTCTCCTGCAGAGCAAAATTTGTTATGTAAGTGTGGATTTTTTTAATATGTAGTAATTTTTATGCTATGCAAATAGTGTGTAGTCTTACTTCTTTATAGTCTGGGTTGCCACAGGCGATTGCAATAACCAAAATGTGTTGGAAGATAAGGTGATGCATTGCATAAATATCTAGAGATTTGTTGAATGACAAAACTTTGTGATACAGTTAATTTCTTCATAGAGAAGTTCCTCTGGGTTACTCAAAAAACATGCTATGGCTTTTGACAGAGATATATTTATAAATAGGTAATATTTGGTCTGAAAAGCACCTTTTGATTACTTTGCTCTTTCTATATGGGTGTGTTTGAAATTTTTAGTTTGAGACCTCTGAAGAGGAAAATAGTAGGCATGTTCTTGATTCTGCAAAAAGTTGATGCACCCGAGTAAAATTGCTAACAGGAGTTGTTGTAACTGTTTAAAAATTACCTGTAGGCGGGTGTTCTCAGGTTAAAATCCTTAAATATATAGAAACATACTGTGAAATGTTTCAGGTTTTTGTTTCCCTAACTGGATTGGACAATGGTTTCTCCAACTTTTTTTGGTGGTCTAATCTGATTACTTTAATTGTCCAAATAAGAAATCTTGAGTGACATAAGGAGACCACTGGGGGACAAAGGAGTGCAACTGTACAATTAAGTATTCTTGATATTTTTAGTAGACACATGTAAACCTTTAATCTGTATAACCTTCCTAGTTTAATGAACCGCGATATCAATATTAGATGTGACTACATTGCTCTCTTCAAATGTCTAAGTGGTTATTCAGTTTTTCTGTTTTCTACATGGATTAACCAGATGTATCTATTTAAATCCTGAATTTCTGATGCCATGCTATCTTGAGTCATGAAATGTGTCTCGTTCACTCAGACTGCATTTTTGTAAATGACACTTGACAAGCCAGCAGACAGGAATTTAGAAACTGATAAGTGTTGGCATCTTCAGTTGCTGATCGAACTCTGCCAAACTTGCTCTCTTGAAGGGTTTTAGTGTTCTGAGTTGGTTTTTTTTTCCTCTCCCCTTACATCTGTTCGTATAGAGCTTATTCTTTGCTTGTTAGCTGATGTGCAGACATATGTTATTTGGGTTATTTTTGTGTTTAGTTCTTTGCAACCAGGGAGCTAGCAAAAACTGTTGGAATTAATGTGTATTTGCACATCGCTTACGTTATAGGTGTAGGTGGTTTTGCTTTGCATCAGTGTAATGCATGCTCGAAGTGTTAATTTGCAACTCGGCAAGACTGGTGAGGAGTTTAGCATTGAACATCTTTCCCATGTTTTTGACAGCATTCCTGCAGTACCTGTTCAACACACTCAAATGTACTTCTTTCATCAGATGTCTCAGAAGACTTAGCATTTTGGCCAGCAAAACAGGAAATCTTAATACTGAAAGAATTTTTCCCCTTTTCCCTTCTTTTTGTTTTGTTTTGGGTTTTTTTTTCCTTTTCCTTTTCTTACATGTATGCTCATATAAATTGAACCCAGCTCAGTAACTTTTTCTACAGCTCATGCAGAAACTCTTACAATAGAGGCTATGTTTTCCAAATGTAAGAATTGACATTCTTACTAATGGTTGAGTACCCTCTCTGCAACATGTCTCAACCTCCGTTTTTTTTTACTACAGACCTTTCACTGCATAAAGTCTCCAGTATTTTAACTTTTAAAGTTACTTTCATCCAAGTCTGGTCACCTCAGTCTCCTTGATTTGCTTGTGAGCTTCTTGTTTGCAAACGCCCACAACTTTAAGAAACGTGGAGTCAGTGAATATTTTTGTTGTAGTGCTGGACAGGCCTGTTTTCTTTTATCTCCCTCCCTTCTCCCCCCCCAGGCTGTCAGCATTTCCTATTCCAGAGAAAGGATAAGATTTAGACTCTGCAGTTAACAGAGCCCTATTAACCCCCTGAAATTCACAGTCCCCAAGTGAAAACAAAATTCTTCGAAATAGTTTTAAAATGAAAGTAGCATTTTCAATAGCGTAGATGCAGTGTGTCCTTGTAATTACAGGAAGTGGGACGATCAGTTTGTGTGTGTGTTTATACATATAAAAATACATAAAAGCTTCTTACTGGCTCTAATCTTGTCTTTAGGTTCTACTGATACCTAGATTTTTCACCAGTGTGGGTTCCTCTTACTTGTTTCACCTTGGTAGGAAGCCCAAATTACGGCCAGATTCCAGTCTTCGTAGTAGATTTCAGTTTGTCTCCTAAAGCTAACGTGGACTTCAGACACACAATATCTTAATAATATTTATTAGCAAAAACCAATAATTACTTCTATAGTCTATGTGTAGACTGGTTTCACATTCTTCAAAAAGGTGGTATACCTCCATCCCCTCCAAACTTAAACTATCAGACACTGAAACAATCAATCTCTTACCCTGTTCTCCTTAGCAGACTTTGTGTCCTGAGGACTGTCGACCAACATAAATCAAAGTTATCACAACAGACTTCACCGAAGTTTTTTCAACACACGCAACAAACGCACAGCAGGCCAGATCCACTCTCCTTGATGGGGTTTGTTGATTAACATCAGCTGGCCCAGCATGTCCAGTGCTCTCAATTCCCAAACGTAGCTGTACGGGCTCTGTGAGACACCAGGAGGACATTTATATTGGAGGAAAGTTTGTTTTATCAGCTGTGTTACAGAAAATCTATTTTCCCTGGGCTGTTTGTTACAGACTTTTTATTGTGACTTTGCCTAGCTATCAGATGCTTCTATTTAAACAAACAAGTTTTCTTCCCCAAGTTTTTCTCAAAAAGTGCCTCTGACTGAGACAAAATGTGTGATATGTAGGTATTTAGTAAGTGACATCAGGATTTGTTCAAACAGATTGATAAATCAGTCATTGAGTTGTGACTTTAAGAGTAGGATCTAGTGGGAGTGAAACAGCGGAGGGCATCTTAAAAAAGAAAATTTCCATTTTGTAACACTTATCTTTCATCCCAGCTGTTTGTTCCCCTTCAAGTCAAGTCCATAGTACCAGCAGCTGTGCTACCTGTGTCTGTTGCTCGAGGCTGAGCCACAAAAAGGTATGATCTGCTGTGTATAAGGTAGAAGTCTTTATGTACAGATACGTCAGAAAAACCTGTGTGCTTGCATTTCTGGATTTTTTTTTTTATTGCCCCTGCCCTTTCCCGTGAGTTTTGACCCAGCATTTTGGAGCATCTGCTGACAAGGGTATGTCAAAAGACTGTAGAGTAGATCTTCTATTCTTGCATTTTGGCTGGCAGCACAGTTTGGCTTGCTGGTATATTACATTTGTAATCTTATACCATGCATGCCCTCCTAGAATAGATCATAGAATCACTGAAAAATGTAGGTTGGAACCTCTGGAGGTCATCTGGTTCAACACCCCCCAGCCCCAGCAGCGCTGGTTTCAAAGACAGATCATGTTACTTGGAGTCTTGCTCCAGCTGAGTTTTGAATATCTCCAAGGATGGAAAGGCTACAACGCTGGGTACAAAGGAAAAAAAATGCTCATTGAGAGTGGTTAAGAGCTAAACCAGTTTGCTGAGTTGGAGTTTCCTGTGTTGCAACTTGTGATGGTTGCCTCCTGCATGCCTCTTCCCTGTGCGCCTCTGAAAACTGTTTGGCGTGCTCTTCTCTATAGCCCCTGCCCCCCAGGGTAGTGAAGAGTAGAGCTGGATCCCAGTTCACAGTCTCTCTGCTCATACATGATGTGCTGCAGCCTCTTTACCATCTTAACGGCCCCCCACTGGGCGCTCTCCAGCTGGTCAATCTCCACTATATTAGGGGACCCCAAACTGGACATGTGTCTAGCTGCCACCCAGAAGGGAATAATCATTTCTGCCAACCTGTTGGCTGTGCTTTTGCTCATACAGCCCAGTGTGTGGTCAGCCTTGGTTGCTGCAAGGGTACCCTGCTGACCCCTGTTCAGTTTGTCCACCTGGATCCTCAGCTCCTTTCTGCTGGTCACCCCAGCCCGCACTGCTGCGTGGGGTTATCCTGGCACTGCTGCAAGACTCTGTATTTGTCTTTGCTGAATATTGTGAGACTTCTGTCAATCCAGTCTTCCAATTTTCCCTGATGTTGGGGAGTGGCAGCCCTATGCCCCACCATTTTGGTCCTTCCCCAGTTTGGTGTCATCCACAAATAGGATGAGAGTGTGTCCATCCCATGGACCAGATGAAGCAGTATTGACCTTGGTACTGAACGTGAGGAACGCCACTTGAAATCAACTGCCAGTCGGACCATTAGACCAGGACCATTGACATTTGGACCAGAACCGTTAGACCACAATGACTGCATTTGAAGCTTGATGACTCAGCTAGTCTTTCACCCAACTTCTAAAAATGATCATGTATCCTCTTCTCTCACCCAATCCTTACATTTCAGAAATGCAAATTTAATAAACAGATTAGTGGAAAGCTGAACAGTGGAACAAGAATTGTTTGTATTGTAGACTTCTAAAAATGCATCATTGCTTTTAAGAAAGAATTGGGACTTGTTTGTGAAAAGGACAGAGTCCAGCAGATGAATGTTTGGTTTATTTATTTTTTTTTTTAACCAGTCTATATTCATGTTGAAAGTGGCACATTCAAAGTGATTTGAACTAGAAAGAAATTAAAGGGAGAATTGCAATTGTTTTGAGTTAATTTTTTTGGTACCAATTTACATTGTTTGAGCTTTATTGCACTGGTTGTGCGTGGAGGAAAAGCAATTGAGGAAGAGTGGTTTAACGGAAATACATGACAGTAAAACCACAAAGTATCAGGAGGGTTCAGCATACTGGAACTATTTTTAAATCATTTTTGCTTTAAAATTACTGAAGCTTTAAAGTTACCTTTATGTATGACTTTTTTCTTTTTTTTTTTTTTTTTTCTTTAAGATTTGGGACATTCTTTTCCAGAGGTGGTGGCAAATTATTGTTAGTCAGAATTTGTTTTGCAAATCATTCTTCACCTGAAAACGAGCTTGGGTTTGGTCTGGGTAACCCCAAGGTCTATGAGCGTGGCTGTCCTGAAACACTTGGGCTCACCCGCACGGTGAAATGCGGGGAGAAGCAGGGTTTGACTGAGGCATGGTGCGGGGGAATTGTTTTCCCGCACAGTGCGACAACCGTAGTGGGCGTTAGGAAGTCACAGCTGAACACCATGGAGCTGTGAACTTGATAGGGAGAAAACAGGCATGGGAGGACACGTTTCCAGCTCAGGAACAGCTGATGTCCGTGAGCTTCGTGGAGCATTTTCCCACCATAGGAATGTGAGGAGTGGAGTTGCAAATCGGGTAAAATGCTCTCTGGGCAGAGGCAGGGTTTCCAACGTTGCACAGCAGCTTAATGCTGGAAGACTTCAGTCCAACAGTCCTGTTTTAAGGGAAGACTTGTATGAAAGTCCTGTGTTGTGCTGATTGCAGGTATTTTATACATGCTCCGTTCCTGCTCTTCCTCCTTCACACCTCCCTCTGCATCCCTGTCCCCTCCTCGACAGGCTAACCCGTGCCCAACACATTGACAGGCACGTGTATTCAAACGAGTACCTTGCATTTCAAATATATACACATAGTTGTGCATAATTCAGGTAAATCTTGCCATCGTGCCTTAGTACATTCATTTTGTTAACCTTATGAGATCCATTATTACTTACACATTTTTTCCTTTTTTTTTTTGTTTGATTTGGACTTGGAAAAGCTTGCACAACAACAAAGGTGTATCTGAATGCCTTTTAACTAGGCCAAGCAGCTCTGATTGTCAAAAGATACACAAGTATGTTGACTTTGCAAGAGGACAAACATTTGGTAGATGAATTAGATGGATCTATGGAAAAATCTCTCCTCTGAGGCATCTGGATGAATGAACATTCATTTTCATTATGCCACAACTGACTTGTATTATCAAATTTAATGGTCAGAACATCATCAGCAAAAAAAAAAAAAAAAAAAAAAAAGGTGGCAGAGGTCAGAACTAGTGTTCTGGAAATGAGCAACATTGTATCAATACAATTTGTTTGCGGGTCATAATAAAACTGTGTACCACTTTCTCTCCAAATAGCTCAAATAGCTGCTTTTTTTTTTTTTTTTAAAAACAAACAAAAAAAACCCCTAAGAATTCTTGCAATGAATTTGGAAAAAAATCCAGGTATGAATTTATACAGCTGTGCATGGTAGTAGAGATATTGACTTGACAAATATAAAGGAGGCTGGAGATGCATTGACCTTTTCTTAAATACTCAAGTTTGCTGGAAGCACAGAATAAAATCATGATCTATCGCTTCAGGTGCCGGAGGTATAGATTGATGCCAGCAGGAGTACTTATAATAAAGAGAATGCCTTCAGTGTTGAATAAAAGCCTGTTCACTATACCTTGAGGAGCAGTCATTCTCCTAAAAATAATCCACTGTCAAATACAGGGAAAAAGTGAGAGCTATCAACTTGCAGCCTAATGGAAGATGTGTTGGTTTTGTTTTTTTGTTTTTTTTTTTTTTTTAAATTATTTCTTTTCATTGTTGACAGTGGAAAGTGAGTGGGTTTTTTGGTGGCTGTTGTTGGTGTGTGGGTGTGCCGTCCCCCCCCGCATGTTGCCTGAAGCTCATCTTGCTGTGGTTGAACGTGGAATTGGGCAGCAAGCTGTATCTGCTGGAAGGAGCTGCAAGTTCACCTTTAACTGCTGTTGCAGCAAGAGCGGACTTTGATGTTGGGGAAAATGGGGCAGAGTTTTGAGAGGGAAAAGCACATGTACAGTTGGGAATTTCCCTTATGATGCTGCAGGCAGGAATGGTTTATTCTCTTTTCACTATGTATAATCACTGGAGATCTTGGTCTTTGTAGTGACTTAGTCAAGATCATGTGCACTCTCCAAGCGTCTGACGCAAGCCAGTAACTGTAGTTTGGGGAAGACCACTAACTTTAAAGCGGTTCTGTTGATCATTGGGTACACGTGCACCTGGGTATAACCCTTGATTTGCAGTTAGAAAGGTGTTTAAAATATCTTGGTCTGTCAGTCTGACTGAAGTGTAAAAATCAAGTTAAGTTTGGAGAATATAATTGCTATTCTAATAATTACTAGTAATCTCGTAATTACTTTGCAGCTGCATCAGTTTGGGGAACACTCGTGTTGAGCTTTTGGTTCATTTTTCTTTTGTGCTAGTTTTTCTTTTGTGCTCTTAGAAATAAGCATAAAAAACACTTCTGATAAAAATCTAACCCTAATCTGTAAGTTTGTTGGATGGAGCTAGTGGGGTTGAGTACAGGCAGAGCAGTTTGACTGCGTGAAGCAACAGTGGCAATGGCAGCCAAAACTTGCAATTTTTCAGCATGCAGCTTTGTAAGAAATTCCAGAGGAAGAAACTTTATCAGGTTGCTCGTGGGGTTTTATACTTTTTTTTTTTTTAAGACAGAAATATAGTTAAGAGGGCACTGTTAGCTTGAGAGCATAGTTTTTTACTGACAGCATCACATTCATGCTAAATAGATGTCTTTAATCAAAACCCAATTTAGATGTGAAAATACACCTGTAGCTTGTGCATGTGATACTATGTAGAGCACGTTATCAGATAATGATGTTGAAGTTTTGCTCTTTCACTAATCTCTTTGATATTTTTTTTCCCCTGATGCAGTAACAACATGGTATAAATATTGTACTTCTTTTGTCAGTTCCATAGGTTTAAATCTTAGTAGCAGTTTTGAGAAAGATAATTGCTAGAAGCTATTTTTGTGGTCCTCCAAAAACACCCTAGTATCTCACAGGATACTGAGCCTTAAATGCATGGTTCTGATTACATATGACTTCATTTTTTTTGAGGCTACGATGTAGCTTTCTGTTTGTTTTTTAGTAGCTGGTGTTCTTGTAGATAAGTTGGTTTTTGTTTTTGTTTTTTTTTTAAATTCAAAGCTTTGCATAATTTCAGTGGATTCTGTGGTTTCAGCAGGTATAAGGCAGTGAATTCTAACTAAATCACTTGAGCTCTGAAAACATCAGACTATAATACCTTGTCAGGAAGAAAGCTGGTGATGAATTTAATATGACTTTTGAGCTTGTCTTTGTTATGAGTTGCTGAAACAGAAAGGGAAAGTTTGTGTGTTGCTTTGGAACCGAGATTTGCTACTTTCCTGTTATGCAGTGGTCTTATCTGAGATTGCCTAAAGCCAATTCTGTAACGCAGGAGCTCTTGGGGTTTTCTGTTGTATGGATGCAGCAGATCTGGAGCTGGCATTCAGTCCATAACTGCATTACATTTTACATTCAGTGAGCATCACGGTAGAACAGGAGGAAGTAATTTTGTTTCTGCAGTGGGCAGAAAGCCTATAGTGGAAAAATATTATTTTCTTTGTTTCTGTGGATTACATCAAGGGATGCCCAGAAGTTGTCAGAAGAAATGGGAGCATAGCTAGGGTTAAAATGAAAGAATAAATGGAATTAAAACCAAGGTTGAAGCTGAAATTGAAGGCAATTTAAGAAACCTGTTCACTGATTTCTGTATGATCGGTCCCCAAGATCCATCTAATTAGACAGTTCAGTCGCTTTCACCATGAAGCAAAAGAAAAATGCATAAGTTCCCACTGCTTTCCTGAATGTTTTTGTTTGCCCTTGCAGATTTGAAGCGCTGACTGAAGTCTGATCTGCTCTCTGTGTGTCTATATGTCTGTCTACATATGAATAAAATTCAGACTGCAAATAATGCTTTGTAGCATTGGAACTGAAGAACTGGAAATCTCCCTTGATGGGACACTGGCCTTTTCTGCCCCACCATCTCTTGCTGTACTCCATCCCTCTGCTCCCCTGGCTCGGCTGCTGCATTTTCTTATTTCCCCCAGGTGCAGGCAGGTGCTTAAAACAACTTGCTGGCAGGGGCCGACAGCTTTTTCCTCTGTTGGCGGGATTTGGTGAGATCACATGGGCACTTGCTCCAGGAGCTGGGAAATTGCATTGCAATCTGTTCCAGTTAGGTTTTTGTGAGTAATCGCAAGCTTCCCATGTCTGTATTGTCTTAAGGTTTTCTACTGTTAATTGCTTCAGTTGCATGAAGCTGTGACAGCTACGATAAGCCTTACCATTTTTACTTCCAGTTAAATATTTATAAAATGTGAATTTCACTGTGTGTGGCTTGAAAGTCAGATGGTGAGTCTCTGAATGTATTTGGTTAACCATCTGTAGCCAAGTACAATTAGCATGTACTGTAAGGGCAGTGGTAATTATCCTGTCTAGTAAGCATGCAGAATTCTTCCTTACTGGAAGATAATTTTAATATTCCCTTGGTGTAGCTTGGGGCAGCAGGGAGGTGGATCCCCATGCTAAAAATAATAAAGGAAGATGCGCGTTTGTGTGTTGCATTAGTTTGCAGCAAGCTTAAAAGAACATATTGTGCAAGAACGTGTCTCCTTCAGCCAATTCTCTAAAGACGATTGACAAGCTTAACTTCTTTGAACAATGCCCCCCCCCCCCATGTATGTACACAAAAATAGTTCGTGTGCAGAAGGCTGTGTTCACCATTCAGGTTATAAAATAACTCATCCGTTTTTATGTATTGTTCTAAATTCAGGAGGATCTACACTTCAGGCGCAGATTAAATTGCACTAAGGAAAGGAAAGAACCTGCAAATATTATCAAATGGTGCAAGTAAGGGGTGACTTTAAGTGTCTCAGGGAAAAACAAGTTTGTTTGCAAGTTCTCACTGAATGAAAAGGCTAGTGGTTTGTTTACATGGAAAAGAAGACGCAGTGTTAGCTATAACTAAAATATAGTATTTTGAATTTGATTGATTTGGCATGAGCCCTGGTCTAATAAAATAAGGGCTTGCTGAACAGGCTGTTAGGTGTCCATGTACTTTCTTCAGTTTCTTTGTTCCTCAGGGAAGAGAATTGGAGAAGGGATGTGTAGTGCAAAAAGGTTGGGGGGGGGGGGTTGGGGGGGTTTTTTGTTTGTTTTTTTTACAAGCGAAATCATGTATGGGTGTTTTGGCAGTTTTGGAGTTCTGGGAAGTCAAGGCTTATTGTATTGCTTACTTTGGAAATGATGCAGTCTTATTGCCTGTTTACAGGGCAGGACAAAGAAAGTTGAGGAACTGGGTACAGGATGGGGAGATCACTCTTGACACTAAAGTACTTCTTAACCCTCAGTTTGCTGTTTACGGAAGAGAGAACTTGTGAAAAAGGTGTTACTGTAACTTTTCCAAGTTGAACGGATTGTTGCACTTGTTTGAGTCAATACTGAAATACAGCTTTTAACATCTTTTTATATTGGCAGTGGAGCAAAATGAACCCATTTCATGGAAGGACTCACCGTGAACTTTTTTATTTTAACTTACTGTAATAGGACTGATCTGAAATCGTATGCCTCTCTAATTCGGTGTGCTAGAGCCAGTAGCTCTTGATTGCAACTCTTGGAGATTCAGCAATAAATGCATCCTTCCTCAAATACCAATTATGCATTACTGCATATACTTGCTCACAAGTTGACTAAAGGAACTGTCGTATGAAATATCTTGTACAGCTTCCACAGAGGTGCTTAAAAATAACTACACATTCCTTTTTTCTGTTTTACTTTAGTTGTAGAATAATATTTTTGTTCTCTGCTTTGGTGAGTTTTGTGTTTTCCTTCAATATAGTTGATACTTTAAAAAAGAGCATAAATGGTTGTTCCAGTAGGCTAAGTAGCTATTGACCTAAACATTTAAAGCTTAGCTCGGAGATGTGAGAGTAAAGTATAACTTCCATAAATGAACTGTCAGCTCTAATGTTTGAGACTTTTATTTATTTTCTGCTCTATTTCTCACTGTGATTTTTTTTTTTTTAGGTGTAAAGTAAAAATAATGGCATCATTAAGAAGAAAAAGCAATGAAAATGTAATTCATACCTGTTAAGATAGTCACTTACATGCACAAGTTCATGTAAGCTGTTTCCAAGCAGGTATTTTCTTTCCGAGTCCTCCATCCCCTCAGCTGGACCTTGCTTAGTGTGGTACATCACTGCTCGCTCTGGTGCTTCTCACGTTGCTTCTAAAACTGACGGCAGCTGGCTGTAAACCTTATCTTTAAACTCCGCAGGTCCTTTTGTCTGTCCAGTGCTTATTGCTCTGATCTTCATCTGGTGTTTCTTGGGCCGACAGCAGTGGAAATAACGATGCGTACAAATACCTAAACCCATCTGACTTGAGTGACTGGTCGTTTGGAAATACACTGCAAATACATGTTGCAGTATAAGAATTATATTTAAAAAGCGTCAGTGGATAGTAGTGATAGTCTGTACTGTACGTTACTTTGTTGGAGAGATACTGAATTGTATAATATGTGTGCTTGAAAAAGCAGGGTTACATTTAACTTGGAAGAGAAAAATGAAGAAGAGAAAAATGAAGAAGCTGAATAAAATGTTTTTAGACATACTAAATACTACAGAGGAGGCATGGTGCAGAAAATTGCACTTTTACCCAGGTAGTTTATTCATGGTCTCAGAACCAGGGAAAATAGGTAGGCATGAAACAGGAGGTCTTTACCCTCTAAAATGTTAAAAAGAAACTCATCCTGAATAAGGTGATTTTTTTAAAGAAGGTATGTGTATGCTTTCAAAACTTGCATGAAGAGCTGACACTTCTGTTTGTGCTTTTGTAAAACACTCCGGCACATATAACAAAGTGAATTGAGACAATAAATCAAGGCTATTTTATGATAATTATTTTCTCTGCTTAAATTGAAATTTCAACTTGAGTGTAGTTCACAGACTAGACTTGAAAGTGCAAAATTGATTTTTCTCTCTAAATAATTAAAGGTTTCCAGATATTACCACATATGGGAGCCTGAAGTTACAGTTAGTACTCTGTTAAACTGTATTAAAATACTGCTGTATTAAAAAAAAACAAAACCAACAAATCCATATAAATGCATGGAGTAGAAAGGATACTGTACCTAGTTGTCTATTGATACTCTGATGAACTTTACTAGTCTACAGTTAAAATTAAATAAATATAAATCAACATTTAATTTTTTTTGTGGCTTCAATTTTTACATCAAATTATACAAGCCCATTGCTCTTTACCTCTATTTTTTTATGTAGAGTGCAAGGTCTTTTAAAAATAAATGAATAACCTCTATCTACACAATGAATGTTCCCAGCCTTAACTAATTGCTGATACGAAAAGTATCAGAGGTACAATTAGAGTTGTGTACCTTAGTGGTTTGGGGTTTTTTTGTTTTTTGTTTTTTCCCCCTCATGGTAAAAGGAACATTTTCTCATACTTCATTCTGGTTAGCCATAGGATTTTAAATCTCTTACTTTTGCATGACACCTTTCCTTTTTGTGTTTTGCTACTCTTTCTTATCACTCTCACTATGAAGGAGGAGGATTTTTTTGCCAGTATAAGAACTATTTTATTTTGCATTAAAAGGTATTTACTGGATTTCAGTAGTACTTACTGATCTGGAAACATGAGCTAAGCTGCGCAGCGTGCTTTAACAGGTTCCTGCAGTTTTGAATGCCTGTCTTTTATATGCAGTAAGCACAGTGGCAGCTGATTGGGGTTGGCCAAGTTCTGCTACATCAGTTGTAATTATTTAAACTTAGACATGCCAGCTGTGATTTAAAAAAAAAAAAATCAATTAACATTTTAGAAAGATCTTCCTCTTCTCTCTTCCCCCCCTCCTTAACTTAAAGTGAAAGCAGATTAGCTCAGAGTCAAAAATGGTTTGAAAATCTTTGTGATAGACAAAGAAACTAAGCCATGGTATTTGTCTTTTTTACATATGAAAGGTTTTTCTAAATATTTTCCTAAATGTAATGTGCAAGAGTACTGCAGAAGTGGTAACCGTGAACTGGTAACTCATGCCACGCACAAACGATCCCAGTGAATCTGTGGAGGAAGGATTCAATTCCTGCCCTCCTACCCCTTCAGACAGAAGTGGGCCATCAATAATTTGACTCGGGAAGCAAAGAAACTTGAACAATCAAATTTAGGTCATAAAAGTTTAAGTCGCATCCGGTCTCAGAAAGGATACATATGTCTGGAGGGAAAAAGGAAAAAAAGACAAAAGGGACAGAGTGGTACACCAAGGTTCAGTCAACAGAGGCCTTCCAGAAAAGGGGAATTCAACCCTAGCGAAACCAATACAAAAAGCCGTAAAATCATCTGACAAACGTATGGGAAGGAAATCAGAAGGGTGATAAGTCTATGAAGCAGATGGTTTACTTTGTAATGTGTCACCTTACAACAATAGGAAGTAAGTGAAATAGTTCCTTCTCCGACAGATAGTTAAAGGAAAAAATCAGGTGAGACTGTGGTGGTACGTACTCTAGTTCTGTGGGGGTATTGGTTTTGGGTTTTTTTGTCTTGTTAATAAGAACGAATTACTGTCAGGCTTTAGGATGTTAAACAAAAAGATGCGCACGCTGGTGCATTGAAGCACAGCAAGCTGTCGTGACCAGTTGGATATGCCAAAGAGTTCTCATAGAATTTAAGGGTGACGGGGTTGCTGTGTTCCAAACATGTATGTTTTACTGGCACTGTGAGCAACATGGTGAAATGACAAAAATTGTATAAGAATAGTCAGTTATTTAATTTGGTCAAGACTAGGCAGCTTTATGAGAAAATACAGAGTAACCTGATGAAGGAGCATGAGTGAGCAACAAGGAGACAAGGACAGCACGTTGGACTAAGGATTTACAGAGGCTTAATTACTGTCTTAATTTGTGAAGGAAGGGGGCAGGACAAACATGAGTTTACAGATAAAAGAGGACCTTGATGTAGATTCTAAATCCAGAATCGGGCAACCAAATTTTAAGTACATGGAAGAAAATAAATTGCTTTATCTTAGTGCTCATCTCCAAGGGATCAAAAAAAAAAGGGGGGGGGTGGGGGAAGCATATGAGACAATGGAAAGGTAGAACATCTCCTGTGAACAATGAACACTCAGCGAAACTAAATCCAAGGAAAAGGAAATACTCCCACCCACTCTTTTTTTCCCTTATCCTTGTTCTCACAGAATTAGTGTTTACATTGAAAACCACATCTCCTTTGGAGGCTATTGAAGCTGAGAACTCCCCCGAGAATTGAGATGATTTAGACATTCGTATGAGCAGCAAGTAGGAGGTATTAACAGTAAATAATCTGTTTTTAGGAAACTGTAGAATTATCATGTTTTTGGGCATAAGCACATTTCAGAGGTGAGGGTTTGGTTTGGTTTGTTTTTTTTTTTAACCCTCCAGAAGAAAGTATCTCTGAATGTGTTATTAACATAAGTGAAGAAGCAAATACTGTTCATTTTTAGAAACATGGTGTAGGTTAGATTGACCAGTAGTCTCACCTGATTGAAATTTTTTTTTTCCTGAAGTACAACCCTACCGCATGGGCAGCTATGACCTCAGTGTGCATCAGGCCCTCCTGAGATGGGAGAAGCATTCGTTTACTTCCTTTTTTTAAAAAGCAAACCAAAACCAAAAATAAAATGCTTTGATTTGTATGTTGCTCAGCTTTTCCTTGGGAAAATCACCAGGAACAACTTGTCTTTTGAACATACAAGTATCTTTTTCTCTCCCACTTATAGGAAGTTGGTACAAGGCTGTAGCGTTGATGGAGATGTCATGGGCTCTTAGCTCTGTGATTATAAACAGATTTATACAGGAATTGCTCTGGCTGGAAACTGAACTATCTTAGCAGTTCAAGTGCTTCCAAGCAGTAGTGACTCCTAGTGCCACACTGCCTTCGTCTGCCCAGTTCCAGCTACTTTGCAGCCACTGCTGTCAGCAAGGAAAAGACTTGTTGAGGAATTGAGAGCTGCCCTGTAGCACATGAATTTCCATCACAGATATGCAAATAAAAATCAGAGGGCTTAGCGAAGACGGGTGCAATAGAATTAATCTTGAAGTCGTCAAATACAATTCTTGACTGTTCTTCTTAAATAGAAATTAGTTGATGTCGGGTTGGGCATGTTGGATCTTCTTGTCACTCCTTGAGATTTCTGAGATCTGTTGTGAAGTTTCAAAGCATGATGTAGAAATTTATAAGCTGAATTCGTAGGACGTGGGCTGGCAGTGCCCCCCTGTTGTGGTACAGGGAGCTCCATAGTTTGTGATTATGAAATAACCTTTTCTTTTGATGGTCGGGTTAAATTCTAACCAATTGCCATTAGAGAGCATCAAATGGAATGAAATATTTTTCAGAGGGGCTTTAAACTTTATAATGCACTTAACAAGTATTCTTTCAGTAGCTGTGTGTTACAGAGCACATCTGCAAAGCAGTTTACGCGCCTGTTGCATTTATACTGTATTTGTTATGATTTTTTACCCAGGTATGTGTGTCTAGATCCTTGAGGTGTGAATTGCTTCACGCGTTGAAACAGAAACCCCACACTTCAAAGTCTGTATGTTACGGATGTGAAGTACTTTCTTGGGCATGAGGAGGCCTCATGTCAAAGTGTTATCTCGATACATGTTTCTGAGGCTTGCGAAAGGAAGGTGCTTAACTTTTCTGCTTGGGGAGGGGGGGGAACTCTTTTATTACTGTTTGGATTGAATTACGGGAGTTAATCATTGCTTGTGTGTGTATGCGTGTTGAGAGAGAATGTGTTCGTTGAAAGCAGTAAATCTACCAGTTCAAGTTGTTTTCTTCAGCTTTGTGTGCTCAGTGAGATCTACCAGTACGATTTTCCTGTGTTGGGTGCTTTGAAAGCATTTTTAAATCCAGTAACCACTGGCAAACAGTGTCTTACCGAAAACGCTCTTGTAATGTTTGGGTAGTGTTGTATATCCTGAAGGACAGTAAAACTGAAGTGTAGTTGTGCATCCTGAAGTATAGTTAAATGTACTGAAGCAGTAGGCATGACAACTCATACGTTTGTCAAAGGCAAAAAAAAAAAATATACAGCGATTGTGTTGTTTTCTTTGTTATTACTCAGTATTCAGTTGGCAATATTCAGTTCACAGTAACTGAAGGAGGAATACAGAGGTGAATTAAAAGAAACTGCTGTTCTTAAAAATTGTGTAGGAAAGCCCATAGTGATATTCTCCACATACCTGATGACCTTCAGTATGAGAACATGCTGTGGTCTGTCTAGTCCGATGTCATTTATTTAACTTCAGGCATCATCAGCTGATTTCAAGAAAGGTGCAACACCTCCCTGCCAGACAAATGTGGGATGATCTTCCTCCTTATTCTTAGTAGAAGTTGTTTTAAATCCTTAAGAAGTGTTTTTATGCCTGTTTGTGTCAATAGTAATCTGAATGTATTCAGTGCAGTCATGAAGACAGTGGCATTTGTAGGAATGGTTGCAACTTTTGACTTTGCATTTGTTAAATGGAAGTGTTTTTATTAATATAAATACAACAATACTTGTAATTACAGTGATATTCTATTTTTAGGGAGAATATTGATATAGGTTATATAGCCCTTTATTAATAAAGAAGAAAATGCTTCTTTTCCAAATATACATTTACATTAGAGTTCCCAATATAAAGGAGAACAAAGTCCTCAGTAAATACTTTTTTCCTGTTCTTAAAATTGTTTTGAAGGCAATATTTTCTTCTATAAACATCATTAAAATGGGGCATTTAATTTTGTTTTACTTTGCCAAAGTAATACAAAAATGAATTTGGTTGTAAAGAATGTTAAAAATGAGGTGTAACAGAGAAGAATACGGACCTCTAAAATACTTACTGCTCTTCTTATGGATCTTTGTGTTCATATTTATTTGTGGTCAGTTGGAAGGAAGTAAGCACTTTGCATCCTGCTAAGTGTGGAAGCCTTTAAATATGTATTGCTTGGTGTTAACTTTTTTAAAACATTAATTATGACTGACACATCCTGGTGTAGTTTACTCTTCCCGCTAGCGACCTTGAAAGCACGTCTGTGCAATAATTGCTTATTGCTGGAACAAAAGATAGTTCTGTCTAATATTTGTTTGAATTCAGGAAGCCGTGTTTGCCAAAGTAAAATCTTGGTGACGCAACTATGTCAGGTTTCAGCAGCCACACCTCTGCTAAGCAGTTTCAAGTTTTCAGTTTTAACCTTTGTTCATAGCTATATTCCTTTTCCAGCAAAACATCTGAGGCGGTTTTCTTTCTTCCTTTTGCAATGGAGCTGTGCTAAAGAAATGCAGAGTTTCAGAAGAAAAAGCAGCAGCAAGTACTGTTGAGGTTTGCAGTAGTTTTTTGTTAAGGTATCTGGACGGCAGAAGGATAAATGGATTCTCTTCCCAATCACTGTGGTAAGGACAACGCTCAATATTCATAAGTGTTGAATGGTGTAGATGGTGTGGGTTTTGTAGAATAGGATTTCATAATGAGCTATGCTTGATATCTGAAAAATGACGCAGAATGCCATCACTGGGCTCCGATTGCATTCCATTGCACAGGGATACTGGATCAAATTAAGTAGGTACGTCTTCACTGCCGTAATACAGTTTTCACCATGGCCCCGGGGTATTGCGTGAACATTTGTCTTTAGTATTGGTGTTTAATGCAAGAATACCTTTCTAATGAGCCATGCTGCTGAAAGTGCTCCCTTTAGGACTGTGTGAGTATAGTTTTCACTGCTTTATGGTGAGGATTTGCTTTTCTGTAATTATGGATTTGTAAGAATCCCTTCAAAATTAATAGTTTTTGGACAGCAATTACAGTTCTGAAGCATATTTCACTATTAATGTGCTGAGCTGCTGAGTTGGTCTCTTTGCTTGTGCTGTACCTGCGTATCATTGACCTCTGTTCCCGTGCTGTATGTGCTCTGGTGAGTGCAGGACTGGGTCTCTGATTTAGCGTAACTTCTCACCATTATCAAACTGAAAGTGAGCATGTAATTACAAATTAGCTGTTCTAATTGCTTTGGGGGAAAACCAGAGTTTTGAAATCGAGTCCTGAAGAATCAGCATTTCAAAAGCAGATCCATCCATTTCTGCCTGAAGCCATCCATATTTATGCGTGTGCATACACATGCGGCTTTTAATTATCAAATACCGAAATTTTGTACTGAGACTTCTGAAGTTTTCCCCTCAGATGCAAGCGCTAATTTGTCAAGCCCGTAAGTGCTTTAAGCATCTTTTTTGAATATTTGCTGAACGCAGAGAGCTGAAATCAAGAGCCGTGGTCATGGAAAGCATTCAGTGCATCGTTAATACTCCTCTCCAGCCAGATGCAATGCCAGGGGTCAAACACTTGTTTACAGCAGAAGTAAATAAAGCAAGCAGTCTTTGTAAAAAGACTTGTGAAGAAGCGATAGTAGTAGTGTGCAGGGCCTCTATAGTTTGTCGCTGCGTTCATCTTCGTACTGCCCTGATTTGCTGCCAAATTATGGGACAGCTGCCAAAGACCCTCATCGAACGCAGTTTATAATCTTCTTCTGTGGTGAGCTACCTTTGTACTCATCATGGTGCACATATTTAATGTGACATTCATTAGCACAGTCCACTGTCACTGAGTTAAAATGGGCATGCAAAATTCGTCATTTACAAAAATAGACTTTTTTTTTTCTCTAACTTGCCAAGAATGCCAAGGAAACAAGCATATTCTGTACCTTGAGGGACTAAACTGTAGTTTCTGCTAGGCATCAAATAGGAAGAGGAACTTATAAACCCAGGGTTTTTACATGTGCAGCACTGTCTGACTAACTCAATGATCACCAGATTCAGAAAGGTTTTTTTTTTTCTTTTTTTGAAAGATTTTAACATGGTTACCAAAGTGTATAGTGCAGTTTTCCATTAGGAAAAAAAAAAATTGTTTCCTCATTGAATGCCTTCCCAGTCATTGGTACATGTTGACTTGCCTGCTGTAATGCAAATAGGGATCTACAGTGCTCACTGTGGTCAGAGCTTGCATCTGTCTAGGAGACAGTGGGTATCTGCAGAGAGAATAGCTTCAGCTTCACTTGAAGTAAATCTGTTATGTGATAGATACAAGATACCTGGAACGAGATCCAGATGCTCAAGAGTGGTGTCTCCCAAATAGTAAGCAAACGAAAACTTCGCGTGCCTCAGTAGTAGTTCGGGGAATGTACTTTGACCAGGAATCAGGATAGCTGCTCAAGCGTTTGATGTTTATTTGAAGTTTCCTTGAAAAAATTGATCCCCCCCCCCCCCCCCCCGTCTCTATAATAGTCAGAAATCACAGGCCTCAAATTAAAATGAAATAAAAAATGCTTGCTGGAAAAGGCAGTGAAAAAGAGGAGGCCTACAGCAGCTGTTATAGATGAAAAACCTTTTTTAGCTTCCGGGAGATTGACTGACTATTGCCTTCCCCTTGGGCCACAAAGTGGTGAATGCTAAGGTGATGTGAAAATGGGATGGTAAAAGACTTGTAAAAAGCATGAAATAATCTAATTTAAGAATGTTTTACTTGAGCATTGGTTTTCTGCCTGCGTTTAGATATAAATGATACCCATTTACTTGGTGTGTGACAACTTCTGAGGAGGGATAGGGTATACTATGGGGTTTTTTGCTTAGTTAGGAAATATGTAAAATTAAGAGCATTGATAATTGAGTACTTAAATTTATTCTATGCAGAGATGATCCTTTTACTTGAAAACAGATTTACGTGATATTCACAGCCCATACATCATTCTTGCATTGCCTCCCTGCAAGACTATTGGCAGTAGCGTACGTTACTCAAAATATGTCTGTTTTCAATTAGCTCAAGGAAAATTCTCTAGTCATGGAAAGAACATCCATCTCTATTACCTGCCCCGAGAATTAAGCACCCAAATACATATGCATGAAGAGTACCAAAGTTTACTCTGCATAGGTAGTGGCAAGTGCTGATTTTTAAATAGGAGAAGATAGGAAGATTTAACACAACTGCCTTTAAATATCTCTAACCCAGAGAGTCAGAGTTGTGATCAGTTGTGGGATAGTTCCTAAGAAACAGAGCAGTGCAGCAAAAAGCGTTTTCGGCTTGGAAAGTGGGGAAGATTTCAGAGAGCCATCTGTAGCAAGTGTGATGTATGCTGGAGCCGGTCGGTCGCTGCTGCGGGATGCCAGGGTGCGTCAGGCTTAATGGCAGGGCAAGGTGCTGCCTCGCTCGTCCTAACTCACTTTTCTCTTCTGGATGGGAGAGCAGTGCTGGTATTTGTTGCTTTTTTGCTTTAGCGGCAGTTTTCTGTACACTCTTTATACAGTCTTTTGCCTTTTTATCTCAGGGGTGGGGGAATTGAGAGCTTTTTAATTTTGTTTTGTCTTGTCTTTTCTGTACAACTCTTAGACACCCTTACATTTTATTTGTGGCTTTGCCCATTTCATTGTGCTTTGGTTAAAAAAGGTTGTTTGGTCCTTGCAATTAAAGGTTACAGCACAGATCGTTCTGTGCTCTCACGGTTTTCTTGCATGGCTAGTTCCACCTCTCCTGCATCGATGTTGTTCTCTTAATTGGACAAAAGGCAAGGGACATTGCCAACTTTCATAAAAAGCTTCTTTTCTTCCAAGGGGAATCGAAATAGTTTTCATCTGTGACTTTTTCTATTGAAAACCAAGCTTGTGTGAATTGGCATACTTAGAAATGAACAATGTCCCATTAACGTGGTCAATCCTAAATCCCCTTTTGAAGGCAGAATGGGTGATCTTGATTTGTGTGAGGTTGCCAAAGTAAATGTCAGTTGAAGTCTTGTGGCTTGCACTTAGCTGGAACAATATACCTGGCCTTTAAATAAAGTTTTTTTTTTCATTGCCTGATCCAGGATGAAGAGCTAATTTTATTCTGTTTTGCTGTTAGTGAACAGATTGCTAAGGGTACTGAATTAATGAGCACAACTGTTTTCTGTTTTTCCAATGAAAGAGGCGTTTACTTCAGCACGTACATTTTGATGTGCAAAACTCATGACAAAGATACAACTTTTTTAGGAGCATCTTGTCAGCCTGTTCTGGTGGGGAGTACAGGGTGCTTGAGAGCACTTGCCTGTGCGTACAAATTTGGAGGAGTCTATTTTGTGAACGTATGTCTGCTGCTTCTAGAAAGTGAAAATTTCCATAAAGTAATATTGCTACATGTATTTAGATTAAAACATGGTGGTGTTTGTTTGGGCTGCTAGGGAAATGCTAAGCATCTAATAATTGAAGTAGTTACCTTTTTATTGTGGTCAAAAGACGTGGGTCATTTTGCGATGTGTGTAAAACGGAGAGAAATATACCCTGTGGCAGGATACGTTGAGGCTTGTTGCTCAGGCATGCAAAAGACAATGCTAAAGAAATACTTTATATACATATATATACTCTATACTGGCAATTATTGACATTTTTGTTAATAACACAAGTCTGCATTTATGAGACTTCAAAAATACTTCAGAGATCTTCACTCAGGTTATGGCTGTTCAAGAACTTGAGTGTGTAGCTGTGTTAGTAGGGGTGTCAGTAGAAAACTGGCCTTTTATTAAAGTTTTAGTAGGCAGTTCTGAAGGGCTGTATTTATCATGGCCTGAAGTGCCCGACAGAAAGATCTGTTGTAGCAGATACCTGTTGAGGGACCTTTGATGGCATTATACTTCTCAAGATGCAAAATATTCTTTACTAAACTTAAAAACCTGGCTGTGGGTTGAATGTAATATTTGGATGAACAGAATCATATTTTTAGCTGGAAGGTGAGGATGAGAGGAGGAAGGCCCTGACCACAATAAGCTGACCCGTGAGTCAAGGGGTAGCAAGTGCCATTTTATATCTCAATGTTTGGTTTTGTTTGGTTTGAGTAACTCTCTCCTGCAGGGCTTCTAGAAAATGTCATTTGTCCTTTACTTGCACAACAACAACAAACTTGTAGAGCTAGGAACACATTATTTGTTACTTAACTATAGGTTCTGTGCTTTAATCACAATCGTATGCTTCCCTTTTACAAATGCTTTTACTATTGCATCCCATGTAAACACGTTGCACTTGAGGAAAACCTTGAACTTCCAAAATTTTGTGGCAGGAATAGGAAGGAGATATTTTAAAGTGAGCCATAGATATATTATATACACACATAAAAAATATGCATAGATTATATACTTATACATACACATATATAATATATATTATATATATAAACATATATATGTATAAACATAAATTTTTTTGCCAGCTGGCTTCAGTAGCAGTTAATAAGGTGGCTGGTTACTGGAGTTAAACCATTTTTGTAAAACCTGAAGAGAAGGAGCATTAGGGTTGCCTCTGTACCTTTGAGGAAGCAGCCATAGGGAGCGCAGGTGCTCTGGCTGAGCACTGCACAGGGAAGAGGAAAATACTGCCCTCAAACACATACAGCTAGAATTAGGCGCATCTTGGGTGTCTTAATGTTTTGTTGCTGTCAGAAGTATTTTCTAGAAGAACTTTTCTGAGGGATACTGTGTTATCACCACAGCCCTAAATGCAAACTGCTTGGGATGTGTGCTATACTGAAATGCTACACTGGGCCATGAAAGGTAGGCAAAGCTAGCACAATGCTTTAAGCTGCTTTTCAGGAACAGACAACACTCTTTAAAAACCTCCTTTTTCATGCCTTCCAGAGTGTGATTTTTGAATTTAAACATCCTGTCTCTTCAGGTTGTTTGGATAGAGCTCATACGAGCGCGAGGAGGAGAGAATAGATGCTTTATGCGTGAGGAAGCGCTCTGTTTAGCATAGTCAAAGGCTGATATGTGCCAAATACGTAACAGCAAGAAAACGGCTCTTCATTACTGAGGGGTTGTGTATTTAAAGTGGGGGGGGGGGGGGAGACAAAGAAAAAGTATGATGGGTTTCTTCCAGCCCCGACTGATAGGATCTCTGTTGCTTACATATTTTGTGTAAAGGAAGTAGTCCTAATGGTTTTTCATGGATCATTGGTTTATGGGCTTGGCTCCAGAAAACCTTCTTGCAGAGAATAATTTAGTTAAAACGGTGACACTAATCAAGTGAGACCGAGAGGCTAGATGCTCAGCAAGTTTAATAACAGGATGTTGATTCTTTTGTTGAGACTGTCTCCCAAGTCCAGTAACGGTGGGCTTCCTGGCGTTATTTGACTTTCCTAGGTGGCACATGAGAGCTCCATCTGAGGACTGCATTTTGGTTGGTTTTTGGGTGGTGGGGGTTTTTGTGTTTGGTTGGTTTTTGGTTGTTTTTCTTCGAGGGTGGGGTCGGGGGTGTGGGAGGTTCTGGTGTGGTTGCCTTTAGTGGCACAAGCCAAGGACCTGTGCATCCACCAGTGTCCAGGCTGGAAGGCTGACGATCCTCAGTGAAGCTTCTGGATTTGAGGTGGTGCTTTTTGAAACTCATTTTCCTTAACTATGTGTCTGAGCCACCTTCGGCTCCAGCAGAGACAGTGTTTTCTAGAGGACTGGCACCAGGTCCTGCTGGCTTCCCTGGAGCTAGGAGCAGCCGGCAGTGCCCAGATTCAGTAGAGGAGTCTTGGCTCCCAACCGTATATGTTAATGGATCTTTCCACCATCCTTGGTAGTCTTCCCCTAGCTTCCCTAGCATCTCCCTTTTACTGCCTGGGAATGAATACAGTTCAGAAGTGGATCAAGCCAAGAACACCTGTGAGTTGTGCCTCTGAACTGTGGGATATCTGAGGTTCCCAGAATGATGAAATTCTTGTTGCCTAGAAGATCCGTCCTCCCATCCGTCCCCCCCTGTTCCCCCCCCCAACAGTGTCATAGTTTTCCAAATGAGTTCCTTTCTACTGGTAACTCCAGTACACTTCCACAGGCAGGCTTATTTTCACCAAGTTGCTAGCTTGAGCTAGAAAAGGAGATTTTGTTCCTTTCCCATGATGTCAAGCTCCCTACCAGGTGTCTGGTGCAGAAGTAAGGGGGTACCACTAGCTGGTATGAACCTGTGCACAGGAGATGTTGGGGCTAGCAATGCAGTGGGGTGGCAGTAGCTGCTGGAGCTAATATTGCTGCTAATCACAGCATTATGTGGAAAAGCTATTGGCAATAGCTGTTTCATAAATGTTTTAAAAGCGTGCTGTGCATGAGTTTAACGTGAGCAGTTAAATACCAGTGCCAGTTTGAAACCTCCTCTGACCTGTGCATCAACGATTTCTTCCAGCGGTGTGATGGTGTAACAGCTGTGGGGGAGTTCCCGTAGGGATGATGACAACTTGGTGCTCCAGGCTGTTACTGACGCACACCGCCGTGCTTCCTTTTGGTTCTCCCTGTAACCCGCAGGTTGTCCTTCAGCCTATTTCCAAAAGTTAAACCCAGATCCATGTAAAGTGTGGCAATGAAATTCCACTCTACCATCTCTCTGAACAGTAGTTTCCTGTATTATTAAAAGGCTAAAGGATATAGGTGGTTTCTTCTGAATGAAATGTATCTGCCATTCATACAGGTGCCAGCTGGTATCAGTTGAAGGATGCTCCATTCATTATGTTGGTGGAAGAAATTATGGGAATGCTTGCTTAGAGCGAGTTTCAGATGGCACCGATATTTAACCACTGGTGGTAATAAACCCCATATTTAGCCCCTTGTATTTGAACAAAGCAATTTATCAAGTATAAGTATATCAAGGTATCAAGTGAGTTTTCCTTCTCTTGCTACTGCTATGTGAAACCAACAGCTTTGTTCAGGAAGAGTTTTTTGCTTTTTGGGGCGGGCGTGTGTGTGTGTAGTTGTCACGTTTTCTTTTGCCTGCATATAATTGCCAAACAAAATTAACTTGCTGTAGTATATTTTCAAAGTCGATTTCCACCAGACAGAACATGTTAACGTGTTGTCAGAAATAACCACATGTTCCTATGGAGGAGGGAGGGGAAGGAAAGGACAGAGTTCTTGTAAGTGGGACTATCTACATTCTTATAAGGCAGAGAAAGCTGGTGAGAGAGAAATATTAAATACTCTAAGCAGTCCTGAATATGTTATATACTGTCTTTATTGATGCTTTTCTTTAATTAAAACCAGCAAAATAGCCACTGCTGCTCTGTAAAGAATGTTTTGTGAAACATTTCTAATGCTTCTACTTAAAAACAAAGAAATAAGAAAAAGTAATTCCCCCGTAGTTGGAAAGTCTTGACTTTTTTTTTTAACCTACTACCCAACTGCTTTTCTTGTATCCTTGCTTACTTTATCAGGTTTTGAATAGTAGAAACGTGACATACAAGTTGATGACCTGCAAATGGCAACACTTGAACATAAACTGAAATAAAACAGGGTGTTAACTCTAGGACTGTAGTTTCAGGTCCTTATATGCATGTGATACCTTTTCTTACATACCAGTCTTGCCAGAGCTTTTCAGTGAGGTTTGGACCTCATCATGTATACACAGAAAAGAATGAGTAAATAAAAAAATGCTGAAGTAGGCTTAATACAACTTTTGCCCTTTATTCTTCCTTTCAGTTATCGTTTTTTTTTTCTTTTTTCTTTCATTGACTGTAAAGTCACCATTGAGGAGTGATAAAATCAGAATCAGTTACGCAAATTAAGTGCGCTTCCCTCCTTTCGTAGTTCATCTTACTGTTTTGGACTTGACAGTAGCCTGCTGCTTTTGGGCAACTACAGACCATTTTCTACAGCTTATCGTTACATAATTTATTAAAAAACAAACCAAACATCAGTCCTAGTCACTCCTATCCCCCCTTCCCCCCCCCCCCCCCCCCCCAACCCCAAACATTTGAAATACCTTAAGGATGGAGAACTGAAGTTCATTTTTAAATAGGGTGCGGACACGTTTGCAAGTTGGAAAAGGGAACTGGTTTCAAAGCTAACTACTCCAAAGTAATATAGGGTACGGCAAGGTGAACTCATCTTTTAAAAAAAAAAAAAAAAAAGTAAACCAAAAGTAGCAGAAGGGAGGGGAAGATGGCTAGTTCGCTAGAGGAATGCTGTCATGCTTTCAAGTAGAGGGTAAGACTAGAGGTATAGTACATGCAAAGTAATACATAAATTTGCTGAAAAAAAATCATTTTGGGGTATGCATATGATTTCTATTGAAGTATCATACAGATACCCTTTTTAGGCCTTATGCCTTACTTACCAAGAATATGAAATCAAGTAACATGTATGTATATGTCTACAGTTTAAAATGATCAAAAATTAATTTTAGATGCTACTGTATTTTGTATATTATACCCAGTGCAGGTAGTCCTGTTTGCTGGATGCCATGCAAACTTGGGAAGAGAACAAAAGTTACCATTAGGCATTTCTAACCTGTTTTCCTGGGAACAAAAATCTAGGAGGATCCAAACACAGACCCACCATCAGTGATGAAGGAGTTAGTGTGTGAATTATTACAGGAGCTTGACCCCTAGAAATTGATGGGCCCTGATGCCATCCACCCGAGGGTGTTGAGAGAGCTGATGTCATTGCGGGGCCACTCTCTATAGTCTTTGAGAAGTCGTGGAGATCGGGGGATGTCCCAGAGGACTGGAGGAAGGCAAATGTTACCCCTATCTACAAGAAGGGCTCAAGGAAGGATCCGGGTAATTATAGGCCCATCAGTCTTACTTCAATCCCCGGGAAAGTCATGGAACGGATCCTCCTGGGGGCCATCATGAGTCAAATGAAGCACGTGATTGGGAAAAGCCAACGTGGCTTCACAAAAGGCAGATCGTGCCTGACAAATCTGGTGGCCTTTTATGATGAAGTGACCTGCTCGGTTGACATGGGGTGAGCGGTCGATGTTGTCTACTTGGACTTCTCCAAGGCCTTCGATACAGTTCCCCACGGCCTCCTCCTGGAGAAACTGATGCGTTATGGCCTGGACAAGTGGTCTGTGCAGTGGGTGAGGAATTGGCTGATGGGCAGCACCCAAAGGGTGGTGGTAAATGGCTCTTTTTCAAACTGGCAACCCGTCACAAGTGGGGGCCCCCAGGAATCGATATTGGGCCCAACGCTATTCAATATCTTCATAAGCGATCTGGATAACAGGATCAAGTGTAGCCTGATAAAGTTCGCAGATGACACCAAATTGAGTGGGGAAGTAGACGCTCTGGAAGGGTGAGCCACCCTGCAGGAAGATCTGGATAGGCTGGAAGAGTAGGCTAACAAGAACCTTATGAAGTTTAACAAAGACAGAAAAGTGTAAGGTCTTGCACCTGGGAAAACAATCCAGGAGTGCAGCTCAGACTGGGATCCACCTGACTAGAGAGCAGCTCCATGGAAAGGGACCTGGGGGTCCTGGTGGACAGGAAGGTCAACATAAGTGAACAGTGTGCTGCTGCAGCCAAGAAGGCCACAAGGAGGCTGGGTTGCATCAACAAGGGCATCACCAGCAGAGATAAAGAAGTCATTATCCCACTCTACTCAGTGCTTGTCAGGCCACACCTGGAATACTGTGTACAGTTCAGGTCCCCGTTATACAGAAAAAGATGTGGACAGGCTGGAGGGGGTCCAGAGAAGGGCCACCAAGATGATCAAGGGTCTGGGAAGCCTGCTGTATGAGGATAGGCTGAGAGAGCTGGGTATGTTCAGCCTTGAGAAAAGGAGGCTTAGAGGTGATCTTGTCACCATGTGCCAGTACTTAAAGGGGAGCTACAAAGAAGATGGAGAGTCCCTTTTTACAAGGAGTCACATGGTGAGTACAAGGGATAAGGGGTACAAGTTACTCCCAGAGAGATTCCAATTGGACACAAGAGGTAAATTTTTCACAATGAGAACAGTCAGTCATTGGAATAATCTCCCCAGGGAAGTGGTTGACTCTGCTACGCTGAACATGTTTAAGACTCAGCTGGACATGGTGCTGGGCTATCTCGTCTAGATTGTGCTAGAAAGGTCGGACCAGATGATCCTTGAGGTCCCTTCCAACCTGGTATTCTATGACTCTATGAATTAGGCAGAAGTGTAGGTTTCGTTGGTGGTCCAGGACAGTTAAACAAACCAAAGGTGTTCCCAGTAAAATGGGATTCAAATTCACTTTGCAACATCTAGAGTTCGTGTGTGAGAGCTGCTAGGCTGTGTGAGCCTGCTTTGCAGCGGAGTAAGTTGGGGGGAATTCCAGTTTAATTTTGAAAACTTATTTCTGTTTGAAACCAAAACCTAAATAAATATTTCCTTTTTCCTTTAGCACTGAGATTTTTAGCAGGGGGGAACTTCTTGTCAAAGTGCTTAGTGCGTACCTTGTAATGGAAATAGTAAAAGAATATGAATAGAACAGAAATAGACCCAGCGTTTATCTGATAGTTCAACAAAAAGTAAATATTAAGATTTGTTTCTCCTCTTGTAATGGACTATTAAAGTACAGCTGGCTTGGGAATGGAGGGCTGAAGGGGACAATTTCCCCAAACAGTCATGTAAAAAAAAAAAGTTTAAATCTAGGTGGGCCTGTTGCGCTCTCTCCCCACGTCTTCTAACAGATTTAAAGCCCTAATAAAAAGACTGAAAGACTGAATAAACCATAGTGTGCCCTAGGGAGACAGCAAAAAAGATCAGAGACATTTTTCCTACGTCCTTGTTAATAGCAGGGAATGTACTAAATGTAAATGTCTAGATGAGTGGGGGAATAGACCATACCTAAACTATAGAAGTCTGACCCAGGAAAGATTCACTCAAGCAGTATTAAAAATATGAATGAGGTGCCATGCAGACCCCACTGAAGTTTGTTTTCACGTTGAAGTACAGCTTGCCCTTCATCTTTTCAGCTGGAGTAACACCTCTCGCTTTGAGGCAGTGGGAGCCTTTCTACTCCAGACAGTGGGTTCTTGGAGAATTTTTTTTTTTCCTATCTCAGATAATCAGCAGAAGCTATCAGTACAGAATTTAAATTACTATAATACAGAATGTGGTGAATTAACGAACCTTCCTGGAAGTTGGTCAGATTGAACATCTGAAGCCTCAAACCGGGAGCGCTTGGGTTGCCTTTGTCTCTCACATATTTGAGATTCTGTCTTGAAAGTTTTTGCTCCTTATCTGCCCCATCCAGTTCGACAGGCACTCCCACCCCCTGTGCTGGGACCAGCCTCTGCTTTTCCCCCGTAAACATGCCTTCCTTTTTCTGTGAGGTCTACCCTGCTTTACACAAGACATACCTACAGAGCTGTGTTGCTTTCAGCACTTAATTGCTAGGCTAGAGCATCCCAAGTGCTTTAGCTTCCCTTATAAAATAGATTTTCTCTATGCTGTATCTTCTGAGTAGTCTTCTCTGCACCTGTTTCAGTTAAATTGGTCTTGGGGGAAGGCATGTGGTTTTGTTTTGCTTTGGCCTAGGTAGCCACAATGAGATACATATATATATATATATATATATAAAATTACAAGTAGTGGTTTACCAACACTTTACATAATTGGTTTTCTACTAAAAATACCTTTGTGTATGTGTGTGTGTGTAGAACTACTGCAAAGCATTGATATCAAACAGCTGTTAAACGGGCTAATAGGATCCTGTGATCTCTTGGTGCTCGGACAGCTCCCTTCTCCCCTTCATCTCCTGTTAATGCGTCCCAGATCATAGCAGAAGTCGTTACTTGTAATTGTCTTTTACTTTATACGCTTAAATTTCATTGCATTTGTGTTGCTCCAGCTAGCCCAAAAGACTATCTAAGTTCTGTGAGATGCTTTCAGGAACAGTGAATTCTCCAAACTTTGGTCTCCCAGAAGTCATTAGTGGATACCTGCTTTTTTGTATGGTTACTATGTAACTTATTTAATAGCCCTGATATCACAAAACCTAACACCACAGTATCTTTTCTTTGTCTGGATAGCTTGTCTTTTTATTGTCTGTGTTTAAGCCAGTGCTTTGTTCATCTTTAAAATGTTAAAGGTCTATACCTTAAATATTATTCCATGACATATCACATCAGTTCTTGCTTTAACTCTGGATTAAGTTCGCTGTATTATCCTTTTTTGAGGAATAAATTAGCCAGTTAAAATCAAATTTGCCTTGTCTTCATTTCATTGTTCAATTACATTTCCTTGATTTCTTTTGCTCAGATCTTGTATTATCAAGGTCCTGCTTGTGTGCTTGTAGCGCCAAGATTGCTTTCCCTTCTCTCCCAAACTGCTTCCTTTCCCCCTCCCTCTTGTAAAGATTTTTTGGCATATCTGTCATTGCTGTGCGTGCCAATTATTTCAGTGTTGTGGGATGGAGGTTATCCAGATCTCCTTATTTCTTTATTGCAAATGGTCTAATTTTGTTTCTGCGCTGTATGTGGTAATAACCATTATCCTGTCCTCATTTTCGGTGTGTCATTTTATTATCTTTCTTGAAACAGAAGGCAAAGTATTTGCTTCAGTGTTTGTTCCTGCTTATTTTTTCCTAAACACCCTCTTAAACCTCAGTGGGTAGGTAGCTGCCTTTCTCTCCCTCTTTTGAAGCTGCGATGCGTAGTAACAGCGATGCCCCCGTTATTTCCTTTGCATGGTTCAGCTCAAGCAGGCTCCCAGTTGGTTTTACTCTTCTGTTTGTACCCCGTAGTCTCTGAAACATGCTTTTCTTTCTTAAGCTTTTTTCCACTTTTTTCCACTTTGTGGAAAAAAAGATTTCCTGCTTGTTTTTAGCATTACAGGTCAGGTTTTTATTCTTCTGGGTAGTCTGGAGTCCTCCTCACTGAATCTGTTGTTTAGCTTGGAAAACAAACCCAACAAGTGGAAATGGCTTTCAGTTGGAGTGCAAATACCCTCTGAAACCTGTCTGCTTCATCAGCCCCATTAACAAATTCTAGTCATTTCTTGAGCTTTGCCCTTCCCAAATTCCAGACTGTTTGAGATGTTCCTGGGAAGTGATCGGAAATGGTCAAAATGGCTTGTGACTGCTTGAGCTGTCTCTCCTGTCCAACAGTGTGAACTGACTCTGAGACAGCATCCGTGTTGACCTGTGACTGATGATGACTGTTGACCAAAGGAATCCTTCAGCTATCATGTCCATGCCATTGCTAACATTCATGTTTTAAAAAAAAAAAAAAAAAAAAAAGTTGGTTTCCCAGGAGTTCACACTTTTCATTGACAGTGTATGAGGGTTAATCTGTGGACCGCAGTCTGTGTTCAGGTGTAAATCTCTGTAGAATCCCAGTTGCTCTCCAAAGTGATAATTGCCAAAAGTCTGTTAGGTTTCAACCGTTCTTTATTTCTTAATCATTTCATTGGTATGCAGTGCTTCCCCATTCCTTTATTTTTTTTTTCCTTATCCAGCTTGAATATCTTGCAGCCCTCAGTGCTTGTGTTGAGATTGCCATTGGTGTGTACAGGATAGATGTTGCCTGTGTGCTACACAGCAGCTGGCTCTGCCTTCTGCAGTCAGTCCGATCCTCCTTGGCAGTGAAACATAGCAAGTCGAGCTCCTGAACTCGCTGATACGGTCAATTGCTCATCTTTCTACACTAGTCGGTTTTGATGGATGGATGAATCCACTGATGAAGACTTGTGTGTGTTAGTACTTCTCTTCCTTTATTTTTTTCTCCTCCCCCATCGACTATCCTACCTGGCAATTTTAGCCTTTGTATAAGTATTGGCTACCTCTCAAATGTTATGTTTCTCTTAATCTACTTCTTGTATTTCATAATGTGGCAACAGCTCGTCTTTTGCAAGACTCTAATGCTTTTTCTTTTGAATCTCTTAATTGCCCGCTGTGGCAGGACACTCCAGTGCTAACGTTGTCATCTTAATGTGGAAAACGATTCATCATGCAAGAGAAATATGTGGCTGAATTATTTTTTGTGTGTGTTTAAAAAAAACTTTTCTGCAGGAGACTGTTAGTTTAGGACCAAAGGCTGCGTGGGAGAGCTGAAATTGCTGGAAACACATTTGAAGGGGAAATTCTGGCAGATTTTTAACTGCCGTACAAGAAGTGTGGCTGTCTAAAAGCAAAAAGTTGCACGATTCTTTTTCCAGCCATGATCCTTTTACCTTTAATTGCTATTTTAGGTTATGAGAAGGTTTAGGAATGGAAAGACTCATATAAAATGTCTAATCACACCAATAATTGACTCTTTTCTAATTCCATGTGCCCAGTAATGCATCTGCTTGAAGGTACGCATACTGTCTATGCAGTTGTCAGTGGCTCCTCTCTCTAAAACTGGGGCGATAGATGTTAATCGTGCTGCAAAATCATGTAAGCTTTGAATGATTAAAATTTACCTGTACGTCTGGATCTGCTATATATGTTTGTATACCATTTCTGAATGCTCCCTTCATTGAGGAGTTGCCCAGACCCTCTCTTGTGCTTGCTGGGTGTTCTGGGGTTTGTTCTGTGTGTTTGTGCTTTCTGTTTTTTCTTTTCTCTTACCCCCGCCCCCCCCCCTTTTTTTTTTTTTACATTTTGGAGTGGTTTGTTTGTTTGTTTTTCTTAGCTTTACTTAAGCTCCAGAAGGGGAAGAGATCATCAGGTCTGTTTGTGGGTCTGTAAGTCTGGGTGTGTAGAGGGTGTGGGAGTTCTTTTATTTGTTTGTTTTATTTTTCTGTGTTAATGGTGAGGAGAGGTGGGCAGAGGGACAGCATTAGCAAGTCTTGATGTCTGGCAGGGTTTGATTACATTTGAAATAACTAGTTGTGATTTATGTTATTTAGTTTCTGATTAGGAGGAAGTGGGACACATCCTGCCTAACAATTTCTCGTAACGCTCTGTGATCTATCTTTGCACCACGTGCAGTAATATTGTTCAGATTATTTTCTATGTGAAAAATGTTCAGTATTGCCAACTGTTGAGACTTCTGCCTAATATTGTCTGTGCTGGGGGACAATTCCAGCCTTGATTCTTCTCTGTAGACCTTTGTAGCTAAGTAGCCCTGGGCATATTGTTCTTGCCGCTCTCCTAACAGGTGAGCGTGTTTTTATTGTTAACGCCATCAGACACAGGGAAGGATGCTGAGCAATTCAGAAGGGACAAGGTGAGACAAGGTCTCTTACTCTTTCTAGAGATCTGTAGAGATGTTAGTGTAATCTTGCCTTGACCAGTGACTCATACCAGAAAAAGGGTTTCAAAACCTTTGAACCCAGAAACGCCTCATTTATAAATATCATTTTGTCTTCTCACTTAACACAGTACTTCCTTCCTCTCCTTTATGGTCACTGAACAGATGCAGCACCTGTTAAAACTCAGGTGCATTTTACACTAGGCACTCTCTACCTTGGTGCTAGGTTTGTCCTTTATGAACCCTAAGCGAGCTGCTCTGACGGGCCAGGTAGGTACCTGATTTTGTAGGTCACAGATGCATGCATGCATCCATATATATGCAAATTGGACTTGCAAGCTGTTTTAAACTAAATTTGGGGTTAAGTTGCTTCAGAGCTGTGGTGGTTTAAGGTGCTACTGAGCAGGCACGGTACGTTGCTCAGTATTGGTGTTGGTCATTGTCCGTGCGGCTGGTTTGCCCCGGTGAGAGCTCCCCTCGTCCGCCGTAGCGCGAGGTTGGCGGTGCAGCCGAATCCTCCCCGAGGAGCGTGGACGTAACCGCCCTGGCACCCACGAGGGATTCCTCCGTAGGTGGCCACTGCGTGTGAGGGTGTCTGTGTCTCTAACTGCAGCTCTATGCAGGTGGGATCTTGTTTGTTCCTATTACTAAGGAACCTGTTTAACCCATAAGCAGGTTATTTTTAAAATAACTTCATGGAGATCTAGGAACTATTATAGCCAAGTCCCACTTTATCAAGAAAGGGAGCCTTTCGTCTTTATTTGGGGAAGTGCAAATGTTATTGAGTGTTGAGTTCTGTTTTTTGCCACTTGAAAAAAGAAGGGTTAGTGCCAGGTCTTTCAGCTCTCTGTGTTGGATGTAGGGAGAAGGGCAAAAACCAAGAAATAGGCGTTCAAAATAAATCTTGTTAATGTTTGCTAATCCAGGTGTAAGTTTCATTTTTGTCAAAGTCCTTTGGGGAGTGGAATGAAGTGTAAATGTTAAGTCTCTTTTCTCTGTCTGTCCTTTTGATGCTCAGAGGGAGCTGGAATTGCGTATGTTATGAGAAACTCTGGACTAAAGGTATATGTTTCTAAGCCAGAAATACTAAGAGAAATTCACTAGATTGAGAAGTAAAAAAATCCTTTCAAAATATGTATAAGCACCTCTGTTAGCATAATAGGAGTTTCAGAGCAGTTCCCATCATCAATAATTTATGCTTTAAGTAGGCAAGAAAAGCAAAAAAAATAGGCTAAAAGGAAATATTTAAAGGAAATAAAGGTATTTTGTTGGCCCTCTGTTCTCCCCTCATTGCCACTGTCCCCCAGATGTTATTTCCTGCTTGGTGCTTAATGTTGAACGTGCCCATTTTACACCTTCTCTGTTCCCGGAGCTGCGGAATTACAACCTTTGTGCATGTTGAAAAAGAGGAGCAAAGTTTTAGTGGCACTATTTAAAGGCAATCCCCGGAGGAATCTGGAAACAGAGACAGATCCTTCGTGTGAGCGCTGCTAGGAGTTTGTGGCGTCTCCTTCCGTGGTGCTCCCAGGAGATCTTCGTTGCTGTGGCGAGGCTGTAGGGCTGGTGTGTGTCACATCTGTCACAGAGCTGGAAGCGGCCCTCGTCTTGTATTCGCTAGAAAAGCATTGCAGCCAAGGATTCACCTTAGGAAGGGCCTTGTTCAGTGCAAGGTTTGGGAAACAAAATACTGGCTGAAGTAGAGAAATCCATCCTATCACTGGGAGAGTATAGGAGGGTTTGTGCATGTTCACGTGGCTTGTGTTTGGATTTTTACTTTGTGTATCTGGAATACTGTTGTATACCTCTGAATTGTTGGGCATGCTAATAAATTACTGCTTTGCTAGATTTTACAGTGGATTGGAAATGTGACTGTTTCCTTAATATGGAAAAAATCATGAGTTTGTTTTCATTGATATACTTTACTGCTTTGTTTTCACAATCTACAAAGGAATTATAAAATTGTAATGGGCACAGAATTTTGGCATGCATCTAGAAGAATGAATAGAAGCAAAAGATATACAGTCTTGTCTGGCTTAAACTGAAACTTCAGGAATTTTGCACTGATAATTCAGATGTGTGGATTTGCTGTTAATACACAGCCCCTCCTAACTGTGCTGGGAATAATACAGCAATGTCAGCAATGCCTAGAGCAGGGTATGTGGTTATTTTTTAGGAACCTGAAATTGTGTTAATCTCTGGGAAGGTTAGAAAGGCAAACTCATAATTCTTCTTTATCAGTTATGTGTTTTGAAATTACTTTGGAAATATACCTGCCCGTATATACGACTATGGGTTATTTTGCAGAATGGCACACGCTTTGGTCCTTACTGATACAGCCGCTTGCAATTCAGCTAGGTTAAATAGAGAAGAGTTTTAAAGGGTGTCTGCTTAATGCTCCAGTGCAATTAAATCCTGGCTTTGTTTGTAGAAGATACGATCAGCATGCATCGGAACAATTGATATGACCCTTAAAAATAAGAGGCTTTGTTCATTTTTGTTGTGAATGTTCAAGTAAGCCAAACTGAAGTGAGCTTTACCAAGAGCTGTGTATTCAGGGACAGAACTCCAGCAATCCTCCTGGTAGAGGAGGCCTTGTATAGCTCCTGATGTGTTTTTGGTTTGGTGGGTTTTTTGTTTGTTTGTTTTTTGGTTTTTGTTTTTGTTTTTTTTTCAACATCATCAGCTCTATTGCTAATGGGTATGACTTTGTTGTGAATGTTTCAAAAGTTTGATTTTCTTTAAAGCCACTCTTGATGAAGCTGTGAAGTACGAGGAAGAGGATTTCTGTGTTTGTTTAATAAAACTGGGAAGTTAGCAGCCCTCAAAGTTCCAAAAGGAAAAAGCATGAAAAGCAGGCATCTCAAGGATGCAGCGTTAAGGAAAAAAAAATCCTGAATTAACAAACACAAGATGACCAAAAAACATTGCCCCCCCTCCCAGTAATTCAGCATTCTGAGATTGGCCTTGTATTTAAGATCTGCTTCATAAATTATAAAAACTTGGATTTGGCAGATACCTGTGATATAACATATAGTTTAAAAAAACATATTTAATTTAAACTGACACTGGTTTTGTAGCTGTTGTGTTCAAGCTGCTATCTTACTGAATAGATCCTGCTATCTAGTGGCTATGGCCCGCAGACAACCTCGCTCACCTCTGCGGGGCTTCATTCTGGTCTGGCTACCCCATATATTGAAAAATGTGTTTGCAATTGTAGAAGAAACTCCCCCACCCCGAGGCTGATATTCCTTCCCTCCCCATTCTCTGGAAACATGGGGTCATTTCAAAAGCAAATCCAGAGTACTCCATGGATCAGTGGTTTATGTCAGCTGTGTTCAGGCGAACTTGAAACACTGATTCTCCTGTACCTCTTTAATGTTTTGTGAAGCCAGCAGAACACTTTGAGTAAGTTAATGCTTTGTGTAGGACGGTGCACTGTCTTGCTTATGCTGCTTAGGTTAGATTGTAAAGAAACCCAAAGCAATGGAACATTTGGAAAAAAAAAAAAAAAAAAAAGAAAAACGGAATGCCTTGCCTGGGGAGTTAGTTTATATTATTCCATAACATGAAGGGTGGTATCTACAACAGTACTAGGGCTGCAACCTATAGGGGGGAAAAGATGACTTTATTATGAACTAAAAAGATATTTATGTTTCAGACTTCAATTTTACCATCTTACTTTTTCTAATTAAGATAGAGCTAAAACATAAATGACAAATCAGTGATGTTTTCTCTCTAAGGAAAATGTCTCTGGTAGTAACTAGTGTTTCAGATTTTAATAATTAACTAACTGATGTGGACTAATTTTCAGGTTCACTGTCTCCTAGGAGGCAAAACTGTCCTTAACATATTACTATATAATACAAAATAATTTCAGCACCTAGACTCACGTAGCATTTTAATACACATTAGTGGAATTCATCTGGTGAAGAAGCAAGTCAGTAAAACCTGTGCTGGCACTACTTCATGGGGTACTCTAAAGCAGTTTTTTCTATGGAATTCTATTAAGTCAGTATATTTTTGGTTTTGTCATCTTTATGAATTTATTAAACGTTTTTCTTTTCTAGCAAACCAAGTGTGAGAAATCAAAGTACTTGAATAACTTGCAAAAGCAATTTTTTTTTAACTGATGGAGTAATAATATTAATAGCCATTCTTTTTAGAAAGTAGCTCTGATATTCAATCATTGGGAACATGATGCTATAAAAGAAGGAATGACAGTATCATATAATATTTACTATAGCCCAAGTTGTCCAAATGCTATTTTGGTATAGTTTTACTCATATTTTTTTTTTTTTCAAGACTTTTGTATCTATGAGATTGCCTTGTTTTAATAACTTGTTGGAATTGCCATGTTATGTTAAATTGTATCAGAGTAAAGGGTATAATAGTCTTGAGGTGAGTCCCGGTTTCCTTTTCAGTCAGCTGGAGTTTCTCACTGATTTTTAGCAAGGCAAACTCCTTCCTAAAAAATTGTGCAGCAGGATCTAAAAATTTCTTATCACATCTTCCAACAGTGAATCTGGTTGAAACAGCTAATTTGCTAATGATCTAAATCAACCTCCTGACTCAAGAGGTTTGTGCCAAGTACGGGTTATTTCCACTCTGATCCTTTTACTGAAGAGCAGTACCTTGAAAGCAGTTATCTGCAAGCATTTTCTGGCGTGTTTCCAGGGATGGCTGGATTCATTCCCACAGCTGGTACCTGGCTCCATCCTGTCTGTAGGAGAGTGGACCCGTGCTGGAAAGCCACCGTGCTCTCCCCACCTGCATCAAGATGCTGCACACCATGCGTACGTGTGCGTGATGCAGACAGCCCAGGGTGTTGCTTTGCGTTTGAAAATCAATAATGTGTTCTTGTAGAGTGGAGGACTTCACTAGTTCACGTTTAAAAATTACTGCCACTACAGATTGAGGCAGCTTTTATTTTTAAAGAAAATAAACGTCCAAGTTTTCTGTGGACCAAATGCTCATCCCATGTTGACGTTGACACGTGATGCCCGTGCTCAGTGGTCTGAGATGCAGTCTGCCTCCGGACCGTTTTGTATGGCTCTGGGGTGGGCAATTAGGATCAGATTGCAAATTCAGTTTACTCTTTTGCTAGTTTGTTTCTTCCAATGTATATCCTGCTTAAGGATAGCAATTGATTTTTAAATGAGAAAAGGAAGGAGACAACGCAAATAAGCTGTGTCCTCTCACGTCGGTTTTAATGCCATAGAACTGATTTCATCAGTGGAGACAGAAAACAGCAAGATGCTTCCTCCAAATTGTTGTTTAATTTAATCCTCTTCTCTCCACTTCTCCCCACCTCCCTCCAATGCTCATATCCTCCGTGGGTTTGGAGGATGCTGCAAGAACAAACTGATTTCCTGATTGCAGGTATGCTTTAAAGCCTGTAATTTGCCTTAATGGAAGGTAAGGCCGACCACTTGATAGCAATGAAGCAGATAAAATCGGTTGCCTGATTACCCATCAAATGAGTTAATCATTAAATCAAATACTCCTCCTTTGGTGAAATAAAATGAGCGATTTGAATTCTGTTAAGAGACTAGCAAAGAAAAATACTGAGGTATAAATCATCTGTTAAGAAGATCTTGAAAGGTGTGAAGTATAGTCATTTGCAATCCACAGCTGCTCTCTCTTGACCCCCTTTTAAAGGGGCTGGGGGGGAGCTCCCTCGTTGTGGGCCACCTTGCAGGGTGATGGACACTTTTCAACAAGGAGGTGTATAGTGGCAGGAAAAAAAAATGCAAAGCAGTTATTTAAAGGATTACTTTTGAGATACAAATGTGTTTATGTTAAAATGTAAATGTCCTAGCTATTCAAGTGTAGGAAAGCTGCACAAGTGACTTGCAACAATTCATTAATTCCTGTAGTATAATTTTACACTTTATTTTCCTATGGGGTGGCAGAATATTGAGCAATTTGACAGAAGAGTGAAAAGCCGTATTTTTGGTTGGATGATGCCTCTAAGGTTGCTTCAAATCTGTTACCTTGCAAACTGAATGCATCCTCAAATGATGCCTAAAGAAACGCAATGTTTAGTGACAACTTCAGAAAAAGGGACTGGAATTTTCTTTTCCTTGGTATTTTAGCCGGTCTTCTCATTGGTACCTAATACCATTCCTTTAGTTCTGGTGTCCTGTGATATAATTTGTTAGTGTATGCTTTCCTGTAGAAGGATTTTCATTTACGTTGAAAATAGAAAAAGCATATTCATGCTGCAAATACAGCCAGAGGAGAAACATAATAAAATGTCCAGCATTACAGGTTTGTTATTTTCAAATAGATGTTGCTGCAGGCTCTGTTATGTTAGTAAGTCTCTCGCACTTGGTTAAAGGAAATAGCTGAGTCTTCCTGTTTATAGAGATAGCAGGCAAAACATTTCTACTAAATAAAACTTGATGCTGAAAACCTAATTTTGTCAGTTCCTCAGTCCTGTAAGCTCCTGTGTTGATTACAAACTTATTGATAAATAAATCACTGTTACAGTTTGTCTTCTGAAGCTTTGTTTTGACAAAAACTTTTTAAAAAACAATGACATTCTTTTGGCTTGGGGAGAGAAAAAGGAATAATTGGGGGGGAGGTGTTTGGGGCTTGTATCTGGACTGAGTATTTCAGTGGCCAGATGTGATCTGTGGTATACATGACTTAAAAAAAACAATAATCTTGTTAACTAATTTAGAGCACTTTACTAAGGTTTGAATGTCTTTTATGTCTCAAGACTGTCTTGAGACCAAGTCTCACTTACTTTAAAAATTTGGAATATGAAAGAAAAACATAGACTGTAAATATAATGATGCTTTATTATGTCCATAATTTAAAAGCTGTGTAGCCATGTGCAGTTACAATGCTGTGATGCTTCACCTGGCTTTGTGGAGTGCTTTAAACATCGTTCAAGCTGTTAGGAGGAAAAAATGTTTACAGTTCATTTAATAGGGAATACATAATTCAAATCAAAGTTGTATGTACAAAGTTGTCTGTAGGTTAGAACTTTGTGTTAAAAAAGAAACATGCACAAAAAAAAAATCCCCGAAACTTGGATTAAAAAAAGCTATGTGTAAAGGTATTTGTCAGGTTTCTATCTAAAAATCCTGTGGTGGAATTGTGCTCATATCATGTAACTTGCACGTAAGCAGCTAGTTACCTGAAACCGCCTGGCTTCATGGATTGGGGATGCCCTCTTGTATTAAGAAAAATACAAATGCTGCCATAGTTTGTATTTCAAAAAAAGGGGTGTGTGTGGAATGGTTTTTATTCTTTTAGTTTACTTCCTATGCGAATATATATAGATTATTCTTTAACCTAAGCCCTCGGGAGCTTGGAGCAGTCGGCAGGAGGAGTACTGTTGTCTCTTCTGCTGGTGAAGAAGTTGCTTTTAATTGTAGTTCCATCACCCCTGGTATTTTATTCACTCAGATCATGGACTTTCATCTTTCTCAAAGAACAGATGGGTAAACTCTTCATTTGAGGCTTGATTGAATTACTGTTAAAGTCGTGACTTCAGTATGCTTTGGATTGTTCTCTTGTTTTCCAGCTCTTATTACTTGAAGATGACTAGGTAGATCTGGAGTACAGAAGCTTCTTGTGGTCAAGTAAGGACATAGTGAGCTTGATCATATACTGCCGTAACCATCCCCACCTCTTAGGGCCGGTGGTTTTGCAGTGTACGAAAATGCCTCTTACGTAATATGATAGCATCAAATTCCTGCTGCTTCTGACCTTTAGTAGGACTCTGAAGCTTTGGTAAGCTGGATTCTTAAAACTACAACTGCATTTCTTAAAGCCACCAAGGACCTTCTCCATTTTCCTTGTGTGGTGTTTTTCCCCCATAGCATGGTGTGTCCTTGTCTACACCACAGCTGTTTAATCTGTCAATTCAGTTAGACCTCTACCGCTGCACATCCAAGTTTCTCTTCCCTCTTTCTCCCTCTCTCTAATCAGCCTTTTTGTTCTTTGCTTTGACCTTTAGCTGTCATAACAGGATTGATGATCCAGAGGAAGAAATTATTTTTCCTGACCTATAGAATATTTTTTTCTGGCAATATCAACACACATTTCTGTAGTCAAAAGTTGACCTTGGTCTTGACCTGTGAAAGAGCTACCAATTAAAATGGTGGGTTGCTTGTTGTCTCCTGCTGTCCTTTGGTTTTTCTCCAGAGAGGCTGGCAAAGGTATCAGTTGTGTCAGTTTCTTGTAACATTACTATTACTACAGGAAGAATAAATTGGAAATCAATACCTAATTTTGTGTCAATAATGTTATTCAGACTTTCAAGTAAGAGTGACCTCTAGTCTGACATATTTCATTTGTTGACTTAGTTGAAAGGTCTCTCTTGACCTCTGTGTGTGAACCAAGCTGGTTCCTTCTAATGACAATTTTTTATGAAACAATTCATGGAAATAGTGTGGCTTGTTCTTCCCATTTTATATTCACCAAGTTGTGAAGTGAAGCTGAAATATAATACTGAGAACACTACTGAAAAGCAAGAGAAGTAAACAGGAGTTTCCATATTTGTCTCTTTTAAAAAAAAAACACAAACGTATGTATATTTTTTTATGTTCTTCCAACAGCATAGGTCATAAGCCCTGCCTGAGGATTTCTCAACAGTCCAATCCTATATTTGTAAACAAACCATGATGTTTATTACCATGACCCGTTTTACTGAGAGTACAAAATCTGCTGTCAACTAAATTTTAAGGAATGACACAGATATAAAACTGTCTCTACAGATTCCCTTTAAACCACTTTGATTAGTAGTCTGTGCCATCGGAAGGGTAATTAATTTATGGACTGTACAGCTGTTATATATAATGTCAAAACTGTGTGGCTGTAAAAGATCTTTTGATAAGGTCAAACTCTGAAGTGTTGTAACAGTGTAAGGTCTGACACCTACATCACATTTGCATGTACTAGATAATATTTAAATAGGAGATATACTGTGTTTATGCTGTGTGGTCACAAATGGAGATGATCACCCCACCCCTCAGGTGGAAGATTTGCGTTCTGTGGGCGTATGCACAAGTCTGGAAGCCGAAAGGTGTTCCTACCCATCTAGATTAAGCCCAACTAGTGTCTGTGGGTTTTTGTCCTCATTTATGTGCCGTACCAAGACGCGTGGTTACGTCTGAGCCACCTCTGGGATGTGTTTCCCATCCCTGTCTGCTGCCCACAGAGTAGCTTTCTGCGCACAACAAGGATTGCGTCATCCCCATGCGCTGCTGAGCCGGTCACCCGCTGTGCGAGCCCTCCATGCATCCACAAGTCTCATGCTGGACATCCTCAACAAGAATTAGTTTTGTGTGAAGGATTGCCCTTTTTGTTGGTGATGGATTTTTTACTTCCTCAGCATCTCAAAGTGGATAGTAAATGAGAAACTCTCTGGTCTCTGTCATAAATAGTGGACTCTTTCAAATTCCGATGGGTTTTTTACACTTAGCTTATTTTTTACTACTTTTAAAAGTAGTAAAAATAGTCAACATTATAGCAATACATTAGTGGAAACAGCCAACATTTGGAGATGTTTTGATATGAAAGAATGACATTTAATCTTTTTTTGAAAGAATATGCAACCCTTAAGCAGTGTAATATTTCTAGAAGTAGATACTTTAGTTTGAAAGTGCTTTGTTAGAAAACGCTTTTGCAGTTGGTCTCTCCCCTGCTGTTTCCCCTCTTCTGCATGGCAAAAGCAACATTTTTCTTTCTGTTGGCCTGAGCTAAGTGATTAGACAGCAGTTATTTAACCATAGCTAGTCCATAACTATAGCTTTGGTATGACTAAGACTACCAGTTAGTTGTCTTTATTAAGAACCAAACTTTTGCTGATCGCTTTCAGAAAATGGAAATGTTTCATGTTTAACAACCTCGTATGATTTACCTGTAGTTTTAAAAATATCACTTAGGCAAAACTGTTGTGTTTGAAGCTGCATAGGTTCTTGTAGGTTACATGGTCTGGGCTGTGGTCTGGAACATACGCCCAAAGTAAAATTTGCAGGAGAAACCTTTTTATGGCCGTGTTTTAGATTTAATACATTTTCATCTTGTTTGCTGGCTGTTTCCATATTGCATTTGATGGGTAGGCAGGAAAGCAGCTGCAAGCAGTCTGCTGTGCATGCTCCCAGCAGGCAGCGGAAGGCATGCTACAGCTGTGGTTTGATGTTATGCTCGGTGAAATACCAGCCTTAAACATTGCCACCCTTCCTACTCTCCGCATCAGCCTGCTGCCACCTCGGTTGTGTTGGTGCAGCTGCCTCTGCGAACTAGAGTAAGCAGCTGATGCAGCAGAAAACCCACCTGACAAAAACATACATTCAGGTGGTTATTCTCAAAACATGCATCTGCATTTGGAGGGCTTTGGATTGTTTGTGGGTTTTCTTTTTCGAGTTAGACAACGTGGTTTTGGGAAAAAAAAGAATTCCCCATTCAGATGCCTTTCTGAAGTGGTTGGCTGCATGGGCACAGGTATGGTTTAGTTCTGGAGGACAGCCTCAGGATAGCCTTTAAGATCTGATGTACACCTATTGTTTCTCATGTTTTCTGCGTGCTAGCTGTTTGAGAAAAATGCCCGTAGGACGAAGGAGCTCTGTTTAGAGTCTGGGAGGGGTGATCAGGGAATGGCATCTGGCACCACTGTGTGCTGTCTGCCATGTCCTGACCTGGTACTGCTCGCTCGAGGAGGACTTCGCTCTCATCTGTATCAGTTCTTGTTTCACTCAGTTTTCTGGCAATGAAAGGTGATTTACAAGTGTAGCTGTTTCACAATCACCTTAAGTCATCCGTGGGCAGAGCCGCCGTTGGCGGGCACGGTTCCCACCGCTCTTTCCAGTGGGTGCTGCCACCTCCCTGCTGCTGCAGCATGGTTCACTGTGCCATATGCCATACAACTGGCCTGGTGAGTTTCCCTGGTTTGGTGTTGATGGGTTCGTTTTCAGCCTGTGCAGTTTCCCCGGTGTGCTTCCCTGCGCAGCCCCGCGAGCGATTGTGCCGGTGGCAGGAGCAGGATGAGGATGGCAAGGATATAGGAGAAGGGCGGGGATGCTTATTTTAGCAGTAGCGCTGCAATATGCCAACCGTAAGTGACCTTAATTGTAGCCAAAGGTCCTGCCTTCTGTCACTCTTGGTATTAATGCTTCAGAGAATGGGACTTTAATAGGTTTTATTACAGTGCCAGCACCTGGAGTGAAGAGGAGGAGCGAGCAGAGGCTGCTGCGTCCCCCAGGTGTTAATGGGATCACTGGGTCCTGCGAGGCTGCCCTTGTTCTTCATAGCTTACTAACCTCTCTACACCTCACAAGTCCTGCTGGAAACAGGCCTGATGCGATGAGCATCCTTAACCAAAGTGTGTGTTCTAAAACTGTGCTTAATTATTTTTGTCTCATCTGATGAGATGGTTTTGATCTGTTGTGCTAGTTAGGTGATTGCAGATAAAACATGGTTTTAAAAACAGTTTGTTGATTTCAGAAAGGATTTTTTTTTTTTGCCCTAAGGAAAAAGGAATAAAAATTTCAAGTCTTTAGGAATTGGGTAGTTACTGAAGAAATAATTGTTACTCTCTCTTTTCCATGGCATAAAGGTAATAGTGGAAGAGAGATGCATTCAGCTGTTGAAAGGTGATAACTGTTTGGCCATGAGGTTAATTGCCAACATTGCTGCAGTTTCTTTTCAGAAAGAAGACAGCAAAGTAATTGAAGGATTGTTTGCCAGTGGAAACACAATTAGTTTTATACATATGAAGAAAGAGAATTAACTAGTGCTGCCCTCTTGCAGTTCAACAGCAAGAGAGTCATTAAACTAGTCTCAATACAGTTACCACTTTATATTGTTTAGGTACAGTTATGGCTACAGGTTTTCTGAAGGAAAGGTCGGTAGGGAGAGTTTCCAGTCATCCTTTGAAGGGAAGATAAGGTGATTGCTGTATGTAGCAGCTCTTGGATCTGCACTCTCCTAAATTTGAAGGAGATGAAGAGACCCTTCTGTGAAAATAGGCTTAGACTTTTTCCAAATTCCACGTCACTGCAGTGTGATAACACTGCATGTTATTTTCTTGGTAGCAGGATCACTTGCCAAGGAAGCTCAATAAATGATCTTCCTCTTTGGTTTTTAACTACTAAAGGCATCCTGGGGACAAGGTGTCTGTTCTGCAGTCTGTGCAGCGGCTTTGGCAGGGGCACCCCCAGTTTCCTTGGCTGGGGCTGGGTCAATCAAAGGCAATGGTTGGGGTATGGGGCAGGGGACCCACTTCTTTCTCCTCTTCACGTGGAAGTGATGACTCCAAAGAGTTCATGCTTTCCTATGGCTCTCTTCAAAAGCTGGAGGAACTGTTTGCTCCCATCTCTGAAGAAAATGTGGGTTGGAGTGCTTTTTGGTGCGTGAAAACCTAAAATGTCTAAAATTACTCCTTTCGTAGGTTCATAATCTCGCTGCTGCTGCTGTCATCTGCGAGACATCTGCTGTTCTTACTATGTCGAGTGTTCCTAAGTATCTGTATGTTGGGGACAAACAAAATATTCTGTGCTTGTATAACATGTGTGGCTCTATTCCTGATCTTTAACTTTCTTTATTATGTTAGATGGAAGAAGGTTGTTTGGTTTTGGTTTGGTGGGGGGTTTTTTGTGTTTTGGGGGTTTTTTTTCTTTCCCCCCCCCCCCCCCCCATGGTGTGACATTGTACTTTGCACCACTAATATTCTGAGAGGTCTTTTCCTATGCCTACATATGTGTTTTATTTTGGTCTGTGCCATATTTTAAGTACTTGTTTCATCGTTTGTGCTTACCTAAAATACTCAAGAGGAGTCCCTCCTCATCCCCCACCATTCATCTTAAATAACAGCAGAGAAGAGGAGCCCGAGACGGTGTTCAAGCCTGGAAAGGTTAGAGGTAGAGAGCTGTTGAAGATAGCAAGATTGCTTAGAAGGACAGGTATGGGCCAGAGTTAAGGAGTGAAAAATCCTAATGAGGAGTTCAGGCTCTCATGAGAGATTTAAAGGCAAATCAAGGAATTTTGATCCCCAGCAGGGAACAGGTGATGGGTGGATTGAAACTGCTTCTGCTGTTTTCAGGGTGAGCTGTATACAGTGGGCCATCTGAAATCTTATTTCAAACATTAGTGTTCAGAGGATCATTCTGAAGGTGCTCTAACGTTTGCTTTGGTCCCTTCTGACTCACCCTGCATGCTTTTTGTTCAGCAGGTATTAAGCTTTGTTTAAAACACTGCCCTAATGCAACTTCTTATTTTTTTCCTATGCTGAGGAAATCCATTCTTTTTAGAGCTAAAAATCAGGGTCATAGATATCTGGAAATAATCAGTATTTCATAGCCTTTTAGTACAGTAGGAGATCCTAACTTTTTTTTTTATACAAAATGGTTTACTTACTCTAAAAATGAGACATTCTAAAAAATCTTATTAGTTTGAACTACATTGGATGCTCCCTGCCAGTTGTATGTAATCTGTCATTGTTCGGAGCACTAATGGCCACTTAAAACGGCAAATGAAGCCTCTTTCTGTTCTCTGTGCCAGCCTTTACCAGCACATACAGTGTCTCTTTGGCCTCGTGCAGGATTTTTGCCCGCAGTTTCTTTCAAGGCTTCATAGTTGCATTAGGAAGGATGCGGAGTTTTAAGGGATACTAGAATGTATGTCTGTGCGCATTAAATAGTTCTGTGTCCAGCCCACCCAAGATAAGACTCAGTATTTGCAATTAAGATTGTTTAATCTAACAACATGATGCAACATAGTGGTTGGAACAAGTGGGAAGCGTGAGTTCTTGGTCAGTCCTGGTGCCGTGGCCGTGTGTTGAGGCCCTTGACTTTAGTTAGGGTCCTTTCCTTAGTTGTGCGCCCCTGCCTTTTACCCTCTATCATCTTCTACCATACAGTTTCTTAGTCCCTTCCTTTTATTAATCATGGTAGTTGGCTGGCTGGCTTCATACTGCAGAGCTGTGTTCAGCTGACTGCCTTTCTCTTTTTTTAAATCACTGCAGAGGTCAATTCCTCCAGTGTGTCAGGAGCTGCCGGAAAAGCAAGATGCTGCTGAAATTATGTGGACTGATAGTTCTGGGGAAAACATACGAAACCCTTTGTGTGCTGTCTTAACTTATGCGTTGTTACGAACCTTCTTATCAACCGTTAGTTTGTGAGGGTGGAAAGTGCTGCACCTCCTTGTTTTTTTGAATGGAGACATGGACTTCCCCCATATATGTATATATATATATATTTTTTTTTTCCCCCTGTTGTCTGGAAATCAAAACTTTAATCCAGAGTTATTTAATATACTTGCAAAGCTTGAAAATACTAAACTATTTGAAGTATGATAGAGAGATGAGGCAAAATATATGCAGTACATATTCACAAATAGTTTTGTTTTGACATTTATCTTGCTGTAGTTATTCTGCCAGTTGGCTTCAGGCACGGCTACCAAAAGAATGAACACATGTTGCATTCATTAGTTCTCATCTGGCTGTGCTTCATCTTGCAAGACAGACGAAATCACGATCATGCTAAATAGTTTGTAATGCATTTGTAATACGAGTTCCCTTCTGCTGAATACAACGGTAGGTTTGCAAAGCTGCTGCTTTTAAGCCACGATATTTTGCTTTATTTTAATGTAATGGATACGAGTATATTGCCAGTGATGTCATTGCTTTTTCATCTCGAAAGACGTCATACGAAAAATATTCAAATATAATACTAGACAAACAACCACCCCCTTCCTCCCCCCCCCCCCCCCGTGTGAACTTTTCATGTCACATTGTGCTTTGAGTGACATTCGATCTGTGGCGTTTCTGACACACGGGCAAACGCGCTTTGGAACAATAATGGCTTATCTGAATTGACCGGGTATAAAAATCCTTTTCCTTAGTCAGCGGTGGTTCTCCCTTATGCTCAGACCGAGGGCAAACTGATTGCCGTTGGCTTTTTGTCGTTAATGTCACGATTTCAAAAGGGGGCCGTTAAGTACCTGGCGGTGCAGCGCGATGGCGGAGGGGGGCGGCGGGCTGCCCGTGCGACAGCCCCGCTCCCGCGATGTCCGGTGGGGAGGGCGCACGGCCCTGCCGGCGGGCAGCCAGCAGCCGGTTCCCCGCGGGGAAGCCGAGGGGAAGGCGGCTGAGCCGCGGGGCCCCGGCGGTTGCGGGGCGGCCGCCTCCCGGCGCTGCCCGCGCCCCGTGGGTGCCGTGCGAGCGCGTGGCTGACGTCTGAGGGCGGGCCACTCCCTGCGGCGGCCGCCGAGTTTTGTCCCCGTCCCAGCCCCTCCAGCCTCTCGCTCTCGCCGGGGCTGCGGGGAGAGGCAGCGGGGACCGGCCGCCTCCGGCGGGGCTTCGCGGCGGGCCGGCGGGCCCGGCAGGGTCTCCTCAGAGCCCGCGGCATGCCGGCCGGGCCGGGGCGCGGGGGCTCGCTCTGAGCCTCGCCGGGAGGGCGGCGGGGGCCCTGGGGGGGCCGGCTCGGCGTCGCTGGCGGCGTCGGTGAGAGGGATGGAAGACAGCTTGCCCTGCCTGGCCGCAGCCTGCGACCCCTCGGCGCTCGTCAGCTTCTGCACGGGTAAAGTACCGCCGCCCGCCCCGCGCCCCCCCGGCCCGCCGCGCAGCGCGCCTGCCAGGGCTCTCCCAAAATGACCGCCAGCTCCTTTCGTCCCGCAGCTCCCTTCCCCGCAGCGGGGAGAAGGGAAAGCTGTAAAGTAAACACCGGGGTAAATACTCGTCTGTGTGATTGAGTTAGCTCTGCGCCCTCGTCAGCAGCCGGCAAGGTGCGCTTACTCACAGACTGAGGTGGCTCGCCGCCGTGCAGCATCCTAACCTTGAAAAATTAAAAAGATAAATAAAATTTCACGTATGTGGATAGCAGAGAAAAATGACAGGGAGATAACGACGAAGTTACGACTTGCTGGACAGAAGGCTCCTGGCGTGGCGGGTGCTCGGCAGCGGGGGTCCCACCGGCCGCCCCAGCCCGGCCTTGGGACTGGTAGCGGGAGGCGTTTTGTGCGAGGGACCCTTTGCGGCCCTCGGGAGAGCGCTGCCGCCGTGGGTCCGGCCTTGCCTTCCCACCCCTCGGGTTTACGCCTTCCACGGGAGGCGTAGGGGAAGGCTGCGCGCGGGCCTCTCGGGCAGGAGGCAGTAAAGGCTCGTTCAAAGGAGGTGCTTCGTAACTGCATCTGCCGCAGCTTGGCTGTGCGCTGCCGTACTCTTTGCGTGTGTAAAACATGTATTGGCCTTGAAGAACTGATTTCCCCTCCCCCCTCAACTTTATTTTTCCTAGTGTCGTAGTAAAAATGAAATATTTCAACGCGTATTTCCTTTCTTTAAACAGCCGCTATCAAACCAGCCTCTCTTGAGGTTTTTAAGTCTTTAAAAAAGTCTTTTTTAAGTCTTAAAAAGACCAACCGAAACCCCTACCAACAAATCGGATCAGAGATAAAATGTATTGCTCTTGTATACGGCGGGGCAGTGCGTTATTGCGAACGAAACCAATGTCACTGAGCAGCTCTTCTTTGTTTGCTGATTCATGCCGTGCGATTTTGATACGAATACAGCATCTTGCATAGAAAAACACTTCTGGCCTAAAATATGATGGTCAGCAGGAAAGCTTGTTTAAAAAAAAAAAAAATTTAATGCATAGATTTCTGTGTGTATTTAGTAGGAGAAAGGAATGACCTTGTTACAGTGTACTTTCTTGAAGTGAGCAATGCACTGTACTTTATCTGCTTCAGAATTCAAAGCATTCGGTTTAGAATTCAGGATGTTGCAAGGCTCGGGAAAGAGGGAGGGTGAGTTGGAAATTTTAAAATGACAAGTGCTTCACACAGTCTTTTGGAGGTTTGCAAGGATTTTCACGGTAGAAGAAAGCTAATACTTAACTGTTTATTTTCAGAACAAAATTCAAAGGAACAGCATTTTTATGGCTATAACTTGCAACTTTTGTTACTGATGAGTAGAGGTTTATGTTCAGACGTTTCCATTGACTTTAATGGCTTTTAGGAAGAGTTTCTGTGATCGTCTGTAAAAAAAACACAGCAGTGCCTCAGACTTGAGCTTGAGGCAGGTCTTGAATTTCAGAAGTGAGTGTGGCATGATGGACTTACCTTTGAGATTTGTCTAGAAATCCAGCAGAATAAGGTGCAAGAAATAGATCCTTTTCTCAATGCATATGTTCTACTTTAATTTTTTTTCTGCATCTTAGAAAATAATGTTGACTAAAATCTTGATACAAAACTGAGGATTTTGCTGAATAAGAGTTAAAGAGCATTTGTAATTAAAAGAAAATGCCACTTTGGATACTCTTAGCAGTGTAATATATTCTGCTGATTTTAAAACTCGATTCCTACTTATATCATTAAACCTAATGTACCTTTATGTAAAGTTTTCTGAGGAATGTGTGTTGGCTGGCAAGTAAACTTACAGCGATAAGAAACTGGTACGATGGAGAATCAACAAGTGCTTGGTTCATATGAAATTTCTAACCACATCCTCTAGAGCTCCTTGCCTTGAGGGCTTTTAGCAACTTTGCAGTGGTAACAAGTAGGAAAAAGCCTGAGATTAAGCTGTAGAAAGAATTTTTTTTTTTTTTTTTGGGCCATACATGCTCATTCTTGCTTTATTTGAAGGAGATTAAGGCTTTGTACTAGCAGTAGGGTATTTCAGGTGAGGTTTTGAGGGATAACTTTTTTTTTTTTACTAAGTATCCTATAGTGATATGCTTTTCTATAGGAACTTCTTTACCTTACCTTTAACTGTGGTTTGTTTTGTGTACAGGTATCATTGTACATATGTCCAATTACTCATTTCTTGCCAAAGCTAAAAATAAATTCCTAATTCAGCAGTGAAGAACTAGCACTCTCTTTTAACATAAGGGATATCAGTGCTGATGGGCAGCTTAATCAGATTTTTATAAAAGCTTGTTTGATGTCAGTAGGGACAACTTCTTTTTCCTACTTGTATTTAATTAGCCTTTTGTAACTAATGTTAAGGCAAGGGCTTACGGCATAACATGGTTCCTTCAGGAAAATCTTAGCTATCGAATTAGATCTGGGCTAGAATTTAGCTTAGGTGATACAGATCAGGATAGAAATTTTCAGTTTGACTAAGGAAAATATTTACCTGCAAACAAAACTTTAGTTTTAGTTCTAGTCATGCTGCTTGGTTAAATATTTGCCTCTAATGACACTTGGCATTGTAAACAATATTTATAAATGGAAGGGGAAAAAAAAACAAAAACAAAAAAACCACCAATGTCCCCAAATTTATAAACTTTATTGCTTTCAGACTCTTAAATTGATTTGAATACATTTATCTTTGATGTTAAGACTAGTAGAGAGTTTGCTTAGGTGTTGTTTCACAGTGGGGATTTGCCGGTTGCCGGAGGTGCTGATGGTAAAGGTGGCAGTGATGTGGTGGCTCTGCAGAGTTTCCGCAGGGGTGACACCGAGTTCTCCCTGGGCTTGGTGCTGCTCACCCCGGGGGTGTCACTGTGCCTTGGAGGGCACCTTGGCCGGCAGAGGCTTTGCCCTCCGCCTCGCTGGCAGGGGGTGATGGTGGCCAGAACGTGGTGCTGCTCCTGCTGCCTTGCTTCCCTGCCCGGCCGCTTGTGGAGAAGTAGCGCGCGCTTTGAATTAGTACCTAACGTGTGGAAGTTTGCTGTAAGTATTTTGATATTACAAGGGCTTTTTTCTTTCTAGTCCCTGTTATGTAGGTAAAAATAGACAAATTTGACATGGAAGTCCTACTCTCAGCTTGATATTTTACCTAAAATGGTTAGCTACTGGATGGGGACCAGTTAAACCAAGTATCAGCCTATTTCAGGGGATTACATCTCCCTAAATAATGTTTTTCTTGTAGTCTTGGATTGTCACAACTACAATGTTTGTGCTGATGCAGTGAAGCCTTTTTAAACGAGACAACTTTTGCTGTAATTGCATTGAAAACTTTTCAGCTAGCCTTACTCTAGGCGCTGCCAGTAATAATAATGATAAATGTAAAACTCCATATCACTATCTTAATACTTCAAAAAAAAAGAAACTTAAAAAAACAGTCTGAAAACATCTGTATCCTCTTAGTTGATTCAGTGTTTGATTAAAAATTTAAGTTGCTGTAGGTTTCAGTGTGTTTGACACACGATTTGACTACGTGAGAGTCAGTGCTGTCATGGGTAGTTTTAAAACTACTTTAAATTATTTGTTCTGAGTGTTAAGCAATCAGTCCACATTATCATTTCCATCTCCCAAAAGTATTAGAGCAAGTGCTCCTCCCTTCAGTTGATATATTTTTACGAAGGAGGGGAGAATTCCCACTAGCCTGCCTTATAAACCTACGCTGGCTCACCTAGTACAAGAGTCCCAACTGGCAAGAGGGGGGAAGGCTTTTGACGTACTCTAAGTGCTGCTGCGGGTCCGAATCCAGCGTTCCGTGAGCAGCCGTTTGTGCTGGGGGCCAAGGTCAGGCTTGCTGAATGGCCCAGGACTCATTTAAACATTTTTGCTACAGGAAGCTATATTAAAGAATTAAAAGCTATATAAGAATAGTATTGGCCACAGTGCTGGTCTAGAAATGTATTAATAGTTTCTCTGAACTTGCTTTCCTGTTTTTCAGGAAAAAAAACTATTTGATAGTAGCACGCTTAAAGAACCGCAGTGAGTTTCCTGGGTGAAGGAGGCAGAGAAAATATTTCTGTTTTCTAGAAATAGTGAAATGTAATCCAGCTATTCCACAAGAGCTGGGGCTCCTTCTCCCCATGGTTATGGTAGTCCAAATGCTTTAGGCTGTATTTTAGGAAAATTATCTGCTTCCTATTGATTCCCCTGCAGACAGGCAAACTGGTCCCTACCAGGAGGAACAGTAGTCACCAAGAAATGAATGCAAAGGGTTGCATTTTTGTAGACATGGCCATTCCTGCTTGTAATTGAAGGGCTTAAATGCCTGGAAATGGGGCTTTCCAAATGTAGGGACAGATGGGATATTACTTTCCTTTTGTATGCTTCTTTGCTTATTATACCATACTTTAAAGAAGGAAAAGATGACAGCTGCCACTCTTTACTGGGATAATTTTCCCCATCAGTTTGACATCTTCAGCTAGGATCCTTGGCTTATGCCTAGAGGTGAAATCCCATCTCATAGTTTGTGAAAATACCATTGCTGCCTATTATGCAGCCATAAGTCTACCAGATTTTGCAGAATAAATGTGTGCTTGTTTTTAAGTTCTACTTTCTTATCAGGTTAGTATCGTTTTACTTACCACCTTCTGCTAATTTGGCAGAGTTAAATGAAGCTTTTAATGAGTGATTATATTGAGTAGTTATAAGCACGGTTGGACTAAGCAGTATTTACTTGCTTCGTGAGTTAGCTGAGGCTATGCTTAATGAAGTGAGCTGTGAGCTAGATGGGCAAGCTGTTTCCAGGCTTCATTACAGTAAATTTATTGTCATAGTACCATTTCCTCTTCAGATACTACCCCCTTTCCAGGTAACTGAGAGAAGGGACGTGCCTGGTCTGACCTGGCTGTGCGCAGGACGGGTTGGTGCGGTGGCATCGCGCGGAGTTGTGGGCATCCCTCTGTCAGGTCAAACATGGTGTTTGGCTCTGCACGTCGCCAACTGCAGATGTGCTGTAAATGTTTGCATGTACGTAGCTCATTAAAAAATCTTCCAATGTATGTCTCGACTGAGAACAAAATAGTATATTTGGTCCATACTTTGGTAAATATCTGCATTATTAGACATGTGACTAAATATCTGCAATATTGCACTGTAACAGCAGTGCTATGTAGATACGACATAAAATTACAAATATCGTAGAGGTCCGTAGGGGTTTTCATCTCGCACTGTTTAGAAGGTTACTACTTAACCTGACTCAGTGGAAAAGTCTCATTTCTTTAACTTGATAGTTAACTTTCAAAAACGTGGTTACACTTTTTGGTAATGTTTCTTCTGCTTTGCCTGTTCAGGTGTCTGTCTCACTTCTAACAGTTCTAGGAATATGTATTAGTCATCAAAAGGGGGTTGAGAAGATAATGATGTCTTGTGCAGGGTAACAGTTAGCGTTTTCTTAGCAGTTGCAGAAAGTAATTGCAAGGTGAAGTAATTGCAAGCCACACTCAAAGTTGCTGAAGTACCAAAATTGGTGAAATATCAAAGGTGCAGTTGATGTAGCAAACTTGTCATTAAAGGTCAGATAAAAAGGTTCAGACTGCACATGCTTTCTCAGCACTTGAGTCTTTGCTTTCAAATTTTGAGTCATGCTCAGATTAAGAAACCTAAGAAAGTATCTTTATGAACCCTACATCACACCCCTGCTTCACACAGGTAAGTAAATTAATCAGGAAAGCAGCAGCATTGGAAACCTCACTCTTGCAGCATGCAAAACTAAAGTGCTTCTTCAACCTGCTCAATCTTCAGTGAGACAGAGCGGCTCTGAGAGCAGAACTTGCAAAGAAACAGAAAAACTGCTGGACATGCAGAACCCGCCCTGTGAATGGGGAAGGAATGACCAGATGTGACAGTTGTTAGTCACAGTTGTTAATTGTGTGATGAGAAGATGCTCTGATGTATCATGAAAACAGATGGAATTTAGGTGCTGTATCTTCTTCCTTTGCTCTTCTCTCACAGCACCTTTTTCATTCTTCATATGCTCTAAAAATGCATGCATTTGTTGGGTTTTGCCCTTGTTTGCTTGTGAAGCTCTTCAGAAGCATTTAAAACCATGAGAATACCCACAGTCAGATTTCTGATACCTATGAAATGCATAGAAGAGGGAGCATTCCCTTCCACAAGAAGCTGATTGAGTTGGTCCTTCAGGTTTTAATTCTTTCCTGCGGATGCTAAAAATAAAACAAAATTTGTAAAATTACGTTATTGGAAAGGTTGGAAGATGCTGAAAATGTATAAAACAATTTTGTTCTTATTTGTTCTGTTGTGGTGGGGGGGTCCTCGTCATGCATGAAGGATCCTGTTATTTTGGCTGGCAGTATTACGCAGAAATTGCGTGCTCCTGGAAGGTTCTTTTATATGTATAAATAGCTGAATTAGTATAGATAATGCTTAGTAAGTGTATGTGGAATTAATCTTACAACATAAGCATTAAAGGAATAAACTGGATAATTCTGTGATTTAAGATGATAGCTGCTTTCAGAATAACTATTATTTTTTGGCTTTAGATTGTTCCCCCCACAGATATCAAACAAAGTTATAGAAATTTCCAGGATTTTAAAAGGAGAACTGAATTGCAAACACTGTAGGCCTACAATATATAGCTTTTTTCAGTATATTTTTCGCTCAATTAGTTTGAAGTGCATTAGCACGAAACTGTAGACTTTCTTTCTGTGGGTTGCAAGCAGGGTGTACCTAGCATTGCTGTTCCTGATGTGGTATAGAAAGCTGGACGTGATGCCCCGTGTACTGAGGAGAAGAGCTCCGAGGTAGGTCTGCGAGGGAGCGATGGCCGACGTGGCGGTGGCAGGTTGAGCAGCGACGGAGAGGCTGTCCGCTGGCATCAGTGCTGGTGTATGTTTGCTGCAAAGTGTTCCTGCCTTTTTTTAACTTGCGTACTTTAGCACATAAGGATTCCCATTTCTGACGAGACTTTGGTTGGTGTTGCTTCTTGATTAATTAATCCCGTGGTTTTGGGGGAGAAGGAAGAAAATGGGCAAAAATGCAGCTTGTTCCTGGTTCATGACGTTGCTGTTACTTAGTCACAACCCGATTTAGTTCTTTTTTCCCCGATCAAGTATTTGTAGTACTTGATCATTTCTGATACCAGAAGCATCCACGATCAGTCCCATATCCCATGCTATTTGTAGGGATGTTTTCCTTACCTAAAAACTGTTACTTTGTAGCAAACAGTGGGAAAAGAAACCTGAAGACTTTTTCCACTTCAGAGGCTCCATCCATGGAGAGAACAGATTATAAGTGATCTGTTTGTTTATGACACAAAATGTGATGTATTTAAGCAACTTTGATAGAAATATGGTATCTTTTATGTTTTTTATGTTTACAAAATTGAGCAAACGTTCCACGTGAGAAATATGTGTGTTTTCGTAAAGGATCCTTTGAGAAGGAAGGAAAAGATATCCTCGTGAAGAGGCGATGTTTTTCCCATGCAGGCAAATTCCATGCACGCGTTTATGATGGTTTCGTATGATTTATCAATAGGGATTATGACACTTCAGTTTTGTGTAGGACGTCTACATAAAATATGTTCAAGGTGAAATTTTAGAAGGTCTTAGCCTGCCTACATCATCCAAAATGTTCTGTTCAGTGACAGATTTTTCTCTGAGAAGTTGTAGCATCACAAAACACTGTTTCCATGTGTTTGTGTTTGCTTGCAGGTGAATCGATTCTGAAACCTGCTTTGTGGCTTACCCTAAATAAAGATGAGACTTAAGTCCTCCCTTTCCAGTGGAGTTTTCAGTTTTAGGCGTAATAGGGCCAGGATTAGCAACTGAAATTATCGTTGAAGCTGGCTTCATTTTTATGTATTCATTTCTGTGGAAGCAGCCTAAAATATAGCTTTTTAAAATACATATCTAGTCACACATATAGAAGTCTGTCATGCTGTTCAAGAGTTTTTCCTCTTCATGAATTAAATCAGTTTAATTTCACAGTTACCTCATTTGTTTGTAGAGTGTTTCTGGAAACTTACTGTTGGTAGTGTCCTTACTAAGGAAAACATGGCAACACTTGACGGTAGATCTGCAGTTTGAATTGTTTAAGAGAGTATTTTTCTTTGTAAAATAATAAATGTTTAATAATAAATATTTCTACAGCTGTTCAGCTAGGGCATGTTGCAGAATGGCAGGATCGATGACCACGCCGTCAGTCTCCTGTCGGGCAGCAGCAGCCACAGCGGCAGGAAAGGTGTGAGCAATGCTTTCCACCCACACCTTGTTTATAGGTGTTAACTTCAAAGCTTTGCTGGGACTGTTTAATTGCTAACATAATAAACCAAAAGGAGCTTAACTAAAGAACCTAGTTATTTTTTTTAATTGTATTTATGCTCGGTTCCCCTTCTTGACCTTTTTGTTGACTTACACCTATATAGATATTTCTGCTTGCTGTCTGGTCTGAAATGTTTTCCGTGACACACAATGTGCAAATATTCCCTTTATTTCTCAATACTTGCTCCTCTGTAGTAACTGAAATGGAGATTGTGACTAATGTGCAACGAGTAGTTGCAGATATCACCTTACAGGTTGGCTGTGTGGGAGTCATGCAGCTTGTCCTTTATCCTTCAAACTAAGCAGAGAGCTTAGCAGCATCTATACTATGACTAGTCTGTACAGAGAAGTTTTAGTTCTTTTCTATGAAAAAAAATCCAAACCCACTGTTGGTTTGGTTCCACGTGGAGTAAGCATTAGCTGTTGTAGAGGTGTTCCTCTAGTACCAAAGCTGCAAGCAGTTGCAGAAGTTGGGGAAGCATCTTGCTGGAAGTAAACAAAAAGTGGGATTTTGACTGCTGCTGTTGGAAGTGTCGTATTGGATCTAGCTTGTGATTAGAGAGATTTAGTCTCACACTCCCAAGAAACAATGGACTTTTAAAAATACCAAAAGCAAACCTTATGTCGGTTTTTGCCTACAAGGTACAGGAGAGGTTTTATGACTGCGAGATGATATCCCCTGCTGCAGCAGCGGGTGTAACGTTTTTTCAATGCAGAGCTGGGGCAAGGGGTGCCTTCTGTAGGAGATGCTGCCCGCTGGGACGGAGCGTGACAGGCACGCAAGCACAACCACACGCCCTGGCCCCGCTGTGGCAGCGCCTCAGCCATGGTGGGTGGTCACGGCAGAAGGCAACTCTGGAATTAATACTCCCTCCAGAAGGCTTGTCTCTTAATAGAGCCTGTTTTTTACAAGGGAGGGAGCGTTTTGCCATCCTTAGGTTTTGGATAAGAAAATGCAAAGAAGGACAATAACTTTTCAAGGTCACTTCAGCTTGTCAGAGAGAAAGTTGGCATTTTACTGAATGGGCTCTGGTATTGAGAGGTAGTAAAGCAGTGGCTGCATAGGGCTGTGAATAAGTGGAAGGAATTCGTATACCTGAAATACCAGAAAACTAAGATAACGCGGTCAGTGGCTAAGTCTCTTTCCAAACAGATTTTACCTTTGCTGAAATCACTGTGTCCTGTGACTTGGAGAGATAAGAGCCATCAAATAACCCTCTGTGTGCACCAGCCCTGGTGTCTCTCCTCTGGTGTAAGCGTTTCTGCTGAGCACAAAAACCCGCCAGGTCCCGCTCTGCCCAGCAGAGCCAAAAGGGAAGGCTTCCCCCACAGGGTAGAGGAGTGTTTTGGGAGAGGGAGCTCCGAGTGCCTGGGGGATCCCAGCACCACGAAACCAAACTGGGAGGGGGCGCAGGGCTCTGTCCTGTGGGAAGGGTGTGGCATCCTACCCTGCTGTCCAGGCACCCACAAGAGGTTTGCTGTGAATTTGGGGGGGGTGCTGATGAACAGGGTTGTCTGCACTTTAAGAATGAATTTTGGGCCTGAAATGGTGCTGTAAAAGACAGGCTTGAGCAGTCTTCCCTTAAGCATGAAGGAAGATGAAGATGAGTGAGAACAGCAGGCACTGTGCTCTGTGTTTGATATCGATATTAAGAAGTGCATCTCTTTAATGTGGCAGTACACTGGTATTTTTATAGGTGTGCCCATCATTTCAATAGGAGACTATTCTTGTTGCATAAACATGATACCAAATCTATAAGATAACATCCTATTGCCTGTGAAACACAAGCAACCACTGACAGCTGCACAACCTGTATAACCCAGATTCGTAAGTGACAATATGGACAAAAACGTATTTCTTTGGGAAAGGAAATTAATAAAATAGGCCAGGACTCTATTTTTCCTGACTTGATGGAGTTTTGCATAGTGGCATTTATGATAGAGTGGCTTAGAATAGCACAGAATGAGATCAAAGAAACTCAGTTTGTACAGTGGTATTTTTGATGTTACAAATTAGAAAGTTATTTATGAGTCCTCGGGGAAGGAAAAAAGAGCAGCACAATGAAGCAGCCAGTACAACAAATTTCAGAAATGTTCCAACACTTTTATTTACAGAGATAATGCCTGACTCGATTGCTAGATAACAGAAGCTGGAGATTATTCATTTGTGTTTCAGGATTTGAGATTAGTAAAATTTTGCAAATAAACATTGCATGGTACAAAATAAATCGTATCCATAAAAGAAGAGGGTATGTTGCTTTGCCTGATGTTATCTCACTTAATGATTTCAGTGCTTTTTTTTTTTTGCTTCTGAAATTATGCCCTAGAATTGATGAGAATATAGCAGGCTTGAAGGGTAGCTTTCCTCTGGGGCAAAAATGTACTTGTTAAAAGCACACCACAAACAACAACTCAGATTAGTTTGTTGCCCAAATAAGCAATAAATATTTAAGATGTTGGAAGGTTTCCGTAAGTTTCAGAATAAAAGTATGCTTGTGCTACTGAATTAAAATGTTTTGCAGCAGAGGAGATGCACTGTAGTGATGGGGAATGTTGGACTTTTCCTACGTTGTTGCAATCTAAAGACTGAATGTTTTGCAAACTTGGTTTTTATTTGTAAGTTACTGGAAAAAATATATTGGAAATATATTTTAGAAATATAGCTTGGAAAATCAGAAGTAACCTGTATGAATTCGGGCTTCAATTCTGAAAAAAAATACCCTAAATATACAAACGCTTCTCTGAGCAGAAATGAGCATCATCACTCTGACAAGAGCAGTTAAAAAAAAAAAAAGTGGCCCCGGGGGGGAGGGAGAGGTGGGGAATCTGAGATTACTGTGAGTTCTCTTTCTCTTTTCTTTCTTTCTTCCCTCCCCTCCTCTCCTTCTTTAGCCCCCTACCCCCACCCCCATTTTCCACTCGCAAGCCTTCACACCAACTTCCTTGCCCACCAGGTAACTGGTGGGTACCTGTCTGTGTAAATGAGTTTGCAAGATACTCCAGGAAAACGAGAGTGTTTCAGATGATCCCTTGTTTCTTGGTGAACTCTCTACGACGTTTTCTGGACTTTGTGATGTTTTGAATCCTGGTACTTTTGTCTGAGCCTGAATATGGTTATTATCATTAATTGTGTTGAGCAGACCAGTGACAATTAATGCTGCTGTCTTTTGTAGATTTATGCAGTAATGAAATATGGTTAAAGAAAAGTGATATGAGTGGGAAGTCAAAGACTGAACATAAAAGCCAGAATCAGGGCTTAAATATAGTCCTTCAAGCCTATATTTAATCTTCTGGATCATATAGGTATTAAGATGCAGCCTTTAATTACTTGATCATAGTCTCCCCCAAGTCACTACTCGGAAAAGGTGATTCTGCCTAAAAAGCAGTTGCTCAGTGTTCTGAGTTGCCTTCATTTTCTTTGCGTGGCTCCCTATGTTATTTTTATGTCAAGACTTTTAGTCTTCCTTTTCAAAGAAATGCATTAATTTCAACATTGACTTTGCTACAGCATTTATGGTGGTGCCTCAGTAGCCCACAAGTGTTAATTAACCTTTATGTGGTGTGGGATGATACTTACATTTAACAGATGAGGAGTGAAGTTAAAAAGAGATTAAGGTCAAAAGGATCTGCTAATTACCCAATTTTCTAATTAAGTAATTGCCCAATTTGAAACTCAGAAGACTTGATTGTCAAAGTGCATAGATAGGACAGCCCTGTACATGTCAAAAACCTGATTGCTATGGGTGCGAGGTGCCTATGAGAGCTCAGCACTTTTCCACGCCAATGCCTGGTGTTTCAGGTTAGGCAGAGCATGCAGGTTCTTCCACTGCCCCAGGCAGTGTCTGGCTTTGCCTCTGTCCCGCAAAGCTGGAGACCATTGAGTTTCTCCATGGGGTGGCTGGGGTGCCATCCGCTCGTGGTGCAGGGAGGCGAGCAGTGGCAGAGCCCTTGATGAAGAGGAAGACCTCAGAGATTTGGTCCCTCTTCAGTATGGGAAAAGTTGTTTTCTCAGGAAATTGTAACTGAATCAGTTTGGGCATGGGGGAGGACAGGGGAAAGGAACTCCAGGCGCTGAAATTTTTAGCCTACATAGTTTCATGCTTGGCAAAGTTATTAATTTGTACCTTTTAAATTAGCATTTTATCATGGAAATGATCATATATGTTAATAATGCTAACACTTGTAGCACAACGTGAAACATTTTCGACAAAGGAATACATATGTGCTAAAGTGTTATTTTTAATGCGCATGTAACTTACGGTAGAGCAGTTCACTGCAGCAGTCTCGTTGGTTGCTGTGTGAATTTCCAAGCACACGTGTTAGATAACAGGAAAAGACGTGCTCTGCCCCTCTCTTTCTCTTGCTGTCACATGAAAATAGGGTGGCATCTGATATAAAAAAGAGCTTGGGGTCACCGGGATTACTGCTGAACGAGTTATGCGGGGCATCCCAAGCAGGTGCCTGTAGCCACCGTGAATTCTGTCTATGGTGTGTAGAGCTCGCTCATCTGTTCAGCAGAAGCACCGTTTTGGAAAGTAAGGTCATGTCCTGCTGGTTGAAGGCCAGGCATTGAAGAGTCCTGAGCTTCAGAACAGTATCAGGAGCATCAAGAGCTAAGCGCAATGCTAGGGGAAGAAAAATACTTGAAAACCACAAGGCTTTTTAAGTAGTGGGTGGTGAAAAATCCCATGAATGGTCTTACTGTCGAGATGCATCTTAATGCAGGTGGAGCTGATACGAAGTGTGTGGTTGGGGAAGGATACATGAGAGAGCCAGCATAATTATCTGCCTCTTCGAGTAATTGTATGGATACCAATGTCAAATATGAGAAGTGTGTATAAGTGTTGGCTTTGTTTTGTTTTCTCAATCTACCTATCAATACTGGTTTTGGCAAGTATAAAGTCTGATCTATTTCTTCTTGAAACTTGCATGCCCAGTAAATCAGATGCTGGAAACTTAGGCAAGCTGAACACTCATGTTGGTCAAATACAGCATGGGTGGAGTTGTGCCCCGTGAATCTCATGCTGATATATTTCTAGATTATCTGTATTAAAAATAATACAAGTGTTTACAGCAGCAGATGCATGGGATTATTACAAAAATATTTTTGTCATAACAGCTGTAATTTGTGGTTATTACAAAGTTATTTTTTCAGGATGTTTTTCTATTGTCTTTTAATCTTTCTCCTCCCCTTGCTTTTTCATGTCAGAAAAAAAAAAAAAAAGATAGGAAAGCCCATGTGCACAAATCTGTTTAGCATACACAAGCAGACCTACTAATTATTAGGGATGAAGTGATAGGTCATCTTATGTATCAGACCAACCCTTTAAAATGAGGTTGCCTGAAAACATGGGTGATGTTCTCTATAATGTCCTGGTGCAGTAGTAGGCTCACAGACAAGAACTCGCTGCAAATAAACCAATCCACAAATAGCAGAGATCAGTAGCGATTATTGCATTGCAGAATATTCATGTGCCAGGGTAAAATCTTCTCATGGATCATTTACAGACAAAACACTGCAGTTGTGTAATGTATATATGCTCAATTGAAAAGTCCTAAGGAAACTTTGTCCAGTGTACTTATATATTTTCATTCTTCTTTTAAAATTTAATGAAATGCTTCAATAATTTAAATTTATAGTTTATGCCCCCCCCTTTTTTTTTTTAAATTGAGTTTTGGGGTGTATTACTATTTATACAGATACATACATATCTGTATAGGTCTATTCCAGATGGGCTAGTTTACATTTATTCAAGTCATGCATAAATTTTTAACAGCATAAATTATATTCCTTTCAGGGTTTTGACTGAGGTTTTTAGGCACGGTCTAGATTTTCACGCTTGAGAGAGGGTTGGGTTTTTTTGTTGTTGGTTTGTTGGGTTCTTTTATGGCCAAGTTTTGTATCCATCAGTTAACATGGTGGATTGCACTGCTATATTTTAAAGTGAATAATAAGCAATCTTTTTACATGGTTTATGATTAAAAATGCAGATTAGCCATTGGGATGATCACTCTTAATGTTTAAGGCACTATCCACTAGACATGGCACTCTGATTTTATGGTCGGATTCTGCAGTAGGATCTGTGCAAATAAACTTACTGTGTTTAAAGTGGCTTGTGAAAGGCTAGTGGAGAGTAATACATCTTTTTTTATTAACTAGCATGTAGGGGACTAAAATAAGATTGGACTATGGAACATTAAACAATCTAATGAGCTGCACAAGGAAGACAGTTTTCTCAACATGATGGTCCTCATGCAGCAGCAACCCTGAGCAAATGAGCAGTGTGTGACAACATGCGTTCTTCTTGAAAACCTGAAGAAATGTCTGTGGAAGAGAAGAATACAAGGCTTAGCTAGTGTTGGAAGTCCTAACAATGCTGTGTATTTGCGAGCCATGAGTTGGGGACCGCTGTCTGCAGTCAATGACTTATCTGTACCCATCTCAAAACATCTGCGTTATTGGTCTGCAAGAAAGTACAGAAAGAGATTTTACTTTTGTCTCCAATAATTAATGTAAGATAAAGCAGTGCATTGTTCTTTACTCTGAATGGAAAAATTGGGAAATTAGGGAAAGAGAATTAAAAAGTAGGAAAGGGAGTAAAAAATCTGTGGAGTAATCCAGAGTGTTAAAGGCCAGAGTCTTGTATTTGCAGGAGGGGAAAACTTGGGGACAGCTTCCCACTCCACTTCCATGCCACCAGATCTAGCTTCTAGGGACACATCAGAAGTTAATACAGTATCGTTTGGGAGGAGGGGGGAAGCTTTTTTAATCTTCCACGTTTGTGTTGTGTGTTTTAATTCCTGTTCTCATGTTCCCTCCATGACTCATGTCCTTTACAAAACCAAGACAATTTGTGTGTGTGCTGGCTTTTGGAGGAGGTGAAGGAGATACTGCGGGCAAAAGTGTAGAGTCTAATTCTACTTTTTTTTTTTTTAAAGAATTATGTATTAGAGATATGGAAAGGCATTCCTGATCTTTTATAAGCTAGTCTTAAGACGAGTGAGCTGCAGAAAACTGCAGAGAATTTTCTTTCACTTAACACAGTAGGACAAACAAATTTGTCAGTTATCTCTCTGGAAATGTAAGCCTCATCCAGAGTCAAATTATTCATTGCTCTTCTGAATAAAAATTGCAAGTTGTGCAAATACATGCCTTCCTGCACACATGGTCAGATCACAGTCCTAGTGAGAAAGGGTTCTTTTGGGCCAATTATCTCCTGAAATTGTCAGCCAGATCTTTATACCAGTCCAAGTAATTTCTATTGCATTTCTGTAATAAAAGACTCGTACCACTCTGGGGAAAACATAGAAAACTGTGTGGGTGCCTTGGCAGGCAGGGGTTTAAAAATATCTGTGGTTTGTGTGGCTTTATTGGATAAAATGTAGGATTTTCCACCCTGTGGTTTAAATTTCCATGTGCTGGAGTTTGTAGAATTTGTTTTTCTGAAATGTTACTTATGTCTAAAATGAAGCCCTTACTTATGTTTAGCCGGGGCTGGGAGGAATTGACTCAGAGAAGTGATAATGGATGCTCTGGAATTGTGGAGGGGCCCCAGAATAGATGGTTCAGTAGTAAGATACTTTTTTTTTTTTTTTTTTTTTTTTTTAAAATGCAGCCAGTTCACCTTTCTCCTAGGCAGTTGGTGATGAAGGGTGATACTTTTCAAATGCTGTTATCGTCATGTGCCTGGTTGGTGACATGTGAGGAGAGGAGTGATACGTGGGTGGGAGGTTTGTTAAATACCATCACTACGTACTGGATACCCCTTTCGAAGCTCCTGGCTAAAGTCTAAGGGCGGTTTGAGCTGCTGCTTTGTTCAGTCCGCTGGGAGTGGTTTGATGCATGTGACTGAGGAGTCCCACGCAGTGTATTGCATCTGTTTAATGCTGTACGTTGGCTATGAAAAACAATCCCTAATTTTTAGGAATATCCAGATGTCTCATGAGTACTGAATACAAGTATCCCATACATCCCTACTTACTCCAAAAGGAGGGGAAGAATTAATGTTTAATGGCTAAAATGAAATATCAAACTGGTGAACTATGATAAAATAACAAGACATATTCTTTTGGAAGTTACAGTACCGTATGTTTAGACCTAGCATGTTTTTGTTGTCATTTGAGTACCAATGCTCTCATCTTAAACCACTTTTTAAGGTTGAAGAACCTTAGATCTGCATCTGTGTGGATGTCTCCTCACTACTACCAGCGAGCGCTGCAGATGGTGCGTTTTTTGCAATGGATCTTGTTCCCAGTGGCTCTCTTGAAGGCATAGGTCATGGACAGCTTGGGAAATGTGACCAACACATCAGAAATGATGCTATTTGGTTATAATAAAAATAACCATATAACTGAAAAGGTCTTTTAAAAATAAATTAAGTGAATGAATCAATAGTCAATTGCACTTACAAATTTCTTGCTATATTCCCTAATCTGGTTTCCCTGTTTAAATAAATGCATAAATAATTCTGTCTCCCTCTGGTTTAGTAAATTAAGAGTGGTTCATGGAAGGCCTGGACAGATGTCTGAGACAGCACAAGGGGAAGGCCAGATGTTTAGGAGTGGGAGAAGATGAAGGGAGGAGATGGACTTCTGCTTCACAAGTGACTGACTTTGTACTTGGATAAGAGCTCCATCCCCTCTGAAGAGGAAAGAACATGCCCTTGAAAGAAGCTTTTTGTTTAAACTTCTTTTGAAGTAGTTATTTAGATTATAAGAATGTATTTTTAACGGAAGAAGAAATCTGGAAGAGATTTTGAAAACATCAATGAAGAAAAAAAGTATAGTTTTGCATTGTGCAGATTTGTCAAAATGATCTCAAGGATTGCAGTTGTGTTTACTTTCAAGGCATCTTCTTTTAAGCTAATCACTAGTTGACTTACTTTTCAAGACACTGCTAAGAAGGGCATGTTGGAGTTCAGTTCAATATTTGCTGTCATGGGTGAGGTATTTGGCTTGGGAATCATTTTAATTCTCTAATAGTTGCCAGGGTAATATATGATTGTCATCATTTGAAACAGATGCTGCTTCTGTAGAGCGATAAAGAACAATAAAACGTCTTCCCAGTGTGCTACTGTGTTCTTTGATCAACCAAAATATTCTTGACTTCCTAGTGATCTTGCTATCCAGCTTCTTTCAGTCGCTGTGTCTCAGGTGCCCTCTCAGCAATGCAAAGCAGCTGCTGCTGGTTTGAAACCTCTTTTCTCCCATTGTACCCACATAGCCTGTTGCTTTGCCTATTTTTGAATTGGCTAAATGGCTTAACCTTCTTGGTTTCCTACTCATGCCCCATTTATACAGCTACGACCTCTGACAGGCTGTTGAGATGAAGTTGAGTTTGAGGGTCCTTCTGCCTCTCCAAGCCATGTCTAGGGGTTCGGCCTCCATAGCGCAGATCACGGAGGTGAACATTGGCCAACTCCTCTACCATCTCATTTGATATGTTGAGGTAAAAGCATTGCAGCTCACCCTTACAGGGTAGAAAGATTTGCTCTCCTGTTCCCCTTTGAAGTTAGTGACATACCTGTGGCTTTGGGAGCTGTAGGAGCCATCTAATGTGTCCCTTTTTTGGGGGGTTCAGCAGAAGCAGTCTAGTCAACGTCAGTAGCCGGTGGGAAGAAAGATGCCTGTGTCAGTCAGCCAGCACCCTGGTAGAGTGCTTGCATCTGTGCTCATTGGAGAGACTGACCAACAGTGGAGCCTTTCCTCGTTTGGTAATTACTATTATTTGGACTCCACACAGGGAACACAGTAATGTCTGGCTTCTAAAATGATGATTTGACATACCTACTTACTCCTTTTACAAATGTTTTATAGTAATCCGTATATTTATATGGCCTGGGAATTTATCCATAATTTATCCATTATAAGACCTTTTAATAGTTCATTAATTGAAGGGTTTGGCAGACAAAAAAGGAAAAATTAAGCTTTCCTTTTTTTTTTTTTTTTCTTTTCTTTTTTAAGGAAATGTCAAACTTCTCTCTTCTGTGTTTGGACTGCTACTCCAGTGTAAGATGAGATATAAAGGTCATAATATTTTGAAAATAATTATCACTGTTTTCTGCAATGTTGATTTTGACTGGTCCACTGCATATATTGAAAGGCTAATATTGCAAGGATAGCAAAAGTATGAATTACGTGGTACTTCTTTCAGTCCATTTACTTCCCTAAAGTAAAAAATTTTCTTCATGAATTAATTTATGCAAATTTACCTTGGTTGCTTTTGATACGTGTGCTTGTAGGAACTTCTACTAGCTCCTTGAAACAGATGGAATTTTGTTTTGAAAATGGGGGTTTTAATAGAAGAATCTTACACAGTCCTTCCCAACCAGGAGCAGCTGTCACTGGTCTGGATTTGTAAAGTACTATTGAGAGAGCAGTGGATATGCTGGGCTGTAGAGTCGTTAAAATAACTTTTCTGCATATAGGAGGTAACAGTTATGGCTGGTGATATTAAAGGCGTTTTGTTCAGAGTTGTTCTGATCTGTTGTCTCTGGATCTCAGTCTGATTATCTGCCTTATTAATTCCCTTGCAGTTCTTTTCATCTATTAGCCTGCATGAGTACAGTATTAACCATGAAGTGACACACTTCTGCTTTTGGTTTAACCAAATAGTGAATTAAATCAGTATGCAAAACTCATCTTGTAGGATTTGTTTTATCAATGTAATTTTAACTGTTCCTTTCAGTTTAATAATAATTGTGAATACATTTCATTACTAATATTAGTTTGTTTTAGTAATTCCTTGTAGGAATTTTGTTACTGTTATGAAAGTATTATTGTGATTCTTTATTTCGGTTGGTTCAATTCTTGCTTCTTCAGTAGTTAGTATCATGTTTTAACTGAATGGAAGTTGGCATTAAACTCCTTAATTTCTTTCATATTTAATTCATTGGAGGGGTTTGGCCCAGTGTTTCTTTTGAGTACATTTATTTTAAAAGTGCCCTTATTGCAAGTATTTCAAAGATTAAGGCTTCTTTTTACTGAAAAATAGAGTTTTAGGGTTGTGGCTTATATGAACTTTTTTTTTTCCTTGGTACGTCTTCATAAGATTAGTGAACTGAAGTTTAGATTGTATATAATCACAGCAATAATATCCAGGTATTTACCCTTACATGTAAATTTGTTGTTTGTATATATTTCATAGAATATGGACTCATATTGTCTGTTTGTATAATACAGGTAAACTTTGTAAACCTGTATTAGAAGTTCCTTCCTGAGTTTTTGGTAAGCCCAAATCAGGATGGATAAGGAATTCAGTACCTTGTGATTGAGCAACATATTCTTTTATGGGTCTTTTTTAGTGGTTGGCCTGTGATTTGTTGGAACAGCCAAATACAAAAATCTGTTATGTGTTATTTTGGCTTGGCAGAAATAATGCAAAGAACTGTCAGAGGCAAAGAGTATGCAGAAGCTGTAATTTCCTTTTTACCACTGAAGAATAGGTTTGGCTGGATTATGCCTTCAATGCTAATCTATCTCTGTGTGGCCAAACAGATTTTTGGAACCTTTTTGTAGCGTATTTATTTTCTGTTCACTTCAGGCCAAGTGTTATAATGTCATATGTTTTTTTGGCACATGCAGGGTGGTAATGTGAAAAAAGTTAGAGAGAAGGAATTGGAGTTAAGAACTCTGATCTAGACCATTTAAATTGAGATTGCCACTTGATGCAATTAGGTCATGGCTAGCAATACTTGTATGTTCAACTGTGGGTTTATTTTTTTTTTTAACTTTACATGTTGCTTTAAAATTAAGGATCACATTTAAAATTCTTCAACAGTTCCAAAAGAATATATTGTGAAATTTGACCACAATTTTATACCTTTTTAGTTAATTCAATCGACTATTTAAATAAGCTTAATTTCATTCTTCCTTCTACTGGTAAGCATGTTTTTCTTTCTACACTATTTTAACAGAAAACACGTTTCCTCTTCTGATTGTAATAGGGTCACACTCCTTAAGCCTTCTGTCTTAGCTAATGATTAGTAACGTTTCTGTCTTGAAGCATTAATTTGATACATTTAACATAATATCTATTCCTTCTATGCCTGAATGTGTTTCAACGTCTTCCGTATTTCAAAATGATGGGACAGATATACTCAGGCTGTACATGCTTCTTTCTATGGCTTTTAGTTTAGAACGAAACAGTTAAATCCCTCTTTCTACTCTGGTTTCCCACTATACAGATGACAGCATCTCAGCTGCGAGCACGTCTGATGTCCAGGACCGTCTTTCAGCCCTGGAGCTGAGAGTACAGCAACAAGAAGATGAAATCACTGTGCTAAAAGCAGCATTGGCTGATGTGCTAAGGCGTCTTGCTATCTCTGAAGACCATGTCGCTTCTGTGAGAAAATCAGCACCAAGTAAAGGTAAGCCCATATTTGGTAAATTCTTTCTAGACTCAAAATGTTATCACTTAGAATGCTCTCCATTGATGATAACTTTTTTTCCTTTTCTGTCTCATTTGGAAAGGCAGGTATATTTTGAGCTGGAGGGGTTAGATTTTTAAGAGTGGCTTTATAGTATATGGCTAATAGGTATCTGAAATATGCTTCTTAATTTTGCTGTTTGCTAACATTTTTATGTACTTAACACCCCTGAAAATTTACCTTACTTCTTGTTAAAAGCTTCCTGTTTTAATTTAAATGGTGAAATGTTTTACAGCTGCGGTCTTTAACCTGCCACTGGGGGTTCTGGGGCTTATGAGCAGCTCTGAGTCTTGGCTTTGACTTCACCTAGAAGTTATTCAACTGAAGGGGTGTTTTAGAGGCTACATTTCCCCCTGCTCCTAAATTAAAAAAACAAAACAAAAAACCCAAAACACATTGCCACCAAATAAGGAAGTTTTCTGAATATAGTTAATTTTTGTTCATCTACAGAGATAACTCATCACCAGTAGGTTTCTTGTAAGAAGTGGCCATATAGCCACTCAGCAATATCTCTTTTGCCTAGTAGCTAGTAACTTTTACATCGTAACTTTGAAATAGATAAGATTGTTTAAAAGTAAAGAAACTAGGCGCTGTTTGCGCTACTTTTTACATACTTTTTTTTTCCCATGAATATTTCCTTTTCTATTCTGGAGAACTATTTGAATTGAGTTACTTGATTTTACTCCAACTTAAAATTGTGTACTCAGAGAGAACTATGGCTACATATGTTTGTGGTACGTATTAAACCTCTGATTAAATAAAAGTTTAGGTCATATTTCAGGTAATTCACAGTTCTAATTCACCATAAATACATGTATCCTCATCAAACCACGCTGTGTAGAGTTTTCTGGGCTCAATCCCTGTATTTCAGCCTTTGAAGTACACTCATTACAGCAACGCCGGTATAATACTGAACTGACACATCATAGCCTATGTTTGTTTGGGTGGCTGCATTATACAGGCTGAAAATGCAAAAGCTGAAAATGCTGAAAGTTTGAATTATTTTAGATGTGGCAGAGAGATCAAATTCCTTAATTATGTGTATTTGCAGTCTCTGCCAGATGGAAGTGATGATGCTTAATTGGCTCGGGCTCTGAATCCTGTCATTCTGTCTTGCTTGCTAAATGGTAGACTGTTGTCATCCCTGCTTACAAATGCAGCTTTTATCTATCTGGTACACATCTCTGGTCTCATCAAGATTGAGACTTCCTTCTGTAACTGTGTAAATAGAGCTCTAGCAAGTATTTTGACTAAATCAGTCTTTGCTGTCTGCTGTCCATTATGACAAAAAGAAAAAATGCCCAGTTGCAAAACTGCGGGCAGAATTTGTGCAACATAGGACCTTATTCTTCCCACTTAAATGCAGATGAGCTGGTATATGCACAAACATGGCTAAAGACCTTTGGCTTGGAGCTGGCTAATATCCAGCAAACTCCGTGCGCGGGCACGGCAAACTTGCTGTGTTTTGCAAAATGCCTTGGGGCCATCTCCATACTGGGGGTCCTGGGGCCATACTGAGTTCTCCAGGTGAATTTGTTAAGTGAAAAATAAATTAATTATTTCTTGGGGTGGGGACAGGACATGGTGGAATATCTAAATATCTTCAGCTTTGTGCTATTACATCTCTACCAATGAATGACAACAGCATGTAACTGTGAAGAAAGAGATGGGGGCAGGGGCAGAGATGTACACATATGAGCTAATACATTGAGCTTAAATGAGTTATGACTAATTGACACTGTATTTAATTTGTGGTGGATGTGTCCCCATTGTGTTCAGTTATGTAATACCACCGGGCAACACATTAACTTTACTCTTGTCGTGAAATCAGCTGCATATAGATAGTGTAAAGATGTCACAAAAGAGAATGTTCACATACAGTCATGGTAATTTTGTACAAGTATAAAATTAGACTTGAAGAACGAGTTTGAGATTAACATTGATTTAAACTTAAACATCAATATTTTAATAAATAATTCTGAACAAGTTCATACATAGCTTTTTGCAATACCTTAGGTTCTAGTTTTGATTTCTGTATTTTAAATTCACTCAATAGATAAAGAACTCTTGAAAGCTTTCAACAAAGAGAAATGTATTATTTTCGTGAATGAGGATTGGCAGAAGATCTGAATTGTCATACAAAAATAATACTCAAGGAAGTCATTGTTTATTTTTCTTTGAAATATTTTATGGGTACATAACAGGCTCTTACTAGTCAAGTCATGGTTGCTGCAAAGGTAATTGTATTCCTCCAAAACTCTTTTTGGTGTTTGCGATCCTGTCAAGAATCTGGATTTCTGCATTACAACAATTGTGTTTTCATGGTAAATATTATGGGTAGTATTTCTTTAAAAAAAATGCTGAGGCTTTGATTCACAGTATTTGTCCCTACAGCAGCCCTTAAATACATGCTGACATAAATAATGAGCAAAGAGAATAGCTGTGTATATATTTCTGAATACATCGAGAGAGATGAGAGATGTGTTTAATTTGAAGTATGACAACACAGTGAGATAAATACTTTTAAAATAAACTGAACTTACAAGAATCATAGTACTGGAAAAAAACAACTTGAATCTTTCCATCAAACAAAAGAGTTCTAATCTGAGTAAGAGACAATATCTAACCTAGTTCGAAGGAGTCTTTCCTACTTGTTGCTGAAATGAGTTTGCTAAAACCTCTTCATTTTTTTCATGTTGCCACCTCAGCAGTGTCTTTGAAGAGAGGTTTTTCATAGTCTAAAAATAAGTGTTGTGAACGGAGTATGAATCATGCTGAAAGGGACAAATCCCAATCATTTTTTCACTGATTTTTCTCATTCTGAAGTTGATGGCCCAACTTAGTGCAAAAAGAGATCTCTTCATCCTTTGTGTTAGTTTGTCTGCATTGCATATCTGGTGAGCTATTTATTTTCTTATTTTTCTTATCCCTTTATTTTAGATTGACAGATGGAATCAACAGTAGCTGAAGTTAAATTTTTTGCATTATCCTTGTAGTCTTTGGTTTTCTTTTTTCCTGCATTTCTGTTGCATGCTTATTTTGAACTTAGTCCAGTCTTCAGTGAAAAAATTCACATGGGCATGGGTAGATTTTTATTTCTAACCCGTGGGCTGTCAATGAGGAGGTTACTACCTATGATTTTGTCTGTCTAGCCCTGCCTCAGAATCAAGCTGCTCTTTATACAGGGTTAGGTGATTTGCAAACTGTACGAGGTAAGCTAAAGAGTGAGATTTTTTTTAGCCACCTTAGTGCCTCTTAGTAAAGCATGAAGCGGAGATACCACAGGAGGGAAATACCTCTAGTACAGATTGCAACAGAATTAGCACTTGTCTGTTTTTGCACAGTGAAGAGCAGACTGGGAGTGTTTGCATGTGGCTTGTGTTCCTCTTTAGTATTTCTCAGTGCAAAGTCATTCTAAATAGAGAAAATCTTTTCAAAATAAAAAGGCGACGACAGTAATTCTCCATCTCTGCACACAGCTAAGAATAACTACACAAAGGAGAAACTACCAGGTCCAAAGATAGTGTTGAGGATTTGAAATGTGAAAGGGCTTGATTAGGGAACAGGTCCCCAGCAGCTACGGGGTGGGGGGGGATTGTAGTGTGAGGGTGCATTTGTGTTTTGTTGGGTTTTTTTGGTTTGGTTCCCCCCCCCCTTCTTTCTTTCTTTTCTTTTTTAATAGATGGCTCGGTAATAAGAATTTCTTTGGTGAGAAGTTCTTTGCTTTTGGCATCTCTGTGCTCTTGTTGCCACATGTCTCTGCTGTTGATGCATGATTGATGCTGTTAACATTCACAAAAAGTTCCAAAAACAAAGATTACCTGGACACTGAAGAAAAGGAAAGTGTACAGCAGTCTGGTGCTTGCAGCTGCCAGCAAGATAGATTGTCTCACAGCTGGTGCCTGGTAAACCTATTAAAATCTTCCAGGGTGTCAAAATGTGTGTAACAGTAGAATTCATCCCTCAGGCTCTGGGTATGGAGACAAGTTTGTGGCACACAATGGCACCAGTAAAATATCTCAGACTAATCATATCACTGGGCTATGAGCTCTTGCCTGAAAAGGTGGCCATCTACCAGAAAGTACATCTGATGTCTGCCTGTAGAGAAACAAAGAGTTCATGTCCTTTTTCTGGACTCGGAAGTAATGAGGAGGCTTGTCACAGGTTAAACCTTTGGAGGAACATTTCCTATTGCTTGGACAAGAATTGATACCAAATAACTCATATGGAAATTCAGCTCACAAAGTGAAATTGAAGCAGTGGATGGCAGTTTGCAGAGAGGGTCTGCCATGGCAATGCAGGCTGGCAGACTGGGAGGCGTTTATTTTACTTAAAGTAGTGATCTTGGGGACCTGCAAAAGCAGCTATGTACTGGAAATGCAGGTGGGTTTTTTATTTTTTTATTATTTTTTTTCCTTTGTGCAGTGGATTTTTATAATAGGAACCCAGAGAGTTTTCCTTGCTTTTCCTGCTCCCTTCTCTCATGTGAAATAGTATATCTCTTCAATAGGAAAAATCCTAAGTAGTATCTTGCATCAAATTCCATCTCATTGCACTAATGTAAGCAAAGCGCTTCAGATGTAATTTTTACCTTATCTCAACAATGGTTTCATTTCAATAACATTAAGTTATTTTGTTTTATATTAACAAAAATTGACTTCAGTTGTTCGGCAAACCTCATTAATGAAAGCATAAGATAGACTTGCATTTGTGGTTTTAGTCTTAACACATTTTAATGTGCAGAATTGTTCTAATAACTGGGTGCATGTTTATGTCTAATCAGTAAATGTTAAAGGAACGGAAAATAGAAGTGTAGATAGGAAAATGCTTATGGTAGAGGTAGAATATAGGCTTTTATCCACAATATTAAAACTAACCTGGCAAGCTTGTACATGTGTCATTTTACTCATGGGAATAGTCCAATTGAAGTCTGCAGGCTGTATGCTCACATAACAAATAATGATACTCTTGAGGTCTTAATGGATTTTCCAGGTATTGGTTTTAGTGCCATCTGTTCTTTCTGCATTAAATTATTTTTTCTGCATTACTTCTCCATTTTTTCCTATCTTCTCCTCTGTCTTCTTTAATATTTTCTTTTTCTTCTGTTATACTTACTATTCCCGGTGTTCTTCATATAATTTCCTTTATTCAAAGAATTTGGGTCTAGAGGACATTAATGAAGTAAGGGTCACTAACCAGCTAAACCAAGTTTAAGGAAAGAGAACTGAAGAAAGTTTCGTTTCTTTTTTTTTTTTTTTTTTTTGACTTCTGTAACCTAATAATCTTCTTCATTGGAGAAGATGTTCTGAGCATTGTAGAGGAGTGTTTTTCAGTTGTGGTGATAAGTGTCCTTATTCTTTTTCCACATGCTTCTTACAGTTTTGGATATGTTTTGTGCATTTGTGTGCTTTTTTTAGAAGAGTGTGGGCAAATTCTCCTGGGCGGTACTCTGTTCTCCATGGTGCTTCTCAAACAGAATTGCAGTGTTGGAAGAGTTAAATGGTGCCACCAACTTTTTCAAATAAAACCTGCTTGTTGTTTCTAACACTTGAGTAGCTCTTTCATCACTGTTTGCTAGAATATATCAAATTGTTTCGGATTACTATAGTTAAAATTTTTATTTCCTCTGCTTGGATATAGCTCATTGGCAATTGATTGAGGAAGTAGATGGTGCCTCTGGGAAAGTACAGCAAAATAGTAAGATGGTAGGGAGGGAGGAGGAAAAGAGCTGTGTGGTTTGAATAAGCAATTGGCTGTCCCATGCCAAAGAAGTCTTCAGTTTCCCCGGGTAGTAGGTTTTAAAATGCCTGCCCAAAGAGCCAAGTGTCAGAGCAGGGGCACGGCTGCCCTAGACTCTTAAGAGCATAACACCTGAAAAACTAGTTTTATGTCTCTAGGAGGATCAGTTATAGTTAGAAATGTATGCATTGACAGGTTAAGTTGCCAGCTATAAAAATTTTGTAGGAAATCTCTAAATAAATATTTAATTATTCTTAACATTGTAATTAATTTATCTACCCATTAGGAGAGATTCACTTGCATCTCAAGATGTTTATGCATTAGCTATACATTCACAAACTGTTACGTATTAACATGCCTCTATTCAGATAGTTCTTTTCTTTTTAATAGGAGATGACAAATAATGTATGTTTAATAGCCAGTTGTCAGTTGAGATTTGTGAAATTGGGTTTCAATAAAAAAAGTATAAAAAGCATTGATTTTTTTCTTTTAGCTAGATATAACTGTTATAAGAATAATAAAGTTTGTCAAAACTTAGTTTTGTCTTAAAATTGGATTATTAAACAAGATGAAGTATAACCCGTAGGTAGTGAACTGAGTTAGTTTTCCTGATTAATGTTAGTTGTTATTTGAGAACTAGTATCTTGCCCTGATCTGTAACATTTGTTCATGTGATAAAAGAAGAGGACATTTTTTCTGCTTAAGAAGTCTCAATCAGAATTTTACTCTTACTATGTGAAGTAGTTGAATAAAACAAAACACTGAAGAAAATTTTCCGCTACCCTTCAGAATACGGTACTCTTTTTGAAAAGAGTTTTAGTGCTCCCAAGCTATTTCTTTGCCAGCATCTTCCATGAGCTGAGGGACTTGACATTCTTTGAAATGGCTTTGGTACAATTTATTGTAACATCTTGAAGTAAGTTTAGGATTTGTCATAATTTCTAGTTAAGTTTTGATGTCTTTATTTTAGGAAGGAAGTGCAGATAAAATCTTATGTTCTGCTACACTTAGAACTATTTCTGTCTGTTTTTCTGCGGCTCACCTGTGTGGGTTCTCTGGTGACTAATGGTGTGGTTGAACACACACTGTATGCTTCTTCAGTAAGAGTACTAAATTGGGTTTCTGTCCTTCAAGCCATCAGTTTTATTTGCACAAAACCCCTAGGCATGTAATAAATTTGAAATACAGAAATCTTTGTCAAGTTTTGCTAAGAATGAGGTATTTTAAGGTTATTGAAGGACTTGGATATTGTATGCCTTATTGTTAATAAAAAAAAAAAAAGGCAAGCTTAAAGAAAAACAGTATAAGTAAATCCTTTTTTTTGTGACATGTAATTTGTTGAGCTTTTTATTTTAAGTCTGCTTGAATGAACTGTCCCAAGAAGTTATTTTAATGTAGCTGTAGCTACTTACTTTAAATTGAAATTACCTGAAGAAGAGAAAGAAAGGTTTGGGTTTTGTTTGGAAGAAAGGCAGTTTACCTGTCAGGATATCAGCAAATACAAAGATATTAAGCAAAATGTTGTTCCAGTTGACACAAGTAATAACATAATAAACTATATTTTAACATAAAAAACTGTAACTTTGGGGTTTGGGAAAAAGAAGTGAATTACAAACTGATCCTCAGCTCTAGTACCTTATATGTACGTTTGGAAAGAAAAGCTATCATGTTATCACAGGACACACATTTTCAAAACTTACCACTGTCTCTTACAGTTTGGCTTCAATTTTTCCCCAGTTAGCTAATCAAGGCTGATAAAGAGTTGGATGTAGATTCTTGGTTTATTGTGGTCTGTTTTTTCTAATCCTACTTATCTTTCATTCACACACTTGTATACTTGACAGATATTAATGAAATGCTTCTTTTGAACTCAACAGATACTATTCTATGAAAATTAACAGAACAGAGATGAATCCATTATCCATAAAAGGCATTTTTTACCACTTTGATCTCTGACAATTTGGCTTTAATCCTGGTCACCACACACTGGCTTTCATTTTATGTTCAGTTTATGTCTGGCTTTTGTTCCAAACTAACAGATAAAGCTGAGTGCTATTCAGTCTGAAAAATTTCAGACTGTTTATACTAGCAGGTGACGTGTGACACGATATTGGCAGAGATGTGCAATCCAAGTGCTGGGAGAACTCAGCTGTTTTAGTCTATTGATCTGGAATTTGTGTTCTCCTGTGCTGCTTTGTTATTTCCCAGGTCTCTGAAGCAAAGTTGCTTGACTTCTATGAAGGGCTATCTCTGCAGTGAAGAACATTATAACGTTATTAATTTTTGACATCTCTTGACTATAGAGATGCCCTGGTTAGAAATCATGAAGAGAGCTGCGTGGTTTGGGACTGGTGTGTCAGCTTCCCTGGGCTTCTGACCCAGCTGGGAAGATCCTGGTTGTGTGTCTCTGACCCCGTGGGCAGCCAGGCTTCCCTGCTCTGCTGCCTGGGATGTGCACAGGGCTTAAACTTGCCCTTCCTTCTCATGGCTTAAAATTTAAATGCCTTTTTCTTAAAAAAAAAAAAAAAATAGTTGCAGATGAATTTAATTTTTAATTTTTTTTTCCCTTTAAAACTAAGTATTCTAAAGGTCACTTCTGAATATCTAGTTAAAATAGAATATATAGAGAGGTTGGAAGGGGGCTTGTTTCTTAGGGGTGTTGCGTTTGGGGGTTTTTGTTTGTTTGTTTTTCATTGTTTTTGTTGGTTTTTACGTTTTGCTGCACATTGAGTGTGGCACACTCAACTATGACTGACCAAGATTTTATTCTGGAGTGTAAGAAAGCCTGATATATTTTTGACACTTCAAAAAATCTGTCAATGCAGTTTTTCCTAGATCTTGATGTTTTGGTCACTTTTTCAAGAAATGAATGATTCAAGAGATCTGGGTATAATTGTTGGTCATTTTACAAAAATTATTTTTACTTTGATTCAAAAATCTTCATCTCAAGCTTACTTTTGCCTGCCACTTGTTGAAATTAGGAAGTGCTCTGCAGATCTACCATCAACATCCACTTTACTGAAAAACAAACCTAAAACCACTGACTTCTAAACACAAGGAAAAAATTTTTCACAATGAGAGTGGTGAAACACTGGAATGGGTTGCCCAGAGAGGTGGTAGGTGTCCCATCCTCGGAAACATTCAAGGCCAGGCTGGATGGGGCTCTGAGCAATCTGATCTAGTTGAAGATGTCCCTGCCGGTTGCAGGGGGGATGGACTAGATGACCTTTAAAGGTCCCTTCCATCCCAAAGCATTCTATGATTCTATGAAAAACTTCTGTACAGATCCTTTTTTTTTTTTTTTTTTATTATTGCATTCATCATTGCGTGGACTAGAGCACATTCCTATCATGAGTATACATTGATATATGGTTTTATTTGTTGTCAGTTTTGTCCTTGGGTGTAAGCAAGTACTAACGCTTTTCGTACTTAGTAGGGGGAATTCTTCTAGATACCATCAGTGAACAGAATAGCAATGTGCTCCTTGCTTGAGAAAACAGAGCAATTTTTTCCCCCCGTCTTAAGTTCCTGTACCCTGTCTGTAGTACTGCTGTTCTCTATGCCTTCTGCTGAACGCTTTTCCCACCGTACTGAGAATTATCGCTATTATGTCTCCTTATTCACGTTTCTGGGAAGCTGCGCTAGTGCTGCTTGGAGAGGCATAGATCTGTTACGATGAGCAGACGGAGATGTTAAGGTCACATGCAGTTCACGAGTGAATCATAGGCCTTGATATTATGCATCTCCACAAAGAAGATGATTTACTTTGTCACTGAAAATAAAAGAAGCTAATTTATAGGCTTCTAATGCTAAAAGTGCTTTTTAAGCTCATGCGCTTTTGTTCTTGCATCTGAGTTGCACAGGGGGGTAAAAATCTCTTGAGCTTTAGAGGTTTTGTACAGTATATTAACTTGTAAAATAAAATCTGTATTCCAAATGTGTATGTGGCAAATAAAATGGTCTCTAAGAAGTACCAGTTGGAAGGAATCATGCTAAGTTGATTTATGCAGAATTTAGGAAGAACAACAATGATCTCTGCAGTGTTTCTACATTTAAGTGTGTCTTTACTTTCTTCAGATTTCCTTTATTCTCATTTCTGCCTGGGATATTCTTCATGCTCCTTTTGGCTTTCTTGATCTGAATTTCAGATGTGGTCACATGCTGCTTGGTGCGTTTGAAGCAGTATATGGTTAGCGCAGGTCAGCCCATTTCTGCCTTCATCCAAATAGTTCTGAAATCTAATATCCCCTTGATGGGTATCTCTCGTACATAAAGTGCTTGTTTAAAATAAGTATTAATTTGCCTCGCGGCCTGCCTGATAGAACTGCGATGTGGCAAATGGACCATATGCTGGTATTGTTCAAATGACGCATTGATGTGAGTTTGCCTTCAGTGCACAGAGCAGTCGATTCTCCCCGACTGCTCTTTTACTCCTCACTTTTATCTTCAATGTATGGCCTCATGCCTTATCTATCTCACACTATTCCAAGCCTGCCACGAACACAGACCTGTTATTTTCCTGTCAACCGTGTCATTCGTGTTCTGTTGCTGAAGTCAGAGTGGCTGGACATCACGACCCTATGAGATGCAGTAACAACTTGCTGTTTGTGAAATGTGAATGTGGCATGGAGACGGGGTCAAAAGCGACACTGATTTTTGGATGCTTAATGTGAGAGTAGCCCGGGGATTTTTCCAGGGCATATAAGGCTTCAGAGGGGAAAAGCACAAGTTTAGCACCTGGGGGGAGGAGGGAGCAAAACGCTTTTCTGAATAAAACCTTAGAAATAAAACAGGCATGCAGAAGAGGAGAGACACACAATTAGTGGGAATGGGTGAAATGTCACATTTGAGTAAAATGCCTTGTATTTCACTGATGGTCTGTGGCAGAGGCAGGTCTGGGAGCCGATTGCCAGGCTAGCATTCAGCTCTTTAAATAGAAGAGCCTTTGCTCCCCCCGTCTTCCTTGCAGTCCCCTCCCACATTCACTGCATAGTTTCAAACTTCTGCAATGAGTGAAGTGGGCATCTGACAGACAGCAGCCTTCTTCACATATACAGTCATGATTCATCCCCGGAGGGAATCTGTAATGTTCACTGGATGTGGCAGATGTTCTATGGAGTAAACTATATCAGAAACTTAATAACTGTACCATAGTGCATATACTCAAAGGTCGATACCTTTTTAAGATGGAAGGGGCAGCTGAAAACAAGCTGAAAAACTTGGTTTTTGAATCCTTAGAATCACAACCCTTAAATAACTTAATAATTCTTTCAGTATAGAGAGGGCTTCTGTCTGCAACTTCTTTGATCTTTAGGAAAAAAAAAAAAAAAAACAAATTGAAAGCAAGAAACCTCATGTGGTATTATCTGAGCTGTGATGGTTTTGAACAACAGAGTTGAAATAATCAGATCTGCTGTCCCACAGCTGTTGGAGCTGCCAGCTTCCCAAGGCTAGCTGTAATCTGTGATTCTCCCTGTGGATCACAACTGGAAAGAGATGTGGCATGTCGCTGATTTAAAGTATTTGCTGGCAGCATGGCAATAGAGAAGCTGACCCCTATCAGAGCATATTCTTGCCGTAGCGTGCCAGGTCTCCCATCTCCAGCTGCCTAGGTTAAGGCTTTCATGAATGTATGCCACTGGATATAGGCTAGATGGTTGTCCTGAATGCCGGGGCTGCTGCACTGTGATACCAGGTCCACATGTGAGAGCTTTTGGTTTTTCAGGTGGATCTTTGGATACAGCTGTAAAACCTTGTGTTCTTCAATACTTTTTTTTCTAGGTCAGCCAAGCCTCCGAGAAGCTATCTCGATGTCCTGTATAACTAACGGGAGTACAGGAAGCAGGAAAACAAGCCACAGTTCCTCTGTTTCTGTTGCCAGAAAAGAAACTCTTTCATCTGCTGCAAAAAGGTACTGACTTGTTATTAAAATTGAAATTATATTAAAAAAAAAAAAATGAGCAAGAGTTTGATTTTTGCCTCTGCATGACCCTCAGCAAAGCTTCCTGAAGTATAGTAAGGCACAAATAAACTTTGGAGATGTACCATGTTGTTGGGCTGCTTACAGCAGGGTTCTAAAAAGACTTCATAAATAGAGAATATTTCTATAGTGTATAGTCCAAAATACATTCTCACTAAGGAAATTAAAGGACAAAACTGACTCCATTGTCTGGAGTGTAAATAGTAGGCAATAGCAAAATAGCTATGAAACAATAATGAATTGTATAAGATAAAAGTTTACATTTTTGTGTAGAAGATTTTAACCCAAAATATGGCTACTTAGTCTTTATGAAGAGTATCTGTATCAGATCTCAAATGTGTAGAAATAACACTGAGTATTTGTAAGTTAAATGAGCTATGCACCAAACAATAGCTTTTTTTTTTTTTCCTCCATGTAATGGCTTCAGCTGCATACGGTAAATAAAGTGTTTGTATAACTACTTTGTTCTGTGGGTCTGTTAGATAAGTGATTACATGGCTTCTTCAATCAATAGGTTTTGCACCTATTCCTATTTGTTGGGAAGAACAGGCTGCCAGATACAGCCACAGGACAGAGAATAATATATAACTGTGGTAAATTATGTGAACAAATTCTTGGCCTCTGTAGAGTACTCTGGTAACACCAGTGGCTGGTTTATCTTCTAGCATGGATGTAAATACTGTGCTATACAACAAGACAGGGAAATGATCTACTTCAGGGAATAAAAATGCTGTATGCAAATATAAACTGTATGAGAACAAACCAGAAAAAGCTTTAGTGCCTTTTGGAATTTAGAAAGCAAGGGTAATGCACTGCTCTTCTCCATTGTGTAGCATGGCATATCTTTCTTTTTATTGAATCCTTAAGTTTGCTTTTCAACAATAAGTCAGAAAGTGATCACTGTAAGTCTCTATCTGCTAGTGTGACAGGCACTGGGACAAAAGACATTCCTGCAAGAAGGTATTTCTTAGTTAGCACTTTTCCATTAATCTTACCCGTGTGGCTCTTGGCACTTTGATGAGAGCCAGTCCAGTTCCCGTGGTGTTCAGCTTGCATTTGCGCTGAATCACCTTCTTGATTCGTTGGCTGCTCAACACTTGACTACAGAAGAAGAGCAGAGTGGAGTGACCGGCATCCCTTTCATCTGAGTTAAGGTCTTTAAAAGGAGACCTGGATAGGCCAGAAGAGGAAAGCCTTAATATGCAGAGGGCAGCTCTCCCCACGCACCCAAATAACTGTCCAGGGGAGCTTTTGCTGCTTCCAATGCATCTGAAGGTACGTGACTCCCTTCTTCAAGGCTTGTTTTTAGGAAGGCTTAAGACCCCTCTTTAGTTACCTTTTCAGCAGTTCCTTTCACTCTCCTGTCTTTCTACACTCTTTCATGGAATTTGTTTGGTATTTAGAATAAAATAGACTTGCCCTTTTGTAAAATTACCAGCTCAAGAAAGGTGAAAGAAAATGTCAAATCTCAGGCTTTGTGGTTGTGTTTTTTTAACAACAGCAAAACTGTTCAGTACCAAATAGTGTTCCTAGTAGGAGACATAAGTGAATGTCAATAGTAGTCCCATTTCCTTAAAGCTAGGGTAAACGTGTCTGTTTCTAGCATTCATGTTGCAGTTGAAAAGAAGGGAGGCCAAGGAGAGTATCAGCTGGTCATGGGATGCTTCAACCCCAACTTGCCCAGGCTTTTCTTCAGGCTGGGGGTTGAACTGGTGCAGCAGGTGGACATGGTCATCTGTTGATGTGGAATTACACTTTAGTTACCAAGCAGCCCCCATAACCTGCCTATAGCTTTTCATGTTCTAAATATATGTAGCCATACATCCAGTCACAAATAACAGAAGGCCTACTTGTGTCCAATCTGTTATTGTTGAAGTTTACTGTCTGTATTTTGTGCAGTCTTAATATTATACATTTCTGGGGCTCTGGCCTCTGTAGACCTGCCATCTCTGAGAATTTCTTCTGTTTCATTTCCTGGGCTGTTCAATCCTTGTTCTACCAACTTGAACACTGAGATCATGGAGATGAGCTGATGTCTCAGTAGCTGCACAGCAGCAGTACATCTCATTTCAACAAAGGTTTGCTAAAATATCAGCTGTCGCTAAAACCAGAGACCAGGAATGTACCATGAACAACAGGTAGATGATGTCCCACTGACAGACATGAAGTCACGTACATGTTGGGAAAATTTCAGCCCTGTAGTCTGGAACTATCTTGTGATAGAGGTGTTGAAACGCTTTGGAACAACAAACATGCCATGTACCTTGTATTATTACTAGAGTTGGAAACAGGTTTGTACTTTGTACTGCAGATGACTGTCACAAAGACCTGCTTAATCATTTTCCTTAGGACTAAACATTCTTTTGAAAACTGTTTCTGGTAAGAATAGTCTTCATGTCTCAGAATTACCACCCTCCCCAGTAGCTGCCAATGTGTTCTGGTCCAAAGGATGAAACGTTGTGTTAAGTGAAATTAGAGAATCTGCAAAATTAGCAGATAGCAATAGATCTCAACTACTCACATATAGACTGAAGAAATGCCTCATCAAGTTGGGGTTTGGAAAGAAGTTTTGGACACATTAAATAACTGCTTCCAAGAACAACTAGTCTTTAGAAACCCACAAGAAAAGGTGCTGTTCTTGATTTGGTTTCAGTTGTTGCACAAGACCTAGTTCAAATGGTATTAGTGGGAACACTGCTCTGTAATAGCAGTCATAATACAATTAATCTGAAGATTTTAGCAGGAGAGCGCAAAACAAATAAATTCTGCACAAAGATATTCGATACCAAGACTGCCACATATCTACATAATTTACTTTTACATTAAAATGGCAGTCAAAAAAAGCAGCCCACTCGCAACATGATGGCAGATAAAAGCACTGTGTTGGAACCTTGTGCTGCAACTCAGAGAAACCAGAGTGGTTCATTGACTCTCATGGCCCAACAGAGAAGTTAAGGAATGAACCTAATGGCAAAGGTGTGAAACATGTCGTCCACAGCTGACAAGCTTGGTGAAGCCATTGACTAGATTTCCATGCTGAACCTGTTGTTTCTAGGAGATGGATCAGATGAGCTAAATGAGTTTGGGTAAGCACACAGAAAATATGAGACCGAATTGGTAAATTAGATAATACGCTGTTGTCAGCAGCTGGCATTCACCTGAGCATGCTGGAGGAATGCAGAGGTGAACTGGAGGATTGCTGGTGTGTCATTGTAAACAGGATATTATAAAAAGTATGGGGAAAGGGACCTCACTGATGAGCTGTTTTATGCCACCATCAGAGACAGAACATGGTGCCAAGTGAGCCATTGTTCTGACCAAGTAGGACCATTCTTTGTAGACTTGCAAGCTGGAGTTATGGAAGCCATTACGTTTGTGTATTCTTTCTCCTCCTGCATCCCTCATCGCTTTTACTATTATGAGGCTGTATTTTGAAATCCCCAAGTAGAGGGAAAGGGAGAATTGGAAGCATGTCTTCCTGAAAGATGATTTCTTTAAAAAAAAAAAAAAAAAAAGTCTTTAAGTCTGTCCTGGTAGATGGACTTCGTTATGAGAAATCCTGCGTTTATGGGAGAATGAATGCAGAGGTCTGTGAGTGTACCTGTTGGAGTAGGAACAGAGAGACTCTTGTTTTCTTTAGTGACAAGAGATTCTGAGAATTTATTTCACTATACTGCATTTCTTGCCACAGACTGCAAAAAGATTAAGATTGCATAGTGTGCTTTTGCATCCAGCAATCTAAGTCTTCTGATTAAAAAAAAAAAAATTTTTTTTATGCTTCTAGTTAATTAAGGACTTCTGGCTATAAATTATTAAACAAAACTCCACAGCTCTTCAAGCTTTGTTCTCTATGATCACATATATGCCCCTCAAGAAATATGAAAGCTCTTTCTTTTGTTTTCATCTGTTTTTCTGAAAAGAAAATATAACTTTGATGGATTATATTGACAGTTTTAACAAGTTAATATGGTTTACAGAAGAAATCCCGAGTGATCCTTACAAATGTATTTTGGGTTTTATATTATTTTTCATGTTTTGACCTGTTCTTCAATGCTTCTTTGGAAGCATTTAGAAAAGTTGAACTCATACAAACATTGAGGGCTTTGTCATGGTGGTAAATGATAGACTTCAATCGAAATAACAAATGAAACAAAAAGAGGGTCCTATGAATTTTATATTAAAATTGGGGGCCCATTTTTATTCATTTATTTTGAATATTGTTTTACTGTTTTTCATTCTTTTGTGGGGAAAGGTAAATGGAAACACAAATAATTAAGACTATACAAGGGTTTGGGGAATTGGTGTGAGGGAATAGAAATCTGGATTCTCCCCTTCAGAAAGATACTATTTCCTTTTTACATTGCAGGTTACTTTGAACCTAAGAGAAAAATCTTTCTTTTTCCTTCTTAGCCAGTGTTTATATCTTGCTTTGTTTGTTCACTGAGAAATTTATCTTGGAAGATGTTTTTTTCTAATCTTAAAAAAAAAAAAATTGGCCATGTACTACAGAATAATCTTCTCTTTCAGGTCCTGCTATTGTTTGTGTGATTCAATATATTGCAAACCCTGCTATTTTATAAAAAGCCTTTTAATTAATCTTTCTGTTTACTTAGTGGACCTTTGGTTAGGTTCTTAATGAATTTAAGGGTGTTAATGACATGTATTTAAAGCTGTTTCAAATGTTAACCTAATAAATACACAACCATGAAAATAAAGATGTATTCTTAGCTGTCGTTTACTGAAGTCATTGAAGAAGTGTCAAGGAAGTCTGATGTTAGTCAACTACAGATCAAAACAGCGATGAGTTTTCAGGGATGTTTTCCTTTGAATTCTGGTGCAGCCAGGGAGAGCCAAGGGACCAGCAACAGCATTTCACTCTCTTGGTGACAGCGCAAAGATAAGCGGTACCATGCACGTCCAGAAATACAGAGAGAGAGGTATAGTTTCATGGTGGGCTTAAGCTATCGGAGATAGTGCAAGTCACACTCCTGCCTTTCATTTGCACTGAGCCTTGGCTGGCAGCACGGTAAGGTAGTCAGTGAGCTGAACAAGAGGGTGATTTTTTTTCTTTTTTTTTTTGAATGACGGCAGACTTGTGGTGCATCAACTTGTGTTAGCTTTAAATACTGTAGAAGGACCCACAAACGAAGGACATACTCAAATCAAAGTTGTATTAATTTTAAAATCAGAGCAAACTTAGTACAACTACACAGTAAAAATAAGTAAATAATCTTCTGTGCCTCCCTCATCTTTTTTATTTTTGGAGCTTGTGAATAAATCTTATTTTAGCAAAATGCTAACCTGAAGACAGTGAGTAAATAATCAAAGTGTTCTTTTGGTGATTATGTATGGTAGAGTTGTTACGTGCTTCTCCCATCTTTTCACAGAGGGCATTTTCTCCCACCTTTTTAATTTATTTGCTTGTTCTCTTTTTTTTTTTTTTTCCCCCCTATGTTATACTTTATTTTACAGCGGTACAGAAAAAAAGAAGGAAAAACCTCCAGGACAGAAAGAAAAAAAAGAGGAATCTCATTCTAATGATCAAAGTCCACAAACTCAAGCATCACCTTCTCCCCAGCCCTCCTCACAGACTCTCCAAACACACAGGCAAACTCAAGAAAGCAAGAGTTCTGCTCCAGCTAAAAGGTTTTCACAGTACCACAGTACAGAACTAGAAAATGATTGTAATGATACTGAGTTCATATTTGACAACAAGTCATGTGAAATAGTTCCAATCTCATGATCAAGTTAATAAATGTTTGGTATTTTTTTGTGCTAGAGAAGATGCATTCAACATGCATTGCAACAGAGCAAGTATGTAAAAATGCGATTTTTCTTTGAGTAAATTTTTAAGATGACAAAGATTTTTTTCTTCTCTGTGATTGAAAACCTAATATGGTAAATTACCTCTAATCAGTCATTATTCTAAAATACTTAACGATGACTCTGACTTGATCCTGCTCAAAGTACACTCTATAGGTTTTGTCTGGCATAGCTGAATTGTGGAGTGTATTTTGCACGTGGCCATTTACTACATCTCGTAACAGCATTTGCTAAATACTAGTATCATTGCAACTTTTCCTTTGGGAGTTTTTCTTCTCAGATTATTCTATAAAGTGACTGCAGTTTGGATTTTTTTTGCAGCCCTTCCCTTTTCAATTCCTGCTATGTTGCAGGATGGTTCACTTCACTGTTTATTCTGATTCTTTACATGAGTGAAGTTCTGGTTTTACACCCAAATCATACAACTGCTTGACTTGAGTGAACACAGAAGTTTATTTAGAATTGCCTCTAAGTTCCCATTCATTTTAGTGGGAATTAAGCACAGAAAAAATGGTAGTCTTTTTTTTTTAAGTCAAGGAAATGGATTTTAAGATTTGGGTGATTATTTCTGAGTTTCAAAACTATGCAGATCACTCAGTGTGGTTTCTTTTTCCTTTTTTTTGATTCATTGTCACCTTATTGTTTTGCAAGGTATGAAATTTTCTTTTACTGTTTGGCATTTAGGAGACTGAAACAAGCTCTTAAATAAATGAAATTTAGTCTTCTGAAATTTACTGTAGTTCACAAGATTATGTTGTCTTGCATTGCTCAAATTCACAGCTCTAATAAATATTTAAACTTTCACTTGACTGATGCATGTTATAACACTCCATAAAGGCTCTGTCTCCGTGTCTTGCACAAACTCTAAGTTGTCTGAAGCTGAACTTGCGGCCTGTTGTTCTCCTGCCTGGTATCTCACTGTAAAGATGTTTGCCTGAAGTCTCGCTTACTAATCTTTTGCAGTGTGGGGAAAAAAATAAATGCCTTTTTTAGTCGCCTAAAGGTTTAACTTGATTTGATTAACTTGTTTGTCGCAGGACCTTTCAGCCTCTTGAGGTGCTGTGGGAGGAGCTTGCCATTTCTAAGGTTGCAGTTCAAGACTTACTCCTGCAAAAAGCATTTCTGACGGGATGAAGTATAATACTGTTAGCAGGACATGTGCAGACTGTAAATCAGCTGGTTGAAGAATAATTTGAGCTAGATCACTTTTGAACGTTTTCCGTGATTAAGATGTGTGTGAAACTAATGAACTAGTGACTGCAAAACTTGCAGGTTCCCATTAGTGTAAATTGGCTACCGTAAGATTGCTGAAATGTTATATCTCAATTCATGGATTTAATCGTCTGTAGAATTGGGTCAAACCTAATTTGCCTTATTCATGCAAGAAGTTTGCAGACAGTTGTTTCAAAAAGATTAAAGCCATTAATGTGGTTTAGAATGTGCTATCTGCAAAACAGACATATGAAACTATAATCTGACAGAGCTGTTCTGCCTCAGAAATCAGTATGTTAAAACTGGTGAACAGTTAATCAGGGAAAAAAATTCTGCTTTTCTTTGTTACAGTCTTAAGTAACTTTTTAAATAATTTATTCTTTAAGGCTAATATACTGTAGCCTCATTTTTTCCCACTTTTGTAATTCATTAGCAATATAGTAATGAAGTATAGAGTGATTTTGATTAAGTCTTTGTGTAAGAGCATTTGGAGATGGAAAGGAATGGATAAAACATTTGGCAACTGTCTTGCTCAATTGTTTTCATTCATCCAGTTAGAACTTTTTGACTAATCTTTTTTTCCTGTTTCATGCTTCAGCTTGAAGGAAGACCTAGCTCTGCTTTTGTCTCCTGCTGCTTGATCTGTCCATTGCATACCAGTTCCAGTTATTATTGTCTTATTATCTTGTCATTTTAAAATATATTTTTGTTTCTTCTAGCATAAAGAAATCCTTGACTGCTGAAAAACCTCACAGTGCTTGGGAGAGTTCGGATGACAGTCGTAACAAGCTGCTGAGAGTAGCATCAACATCTAAATTAATATCAAAAGTGGCAAAGAATGCAGACAAGTATGTATCAGTTTGGTACATAAAAGCAAGTGAACTTTAGAGTCAAAATATTATGAAATTGCATAACTTTAGTGAACTTGTTTGTGTATATGCTAAGACCATTTGATTCTTTGTAGGAGTAATTACTTGCCAGCTTCCCACTTTGTTTTCACACACTTAGTTTCTTTTTTTGACTTTGTTGAAATTTTGCTGAGTTTGTTGAAATTGTTTTGTTGACTTTCTGACTGACCCCTCTCCCATTTGCCAAGATCCCCCAGCGTGCTGGTAGCTTTTCCCAGCTTGATGTCATCTGCAGATTTCATACATCTGCTCATTAATCTTCATTCAAATAGCCATTCAAATAGCTATTAACTGGTCCAAGGCAGAACTACCTGAAAACCCCTCCCACTCTGACAAAGAAAGGCTCTTCAGACCTTTCAGAGTAATTTCCAGTCTTTTTATGATCGTGTCTGTAGTGCTCTCCTTAGCTTGCATATAAGACTGTCAAATACATACTTAAGAGTCGAGAGCGGTACAAGTGCATTCCTTCTTTCCTAGGAATGGGAGGAACAAAAACATCTTAAATTAATCTTAGGTGTGGATATCGGCACGTTTACTAAAAACTTTATGGTTAGCCTGAAGAGTTCTGCAGAGCAGTGAAGTGCTGTGTGTCAGGGATTAGGGGTTATATATTTCGCAAGTATTTCTTTTCCTTTTATAATTGGTTTTCAGTGTTGGAATTTAAAAGCCCTTTGGCAATTTAGATAATAGCAGGGTACTGCTAGGTAATATTTTGGAATGAAAAAAACCTCTGTCTTGATTTCTACTTATCAAGTTTCTTTTCTTGGTTTTTGTTATGCTACTGAAGTATCTGTCACAATGTGGTATATATTTCAAATTTGCTAATAAAATAAATTTTATTGACATTTTGTATATTGGTTCAGGCATGGTCAAAATAGAGGTATCTTGTTTCATTTTCCTGTGATTCTGCTTATTTTCTAAAAGACTTTTAAATGCTGCCCTTCTACAGTCTCTAATCTAGAAAAAAAAAACAGGTGTCTAACAGAAGAGCGGACAAGGAAAGATTAGGTTTAATTATTGTTAGAGAAAGTTGTCTGTTCATAACCTGAAGCTGTTGTATCTTAAAGTATTTGGCAAAAAATAAAGCTTCCACCATTATCAAATGTAGACCATCATATGATTGAAGACTGGGTGTTGTATTGTTTGTGTACCTTGTTCTTATGCTCAGATATATAATAAAAGCACTATTTGCATTCAAGAGCAATACACACTAATGCTCATTTCTTACTCACATCCTGTGTGCCCAGTTTCTAAAAGAATTGGTTGGTATCGTGCAAAGACATATTGTTATATTGCATTTATCGTTCACAGTTAAGAAATGTTGGCCTAATCTGCCTGAAGTTACCCGAGTCTTGTGCAAGGGAGTAGAATTCAGCCCCTAATGTGGGCCCCAGGACAGAAATGTTTTACATATGCTTTACGCTACCAGCCCAGGATATGAACTTCGTTTAGTAAGCTCAGTCTTTAAGCCAGCACTGAGCTGTAAATCAGTCTGATAAAGCCATAAGAAGTAAGAGGGTTCCCATGGCAGCCCATCATTTAGTGTTTTTCAGGCAAGACTGGGAATCCAGTTTTAATTTTTCCTTTGGCAGTGTGGTGAAGGGTGATTCTACCAATAGCCAGAGATGACTCTCCTTATGCATATGCTTGACCCTTTGTCACTGTTACAAAAACTTGACCTCCATCCAGCTAAAAATACTGGATGCCACTCATACCTTCCTGCTGAATTTCAAATGAATTCAAGAGGTTATTTTATGCAATACATTCTCCTGTCAAGGAGTGTTATTCTGGTAAGAAGTAGCTCTGATGCTGGAAATTACTATTTCTTCCCTCTTCACAAAAGACGATTGAGGTTTTTTGTGAGTAGTTCATTCCCGGTTCTGGCGAGGAGAGACATCTCAACTGTGCTACTTTGAAGACTTTGTGTTGTGCATCCAGTAATGCTGTGTGGATCCAGTTTAAATGAAACTGCAACTTGCTTACATTTAATCCATGTGGCCAACAGGGTTAATTCCTAGAAAAAATTGTGTTGTTGTGTGCTGACAGCTTATTTTGACAGGTGTTAAATGCTTTGCATGCAGGCCTGAGGGTGTTTGGCAGCTTAAAACATTTGGTTATTACAGGTTTGCTCTCTCAAAATGGAATTTTCCATGCACAAGGAATAAGCCCTTCATAATTTATTTTTAAAAGCTTTTTGTATTTTGTTGTTGTCACAGTAATTCTTAGGAACCCTTGCCATGGGGCCAAAGACTTCAAGTTACTTGAAAGGTACAGTGAACTGCATAAAATAATATATGGGTAAAAATGCACTATGATGACCAGGATTAGTTATTTAGCATCCTGTACGACAGTTACACTGTACACAGAATCTGATGAGATAGCCAAATGCAATAATATGTAAGAACTAGGTGGTATTGGCTTGATAAGCATTTCACGTATTATTAATGATATTATTTTGAATTTTTCCCCAGGCACAAAGATGTCATCATCAGCCAAGGTAAATAAAATCACTTATTTTTAAATACTGGAGGAAGCTGGAAAGATTTTCTTTTGACTGAATAGTATTTCCTGTAAATAAATACATTGGGATGTATGCTTATGAAACAGGGATATAGAGCTAAAATAGCATTAATAATTACTCCAAGAACTCTCCTGGCCAAACGTTACTCAAGACCTGTATAAGGATCTTGGAAATTACGGAGAAATGCCTCTTCAAATTGGATCTTTAGGAAAGACTGAAATTTTGGGTGGTTGGTGGGAGGATTCATTTTACTTTTGTGAAACAAAAAACGTTTTTTTATTATTTTCTCTGTGTGTATGTGCATAAAGAGAGAGGTTATGAAAACAAGTCTAAAGTTTTGACGTATGTGCCAGTCTTCATCCAAGCAGGTGTGAGTGAGACTTTAGAAGTAGTTTTAAGATATTTTATTTCTGTCCCATAACCAGCAAAAATGTCAACTCGTGAAAAAAACAGCCAAGGTAAGAATTAAGCTATGCCCGTTGGTCGCTTTCTAATTTAGTGCTCTCACGAATCTTTTATTTGGCTTTTCACCATCAAAGAGCATCAGTGCATGATCTCTTAAAAACTTTGATCATTTAAATAAATATTTCAGCTTTCTTATGGAAATATATATGCATATGCACGTTGCAATCTATGTGGGGATTATTTGGGGGTAGTCTAAAATAAATTACTACATGCGTAATTTCCTCAGAGAGGAATGTGTGTTCAAATACGGTTCTAGAATTCTTGCATTGTTGCCTAAGATATCAGAATATTAAGAACTGCCAACTAAAAGATTTGTTTTATCTCAGCTTTCTGTCTTTCCAATATTACAACATATACACACTGATTAGACAAGAACAGAGACTGAAGGTTTTAATGTAGTCTCCTAAAATGAAAACTGAGTCTCTTGTAAAGTGTATGTCTTTGCACCGATGAATCTCGCATTCTGTGGCTACCTGCTGCTGCTGGCTTGTTCAGACAGGAAAAGGAGCTGCCTATCTGAACATGGTGGGACGTGACAACAAAAGAAATCCACTTGTGTCGCAAAACTACTCTGCTTTGGTGTCCTGCAAACTGTACTGAAGCATGCATTTTCAAAACTAAAGCATGTAACCCAAGTGCATGCTGTGCACAACATATATCTATGTACAGAGGCTCTGTCTCATGCTTTCTTGCTGCTAATTAACAAATCTGTAGTCTCCAGATTCGGTGCTGTAGGCAAGATTACATTATACACAGTTCGATTGCTTTTGGTCTCCTCTGGATTTTCTTTGAAAAAGAAAAAAAAACCCACTCACATTTTTTGGAATGTAATATATAAATTGTTGTAATGAAAGCAAAATCAACTTGAATCCAATTGCTTTATCTTTTTCTAATTCATAGAGAAATTACAGATCTAAAAATATTCTAAATTGATGCTTACCAAGAGCATCCTTCAAAGACAAGAGGGGTGAAAGAGGGTGCATAAGCATCAGGAACAAAGAAGAAATGTTTCTTTATGGCAGGTTGCTTAACACCGGCTGTGGAATGGTATATATGTGCAGCGACGGTTACTGTAAAAAGAAAACTAATCAGTAGTGCCCAGACCAGCTGCAATTTAGCTTTGCAAGAATTAAACAAAACTGTTATATTAAAAATACCCTTTCTACCAAACACAACTTTTCACAAAGCCAAGTTGCATACAGCTAAAATAGCTTCAATACTAATTCTTTCCTTACAATGTGCTTCTACAATTCTACGTGTTCTGCCAAGAATGGGCCGTCCTTCGGTTCTCTCATCCTGGTAGCTATAACTTATGTGGCCTCAATGTGTACCCTGCTACCTGTTGTGTTACTCTGCAGATGATGTGAGCTTTCACTGCATGACGAACGGGTACCTTCCATGTGTGTCATGCCATAGTCTGTTCAGAGCCCAACTGGAACGAAAGAGAAATATGATGCAGATGACAGTGGCCCCACATATGTGGAAGATGGAGAGAGTGTCTTGTCATAGAAAATGCATTTACTAGCATTTTAACCGTGTAGTGGCAAAACATCATTCTGCCTTTAACATGGATGAAGTTGCAATTAGCAGGATTCAGCCTCCAAAGATTTTTTTTTTTTTTTTAATATGGACCAATGAGTGTATTTTTTGACAGCTTTTAGCATATGTGTCTCTGTGTGTGCAAGGCTGTGTTAGGTTTTGTGTTGTGTTTGCTGCCACAGAAGTAGCCACCCGTTAGTTACTGTAGTTGCAGAGGGTCCCCCCATCCTTTCTGGTATAAACTTAGCAATAGTCAGCCAATTCTCCGTAGTGCAACATCCTGTTCAGGGCAGGTCACTTTAGCCCGTTTTGTACTTGATGGTTGCTGCATAAATAAACCAATTTGCAGTTGGAACCTTGACCCAACCAGTCAGAAAGTTGAAGAGTTGCAGAGACAATTAATGTGGTTTCTGGAGGTAAATCCCGTGTGGCTGGACAGAGTTGTCTTGGGCAGGGTGGGATGAAGGGTAGCCTTTGCTCGTGCTGTTTGTGCAGAACCTTCCTGTTCTGCAACCCAAAGGCATGAAAAGTTATAGTTGCTTTAACGCTCCTTTGTGGCTTGCCAGCCTTTGCCTCTAGAGGCTAGCAGTCTTTAACATGGTGTTAATTAAGTTACAGCAGCTCCCCTAGCTGCTCATTTCATTAGGCTGTATGTGAAGCACTGCGTACGCCACCGGCACACACCTCCCATGCTAACGATTGTGTCAATGCACTTCCTAGAAATTGTGTGAAGGAGACTCTTGGGAAGACTGCTGGTGTGCAAACTGTCAAGCTTCAAAGCAAATCTATGTAAAAATACTTTGGTGTCTTTATACATCGTTAAAATAAGCTTGGAAACACAGTGAAATTGCAGGTTATCATAGCAGAAGGTGTTTGCATGAGATAATAGGATGGAAGATGACAATTCTGCATAGCTTTGAACATCCTGGAATCACTTGGTTTCCTTTTTTTGATTCAGCTATTAAAGAAACTGCTTTGAAACATGTCAGTGTAGTAGTGTATCACAAAATGTAGAGAAATATGGTTTTGCACATTTAGTTCTTGGAATCTTATTTTTCTAGCAGCAGAAGTTACTGCAATATTATCTGTGTTGTGACCATCTGTGCACGTTCATTGTGATTTCTGTTGATAGTATGTATTGGCTATAAAAGTGAAAGACTTGAGGAGGAAGTGACGCTCATAGATGAGCTTCAGTAGTGAAAGGCATTAGCTTCAATGTCTGAATTGACTTTGGTACGGAGTCCCCCAGAGAGCGTGCTGCCGGTGTTGCGTGTAAATGTCAGCAAGACCTAGGCAGTTCTCTCCTCCTGCCAGCAGCAGCAGCATGGGGAGCTGCAGCCTGCAGCCGCCTTGCGGGCAGTCGCTTGCGTTTCCTCTGTTTAACACCACGCCGAGGCCATGGATGTTACCAGTGTTTGTCACGTATCTTCTATCTCAGTACACAGTTTTGTTCCCTCCGTGCCATTACCTCTCCCGCTTGGGTAGGGTTGCATCTACTCCACCATTAAGGTTAGTCCTGAGCTTTATGCATCTGGGTATATGCTGAAGCAGAGGTAATACAGACAGGAACACTTTGGTGATGCCAGCCCAGTGAGGGAAGTATTATACACACTTCGATATATTTGTTGAAGAGATTTTTGGGTTTAGGTTTTTTGGCTTATTTTTGAACATTTGTTTGTTTATTCTTGAAAATCAGGACAACCTTTTCACAATGAAATCCAGTACTAAGGAGGTATTAAAATTCTGTGAAAATCCAATAAAGCTATGGGTGAACAGGTGCTTACTGTAGCCTTAAAAGGACACTAGCTAAAGTTATTCTTTTAAATTCTTTCCAGCAGGTGTTTATAATTGCCTATAAAAGCCATCTTGCTTTTCACTTCAGCAGAGACATTTTTAAAGTATTAATCATAAAGCATTCATATTTTTATACCCAGAAGTTAAAGACCTGGCTTATTTTAAGATAAAAGGTAATTTTTTTCACTGAGATTCTATGTTTGAGTTTGGTTTTCACTGATAGCAACTCCATATATGAATCACTTGTTCACTTATTATAAAGTAATAAGAGACACTTAGACGTTTTTGGATGGCAATAAAAACCATATGTGAAAGAATTAATGAAAAACATTCACTGCATTCCTAAGTTTGTTTCTTTTTAGATTGTGCTTTATTAGTTTCCAGTACTTTTTCTTCTGTTAGTTTAACTGTGCTATAGTTCTAACTTCACAGAACGGGGCAATCATGAAGCACACAATGGAAAAATTTACCCTGCTGACAGTGTGTCCTGTCCACTGAGAGTGCAAAATTCCATCACTACCTTGGATCTGTTTTTTCATCAGATACAGATTTTCTGTCAGATGCTTATTGAAGGTGCTTATGTACCTGAGGGCAAATGGAGACCCAGTCTATCTCGTTATGATTGGGCTGCTTGCTCTCATTCAGGCACAGTGCATATTATTAAAAACCATAGATACTGTCAGAAAAACAAATTAGTATTTGGGAGATATTTATCATTGATTCTTGGTGAAGCCAGGATTTTATTATTTAAGTAGGAAGCATTTAGATACAGTCTTATTGAACTTGTTTGTGTCCAGTACTCCTTTTTGAGTCTTTTGAATAAAAAGCTAGAGTTTTAATATTAAACTTGAATTATTTCAATGCAAATGGTAACTGTTGTTAATACCTAGATTCTTAATGTCACCTGGTATGTGCAGAAACAGGGTTTTAACTATGATTTATTTAGGAAGTTATATAAAATTAATAACCAAAGCTCTATGAAGAAATCACAAGGCAAAGCTGTAAAATCATTCCAAACCGAGGCAAATCTCTCATCTCATCGGCTTTTTTCAGCTGTTTGGTTTGCATTGCACCAGCACTCAATAGCGACGGTGCATGTCTGCTTGTCAGGCTCAGCAAGCATTGACACATAGCTCAGGGTGAGAAATGGCAGACCTGCAGCTGCATTTTAATTCCACTGTAACTTAAAATGTAATGGTCTGGGCATGGTGGCTGAATTTGGTTGTATTCATCTCTGTGCTGTTAGCACTGGTTTAAATTGGAAGCAGGCTTCTAAGCTTTTGTCCCTCAGGTTAGTGGTCCTACAGAGTTCTTGGACACAGGCCTGAAAGCAGAAAGCTTGTGGGAAAGAAGCTATTTGTAGTATTAAAAAGCATAACTTCACTGGTCAAGCAACTAGAAGGTGAAGACAGATTAATAAATGTACTCTGGATGTGGTAGTTTATTGTATATTATTACAGAGTTCTGCTTGGCCAAGCTAGTTGGAGTCTTTTGGGGTTTTTCATTTGCTTCTACTTCACTTTAAGGGTAAGATTCAGATGCTAAACACAAGTAGAACTGAACTGAGGGTTTTGATGCATCAGTCCATGTCGCTCTTTCAAACTAGATGGGCTGGGACCTATTGAAAAATAGTCACTAATAATTTGCAAGATAAGGTTATTGTAGTGATTCCTTAAGAATTAAACTTCTATCCATGTAGAAAACCAGATAATTTTGTTATTTATTGACTATTATCTACTCTGTGTGTGTGTGTATTTAATCTATTGCATGCTCATTAGACTTCCCATTATGCATACACTTGCCAGCTGAAGAGCAGTTAATTACAGCACAGATTTGTGGGGCTACCTCAGGGTCTGTCTAAATAATGAGGAGTAGCATGATATAAAATACATTCTTCTAATATTTTGTCCGGTTTTGTTGAAGAAATCAGTAACTGAGGATGAGGGCTTGTCATATGCTTCTAGGAGACTACTGTGTATTCCTTGACAATTTCATTTTGAGGCATATTTTTTGGAAACAAGGAGGATTTTGATTTTGTCATGTCACTGTCTTCAAATTTCTGAAGGCTCTAAACAGTAGCTTTCGTGTCTTCTGAATCGCTCTTCTCTGTAGATACTTCTGAGTTAATCTACAAAGACTTCTTTGATCTTTTTTTTCTGCTCATTTCAGTTCTTATTATTTTTATTGTTTTCCTCTGAAAACCTTCCATATTCCCCTAAGAATATGATTCACGGAAAGTAATAAATTGCTTAAGTGGCATTGCATGAGTCTTTCTGTGCTGACTTCTTGGAAGCACTAATATCAGCCTTTCAGATGGTTTGTATTGTATCTTTGCTATCTGTTATCACCTGCAGTGTTCTTCATTGGTCTTCCAGCTTGCTTTTCCTCAATTGCTGGGTTTTACACTTTCTTCCAAGAGTGGATTAATAGGCATTGTTTGAAGCTGAATTTTACTGTTACTTTTGTGATGCTTTTTCTTTTTTGTGGTTTCGATGTTGTGCATCCGTCAGGCTGGGCTGGACTGGGCTAGGCTGGGCTCAGCTGTGATGTTCCTCCAGCTCATGACATGGGTTTGCAGAGCCTCGTGGCTGATCGGTGCTCAAATCCACTTTTAGGTGGGCCCTTGCCAAGTTGCTAGGTTCTGTCTTTGTGTCACTCTTCCTGAGCGATGTTTTGTGTCCCTTCAGCTGACTGGAGCCATGGTGTAGTCAGATCAAGTGTTTCTGCATCTTTGGGGCTGAGTTAGTACTTTCCCCAGACCTCTGGGGATCCCACAGAGAACTGAGACCTGCATGGAGTTTGCTTGGGTCCAGCACACCCAGAGGGTTCCCATGTGAGGCTAATAAGCCTGAGCCGATCCTGGGAGCAAAAATTGGGCGTGCTGGCCCTGTGTCCCCTGGCACTTGTGCAAAGTGATCATTGAGACTCCAGAGGTGAATTATTGCGGAGCCAAGCAGAGTTTGGCAAGGGCTGCGAATTTGAGCTCAAAGCTGCAGAAAAGCAGCTACAGCTGTTCCCGGTAAAGAGCTGGCCCCTGAAGCCAGAGCGCTGCATCCACTTGATGCTGCCTTTTGTAGCAACCCTGGGCCTGAGCTATTCCTTTTTGTGTGACGTGGATAATCCATGGCACCTGGGTATGCTATCTACAGAGCTTCAACTGTACTCTGAAGTTTGTTTGATCCATATTTGAAAGGATTTATAGGACATCTGCAGTTGCAGATTAATTAACTTTACAAGCAACAAGATCCTTTCAGGTATGCCGTCCTGCCCCTTCCCCCCTCAAATGCTTCTGCACAGTGGGTAGTGGGGTCTGAACATCTCTTTATATGGGGTAGAGAATTTTTACTTTCATACCTACTTTTCAGGCTGGAAGATACCAGAATTGTTGAGGATTTTTTGTTTGCTGTTTTTTTTTCCCCCCTCACTCTCTTTAAAACTTCTGACTTTATCTCCCCTATACCCCCTTACCTCTGTATTTGTTATGAGATGACCAAGACTCTCTTTTCTTCCAAAAGATCAAGTGAGGGGGAAAAAAAGTCTTAGACATACTACTTGTACCTGGGAATAGTGAGAATGCAAGAACGAAACAGATAGTCTAATGCTCTTGAGCATTCAGTTGAGCCAGTATGCTATGAAAGAGTTAAATCACTGGTTTTCTTAACTTGCAAATACAAGAATTTGGCCTCAGGGAATTAGTTGCTGTTTGAGAATGGTTTTGTTGATATGCTGCCATCCTCTCTAGTATTTAAAAAGATTTTTGCATTAATATTATATCTGCCCTACAGGTTATTCTGACGAAAGGAAATTTACAGTCTTAGGCAAAAATCTTTCAGTGGGTTGTCTCTTTTTTTTTTTTAATCCTTCCTCTTCTGTAGGGCGAGGCTTAATCAAGTTATACCTAGCCTATGTCTCTCTAACAAGTGTGTTAAATATGTATTTTCAACAGTAATCTTGAATAACATGCAGCTAGCTAATAAAAGCAAAAAATGTTCGTTCTTTAATGGGGAGGTTCAGAGCGCTAATTTGTATCTGAATGCCCTGCAGACAGTGTTTTCCCTGAGCTCCAGGAGAGCCTCTTCTCTTCTGGCCAAAGACCTGACTGAATTCCTCTTGGACTCTTCATCTCTCTCATCTGCAGAGTCCGACAGGTGCAACTGGCTCCATCCATATGAATTTCAGTTGCAGCTTGTCTCCGCTGTTCTAAGAAGCAATGAGAAATTTGATGCTAAATTTGTGGTGTCATTTTGCACTGATCTTTTGGAACCAGAAGTGCCAAGCACAATGTTAAATCAAGAATTTGACTTGCACAAACGAATGGTCTTTTCTAAATACACTCAGGTTACGCTGTGCTTTAATTTATAGGAGTGTGAGCGCCAGATTTTAATAAAAGGTCATTATTAATACGTTACTCTTGGTTTTGGCCAGTGTTATTTTACCTCTGTAAAATACATAGTAGAAAAAAATATTTTGGTGGAAAAATGAGACATGTTACTAGTTGGGAGTAATTATCTAAACATTTGTGTCAAACTAGTGACAACACTGATCTTTAGCTTTTCTCAGCAATGCAACTAAGCAATGCACATTTGGTAAAATAACTGTTGTTTCTAATTTAGCTACTGGGAAGTGATTTTCTTCTTTGATATTTGATCTGAGGCAAGTTTTCTGCTGTTGTCAGTGGATGGACTCACAGAGTTCTCGTTCAAAGGAGCTGTATTTGTTCTTAGAAAGAAGCGGGACAACTGTTTTTCATCTTCTCGCTATTTGTTCTTTTGATACTGGACTTAAATGGCTCAACTTTCATTGTATTAATGTTCTAAATAAGGAAAAGCCTTTATGCATGTGTTAGTTTTACATTGCTTAATTATTACAGTTTCTGTTCAGGAATTATTTTTTGAGCCTGTGTCTTTTTTTGCACTAGCTTTCAGTTATATTTGGACTGTTGTAGGAAAATTCCCTTCTCTTGCCTCCAGTGCAGAGTAAATGTACTATCAGGGTCAAAAGCCACACAAAATTCAAGTAAAATGAATTCTTGGTCTCAGAAGGTTGACTTGAGCACACTAGAAGTGGAAAAGGAGTCAGAGTGATTGTATCTTTTAAGTCTGGGAACTTGGTAAATTTGCTAAAGTGTGATCTGTTTCACCAAACAATTAAAAAAAAAAAAAGTTAAAACTATTAAGCATCAAGAAATCAAACTACAGCGTGTTAAGGGGAAAAAGAAGTTTTTGACAAATTAAGCCATATGTGGCGTGAAATCTTCAGAGTGAGTGTCACGCATGTAGTAGAATACTTTTAGCTAGCTTATGTTCGGGTACATGGATTCATCGACCTAGTTAAGTTTGAGCAATGCTGTGACAAGTGATGTTAAAACCATGCAAGCTCGTGGGTAGTTCTTTCTCTGGCTAGGAGTTACTGAACATATTATATGATTTGGTCACCGTAGATTTTTCCTGTATGTGTCAATGTTGTCCAAGTCATTGCTGTGTGCTAGGATCATCACTGCTGTATTCAAAGCTAGGGCTTTCCGATGTTTTCAGAGCTGGGGTGGTATTCCACAGAATTTCATACAACTCTGATAAAATTCTCTATGATCAAAAATACTTCTTTTAAATAACCTAGAATATTTACCATGTTTTTTTATTAGACTGATGATTGTCGGTCTTCTGTCTTGTCTAGCTGTGGAAGAAAGATCTTGAGTGTCAAGAATTCATTTCCAAACTTTGTGCAAGACTGCTTTATATCTTTGGTGGATGAACATAGTTGCAGGTTTTTCTTCTCTCATTCTCTTCTGACTGCAGTGAGACAGAATATGTTTCTGCAGTCTGTATAGTAGGGGTATTTCAAATTCAGGAAAACGTAGAGACCCTGGCTTGAGGTTGGTCTTGCTTACAACTTTGATTATTTCTCAATCTTTGCATCTTTTAAAATGTTTCTGTAAGGAAGAGACTATTTTGGAGTCTACATTGCTTCTGCTGTCACTGAAATTATCTGCTTTCTCTTGCGTTTTTGGATCTCCAACTTTCACTTGAGCTGTTAAGCTGTAATTCTGTGGGAATAAGTTTGAGTTTCTCATAATTTCAATTTTAGATGTTTTAGGGAATGCAAAACATAGATTGCACATTGATGCAGTCTGAGTAATAATCTTATGCTTAATTGGAGACATACTTACAAGCAATCCGTGGGCATTTGTGGGAAGTCTTGCCTCATGCTTATCTTTTGAAAGAAATACAAGTAATTGTTTAAAGATCTTAATTTTAGAGCTCAATATTGGTTGCATCAAATGTGACTAGAGACTTCTTAATACTGTATCGCTAATTCACAGCTATTCTTCTGCTCCAGTCCTCCTCAACTATTTAGATTTTGGTTTGAAACTCTGAGTTCCCTTTGTCTGCTGTGATTTTCAAATCCCTACTCATAAAAAATATCGGAGTTCCGGATTCACAGCAGAATACTATATTACTTTGGAATTATGATATTAGTTACATTAACAATGGATATTAATTGAAGAGTGATAGAAAGTTACCATTTCATTGATGCAAGAATCGGTGAAATACTTGAGTCTTTGTCATCAGTGCTTTACGAAATGAAACTCCTGTGTCAGCAGCGTTGGAGGCTGGCATTAATTCTTGTGGATTTGAGGCCTGATTTAATCATAGTTAAACAGCAGTACAGTGCTGGTCTTGCTGTGTGGGTAGGGTGTAAAGGCTTTTAAAAGTCTCCAAGGGCTTTTCTGATCGTCTGAAGTTCAAAAATGATTATTATCATACTGTGAAGGGAAGACTCCTGTAGGGCACCTAATATTCTAGTTGCAATTGTGTATTCCTTAAATCCAAATGACTTACCTTCCAACGCCTAGCTAATGTGTTTGACCAAGCCACTCAGCTACTCTGTAATTAGTTTTCTCTGGTGGAAAATAATCTCATGTTCCTTGAAAAGGAACTCCTAAAGGCTTGTGAAGTGCTCAGATGCCCCAACAGAGACACACATGTATTTTGTCACTACTATAGACAGTGTTACAGCTGGAGTCAGAAGCTGTTGCTTCTTTCCGTTCTTCAGGATATGATGCAATACGCAATAGCATGCAATTGGAATGATTTCAATAAATTAATAATTCAGGTTAGTGTATTAGTTTGTGATGATACATAATTTCAGATTATATTCCTCAGCAAAGCTTTTGACACTTTTTCCTGCAGTATCCTTGTGTCTTAGCTTGGCCGTTATGGTTTGGATAGGTGGGCAGTGAGGTGGGTAAAAGAACCAGTTGGATGGTTGGCCTCAGAGGATTGTGGTTAATGGGTCATACTCTACCTGGTGGCCAGTAAGTGGAGTCTGCAGGGGTCTGTCCCGGACCTGTCCTGTTAAACATCTTTAGCAATGACCTGGAGCAGGCAACACAGTACACTGTCAAGTTTGCAGATGACAGCAGACCAGGGGGCCCAGCTGATATGCTGGCGGGTAGAGCTGCCAACCAGGGGTACCTGGGCAGGCTGGCGGGATGGGCCTGCAGGAACCTCACAAAACTAAGCAAGGACAAATGCCTGTCCTGCACCTGGGGGAAGGAAGAGCCCCTGGCAGGGATACAGGCTGGGGACAGAGGGGCTGCAGGGAGCAGCTCTGTGGGAAAGGCCCTAGGGGTGCTGGCAGACAGCCAGGTGCCAAGCGAGGTTGTGCCATCTCCATCCTTGGAGGTTTTCAAGACCGGAATAGGCAAAACCCTGAGCAACCTAGTCTGACCTCATTGCTGAGCCTGCTTTGAGCCAGAGGTTGGACTTAAAGACTTCCCGAGGTCCCCTTCAACCTGAAATACCTTATCCTGTGATTCTATGACTACTTATTTATTCAATTTCAGATTTTAATTTGAATTTAAAATGTGCCTTTGTAATTTAATTTGCATGTGTAAAACGTTACATGCTCAGTCTGTTCTATCACAAATTCAACTAACGCTTACTATGTGCGTGCGCACGCGTGTGTGTTTTAGTGTTCCATTTTAAAAAAAAAAAATCTGGGCTTTTACCAAGCTCTCATTTCAAAAGTAATTGTTATATCACAAGTGTTATTTGCATCTCTGTGCTTATTACTGGTTTCTTTTGTGCTTGTTTCTTGTGTAAACTTGCCACATGATTAATATGCTTTTTTTTGTTTCAACAGAGGGAGAATATATCAAGATGTTCATGCGAGGTCGACCAATCACAATGTTCATTCCTTCTGATGTAGAAAACTATGATGATATTAGGACAGAGCTGCCTCCTGAAAAGTTAAAACTGGAGTGGGTGTATCCTTGATATCAGTAACTACTTGCTGTTCCCTTTTTGTCTTGTCTTGCCTTTTTTTTTTCCTTTAGAATCTGGTCTTGTGTATTCTCTGTTCAGAGGTAAAAATTACTTGAAAGTGGAGAAAAAAATTCGATTTAATATAACAATTGAAATGGTTTGTAGCTACTGTATAGTATGACTTTAAGCTGCAAAACATGCAGGCACAGAAAAGTGGTACTTTTTGTTTGTTTGTTTTTCAGTTGAAACTAATTGCGATTTATTTTTAGTGTGAAAGAAAGTGTCTTTGGAGAGTTAGTTTCAGAAATGTCCCCCTCTGCCTCCCACTATATTTATGTAGGCTTTGCGTTCAGAAACATTGTTAGTTTTCAATCTCTGTTCACCTTTAGGAGGTTTTAGAGCTATGAGAGATCTTGAATTTCTTGTTGTCCTTATCTATGGAACGAGGGTTGCAGAAGCAGACGTCATTTGCACTGCTTCTGTGTTTCAGCTCCAAAGTGAAGGGGTTAATTTCTTGGAGACTAGTTTGCATGAAATGCACTAAATAAATTTATCATTTGAAGAATGGAGATGGTCTGTGGCTGACAACAATTCTTCAGGCTTAGTAGATGAGACATTAAGTTCATTATAAGAGATGTGCTTTTGCACACGTTTGGGTCTTGCTGTCACCCCCCCCATCTCTGCAGATTCTTCCAGTATGCTGTGATTGTATAAGTAAGTTTCTTAGTACTTCAGTAAAATAACGTGTCTAGGCAGCACTTGAGTTGGTGTAATAATCTCAAGTTTGATCCTTCTGATGTTGCTGAAAGCAGGAGGATTTTTAGGAATGTTGATGATACACTGTCATATGTCAGGATATGTACAGACAGAGGTTGCCCTTACCTCTCTCAGCATATCTGTTAGTGACTAAGACATACACATATTTTAAGCCACCCCTTGTTACTCACTTTAGGAAAGAAGGTTCTGTATTATTTTTCTTGCCTTTATTAACTAGTAGATGTTTGAAACAGATAATGCTGGGTACTTGGTTATGAAGAGCAGCTGTGGAGCTCATGTCCTCTGAACTATTCAGTGAGACTGTGGAAGCTTAGACCATAAAGGAGGAAAGTTTTGGATTAAAAGTCTGACTGAAAGGAAAATGGAGCTCTTATTTGTGCTTTGCAAAGCTGTGGTGCCCAGCTTTCCCACTGTCACAGCTCTTGGGTGCTGATGCTGGCACTCATATGACTGTGGAGTGAGTTGGGTCAGTCACTGATCTGGCTGAATTTTTTTTTTTTTTTTTTTTTTTTGTGGAGTTAACTTTCAGCAGGATCAACTCATTAATTTGATTTGCCCCACAAACATGCAAGGTGTAGAACTGGCATACTGGAGGAAGATCAGATCTGCCTTTTCAGCAGCAGTGAGCAGTTTGGACTGATGAAAACTGATCATGAAATCACACCCTTAGTTAAGTAGGTGCAAATCCCAGTGTGGACACACTTATTTAATGTCCAAGAACCTTAAGTTCAGGTTAAACCAGTTTCCTGCTGAGGACTAATTAAAGTGAAATAAATCTAGTCTAAACAGACTGTCCATATGTTTTTAGAATCTGTTTGAGGAAATGTCATCCTAAATCAGACCAGTATATTTATGACTGTAGGGTATCTTTTGGATACGATGGTGAAGAAAACAATGAGGAAAAGGCAGTAAAATTTGAGTTGCACAAAATTGCTCTTCAGTTTTGGAGACAGGAAGATAGAGCAGCAGAAGATCTTGTACTTCATACTTCACGCAGGGGTTTAGCAAGGGGAAGAAATCTGCAAGCCAGCCATAACTTCCAAATATGATGGCAAACTGAAGCCTGTACACCTTATTAAAAAGGCATGGGGACAGTGATTCACAGAATATTTTAGTAATGTCAGTGTTTTGCAACTGAAAGGTCAATTGAGTGTTGAATTGTTCAGTCTTTAAGTTTTGTTTTGAACGCCTTTAATTCTCCTGCCTTCTGGATGATTGTTTATAATTGGGCTTTCCTTCAATAATACTGTTTTGGAAGATGCTGATCAACTATGAACAACTTCAAGGCAAGAACAGAAGGGTTCTTGGGGTGGGGTTTTTGTTTTGGGTTTTTTTGGTTTGGTTGGTTGGTCGGTCTGGGAGAGGGATATCCTTTTTAGATGAACTGTGTCCATGTCCTGCAGGTATATTCAACTGCCGATATGCAGTACGGTAGACTCAGTGGAACGCACTTAGCTTTTGTCTGCCCTGCAGATTACTGTCAATTGCAGAAATGCCTAAGCTGCTTGGCAAGATAAAGTAGCTTGTGGGGAAGTCTGAGCTCTTCACTGTGTCTGGTTCCTGAGTGATTTCATTTAAATTTAATCATTTTGTTTGGGTATCCCTGCTTTGTACTGCAGTCTTTCCTACTTACTTCAGAACTGGTTAAAGCATATCTGGCATTCCTAGTAATAGCGAAATGGGCTTATTTAGCAGCTACAGAGGTCACAGTCACTGCTGCTGTTGTATAGACTCTTTCTCCCAAGGTATAGTAGCTCAGTTTCTGGAGGGTATTTCTGACTCCATTTTATAAGATTATTTTTAGCACTGGTGCTCTTCTTTCTAAGAATAATTTAAGTCAGTGGTAAATATACTCTTGAATTCTGGTGTACAGTGGATCACTTTTCATGAGGGCCATGGCTATTCTTAGCCAATTAGAAACAAAAAAACCCCAAACCTAAAAGCTGTTAAGCATATCAAATGTGACAAAACAGTCCTTGTAATTGGTGAGAAAGAGTCACGATATGAAGACAACTATCTCTGAAATTTCCCTGGTTGAAACATCAGTCTCATTGAAAGATTAACATTGAAATTTAGTGGAAACTAAGCACCAAAGTTGTGGCAGCCCTTTTTCTATATAGAGAGACAGTCAATTGTATTAATGTATTTGCTGCTTCGTTCTGAGCATGTGGAGAAGGGAAGAACTGCTGTGGAGCAACAACCCCTCTCGTTTTCTCTCAAGATAGTCTGGGATGCAGAATGAAGAAAGCAAAAAAATTTCTCCCACAAAACAGGTTGTTCCTTTAAATGCTCCTAAAATACACACTCCTAGCAAATGCAGCCACTCTTTGGTACTTTATTATGTAGGAGGGGTAAAGGAAAGGAATGGACTGAGAAAACGTAACCATTTTTTGTGGCCTCATGAATGCCAGAGCTCAGTGGTGGGTGCCAAAATATTTAGCCTTAGCTTTGCATGGTAGAATTCTGCTGTGGAAAGGCATGTTTGCGTAAATCGTTAATACTTTTCTAGGATGAATGTTCAAAGATGTCAATCTTAATAAATCCTTATCAATACACTCTGTATTGTATACGGCAGATTAACAAGATCTGCCTTTCTCCTCTGAGAAGGTATTTAGAATAGCGTTCTTCATGCTTCAGGATAAAAAAAATATTTTCATTGGTTTGTAGCCCATCGTTTTTGAAAGCTAAGTGGTCTGGTTGTTTTGGTTCGGTTTGTTTTTTTTTTTTTTTTTTTTTTTTTATAAAAGGCCATTCTGGAGTTTCTTTTTGTTCCATCAGTGTTTAAAAGAAGAAGAAAGAGGAAAAATTACAAAGTAAATAGTGATGGAGGAGAAACAGAGGCATCCTTTTTTTTTTTCTGCCCTCAGCATAGTGTTGTATCAGCATTTCTTTCGATACCATTTGCTAAGCAAGCCAGTGAATAATCTCTGCTTCAGAGGAGCCATTGTGTTCTTCTGTAATAAACAGAAGACAGCAAGATATAAATCTGTTTTGTTTTCCGTACTCTTAAGAGATTTAATTGACAACTGAATGCAGTGTCTCTCTTTGAACCATTATTTAGTTACCGCATGTGTTTAATTTTGCAAGTGTTCCTGTGGTGTAGCAGTCCTGTGGTTTGCTGGGACTGCAAAAGAGGAAAGGTAGTGTGGTGGGGGATTTTGGGGGGTGAGAGGTGGCCCTGTGGTGGTATTTTTGGTAGCCATTTTCCAGGAAGAATAGAGGCCAGGCTGTCAGCTTAGGAGATGTCAGTTTAGATACTCCCAGACTTGGACTACTGCACCTGCTTTCATTTGTGAGAAAGAGCCAGCTTCATCCATCCAGCTTTCTCCTTGTGGGTCTTTGACTTCCTTTTATTTACCTGATTAACCAGGGCCTAAGGCTAGAATCCTTTAGCTAAAGTTACTTAATGTATTTCCCATATTTTCCTTGCTGCTGCAGGTGTATTAGTTGGCACTGTAGTGGGGAGCTCTCTGAAATGCAAGACATAACAGGAAAAATTGTATTTTTTGAGGCTACAGGGCTACTGTTAAAGTCTGAATTTTGATGTTAATTGTACATAGTGACCCTGGGAACTGAAATACAGGCAGCCAGCCATATTAAAAGTCCACGTGAAGAAAATTGCACCTGTTCAAAAAAAATAACGAGTTGTAATAACATTTGATCAGTGCTAACCAAAGCTGGTTCACAGTGTGTAAAACTTCTGAATGTCATTAGGAGTCATGCAAGTTTCCTAGAAAAATCATCCTTTTTATATATTTTGGGTAGATTTGGATAGAATATTTTTCACTGTGTCAGTTCCTTTTGAGTTTTGTTTTTTTAAAAAATACTCTAAAACAGTCTGAAGAAATATTTCCTGAACTTGGCAGCTGCTGTGCAGAAGCTTGCCTTTTTCTGAAGGGCATTAGGAATTTTCACACGCTTGTTTTAAAAGGCCAAATAGAAGTAATACTCTGGTGCCTGGGGTGCAGATGCACAGCTCTGTTGCTGTAAAAAATGTTAAGCCAGTACAGTGAGTCCTGCTGTTACCTAATGAAACTTCACATGGAGGTTTTTATAAAATGATAACGCTGTATTTCTTTTACTTCAGTGTGTCTTATATATTTTATTTTCAGCTTCAATGAGCATCGCTATTTAAGGGATTTGGTTTCTTGAAGTCCAATTTTTATGGGGTTTGTTTTGTTTTGTTTTTTTCTAAACTGTGTTACTGAAATTGTGCTATAGTTCCAGAGGAAAAACATAAAGGGCATTTGCTGACGTGAGAGCTCCCCAGGAATCCTTGAAGGAGAAAAAAAAAAAAAAAAAAAAGATTGGTATTTTTTTTCTGGTAAACAGTGATTGTGACAACCTTGACTTAAAAAAAAAAAAATATATGTATAGATATGGGTATCGTGGAAGAGACTGTCGAGCCAATGTTTACCTCCTTCCTACCGGAGAAATTGTATATTTCATAGCGTCAGTGGTGGTACTATTTAACTATGAGGAGAGAACTCAGCGACACTACTTGGGTCATACAGACTGCGTTAAATGGTTAGTATATAACATTTGCATGTAAGTATGTGTGTAATAATGCAGAAATTATTTTTTTATTCTTTCCTACTGTATGTCTGAGCTCATTAATGTCATCATAATTGTAGTTATTTTCTGTTTCATCAGTCCCAGTAGATTTCACTGTAGTAAACACTACGCAAATGAATGGTGCTAGAGCAGTTCATGCTTAGGGTTTCTGGCTTAAATGCAAAACAACAGGACATGTAGACAATCTAAGAGTGCCAGATTAGAGAAAGGATCTTAGTGTAAATTATTCGAAATGGATGTCCCAGAAATTAAAAATTGTTGTCAGCCTAATTCTAAATCAGTGATGTACAGGCAGTATGGCAAATGTGTAGTCATAAAGGAGAATTAGAAAACCAAATGGAAAACTGAGCAATAATTTTCTCATTTTTTAATACATGTAAGTACCCATCCAAGTATTAAGACTGTCCGGGAAATTAGAAAGATGTTTGCAAAACAAAACAAGAGAAGCAGGGAAATTGAAGCCAACATCACTGTGGGCGCAAAGGCAGTTGCTGACTTTACGATGTTAGTCTGAAGAGTAGTACACACAATGTAGTGGTGAACATAAGCTCCCTACTCTATCTGAATGGAGAAGAGTTGCCATCTAAACCTCTTTTCTCCTGGCTGTGCTTTGATAACTGTAATTGCTTCCTGGGGGAGGAATGCTGTCAGTCTTGTGTTCTTCACTTTCATTAAAAAACCAGACTGGATTGTAAATGTTTTTGGTGTCCATCACTCTGACCTCTTCAGGCTCCCCCCTGCTCCCCCTTTTCTGTTTCAATGGCTTTCTTCACCTTTGTAATTTTACAGAGAAAGCAAATAAAATGATCAGTCAAAAAATCACTAGGACTAAGAGGATGTGTACTCTGAAGTCTGTTTCTTCACATCAGCTCTAAAGCAAAATGTGATAATCAACAGCAGATTTTTACTCACACTAGTAGTGCACCGTACTGGAGAATTTCATTAGTACAGTTATGTCAGTAACTCATTTCAAGTGGCAGTAATCCCTGACTCCTGGGTGCACAAGCCCTCAGCCAGCTTTTCAGCTGTTTTTTCCACAGGCTCATGCTATCTGTAGGTTTAGGTATAAAATACGCTCTAGTGTTTATAAATACGGCATATAACTACGTCTAGGAAGCTCATCGTGAGACAATATTTTGTTACAGTGGACTCCCAATGTAGTGGAAACCTTAGATTTGTCAGAGCACATGTGGAGGTAGCTCTTCTGGCACTCCTGGTTTTGTGCCAGCAGCCATCGCAAGAGCCGGATTGACCCATTAGTACCATGTATAATGACATAGTCTGATGAAAACCATTCAAGCTGTCTCATTGAAAGTGGGATTTAGGATCATAAGTGTCTTCATGGGCTTCTGTTGAGAAAGGAAAAAAAAATTTACAAAAAACCTCTCAGTTTTGAAGACCTATGACAGCAAAAGCAAGTCATATTTCTGTCTGTCTTAGTCTTGCAGTTCATCCAGACAAAATTAGAATTGCAACAGGACAGTTAGCTGGAGTGGATAAAGATGGAAGGGTAAGTAATAGAGCTGTTGAGCAGTAGTATCTTGTTTTGAAAATCAGGAAAAAGTGTTTTGGTTTTTCTTAATCTCATCATCACCTTCTGTTTGCAGTTTATTTTATGCACTGCATTTACTGAGATATTTTGCTGTTTCTAAGGTAACAGCCTATATCTCTAGCAAAACCCAGTAACAGCTAAGCACTCAGCCATACATCAAAAAGAGCAGAAGCTCATAAAGTCCTTTATCTGTGACATAGGAAACTCAATTTTAATTCTGCGAGTAAATGTGAAGCTTGTAATTGATTTATAAGGCCACTTCATTTCTGTCACATTTCTTGCAATAAGCCTTCTCCCAGAGGAGAACAAGTCCCCAGTTCTGTGGGTCAGTGTACTCTTAAGGCTTCATGAGAGGAACCCAACTTTGAGAATTCATGGAAGGTGTGTCAAGCTTTCCTACAAACTGCCTCATTTGAGAGCAAGTGTGTTTAAATGCTCTTGTCCCTGGCTGTTGGCGAACTCTGTCAGAATTTGAATAATTGGATTGTCTTAATGAAATTATAGACAGAATAAAAAAAAAAAAAAGAGGCGGGGGCGGGAAAGACAGATACCATGAGGTGTAGAAGCCCATTAAATATAACCCTTATTCAGATGTTCAACTCAATTTCTTAGATTTTGTAAGAAATTGGTGTGGGTGTTTTTGTATAGATATTGTTATGATTTCCACTGAACATTTGTTGAATCTCTTGTTAGGGCTGGTTGATTTGTTTTTCCGTCAGTGGGATGATTTATTGTCACTTTCTATGGTGAATGCTGTCCTTAAACCAACTTAATTCCCACTTTATTTGTGATTGTTTCACATTTATGAAGCTAAGCTGGTTTGGGATAGGACTTGTATGAAATATAACTATGGAGATTTTCATTGAGTGGTTGGTGATGGTTAGGGGACTTGGTGCACTAGGGTTGTGGGTTTTGGTTGTTTTTTTTTTTTTCCTACTTTGTATATTAAAAAAAACAAGATTTGATCATTATTTTCAGCTGCTGCATAAGATTACTAGGTCTGGGGTCTGAAATGCAAGATGACTCTTCCGTTATTTGTTCAATGACTTAAATTGGGCAAAGATTTATTTTCACAACTACAAAACGCTACCATACTTAATTTCTCACCTCAACAGCACTGCTGCCATGTTTGTAGCCCAGACATAGGGAGCGAGATTGTCTTGACTCTCACCTTTTGAGCTTCAAGATACTATCCAGCGGCACTGTTAGCACAGGTCATCCTGCATTTCGGTCTGCAGTTTGTAATTCAGATAGCATCTGCTTAACAAAACTTGACACCTGCATATGATGCTTTCACTGTTGATGACGCTGTTTGTCCCATTGCTTTTTCACGCAGCCTCTGCAGCCCCATGTTAGAGTATGGGACTCGGTGAGCCTGGTGACACTGCAGGTTATCGGCCTTGGGACTTTTGAACGTGGAGTGGGGTGTTTGGATTTTTCAAAAGCGGTAAGATGGGTGCAATTACTTGGTGTGTTAAATAATTTATCCGATCCTATGTAAACGAGAAGGAAATTTCTGAAGATTTTTGTATGTGGTTGTCTAGCTGATCTGTTTTGGTATTAAAAGTGTGTCAGTAGAGCTTATGTATGCTTTATAAAACCAGCTGACAGTGAGCTGGCTGGAAAAACAGGAAATGGCACATGTAAAATTGCGGTAACAAACTAGCACAGTGAATAAATAGCAGGCAAGAAAAGCCTTAGCTAGAAATGGAAATCTGTGCTGGGTTTAATGGTTTGGTTTTGTTTGTGAGGGGCTTGGTTTTTTTTGTTTGGATGTTAAAAACAAGCTTGTTAGTGAGATTCGTGAAGACAAATATTAGTGAGTCCTGATAGAAAGGGTAACTTTTCTGCTTGCACAGCTGGAGCAGGTTTTTATCCAGCAACAGGAAATAAAAAAAAAAAATTATTTTGTGCTATTTTTTCCTGGGGAATAATTTGTTCAATTTGTGCCTCTGCTTTTACATAGGAAAAAAAAAAGTGTAAGTCTTGTTACTGGCCCCACAGAATTTATTAGAAAAATCAGTAGCAAATGGAGATGTGCTACTTGGCATTGATAAAGTTCTCATTTCAAAATTGGCAATGAGTTTATTTTTTGTAAAATATGTGTATATTTTAATCTTTAAGCTGCCTTTATATTTTTGCCAAAGCACTAAGACATATCAGACCTCCTGAAAACCCAGGCTGTCGTTCTTGCACCCCAGCAAGAAGAACTAATAGGTGTAAAAAATAAAAAATGCAGAAAAAGAATGTCTGCTGTATTTTGCTAATAGAGGAAGAGATTCACAGGACAGCTGAGGTGGGAAGGGATGGCTGGAGATCACCCCATCCACTGTCCTGCTCACAGCAGGCTCTGCCAGAGAAGGCTGCTCAGGGCTGTGGTCCAGCTGCGTTCTGGCTATCTCCAAGGATGGACACTCAGCAGTCTCGTTGGGTGACCTGTTGAAAAGAAATACGTACACATTGAAATGTTGCTTAGTTAGTTATAGCTAGGTTTTGTCTTTCAGTAAATAAAAGATTTTTTTTTTTTTTTTTTTTTTTACAAATAAGGGAGTAGCATAAATAAAATAGAATAATGTGAGAGGAATGCTGTCATTCCTGTCATTTTAACAAATCAATAAAACTTTTACACTCAGATACATTTTTTTTTTTTTCCAAAGTGAATAAATACATGTTCCATCCTTTTAGAAACAAAACAAAACACTAAGGTATTTTTGAGGACTAGATTTTAGTTTTTATTAGTTTGTTCTGCAGCTGAAACTGATTTTAATACCTTATTACAGTCTCATATGATTCCTCAGTGGACTGAAACAGTGAATGTGCAGTATCTAGAACTGTGTTTTTACCACATAATTCCATTAACCCACGCAAGAGCTGTGTGTATCGCCAATGCTGTCTTCAGGGTGTCTTTCCACTTAATAATTGACATGTATATTTGCATATTACTGCTCATAATAGTATTAGTATTTGGGAATAAAAATTTCAGCCACCTCTATTTTCATAATTTGTTAGAGAATGCGGTTGAACTGCAAGAATCAACTTTAAAATAAATAAGGCCTCCTCCAAATCTTTCTACACATGTCCTTGAAACAACTGGTTTGTGCAAGTATGTGTTGCTGTGAATAAGTATGTTTTTGTTCTAAGATTTTCTGTTTGCTCTTTTGATTCTGTGTAACCATATTTACTATTTTGTTGTAAAATTGTTCAAAATAAGCTGTTTCAGTTATTTAATACCGTAGATGCCAGTCTTTCTGCTCTGTAAGCATCACTTTATTCAGAAAGTGTTGCCTTTGCTGCAGTTTTACCAACTATATGATGAAACTGCTAGTACTTAATGCTTCATGAGGAAAAAATGAAATGTGATTACAAAATTTGATAAAGTTGTGTATATGTGGTGGTGACATTTAAGAAAAAAACACAAGTGGAGCTGTGTGTCTGGCCTCTGAGACCTGAGGAAAAACAAAATATTTGCAGAATAGAAAAAGGGAGAAACCTCTTTGCTCCTAGCATAATATTGCAAACAAGAAAGCAAAAAAAAGACAACGACACAAAAACACACTAAAAGGGAAAGACTTGGTAAGATACCTTTTAAAGCTTTCCTAGAATATTATTTGAAGCATGGTCATTTTTTGTGAAATTATGCAAAAATCTATGTCTGTCTTTAAGAGAAAAGGAAAATACCAACTATATCGGGCTTATAATTACTTTAAAAGGACTTGCTTAATTTATATTTGTACCTTAGTGGTTTTGAAAATACTGCTGCCCTGCCCTGTTTCTAAATGGGGTATGATAGTACTTTGTCAGCACTTCTTTTTTTCTTTTTCCTTTAGGATTCCGGTACTCATTTGTGTGTAATTGATGACTCTAATGAGCATATGCTCACTGTGTGGGATTGGCAGAGGAAATCAAAAATAGCAGAAATAAAGGTAATTATTGCACAAATTAATATTCTGAAATACAAGTGGTTTTATTCCTGTAAATACAACAGTTTGTGAGATACACATTTGATCTTACTTGGAAACTGCAACTGTAATACTGCTGGCTTGTGTAAGGGCACAAAAGAAATGTATTCTTAACTTGTATATTGGAACGGTTTTGAGTATTGGAGCACTTGTAATTACATTTTATTCATCCCTAAGAGCCAATCCAAATAAAGCAATTCTCTAATATTTTCCTAATTTAAAAAAAATAAATCCTGGGAATTTTAAGAAACTTTAAGATTCACTCTGTAGTTGTTTATTTAAAAAAAAAAATACTTTTAGACATTTCTTATTTTCATTGCTGTCTGAATTGAGTTCCAGACATTGATTCTCGGTACATGTGTCTCTTCTCATTTGAAGTCCATTAGTACTTTTGTAGATTGCAGTCTTGTTTGCTTTCCTGTTTCCTTCATAACCTTCTAAATTTCTGATCGATGAGAAGCATTCAGAGGTGTTGCGCTCAATGTTCATGTAAAGTTGATTCCACTGGAAGCACCCAATCCAATAATAACTTCCTATTGAAGTCCATATTTTGAGACATCTTGCTTTGCATTATACAATATCAGGCAAGGAGATATTACGTGGGTGTGGAACTGAGTATTTTTTAATTTTTTTTAATCATGAGTCAGAAAATGGAATACTTTACAAGTATATATGTCTATATGATTCCAAACTTGCAATTTCAGATAACAAAATCAGGTTGGTTTGACCCATTTTCTTTAAATTATGTTGACCAATACTAATTATATTCTATTCTGTAAGTCTGAATGTAATTCTATGTCAGTATTTTCATTTCCTTGCTGATATTTAATGTGAAACTATTCAGCATGTGGCTTCTATTTCCCATTTTATTGACATTGTTTTGACTATTTTCACTCTCCAGGGAGTTCCTTGGTGTTTCAGAGTTGGCTAAAAACAATTTGTCAGGGACAGCTTGCCCTTCAGTACTAACTCAAGTTTAGGACTTGATCTTACAGCATCTTAAGCACCTTCCGCGATAGGTGTTGTGAGCAGAGTTTCATCCCTTGAGCTAGGGTGCAAAACGAAAGCTTTCTCTCAGCTGAACTCCATAAAATTTTTCAGTCCGTAGTTTCCGTGTGATTTGTGGATATAGGAGATCTGCTCATGTGGAGGAAACTGTGTGTGAGAAGCATAATTCAATAAATATGGCCATCAACAAAAAATGAAACTTAGGAAGATTGTTTTCCTAAAGCGAGCCAAAAATGGTTAGGTGGGAAAGGGTACTCCCACGGGTGCTGATTCAGCAGCACTTTTATGTATACTCCTTTAAAGCATGGGCTTAAATCCCATAGAAGTAAATGCACTGATGCATTTACTTAAGTGTTTTGCAGAGTCATTGCCTCCAGGAGATTGTCTTCAAAGAATTGGTTGAATGTACATTAGAAGTTAGATAAATGACCAATCACTTTATTATGTTTGTAAAATCTATTGGTAAAGGATGAAATACTCACTGAGATGTTAGTAATTCAGTAACAGTATATGCAGCTAGTAAAAATACAAAGGTGGGACTCCACATTTCAGAGCTTTGAGTTATGCAGGTTTCTTCTTTTCTTCTTTGTGAGGAGGAAAGGAGAGGAAGAAAGAACCCAAAAGAATTTTTACAGAATTTTAGAAAGAGAATGATGAATATAATCCTACTATGTTACCATTGCCTGTTGCCTCTGTCACAGCTTTGTTATCCAGAATAGCAAACTAGTCTGTGTAGAAACTAAGCAGGGTTTTCAACTCAAAAGAAGTATCTTTTGTACATCATTCGCTTTCCATGGCAGAAGTCTTAGTTGTTCCAGAGGGCAGAAGCTTTTGTGATTTTAAAAAGCGAATATAGAACCCTGACTTTTCTACTGAAGTTTTATAAAGATCTCTTATGAATGTAAAAAAAAAAAAAAATATATATATATATATATAAAATGATACGTGCGGTCATTCAGACAGTTGATTTAGCATGGAACAGTTATGGATTCTTTCAAGCATACAATGAGCTGTCTAGTTCCTCATATCTCTGTTTGGAAACTTGGGATTTTACATGTGTTTCTAGTTGTTCATGTCCCATCTGAATAAATATTATTTCTGTTATTATTTCAGACTACAAATGAAGTTGTTCTTGCTGTAGAATTCCATCCAACTGATGCAAATACCATAATAACATGTGGCAAATCTCATATATTTTTCTGGACCTGGAGTGGCAATTCATTATCAAGGAAGCAAGGGATATTTGGGGTAAGAATGTCTTGATATCAGGTCGGTTTTAAATCAATGGAATGATCTGCTCACGCTTTCTATAAATTTCCTCTGTTGGCACCATGTACTGTTTGAGCAGAGAGGTAAACAAACAAAAAAGGTTACATTTTGCTTACATGTATGCAGGGTGTATGGGTGTGGATACATTATACTAATTACATAAAGAGTACAAGCAATTATCCCTTTCTTTTGCTTATTGTGTTTCAGAAATATGAAAAACCCAAATTTGTTCAGTGTTTGGCTTTTTTGGGAAATGGTGATGTGCTCACTGGAGACTCAGGTGGGATAATACTTATATGGGGCAAAACTACTGTAGAATCTACTCCAGGAAAAGGACCTAAAGGTAGGATACATTCACAGTTATTTGCAGATTTTAGGTAGTTTGTAGAAGACAATCATGAAGGATTGCATGAGAACAGGAATAGGGAAACAGGCCTGACAAAGGGTGTACACTTCCTGTTATTAACAGCTGGTACTAAACTCTTCAAGTCTTGTGAATTAGCTGACTTAAGAGCAATGCAGAGTTTCTCAACAGTTAATGAGACTGTGCCTGAAATGAATGAAAACTACGTTATCGAAATGTTTTGCATTTAAAAAAAATGTGCAGTTAATCAGCTTTCCTTTCACCCTCAGATTTGAAAAAGGCTGTAGGATCAGTTTGAGGATTCTGCAGGCTACCTTTGTCTCTGAAGGCTTATGTTGTACCACGCTTAGTCTCAGAGGAATACCATTAAGTGTTGAAGCTGATGTTAATAGGACTTGTATGCGAAGGAAAAAATATAATGCGTAGTTGTAGCAGTTACACAAATAATAGTATCTGGCTTAGCAGATACTGAAGTCTTGGCTGTAAAATATACTTTAAAACCCATCTTATTTGAAATTTGGGTTAAACTTACTCTTTAGGGCAAAGCTTTTATAAAAAAGAAAGGAAAATGATTCCTTACCCAACACATGCAGACCTGGCACAGTTGAGCCCTAAGGTAACTTATAAATTCAAGGATAATTTATTTTACTTGGCAGCTATTTCAAACACTCTGGTTTAAACTGGTATGCCAGGAAAACATTCATGTAAAAAGTAAATTTTTAATGGTAAGTCTGTTTTTGTAGGTAAATCTTTTTCTTGTCTTTCAAGCTAACTGAAATGGAAAAGTAATTTAACAAATTATCTGATGCTTAATTTTGAAGTTCTTATGCAAAAATAACCTTTTCCTAGTATAATCTTAAAAGATATCGAATAGAACATTTATTTACATTGGCTTAATTAAATGTGGGATCTTTTACTTCATTTATGACATTAGATTGGTCACAAGACTTCATCTCAAACTCTTTTTCACAGTGCGAGAGCATGCTGACTTGAACTGACTTGAGCCATAGGCAGAGTCAGCGAAGTTAAGCTGGTATTTATTTGGGTAGTGTTTTAGGCTTTTTCTGTGATTGCTATTTGAAAATATTTTAAGTCTCAAAGCACCAGAATCTTGTTTTTTTAAAAATATACTTTCCTACAGTGATTCTTTTGACACGAAGACCACATTGGGATGCAAAAGGCTTCCTTTGCTACCTTTGTTGTTTAATTTTCCCATCTCTCTCTCTTTCTCCCTAGTGTTCTCCTTTGGGTAGACTGCTATATTGACAGATGCTAAATGCTGGTTATACTATTTTTAAGTGAGGCAACATCCAGCATTAGATATTGGGTTCACGCATCCTGGAAACTTTGCTATAAATAATTTGCTTTTTATTCCCATAAGACTATAGACGAGTCTTTGAGTTTCTTTTAATAAAATAACTTTAATTATTTTCTAATAATGACTTGCTAAATATTTATTGACTTTAAAGGACAGTTTCTCTTGCATCTGGAAAAAACTGTGTTCCCTTGGATAGCAGAGAAATGAAAGCATTTTGCAAATAGTTGTTCTTGCCTTCACAAGTTGCAGGACGATCTATCTCAAAAAAGTTTCTGTTCAGAAAGGCAGGTCCTTTGTTTTATCTTTTTATCCTGTAAGAAAACACTACCACCTTGTGTTTGCAATACTAATGCAATACTAATAGCCTGACAGTCCAAATGTAATTATTTATTATACGCTGTTACTTTATTCTTCTGCCAAAAGGCACAGCTTCTTATAAACCCCAGGTGAATAAATGAGTTAGTGTTCTTTATTATTTTCTTTTTGTGCATGTAGGAGTATATCAGATAAGCAGACAAATCAAAGCTCATGATGGCAGCGTGTTCACACTCTGTCAAATGAGGAATGGGATGCTGCTAACTGGAGGTGGGAAAGACCGGAAGATCATCCTGTGGGATCATGATCTGAATCCCGAAAGGGAAATTGAGGTAAGAAGGCAAGAGTGACAAAGAAATTGCCTTGAGCAAGGTATTGACTAGCAAGATGGAGCCTTCCCACCCTTTGGATGACCGGTAGTTAGGATGATAGAATATCTTCTGGTTGCTGTCTTTTTAAGTGGATGACAATGTTTTATTATAAAAGTGTTTAAATTTTCAGCCTATAAATGAGAGCCTATATGTGCTTTCAGTTCTCCTCTGTTTAAGTTGAACAGAAATTTTAAGGTTTTTCTTTCCTCCAAGACCCTGCTTAGTTTCTTTTATTCATTCATCCCTTCTTTGAGGATACTCTTTAGTATTGCCTGTGTTTTTGTAAGTTTGCCTGTCTGGAGAAAGACAATGTTACCAGGTTTTGCATGTTTTAATAGAATTTTTGACATAAGGCAAACAATTGGTGGGGTACCTATGGGCATTCTGTAAGAATTAATGATTAATAAGCTATGTTGAGGAGCTTCTTTGAACTTTATCCTAAAACAGGCGTTAAGTGAATATGTATGTCTTTGTGCTTTGGCTATATGGCAATGCTGGGTAAACGGGGATGAACTGGGAAAAAAATTGCACATTATGGATTTTAAAATACTTTTTTTTTTTTTTCCTGACAATAAGATGACCTCTTGAAATAACGTGTTCTTCTTAAACAGTTGTTCTAATAATGGTTTATTCCACTTACCTAGCGTCCATTTATAGCAGCATTTTTTCCTTAACACGTATGTTTAGTTCCATCTAGAGTTTGTTATTACTTTGAATCTAATAGTGACCTTTAGAAAACATAGCTGAGAGTAAGTGAGCATTGACTATCATATACAACTCTTAGGCTTAAGTAACACATTCTTTTCATATCAGTGTCTCTGTTTACCTTTTGTTAATAATATTATGTTAAAGCTAATTTTTTATGTTGAGAAATATTACCAGAACCCTGACAGACAACTTTCTGAATGATTGCATTGATTTTCTGTCTTCTGTGGCTAATATTAAAGTTAGTGTATTTTCTAACCGTAAATCATTTAGAAAACCAAACAAATGCACACTGTAAAATAAAAGTGTATTAGCATTCAAGTATGCAATAAACAAACTCAATAAAATTTGGAGTCGTTGCTGATGTAAGGCATATGAACATTTACTTAAGGCTAATCAGGAAGCATTAAGAAGATCAGGAAGCGTTTACTGTGTGCTACAAGGTTTTTCTTATTTTTCACAACATGTTTTGAAAAGTAAACAGTAACTATGTGTTCTTCCTGTTCTTATGAGTTGTAAGGTTGTGGAGTGCATTTGTTTAGTGTATTTGACACTTAAAAATCCGTGTAATTTAATTTGTAATTTTTTCTACTGAGACTTATTAAAATGGCATAACTGTGATCGTTTTGGAGTGAGATCGTCTTGTATGCCTGTACTGAACAAATAAATGAGGTAGGTTTTGGGTCAAGTCCTGATCTAGTGTATACATGATTAGATTGTTGCTTTCCACTTGGAGAACTCCAGTTCTGGTACTGTCATTGTGCACTATTTGTGGCCTTCAGAAATAAGTGTCTATCAAGGTGGGCGATGTGGTTTTACAGATCTTTCTTTTCCTAGGTTCCTGACCAGTATGGAACAATCAGAGCAGTAGCGGAAGGAAAAGCAGATCAATTTTTAGTGGGTACTTCACGAAACTTTGTTTTGCGGGGAACATTTAACGATGGTTTCCTAGTAGAGGTACAGGTGAGCACAACTTTTTTCTTTTTTTTTTTTTTTTTTAAAACTATAACCTAAAAATGTAAAGGCTTTCCCTGCTGCTGTGTTATTTTGAGAGAGTCTTTATTTTATTCATTATGAAATCGTATGTGTTTTCTTTCCAGGGACATACAGATGAACTCTGGGGACTGGCATCCCATCCTTTCAAAGACTTATTTTTAACATGTGCCCAAGATAGGCAAGTTTGTATGTGGAACTCTGTGGACCACACACTGGAATGGACCAGGCTGCTAGATGTATGTCAACCCTTTAATGTTAAATATAAGGCTGGAAAATAGGAAAAAGCTTTAGTTGCCTGCAACACCCTTGTCCCATCTGATTGCAAGAGAAGCAAAAATCCTGTAGTTGTGGATTTAAAAACAGCTATTTGGAAGCTTTGATAAACTTAACCAGGCTCATCAGACATTGTATAGACTGTAATGTGGTTACCATTGTCTGATGCCATTCTGACAATCCAAGTTAAATAAAACTTAGTCCTTTGTTCTTGTTGCACTTCAACTTTTTTCCCAATTATTCAAACAATCTGAAGAGGATATCATACTGTTGTGAAAGGTTTGGATTTAGATGTCCTTCCTTACTGTCATTGTTTGTTTCATATTTTGGCTAGTTCTGTCCTAATACACAAGCAAAAGTATCTTTTTATACAGAAATTTACATGTTTTACTTTCAAGAAGCTCATATAGTGCATGTCACTGATACATTAAAAGAAAATATGTCTGAGGATTATAAGCATGCTGCTGATTGGTTTTTCCCTGTGTCAGTTCACCTTAGACTTTTAGGGTAGCTTTGGTATAAGGAGAGGTGTTTGACTGTAAGGTAGCGGGTGGGTGAATGACGTCTCTGTGCCTCTCTTTTCAGGAACCGGGGCACTGTGCTGACTTCCATCCCAGTGGAGCAGTGGTTGCAATAGGAACGCACTCGGGCAGGTAAACGCCTTTCAACTGAGTTGTGATGATTGAAAGTTTAAGGCAGACAGTTTGATACTACGCATCTTATATATTGGAATTCCTTTGCTTTTTATTCTCGTTGCTTGAGGTTAAGTAGCTTAAAAAGCTTGGGGGAAGAGGGCAGATCTTTCTTACATGGGTTAGATGAAGACAGAAAGATTATTTGACTGTTGTTAGGCTGTTTTGTTTTTTTAACTACTCTTTCATGAAAACTCAGATCTTGAATTTTTTTTTAAACTATTTTTTTGCAAGGGTTTCCATGAGCACTCCATATTGGCTTTACCAAGTATCATGTATTTCAATATTGTGTGTGTACATGACATTAATTTATAAGACAGATACAGTACAGATCTTTCTTTTTCCCAAATCAAACACGCTTGCAACCTTTTAAATTGACATAGAGAGGCAAGTGAACAGGCTAGGATTTTGATTTTTGCGTAAGACAAAGTTCAGCATGGCACATTGCTGCAATGAAGTGCTACCGAGCTGGTCATATTCTTCCTGAAATTGTTGTGTATTTCAAAGCCATCAAAACACAAGCTGAATCTTTTAACTCAGGCTTCTTTCAGTGATGGAAAAAATTTGTTTTAATTCGTAGTCAAACTCTGGCATGCTATCATCTCCCAAGAAAGGAGTCTTATGCAATAGATTTTTAGCAAGTACCAATTCAAAGAAAAAATAAGATATTCATAGCATTAGAAAGGTGAGAGGAGTGGATATTAAATCTACTAGCATTTTTATTCTGTTTTTCAGTTATACCTCATGGTCAACAACTCGATGATAAAATAATGCATAGTGCATGTAAGGAAATTGGGATTTTTTTTTTTTTGTGTTTAATTCACCCCCTAGATTTTTTTTTAATACCTAACCTCATGCCTAAAAACCATTTAAAGTTTGGTTTTTAGAACTGCTGAGCATGTGCAACACCCTTAACCTTTCCTGGAAAAATGAAATGTTAAATACTTTTTAAGGAGTTTCCTTCTCCAAGATGAAGATGCAGTCTGCACTAAATTCATTAGGTACAGCATCAGGCTAGAAAACCTAGCTTACCTTCCTAAGAAGACTCTTGCTGAGCTCTAATATTTGGTTTCCACATTGTACCTTTCCTTTTTTTCATCTCTTTCTGATTATAGCATTAAATTGAACAAGTGTTTCTACCTTAATTAAACAGAGCAGAAGATACTGGCCTATTAGTACTTGAAACAGGGAAAAGGGAAAAGAAGGTCAGGCTACATTTCTTGAGAGTTATTAGATGTTTTTGAAATTACATCAAAGCACAATGAAGGCATATTGAGTGGCTGCAGCATTCAGTCTTGTGTTTGCTTTTGACTTTTTTTTTTCCTCTCGCAGAGCGTTTTACTTTTTCAGTTAGCACTTTTCAGTTTAAATTTGTATTTTTTAATTACTTGAGGCAACCGGTTTATACTGTGTGGGATAAATTTATGATGATGGCCTTGGGTTCTGGGGAGTTTCTGTGGGGTTTTTTTTGGTTTTGTTCTGTTTTGGTTTTTGTTTGGTTTTTTTTTTGCCTGTTCTTGGAACTGAGCAGTTACATTTTCACCATTATATTTGAAATTGGCTGATTCAACAATAGGTTTGAGATATACAAATGAAACTGAATTGAAATGAGGCCTGGTAAGTGTACAGGTGTATCAGAAATAAATGAAGTTGTGAATCAAGATAAACAACACAGTGTTCAATTTACTGCCTAACCAGCGGCATCACGCGGTGCTTTCTGTGCCAGATAATCCGGTCCAAGGGAGTTATTTCCCAAGGCATGAGGGCTGCATGATCTGTCTCGATTAATGTATGAGAGAAAATAGTCTTAGGCCCTTAACAAGTTACCTGATTCATAGGCCAAAATGCATAAAGCCAATATTAAATGAGTCTAATTTGTTTAGAGTTCAATAAACCTTGGATGTGTCTGTCTATTGTCATTCTAGTGCTGCTCTGCTTCCAGTACAGAGGTCTGTAAGACAGGGGTAGGGAACAGAGCATTAAGAAAGTTGGGTTTGGTAGTTAAAAATTGTGACGTCTGAAGAAAACTGCATTTTCTACCTCTCTTCCCATTCTTGTCTGTTGTTTCGCAGCGGTGTGTTTTTATCAGGCAAATAGGTCATGTTTTTGGTGTGCTTTTCACGTACCACTTGCCATAATGAGTATTTCAGTATCATTTCCCTTTTTGGGCTGTCTGCAAATAGTCTGCTGCAGGTTTTGTTAACCACTTCTTTACATACCTTCTGTGTGCCTGATCATCAATTGCCTGGGATTAAGCTTGGTTTGGAAAGAACTAATACTTTTTGTGGATCCTGGAAATGCACAGCTGAAAAGCTAAAAGGGCTGGCAGTCAGAAATCCTACCAGAAAAGTGGCTTTTTCAAGGCACTATACAGATCCTTTTGCCATGCTGCCAGTGGTATTGTTTGCCGGAAAGTAGACCTTTCTGTGACTAATCATGTAGAATATCTTGAGTGCTGTGCGCTGCAGAAAAAAGACTAACAAGATTCTTACAAAAATACTAACATTATTAAGAATACTGAGGACTGGAGGACAAGACCAGCGTAAGCCAGAGCCACAAGGAGGTAAATCAGTCAATAGAGCTATTGAGATTTATACCAGTTCAGCATCTGTTGTGGTATTAAGATGAAGAAGCCTAAATATCCTAGGGAACCGATCTTGTAAGATGGGTTGGTTTGTTCACTCTGATTAATGCCTTGCAGCTTCAACATCCAGTATTATCTAAACGTGGGAATTGCCAGTGTAAGTGCAAAAATACATTACTACTTTGAATACTGTTTCCCCTGGTGATTTCATCAGAAAAATTCTGCTTTCACAGATATGAATTATCAGTAATAAATATGTGTCATGGGTCAGAATTTTATTTTCCAAAAGAGAGTAGTTTAAGGGGTTTTGTTTCTAAAAGCATGTATTTTTTATATAAGTTGTTAGTATTTTTGTTTAAAGCAATGAAATGGGAAGACAAGAAATGGATGAAAATGGCAAAAGTTCTGTCTTGTTTACGTGAACTCACAAACAAGTTAAGCATGTTAAGTTTGGTAACAATTGCGAGAAAATCAATAAAAACCAGAAAAAGCAAAAGAGCTACTACCTTACAGCTGGGATACCATTCATCCATTTCTTTCATCTGGTTTACGGATCAGAAGTTCACTTGGCAGCCAAGCTTTGCATTTCACAGCCCAGTAGGACTTTTTCAGGGTCAGCTGCCATTTGCGTGTTGCATACCTTCGTGTTGGAAGGAAGATCCTCTCCCGAAGCACGGTCTCAAGGTGGACCCCAGCTGTTTGTGAGCAGGGCCTCTGTGGGGCATGCCGGTGACCTGCTGTAGCCGCTTAGACTGGAGACACATTTCATGAAGACAGGCTTTCTTGCTGGCGGTTGCGATGTTTGCCACGGCACTGGGAGAGTTTGGAAGACTGAAGAGAGCATGTCTGATTACAGCATGTGGAGGCACCAAGAAACAGCTGAACTAGATGTGACGAATGCTTCCTTTCTTAAATTCATATCAAAATTGTCACGGTGCACTGACTGTTTCCTCGGTCAGCTAAGATTGCTGCTCATATCTCTTGTTCAGAAAAGTTTCTGGAGAAGGACTGGTGTCACAAAATGCTGTCTCCTAATGCCAAATGAAGGTCACTGTGCACTCTTAAGAGCAGCAGCAGTTTTGCATTGTGTTTGATACCACACAATACCACCTCTGTGCTTTCAGTAAAATGGGTGGTTCTTGCATGTTTTTCTGGTTGCATTTTAGACTTCGGGTATTGTCCATTTTACATAATATTAACTGGAGGATTACCTGGTTCAGTAACAGCCTCAAAGGACCAACCTAAAGAGCTGGTCTCAGAGCCAGCATCAAGAAGCATGTCTCTGCTGCAGCAGCCTCCCTACCTTGCCCTGGCTTTGTATTTTGGGACACAGAAGGCTCAGCCCTCCCCTTGGCTGCCTGGCAGAAGTGCTGTGCAGCACAGTCACCCGCGGGAGAGCATGGGAAGGGGATACCCATCCACTTTGTGGAGGAAGGCTGCTTTTGGTTGTTACTGTGCTGATAATCAGTTTTTATATCCAGGCACTGCAATTATGCTGCTTGAAATAAACAGGCATCATGGTGTGTCATCTTGCTAGATAAATAGATTTTACAGTATAGTGCCTAAGTTTTCTAGTAAAGCAAAAGGTCTTCCTATCTCCTGTTCTGCTGCCTGTGCACAAGAGGTGTGTTGCTGACCTGGGCTGAAGCAGTGAGGAGCCTCCACCCTGTGCTGGATTCAGGAAAACACAAATACGAATGAGACAGTGGGGCACTGGCTTTCACACCAGCTTCTCGTGTTGCTTGAAAACCAGGTGACTTCAGCTCAGCGATGCCTCCGTGTGTGTTCTTCACACTTCTGTTCTTGTCCCATCAGGATGTACTTTTAGAGCAGTTTTGCTGTCATGATGGAGTGATTGTTTTTCTTTCTATGGTGGCAAAATGGCATAGGTACTCTCTTTCTTTCCCCCTGCCAAACCCTTTTGTAGTTTTGGGTCTTTTGTTTGTTTGGGGTTTTTTTGTTTGGTTGGTTGGGTTTTTTTTAAACATTTATTTTGGTTTCTTCTTTAATATTCACACCACATCAGGGTTATCAGCCAGGTAACATTTTAGTGAAGCGTTTGGCAGGGCCAAAGGGGCATGTTGTTTGAACTAAATAGCAGAATAGCAACTTGTAACTCCTAATGCATGCAGCAAACCTTCAAAGCTTCGGTGGGTAGATTGGAAGAAATCAAAAGTCCACTTTCAGCAGAGGATTGCAGCAGAGAAACTCTGAGCGTGGTTTCTACTGCTGTCCAACACAAACACATTAGCTGTTTTCCACTGGTTCCATTTGTCTTACACACAGATTATTCAGCAGTCCGTGTCATGTGGGGGTGATGGTTTTTTATGCGTATGTCGTTTAATTTCTTTCATGTGGTTCTCTAACCACAAGCTGGTATTAAGCCATTGGGACCAGGCCACTTTCCAGATACCTAGCGGCCGGACACTGAATCAGCGCGAGCTGGAATCTCCTCTCCGTCCATAGAAAGCAGCGATGTGCACTGTTGTTCCTGAAGTTTATTTTAGCTTATATACGTTTGTTTTGGAATAGAGGGTCCTAGCTTTTGCAGTGCGTTTGTTCCACTGAATTCACTATTAGGTATCTGTGCGAGACGGAATTGCCTTACTCATTTCCACAGTGTGTGAACTTGCCGTTTGCCGCTAGGGATGGAAACCTGGCCATAGCGTACGCACGTGGTTGTGAGATCAGAAGTTCGGAGCAAAGAAATTAAATTCTGAGTACAGCTTTAATGTGTTTAGCCATGTTGAGATCTTATGTTTTCATGATAAGCATGTTTGTATATATGTTTTTATTACATTTTCACTGTTTTTGTTTTGCTGATGTTTGCTGTATTTAGGAGTTAGATGGGCATCAGAACCATTGCAAAATGCTCAGGTTCTGCTGATCTTGCCCGCCCTGCTGTCAGTGGCCATCTCGGTGTACAGGCCACTGAGTTTTTGTAAGCTTCTCTGAGCTTTTTACATGTGCCTCATAACTAATGCTGCAGGTTAAAAGTTATTGTTAAATAATAAAAAATGCAATTAATTACGTTAGTTATAAATCATCCAAGCAGGGAATTAAAAAAAATGCTAGGTTATGAACCATCGAATTTCCATAAATGGTTATTGCTTCTTACTTCAGTAAAATTATTCATAGAAATTGAAAGGACTGAGAAATTAGAATATACTTTGCGTTTAAAATGAGTATGGAAATGTTTTCAACTCCCTCCTCCTACTACTTTTTTTTTTTAAATTTTGTTTCATACAATTTGAAAGATGCATTTTTATATCAAAGCTGTTCTTTAAAATGGGGAAGAAGTAGTAGATGAAAATTCAGCTGTAGCCTTAAGGCTTCAGGAGGATAAGGTGCAGTCATATTAGCTATCTGGTGGCATGTTTATCATCCAGCAGACATTTTGGTGATTACTACAGTCTTCAAGGGAGGGGGGAAAAAACTGGGCTGTATTTAGAATCTTTTATATATTCTTCACTGAAACTTGTATCGCTTTGTGAACCAGAAAAGCGTTCCATTAAAAACAGATGTTTGCCGTGCTGCCCTTGAGGGGCTAGCATGAGAAGATGAAGGCAAGCAGTGATTATTGTTCTTTTACTTGCTTTTTTTGTTTAGTGGAAGTGATACTTATTGGAATTCTCCTCTCTCTAGGTGGTTTGTTTTGGATGCGGAAACGAGGGATCTGGTTTCAATACACACTGATGGCAACGAACAGCTCTCAGTGATGCGCTACTCAGTAGGTAGGCAGACTTGTACGTTCAGAATAATCACTGATAAATGAGATGTCTGTTCTGTTAAACGCTGTTAAACTACTCCCCAGTCGCTAGAAAAGGCAGAGCTTTGAAAAAAATCGTTTAAGATGCTTAATGTGTAACTGAATACTTGGTTACAGATTTGTTTGGGTATGCTAAATCTTGGAGTTTTGTAACTGCAGTCATTACAGTCACCTTTCCCAGCCTTTCCTTTATGTTGAACTGTGCTATTATAATAAATGTTAGCTTTGGTCCCGGCAAAATTAAAAGTTCTCAACTAAATAGTTGACAGGTTAACAGAAAAGTCTGTAGAAAGCCTAGTATTCCAGTGATATTTTAATATACTTCATAGTTAATTTTCAAGTTTATGAATACAAAACCATAAAACTAAGCTCAGGTCTGTCTGAAACTCAGAGCTGTTTGATAAGTATTTGCTACGGGATTACATGGAGTCCAAGCCAATATTGAGTCTCCTCTTCAGACGTGACATGACAGATCATCAGAGGCTGACTTCTCTCTTAAAACTGAATGGGAGAACACTCCTGTAAATCTGTTTCTTGTTTGCTTTTGGATAACATGCCATGTCAGTGGGCAAAATGTTCCTCTGCTGCTGCCACATCTGCCAAGCGCCACAATTTATTTTAAAGCACATCAGTTCATTGACAGTGGAGGTGTTTGTTCGTGATTCAGGGCAACTCTTGTCCACATACTTTTTTTTTAAATGGAGACAACACAGGTTAGAAAACTGCTTACAATGTTTGAATGCTCCACTTCTTCTTTAGACATTATTTGGTGCTGATTTATATGTAATCCCCCTCCCCCCAAAGCTAAGCAAACTATAGAGTAAATACTGTTCTGCATTTTTTGTGATGTGGAAAACTCAAGCCTGCCTGCTGTTGACAATTTCCAGAAATCCAGTGCAGTCTGAGGATTTATACCTTGTCCATTGGACACTTACTTAAAAAAAGCAGAAGTGAAAAAACTTGCCCAAAACCATACCCACAAAGTTAATGGATACTGCCTGAAAAACAACATAATGTAAACAGTTATGTATCCTTAAATATAACTTATAAGCAGTAGTTTAATTGAGCCTATTGTCTTAGTGACAAATCTGAAATCATTAAAATTTGGAAAACAAACATTCTGTTAATTTATATCAAATATTTTGTGTTGTAGATGGCACCTTACTTGCAGTTGGATCCCATGACAACTTTATTTACCTCTACGTAGTAACAGAAAATGGAAGAAAGTATAGCAGATATGGAAAATGCACTGTAAGTTTTGGAGCAAATATAATCAGCAGTTCTTGCATTTTGATATTATACATACACTAAGATGTTAAGCAATGGAACTCTTTCCAAGTTGGTGCTTTTCCGTTTTTAGTTTTGGTTATAGGCTTTATGGGATTTTTTTTCAGCATTTGATTGATTTTAAACTTCAATCTGATGGGTACTGCAACCATTAGTGTTAGGTGAACACTTTTGCATCAAATATGACTAATTTCTCAGACTATTTACTTTTTCTTTGAAATGGGAAATTAGCAGTAAGATGGAGAAATGGCTTGTACCTATATGCTGAAACTATTTCAGGGAAAATATTACACTTGTTTGGGGGTGTTTTCCCCCTGTTAGTTAAGTACTCCTTGGACCAACATAAAATTAGATGTTGGAATTTCGTTAGAATATATAATTTTGGAGATAGCAAATACACAGTTTTCAGCTGTAATTGTTACTCCAAAATTTGGAACTGGGAGATATGTTAACAATAAATTTTTGGCACAGGGTAAATAAATGTAAGTGTAGCACAAATAGTGGAGTTTGTATTAGTCCTTACGCCTACATGAGGTTTTCCCAGTTCTAAAAGGACATACTTTTTTTTCTTAAGTGGTTAGTTATCTAACATCCTGGCCTTAAGTTCAGCTGTCTCTTTAGGTCAGTGGGAATATTTAGATGAAGAACATCTGAATCTTAATGGGATTTGCAAATGATATTGTAAGAACAGGTTTACATTTGACATGTGAATTTTGTTTTTTAATGAATGCATCCCCTACTCAAAACACTTTTCATATGTTTGTCACCAATTGCATTTCTTTAGTTCTAAAAATAAGAGAACTTCTCAAGCTGCTTAGTTAATTTGAAAATGGGATGTAAGGGGACCATAAGGCTAAATTGTGGGGGGGTTAAGGTTTTTTTTTATTTCTAAGATTTTTTTTTTTAATCATTAGTATTATTATTATACATTATATACAACCTTTGCTGCAAGACTTGCAGTGCAAACTGTTAGGGGGAAACAAACAGGCATTAGCCAGTCCTTTAGTGCCATGTATGGTATCTTTGAGAGATTTCTACCCATCATTTGGCTGAGGACCCCCTGCGCTGCTAGAGCATGGGGGTCCAGAGCAGCCTGGGTGCAGCTGCTGCTGGGGGCATGGGGCTGCCAGGGCGGTCAGCAGCGGTGGGTTTGCTCCGTCCCTGTGGTGTGCAGGCTGGCAGGGAGGGCTTGACGCTGGCATGGGATGTGGGTGGGAGGGAAGGCTGTTGGGTGTGCTGGAGACTCCTTGATGGCAGGGTTGTGGTGCAGGGTGAGCCAGGGCATCCTGCAGCCCCCGAGCAGGGTGGCAACAGGGTTAGCTGATAGCACAATGGTCGTGAGACGAGAAATCGGGTCTGCAGCCTTCCCAGGGAGCTCAGGCAGTGGGGAAAGGACTGAGCCTACGGGGAGGTCAGACTGGGGGCCCAGTGGGGCTGGTGGGGACAGCAGCAGACAGCTGCGCCTCAGTACAGCATTTCACCCCGTCACTTTATTTTTTTAAACCATAAAAGATAAAATCACTCAGAGATGGCTAATCTTAACATACGTAATATTTAGCTTGCTGTGTACTTCAAGGTCTCTGTGAGCTCTTTGAAGATGTATGAGATCATTCATTTCTGCATATCGTATGTATTATGTATCAGGAGAGAGCATATTGTAATTTAAACCAGCATCTGTATATCTGCCTGTCCCTCTGCCTTGGCAGGAAAGAGGTTTGTAAAAATTGGGATGGGAGAAATGAGCATTGTTATACTCAGGCAGAAGCTTTAAGGCTTCAAAGCAGATTTCTGTTAACCATTGTTTTCCAGTCTGAGTGACTGCATGTAGCAGCCAAAATTAGCAACCTGGTTTCTGTCGGGGCTGATCTCCCCTGACCCTTCCAGCTTGTGCAGAAGGCAGCAGTGTTGTTAGCTGACCAGAGCTAACGCTGCCGATCGGGTTTCACGTGCCCTGTGCCTCCCCTCTGCTGCCTGCCAGCAGGCTGGCGGGTCCATACCAGCTTGATGCTAAGCAGGGAGGCACCCCGGCATGCTCAGGACCCAGAGTGCTCTCCTGGCTGGTGCCTGGGTGCTGGCACCGCGTCCTTCTGTGTTCTTCTGTTATTCAGTAGCCTTGCGGGTGACTTCCAAGCGGTATGACTCAGTCCTCCTGGTAGTCAACTTCTGGTTGTTTCTTCCAACTTGAATACATTATTTGAATACTTTCAGAAGGATTTGATCTACTGAACCAGCATCAGCTTGTGCATAAGGGCTGTATGCCCACTGTTACACTTAAATCCCCTTTCAGTCACGACCAGGCTTTCTGCTGCTGCCGGAGAGGCGAGCCTCTGACCTGTGAGCGTGTTTCCACAGTGAGGGATGGTGTTGGTTGTGATCAGAAGGAATTTCAGATGAGCCGAAACAACCGTTTCGACTTGTGCAGCTGTTTTTTGAGGGCTCCAGCTATGCAGACAGCAATGTGAAGGTATGGGCTGGGTTATGAACTTCCAGCGTGTCAGCAACTCCAAGGTAGCTGGCGCTGTCTCTGTCTTACATCAAAGATATCTGTTAGCAAAGGAGAAGCAAGCGCCGTGCATTTACCGAGAGGGCTGTGGGGTGAAAGCCACACAGGCAGCCATGCTGAAGTGTTTGATACACTGGACTTAACCTGAAATAGTTAGTGTGCCTGTCCTATAGGCTGTGGGTATTTTGGCCCTTGCACCACTTAAGTCTGAAACAGATAAACATTGCCAATGAAGGAGAGGGTTTCCATTTAGTCAGACAATTTTACTAGTCAGTGATAAAGTGAGTAATTATGTTCATTGTATATAAAGGTACAGAAAAGGAAAGAGTAAAATGTTGCCTTATCAGTGAGCAGCTACCAAAGAAAGATTTTAATAGAAAATGGGATCGTTCTATTGAAAATATTAGGACAATGTTATATTCCAGTTCATCATTTGGTGATCGCCTGCCTGAAGGGATTTTGCAGCATGGAGCCCCCAGGCCAATTGCTTTGTTCCCTCCCCCGCCGCCCCCAGGAATTTTAGCAGCTGCCAAATGTCTGGCAGGATTTAGTAAATGACTGACCAATTCTTTTCCATGTTGGAGTTCGCTTGCAAATTTGAAGACTTGGAAAATAAGGGGGGGGAGAAAAAATCCTAGCCAATTACGCAATTTTTTTTTTTTTAAATACCAGGTTTGCATGTCGGTATCATATATCCCACCCATGACTGCAAAGTAGTTATGTCAATACACAGTTCCTCTGCTTGAGGCAGATACTAGGTCATAAGTAAATAAATCTTAAAGGCTAGCTTTTCTCCTAAATGTTTTTGCAGTCTCTCACAGAGGACTGGGGGACGGGGAGACAGACACGGGTGTATTTCTACAAGTAATTCTGGAAGCAATCAGCATCTCGTAGAGCTCTCTGTAGAGGAAGTTGGCGTGGTGGGTGGCGCGGCAGCCAGCGCAGAGCTCCAGCGTGGCCCTGGCACAGCGGGTGCAGGCTGGGCCAAGAGACCTTGCGGGGGGGCCGAGAGACGCCAGCTTCATAATGTCTACCGAGAGAGGGCGATGAATTGGCATCTGTCAGTCAGGAAAGTGGTGTTTTGTTGGCTGGCAGAATGACTAGGAAGGGGAGAAAATGGATGGTCTTACAAGGGGAAGAAGAACAGTAAGAAGAAATGGAAGGGTAGAAGAAGAAAAGAGTGAAAAGGACATAACTTTTATTACTATCCTACCCTTTCCTCTACAGAGAAATAATTTATTCCTACCTTATACATATTTGTGGCTTCTCTGGAGCCTCTCATATATTTATTGTTACTATTATTATTATTAATACCAACAAAAAAGTTCATGCACAGGAAATAAATTCTGACAGCTGCATTTAGCTTCTCCCTCAAAACCAAAAGATGGGTGTTTAGCCCTCAGTGTGCTCTTGATGGTGATAACTAAGAAATTAGGCCAAAGTGTTCTGATTCTTATATATATATGACCCTGTGCCTATAGGGAAGACTCCTTTTGAAGCTGGCAGTAACATGCATGCAGTGTAAGGACGACAGCAGAAACTTTCAAAAAGCTTACGGGGGTATTCTTGTAACACCAGTCCTTGATCTTGTAGTTTTACATGGTGGCTGTTAACCAAGGTATCCTAAGTTTTTAGGATGAGCAAAGTTTATTTGAATGTGTGTGCACATGTGTTATGTTTCTGATGGGATCTAAAAATCAAGTAGGTTACTTGCCTTCCTCAATTGGTAGCAATGTATACTTTCTTAATTCAAGTACAAATGTGAGTTCATCTGTATTTTAGCAATGTACCTTCTAGGAGTAAATCATTCTGGGGTCCAAGAGGGCTGACACCGTTTACAAGTGAAGAATCCACCATGCAGTGGGAGAGGCACGATGCCCAGCCCGTGTTTGTTTAGCTGTTAGCGAGTGTGGCACTGGTGAATAAGGAGCCTTTAAAGGAGCACAAGTGAATTGTGGCAGACCTGGGGTGGGTGGGGAGGTGCCTTTTTGCTGTTAGCTGTCGCATCCAGGGGTGCAACTTCTGCTTCTGTTTGAATTAAAATACGTGTTTCACGTTGGTGTTACTGCATTCTTCTCCAGGGACATTCCAGCTATATTACACACCTTGACTGGTCCCCGGACAACAAGTATATAATGTCAAACTCAGGAGACTATGAAATACTATACTGTAAGTATGAAATTAAATACACTGGAAACAGAAGTATGTATTAGCTGTCAGAATATTTAGAAGAGGGTGTTTGATCAGGACTGTACAAAATGCTTACTGACAAAGGAACCAGTTTGAACTTGTGTAACCTGATATCTTGATGTTATTCAGAGCTGTGTATTACCTAATGGCAATGCCAAATATAGCTTACTTCTTTACAAGGTCATAAATCAGTTTAACAGCGTAGAATTTACAGAACAAGTGGCACCATGTTTTGATGTTGGCCCAAAGTTCTGTAGATTGAAAATAATATACACAGTTGTCTAATTAGTGTCAACAGTGTCAGTTATTCTGGGGGAATAAAATCAGTGGGTCTGTGCCACTGTTCTGTTCTGGGGTTTCCTTTTTTTAAACTTTATCTTGGCTGGTGGTATTGAAAACTAAGCAAAGCAATAATACTACTTTAAAGTGTTATGGTAATAATGTTTTTTGTGTTTGTCTTTTTTTAATACGTGAAAATATGTATTTAATATATAGTGGTTGTGTCAAAAGTTCAACTTGCATAGTGCATATCAGTCTGTTTTTAAATTGGTTTTTATACTCATGTCTTCCTGTGGCTTTAACAGGATCCAAGAGGATTGTAGTTCTGTCCCTGTATAGGCAAGAAGAGCCATCAGTTTAAATATCTGTCACCTTAACATGTTCTTTCTGTCTGTCACAACTTAGGTGTTAAATCTGGATAATGCAGTATCTCAAGCTACCAAAAGGATGTGTTGGTGTTTATAATTGCCTGTATAGGGAGGCAAAGAGCTGTGACCCATTAGTGCTGGGCTGGTGTATTGAAAGATGGACGTTCTTTTCGGAAACATTATTTCCTTTCCTAGTTAGAAGTTGAAAAGCAGTCTAAGGCTCCTCTGGCAGTAGTTTCTTACTGTTAAAAGCAGAGCTTCCTGAATGATTGATTGAATTTTAGCACATCAATGGAGCCTGGTAGGAAGGAGAAATTATGCTATTACAGACTCTATTAAAGCATTTTGTAGAGTAGGTAGCAGGGGACCCAAGCTGCAGGGAAGTGTTTTCGAGGTATGCTGATCTGAAGAGGGAAATGAGAAGTAAACGTGACTCTTAAATATCGAGTGAAGCTTTGAGTATCTGAAATTTGGTAAAGGTACTGGTCTGTCTTTGCGTCTACAGTATCATTCCAGATTGGTTTTAAGATGTGTTTATTTACTGACTTAGCACCTTCAAAGAGCACATATGTAAATATAAAATTCTATGGCATAACTCATCATTCACTTTTTTTACAGGGGACATTCCAAGTGGCTGTAAGCTGATCAGGAATCGTTCTGACTGTAAGGATATAGATTGGACGACATACACTTGTGTGCTAGGCTTCCAGGTGTTTGGTAAGCACCACTTAACTTACTTTTAAGCTATTCACACTGTGCTTTTGTGTTTTCTTTTGCTTCAATTTGTCATTAGAAATATGCTGCTAATGATTATTGAGGATGGTGCCGAGATGACAGACCAAATGACTGGCCACAATAGTTGTCTGTGATACAGAGTGCTGGATGCTCTATAGACAATGTATAATTGATTTCTATTTAGTCTTGAAGTTTGGGATTTGATTTTTCTGCTGTCATTTTAGGGTACCAGTTTTGGAGGCACTGAAGCAAAAAGCTGGTATTTTAAAGTGCTCTTATCACACATGTGCATTCTCCTTTGCTTACCTTGTTTTGGGATAGGAACAAGACTATGTGAGTGTAGGTTATAGTTCATGACTTAAAATCATGACAGCACTTTGATACCTGTAGTCAAAGGTGAGTAATATACACTGCTTCTAAAGAGTAAAAATGCTTTAAAGATTAAACAGATTCTTTACCTAGTAGTTTATTTTTTAAAGGTACAAAAAAATTTACAAAGCTGACAGATCCGATTTTAATAGTGCAGTTTGAGACTGTGGCCAAACAATTCAAACTGCTTTTGTTGAAGGGCAGCTCTGTTGGCCATAAATGAGGACCCCCGCTGTGAGGGGCTGAAAAGTGTGGTTCAGCCTGTCAGTGTTGTAAAACCAAGTTGTGTGAGCAGGATGCCGAATGTCTCGCTTCCATCACTGAGATCAGATACGTGTCTCTGTTCTTCATGTTGTTGGAAACATCAAAAGCGGGTAAATCAGCAAATTCTTTAGAGGTGAGGGTTAGGTCTACAAATCTTTTCTTCACAGCTACTAGGAGTTCAACTTTGAATATCAGTTTATATGCAGGGTAGAAGAAAATCAGTTAAGTCTAAGTGCTTTCTGTAGCTTCTGACACCTGTCGTGCATATTTTAGGACTGTCGTGCTTAATGAGCAAGTAGTCTTAAAGGATTGCAGTTGATTTGTGGGCTAACACTGACACTCTTGTGTGGCATATTGGTTGGGTGGAGGGCATTTGGTGCTTTATAACCAGGCTTGGTTTCCTTTCTGGGTACCAAAGATCTGAGGCAGAGCAGGGAAAATAAAGTGGTCAGAGAAGGAAGCTGACTGGTTGATAAAATCCATAAATATTTTTGAGTTGTTTGGAGCTTGAGGTAGGTAGCAGAAATAAACAGGAGCATGCTGTTTCTGGATCTGAATACTGTTGCTTATTGCTAGTTTGATGAAAATATTGGGTCCCGTTAGTCTGAGAACTATGAACCGGGTTGTGTACGTGTTTGTTTTTACTGAGTCTGGCTGAAGTAGGGAATGGATGGCTGTTTCCTCCTGATACCCTGTGCATGTAAGCCTAGGCTGACAAGGAATTGGTCCACAGCAGTCGTTTCCTCACTGTCTTTGCTACTGCAACTGAAATAATAGTGCAACACAAATGTCTTTTTTAAATGGAGTATCAGAAGATTCTGGAGACTCTAGAGAAAGTGAAAAGCAAAACTCTGTCTGACACTAATATGTCTTTCTCCAGGAGCAGTGAAAACACTTTGTAAGGACTAAATATTCCTTCTGGAATAGCCTTGGAGCTGAAGCCATTTTACGTTTTATGCAGAGTACTTAAATCTACCAGAAACGTGGAGGTAGCAGTCAGTGGCTCTGTTGCTCCTGAACCTTTACCACTACATCTGGTGGTAGAGCAGATAGAATAAGGGGAGCAGCTCTCTGAATCCCAGCACTTTCACAGAAGTGTTCTTTATTCCTGACCGAAGGAGATGAGGTGTAGGTGTGCAGAAAGAGTTTGGTTTCACATCTAGACCATTGGCTTTGCCTCTTTTACAGCTGTTGGATAGAAGCTACTGATGAATCGGGCCAGGCTGGAGATGAGCAGCTCCCATAACTGCTGTTTTGAGAAGCCTTTTTACTTTTAGATTTTAAAAAGTGGATAAGTCTGCTAATCCTGTCTGCATTCCTTTTTGGATTAATACAAACTTTAACTACTCTGGATTAAGTTTAATTAGTCTCAACTGCTCTCAAAATCTTCAGTGTTCCAGAGGACCTGGGAGTGAAGCAGATAAAGCAGATAATGTGATGTTATTCTGGGGCAGAACAGAATCTATTTAAACTTCCTAGCCAAGATTCATTATGCTTTAATTTTATATTGTCTGGTAGTCTGACACCCTTTGCACAATCTTAAAATTGGTCTTGGTCTCAGACAATGTCAAGTATTTTCCCATTAAATCAGACAGTGCAGCTAAGCCAAACTAGCAGGTATTTGCTGCCCAACGGAGAAGTCTGGCTTTGACCCGAGGGTCAGCTGGCTCAGGGGTCCAAACAAGCTGGGGGCTGCTCACTTCGATGTTCAGGAAAGAGGGTTAAGTTTATGGGATTTTGGCTTTGGGGGGTATGTGTTTTACTAATTTAGCTCTGTGGTTAGTGTGTCTGTAGGCTCAGGCATTGCACTGTTGTCAGCAGAAGAAAGAGGATGGAAATGCATGGTTTGGATGAGAATAGCATCGCTCTTTTTTGGCAGTTGATATTACTATATTGGCTCAGCAGTATCATCAGTCTGCACCCCGAGCACTTGAAGTCACACTCTCGTTTTCTGCACATTTCCCACACTTTTGTCTGACCAGATTCTTTTGAGAGGCTTACTGCTGGCTAACAGAATTTATCAAAATTGAAGTGCTGCTGTCATACCTAATAACCAAGTCCTATTATTTTGTATTTTTTGTTATTTTTACAGTTATTAAGAACTAAGAACTTGGTCATATTAATGTCTTGTTTTTCCCATGTTTGCCTGATGCATTGAAAGTGAATCCTGCTGTCTTATGACAAAAGGTTGTCTTACCTTTAGAGCTGCTAAAGGAATTTGTGAACATAAAAGATGTTTAATAAGAGATGCAATCTTGAATATTAGTCTTTTTAATCTTAAATTAAAAAGAAGAGGAAATAGCATAGCTCTTTGGCACAGTCTGCCTAAGGTGGTAGCTGAAACTTCAGGAAACTGATTTGAAGTGCATTTATTACTCCCACCTGATGACAGTATTTTATAGATAGAATGCAGGAGAAAGTTAAAATTCATTCATTTTGAGCTACTTGAAAATTTTTAAATAGTATATATTTTTCAGGTTGGTTTCATTGATGCGAGAGCACTAAAATGTTTCTGAATACTTTCTTTAGCATTTCATGTCTTTATTTAGTAAATTACCTACAATGTAGCTTATTGGCATTGTAACAAGCTTAACAAGCTGCCTTTGTTATTCTTCAGAGAAAATAAAGTTCTTACTCCACCCACTGAAGAATGGAAAAAACCAACTTTAAAGTTAAACACTATTTGTCATTTTGCTTAAAAAGAAGATGAGGTAGTGTGGGAGTTTGAAAAAGATATGGCAATTCTAAGTTGGCGTTTTGTGCTGTATAAAATAGTAGATAGCACAAGTTTTTTATTTTACCAAAGTCAGTGATTGTAAGGGAGGAAGAAGATATTTTCATATCTGATAATGGACATCCCTCTCAGTCAGTCAAACACACAGTTTTTCGGGGTGGGGGCTGAAATTTCAGGGGGTTAAATTCTTCCTAACTCCTGAACTAATCAGAAACCCAAGTCTGAGCTTTAAAAATATGGTATCTTTGGCATAAATTAGTGTCTTATAACCCCTTGTTTTCCTTTTGTTCAGCTTTTCTTGCAGATGTGAATCATCAGTTTAGTTATGGAAATCTCTAGGGTCTTTATTTTTTGTTAAAACTTAGAGCCTCCCCCCTCCCCAATTTGTTCAGTGCTTTTCATCCAGGCAATCTTGTTATTCTTTTGTCTAGACATATCTGTGTCATTCTTTTCACTTAAAAGCATATTGAATTGTACTTAAGCACTTGACAGCACTTACATCTATGAAACTCATACAGGCTGGGTTTCTGTGCAAAGTATCATCAATCAGTGGTCTCCTTTGAGTCGTGCAAATATTAAAAATTGCTCCAGATTTAAAATAAAACCAAAAGAAATCTCTGCATAACGGACAGAACCGGGGCTTGTTCCATGCTTCAGCATCAGTCTTGCTTTTAAAATGTTTGTGCATGAATGAAAATGTCAAGAGTTGTCAGTTTTAGCAGCAAACTTCAGATAAACTTTCAACAAAACTGAGGTTTTGAACAGGAAACATATCAAGCCCAAGAGGTTATCCTGGCCAAGGCTGAGGGTTTTGGGGGCCAGAGGGTGGGGGAGCAGCATTAGACTAGCAAAATATTAATGACATTTAATGCAAGGCATATGCCATTTTCCAGTTGAATGTCTTATTTACCTTTTGTTAAGCTTGCCTTTTCTCACAGCTTTATAGATTTTGTTTTCATTTATGGATTGTCTTTTAGTTTGTTTCTAAAACTACCATCACTAAATATCTACTCGAATCTCTCCTAGGAGTTTGGCCCGAAGGATCAGATGGGACAGACATAAATGCCCTTGTCAGATCCCATAACAGAAAAGTGATAGCAGTTGCTGATGATTTTTGTAAGGTCCACCTCTTTCAGTATCCCTGTTCCAAGCCAAAGGTAAGTCTAGACCAGTCTAGTCTATGTGCTTGTTTGCATTGCATGAAGCTTCCTTGCCAGACACCTGCTTCCAGCTCGGTCGTTTTGGAACCTGGCAGCCAAATAACTCATTTATATCTGAGAGCAGTGCTAGAGACAAAAGCATGGTTTTCCCCATTAAGTTTAGGTATAAAATAGAAAACATAAAATAATATAAAATACAAAATAATATACCTAAAAGTGAAGTTGCAATAGTTATCCTGAAGTTCTGGAGCTTGATGCTTTCTGTTGGTGGCCTTGGTGTTAAGTCCATTGCTTTTTGCATAAAGATCTAAATCTGTCCCGAGTTACAAGCCTTAAGAAGAGAGCATGTATTTTGGGGGGAAACCTAATATAAATATAATTCTTTACTCTTACATGAATAAATAGCTCTCTAGAAGGGCTAAGCAGAAGTAGTAGTAGTTTTAGATTTCAGTACCATGTGCTCTTCTAGTCAAGCATGTGATTTATCTTTCTGCTTGTTTTTGATAGGCTCCAAGTCACAAATACAGCGCTCACAGTAGTCATGTGACAAATGTCAGCTTCACCCATAGCGATGGTCACTTGATTTCAACTGGAGGGAAAGACATGAGTATTATTCAATGGAAACTTGTGGAGAAGGTAACTCTACCACAAAATGACATTGTCGTAGACATAGGTGCAACCAAAGTGCCCATCCCTGCCAGTGAAAACGCTGTACAGTCTCCTGCGCCTCTCCCACAGCCTTTTAACGAAATGAACCAAAATGAAAGTGTAACTGGCAGCTCTCCGGCTTCTTTGGAGAGCAACTTGGAGCAGTCCGCGGAGGCCAGCGAAGAGCAAAGCGAGGAGCAAAGCGAGGGGAGCAGCCTGGATCCCGCTGAGCCGGGCTACGAGGAGCCCTCCAACGAGACGAGCGAGGAGCACAGTGAATCCACGGTCACTGAAGAGCAGCAAGATAACTCACCGGTGTCTTAACGCTCCCAGCTCAGGCGGTTGTTATTTTCCCTTGGTGTGCGTGCTTTCATTACAGGGTGAGGGTTCAAATAGGGAAAAGTAGCTGAGATTCACGACCACTCCAGCTTTTGAGTTTCAGTGAGATTTTTTTAGTCTGAGCTTCAGTTCAATGTGTGGAACCATCCCAAGGGCCTGGCTTGATGGTCTGTGTCAAGATCTGGTCACAGTTAGTAGTGGACGTTACTATAGATCCATTTCAGTTCTGAAATTGGTGTCAGGATGTGGCATGAAATACATACTGGAAAAAAGGTTAGCTCTGAGAATTAGCTGAAGTAGACCACCTTAACTATGTGAAAGTGCTTTCTGAAAGAACGAGGCTAATGGGAAGCGCTGAGCTGTTTCAGCTGGGGAGTAGTAGTACTGTGCTGCTTTTTCCAGGTGCGAAGACAAACAAAACAAAAAAACAACCGAAAAGGTCTTTGTAGGGCTGTTTTCCTTTGTTTTTTCTTACTGAGAAAAAGAGAGGAAAAACAATGTAACAATGCCACATGTATGGCAATGCCTTCTTGATCTAACACATATGCAATTTTCTAACACTACTAATTCCTAGTGGAGTCGGGATGTGCTTGCAGTTGGTCTGCCCTGGGTGCTGCTAGTTCTAAGGCAAATCCTGTCGAGGAACGGTGCCGGCTGTTCCATTTTCGCAGACAATAACAGACTAACCAAATACTGGCGTGTTTCACTTTTCATGACCTGAAAGTTGATTTAAACTGTAGGATGTAATTGTCTCTTCAAAGAATTGCTTGCCTAGAGAGTTTGAAACTTGAGAGTCTTTACAGTGACTTTGATGTGAAGAACAGAGGAAGCGTAGCAAGAACACAGAAGTCAGATGGGCTCCAGAGTTCAACTTTAAGCCTTCAAACAGAACTTGCTCCTTCCCTAGTAGGAGAAATATAAATACAGTTAACTTAAATTATTAAATTGGTGCTTAGGATTAGTTGTTAAGTTGATAATTTTTTTCTTCTGAGTTTTTAGAGGTAACTCTAAGAATCATTGAACTGCAATCTTTTTTTTTTCCCCTGGCTCCTTTAGCAGTTGTGATATAAGCATACAGTAATTTAGATGATGATGTGATTTCCCCCCCCCCCCCCACTAGACTTGCTGATCTGTTATTTTTGTGATTTTTGTTTCTACCCCACCCCTCCCCAGCTTGCTCTAAGCCATGCAGCTCTCATGTGGCTATACCTGGCCAGTTACGGGATATCTTGGCATTTGTTATGCATTTGGAAAGTACTTTTTTTTACGGAGTTTGTCAGATAGCTACATTTTTTTCTTAAGTGCATACGTTTCCTACTTTAAAAAGATACAGATTTACTGACAGATAGCCATTTCCTATGTACTTGTTTATATTTTGATTACATAGAATCTTCTTTTTTTAACTTGCTGCATTGTGCTGGTATTTTAGTTCTTAGTTAGAATATCATGTTTAGAAACTTTGGATGAGTTCATAAGTCTTAATTGTGCAAGCGTTTACGTGATTGTGCCATTCCAAAGTGCATCAAAACTGTCATTCCCTTACTAGTATCTTCTCAGGAGAAATGCTACAGATCAGGTATTTAGTCATCATTTGGAAAGATAAAAACAAATGGACTCCCAAAGGACATTTAGAACATTTATATATAAAATATATAAATATATATATACACACATATATATATATAAAAAAAAATATCCTCTTGTTTACAACAGTTCCAGAAAACCTCAAAGTAATTCCCTTCAGATGGAGGGAGATATGGATTCCAAGCAACCCATCTGTTTAAACTGTGCTCTGTACATAGAGTTTTACTGGAGAGCTCTAGTATGCCTGACTTGCAAATTTGCCAAATAGCAGCAATGGAAGATAAAGGTCAACTCATCAAAGTACTTGGTTCCAAATGAGGAATATGCTGTAGGTTTAGAAAATAATCTTAGTAAAGGAGAAAGGATTTTAGAGCTAACAAGGCACAGAGCTCTCTCTGTCATTTTTTATGAACTCCACGTAAGCAACACATTTCTTTTTGGAACATCTGCCACCTGGGGTTGCCATGTAAAGTGAGAGTTATAGTTGTGATATTCTTGTGTTTGTAGTTCAGAAGACTCTACTAATATGCAAAAAGCCTTACAGCTTTCAATTGCTGGCAACTACTGTTTAACAAATAATTAAATCTGTGATAATGGATGGAAATGGGTGGGATTATGTAACTGTAGATGTTTTAGAAAAATAATTGTGAATGAATTATGATTAAGAGTGTTTCATGTGAAGATGTTTGAGCCATTTCTATCTATCATGCATTCCTGTCTCAAGGCAGAAAATTTTGAAGATTAAAAAAAATAAAATAATCAAAATAATATAGTGCAGTGTCTTTCTCCACATCTGTTCTGGGTCCTTCTGTACATAAAGCGGTTGCTGTGATTGCAGTTGCAACGTCTGGGTCTATGATTCTGGAATAAACTTTCTAACTTGTGCTTTTTCAATAACCTCCCAGACTGCCTAAAAATAAGCTAATTCAGCATCATGAATAATGCTGGCACTCCTAAATATGGATCTAGTTTACTTTTTGAAAGTTTTATGACATTTCCCTTTTCTATTTTTGATCAATAGCCTACTAGCATTATCCTGCTGTAGCTAATTGATGGGCAGCAGGGGATTACAAATAAATGTTTGTCCTGATGCGAAGTTCTGCCAGAAGCCTTCTTCTGGAAGTCATGTGAAAAGTACAAGCTTATTTTGGATGTAACATGTTAAATACCTTGCTTCCACATTCCTGATAGTCTCTGTCCAATTGCAGATGCAGAAGGTCACAATATGCTTAATATATTCCTTGTGGAAGATTCTCAGTCGTCTTTTAAAAGGCTTTGAATCATCTCCATTTCTTGCAGCTGGTTTCTGTCCTTCACAAAAGGGGAGGGTTGGGTGGAGAAGAAAGAAACCTCCAAGAGAGACAAATACCTCATGTTTATCCTTGCTTAAAGGAAAAACAAACAAACAAACATCACTGCCGGCCCCTGAGGCTGACTGGGAACCTCAACGACTCTTCTTTTCCACCAGATTGTCAGGAGAATGCTGCTGTTCTAACTTGAGGAACAAGCAGATGTCCTGGTTGGTCGTGCTGTGCTGTTCCCAGCACAGCCGCAACATCGTATACCACTTTGCATTGGGGGCAGCTGTGCAGCGGTGTGCTTTTCTAAGCTCTGCTCCCTTTCTCCCTAAATTCAGCACAAGGCTTTTGCTACACCTTCTCCTGGGATGCTCTGTAAGGCAGGAGTCTTCCTTAAGAGTAGGTAATCGTGTCCTCCTGAAGAGGAGGTAAGCTGGTCTTCTGTGAGCCTCCCTCCTGGTGGAGGCAGGATAGGGCTCCAAGTACCCCCTCTTATTTGGGACAGCAGCATCTGCTGCCAGCTTAAGTAGCTGCCGTGATGGTATTTGTCATATGGAGCTGAAGTTCAGGGTGGAAGCTCCACTGAAGGCATAAAACTATAAAACAAAACCCCATTTTACATGATTGAAACTTTAAGTTCAAATGCTTCATTAAAATGGGTGTTTAGGTTGCATAGTAAAATACTTGAATGTTAGGAAATACCAAGCTTGTGGATTCTTGCACTATGCGTCCATATTGGGTGCATGTCGTGCAAGTGATAGTAATTGGATTTTGCATTTAAAGGGCACTTTTCAGGATATGACCAAAAACTTTGGGTTTTTTTTCCTCCCATAGAAGTTGCAGGATAGGTGAGGAAGAGACTGGACGTGTGGATGGTGTAATGATGAACCAAGCATTTCTTAGCTTTGATCTTACTGTAATTCGCATTATAACTAACAAGTACGAGTTTTTGCATATGATGCATGTCAAGTTCCAGCCTTTTTTTTTTTTTTTTTTCTTTCTTTAAATCTTCCCTGGAATGTGTGGATTCTGGCTTTGTTTCTGAAAATAAGGCAAAAATTAAATTTTGATTGTTGTATTGATTACAGTCTACGCTGAACAGTATGTTGTATTTTCTACTTTGTGCTTCACCCCATAAGATGTGTTACACCCCCTTATATTTCGTACCATTCAGCGCAGGATTTCAACTGAATCAGGATAAAAATAAGTAGAATGTCCTTGTGAAATTTAAGCTTGGCCAGAGCCAAACAAACAACAAATTCTCTTTTCCGCTGCCTCACGCCCATAAAATGTTGGTTCATGGCAATGAAAGGATTAATATTGCATGAGGTGGATTTTATTTGCGCGATGTTTGTGCTGCTTGTTTGCTTTCCTTCTGGGCAAGTCCGAGCCCATTGCCTAATCTTTATTCTGACAGATGGTTTATGTACTAATACTTTAATCAACTGAGAATGAAAAACTGCTTACAGTAGGATTATACAATTTAGATGACTGGGCAGTGTACACATTTGAATGCATTTAATATATATGGTGGTGTCTTTGTGTGCATGCACGTATAAAAGCATCAAACAGATATGGCTGCTTAAGGCCACTTCTTTTTTTTTTTGCTTGCTTGAAAGAGAAACGTGGATGACTTCACGGCGCAGTGAATTAAGAAGGTTTAGGAGCACAGGGAAAAAAGGCATTCCCAGCAGGACATCAAGGCAAGAGGACTGGTTTCAGGCGAGAGGACCGGGAGAGGAGGCACGGTAGTTGTACCAGAGCTGCGTTTCCTAGGCTGGGTCCCTGGTACCCTCCTGTGCGGGTCTGGCTGTCCCGCTCTGTTGGGATGGGCTAAGCAGAAGCTCCTGACACATCCTCTAAAAGTTAGTTAGTTTCCTAAGCGGTATCTCACAAATGCAAGTCATTTTCAGGTAAATGAAAAGCCCTTTCAGAGGTCTGCTAACCTCATTACCTTAAACTTGCTCAGTTACCTTAAACTGAGCATAGGCTTCAGATTCCTCTTTATAAAGAGAGAAAAACTTAAAATGGGGAAGCTCGGCTGCCTCCTGGCATGGCTAAGCATGTTACAGGAGCGCTGCGGGGGCAGGAGGGATGAAATGCCCCGTTGAGGAGAGGCTCCAGAGGGTGGATTCTTGTTGCCATTGAAAAAGGAGGGAAGAAATCAAACCAGAACAAAAACCTCCTGATACTGTACATAAGGCACTGTGTCAAAATAACTAAACTGATTTTAAGGAAAGAGGGGACGTTATCACTGGATAATTGAAAAAAAGAAGAATTAACTCTTTTCCCTGCCTCCCACCTGAAATTGTTCTCTGTTGAGTTTTGTCTGTATGCTAAAACCTACAAGAGCTTTCACTTCTTCTGTTGGAAGTACTGGGTGGTTACAGGGTGCTTTTGAGAAACAGCAAGTTTGTGGAGATTTTGGCTGGGTTTTATTTTTAATAAGCAATTCTAGAAAACTCGTTTTCTTCCAAAAAGTTCTACTAACAAACCAAAATCTGGAAAGAGTACCTCTTCAAGGGATATGTGTGTCCTTGTGATTTAAGTGGTGGGGTTTACAGCCCAGTATCCCCTTCAGCAGGGGACCTCTGGGCACTTCCCCGCTCTCACCAGACAAGTGATCTCCTGCGTAGCCAGCAAGGTCCGTGCCTTGTTAGCAGCCTCTGCTGCATACCTCTGGGTACGTCACCTTATTTTGCTCTCCAACAACCACCACGCTTTGTTGGTTCTTTGGGACTGCTGTAAAAACCACTTTCCATAAATTCTTAAACACTGTCTGAATTATAGTCAGTTACATTGTCCCAGCTTTATTTTTTGATAAAGTGCCTTCAAGTTGCTATTTCTAGAACATGCTTTTGTATGGTGAGCCAAGTAAGTGCTCCAGATAGCTCTTGAGATACTGTATTCCCTATTGCAGGATGTTTCAGCAATTTGGTGTTTCTGTCATGCATCACTTGTTTCGCAAGTTGACCTTGCTCTGAATCCTCCCTGTCGCGCAGGGTACATCACTGTGTACATCACTGCCCTCCCAGGCGAAAAGCAAGAGGTGCCATTTGCTTTTAATGCTGCTTCAGAATTTATTTCAGCTTCCTTTAAATACGCTGTCTTGTCATTCCAGTTAGTGTCTCTGTGTGTGTCCATCCCCTTTTTTCCCTCCCACAGCTCTCAAATCAGTGATCAGTCCTTGCACTGGCAATAATTTTTCTTTGTAGTCTCTCTTAAGTCCATTCACACTGTCCTGTGCATCTGTAACTGCACAGAGGAAAACCATAGAGAAGGAAAATCATAAGCTCTCTGCATCAGACAAGCGATACAGCTTCAAAAGCTATCTAGTATGCAAATACAAAAATCCCTAGTATTTTGTAGTCTATAAATGAGTGTCTCTGGTGTTGTGTGAACACTGACAGTAGAATTGGGAACTTAAAAAACTCTTTATGTCCTAGGTAAAAGGAACTTGGAATGAATTTGGTGTTATTGCTACATCAGAGAGGCCTTGGAGGCTTGCCTCATAGCTCAGGACAACAAAAAAACACCCCCAAAAAACAAGAGCTAAAGCCTTTGGCCTTAGCAAGGCAGACAAAAAAAAAGTTTTCAATTTGACAGCAGAAGAGGGAGCAAGCAGAGCTACACAGCGTTGTGTGTGCAGGGGAGGTAACTGTATGCCAGACTTGCTCTCACTACGTTTCTTCTGGCCCAGAGGTGGGTATGAGCTGCACCCCTGCTGTGGGTGGGCACTCTCTTTTCTAGCAACGCTGCAGATTCTACCATAGGCAGAATTTCAGTTGAAAACCTTGTTTTCAGCATTGCGTTGGTTAGAATTTTTCCTTGAAGAACTGGACAACGCAGAATTAAGACTGGAGAGAGCAGTCGAGATCTTGCCCGTGCATAGGTATCCAACATTACTAACGCTAAACAGAGATTTGTCGTGCACGTTTAACGTGAAATGGCTGTAGTATACACAGGGCACTTGAAAGGATCCCATTTGCCCCAAGTTTGGCAAATGGAAAATTAAATGTCAATTGAGCCTGTGAAGCTGGGTTTCTTATATCAGAAGTTGCAATCCATTTTTTAGATTGATTCACAAATCGGGACATATGCAATCCTGTGGATTTTCTGCCAGCTGGGAGGAAAACAGATGTGAAGCGTTTGAAACTTTCAAAAAAGCATACCTAGGAAGGATTTTTCAGGACAGATGTCTGTTCCACCCTTTGCCAGGACCATACGGATCTGCTTACGTTATATTTTGTGCGTGTGTATGCACACATTAAGTTCTGCTTATATTGGAGTATTTTGAATCAGACTCCATAATTCTCTAGGGAAAAAAAAACAAGTCCAAGAAAAATTGTCTTCCAGATGACTCTATCAGAGGCCTTCCTAGAGTTGTGCCTCTGAAACATCTTTCCCTGCGTAGGCCTCTTGCTCTGATAGATTTCCCCCCCCGCCCCAATTATACAGAATATTTCAAACTGTTTTTTCTCTCTTAAGAATATGATGACCTTCCAGGTTATTTCCAGGAATTAAATCAGAGTCTGTCTCCCTAACCATCAAAGAGGGGAACGGCTGCAACTCTTGGCTAAGGCTTCAGCTGTCAAGACAAAGTCATCTTGTGCTGACGTCGCAGTTACAGACTAAATAGGGTTGGCTGCGTATGTTCGTAAATGCATACTTAAGGGGTCAGCCGGAGGCTCACGGAGCACCACCAAGGCCACCCTGTTGTGGTGAGCACCATGCTATGGCATTGGAACAGGCTGCCCAGGGAAGTGGTTGAGTCTCCATCCCTGGAGGTATTTAAAAGACGGGTAGACGTGGTGCTCGAGGACATGGTTTAGTGGTGGACTTGGCAGTGATAGGTTAATGGTTGGACTCGATGATCTTAAGGGTCTTTTCCAACCTTAATGATTCTATGATCACCAACCCATGTGATGCTCCTGGAGCAGTTTCTCTTCCTCGGATTACTTTCTCCTGGAGTGTTTCCAGTTTAGCAGCAGCACGCAGGCTAATCGCAATCCACAGATTTCTCAGAGTGGAGGGGAAGAGGTTTTTATATGCAGCATTCTCATTTACTGCTTTGATTTTTACTTTTTTTTCTTCATTCTTCCACAGATTTAAATTTGCTTGTCTGGAAATCAGCAAAGGAATGCATTGTCAAGAAGTCTGCCACAGGCTTGACTGGAAAGCTTATTCCGGTTTTCTCCCCATCACTTTGGAGCCTGACCAATGTCACAGACTTTAATGTCACAGATAGCACGAAAGACATTCTGGTTTAGCTCTGCTATAAGGGAAGAACTAGGGAAACCATGGGCTGTATCCCATTTTTGGGTCCTGAATTAGTGCCAACTACAATATCTCCCCAGAATCACCCTGTGGGAATAAATCATAACCCTACAGCAAAGAGCAGAAAGGATTTTTGTGCGTGGGGGGAGGGCTGCAGATGAGAAAAGCTGCCATAAATGGCTTACTTGACAGACCAGCTTTTTGCTGAATTGAAAATGTTTCTAGAGTCTTGTCTTGCTGTAAATCATGGGAATTGGCTCCCGAGTTTTAGGCTAGGTACATCTGCATGAAGTTGTATGTGCAGAGAGCTTGGCCTGGGGGTAGTGTACTCTGTGCATATGTTCTTTCTGCACATCTGTCGTGCCGCATCTCTGTGAAATAATGTATTTAATGAAATGCGGATGAAACGGGGGGAATGAAGATCGTGTGCGTAAAGGAACAGGCAAGTTTTTGATGAGCCCAACATGTAACTCGTTTGTAATCCTTAACCTGATTTGTTTGTTTTCTGTTGTTCCTTCAAATGTTCAAAGGCCCTCCATGAAGTTTAATCCTGGTAGTTCTTAAGGAGTTCCAGTTCAGAGTCATTTTCAGGGCAGAGCTGCATTTAAACAGCAATAAAATGCACCATTGTTTCCTCCTGTGATCCAGAATTGATCAAGCTACTGCTGATGGTTTGACAAAACATTACAGGAGTGAGGCTGCACAGTTACTGAATATAGTAATGAGGAAAAGCCAATTCTGCGTAGTAATGGCAAATAAAAACCAAGTGCAGTAAAGGCATACCATTTTTCATATAGGTATGTGGACATGATAATTAGACTTGTTTGCCTCTAGTAGTTGCTTTGGCTGAGTAACGCTGATACTTGTTTTTCATTGACTCTCATGCACCAACCAGTGACCATGTATGAAGATAATGGCGATTCTTGCCTCCTGACGTGTTGTGCTGCATGGGAACTCGTGACTTTTTGGTGATGTTCATTTGGAAAAAAATCCTTCCCTTCTTATCATGAAGATGCCAAATATTTTGTTTGGTCAGAATTATTTGGAGCCTCTAAAATTTTCCTGGTCCTGCTGCCACAGTTTTGAAAACTAAAAATGAAAAAGTCTGTCTTGACTGAGGTTGCACACCTGAACAACGTCTAATGAATAGTCACTTGGAATAGTCACGCTGCTGTGAATGCTGCATCCACCTTGCATTTCGTCACAGGCTGTCCTGGCAAGCTTCTTTATGGGAAGGAAATTTTACACCAGGCAAATTTTAAGCTAGCATTAACAAATATTCACATAAGAAATTTCATAGATACAAATTTAAGCTTTGAAGTGGAAAGGTGACTCTGAGAGTTGATTATGAGAAGGAAATATGTGGTCTAATATGACTGATACAACAAAAGAAGGGGATTGCACCACTGAATTTACTTAAACATAACAGACAAATGGTCTCCAAAGACTGCTATAGGTAGCTGAGTTAGTTCAGTAGTGAACGTATTCTAGGAAATAAAGATATGTTTCCTGCGTAATTTGAAAATTGAAAGGAAGGAGAGAGCTGCAAAAGGGGATTTGCATGGATGGGTCATCCTACTTTTCTTAGCAAAGGAGTGTGCTCACCACTACAGCGCATTGCAGGCTAGATGGTGGTTTTGTGATTCTCAGTGTCTAAGCTACAAGAATTTGACCTTTTAAAAGGGTCTTTTATATTCTAGTAGAGAAAAGGCAATAGGAAGTATGTTGTGCAATGCTTTGTCAAAATTTGTTGCAAAGCAGACTTTCCTAAAGGATTTTCCTTGCTGATTATTTTTAACTATTTTTTTTCAGTGCTCTTTTTTCCTAGGGCCACTAGAATCATCTCTGACCACCACCTCAGTATAAATTAGAGCTGGATTGATATCCAGCTGTGTTGCAACCTTTCTTACCAGCAGGTGAAAAATCTGCCTGGGTGGAAAGTTTCTTGTACCTCCCACCTTAGAACTGTAAAACTCCTATACCCAATGAAGACAGGAGGATGTGCAATGAGACTGTTTTATTCCTCATGTTGAAGATAGTGTGTAGCTTGGGAAACCCTACAGCTTTGCAGAAATTTCTACAAAGACATTTCAGGTAATTTTTTTAGATTTTTCCCCTGTTTTGATGAAATACTTTGATTAATTTACAGTATCTTTGTTGTAGCTGCAATTATCTAAGTTGGCTCTGTGTAGCCTTATGCTAAGACTGAAATTAAACAGCATTGCACAGTTGCTTTTTAACTTTGGGAATGTTTCCCAAAAATATACTCTGTTCTGAATATATTTTTCATGTTGTTTATTTTTACTTTCTCAGTCACTTGCAGAACATCTGGTATTTCTCTTTGTTGCAGGTACAAACTAATTATTTAATCTCTCTTTGACCCCATGGTGAGTGGTATTGGTCATCAGGATCCCTAGTCTGGGCAGTGGCCAAAAAGGTGTTTCTTTCTCTTTTTCACCAGAGTAGACTGTGTGCATGCAGAAATAGGAGTTTGCCTCTCAAGAATATTGAGATTGTTTTTTGTTGGTGGGTTTTTTTTGTTGTGGGTTTGTTTTTTTTTTTTAATTAGCAATTTGTATTTTGATGTAGCTGGTCTATAAGGCTCAGATTTAACCTGCTTATTTTCTGGAAAGGATTTCCACAGGTAGCCTCCTAGCACTGACAATGTTTTATTGCCATGTTGGCTTGTGAGCCAACACTTTTCTTCAGCTCAAACTCTGTGTTGCAAACAGCTTCACCAAGAAAGTGTGAAGGGCAAGTGAAATTCCACAAAATACCTTCAGCAACATATTAAATCAAAGTTATTGATCTCTTCTTTGCACACCATGAAAACCCATTACACCGGCAAAATGCAGGTGTCAGCTCCTCGCATCGCACTTCTTGCTGCTGCAGTCTGCTTCTGTGTGTGCAGTGTGGGTGCAAGCCCCGCCACGGTGAGCAGCTGCACCCGGCCGCCATCAGGGGGGCTGAACTCCGCCTTGTAAATTAAATTCAGCTGCTCCATCTGATAATCCACATTATGGAACCAAATGTTTGTATTAGTTTGACATTTTCTTTGTATGTCGTGCTTCTAATGCACAAGCTGCTTGCTTTCAGCTTTTTCACTGAAGGAGGACGTAGACCTTCTAAATCAAGTGAGATATCCGTATGTCCATGCACCTCCATGAAGCTGTGATGGTTTGCACCAGCTCTGGATGAGGCTGGAATGCGACGGTGGTGCTGCGGGCTGTCCAGGGGAGCCCGAGCAGGGAGGACCATGCTGGTGCGAGGCTGCATAGCAGAGGAAAGGGTACGTACAGGCTCTGCTCTGCTTGGTGACATCTCATTTCCTATCAAATCCAAAATCCAGACACAGACCTTCCAAAGGCATGCTTGCCATGGCAGGCTTTAGGTAGCCTTTGAACAGTAGTTTTGTTTTCTTCTTAGCATGCTGCACCTTTAAAATTTTCAGCTGAGGCCCTTGGAGGGATGCATGTGTTGATTTGTTTGCTGAACTCTCTTGGTGGGGAAAAAAGCCGTTTTAATGGGCAACTCTCACTCTGCCTCTCCTAAGCTGGGAAAGACAGACTTGGTAGTGAATTATTGGGTTTGTTTTCCTGAAGGGACCATGATTATGTGAGGTAGTGATGACCGAGTACTAATAAGCTTCTTGTCAGACAGAACAGCACTGAAAAGGTCACATTTTATGGAGAGGTCTGTCTGCATACACATGTGAAGTCTGACCTGCCATCCTAAAACTGCTGTGCGGTGGGTGAAGAGTCTTGCACAAAGCGGGGTCAGGGACCGTCCTACCCCTGCTCTGACACCAGTCAGCTCCAGTTGCCATCTGGGCTGGCGGGGCTTTTCCTTCCCCTGCTCTCAGAGGTGGCCCTCCTGTGATGCTGGGTTTTGCAGCGTTAGCTACATGGGCTTACCCTGAGCTCCGCGATATTGCAATGAATGTTGAAACATTTAGACACTAGGGATATGACTCAGATGCCTGTGCCAGATACTTTTTGGTCTTATTTTCTTTTCACGTAAACCCTCCAGAAGGATGGGAGGGCCTGCATGCATGTTTAATGGAAGAAGAATCAGGCATTTTAAAGTCTTTCTGAGAAAAACAAGCCTAAACCTTAAGCTAAAATGCTCTACGGCTATTTTGAAAGCCATTCCCTCCCCTCCAGCTGATATAACCACTGGAACCAGTTTCCACCCCTGTCCCTCTTTTATCTGTTTCCCTTCAGTAAAGTCTGAAGAAAGTATTTCCGCTCCCTCGCCCTCCTTAATCCGGGAGGCTGCCTGGTATCCCCTCGGTCCAGGGGAAACAGAATGAGAACTGCGATGGGATGGCTTGTTGCATTAGAGACACGCACAGCTCCTTATCCCCAGGAGACAGGGTGCTGAAAAGGCAACAGTTCCATACATGTCTGCGACTGCCTCAAAAACCCGGTCTGAAATATATATACATGCTGTGGGAGAGAAGCATGAGGGTTTTAAGCACACATCTTTGAAAATATGAGAGCTTAAGAAGAATTGGGTCACATCTGACTGCTACCATCTGGCCCACTTCACTCCAAGATTACCCAGGAATGTATTTCACATGTGCATTTGGAACAAGATTGTGAGCTGCCAGAAAGAAAATATTTTACAGCTGAGCATTGCGTTTCGCTCTGAGCAGTTCAAATGCAATAACCCAAGGAGGAGGATTCCACCGGAGGGTATCACACAGGCCGTTCGGGCTCAGCTCCCTTGTTTTGTCTGCGCAGTTTTGTAAGACGGGACTCCACATTGATTGCTGGATTGGGTTTAAAGGTCCTTGGTTGGGATAGCAGCTTCCCAATGGAGAGCAGTGTTTTAAACCGGAGTTCTGGGTAGGCAGCTGACCTTGGGTTAAACTGGAGTCCTGGCTTAAACAGAACAGCTGACCTTGTGCAAATGGCACCTTAGGAGCGCCAGCGGGGAGAGCTGTGGCTGGGTGGAGACACCTCGGATGGAGGCTGGAGACATCAGAGTGCTGCTCCCAACTCAGTGGGGAGGCTTTCGTCAAAGGGCTTCACCCTTGTGTCTGGTTCCCTGTGTGTAGAATGAGGGCATCTCGGTTCTGTAAAACTGAGGTGTGCTGCCCTGCCAGAAATATATATATATATATATATAGAAGATAAATATTATTTAATGATATGTTTTAAAGCATACAAAAATAGGTGTTGTGGTGATGATGGTATTTACTTGCAAAGATGCACAAATTTCTTCATGACAAACTGGCACGTGGGCCAGGAACTTACATGATGAAAGAGCACGTTGCGCCTGTTGTACTTGGGCTGAAGTAGTTTCATTCCACGCAGCGTGAGAAACCCTTCTCAGTAAAATGGGAAATGTGAGGCACAGCAGCACTTCCCTTTGCCTCCGTCTGAGCATCCCGTAAGAGGAAAGGGAGCTTTTTGCGAATTACTCTAACCAGGATGGAGTTAATCCTCTCTCTGCCTCAAGCAAGAAGGTTTGCAGGACCAGAGAGCTGAGCCAGCTGTGGAGATTTCATTTCTTGCAGCACACTGGAGACTGTGGGATGCTGAGGTTAATGGAAGATACAGGATCTCTGGGGAACGCTGGGATAAGCCTGAGAAGGGGGTGGGAGGGCATCCTTCCCTTTTTTTTTTTTTTTTTAATAATTGGAATCAACCACAGTTCAAGTTCAATTTTGTCTTAATTATTATGTTTTGAGTGAGGGGAGTTCTGCTTTTTAAGACTTAAAAAACGGGGCACCTTCATCTACCTGTAGGTTCTGAGCTCTGTCACACAGAGTGCAGTATGAAACTGTATGCAAGTATGCAACACTTTTGCTAGCTGGAGCCACCTGTCCCAAGTTTGGCGGGGTGGGAAGGTGTGTAGTGGGACCAGCTTGATGCTTCAAAGGGGTGGTCATGAGCAAGTCTTCCCAAGGCCACTAGCCTACAGAGGCATCTCCACACCTTGCCTGCTAATGTGCTACTGGACTTGCATCAAATTCTTCCGCCATGGTAACAATGGCTACAAATAGGCATAGTCTCAGCAGGGTGGCACCTCTCTCCTCTTTCAAGATAAGACTTTGGGGTCAGAGCAGACGGCTTTTGGTTGCAACGTGAGGAAAGTCGTTCAGGTTGCGTTTGTTAATACAGTAGTTGCACAGCAGACAAAGGGTTCAAATTGCTACACTTTTGTGTTTCATCCCTCTCAAACTTGACTGGTTTTAACCAAAAAAGAAATGAAAAAGCAACTCATGAATCATGCTAATTTCTCCCACTGCAAGGGTGTATTTGCCATATTTGGAAGCATTTACTAAGCAGCTCTGAAATCTTGTTTGTCCTCTAAAATGGAAGAATTTGATAACTTTTATGCTGCAGTCCGTGCTTGTAAATTATAACAGACTCCAAATACCAACAGTGAAAGTGTTGTTTTATGGCTTTGTTTGAGCCTGAAAGCACTGAACAGGATAAGCAAGAATCAGAATAATAATTCAGAATAATTCATTGAATTATTTCTTGATCCACTCTGCCCAGTTCTACTAGCCTAAAGATAGGCTGTGTTTTTCATAATAAATGTCAGTTAATCTCAGCTTTCTCTCAAACACACCCAAGGAAGAAGACAGCACTGAGCAGCAAATAGACTTTACCTCAGACTGTGTTTTCCTGGGAATATCTGTGCTCCACCCTGACAGTCTGTGTGAGCCGGTTGTTCATAACCACGTGTAGCACTCACCAACAGAAGGGACTGAGGTTTCTGTAGTCTGGGTATCATTTTCTGGGAAATCTTGTTTTACAAAACACCTGTTGTTGGGTGTGTTGAAGGTTTAAGAAATTTAAAAAAAAAATTAGACACTTCTCAATTTTTCCTTTATTGGTTCAGAGAAGAATGTCTACAGGATGGGAACATCATCCTAGCCAGGGAAATGCTTTCACTAGCTTAGTACTAGGAAATGCTTAATCTCTGTTTGAGCTATCAGGGAACTCCTTCCTGCCCCCACCCTCTCTCAGCCTAAAATCTCCCTTGGTACATCAGTAAAAGCATTTAGGGAGTGAAAACTTTTGTGTCTCTCATCTCTGTTCATGTCTAAGGCCATTTTTATTGCTCACAAGCAGAGTTTTCACCTCATATCTCTTCAGGGAGCTGTGGGGCATATAAAGATTTCAGTGGATATTTGCTGCGGTCAGTATGTGCCTTTCATCCGAAATACAGAAGATGTCCCTGGCCCTGTGTGACGTGTTCATTTCAGCAGGGGATTTAGATTTTTCTCTTGGTGGGAAAAAAATTAAATCCTATAAAGCAAAGTTTGAAATAAACATGATTTTTTTTTTTCTTTACCCCCCCCCCCCCCGCCATTCATGGGCATTTCTAGAGTACTTTGAGCATATCTTTGTCACATTTTCTTCTTCCATTCGCATACATCATGTTATATGCTAGAATCTAGAGCATATGTAACAGTCTAAATGCACTCACCTAGAAGTACAGGGCTTCGTTAATGGCAGAGCCTTGTCAACTTTATGAAGAATGTAATTAGTTCAGGCTCTTTTATAATTTTCCCCTCTGTTATTTCATATTCTTTCCTTGCACCCTCTCGGAGAGGATGTGTTATACTGCCAGTACAACTGAAGAATGAATTTTTGGTCCATAACTTCTTACAGATAAGAGCACGCCTTTTGAATTCGAACCTGCTTAGCACTAGGTGGCACTCTGCTATAATCTAAATTAGTTTGCCTTAGTTTTGAAGTTTGGTAAACATTTTAGCAACGGGAACAACATGAAAAGATTGGATTCATCAGTAAGTTACCAGGATAGGCACCCATCTTGTGATATGAGGGGAGTTTTAACTAGATCGTAAAGCTGTCTGAGCCTCTCTAATGTCCACTGGATGAGGGAGGAAATTAGATCCATGCACTTATTCTAATAGTGCCATTCATTCTACTTACTGCTGAGAAATCAGTATGGTGTTTTGTGGGGTGAATAATGTGGTGCCCTTTGGGGAATTGTTACAATCTGAAATAATTCAAGGCCACGTCAGTAGAGAATAGCATGGGGATTGTGGGACACCTACTAAAAGAGTGGTCATTCTGGCCTATTTGTTCTTAGTACATTTTGTGTCATGGAGGCTAGGAGAGGGGAAGCTGCGCTATTAATAATTTTCACAGTTTTGCGTTGCCATGTTTTTCTTTTACTTTAATGGATTGAATGTATGGTGTGTGTGAAGATTTTTATAGAGAAGTAGATTTGTGGGACAAATACTGCCTGGGTGGGTGCAAGACCAACTATTGGTCTGAGAGGAGGATAGGGTCCTGGTAGTGGGTAACGATGTGGGCATGTTTGCAGAGTGAATCGTTAGAGGAGGAAATGAAACGGGTGGATGTAGGGCTTGAGCGCTGGAACTCAGTTTCTAGTGATAAATAATGACCTGGAAACTCTGGAGTGAGGCATTGTGATCCATCCAAGCTCTAATTCCAGGAAGAGGTGTTGTCTGGGAATGCTACTCGAGTTCTCCTCTAATGACATCAATAGCATGTCAAATGGAAGAGGAGTGTCTCATGCACTGCACACCTGAGAATGAGCTCTGAAATTCTGTCTCATGGGGCTAACTATGGGCAATAAGACAATTTCCTGGAATATGACTGAGTGAAAATCCTTTGCAACCAATTATTTCAGGGACAGAATCAGCTGCTCTAATTTCAATTAACCTAAGTTGTGCCTATGTTAAAAAGTAATGCAGCCCAGCAGGAGGAAACCTGTGGATCTAAACACTTGGAGCAGAACTCCTAGCATCCATTGTTTACAGACTTTAAGTGCATATACTTTGGGCTAGCTCTAGCCTGGCCCCACCATGTGCCCCCTACCAGCTGGAGGAAGTTAGGTGCTCTCTTGATGCTCATCTTCTAAGCAGTTCACATGAAAGGAACCTGGTTTGCAACCTGTGAGACTGCTTGGGGATGTGCACTGAAGCACACTCAGGTGATGACAATCCTGAGATTTGTTTTAGAAGTTCTCTCCTGATCCACGTTAAAAAAAAAAAAAAAACAACAACCTGTCTCCTAGGGCAGCCAATATCTAGAAATGGAGCCCTCCTGCCTCCCTTGGAGGTGATCAAAGTGCTGGAAGGCATTACCGTTCTTGGTAGCTCCTACCCCCTCCCTCCTTGCGCAGCTGAGTTGCATGTCATAGGCCGTCAACCCTGAGCAGAGTAGCACAAATGCCATGTATGCTTTCTGCATATGTTCAAACCCTTTTTATTTATGGATGGGACAGAATTTTTATATGTGCTACTCATCAGGAAGAAATAGATAGTATTAGAAAAACTCAGCTCATGAATGCTGTTAGGAAAAATATGTGACTTGGAAAATAACTGTCAACCATTGATCTTAAATCAATGTTACTTCTGGGTGGCTTCAGAGGAAGGGTGACCTATTGTTCAGGACAGAAACCCAGCCCTGGGATTACTGCTTTGATGTTTGAAGTCTGATGATACAGACTTCCTATGTGACCATGAACACTGATGTCTGGATTCAGTCAAAGGCTCAGCTGCTTTAGCCTAACTCATCCCCTGACTCACAGAGTTTAGCACCTGAGACTCTACAGCCAATATGTGATCAGAGTTAGGATGTGAGATGGGCAAACGAAGCACCTCTGCTGCTGACCAGAGAAGAGAGAGTTCTTGATAAGTGGCAGCATGTGGGGAAATTTCTTGTGTTCAACAGAGCTTAAAAGCATGTCTGAGGCTGCTGGAGGTACTTGTCCCCTTGGGAGCCAGAGACTGGGGTCCTCCCAGCGGGGAGGCAGCTGAAGGTGTTTTCGGAGAAAGCGGAGCAGAACTCACTGTTCATCCTTGAAAACAGGACTGGCAGAGGAGGAGAACACCACCATTTTTAATGAACTAGGTGTTAGATATCTTAGTCAGATATCTTGGGGACCCTGGGGTCAGTTTCTTCCTTGGCATGTGGAGGTGTGTGTCCAGATTTACTGTTTGTCAGGAGAGAGCTCCAGGGCACCCGCAGCACCTGGCTGGAGGAGCTGCAGGGCTTCCACTCCCTGCCTGAAGCAATGCCAGTGGGCAGGAGGATGGAGGGAAAGGGGAGAGAGCCTGGCCCAGCCCAGCGCTTAGGGTATTTGCTCGGGAGGGAGGACTGGGCTCTAGGCACCTCTAAATGCCAGACTTTGCCAAAACAGAGCATATGTGTTTCATATAAAGTGGGTGTGTGTCTGTGTGTTTGCTGCTGATGAACGTTGACTTTTTAATGCTAGTCTACGACCTTTGTGGTTTGGGTGCTATCCCTAACATTAAAGGCTCCTTCCTGAAATATCTTTTCTTGTGCTCCATGTGGACCAGCTCTTATCACCCCATGTGACTGGTGACATTTTCATGGGTGTATCATTTGTTAAGCAGTTTTCTTCCAATAGCCAATTTATTGGGTTGTTTTCTTTTGCCCTGAATTTTAGCCCAGGGTTTGTTTTGTGCTGTAAGACCTCTCTAATATTTTGGATTGCCTCTATTATTTGCTTTCCTTCAAATACTTGCAAATAATTAACTTAAATTTCTATTCCATAGCAGATCTTTGGTTGTTCTTTTTTTAATGGCAAAAAGGGGTGTATTTTGTACATTTCTTCTTTTCTAAGGGGAAAGAAAGCTTGAAACTTCTGTGTTTCCATCTAGAGGCATGCATGCAAAGAAAGATAAAGCCAAATGAGAGTAAATGGCTATCTGCACACATTTGTGTAAAGGTTATTTTTTTCTTTAATCTTTCTGTGAGCTATTGCTTCCCTCCCTGTAAAGATTACATTACAAAAATTTCCGTATAAATTCAAATCCTTCTGAGGTGGTTCATACTGAAATGTGCCCGATTTAACTGTTCTTTGTAGTGGAATACAACTGCAATTGGAGGTTTCAAATCAGTCCAGTATGTGGTGGAGTACTGGTAAAACACACTGAGGCAGTCTGTCTTCCAGTGTATATTTCTGCTGGCAGAGACCCTAGATCTCCTTGGCCAAGCATTCAGCGCTGGGATATAATCTAGATTCCCAGCAAATTCTCAGTTAAGTGCAAGATGTTTCTTGAGCACAGAGCCAGAGATCAAACTGAAATAAGGCTCACTCTCAGAAATATCTTGAAAACTGTTTGAATAACCTAGTGTATACAAACATTTTAGGTCAACTATCATATTCTCTCAAGACTTGTAGGCGTTTCTGTATGGACGCCAGCAGCACTGCATCTCTAAAGAATGGAACCAATGCTGATTTTGTACTTCCACTACTGTGTCAGTGAATCCACCCACGGCTTGATAATGTCAGTACAATGTGATGGAAAGTTTTCATTATCGTTTGGCTCTTGTGTTGTTTTAGTGATTTTTTTTTTTTTTTTTTTTTTCTGCGTCAGCATTGCAAGAAAAAGGAGAGGGTAGTATCCAGGGATATGAATCAGAAAGGAAATCATCCAACTGTTTGAAGACAAACTCACCTGGTGTCAGTTTGCAAAGCAGTGCTGGGAGCCAGTCTTTCATTTCTTCACCTTTAAAAGCCTGGCTTTAAATTAGAGGATAAACAACCCTCAGCAATTTCTTCTGTTGCATTCCTGAAGGTCTATAGCATCACATCTGTGAATAGCACACACCCACTCACATGCCTTCCTAGAGCCACAGACACATTCGGATGCTCTGTTGATGGGAGCAAATATGACTTAGGATGTATTACACTGAGAGATGAGCCCAGATCAACAGATTATACTGCTAACCAGCTACCAGCGTGGTTAAATTTGTGGTGCAGACAGAGCTTAAGCTGGTGTCTCACTTCATCACAGTAACCACTGTGCAGTCTGCTGATCAGCTATATTTAAGTATTTTGGCAGAATCCTGTTTAAAATTGGAAGGAATGCTTTTAATAGTCTGTGCATTTCTCTTGGAGGCCTGCATGAAGGATATAGTTGCATCCCACACATACATAAGTCTGATTGGAAAGCACGATATGGCATGGATGTACGTTGTGGCTACAGGATGTCAGCAAGACAGATTTGAAGTGCCATTGGCTGAATGACAAAAGAAAGATTCAGAGGTTTTAAGGTTAGAGGCCAGATTCAGACCTTTCATATATGAAAGCAGGAGCAACTTTGTTGAAGTCAGTGGTGTTACTGTGCTGTAATGAACGTGAAAAGATTCTGCATGCTTAATTATTTGAACCAAAGCACATCCATGCTTTTATGTCACTTTGAGATTTTGTACGTGGAGCTGTGAACCTCCTAAGAAGCCACTACGCTTGCCAGCTGCTGTTAGTATTCACACAGGAGAATTTAGCTCATCCAGAATTCATGCAGCAGTTGAGAAGATGAGAAATCCGTTGCTATTCTGCAGTCTGTGGTATCTGAAAAGGGATGAGGTTTCCATATGCCTCCAGCCAGGTTTTTGGGGTTGTTGAAAAGATACCTGGTCGGCTTCTGAGTTTTGTGCAATTAGAGAGAGCTCTGTGGTTTGCACATACAATGTACAGGTCTCACTTTGCATAAAATGTTTCAAATACTGTAACGGGGCTGTGTCAGCATATGGATTGGATGAAAGAGTTGTCAATCTCAAGAATTCACAGCTTAAGCATTAGTCCCTTCTCTCCCTGCCTCCCCTCCCCAGTTAAATTACAATAAGGAGAATTTATTTTCATATTAAATATTTTGGCTTCTTTTTTTAGGTTTTTTTTTTCTGGCTCACAAAATGAAATGACGCTCTTGGATTACACTATAAAGCGTTCCTTTACAGCTACCAGGACTAGAAATTTATTTTAAAACACAAGTGAAAATGTAACCAAGAGATGAAAGCGAGGATCTTTCCAAAAGTTGCTGATTCCCAAAAGAGGCTTGAGGGAAAACACCAACAAAGAGAACACCGATATCCAGAGCCTATTGATAGGATCCCAAGAAGAGGCAACAGTGAAATAAAGGATTTCCTTATTTCTTTTTTAATTATTAGTATTGTATAGAAGCTAAAGCATGAGCAAAATGAGCAGAGTGTCAATTATGCCCTGAGCAGGAATAACAATTTCCTGGAAAACAGTGATAAGCAAAGGCACCTGGAAAAGGGAACATGTAAACTGTCATCCTGCCCATCAGAATTTTGCCGAGCAGAGGTAAGACATATTCTACCTGGCATGTAAGTGGGTGCATCACTTCATGATACCCTCTTCTTCTTTGAAGGATCAGAGAATGTTCTACAGAGTAAGTCTATTCAAATTAGGTGATGTGGATCCAAGCTTACTCTTCAAATGGGAACTTTGATAGCAACTTAATGTTTTGTGGTACTTAAAAATTTTTCTAACACTTCCATGCAGAATTATGGAATCAGACGCTGGTCTGTATTGTGGATATGGCTTCTCTTTTTTATATACAATTTCTCTGTTAGTTGCAGTGAGGAACTCGAATTGTGGTCATCTCAACAAACCTGAGTGTTTTCAAAGACTGCTGACAAGCCTTTGAGTAATCTGTATTGGGTATACACTGACTGCATGTTGGCAAAACAGTTTCTAAGTATAAAAAGATGTGTGAATCTGTAGATAGGTGATCTCATCCTTAGAAGCCTTGGTAGTGAATTCTGCAGTGCACCCATGCCTTTGACAGCATCTTTATGAGGACACGTGGTAGAAAGTATTACATGAGATGTTTAAGTTTGTACACCTACTGAGACTGACAGACCCACCTCTTCTAAAAGTAATCATGGGACTCACTGTGACAACGACACACATTGAGAGGTATAAAAGAGGTATATTTGAGAGGGGTGTATTTGTAGGTGAGATGTTGCAGGTGGAAAAACAGTCAAAAGAAGGTGAATTAGGAATATAAAATGTCTAGGAATAGGCAACACAAGGCATAATAAATCTTTTCAGGTCTCACTTGATTCCTTTTCAGATTGGTTTAGATGAGCTAATTATTCCTCTAAGGTTATGCTGACATTAACAAAAAATGTTCTGCAGTAGGAGATGATACGTAAGGTAAAACAGTTAGTTCTGGGGAGCTTGATGTCTGCAGCATATGCCTTGGGGGGATTTATTTTTGAACAGCTCTAGTCTGATCCTGTGGACTTGCTGCCTATTAGCACAGTATGTGCACTCCTGGAGCGCATCATCCTGTTGAATTTAATGCATAAGGAATTAATTGTGTGCTCTAAGATATTCTTGGGATACAAACCAAAATGCAGTGAGTGGGATCAACCAGGAGATTTGCTTCAAAATTGTGCTCCTGACCCAAAGGAACACAGAGGCGCTCCAGGCCACACAATTTATCCTTTCTCCCCCTTTTGGGAGAACCGTACATGGGAATCTTAACCCTCTCATGTCTGTGCCTCCGTTAGTCTGTCCTGCTGGAGGCTTTGGGAAGCATGGCCAAGCACCCCTGCTGTCAGCAGCTTGACTGTGCAGAAATGGGGGATTTAACCAACAGGAATTCCATTCCAGGGAATCCAAACCAGGATCTTCTCGATCTTGGCTGCACGGTTTTAAATATCAAATTAACACAAAGGAAGTCAGAAAGGAAGATCGGAACAAATCTGCCTGATTTTTGCTATTTACTACACAAGCGATTCTCTCAAAGCTAGGAAAATGGAGAGAGAGGGCTCACCTGCTAGCAGCATGTTTTTCCCTATATTTTAACACTGTATACTCACAGGATGGGTCTTAAAATCTATTCTTTGCACATCAGTAAAAAAGGTGCGTGTTCACTTCATTATGGCACAGTTCCTTGCATTAATAAGTCCTAAAGCTTCCTTCCCTATTGTCTGACTTTCCATTTTTAGCTTACATTTTTATATTCCTATGGGAGGTTCCCCACTTTCATTTCCATGCAGTCTTGAAGCTGGGAATCCCATTACTGCTGTTCATGTGACCTCCGGAATGTGAGTAAATGTTTCATAGTAGTATATCTTCTTGGCTGTTCTCCAGTGCCTGTAATTAACTCCACATATATTCCTCTATCTGTTGTGCTGGCTTAAGATCTGACCTAATAGAAGCAGTGGAAATTGGAATAAAAAGTAAAGCAAATCAAATTGGTATAAAAGGGTGCCTGTGTAAAGAAAGTGCTTTGCTTTCTGATAAGTCTTTACGTGTTTACTTTGCACGCTCTCTCCTTTTAACAAGATTGCACTTCTAGGAAAGCACTGCAATTATAAAGCAGCCCTTCTGAACGATCACTCCTACTTGCAGTGTGCAAGAGCGCGCAAAATGGTTGAGCATCCTTAATTTTTTAAGGCATGATGGTGAGATGTTAGATAACAATCTTTTTTCATTTAACAAGTCATTTAAATATCTTGTCACCCTGACTAGCTATCACATTTTTCAAAAGTAGCTGCTTTTCAAATAATATACTTACGTCCTTTTTCCTTTTACTTACTATGGTATTTGTTTCTGGAGAATACTCATTCACATTCAAATATAATTCTGTCACGATTTACACCAAGTTCTTGACAGGACTGAAATAATTCTAGATGTGGTGGGAAAAAAGGTAGGATTTGTAAAAGATTACAGGTACAACAACACACATCCTTTGCTGGGTTATCAGTTAATTCTTGACCAACACTTAGATCAGACCAGGTTCAGATCTTAGCTATGCTGCTGTAAATCTGGAATGATAACACTGAAATCAGTGCACCAGCAGAGCTGAAAGTAGCACTTGGCCTTTATTTTGTTAAGTACCTCATTAGAATTTCCTGTCTTTGATCCGTTTGGTTTTCTGCGCACTCAGTTTATCTTCCATATCCGATTATGTATATTTAACCTTGATTAGCATAACTATTCAGAAACAAAGGCTTTCTTGTGGTTTTTGGGCTTAGGTTATTGAGATGCATTAGACGCTGCTTGTAGAGAAATGTTAGTGGCTCAGCCAGCCTTTGTATCATATTCCTGTTGATGGCTTTTATGTATGTCATTCACCTGGAACAGATGTTTTCCCTCCTGCTTTCACCGTTCACCAAAAATATCTGAAAGAAAAATTAAAATACAATCAATATGCGTGTCTATCCAATTAATTTAAATAAATTTGCATTAAAATTGATTCTGGATTTATTTAGACACTTTCTGCAGTAGCCAAAAATAATCTTGATGCAAGATTTAATTTTATCAGATGCCTCAGTAAACAGCAGAGACATTTTCTTCAAAACATGAATCTTTATTACAAGATGGTAATTCAGTCCTAGAACCAGCCTCTGCTTTCTGTGAGCAGCATGAACCCTTGGATTTTTGGTCTGCTGGGAAAATGGTAGAGAAAAGCACTAACTTGAAATAGAGAGGCTGACAGTCAGCTGAATCTACTGAGGTTTTGGGAGAGGACAACGCAGATCAACTGGATATAATTATGCTTGGCAGTATGGACTATAAAATTCTGCACTGAGTGCTAGTTAGCACAGCAGTTCCTAGACTAGAGATATTTCTAATACACTGGAAATATGTATTACAGGGTCTTGGAGGCTCAGGTAAGGAGAATTGTCCATCCACAGTCAGAGGATTTGACATGTCAAATTTGCCACCTTCTCTAGACACCATGGGCTAACTGTGATGACAATGTATTGGCATGTTTAGAGAGAATCTCCTAGGAAATAAGTCTGATACTAGCCCCAATCATTCTCCAACCCATGCCACACAAATATATTTTCAAGATTGGCCATGATCCCATAGCTAAATAGCTAGCTGTTTTGGACTTTCCTGACTGTAGTCTTAATTGAGATAGGACATAACTTTTCTCTGGCTTTTAGGATTGACAGAGTTGGAAACGTCCTGTCAGTGTGGAAACCAAGTAAAATACAGGTACAAGGGCTTTTATCAAGGACATTTCAAACTCAGTCTCAAGATGATAATGGGGTGTGAACACTAAAATATTGCCTACTCATAGTGTAAAAACATCAGGAAAAGCTGAAGGGGTTGGGATTAGAATTGGCTAGACTTTCTTGCACAGTGTTTTCCTCCTCTCCAGATTGCTTTCTACAACTCAAGATCTGCCCTCCAAATCATGGCGCTGCAGTCTTAGGAGTGGGCTAGTGAGGTGAGGGTTGTGGTGCCCCTTTGGCTCCTGGAGATATCAGCATCTCGGAGAAGCAACCATTCCTGGCCATGCAGCAGGTCAGTCAGGAGCTTTGTCACCAAGGAAGGGGTGACTTCCAGTGCTCTGCTAGGACAGCTCTCCCCCTCTTCCTCTTTCTTTTGGGTTTGATTTTGTGCATAAAACCACTAAACTATCAAGCACAAGTTGATGGAAGTTCCCTGGTTGTATGTTCTAATGAAACCTATAAAAATAGCAAATAATAACAAGGCATTTTTAAAAAAAGGTACAAAATGAATCATGATCATTTTCCCTTTCCTCCCCCAGAATATCAGCTGTTAATCTTGTTCCTCCCACAGGCTAATGATATAAGATCCTTCAAACAACAGGTGAAAGCTAGAGTTGAAGCAGAATACTAAAGAAAATTTACTCTGAGATAGTCAGAAAGATTTACTAAGTAAGCTTGAGTCAGCTGTATTTTTTTTCTTTTAATCTAAAGCCTGAACTTTCTGAAAACTGATAACTTGGAATTTGTACCTCACTGCAAGAAAAACAACGTGAACATACCAAATACTTGTTGTTTTCTTTTAATGAAATGATGCAGTGAAAGATTTTGCTGGCTTAATAAAGGTTTTGTCAGCATACCAGTGAAAATGATGAATTATATTGTGGCTTGTGAATACCTTTTGTGTGCAGTTTAGTATACTCCTATATGCAGCAAACTCTTGGTAGGATTTAAGGAGTCTGCAAAAACAAATACATAAACAAGCATGAGTCATGATGTGCTTCCTGGTCTGTCTGTCTTTCCTGAATGATTTAGTGTTAATTTTTTTATGTGATTTGGCAGTTTATTGCTTTAATTTATAAGACCTTCTGAGCTGAGTAGGTGTGAGGGCAGGTGTGGGTTGAGCACTTGGGATGTCAGTGCTGCTGCCTTCCCCACCCACGGAGGTGCTCTGGTCAGGGTATGATATGGCAGTGTGTCCTCATTCTGGCAAGGAATCAACGTTAATCTTGTAGATTATGAATTTACTGCAGCGATCTTGCAAAAAAGGAGACTGATTGTGTGATGCAGGTGGCCAAGACAGCAGTCAAAATTACCTCTTTTCATTCAGGCAGAATCTTTCCCTTCTGAGGTTAAAATGTTGCTTGGGAAAGGCAACCCTTTTTCATCATTCAAGAAATATCGATGAGATGCTTGTAAATGCAAAAAGAAAACAATTAATATTTTTGCCCTTTATGAAAACATTTAAAAATTAATATTTGAACAGCTCTGCAACTACAAGTTGAGAACTGACATTTGGCAGGGATTATAGCTTTCATTGGGAAGGACTTTGGAGAGTTTCAGTGGAAATTGGGTTTGATTTGGCCAACTTTCGGAGCCTTTGAAAAGTATAAAATGGATAATGCCCAGTATGTTTTTTCCACTAAGCTCGTATGGATGTATTCATCACGCATTCCAGTGCGGATAACTAGAGGTATTATGAAATAGGAAATGAAAGTCCACAGGCACCCACGGCTCTCAGTTTCTGGTAAATGACCCATGCCATGAGCTGCGCAGCACAGACCTCTGCGGTGAGGCACGTGGGAGCTACGCTGTTGGTGGACAGACCTTCCCGGGCCCTGGAGATGTGTGGGATTGCAGGGAAAGGAAGGTTTCACCATATCTAACTTATGTCTCTCTGGCAAGTTTTTGTTTTTATAGAGTAAAAAGTATTTACATCCTCTTTCATAAGTCTTCTAAATATTTAAACTGTCATTGTGGCCTCTTTGCCTCACCTTTTCTCAGCTAGACACACTTCTCGCCTTTTTTTTTCTTGTGTTTTACACACAATTCTTCTTTGCTGTCTTTGCAATCAGCTCAGATGGTCAGTTCAGTGGGAAAAATATGTCCAAAGAAGTTTGGTAAGTAGTAGCCAAGTAGGTAGTGTTCTCACATACAAAGCAGGAAAGCTGGAATGAATCCACAGATCTCTTTTTTCATATTTTTTCATCATTTCTCAGAAAATCCTACTGATCTGGGTAAGGTAGATGGAAGACAGATCCTCTGTGTCTCCTTTTCAAGCACAGCAGTGCCTGGTGAAGAACTTGAGATTTCAAGAGTAAGTGTGAACCTGGCTCTGCAACGCAGTGACTTTTGCTTAGGAAACAGTGGATTCCTGGCCATGTATGCTGTGTCTGTGCCTTTTTCCGTAAAAAATAGAGAAGTTTCAGGAGCAGAAATCAAAGCTGGACACCCCCCACCCCCCCACCCCCCATATGTAACCTCATCAGCTGGCTAGTGGGTGGACACTTTTCTGCAAACAGGGACTTAGCCTCAGAAAGCTTACCGCTGAAATAATCTGCTGATGCACCCAACTGACGCATATTCTGGGGCTGCGAGTGAGGAACTGGAGAGTGAGTAAACTGGAGAGGGAAATTCCTTACCAATTCCTCTCTAGTCTGACATTTCTTGAGTGGTTGCAAGGTCAAAAGCTAGCAGGAAGCAGGAGGACTCAAATGGAAGAGATTGTGTAGGAGAACCCATGCTAAAGATATGCTTCGTAATGGGTTGTGGTCTTTACTGGAAACACCATTAATACCCCCTGGGAGTCAACATGCTCTTTCAATAAATGCCTCTCCCCTCTTTATAAGGAGCCAGAACTTCACAAAATAGAATCTATTTTTATTTAAAATCATTCAGTAAATTATGAATATAAAAGTATTTATTCATATTTTCAAGTGTATCCTAAGAGAACGTTCTCTAAAACACTTGGCAGACTTTCCATGTTTCTTTCCACGAAAAAATTCTATTGTTCTCCATTAACCATCCCCAAAGATTTCAGTGGCTCTCACATAACAGTATAGAGCTTTTCACATGTCAGGGGATAATTTATTTCTTGAATTAATGAATGTAATTTCATTGAGTTTAATATTTTAGCCAGATTTATTATAGTGCAGTCTCTAATTTACGTTCAGCTCAGGTGAACAGAACCTTACATTTGTCACCATAATGATGATTGATTGGAGGTCTCATTACAAAGTAGTGGTGTGATGGCTCCCATTTTATTCTGAATAGGAACGACTACAAGAAACACTGCTGTATGTGACACTTTCTTGTCATTTTTCTGCAGTCTCGGCTGAGGCCAAATGAATTGGAAGGAATCTTTTTCTTTATTTCTGAGGTCCTCTTTCAGGCCCAATTTGAGGAAAGTGCCTCAAATCCAGGACAATGGCCATTCCCCACCCAAACCTAGCATTTCTGGTGTCTGCTATGTACCTACAGTCTTTGGCTTTTAAGCTCTCATTTTTCTTGAGCCTAAAACTCACTCCTAGGTAGAAATGATCAAGGAAATAAAAACTATCTTATCTGTATCATTGTCTTTATGTCTGTAACACGACAGCAATTATATGTATCTAACTTTTCAAAAGAAGCGCTGAGTACCTAGAATATTCCCCAGTTATATTCTCTGTCTTTCTTTAGAGGTATGGATTTTGGGTTTTTAAGTGTTTGTTCAGTATTATTTGTGCCAGCTGTAGGAGTTAAAGTAACTACAAGTGGGATGTTTGGTATTTGCAGTGTGGAAAAATAACAATTTACTGACTAAAGCTGCTTTGTTTATTGCTTGTGTAATAGTATAAAAGGACTGCTTGGCTCTGAAGAGACAGTGCGTAAACACCAGAGACACAGATGAAGAATAAAAACTGTCCCACTGAAGAACAAAATGACATTGAACTCTAAGTGTGCACACCACTCTGGACATGCACACCAAAGACTGATCAAATTTTTTAACTGTACAGACCATAAAAGGTAAAACCCTGTATCTTTTCTGGACCAAACCTGAAACAGTATCAAATCAGGCATGGCTTCTACTGAGATCTAAAGACTTCTGCTGACCTAGTCTAAGAGCATAGGGTGCCTTTAGGCCAAACTGGACCTGAAAATCAAAACTCTCAAGGTCCTTGGATTCGTTGCTCTCTTGCAATTTATCTTGGATTAAAGCACTGTTATATAAGCAAGGATTAAAAGCGTTAAACCATCCTAAAGAAACAGAAGCATGTAATTTTGTCTGAGTTACCAGATGAGAGGTCTGAAAGCATTTTTTGATTGTTTAATTAGAACATATTCCTTGTTTGGTTTGGACGGACTAGCCAAGCAATTTAAAAATAAATTATTAAAATCTGAGGGCTTCTCCTCCTTTGCATATTTGGCATTTAAGAATATGTCACAGGCTGACCATCTTCCTGATCTACTTAAGCTTCAATCAATCAGGTTTAAGGGTAGGCAGTTCACTAAACTGCAGCGACATGTATGCCTTACTTGACCATGTGAGAATTACAGCTAGGGCTTAGTCCAGCCGGATATAATCCTAGTGACCAAATTTAAAATACAAACTTAGGTGATAGCTTGTACGGTATTGGTAAGCTGTGGGTATTTATTTGAATCATTCCAAACTCTCTTAGAGTTCAAAAATAATAATTTCAAATATTTAAATTTAATATTTATTTTACATTTAAAATTAAACTTTACATTAAAATTGTATTTAACAATTATTACTATTGGTATTAAAATAAAATAAAAATAATATTCACAAAAATTCACAAAACAGACTTTTTCAAATAGCCTACATAATGTGCTGTAAATGTTAGACTGAAATACAGAATTCATTTAGTGGGAGGTATTTCGTAGCATGCACTAAGAATGACTAGGTTAACTAAGTTACAAATTTATCAGAAGGTGCCTTATATGAGCTGAAATAGCTAATAGTGGTTTGTGAGAGACGTACGCAGGATACATTCAGCCAGAAAAGACCTGCTCTCCCTTTCCACAGTAGAAATGAAATCATCCCAGATCTTAAAGCACAAGCTGTTAGAAAAAGTGCACGCTGTAAGCAGGTGCATGGCACTGACAGGGGAATACAAATCTCTGGTGGCATTCAGGGAAATCTGGAGAAGGGCATTCAGATATTAAATCCAGGGCCAAATGTTCTGCACTTAGCCTCCCGCAGATACGTGCTGGAAAACACAGGCCGTGTGTTTTATATCCTAATTTCTCATCTGATTCAAAGCTGGAAGAGTTCCTAGACTAATTTAGGCAGCTCATGGAGTCCTAAATTTTAGTATCTCCCCAGGTTTGCCATTGGCCTTCATTTTCATCATTGGGTGCACCGCTGCCTTCACTTGCGCTTTGGGCTAGCAAGGTAAGGGCAGGGTGCACCTAACATCCGTGGGGATCTGGGCTCACCAGCCTTGGACGAGGACTACCAGGGCAAGCTGAAGCCTTTGAGCTGACAACTGTTGTTTTCAACTGTTATTCAAGAATGGATTAAAAATTCGATCATTTCTGAAGTGTAATGTGATTGTAGGAAGGCAATTTCTCCCCTGCTCTCCTAGTAATTAGATTTTACTATTTTGTGGCTGTATTTTCCAGGCTTCTAAATAATAGTGAATACTTTCTTACGTTAACACTCTCAAAGCCAATTTTGATGGCAACTAGCTTGCCTGTGCTGATTGCTACAACCACAGAGAGGAGGTACTGTCCCTAACATAAAAAGCTGAGAATCAAAAGACTCAACATAAAATGCGTTATTCTCAGTAAACACTGTGATGTTCTCTTGTGTAAACATACTTACTAGGTCTTTATTCCTGTGTATTTTCTGTTCTTTTCTCTAGGAATGGTACGCTTAAACAAGGACCTATCTTCCAGAGACACACGACTTGTTTCACCAGGAGCTCTGAAGGAACATAGTTATTTTTCCACAGGTTCTCTGCAAACATTGATTGAGTTGCAGGTAGAAAAGATTTAATCTATTAAGGATTAGCTATTTAAACTTGCCTTCTAAGCATATAACTCAAAGTCATTGATTGGACAAACCAAATTTTCTAGGGAACTGCAGATAAAACAGCTGAGTATTAAACTGGTAGCAATTAGAAATTAAATTTGTTAGCTACTGGTCACCAAATCACATGAGATTTGCAAAGAAGGACACTTGCAAAGGATCAGAAAGATTTTTAACATTTTTTTATTGTGGATTTTCTGAAAGAAATTTTATGGGTGGGGGAAACCCCAAACAAACCACCCACTGTTCTATTCTATTTGGTTGCATTACACTGATAACTGGAGTCTAACTGATGTTCTGCTGGTAAAACCAATTTCCAACCCTGCAGCTTGACTGTGCCAGTACTTTTTTGTTCCTCTTCTCCTGCCTCCATAAAGGACCTAGATTTCCTAACCGCCTTCCTATTCCTCACCAGCTTTTCTGTCAGCCATCACACACTGGTGCCTCTTGATCTACTCTTCTCTTGGATGACCTTATCTTTTCGCCTGTCTTCTCTGATGTATGGCTTTGGTCAGCTCTTTTCAACTTGCTCTCTATTCACAGCTGTTCTTAGTAAACAGTCTTTTCTTTTTCCTTGCAAGCTGAAGAATAAATATTTTATCAAAAGATATGTATCATATAAATGCTTATCTCATCATTTTTGATGGTGAATAATCCTGGTATTCCCTATTTTTTCCTAGTTTGCCATCTGGTCCTTGAAGTCATGGCGCTGAAGTCCTTTACTGATGATGCCTTACAAACATGACCCTGCAAGTTGAAATCATCTTGTCTAATCTTCCCAGAAAACATTATATTCAGGAGTAAGTGTTCTGATTTAGCGTCCTGGGGTAGATATTCAGCATGGGAGTGTTTTCTAACTTGACTTTCCTCAGCAGCCCTGCCAATAATCCCATAGGACAAGAGGTTATTCTGCCATCAGCCCAGCTGTCAGCCTTTGCTCTCAAGTTTACTGGTAAAAGGCCATTTCCACCATAAATAAATATTTAAATCAGCTTATCTTGCATAGTCAAATAGTTTCAAATTCATCATGATCTAGCGAGAGATACTTATGATGGTTATTTTCTAAGAAAACACAGAAAACAGCTTGTATTTGTTAACTGTTTATTTCAGTGAATATCAAGTGCAAAAGAGTGGGCTGTGTTAGTACTGTGCATTAACAAAGAAAGGGAGAGGAAAACGCAGTGACTGATACCATTGTTCAGTCCTGTAGTTTTAAGTAATGTCGCGTTTGTGGTAAAGAGATAAGAAGTGACTAGTCTGAGGTGCCCTCAGGGAGCTGATAAGTGAACTACTGGAACAAATGGAACGAGGATTATGAGACTGGGAGGGAATAAAATTAAGACTGATAACATATGGAGTCTTGCAGCTATTTCTTCTGCCTCCCAAAGATTAATTTTAGCTGATGATATTTTTTAGAATGATTTAATAATGAACAAAGGGTTATGGCTTAAAATGCTGGCAAAGGGAGGAATTTAGCAAATGACTGCAACATGGAGGTCACAAGAGGTGAGGACTGTGTTGGCAAATTGCTACCAAAGTAATTTTATTGCAGACTGAGGAGTGGTAAATTTATTTCTGACTCAAAAAATAAAAAATCGGTGAACAAGAGGAGGCACACACCTCCTCATATGTTTTGATTATGGTCAAGCACTTACATTGATTTTAAAATTGTGGATGCAAGCCCTTGTGCTACTGCTCCGTGAGGTGCTTACAAGACAATTTGCAAAGAGTGTGACTTCTGTCTAGCAGTGGATGCAGAATAAAGGAGGCCCTGAAAGACATTGGTGTTGCTCAGAAGGGCAGATGATGACAGAAACTTTATGATATTGCCATATGATATTGAACGGAACTGAGCTCAAAGAGGACTCAGAGTTACTCACCAGAGATATTAATCTCTAAAAAGAAGTAAGATAGCCGCTCTTTTTATTTAGCTTTATCAGACATACGGCAGTGAGATGTGTCTCTCCATCACCAGAGATTCAACAGAACTTAAAATAAAAAAAAAAAAAAAGTAGCGGGGTGTATAAGCCAAATAGACAGGATTTTGGTGGGAGTTGAATGAGATGAGATGCTCCTGTTCCTAATGCAGAACACAAATATCTGACCAGAGGAAAGGAGTGAGAAGGCTGCTGTCTCTATCATGTCTCCTATATTTCAGTCCCCTTTTTTCTTTCTTTTACAAATTATAGTCTTGTCCATTGTCTCTTTTTCCTACTCAAATACTTGCTGACATTTTCTGTCTCTTCAACTGTTCTCCTTCCTGCTGCCCTCTCGACACTATTTAATCCTCTGCTTATCTATCTTAAACCCTGCCAAACCAATTCTGTTTCACATCCTCCCCCCCACCTCAAACTACTTGTTTCCCCTCTCCTATTCAGAAAAATCCACCCAAATGATGATGATCAGCCCGAAGTCCTTCCTCAATCATTTTCTCAATGTAGCCATTCACCTTCCAGGAGTCACAGGTTTTCTCTATGGAATAGCTCCTAACTCTCATCCCTGCTCTTAGTGCAGCAAAGTCTTTCCCTCCTATCCAGAAACTATCCGGTGTGTCTTGTTACATGTTATCAAGCCTGCAGAAGCTAGAGCAAAGAAAAGAGAAGGCCTGAGCATATCCTGAGTTAATGAGGCTAGTCTGAATTATCTACTGACTTGCCTGTTTCCCTGGAGGGAACCAGTGTCTGGCTGTGTGCCTCCGAGGGACAGCTTAAAGCCCTGGTACCCTGTGCACAGCAAAGTATTTGCACAACCCGGGCCAGTCCAGGGTACCTCTCAGAGGGTGTAATGCAGTTCTCTTGAAAGGTTTTTTTAGGTTGAGGAAAGGTTGTCAGGATAGCATCCTGAAGATGAAATGAATCAGTTATATGAACGTGCAGAACAATTAAAGGCGGATGTACTCAATTTGTTGCTTTTGCTGGACTGCCACTGCCAGAATGTGTCACTTCAAGAAACCTATTGTAATCCTATTCCTCTGTTTTTGTAAAGCATGTTTACATAAAGCTCCAGTCACAGCAGTTACTCAGTCAAATGCCTTTGTGGACAGATAAATAAAGCAGCAGCAGCAGGAATATGTTAAAAGCAGTCATTAGAATGTACCTTACATCAAATAAAAAAGTACTGCAATTAATCATAAGGACATCATTTTTCTTAACCCCATTTTAGATTGCTGTTTTAAGTGCAATTTATGCCACACACCCACCATGTCTATTTTAATCAAACATTTTGTACTGATGGGTAAATTAAAGTCATGTAAGAATAGAGAGGTGAGATATGTAATAGAACAAATGAAAGGTTGTTAGGCCCCTCTTTCCAGCACTACAAGGCACCAGATAAAAAAGCAAAACTGAAATAGGCAACTTTTTATCAAGTAGAAAGATGCATGAATGTTCCAAACCAGTCTGACAAAAAGTCAAGGTAACATAATGTCTTCTCCATTAACCATTCAGTGTCACCAGAGCATCTACAAAAAAATGTGGAGAAATTTCACAATTCCCATGCAGACAGAAGTTGATCTGATCACTGCTCATCTCTTGCAAACATCGTAGATGTGGAAGAAATAATTTCATTTAAATATAAATAGTTTTGTTTCACTGACAGACTCTTCCTGTACAACCATGTGACAGGGTCATTTGTGTCCCAGTAATCACTTATAAATGGCGTTGATCTGTTGATGTTCTTGATGCAGACCTATTGTATGTTTCCGGAAATTGGCTGCTACTCTTCATTTTGAACTGATTTTGTTTTTCAAAGAGGAAATTATCCGTATGAGCAACAGTAAAATTGGAGAGAGTGTGTCTTGGCAGCAAAAATTTAAAAAGCATTGATGTAAGCTGTCACACTATGTCACTAGCTCTCCTACTGTTCCTTGTGCTTGAATTTCCTCTCTCTGAATATACCATCCATCTGGATGTATGTGCTGAAACTTCAGTCCAAACTGTGTATCAGCTGAACTTCTGTTAATGAGCAAATATCAGTGTCAATTATTCTTGCTTTTACCACCAGTCTAGCAAAACCTCTCTGTCTAAATCAACAGGAACCATTCCCAAAATAGTCCTGCCAATGACATTTCCCCCCATAACGGAACATACTGGGAAATTGTTGCCAATATTGGTATTTTTGACACCACAATATAGTGCTGTAGCTCTATTTCCCCCCCACTTTTTTTTTGTTTTGGAAAATGTAGTTGATGATACACCCCTCTATGATGTTCTTTTCTGGCTCATTTCATTCTATCTCAGACATCTGATTATTAAGATTACTGTTTTTAATATATTAATAAATAGTCTAAACTAAGTTATTCAGTAGTCTCAATTCAAAATGTTACAAGAATCCATGCTGAAATGTTCAAAATACTTGTTCTAGTGAAAATGTCAAGGTAAGTAATCTTCTGAATAAAAGAGAAGGACAAAAAAATATGTCAGCTTTCCACTTGAACATAAATTATGTCTAAAACTACATGCTTCTGAACGAATAACAAATCTGTTTCAGAAATTCACTTTCCTTCAATTACTCAAACACTAGAATAGATGTATCATGCCAAGGTCCATCTAACCCTGTACCGTATCTTTGATGCAAATGATAACTAAGACTTAAGGAAAGGTATAAGAACAAGGGAGTCACAGAGTGGTAGGCATATCAAGCCTTCAGCCTTGAAAACCTGGCTGGTAACTTCCTGAAATTGTAGCAAACAAGGATTTCACATTCATGTTAGTGGCCAGTAGATAAACTAAAACAGGTAGTTTGCAGAATTTGGTTCAATTTTTTATGAGAAACAGCATTTCCAGCATTACCAAAAGAAAACAGTAAGCGGTTTGCATGTCATTTTCCAAACAGCTCTGATGTTCACATGCAAGCAGGATTTGCCTTTATCAACAGTAGGAAAAACCACTGCAGCCCCTGCAAGGTTAATGTCAATTATTATTAATATGCACTGAATCTATTTTGGATGCAAACTCTTTGTAAATCAGAAGACCTGAGACTGTGATCAAAATTTACTAAAAGTAGAACATCCTCTATAGGCATGTCTGATTTAGGGTGTTAAAAATGTTATTTGACCGGTTTCTCACTCCTGCTGCATCGATTTGTTCCCTTGTGGTGTTAACTTTGTGAGAAGTGTTCCGAAGAAGCAGGAATTACTATAGTGCAGCTATTATCTGTTCAGTCTTGAGAGAAATGGTCACAGTGAACAATTCTACTTTTTAAGCCCCAGGATGCGGTGTGGATATTTGCACTGGCATGTCCCTCCCATGCATTTTTTTCTCTCATAAAATATCTAGTGTAACTGGACTTAAAGCTTCCACTTGACATGCATGACAGTTACCTTCCTTGAGCTGTCTGTGATGGGATGCTACCCTTATTAATCAGTGGCTATGTGTAGAGAGGGGATTTGATAAGGCTATCTGGCTTGAGCTCTCTACACTGTAGTTTGCTGCAGGCACTGAGTTTGTGTTTCATTGGGCTCTAGCGATGCAGGTAATTCACTTTGCCTGGCAGTCGACTACACCCAGGCTTGGTTATGGAGCAGATGCCAGCCACTTGATCTTGGCAGGTTAACGTCATGTTACTGGGTTGTAGAAAATACTACATAATTGTCATGGAAAAGATTCATCCCTTAACTGTTTTTAGAGAACTCTACACTTCCTTGAAGCTTGTAACTTTGTTCGTCTCTAAAGAAAGCTGAACCACCGCCATATGTACATAGATATATGTACATCCATATTGTGCTATTACAATCCCTGTATGTCTGTACATCTATATTGTGGCATTAAAATCCCTCTGGCAAAGTTTCTGCCTGAAAACCCTGCTAATCAAGTCTTGCCCTCTTCAAAAGACATGTTACAGTTCCTAAATCTTCTCCGTTGATGAACTATTTCCTTGGTCACCTCCAGGTTTTTTCCTCTTTTCCCCTTGCAGCTTGTGTGCTGTCAGGGCACCGCAACGGGATAGGAGCCAAGGGTGACCCTCACCGATGGGGTGCAGTCCCACGGCATCCAGGCACCACAGGCAGAGCTAGGTGCCACTCCAACAGGGTCCATTGACAGCCCCTGATCCTATGAGGGTATGAACCAGCTCTGGTGTCCACCCAGGGAACCCAGCCAGGAGCAAGAAGAGACAAGGCTGGAGACACAGCTATAGGGTACATCTAAGGAGTCTATCCTGGAGACAGGCTACCCACAGTGTATGGTCTAGGTCCATCCAGGAGGCAGGGCCAGAGGTGGGGCTGGAGACCAACACTGCTGTGGTGTCATCAGGGCAGGGACTGACAGCCCAAGCTGAGCCGAAATGGGGCTCCTTGGCTTTGGGCAGGGTGGGAGGAGGCTCAGGGGATGCTGGACAAAGACAGTGAGGGCTGTTAATGCTCTCAGGGTCCTGACATCAGTGCCCAAATCCTCAGTTTGGGTTTTAGCATTTGGTATACGTGTATTTGTTTAAAAATGATCTCAAAATGTTAGTTATAAAAAATCATTGTCAAAACCCAAGGAGGAAAACTGACCTTTTTGAGCCCCAAGATTGTATTGTAATTCTGAGCTGCTGACTGAAACTCCTGAGCAGGAGTCAATGACCTGGGAAAGTGACTCTGAAACATGACTGGGGTGATGGCATGGCCCTGCACCAAAGAGCCGTCACGCTGTGTGCTCTGTGGTGAGAGCGCAGCTAGCCAGTAAGAGCTGGGGAGCAGGGGCTGCGGAGGGGAGGTTTTGTCTCCTTACTGGGTTGCAGAAAGCAGCGGATTGCATTCGCAAAGAGATTCAGAGCAGTGAAATGAATGACAGAGTAAATAAAATGGAGCTGTAGTCAATAGCCATTGGCCAACAGTTCATTGCCTCAAAGGACTAGGAAAATCTGGAAAAAGACAATTGATAAGAGAAACTAAAATAAAAACCATGTAACCATTTAGCTACCAGAAAGCTTCCTGACTTGTAAGGAAAGCAAAAGAAATGAAGGGTGAGGTCTAAAGCTGGGGCTGCTGGTAGCTCTGCTATCTCCTCTTTTTTAAACCAGGAGCTGGGCAGAACTCTCCTCAGGGTGCAGGAGATTTGTGCTCACTCCTCAACCTGTCTCAAGAGGACCTGAACCCACACACACGCATACAGGCACATCCTGGCTCCCAGAAATCAAAATTCATACAGAACTCTCATTTCCCTTGTGCCCTGGCAGCCACTCCAGCTTTACTTGTTTCTTATAGAATTTTCTGCTCTCAATGTTTTGGTTTAAGCTCTAGCAAATTACAGTTGCAGAAGTATTAGTTATGTTTTTGCAAAGCTCTGTTGCCTCCCCTGTATGACAGATGTTAGAAGGAATAGAAATGAAAACTTGTAGCAATTACTCCAAGACATCTTGATTAGCAGAACATTTTTCCATAAACAGGCTTATATTTTACAACATTTGAAACCCATCTAATTACCACAGAACAGCAGAATGAGTTCAGGATGTTGAGAGGATCTGGAATGCTGTTATTTTACAGTAAATGGCTTTAATCATCCTGATAACAGAACTGTGCTTTGTGTGTAAAAAGTCTTGTTTCCCTTTTTTTTTCTCCCCCCCACCAAAATGTTCCGTATCGGCTTTCTCTCTGAGCTCAAGCCACAGAGGATGCGGACAGTCATGTTATATCCCATTTGCTCTGTCTGCTGATTAAACAGGAAAGATTAGGCTTATGTCATGTTACCCTTTTAAAAATCATTGCTTTTACAAGTATGTGCTCTGTATTTTAAAGACATTTACCCTTTGAGAGAGGTTACAAGAGCATAAAATCAATGTAAAGAGCGGTTACAATTGCGCCTAGTCTACATTTTTGCCTTTAAATCAAAATTGCCTTCATATTGTATTGTATCTTGCAGTTCTTCCACAGCCTTAGCTGGCTGCTTTGGAATGGATCATCTTTCATCTTCTCAGATGTGTATCTGGCAAGGAGCTTCCGTGCTGAGGCTGAATTCTGGGAAGTCTGAGCTGTGCATACTTTGCTTCTGTCAGAAGGGAGAGGGTCACAGATAAACTTAATTGTGATGTTACCGCACAATTAAGGTTATGAGACAACGTCTGGAAATAATTTAATCTGCAATTAAAGTCCAAAAGGGAGCAGAAAGGAATTAGTATATTTATAAAAACAACAAAAGGCATACAACATCCTAGGTATTGAAAGTCAGTTGGACAGATGCTGAATGTTTTTGGCTTGCTTGATAGTAATGGTTCACGGAAGTGGCTCACAAAAATGATGTAAATTTCAGAAACTGGATTTGAATATTGTCATTATTTTGCATTTATGCAAAACCAAAAAATACTTTCTCTACAAAGTTATGCTTTGCTGTGCAAAAGTACATCTTCCCTGGGCTATCAAACCCCTTCACACTGTCTCACGCACCGCAGGGTCCTCCCCCTCCTGCCTCCCATCATCAGTGGGCAGCTGGGGACACTGGGCTCTCTGTCAGAGCGCCGAGCCTCTGCTTTGTTGCAGGTCCTGCTTCTCAAGACATGCTGAGTTCAAGGGAGGCTGAAAGGGATGGGAGAGGATGAAGTACAGCACGAAGGACTCATGTGCCAAGCGCTGGATAGACTATGACTTCACCTGTGTGCTTCCTTCAAAAGAACGTACCTGTGACACCGTTTTCAATTGTCGTTTCCTTGCTATTTTCATGACCACAGCTGGCAAGGTTTTAAAATGGACACAGGTAAGTCTGAAGGCAAATCCCAACAGAAAGTCAGAAAGCAAAGCCTAACAGATTGCTTTGCTTTTATAATCAACTATTGTAAATAAATGTGCATACTGGGATTGATTAATTGCTTCCTTTCCAGTGCAAGCATGATTACTCATTGATTCGTTTTTGTCAGGCAAGTTCCAAGTCCCTTTATGTTTCACAGCTTCTCATAATGGAAAAGGGAGGTTTACCAATCATGTGAATCACTTCACTAGGTATTTAAGAGCAAACATGTTGTGGGAGACACAACATAGCAGGAGGATCCAGGAGCAATGAGTTGTGTCCCTCAGGGGTCTGTACTGGGACCAGTGCTGTTCAATATCTTCGTCAATGACATAGACAGTGGGATTGAGTGCACCCTCAGCATGCTTGTGGACGACATCAAGTTGAATGGTGGGGTCAACACGCTGGAGGGAAGGGATACCATCCAGGGGGACCTGGACAAGCTTGACAAGTGGGCCCGGGTGAACCTCATGAGGTTCAACAAGGCCAAGTGCAAGGTCCTGTACCTGGGTCAGGGCAACCCCGCTATCAATACAGGCTGTGGGATGAAGGGATTGAAAACAGCCCTGAGGAGAAGGACTTGGGGGTACTGGTGGATGAAAAGCTGGACAGGAGCTGGCAATGTGCTCTCACAGCCCAGAAAGCCAACTGTATCCTGGGCTGCATCAGAAGAAGCGTGGCCAGCAGGTCGAGTGAGGTGATTCTGCCCCTCAACTCTGCTGTGTTGAGACCCCAGCTGGAGTACTGTGTTGAGCTATGGATACCTCAGCAGAGGAAGGACATGGACCTGTTGGAGAGGGTCCAGAGGAGGGCCACAAAAATTATCAGAGAGGTGGAACACCTTGCCTATGAGGAAAGGCTGAGAGAGCTGAGGTTGTTTAGCCTGGAGAAGAGAAGGCTCTGGGGAGATCTGATTGCGGCCTTTCAGTACTTAAAGGGGGCTTATAAGAAAGATGGGGACAGACTTTTTAGTAGGGCCTGTTGCGATAGGACAAGGGGTATTGGCTTTAAACTAAAAGAGAATAAATTTAGACTAGTTATAAGGAAGAAATGTTTTACAATGAGGGTGGTGAAACACTGACACAGGTTGCCCAGAGAGGTGGTAGATGCCCCATCCCTGGAAACATTCAAGGTGAGGCTGGACGGGGCTCTGAGCAACCTGATCTAGCTGAAGATGTCCCTGCTCATTGCAGGGGGATTGGACTAGATGACCTTTAAAGGTCCCTTCCAAGCCAAACTATTCTATGATTCTATGATCTTCTCTCCACTGATAACGCTGATATCTGTAAGTAGCTAATGACTGTTAAAAAAGCTCACCCAAGAAGGGATTTTAAACTCCCATGGGAGTCTGACTAAGGTTTCTAAGAGGACTGCCATGTAGCGGCTTTGGTACGCATGTTCCTCTAGAGATTTGTTCCTGTTCTTGGCTACCTGCCTGAAATCCGAACAAATTTGTCCTCAGTTTGGTATGATGTGTTCTATAGCTCTGCTGCTTGTGGTACCTCTATGTGCATGTGGTTCTGGTTCATTATGCAGTTTATTTCTTGTAGTATTTCTACTAGTAAAACCCAGGAAAAAGTCATACAGCCCAAGGTAATGAAATGCATAAATTGCTAGCCTAGTATATGGTCATGCTTAGGTACTCTACCTGATCTCAGAATCTGATGGTTCAGGTGGATTCTAGCAGAGGTTATGAATTAATTGCTTTATAAAACAGTACAAAATGCTACATAGTTTTTGTCATAGGAGTCTCCCAATGAGTGTATAGAACATCCCCCGATGTTTTGGTATTGATCACATGCAATCTTCTAAAATTAGCAAGTAGAGAGATCTATTAGTAGATTAATTTACTGTTAGACCTTATACAGTTATGTTCAGTTATTTTTCTTTTTCCGAAATATTTCTGAGGATGTCTGGAGGCCAACAGCCAAGGGTCATAGGGACACAAGGAAACTGCTGTTGCGGATTGTGCTGCACAATACAGCCTGAGCACAGGAGCTGGGCTGTGTTTCTGAGGCTGTCAGATAGGGACACACTTGGTATTTCTGGGATTTTGAGAACTAAAGATGCTTTAACTGGAGCATATTTCATGTATCCTATATAGGTCTAAGGGAAAAATAACACATGAACAAAGAGAAGAGGAGAATTTCCTCTTGTGATAAATGTTTCTGAGTACAGAAGTGCTGGGATGAGGGAGGGTTGGGTCTATCGCAATGGCTGCCCATGTCTCCTGATGAAAGTTGTGGCGTTACTGCACAGCCTCCCACCCACATTGCAGCCACAGGCAGCTACATCCAACCCTGTCTATAGCAGTCCTAAAATGTGTGTCCAAACACAGCTGTGAATAATATTTTTAGATGTGCACAGGAAGACTGACTATTCTGCGTTGTATGATTGGAAGACTATGAAAGGTTCTGGGACGCCTCAGTAAATCCAGAAGGGATGCTTTCGACACAGTGGAACATTAAAAGTTCCCAATATTTTTAAAGTTTTATAATGCAGTGACAAAAAATATCACTCAGACTAGGCAATCTTCATGGAAATATTTAGTCTTCTATCATGTGAGAAACAGACTGCAGCTCTTAAATTCTGTTCCGCAAATTCAGTGTCAAAGGGTAATGATTCCCCACATGGGATAAAATTGATATATTATATGCAGTTGCTGAGAGCAATGATTAGGGATTAGGAGAAGTCCTTGCAAGACTCCTGAACTCTAACTTTTTATTATGTCAATGATATTGCTTTAACAGAAATAATTTAATAAGTAAAACAATACTGTCCCTAAAATGGACATTCTTCATTTTTTCCAATGCTTTGGACTTTCTCTTGCATTAGACATATTACCCTAAATTCATCCTTGCCGTAATTTCACTGGTGTGACTGGAACAATGTGAAGGGTGTACATATATGCCAGTCTGCAGCCATAGCACGTTGTGAAACTCTTCATAATAATTGGGACAGTCTGGATTGCGCAATCTCTGGTGGTTTTCCAATGTAATCTCATCCTGTTTAAACTGACTGCAGACAGGGATGGGCAAGAAACCTCCTGTTTGGATGCTTGTGCAGTTTGGAGGGTCATTGCAACACCAGAACTTGTTAATTACCCTGTGATGCTCAAATTTTACTTTGGTTATGTGCTCTATTGGATTTACGCAAAGATATCATATTTCAAGAATGCTCATGATTTACTTTCATAACCACAGCTTAATTGAGCTGTATTAACTTAAAACAAAAAACCCACAACACTCTTGAACAATATACTGGTGGTATTTTTGCTTTGCATGAAACATTAATATTTTGTACCAGTATCCTACATTTTAGCAGTTTAAAGAGCTTAAAAACAATGATTACTGATATACGTTTGCATATACACCCACTTAGATGACACTGTGTATGTAACATCTGGTAAACACAATTAATCTTGCCAGACGGTCCAGCACAGAAGTCAAATGGCACCAATTATCCCTCTCCTGATCATATGCCATGTTATATATATCTATCTAGAGGTAATGACGTGATTTCCACCTTTATTGAACTACGGTCTATGTGTTTTTGTCTCTCGCTCCATTTCTTGCCTTGAGTTCACAGAACGAAAACAAGAAAACCCCCACAACTCTTAGGTTGAATTAGATATTCTTAAAATATGTCCCAAGTACATTTCATTTCAGATTACTAGTATTACAGCAGGTATATGATAATTTCCCTGTTAAATATAAAGAAATGGAAACTGATCCTGTAAGACACTCATAAACTGGAAAAGGTGCTGCCACGTGTAAAGCTTATTTCTCTCCTACTCCCTAGAACCTGGCTTTGCTGCGCTGTAGCTCAGGGCTTTGAAAGGTGGGTTTTTCCATGCCTGGGAGCAAAGCAGCCCAATTTTAGCCATAAATCTGCCCTGTATGCAGCAGGAACTCTTCTTTTCAAAACACATGAAACACAGACCTTGGGGAGGAAGGAATGACTAAATGACACAGAAAATCTGCTCTTTACCCAAGGTGGCGGGGAAACGTGTGCCTTATGTCTGTTACAAGGAGTCCTGGGAGAGGATTGTGTGCAAATGAGTTTGGGGATGTCAGGTCTCCAGGTGGTGACTGCCAGAGGTAAGAGGTGTTAATTAGGCAGCCCTGCCTTGCAGTGAGCCCCAGCTCTTTCTCACTCTGCTGATTCACACAGAATAATTCATTACCCAGCACTGCTCTTTGACTGTCACAAACAAATCATGGGCTGGATTTTTTTGCATACTTCTCTCCACCTAGGAGACTGTATTTTGAGTATAATGAAATTTTTGCGTTACAAATATTTTTTTTTTGAGGGCAACAGGTCAAGAAATAAGATTTTAATATGGTTTTGTTTATTCATATAGCATCTAGTGCACCTAAATATCATATCCACTTGAAGGAAAATCCATATGTGACTACGTGGAAGCATTTGTATCCTAAGGTTTGATTTGGTCGCTGAAATATTTTAAGCTAAGTTTTATTTTCTGTTTCTGCACTTACTTGTCTTACCAGAGCCAGAATGTGTCAAGACAGTGCAGGAGATGATGTTGTCTCTTTAGAAATAAGATACTACAGAAATTTCACAAGAAACTCTCTACAAAGATGCCTTTTATTAATGATTAAAAATGTAGATTAGCATGTGGATATGATGAAGATTATGCAAACAGAAAATGAATGTCTACACCTCTGCTCACTTTCATTTCATGACATAGAGTGCATTTTGCTGCAATGATAGAGTCAACTGGGTCACATATTTTTGAATGCCAGAATTGTGGATGTAAGTCCCTTATAATTAGAGGAGCAGTTTTTCACAGATAAAGCAGAGATACATAGGGAGATATAATTCTGTGATATACTGGGGCAGTGATAAATAGTATTGAGAATTGTCGTGTTGTGGTGCCACTGTGGTGCCAATATGGGATATTTCTAAGTTTGTAAACTACAAGCACCTGGGGAGGTACTTTAACGGTATGCTGACGTTTAGCGCATCAGAGACTGTGATTTTTTGACCTTTTTTTCCATCCCCTGCAGTGCTGAGACATGAGTATTGGAAAGTATGGAAAACTAAGACTAGGATATTTGGACTTAACTGTATGATGAATTCTTATTCCAACATACCTCAATGATTACCATGAGATAGAAAGAAATTGTCCCACCTGCAGACAGCCCAGGCAAGACCTCAGAAGATCAGTGCTGCAGAAGCAGCTTAGGCAGAACAGCCATTCAAAGGTCCTTTTCTCTTTACACACTTCCCAGGAACCTGGCTGACAGTTCTAAGGTGAAGAGCAATATTCTCATACTGTGGCAAGATCAAGCTATGCTGTTTTCAGGGGGCTAAGGTACAGCCCTGAGCATTGTTCACTGGAAAGGGGAGATTTTTCCCTCCCCACTAACTGCAGAGTTCTCAGCCACAAACAGAAATTTCTCGAATCACACAGAAAATGAAAACATATTTATTTCATCCTAAAAATTTTTGTCCTAAAACTTCTCCTGAAACTTTTTTTGTTGTTGTTGTTTCAGGGTAAGAAGAGTTAAGGTCTTGATTTTCAAAGGGAACTCAGTTTGGCTATTAAAATTTTATTCTTGATCTTTCACCTGCACACAATTATGTCTAGAAATGCATATCATTTCTTTCAGTGGTTGAAGGCTAAGCGTGCATTTGTTGGCACCAGCAGATAATTATCTATCCAAGTAATATAAAACAATTGTAAAGGTATTTGCAGCCCACACCACTTTATTCACAATTACCATAAAACTAAGGGAATGCAAGGAATGAAGTCTGGCTTCATCTCTGAACAAAAGCAGAGACTTCTAGAAAATACACTTTAATTACATTCCTCCTCCTGTTGGAAAGGTTGTACATCAGGAAAAGTCTTCTGAGTCTTTTCTGTGGCAGAAATGTAGCCACCATATAAAACCTGTAATAAGAATTGTCAAATATAACAATTTTATGATGTCTGTTCATCATCTGGGTAGTAAAAGGAAGATTTCCTTAATGAATGCATTGATCTAACAGACGAAGGCCAAGGAAGAAACAGCACAAAAGCAATACCACAGCTTCACAGAAGAACACAGAAGTGAATATTTGAAAGGCAGAGGCACAAAGAGGTTTTTCTAATGTGCAGTTGTTTTGCCACTGCTGGGACGAGAGTTTGAAGGTGGAAGATAGGTGTGAATTCAGGCAGGAGGATGGGGCAGGACTGAGATCCCAGCACGTATTGCCCAGAGAGACTAAGCGGTCAGAAGTGCAGGTTATTGGATACCTTGGAAGGTAAGTAAATCAGGAGGTATGCTATTGAAATTTGGGTTCTTGGATTTATTTAAAAACAGAGTGAGATTACAACTGACTCCTGTAGATTATCTGTTTATAGTAGGCTGAATAAAACAGCAAGGTTTTTGGAAAAGGACATTATTTTCGCTCTCTCCATGCTGACATATACCTTTAGCCTCTGTGGGTGCCTAAGAGAACATCACAGTGTCAATAAATGATAGGCACTTTTTTTTTTTTTTTTTTTTTTTTTTTAAGCAAACTTTCAAGGGACTTAGAGACATTATTATTAAAACTGTCAGGACCTGAATGCTGCATGCTCCCACTGACATCAGTACAAACCTGCCAAAGTGGTTACACTCCAGTAGGATCAGATCCTGCTGGCCATGTCTCCAGTTGTTGACATGGGTGTAAATTAAGTGTGAATCTACTGTGGCCAGCGCAGGTATTAATCATCACGTCAGTGGAATAGAGAGTTGCCTTCGACCATCCATGAACTTGTTGAGGTTCCTATCCTGTGATAAATGTACCATAGCAAAAGTGGCGTGGAAATCCTCATCATGCACCACGATGCTCCTTCTCGTGCATGCAGGTGTTTGGGAGCTGGTACCTCCATCACCAGAGGTGCTTTAGGAAACTGCTCCATGGTTTGTGCTCGGTGACCGTGAGGTGCAGCGTGCTGGTCATCACTCATTTGGTCGGGCTCAAAATCTGTTTACCAAAGCTCTTTGCTACTACATGAGACCTTTCTTCTTCTCCCACAGCCTTATTATGTCAGATTTGGTAATGCCAGCTCATGAGGAGCGGTGGTTCAGCTCATACCACGGAGAGGCATCTCCAGAGGACAAATTAAGTCAGCAACAGCTCTGAGCCAGTAGCAGCCCTGGAAGACAACTATGCATCAGCTGCTTGGAAAGGAGCTCTAATGCGGGTGGAAGGCAAGGTTTATATAGTAAAATGGACTACATCTCTACTACAGTAAAGTAGCTGTAGGAAAATGTTATGGATCCACAGGAAGATATTAGGGGTTATAAGAAGAATTTATTATTGCGGTGGTCTAGTTTTTTCTTTCTCACTGAATTGCAAAACTGAGTTTCATGTTGAGATAGATTCAGGTACTTGAGACTGTTTTTAACAATTTGTTATTGACATTAGTAATGCAGATTATAAAATATGGCTGGAAGTTTTTCTTCATCTTTAAACTACAACAGACAAAACTGTTGTTCTGAAGTCCATACTGAAAAGTTGGCTCTCACTGTTTGTAAACACACACACAAAAGGAATTTGATTGCACTAAATGGGCCCTGAGAGTCGGCCTATCTAGGGAATAACTGTTTTCCACATGCTTTTTCTTTTTTATGCTGAGTTCTGCAAGGCTGGTTAAAACAAAGTAACAGAAAGATTTTTTTTATTTTTTTTTAAAGAAATTTCACTCTTTGTAACTGATGACTTACTTATGGTTTTGGAATGTTCAAGGTGAGTGGGTTTTTATTATTGTTGTTGTTGTTATTAGGAAAGTAAGGAAGGGCAAGGACACAAGCCATAGGCTTCACCTAGATTGGACCACCACTTGTTCTGTGTGTGTTGGAGCAGGTTGCAGCTGTGCTATGGGGAGGAGGAGTGTGTGTCTGTTCCACACAACTGGTATGCAGGAATCTTTTCAGGATGCTGTGAGTGAGCCTGAGACATGGACACTGTGATCATGCACTGCTCAGGTCATGTCTGAAACTTCCCAGCAGGTCACAGGTATGGGCCCTGTCTATTACTGTTTCCCATTTTCCTATAAACCTTGAAGAAGTAACACTGAATAAACAAAGGTGCGTATTTTGTTCTGTGGTCTCCAGAAATATGGCATTGCCTAGTTTTAGTCATGGAGTACGCTGTTCTGGAGAAATTTTATTTTGTACTAACAGAACTTTCTCAAATCAAAAGTTCTGGATGAAAGAAAAGTGTTTGGGAATTGAAGCTGAATCTTGCCAGTGCCCTTATGAATAGGATTTTTAGTACATTCAGATTTTTAGGCTCTTCACACATTCTCTTTGGAAAGCTCAAGTTTCCGATTTGGGGACTGAGTTTGTATTTTAATGAATCAGAAAGTGTGAAAGCAATATGAAAATAAGTTGTTAAATCTTGGGAGGAACAGTCATTCAGAACTGGCTATCAATAGAAATCTGCCTTCAATAGGCTACAGCATTGCAAAAGTTGAAGGGAGAAACGACTACCTATATAGATAGTAATCTACATAAATATAGCTATTTTAAGACTGTACAGCACCTGCCTTTGTCCTCAGAAAAGATGGTATGAATGAAGGCTTAGTATTTTCTGTTAGATAAGCTTCTATCTATCTATTTCACAATTAACATAAAAATATAGAACGTATATAAAGATATAGCTAATATGAAATTCTTAGTAAAATTTAGAAAAAAATATTTAAGTCACCAAAAGCCTGCTCAAATAAATTGGGATGAAAACCTGACCTTGATTTCTAACTATCCAGGCAGTGGTCCTATGGCTGCCCTGGAGATCCCTGGCATGCATCTGTTCTGAAGACTGGGGTGCTAAAGATTGCATAGGCGATGCAACGCTGCAAAAATTTTTATTTAGAAAGTTGTTTGTTTGGTTGTTTTCCATCATGGATATGCTGAAGGGAGGTTACCCAAATGGTTTTGCTCACTGATACTGTAATGAGGCTGAGAAATGAAGAAGGTGGGTATCAGTATCCCCAAACATTAATTTGGCCCAAAAGTTAAAAAGGCTTAAATGCAACAAGAATAAAGTCAACATTTGAACAGGATAAGCAAGTTGTATAGTTTGGCCAGGGAGCCACACAGAAGAAAGCACAAGTGCAACTCATAGATGCAACTTCTATGAGAGACAGTAGTGGCACTGCAGCATTCATGTTTTCACTTTTAGGGCCAATCAAATTACAGGGTTTTTTTGTCCAATTTTTAAAATAATATTCTTTCAGGCCCAGAATACACTATCAAAGAAAAGACAAGACTTGGGTTCAGATGTCATTGGGTTACTCAATGCCATCTGAACAACAGAGGGCTTACAAGCAATCTGGTTTTAAAATAGGTTTGCCAAATGTTACATAAAGCAATCAGATATGCACAAATCAAAGCTGTTGAAAGCTATTTGCATGCTGGATTATAGGGAGATAAACCTCAATGAACATTACTGCCAACAAATAATCTGACTTGTTTCTGCAATGAGTATGGAGTAGTTGAGATAACTGGTGGCACATTTTAGGTGACAGTGTTGATTTAAAATAAAAAATAGCCCTACCCTTCCTGCGACTTGAAATCAGGAAAGATCACTAATATCACCTGCAATTTTTCAAAGGCAGACAAAGGTTGTTTCATGCCAACAATTTTATTTGTGTTCATAATTTTGAGCTATAACAGCACCTCAGCTCTTACCAGACTCTAAACAAAACAGGAAAAGTGCCCATTTAAAAAATTCTTGCTTAACTCTTTAGCCAGCTCTACCAATTACTGTCCTCTTATGGCAGAAAAAGAATTAGGAATCCATTTTGCTGGAAATCCTGGTGCACTTTTTAAAGATTTGCTTTGATTTACCAACATGCCTGCCTTTTGGATCTTTATGCTTCTCTAGATGGCAAAATGCAATATTAGTTCAATCGGCTCATATGCAAAACAGTCGCACACCTAATATTTTGGATCAAGCAGCACTCTCTTGGCTTTATATCTGAAATAAATTTGCATAAATCAGAGGAGAATCGGGGCCTGTAATGATTTATGGTCAAACGTTCCATCTTGTGATGATAGCTCTTCTTTGTTTTCCTCAGGACTGTCAGAGTTTAGACCAACCTGCGTGTTGGTTTAGACCAACTTGAAACAGATGAATTGTACTTGACAACTCGGGGAGAGCTTGGCAAAATATTGCCGGTGAAATCTTGGCTGTCACTGGAAGGTAACAGGAATTTTGCCATTAATTTCATCTGGGACAGTTTTCTTCCTTTTGCTTCTCTTCCCTGGTGGGGTCTGCTTAATCTCTCGGGCCAGTGAGATGGACCAGCAATGAAGATGGCATGGTGATGGAAAGCATAGGGAAAAAGGGATAAAAAGTTGAGTCCAGAGGACTAGATAAATATTAATCTGTCCTACACCCAACCACAGAAGGGCAAGGGACTGATACATGTAGCTCTTCTTTCTAGAACAGACAGAAATTCTTCTTAGATCCTTATAATCCCAGAGCAAAATTTCTCAAAAATCCCCTTTATATTGTGAAAAGATTTTAAAGTAAAGTAGAAAGTTTTGTTTCTTAGGAAAAAAAAATAAATAAAAGAAAGAAAAAGAAAAAAGCTCAAATGCTTAGCATAAGAAATCACCTGTTCATCATATAAATCAATGAAAAATCTTCTATTTGTTAATTTAAATGAGTAAAGTTTTATGTACAGCAGAATAAAGTACTTTCAGCATATATAAAATATCCCAGAATTATACGTATATATGTTACAAATTGCTACGTCTGACTAAATTGTCCTTCCTGGACTTATGTTACAAAGGAGAGTTTCAGCAATATTACAAATCTGTCATAAATAATCCTTAACAAAGGTGATATTTCAGTAAGGAAGCTTGGCAAATGTGTTTCATATGCCAATGTCATTTCCAGGTTCATGTGCGGTCAGCATTTCCTACAACTCCAGTCTTTCATTCCCTATTTAGGACCTGATCTTCAATTTCCATTGCTTTCAACTGAAATTAGCTGAATCTGCCAGATAAACAAACCTTCTTAAAAATAAATCCAGAATTATTGGTAATAGGATATTTATAAAAGATGCCAATTTCAGTCCCTTAGAATTCTATAAATGATAGCTAAGATAGAGATGGGTCTTTTGATAAAAGAGTAAATCAGGAGGAGAAAATGGTGTGTTTGACAGAAGAATGCATTCTGTATTGAGTGCAAAAAACCTTAAAAAGACAATAGTTTTGCTAAATTGCCAAGGTGAATGTTATACTACATCCAAATTGAAAAATTTTGTAAATATGTTTTAAATGGACATCTAAATAAAGGTCGCATTTTCATTCCCTAGGTATGCTCAAATATTTGAGTATATTTGCAGACTACACTGGGTTTAGTTCAAATGTCCTTTCCTACAAAGCAGTATCTAAGTTTACTTTCAGACATGGGTTTTCATGGCTGTATTTGTTCATTCTTGTCCCTTGTAAGTGATAGTGTCCTCTGTGCTGATGTTTTAGGTGTGAATAATTGCTGCTAATTTTTTTCTAGTTATGGTAAAATTCGATATGTGATCAGTGAGAATATATGCCCCCAAATACACAATGATTGCAGATACCCTTCCCCTGCGCTGCTCCTTGTGGATGCTTTATTTGTAGCTCTCGCTGTGCAGTCTTTATATGAAGTCTTGGTCCCCAGGGCTGTGGGGAATGTCAGCCTACGTCCCAAATGATATGAATAATTTTAGGAATGTTATATAATGAAACAAATTATCACTCCATGTGTATGAGATACCATTGTAGCAGCTCAGAACCTCAGCTAAGGAATGATGTTCTATTGCATTTGGTATTGGAAAAAACACTTAAACTACATGATTACTTTCTAACATTGAATCAACAGGTTCTTTTCTAGCACTTTCATTCTCTGAAATATGAATTAGTTGGTTTATATAAAGCATTAACTACTGAAATAAATTTAAAAAAAATAACAGAGTAGAATCCATGTGATCAAAGATTCTTTGGTGATAAAACAGTTGTTTTTTGTGTATGAGTTGGCAAAGTTTAATTGACCTAAGTAGGAGAGTTCATATAAATCCCTTGGAACTGATATGAGATCCACTAGATCTCATTCTCAAACAAACCAGGTGTCAGGAGCATAAAATAATTGATATCTATGTAAATTAATCATTCTCTGTACCCTTTAGTACAATTAAGTAATATTTACTAAGAAGAAAGAGACAGAAGAACTTGAAACACCAAAGACAAGAATTTCTCATTCGTTTCAGATGCACATATTTGAAAGAAATTTGACCAGATTGTTTCAGAGTTTGGATCTTCTGATATCTTTTTCAAGTGATCAGTTTTAAACCACACATGCTTACAGTCCCAGTGGGGCAGAACACAAAGTGTGACAGCGACATTTACATCCCATTAGAGATGATGAGTTATAAATCACCACAAAGCGTCACTCGGATAAAAGAAAGTAGCCAAGTTTAACCTCAGTCTTTTAGTGCTGCCACAAACAAGTGAAAAAACATTGTAATCAGTTTTTCTTCTTTGTAAGTAAAATCTAGTTTTTGCTACTAGTAATCTCGCAAAAGCAAAAGATGACATTTTACTGAAGAAATCTGAAATTCATGGTGGTTTAAAATTACATTACTGCAATGTAAATAGACTCACCAGGTCCAGAAATGTTGACTATGCTGGTTTTAGAGTACCCAGCACAATAAAATGTATTTTTACTTGCCGTAACTATCCTAGTAAACATAATTTATATAAATAATAAAGCAAATATTCCTATAACATCCAGAGTCTTTACATGAGCTAAAATTTCTCTGCATAAAACAGCACCCCTGTCTCCCTCTCTCTCAGAATTCAGGCCAGTTTTACTGATTTCAAAGGGTCACAATGAAAACCAACAGAGGCTGAATTCATTCTAAAGCTTTGCCTAACTGCGTACTGTGGAAGTTGGTCACTAGTGACTTCCTAACTGAACTTCTGCCTGAGTGGATTCATATCCCCAGTTCCTGTCAGACTGAAGTAACTACTAGGCTATTCGTATTTTTGAGATGGCACTCATTAAGCTCCACTTACTTACATGATTCCCCTTGCATGGACTGACTTCCTAGCAGCTTAAGGGGGAGTAAATACAGACTGGTAACTGGAGGGCCTGTGGAGGGGAAGGGCTGGAGTTCAGTTCCTTTTCCCATGTATTCCTAACAAAATACCTAAATAGATGCTGGAGCAGTGACAGGGAGACCGGTTCTCCATGGAAGGAAAATTTCCTCAACATTTAATCATGCTCAAGATTATTCTCTGTCCAAAAGCATACTTAAATAGTCAGTTGAAGTTGAACCGTTTCCAAAGAAGAGACTAATAAATGTAGTAAACCAGTTACAGGTGTGGCTCAGCACAGGCATGCTGCAGCTGATATTTGAGGTGATAAATCAAGAGGGAGAAAAAGGAGATGACAAGAATGAAGGGACAGAAATGGAGAGGTAAGGACATGTAGGAGATATTGGCAATGAAGCCAGCCTGTAAAAGCAGACTGTTCTGCTCCTCTTCCTTGCAGGGCTCAACCCAGCAGATGTACTTTGAGCATGTCCATCAGATTACGCTTCACAGACAAGCCAGAGCAATAACGCATTCATAGCTCCCAGCAGAGCTTAAGAGCAAGCTGGAAGTATTGTTGCTCTGGCTTGTCATGTTGTAGGTAACTTGTGCACGCCCAGAAGCAAACCCTATCCCCTCTCTCTCTCCAGAGCATTACTCTTCAAGTGCCACAGGACTCAAAACAGGTGAACATGGGGCCTGAGGAATGAAATTTTACTCTTAGATGCCTGGCTTAGCAGTTAGCCTAATTATTATTGTAGATTTGGCAGGCAAGTTGTCTTTCTAACGTGTTCCTACTCTTTTGAACTATCCATATAGATTGTGAAGTTTTTTTCTATACTGCTTTAAGATGCCAAAGTTCAGTTTTAAAATTAAAGACCCCAGAAGCCAGAAAGACATTGCTTTGCTGTCAAGCATAACCTCACCTCTCAAGCATTTGAAAGCCTGAAGGGCTTGGAGAGAAAATGAAGAAGGATGCCTAACTTTCATGGAAACATGTATTTCCTCCCTGCTCTCTTTATTTATTTTGGTAAGAAGTACACAGAAAGAGAACAAATATGTTGAAATTAATCATGTGGAACTGATTTCTGCAGGAGAGGCTGCGAGATAGCTGCAGAAACCCAAGCAAAGCCCAGTTCCTGCCGCTGTGATGTGCTGATGGACGGGAACCTGCGTGACAAGCAATGAAACGCACTGCAACACACACAGAATAGAGCTACTGTCAAGGCCACAGTCTGGTTACATGGGGCACATCAAACACCAACTGGAAGACAAAATCGAAGCCTTGTGCAATGAATAACACAAGTAGAGAGAAGATGAGGTGGAGCTATCAGGTGGTGTTCCAGTGCCAGTGTCACCGAGGAAAGCGTGGGTGACAAATCATGACCTGCGTTCTGTGGCTGGTAGACATCAACTTCACCCCCTTGCAGGAAAGAAGCTGGCAGCTTCTGGGTAAGGAGACTTCTCATATTTAAATGTTTCTACTGTAGTTTTGTGCTAGGGCTATCACCAGTGGGACAAATTCCAAGAGAATTAGTGTTTGGTCAATGCTCAGGGTAAAGGAAAAGTATGGGGGCCATGTATGCAGCAAGCCAAACACTGAAGCTTTGGGAAGATTTCCTCCCAGACAATGGATGCCCTTGTGAAAAGCACATAGCAATGTAATCCATGATTTATGAGATTGAACTTTAAGAGTGAGATCTTCCAAAATAAATTGCTAGCGGCAAGGTCTGTGCAATCCTAGAACATTTAGCTATTAAGTACTGTCTTCTTTTCTCACTAGTTGTATAATTTGCATTTTGATTAAACTAGCCAAATATTTTGTTGAACAAAAGAGTATCTTAGTAAACATAATTATGCTTTTGGTCTAGGTGACCTTTTTCCTGAAAAAAAAAATCCTGGTTATCTTTTCTATTAATAAAAGTTGATTAATGTAGTTGGATAAATTAATAAAGAAGAGATAACTGAATTAATCATACTTAATGTAATAGCAGATTGCTAGGAGCTTATAGATTAGTCTAAGAATTTCCCTTCATGTTATAGGCTAATATAAATAGACTTAATTCAAAAGGACTATGTCCATTCTTTTCCTGGCCTTACACATAAATTAACAGTGCACTAGTAAAACCTCCTGGCATATAGCAGACACAGGGTAACACTTGAGATAAAAGGACTACAGAGGTTCATGGGTTTTGCTACTTGTTTTTAACAGGAACAGGAAATCTGTTCTGTTTGAAAATATAGGTTTTAATTGTCACACAGAATAAAAGTCTGGTATTGATTCAAGACGGATTTGGAGACATTCAGACCTTGTGGCTGATGAATCAGTTTTGAGCTGCTCTTTAGCTGCCCAGTTGCTTTGTTAATTACTGTCTTGTAGGTGTGTTTCCTGAGATCTGAGATAGATAGTGCAGCAGTTGACAGATGCACTTTCTCATGTTCATATTTTAAGAGAAACGAAAGTCAATTCTATTCTTCCTTTTCTTTTGTAGACCTTGCCATCACACAATCTGTAATTATATTGACAGCTGGGACACATGCAAAGGATGAACAAAGTGAGCAGGAGCCAGATGATAACGTTTTTCCACTCTCTGTGAGTATGTGATTCTTCTTGAGGAAGAGACTGTCTGAAACCATTGGATTCCAGCGTAGCTCAGCCTATGATAGACCCAAATGTATAATCACAGCCCTTAAAATGTAATGAGTCCCTAATGTACAGTGAAACAACTCCAGACATACGTATGTGACATGGTTAAGAACCAGGTGCCAAAAATTTCTCTTTTGTCTGGCCATAAAGTGCAAAAATATTCTCTCTAAAAGGTAAAAATCCAATGAGCTCTCTAACATAAAACTTTGTTTATATATGTTCTCCACCATACTTCTCTTCAGAATTTTTTAAACACCCTCAGAAAAAGTTGTTTTTTTTTTTTAAAAAAAGAAGACTTGAATCCTCCTCTTCTGTTCAAGAAGCTGTTGGAAAAAAATGTATAGTTTTTATGCACGTGAATGTATAAGCATGTATGTAAATCCAGAGTTGTACTGGACCTTTAATGGCATCCAGCTCAGCAGAAAAGACCTAGCCAGCTTGTCTGCCGCATTGTTGGCAGCTCCCACATTCACCATGAGCTTGCGGAAGAGATGAGAGGGAGGATAAGGCAACACCTGTCAATCAGAGACCGAGAGGCGATGGCTCTGGACAGAGAGGACAGTAGCACAAAAAAGCAGGTGATATTCAAAAGAAGTTGTGCAATCAGCAGTTCAGGAGGTGACCACAATTTCAACAGGTGGTTCATCAACGGGGCTGTATCCCATCCAACAGGCTACATGCATATGAGAGACAGACAGGGCCCTCTTTTCTATCTTTTTGTCTCCTGAGACCACCTAAGGTAATAAAATGTCTGCTGCTAAGGTAATAAAATAGTTGAGCTGTTGGAGGCAAGGTGTAGGTTTGCAGGGGAGAAGCCTGTTGGAGGGCTGGGCAGACTGGCTCAGGCCAGTGGTTTGGCTGGTTTAACATCTTGCATGTCATTGGAGCCAGATTTCAGCATGTGAGGAAGGTGCAACAAACAGCATAAAATTGAAGCAGGGCAAACTAGTCAGCAATCCTTAGTGGTTGTAATGGACCCCATCACACCAGACAGCCCCTGTGTGGACTCCTGTTAATCCCTGATATTTTTCATATCAGTTTAATGTCCAGTTCTCTTTGAACTTACTGATAAATTCTGAGGCAATGAGGTCTGTAATTTAATCATTTGCAAAGGATGCACGTGTGTGTGGGGAAGGAGGGGAGACACCTCTTTTATTGGTGTTGATATTTGCAAATTCTCATTTTCATGGAAATTCACTTCTTTGTTAGATCTGAAGCTCTGCCTGGTGCTCTTCCTGCTTTAATTTGGGTCTACTGGTTATAAATACAAATAGCAAAAGCAGAGCAAACAAATGGAGAAACACGCTGTATTTGCTCACAATATTTATGATATGACCAGTTAAAACATTCCTGAAATAAATGTTTATTTATTAAAGACATTTTGCAAACTGTATTAGAAAGGTTAAAAAATTCCCTATATTATCTCCCAAAAGCTTCTTTATAATTAGCTCCATATAGTCTGATACTTTCTGGCTGTAGAATATGAGAGCTCCCATTAGCAAACCCGAATGCTTCTAAAAAGACTGTTATGCATTTTTTTTTTTAAAAAAGTAGTTAATCTCAAGCTTAAAATTGCCTACAATCTGCTAAACAGCTTTCAAGACTGATATAGAAGTAGAAGAAAGGATGGTCTCTAGAGAGCTAATCTTGCAGCAAGTAATCCTTCTGGTTTTCAGCCAAATAGGATTGGAGACCAGGTTTTCTATGAAGAATGATTAAGATGTTTATATAAAGCTTAGATTAGGAATTTAAAAAAAAAAAAAAAAAAAAGAGGCTGAGAAAAGATTTAATGGAAAACTAAAATCTCACAAATCTCCTGTTTTCCTGTTTCATTAAAATCGGTATTCCTCATTTTGATGGAAGAAATTTTTGTTTTATTTTGTTTTCACTGCATGCAATTTCCATGGTTGTACTTCAAATTGCAAGAAACTGGGTTCATACAGGAGAGATTATGCATCTGATATTGTATTCATTATACCCAAACCAGTATACCAGCACAGCCTCCTGGAGCATGCGTTGGGCTGCGTTTCCTTATTTCCATGTTCAATTCAAAACACTAAAGTGAAGCAAAAATGTCCATATATTCTTTAGCAATACCATGGAAATGTGGAAAATGTTATACATGAGTCAAACAGAAGAAAAACTGATTTTTTAAATCTTGAGTGAGCCCAGATTAGGGCACTAATGACCCAGTGGAAAATTATGAGAATATTCTGATCCAAGAGGAGAAGAAATTTCCCAAGAGTAACTATACATTGATTTCACGCATAGACTGGAGAAGTCAGAGTGGGAAGCAGGGCAAAGGCTTGAGAAAGGCAAAGCTGACACCAGTATTAAACCACATGCTGAAGTTGTTCATTTTTGTGTGAAACAGTAGCTCATATTGTAGATGAATAAAATATAAGCATTTTTCACAAGAAACAAAGTGGACGTGAGGTTGCAAAGTGTTAACGAGGTCAGATCTTCCTAAAGACAGCCAGCCTTTGATAGTCTAAGAAGAGAGGAAAAAATATAACTGTTAGCTGCCAAGTCTTTAAATGACTATGATTTTGGCATAGTCTTCCTGATCATATGATGCACATTCTACTAGGGAAATCAGAGTTGTGTAAATTCTTGCAAAGTATTTTTAGAAAGCTATGAAGAATTGTCTGGAAGCAAATCAGAGGAGGAGGGAATTGCTCTAAATTAGAGAAATGTTTTAATTTCATTGTTAAATATCTGAGGAAACTTACAGGAAAAATAACAAGCATCTCTAAAAAGGCTATAATAAATCACTGTATAAATTTTCCATTCTGTGTATTGTTCTTGCCTAGGTTTGTCATTTAATTTCTACAAGTACTGTGAGAAATCACTTTGCCCAGAAGGTTTTCAGGGCTTCTATTACTTTTTGGAAACTTAAAATCCCTACGTGACTCCATATCCTGAACTGCCGTTCTGCTGTTAGAGCTGTGAGTTTGATAAACTCGCCATGTTACATTAACAACTCCAAAAGAGTAGTTGCCTATAAAGGTATTTATAGGTATTCTTCTAAAAGTGGCAGAATTTTTCTTACAGATCATTTAAATGACTGTACTGCAGCTTTTGCATCTACGGGCAAAGAACTTCTGACCCGACCAGTTTGATTCAAGCAAATGCACCTGAGGCCGTTTATTTGTATTTCCTCTATTTCTGATGCAATGGGTTCCTTTGAAAATGAACATTTCCAAACAAAACCTTGTTTTTATCTGTAACAGTCATTTGCATCCCTCCCAGCATTTAATTGTTATAAACAGTACCAGAACATTCTTTTATTGTGTTTTGGTAGTGTTTTGTTGCTGTCACAAGGATTTCAAGACTAAAGGAGGCACTCTGACCATCAGAGCCAAATGCAAGACCTTGGCAGTAGAGGGTGATACTGCTCTCTTGCTGGAGACCACCCCATCTCTGTTCTCAAAGAGGTTAAGCACATCTCAAAACCTGCATATGACATCACTGCTGAATGAAGAAGGAAAAGGTCATCCAGGTGAAGATGACAGCTCTGAATTAGCTTGCATCTTGATGTTCAGTGCTTTTTTTTTTTTTTTTTTTTTTTTCCACAGCACTCATTAGGGTAAATTTTGTGAGGTGATGCATTTTTCCTAAGTGATGATGCGATAGCTTCAGCTGAAGGTCTGTAGCCTTGTCTGTGAGATATTCAGCACTTTTATACTATTAAGCCCTAAACTGGTCCTATAGATGGTGGTGAAATAACATTAAATCCCCCTTTTTTTCCAGACCTGAAAGGTGAATGTTTAACATTCACTTAAGTCAGCATTCAGTCATACTCAGCAGCTTGAAATCCAACCTCTATTCCACTAGAAAGAATGGAAAAACTATTAAGAGATTGGGACAGTAGGCAGGGCGCGCAACAATAACTACAACAAGGGCAGAAAGAATGGAGATAGACTGAAAGTTTTTGAAAGTCTAATTTTGGGAAAGGTCTGAATCAGAACTAAGAAAGTACAGAGAAGTGTAATTAAATCAATGTTCATTCCCATAATCTTTATATAATCTGTGAACAACAAATTCTACAAAATTGCGTTGTATAAAACATAGTTCTCCCACCAAGATTAAAGCAGTACGTTCCTTCCTCTCACTGTATCACTAAAATAGGGATGTTCTAGTCTTTACGGTTTCACCCTATTGCTAATGGGAAGGATGGCCAATATAAAAAAGTGGAGAAACTATCAGAAATGTGATCACAGTTCCAGGAACTGAGTAAAATCTCTTTAGTAAACTCAACAAAACAAAGACAGTTTGTTCTCCTTATATCAAACAATAACATTTGTCTGTGGTACAACATATAATTACGAGACTCTCAGGGAATGAGCTGCTATATATTTCTCTATTACTGTCAGTGCAAAAATCCATCACCTACAAAAAGTTTCCTTTAAGAATCAACCAAAACAACTTTGTAGACTCCACTTATAAAATAAATGTAATCAAAAATAGTGAGGAAAAATATGTGAAGTAAATTAAGCAAAAATCATAGTGTGTCTCATCCAACTTCAGAGTAGGAGCTATCTTCATTTTATACCCTTAATGAATGTATTTGTAAAGCTTAATAAAATATCAATCAGTGTTTTTGCTCAGTGTTCCTTCCCATGGTGAGCTTGTCATATCTTTTGCATTAAACAAGGAAATGTATAACTGTGCAAATATATTGGTGGAAGCGAGGATGCAAGTGAAGCTGACTTGGATGAATGGGAATCGGAGAGGGTCTCCCTGGTAAGCAAAAGTGGTAGGAGGAAAAGAGACACTAACTCAGTTCAGGGTGAGGGATGCCTGATAGGGGTATGGGGAGAGTAAAGATGGGGAATAGTCCAGGGTACTAGCTAGAAAGGTAAGCCCAGAGAAATAAATACAGCTGAACTGGAAGGTGTTATGTATTCTAGGATGTTGGCTAATAATACTGGAGGACTCCATGTATATGAAGCCAAAATAGCTATTCTTTTAAGTCAAATGTTTACATACTACAGACTTGTCCTATTATTCCTAACCATTTCCAGTACACAGACTCTCTGGCTTTCCTCTAATCCCATCATACAGCAGTGGGAGATTGCTTCTCCAAGCTTCAAAAAGGTGGCAAATAATGAAAGAAAGGCCTGGCTGAGCTGAATAGGTAGCAAGCCCAAAATTTTCAGATGCAGCAGCCTTAGAAATTATGCATTAATATTTTCTCTACTAACAGAGAGTTTTGACTGAAAGAGGCATCTTTACAAGAAACTGTTCTGGCTTATTTTGTATTCAATATATTTTTTAATCAAAGCCCTCCAGATGCTACTGTGTTCTCCTCATTCAAAACCATCAACAGCCATATGCTACTGAACCAAAGGCTTAATTGCAAGGATGTATCTGGAATTCAACAGAGTCAGGGGAGATGAGGTGGAATTTCGTTAGTAATCAGGCAAGCAGACACAGGCAAGACGAATAAGTAGCAAAGAAATATGCTCAGCATTCTTGCTATTGAGCAAGTTTTCAGTTCCTTCCAGGTCCTACAAAAAAGGGAATGAAATTAGTCTCTCACATACATGTATACATTCACCCCTTATTTCTTAAAGTACCAACAAGTAATTGTTACAGGAGAGGTGAAATTAGGGAACACATGGTGAAGAAAACAAAATGCGAAGAAAACATGTAAGGCTACATTTTGGTGATGTCTCAACACTGATCTTGTAAGGAACCAACATCTGTCCAAGAATGGAGTTGAAATGGAGCCAGTGGGAAGGTGGCATCTGTGATGGATGAAACCGATGCACAAAGATGAAAATGTATGAGGTTGTTGAGCTAGAGTTCGTGTTTATTTATAATGACTAAGTGTTTTTGACCAACACAGAGTAAGTACCTGGGTCTGTGCCCTGTTACAGAGCATCATTAGCTTGGGTCTGTGTTATTGGCATGTTTCACACGCTGCCATTTTAGATTCACTTAGTTTGAATAAAACTTATGAGCTGACTTTTGAACATGCAGCATAATAGTCATTGTGAGCAATCACTGTTATTCTGGGGTCTGGTTTCATCCTGCCATTCCAATAATGTATTTGGATATACTTTGAATAGAAAAGTCTCATGTACTCAGATTTGTTTTGTATTTTTATACAGTCAAGCATATAATGCAAATTAAATAATTTTTTTTAGCACCGCAAAATTCCATAGTCCTCATAAGACGCAACACCAATTAAAACATTATTCCAAAATTTACCTTATTTCCACTAGAGGTCAGTCAATAGATTGTAAATTTTCACGTTGTGGAAATGTATATTGTTAGCTTCTTTACCTGCATAACTTGCGCAAACGTGCTGAAGAAGAATATTATTCTATATGAAAAACTTATGCAAGAAAAATTCTTTTAACCATATGCCGAATTTTTAGAAGTTTATCCATCATTATTGCAAGGTGAAGTGTCACTAAATGCTTAACTATTGAACAGAAAATGTGCATGAAGAATTGCTGTTCCATAGTTGCAGCACAATCTGGATAGAAAGACTGTTTATTGTGGTGTGTTTTGTAAATTATAGAAACTGATTGGAAATCTACAGAAGCCTTTTACTAAGCTGAAAACTTAGTAAAACTACTGTTTTGTTTTTTTTTTTAAAGGCAATCTGTTTTAACATAAAACTTGAAATTACCAAAGTGCTTTAGCACAGCTCTGTGGAGTTAAAGCTATTTGTCAGGTGAATGGGAATTCAAAAAAGGTTGCACCGGCCGCATCTACCACTGCCCTTATTTGCAGCCTCCAGATCTGAGGTGTTCCCCAGGTGTCTTGATGTTGAAAAGGTGTGGCTGTTAAGTTGCTTTATTTATCATGGTTTTACTTGTTACCTTTTCTGAAAGCAGCATATTCAGAATTTCACTCCTTATCGTTGTTTCTGGTTATTGAGTTTAGCTCATTTTTAACGTAATTACATTGTTTATTGATTTGTCTCATCTCAGATGAAGTCCTGCTCAATAATGTGGTCCTCGGCCTCAGATTCTCTCCTTTGCCTCCAGACATGAAGGTAGTAGGTCTTCAATCTAGAAAGCAATTTTGTTGTCCAAGATGGTCTCTTGGGAACCATTAAAACTGTTCAGTATCTATGCCAGCTGCTATGTTTTGTTCTCAGTGAGTATTTACCTAATGTTTCAATTCAAATGCTTCCACTATACTTGCAAACATCTCCCGTTTTCCACTAAGTGTCACCAATGATGATGACTTCAATCACACTCAAATGCACTTTTTTTGTTGCCACACCTCTGCTGCGACTGTATCAAGGCTGAGACACAAGCAATTTCTCCTAAGGATTCACTACAACATTGTTCACACGTGGACCGAGGACATCATAAATGTGAGCACCAGTACTGAATCTATCAAGATATTACATACATACGAAGGCTATATGCTTTCATATCTCTGCTTGTTACTCAGATATAGATATGAGACGAACTTGGTCTTACTCAGGTATAACTCTCAGATGTTTAGCCATCCACCTTCAGGAAAACTGAAGTGGCAAATTTTCTCATTCAGGAATCATTAGCTGGCTTCTGCTGCAAATCACGTGATGCACGATTACAAAAAACTTTGAAATACTTACAATATTTTAAAATTGTTTTATAGAAGATAATTTTTAGATCCTGGTAGCCCCAAATTGCAAGTCACTAACACCTTAACCATGATTCATGGAGTAGGAGTACCATTAGCACTGAAATTGTTTCACTGTAATTGAACTTGACAGTTAACTATGAGACAAAACAGCTTGTCTCCGTGAAGCCCCTGGAGGAGCAGAACTAGCATTTTCAAAAATTCCTATTTTCCTAAAACTATCTGTTGGACTGGACCTCTCAGTATTAAGCTAAAGTGGCATGCACAGTTTTGAGCATAGGTCAGAGGATTTTAGAATTCAGTGGCAGTATTTTCAAAGGGAGTTATATCTTTCGCCCTGTTAACCATGATTTTTCTGACACATGACATTTGAAAATCTATTTCTAGGTGTTTTATCAAGAGAAGAATGAACTTGTTGAGCTCTTGAATCTAGTTTAAAATACATTCCTTTCAGTGTTTCACAGTCATGAATGTTATAAAATAGAAATGTGCTTTGAGATAAACTTGAGTTGGTATCTGATATCTCAAAATGTTTGGGGTTTTTTGTTCTTTGACTTTCAGTCCTTAAAATCCTCTGCTTCAATCTCAATCAGCTGAAGATTCAAGCTTGTGGCATCTATGTGAAAATGATGAAGCAAATATATCCATAGTCTTGTTCATTTACAGCAGCCAAGGATTTGGCAGTTACATCCCATTGTTCCTTTTGGTATAACCTGCAGGTGGTGAGAAGACCACCTTCAGAATCCTGGGAAATTTTGGTTTTGTCACATCCCTTTTGTGTTTTTACTGTGACAGATAGCTTTTCTCGAGAGAGAGCAGGAGGTGCGGTGGGAGGACAGCAGAACTGCACTAAGTGATGAACACACATGGAGAGATGATAGAAGAAACTCATTTTGCTTGCGTGTCAGAAGAGAAGTGGGACGTGCCCAAGGGAAGCAAGTTTTGGATGACAGCTGCTGTACTTTCCATCTGATGCCCAGAATTGAGCACTTTGCCTGATGGCTACTCTGGGAAATTTACCCTGGAGCTCTATAAACAGATGCTGACTACAACAAATGGATAGGGATTTTTTTTTTCCCTTACCATGTAAGGCAAGGCTAAATGAATTTGAGTTTTCACTAAATCAAGCTTTTCTGAAGATGCCCTTCACACTTTGTTCTTCTCTTGGGTGGATTTACTGGGGAGACATAGAGCTCTGTGAACCATGGCCTCCCTCACATCACTGCTTGGTGTAGTTATGGTCTCCTTGCAGCAGTGGGGAACACCAACCTGCCTTGGAGCTGCTAAATAGCATAGTGCCACAGCTGAGGTGTCTTGACTCATTATCCCATCTACATTAATACCTGGGATGTTCTCAGCCCTCCTCCTCCTCCTCACTGCCTTAGGCCCTTCCTACCAGGCTGAACAGACAAAATAAACTGCAAAAACCTTGTATTAAGGGCTTTGTTTCCTACGAGCTAGCTAGGCTGCTTTCATGCTGGTATGAGTAAACCTGTATCAGTGATTCCAGATCTGCATCAGGGCTACAGATCTACTGTAGCTTTGCCCATTTAACCAAACTGTGAATGCATGATCTCCAACTGCATGTCCTGAAAGCAGGTAAGCTGCAGAAGTGTTAAGTGTTTCTAAGGATAGTGCCTTGCTATGAATATCCCAAATGAGCAAGCCCACTTTGGCTCGGTTTATAATTCCTGGTAAATTATGACCCCCTCCCTCAGCATGAAGAACTCTTGAGGGCTCTTTAGATACACTTGAAAAAATGTTATGCATCCTTCAGATTTAAATTCACACAGCTCCTATGACCTAAGTGCAATTTTATCATTTTATACCAGTCCTGCTTCAGTCTCTGCCATCTGAAGTTCTGGTCCAGCAAAAGTTATTAAAGAAAATGCTATGAAAAGCCTTGTTCATTTACATCAACTGGTGTTCAGAACCAGAATGGCCATTTACGCACTTTTATTTGAGGACATATTAAAAATCATCTTGGGTCCATAGAGGACTAATATATAGAGAGATGTATAAATATGTGTGTGTATGTAACAAGATATTATAGCCTTATCTATTCAGTTACGTAGGTTTTGGATTGAATTCAGTGGAAAGATGAGTATGGAAGGGTAAAAAATAATTGAAACGAGTTGAGGATTCATAAGAAAAAAAATATTTTTGAATGGATTTTAAGACTGCGTAGTGCATGCTTTTTGCATGTTAGTTTTACTCTAAGTTCAGCACTCTTTACTGTGCCATGAAGGATGACTGTAGACAACCCTGAGTAAGTCCAGCTGTTAGAGTGCCAGGTAAAGCAAGACTCTGGGAAGCATTTCTCATCGTATATCACAGAATAAATTGATATTAAGAAAATACTTTGGCTTTTTTGAACTCACAGTGGCTGATGCATCTTCTGAGGGGAAAAAAGTTCATTTTGAATGCCATTCCCTTTGCCAGTATGTACAAGAGTGCAATGTGAAGAACAGAATACTTTAAAAGCTGATACAATAAGACAGCTGCAAAATCCCATAAGAAAAAAAATCCACAGAGAAGCAGAGAGATGAAAACAGACTGGACATATGATACCCTGTTCAGGGCTGGGAATCCAAACCTTGCCTGCTCAGCCATAATCAACATCAGTCTGCTACCTGATCTTCTTGATTCCTCACATATCCGTGAGAGAGTAATTAAGAAGTATTGAGAGTTTGGATAGCTAGAGCTGCTCAGATGTGATTGGGGAAAAAAAGAAGAGATAATATGGTGCTGTGAAAGGTTGATTGTTTTATGACAAGTGTACCACGTTTCCTCCTGCCAAATCCATGACAATGTTACGACGCTAAAAAAAACCCGAAACAAACAAAGGGTTTTGTCTCTCTTAGTCCTCCTACGTAACCCAGGAGCCGAAGAATATTGTATGATTAACAGCTCACTCTCACAATCAAGTTACCACAACTCAGCAAGTTAAGTTGTCAACTTGTGTCAGCTGAGCTGTGGCAATTTTTCATGTGTGCGGTTGACACATAAAATGCCAAGCAATGTTATCTAACTGTCTTTCATTGCATCAAGTTACCATGGGTTAGGAGTGCACATTGGGAGGGATTCACTGCTCTAAATTCAGAACTCTGTGTTAGAGAGGTCTACGTCTGAGCTAGTTGTCTAAGTTCATGCTGAAGTCAATGGAAAGAAACAGGTGCTTCTGAAGTGCACTTTGTCTTATCTTGAGATAGCTGTTCAAAACAGAACATTTCAGTCCTGCTCCACTGAATCTAAAAGGCGTCTACATGATTAGCTCAGATATAATTGTCTAAGGTTAAGTGAGATTAAAGTTTGGAGAGCTACCATATCTCAGCTGATGACTTGATCGCAAATCTGAGCATGAAGATACAGTGGTTGGTTTGGTATAATCTTTCACTGATCATAGCAAAGAGAAATCAAGATTTTACTGAATATCAGCAAGAAAAATCTTAATCTATATATTTTCAGACTTTAGATGGGATTCTTCTGGTTTCTTAAACTCTCTAAGTAAACAGGCAGGTCATATAGAGAAATCAGTCAAACCGCAGCTGGCAGATTTACTAGCATTCCTCACTTTCAGGTACACAGTGATTCCTCCCAGCCATTTTCTTTTTTTTATCTTGTTGCTTCTAATCCTGCAGATACTGGATGAATTGTCATTTTGCAGTACAAATGGACCTGCCACAGCAATTGAGTGAGACTGTGAACTCAAGAAGCACTAAAGGAAAAGTACAGCTCCTCATCTGGTATGATGACTCAATATTTTCAACAATTTACTGTCAGAGAATCATTTACTGTGGTTTTACTTCATACAGTGTTTCTGAAAACATACAAGCCCTGATCCTCCCATGTGGTTTGGCAGTTTTGTTCTTGCAGTAAACTTGCAAAATATCTGGAGATCTGGTTTTACTGTCCTATCATAATCACCTTTTCCCAAGAGTGATTCCTACAGGATACGAAGAACCCCTTCTCCAGCACCCTATCTTCTCTGTTTTGGGGTGGGAGTGGGGGGAACTTTGGGCAAAAGAGCTTCTCAGAGCTCCTCTTCATGGGTATTTGAAAATGTATCTGAGAGTATTAACAATAAAATCTAGGGCAGCCCTCAGGTTGCTCTACATTATATGTGGTGAGCTGAATGCTATTAGATGGACTAGGTAAAGCTGCCTTTAATAATTGCATTCCGCTTACCTAATCTAGCTCAGTGTCTACCTCATCCTCTTTTTAATGAGTCATGTGAGCATTACAAATAACTTTTACTGTAATGTTGGTTAAGCAGTTGCCACTTCATTCCTGTCTCCCATTGGGCTTTCCAGTCCAGTCGTACATCCTACCTTGTGCTGGCATGAGATTGATTATAAAAGGAAAAAAATACACTTGGGGAATCATTTTTTCCACATGAATCTGTCTCGCAGAGTAGCTGCCCAAGCACTTGCTCCAGCACAGCAAAAAGAGGGAGAAGGGGGACAGCTGCTGAACACTTGAGTACAGCCTCAGGACTAAGGAGAGAAAATTGTCTTGTTTTCCCCTCTAGCAATCTACAAACACTGGTGGAGGGTGGGAAAATCATCCTCATTCCTAATAAAAATGAAGTATAAATTCAGGATTATGATGCTGACAGGTGACAAAAGCTTTAACGAAAAGAAACTGCATGAGAGCAATATTTGTCTTTCTTCCTCAAATTCTTCATTTTCTGTCAGTGCAGCACTTTTATGGCTTATTTGTCTTTTACAACCTTTGCACCATTTCCTTCATTTATGGTATCTCCTAGCTAATGAGTCATAAGAAACCTAAATCTAAGCTCAGTCTCCTATGAGACTAAGATTCAATCAGGAAAACCCTGATGACTGGCTTGCAGCACGTTTCCCTCTGTGTTCACAGATAACCCTCATGCCTCCGGAGAGGTTGGTTGCACTCCACCCTTCATGCATAAATAAAATGATCACATTTTAGTTCCCTCTTCTTGGGATGTGCTGCAGCTTTTCTAGCAGCCTCCTGGGTGTACAGCTGGATAAAATAATGCCTATACTGAAGTCAATAGGATTTCAGTCTTTGATTTCAGCAGTGTCAGAACCTGGCTCCAGATTACTCCCAATTACTGGTAGTCTTGTGAAATAATATGATATATCCTGTGTATTTTAACTGTGTTTTGTAAATTACATGTAAATGTAGTTCAGGCCTTTGTGAAGAGTTCATCAAATTCTGGAACATCAGTAATACTCAATTTACTCAAGTTCACAGAGGATACATCAGGTCTGTTCAAAAACAGTGGCACTCAAGATTTCACTTGTACTTCTATAGGCACAGGGGGAAAACTACACCAGTTCCGCTAGATTTTAGAGTGAGTTGTTTAGAGCCTTAGTCTCTGTTCCTTCACTTTGTCTGGATGTCTGCAGTGAGGCCAGGTAAGCAAGCAGGGATTTGCCATTCCTTTTTTGCAATGTTTCCCGTCTTCTCTGCGCTATGGCAGACAACGGGGTGATGGAGGATATGACGCTCGGTGGGTACCAATTGATTTACAAGTATTGATGCGTCGTGATTAGCACTGGCTTGTTCCAAATGTTATTCTAACTCATTTTATACATATCATTATGCTGCTTTTAATTGCAAAATAGTACAATTTCTTTTGCGGAATATAGTATAAAAGATGAAGGGTTTGATATCCTGGCTGACTTCTTCCTCTGAACCGATAGTTTGAGGAGCAAGGTGCTATAGATTATAATGGCTTTTCAAAGCTGCCTTCTTCTGAGAGCTGGGTTTTTTCTGCTTTGAGTAAAAAGAAATCATAATTTCTTAATTAGTTTCATCATGTAACATGAGATGTTCGCTGATCATAAATGTAAATGAGGTCATTTGCATTTCTGTGACACATACCAGAAATATATTGCCATTGAGTATTCATCTGCCATGTTGTTTTTTACAGACTCATGATAGAAATACAGACCTTCTTATATAGGGCATTTTCACAGTTAAAAAAAAATTGAAGGCAAGGAGAAGGTACTCAATATGAGAATACTTCCTGTTCTTACAGTTGTTGCTTTTCTACACGAATAATTCTTCCAGTATTGGGATCTAACCTAATTGATTTTTAGAGAGACTTGTTAGCATTACACTCTGGCTCTACTGATAAGACTTTTAGAAAGTATAAGTTGTTAGTGTAAGAAATGGCTAAAATGACTGTGATAAGCCCGTTTTCATGCTGTCTGAGAGGGTGTTATGTGAGACGCTGGCCTCAAATGTTTGTGCTTGCGCAGATGATTGACTTAAAATCCCAGCACCTGTCATCTCTATAACGTTCAATCTATTTGTGCAGCTGTTCCTCTGAGACCGTTACATGCAGTAATTGATTAGTTCAGCAGTCCCTCAACATCATTGCAGTGTTATGAAAGCTGGTGAATTAATAATCTACATTTCAGCAGCATACAGCCTCTTCCTCTCAGTTTGCGTGATACTTCTCAGGTACCAATATTTTGCTGTAGGAGCCCTCCTTTTCCAAAATGGCTAGAACACTTAAAAATATTGATTTTAAAGATAAGAAGGAAAAGAATCTGTCCTCATAATTTCCTTTCCCAACTCAAATATTCTTTCTATTTATTTTCAATTGGTGAAGATAATAGTCTTAAAAAGGGAATCAGGATGTGGAGAGCATGAAGGATGCTCAGTGGAGTACAAGCAACCAAGATACCTTGTCCTTATTTGTTGTCTGAAGGGAAAATGACATGTTTGAAATAAACTGATGATGATAGAGTTTAATTGTACTCACAGAATTAATATGTTACTGTTTCTGAGGGACTGGTATGGTGCAAAGCAAAAATGCTCTTAATCTTCTCCCATGTTGTCTAGTTGTCAGAGAACATTTCATTAATTCACCCATACATAGTATGAAAATATTCTCCCCTGCAAAACAATGTTTAAAACAATGCTATCACATAGCCTGTTGAAATTAAAAAGGAAAAGAATGCAGTCTATGGTCACTTCCCAGCCTGATTTGCACAATTAAATCTATTTTTCAGACTAACATTTTTCTCGGAGTATCACAGCAAGCGATAATCAAGCTGCCTAAAAAGCACTGCACGAGTTATAGATTTTACATACATAAAAAATTATATTACTGTGCTTGTATGACCCCAATATTCTGTCTTAGATGCATGTCACATTGGTTCCTGCTTGACAGTTCTTCAGCTTCTCCAGAGTAAGAGTTGACTTAGGACTAGAACAGTTTTACATCTGACAAAGCATATGGGGTCTGACAAGGGACACTTTATAAATATATGAAGAACCAAGCTTCATTCTTTCAAGATGTTTCTGCCCGTCTTCCTTCAGCTCACAGATCTACTTTGGGTTGTTAAATGCATGCCTGCTTTTTTTTTTTTTTTGGTGGCAACAGTTAATTGCAGATACAAATCTCATAATTTATATTACTCATCAGGTCATAGTCCTGCAAAATGCTGGACATCAGGCATGCAGCGGTATTCTCATGCTGAAGATGATCATGCACCCAAAATGTGTTGTTACATCAATTATTTATGAATTCAGATTCTGCATCATTTGTGTACCTGTTCGCGATGCATATCTAGATAAGGGATTAACCAAGTGATGTTTAGGAGAATATCTTGATTTAGATCAGATTAATAAAATTGCACATGTAGGTACAGATGCAAAACAAGGTCAGTGGAGTGAGAGGCTGTTTCTTTGTAAATCTGGACTTAGGTATTGAAAGATTGAAACTTAAATACTTGCAATTTAAATGGCAAATAAAAAATTGGAAAAAACCCATGAAAATACATCCATGTGATGTAATAAGTAAAAAACAGTGTAAGAAAAATACAGAGAGGGTGGAATCACTTCAGATTTTTACAGCTTTTGTATCACTTTAATGAACGCAGAAAAAACATGTATGTTGAGTGGTCGATAGTCGATAGCATGTAGTAATATAACTATAGTAACAGCATGGGGACACATTATACTCCTGTCCTGTATGAGATATGAAATGATGCCCGTCAGGGTGGGAGGAACATGTAAATCTTATCCGAGCACTATGTCAAGAGCATCATAACCATGGATCACACTCTTTTTGCAGTCATGCTCTTGTAAATCAACAGAATACATTCTGGCATAATTTACAGCTATTCTGGGTTTATACATGGATAATGCTTTTTAAAATAGTGATGACTTGTGTTAGGAATAAATTTGTGTAATGCTACATGTTCTCATGTAAGTCTGTTCAAAGTGACAAAGGGTAGTCCAGGGAGACCTGGAAGAGGAGGTCTAATTAAAAGTTTTTCTATTTTTCTTTTTTCTTTCAGTATTGCAAAAGTAGCTCATTAGGAGCCTAAGACTTGAATTGCATGCCTAATAAATCCTTGTTACTTTGTTGCATCTATTCCTGCTGACAAAAAGCGTACTAAATTCCGTAAACAATGCAAGATAAGAATAGGATGTATTAAAACCCAACAAGGAGAAGTAAATTTAAATTTATTTTTATTTTAATTGATTTTTTTCATATTAGAAGAAAATATCTATTGCTTTGTCTCATGACCAGTCCTGAACATTTAAAAAATAATTCATCAACTTTTGAAAACCAATGTTACAAAAAGTGAACCTCATTCTCTTTGATTTTTGAGTCTTCGATTACACTTTGGCCACATTGCCAAGTTTTTCTCTATAGCTGCAAGGACTATAAAGTTTGAGGGGAGCTGTAACCCCCTCCCCCCCCCTTTTTCTTTGGAAGTGAAAACTAGTATTCTCATAAAATCTTATGAATGATGAGCTGAGGTCTTGAAGTCATTCACTATCTTGAAGGTCCCCATAAAGTTCTGAGCTGCCAAGAGTTATGATAGACATCTGGGACTGCCTTTGAAATCAATATGTGAAAATCTGTAAGAAAAATACAGATGTATTGGAAACTGTGAGGAAAATATCCTCCTAAAATATATGAAACACAGAATCTGAGAAATAAAGAGCTGGAAGGTATCTCATGCTTTGCTATTTCATCTTCTTGCTCTGAGGTAGGAGAGGTCACATTGAAATGCTCTTTAGCAGATATTTACCTGACATGCTACTGAAAACCTCCAGCTTAATTTTCATAACCTTTGAAGGCACTCTTGTATAATTTTTCTGTCCTTGTTATTAAGTAAAAAGTTGTTCTAATCTCCAGTCTAGCCTCTAACCTTTCCCTGCTGTGAAACAAACCACTTATTCTTTGTTTCACCCTCAATAACCTTGGAGAATAATTAACCACGATACTCTTTTTAACCATTTTCGATATACATGAAAACTGCTGTGTCCACTGTGTTACCTTACTATCCCCTACATACTCACAAATTGATCATTTAACACTTGCTCTGGCATCTTTCAGGGTATGAAATAACCTGATATATAATTCCCTGGACACTCTATGTTAAGGGAAGTACAGTGCTTGCCTTTCACCAGCTTTCCGTGACTTCTCAAGGATAATGATTCAGAAGAGATTCCTTTGGCTTTAGGGTACATTTCAGCATGCCCTACTGGCTTTAATACAATCCATTTATCCATTCTCTTTCATGCTCTTTAACTGTTTTGCCCTGCTTTCTACCCACCTGCTAATATTAATTACGTTAAGTGGCTGTCACAAATTTTGTAAATGCTAATGCAAAAGGGCAACTTGGCCTTCTCCTTGTCATCTGTTATGTGCTCACCACCTGCTCCTTCAGTGAAGGAGCCAGTCAGACTGCCTAAGTGGTCTTGCTCCCTCCGCAGCAGCCCGTAGCTTTTGCTCTCCTTTCCTCCACCTCTGCAAGAGTGCCACTGCCTCACTTCCTCACCCCACCATTATTTCCTTCCCGGGTGTTGTGTGCTATTGCTCACAACGTATTTCATACAAAGTGCATTCTGCCTTTAGGATCTCAGGCGTTTCCTCCCTGTTTGTCATGCTGGAATAAAAAAATGGCTGCCCACCTAGTTGTTTCTTCTAACTTAAAATATGTAAATAAATAAGTAAATCTGGGGACCTGGGGCATCTCTGTCCTGCTATATTACCTTTCCTGCATCTCTCAAGTTAGTTAAAGCCTTTCCTTATTAAGGTTGTTAAGTAAACCTGCCTTTCAGTGCTTTTGTTATCTGTTAGAAAAGTGACAACATACATAACAAATTTTGAAAATACAAACATTAGATTTATGTCCTCTCAGATACAACATTTCGAATAGACTATCTTGAAGCTAATGTAAAGGCTAATACAGGATTATCCTAGAATACAAATGAAAGTGTTACACAGGTTTCCTTCAAAAAGTAGATCTTCCAGAAAGATATTGCGAAACCTTGATGACTTGCACATTACAGAAACCAACATCCTGCTAAGAAAATATAAGTAAATTCCTTGATTTCAGGCTAATAAAGCAAAAGCAACTATCTTGCTTGCATAGTGGTCATAATAAATCTTCATGCATTATAATAAAATGGGGTTTTTTTACTTCTATGGAGAAGAGATAAAATGGGTCTTTAAATTCTTAAGCTGATAGTCTGAAAGTAACATCTTTATGGAGAGGATATGCAATCAGAGCAAGTCCTGTGTTTAAGAAGATCTCCTAGTACTGCTTGGAATACATTTCAGTCACTGAAGCCCAAAGAAGTTTTCTTGTGCCTTTGCCAGGCAGGTTTTCTTCTTTCCTGCCAGAAACAATCCAAGCCTAAATGTTACACTACTGGTTTAGCTTAGGTCAAATGCATGAACTCTCTAAGACACAGTAGATTCTTGTTCACTCTCAGTGAGATTTATGTCAGGTCTTTTTTTTTTTTATTATTTTTTGACTGGTGTGTGGTAGAGAGATCAACTGAAGAAAAGAGTGGACGTGCTATGGAGACACCAAGTCAGAACATAAATCACATATTTAGAACAGTGGAGGGAGAGTAGAATTTTAGAAAAATAACCAAATGATAGTGCAGAAATGCAAATCATAAACCTAGGTGAAGGTGCATGGCAAATTAATGGATTTTTGCCTTTTTTACTGCTAAAGTATGACTGTGAGCCAGAAGGGAATATAGTAACAGAATGGAAGAGAAGATAGGAAAAAACCAGCCATTCATCTTCTTGTGTCCTTTGAGAGAACGGTGAATCCCTGTGCACTTCTCAGGTGTCCCTGTGTGGTGAGTCTCTCCCCTCTTGCACTTAACCTAAGCCTATACCTGAGCAGTTGTGCTTCGTAGGCTCTTTCCTCATCTCCGAGACACTTGCACATAGAGGATCCCCTCCTGATTCTCTCATTCAGTGTCTTTCAAGCATTCAAGTAAATTAATATGACTTAAAATTAATACCTTGCCAAAATAAAATGTTTTATAAATGCTCATTGCCTTTGTGGGACTTATCTGAAATGTTAGTCTAATGACTACATTTTATTATCTTTCCATAACATTATACTGCTCGTGAAATAAAAATCAGTTTAAATGTAGTTCACTGTTGTCTGCCCAGAGATAATGAATATCTCTGAAATAAATTCAAATACATTAGCAGCCAGTTCAATAGACGTCATACTCCCATCTAGAAATCTTATTAATTTCTATGTGTTGGAATATTTCACATTGTCCTTTGTTGATCGAGCTATTATTTTGTACATTAATGCAGATAGAAGTGTCAGCACTATAATATTTACCAAGAAAATTCCAGATATGCTGATTAAGCCAAAGCAAATTATATGTCCTTTATGACCCGCTAGATTGTCACGATTTTTTAACTGAATTTAGCACATCATGCTTGTGGGCATGCTGTCTGTGAATGAATAGCTAATCGCCTTATTATTATTATTAAACTGCAAAGCTGCAAATTAAGAGCAACAGTTAAAACCTCCCCACTTGAAAGCTTGCTGCACATGCTTACTTCCTATTCCTCCACCTCTTTCCTGGCAAATGTGCTCGTGAAGCTCTGAAAACTCTACTGGAGTTTGAAGCCTGGCAGATGAAGTGGTATCCATGTCAGGTATGAGTAAATCTTTTTGATGCTTAGAGCATCTTTAGACACTAGGAGAGCTTTACTGGTGGGAATCTGTTACAGGATTTTAGGCAACTTAAGCTTCAGGCTAGCAATGAATAGGAGGCATGAGCTCCAAGTCATAGATTTAGAAGAAGAAAGCATATTCCTGTATATACAAAAAAGTTTAGCTTGAAGTGCTTGGTGTGATCCATTCACTGGGGAGGTGGCCAGGTCCGAGGACAAAGAGCTGCGCGGGCAGGCGGTGTGTGCTCTTTCCAAGTGTAGCTCTGTGGTCAACTCACCTCACTGTCATGGATCTTTGTTTCATCTTCCTTCTTAGGTTGCATGCTTCCTGAGGCAGGGTTCTTATTTTATTCCTACAGCATCTAGCAGGGATCTCAGGGTAGAACCATGACAGAGATCATTATGAACAAAACTCTTTAATAGAATCCTGCTCTTCCTTCAAAGTAGCTTTATTTGTAACGAAGTTATTAACTGCATGACTTGCCCTCACTTTCATCAACAGGTTATTTTCAAATGGATTTGCCTATTTACTATTCATTATTAACAATAATGGTGTTGCACGGGCATAAAATGGGTTTAATGGAGTAGAGAGCAGGATTTGAAACGTTCATCAGCCCTTTTGAAATTTACTTATGTACAAGAGCCCTATGTGCCATTTCTACATCACGATGGTAAGCGTACTTTAAATAGTGATGTTTGTCAGTTCTTAACAAGTTTTTGCTACCTTTAGATTTTTGCTTCTGTTTACTAGGGGTTTAATTTCTGAATGTGTAAAACCCAGTGCTGTCATACGCTAACACACACTCACATTAGCCTTGTTTATGCACATTTAGAAACCAAGCTTTCCAGTTGTCAAACAAGCTGTGTGGTCTCTTTGTAGTGGTATGTAGATTTCTCCTGTAATTAATATATACTTCTTCAGCATACATTTTCCTGATTTGAAGGATAATTTAAAGGCATAACTATCCACAGCCAGGCAGAAAGAGTTTTTTACACAGTATTCAATTGTTTATAAACCAACAGCACACTAGTACCTTGATATGAAAAGCTTACTCATGGGTATTTTACATTTAAAAAATGCATCATAAACAGGTACACCAAAAATCGATACAGCAAACCACCTGGTCAAATTTGAATAATTAAGTTTCCCATGTCATTCTGGTCAGCTGGTGGTCAGCAGCACCCAGGAGGCAGCTACTCAGGGCATTCTTTATCCCCCTTGCCTGCCTTGGGTCTGTGCCTGGGCTGATGGGCTCGCTTTCAGGTTGTCAGATCAAGTTTAGGAAACCACCATGATACTTCCATCCATTGAGAAAAGCTGCCCACTGCGTCACTGACAGTGCCCAGTGGGCTCCCAACTTTTGAACGGCATGGGGACATGTTGGCACCCAGGTGGTGGAGTAAGTGCCATTTTACCTCTCCAAGGTGCATCCGACACTATGGTAACTGAAAAAGGTATTTCTCAGGCCTGCCTTACACATTTTGGGTATGTTTTGGTGGCAGCAAAGAAAAAGAAGTACTGATGTACCATTGATAACAATGTCCTTAGGACATATTTTCCATATTTCTTTAACAGAATACTTCTTTAAAAACAACAGAATAACCTTCTTATCTGCTAAATTCAGCAACCTTTCACATTTCAGGAAGACCTGAAAAAGCTGTCACGGTCTCAGAAAACACCCACTCTATGGGTTCAAGCCATGTAGTTGAGCACTCAGGAGCACTTGATTTAACTTATTTGCAGCTCAGAAGCAGAGAGAGATGTTTTTAGAGTAGTAGGCTGGAAAAACCTTCCTTAACTGTGCTTCTCCTCTTAAAATAGCATCCACTTTTCGAATGGGGGGAGGACAAAGGGATGTCAAGTAGTCCCAAAATGCAAACCTGTTCCTAGAAATGTTTCAGTGCAGATGGTGCTGTGAAAGCTGAACTATTCCAGAGATTCAGAGTGGCAGACAGAAGTACCTGAGCATGTGTGAGCAGAGGCAGCTACCCCCTCTCTGCGCTGCCTGGGCACAAACCACACATCCCAGATGATTACAACAGGGAAGCTTTGTCCAGTTAACCAGATTCTTGAATTTAGTCCATCCTGCTGTGTTACCCTATTCATGCAAGTGAATTCCGTTTGAAGAGCACTATGGGAACTTGGAGTCAGTAACCGGCTGTGTGAAAAATGATGCTAAGCCATTACCTCCGAGTTTTACTAAACAAGAAAAATGTATTTCCCTAATGTGTTTACATTATCCATACTATGGCAGTTAAAGACCCCATCAGCTTTCTCAAATCAGTAAAACAGGGACTGTGGACCAATCTATCTTTTTCCTTTTTCTTTTAACTGTAGTCTGGTGTCATTTCTTGGTCAGTAATTTTTGTGCCCTCTCAGCTCCTGCAGAGACAATCTCTTAAAGATTTAAGAGCGCCCTCAGAATTGTGCTGACACTGTATGCATTTCTCTTATATTATCTAGTGGTGTTTTTAGTATACAGAATATTCAGTCTTCAGGTGAAAGTGCCAATAGCACTTTATAAATGAGGTTCTAAGCCAGTTTGGATACAGTATGGGAGTTGGCTCTGATTGTATCACAATCAGTTCAGAGGTTTATTTTTCTCTTTGCTGTCAGTTCAAAGAAAATGTGGCTCCTAAGAGAGAAAAAAATTTCTGCTTTTCAAAACTGTCCCAGTGGTCCATATGCAAGAAGTTTGCCATTGCTGGTTTTACAAAGAAACACCTCCAATTGCTGAGTTACACATCTTAAACAAAACTAAAGTCTTCCCAGAAGTAAACCAGCCTGACAAAGCTAATTTATTTTCACTCAGTTGGCCTATTCCTGCAAAATTTGGGCTCTTTTTAGGAAGCCACACTTTCAAAAATAGTTTTAACTTTGTTGGTCTAAAATGATACTACTGCATTTTTATGCACTTGTTTTTCAGCTTCAGAATATTTTGACTACATCTGAGGCTCCAATCTCATGAATGGATATGCTAAAATAATTTTGTGAATTATTCAAAGGGTCCTTAAATGTTGCCTAGCACTCACAATACTGTATCCCATCTCTGTGCTCTTTTCTTGGAATACTATTGTTAGGTGATTTCTGCTCTTTTCTCCTCTCACTGCTGGCTTTGAGCTGTCATCTCCTGAATATTTTACTTTCAAATAAATAGTCAGGTAACTTTTACGAATGTATTGAGAAGCAGGGTGTTCTTTGTTTCTTGGTAGGTATCCTGTTAAAGCTGGAAATGAGTGTATTGTATCTGGTTAAATTTCTAGACAGCCTCATAGACAGCATTTCCTTGTCAGTTCGTTTTCATCTGTGCTTACAAGACTTGCATATAATTCATAGGTACAGAATGACAGACACTAAAAATCACTTGCACCCATCTATAAGGCACTGAAAAACAGAAAATATTTTTAAATAAAATAAATTTACAGGAAACACTGAAGTATAAGCAGAGCATACAGACGTAATTTTGGAGTATGGAGGCAATTGTAGGAGAGCACCTAGAGACCACAGCCTTCAGTCCTCTGGCTCTTTCTCAAGGAAGACATTCCTATAAGACCTAAGGTCTGTTTATGTTTCCATCATTGACTTATGAAATTGTGGACAAAACACTTCATCTTCTCTTGCTTTGCAACTCTGAAATAGTACTTGTCTCTCTTTATGAAGTGCTTAGAGCTCCTGGGGAGAAGGGCTTGTGGATAAATCACCTCTTTATGTCCTCTCACCCATGCTTGTCGCATAACTTACATGCAAGTTTTATGAGGAGCTTATCTTTTTGTTCTTGAGGTATGCTAGAGAAAGTTATTGGGCAATACAAATGCTTGCCTAAAATATTATTTGTTCTGCAAGATGCATTAGCCGTTGAAAACAGCTTCCCAAGAATTCGGTTTTGGTGATAAGAATATCAAGTGTCAAACAGGGCAGGACTGCAGCTACAGTCTTGAAGAATAGCAAGAAAGCCACATGACTGGATCCCTATCAGCTCACATTTGATAGTTATGTCCTGCAGTCTACTGTCCTTCCATGGCACTAAAAGTCAGGCAAATTTTGTATTTTGTACCAAAAAAAAAAAAAAAAAGTAACTATGTTTATCGTAAGAGTCACACATTTAGAAATTATCTGCTGGCATTTCATAGCACCGAAAGGAGAATATCTTTTGGCTTGTTTTTAGAGCCTGTAATTCCACTGGCTTGAGAAAGACAATGTGAACTCTAAGGTGACTTTATAAATATCTGAGTTTTGTGATGTCTTCAAACAACTCAGTAAAGAGTTCAGAGGAAGCAATCATATACAGAAAAGAAATGCCTGATTGAAGAAAAAGACTGTGCTTGCAGGGAAGACAGTCATGAGAAACAAAGAGGCGCTGTCATTAATCTCATGTGCAGCTCGAAGGAAACTATAAAGGGAAGGAAGGCTATCTTGGAGAATCCTTTTTCCTATATAAGTAAAATTTCTGTCTCGCTATGGTAAAGAAATGCATACCTGGGAAAGCAATGAAATGTATTCTGTAGCAAGAAATGTTCAGACCTTTTTCAGCACTGACTCAGTGGTGTCTGGAGGAAGGGGCTGGTGGAAAACCATCACCCAGAATGCTTGAGGCAGATAGTCTGCTCAAAGCTTGTTCCTGTCTTTATTTCTCAAAGTGAAAAATATGCCTTTTAAAGCACATTTTTCTGCTCTCCAGTGTAAATCATGTTGCATGTAATTGTTACAGTTGTGGTAGACAGAAAGGAAAGGATCAGGACTTTGTTGCAGGTAATAGGTATAGTTACGATCATGCTAGACAGAAAGGAAAGGATTAAGACTTTTCTGATAAGGATGATTTTACAGTGCTTGAAAAGAAGGTGGCCCCAAACCGGAGCACAGAAAGAAGGCATGAAAGCAAACTCCAACCTGACAGCAGAATTTAACAGGGGGAGCCCCCTGCAGCACAGTGCTGGGAAACCTGATGAGATTTACTCCTGCTTCTAGCAGCACTGGAGCTCCTGACTCCCTGGTGGGGAGCACCCGAGACCTACATCAAGCACACACAGTGTGTTTTTATGGACTCTAAGACTCCATTATCAGAAGTCATAAAAAAATTGTTATCAGAAACATTACAATAACTCAGTCCCTATATCAAAACAAACAGAAAAAGCACCAAGCTAGGGTTCCTGAGGTCTTTCCTTTCCATGCTACATATTAGGGTAAAAATGATGGGCAAGAGGAAACCATTAAGCCTATGACGTGGTACATTATTTTCTTTGGTGTTCCCTCTTCCTGTAATGGATAGTGAAACTGTTTGGTTTACTTCTCTGCCGTTTGTAGTTGTGTGGTGATCTGTGCAGCAAAACAAGCTGCATTTCTGTGGCCGTTCCTGTGTGGGGCCCTTCATGATCTTGTTATATTCCCGTGTTGGGGTCAAATGTGTGGAAGAAAACACAGGATGTTCCAGTAATCAGTGGTCTAGCAGCAGAGCTGGTATTTAGGGATAATTAGTCTATGTTTTTACTGTATTCCCTAAAATATATCTCTCTTGATAAAAATTAAGCTAGTCACAATTTTGTCAGCTTTAGCTATAGGAGGAATTGAAAGAAAAAAGGTTGCAACTCCAGGAAAACAACCTTTAAATAGAATTCTTTTCTAATTTAGTGTCTGATAAATGCTGCTAGGGAAGAAGGATAAAATTGATTTTTCTCAGCATTTTTAGTGCAATATTCCTTTTCAGTTGAGATGAACTGCAAAAAGGCTACTCAAGGTTAATACGTTTGAAGCTGTGAGGACACATAATAATCCATCAATTAATCTCACTATCCAACAGCTGTCATGTGAAAAACAGCTCATACAGCTAAACAAAACAACAGATTCATTGGCTTTTTAAACATTAATGCAAAGTGTTAGCTTAATGGCATCCTATCAGGCTCATGGGCACCCTATCATCCATGGTTTGCCTGCAGGGCCTCCTTCATCAATTTTATCAGAGATTAAGGTGAAAAGACGACAGTTGTTATTCAAACAGAATTGTTCCCTGCCTGAGCTACTCGCTAGCTCTCACAGCATCATAGCAAATTATTTGTATGAGTTCGGTATATTAGCCGAAATTGATGGAATCACATTGAGTAATTCTCATTTGCTCTCATGGCCTGGGGTCGTTTGTCTGCTGCTGTATGTTAAATCTCTGAAGTACTCTGGGGTCTGCCCAGAGAAAAAGAGAGGTGTTCTGTAAATGCAGCCCATCTGCTTCCCTCCATTGCCAAATGTATAGGAAGAATCAAATTCACAAGAGTGGCTGTGGAAGAGCTGGGCTGCACAGGGATGTTCTATAAGATGCAGGTTCACTCTGCAGAGCCGCCTAGCCTTGCTCCAAAATAGAAAAAGAAAAAGGACTGCACAAACCGGCCCACAAAGGCAGAAGTGTGGATGACTGATTCTGTTTGAGATGCTATTAATTTCTTACTGTATGGTTTCTGATTATTCCACAAAAACAGAAAAGACAACACGGGTTAGTGGAGAGCAATAGGCCAGTAATCACAGTGCTGCTCTTGAACTTGCTGTGGACAGGAAGGGTCTTGCACAAAAGCATAGTTCTTTGTTCTTTTAGTTAAAATGCCATATCCTATTGCGAGCACTACAAGAATTTTTCAACACAGAGAACATTATGGGAACAGTCTCTGCATGTGTAAAGAAAAGATATAATAGTGACTATGTTGGTAGAAAGATGTAAAGTTGTTTTGTAGATGACTAGAGCAACATAATTTAATTTTTATGGATGAAGCTTTACTTGGCCTCAATATTCTCCTCAGACGATTGGGAGAACCTTATCAAATGCTGAAAATAAAAGCAAGTTGAGAGTTTAAGATCTAGCATTAGGTGACAACAGCAATGATTATTTATGTGATCATTTCATTTACCAAAAGCAAACAACTTCAAAAGAAAAATGTCAAACCTATGCAAACCGAGAAGACCCTGTGGTTTCTTCCAGGATGGTGCTTTCCTTATCTTTTGAGCTCTGGCCTAAAATTTCTTTGAGCACCTTCTGGTGCTCAAAATTTCTCAGTGATGGCTATGGTGCCCTATAAGCTCCCTGAGGTGCTGGAGCGTGTCCAAAGAAGGGCAATGAAGTTGGTGAAGGGTCTAGAGAACAAGTCTTACGAGGAGCGGCTGAGGGAGCCGGGGTTGTTTAGTCTGGAGAAGAGGAGGCTGAGGGGAGACCTTATCACTCTCTACAACTACCTGAAAGGAGGCTGTAGCCAGGTGGGGGTCAGTCTCTTCTCCCTAGTAACAAGTGATAGGACAAGAGGAAATGGCCTCAAGCTGCGCCAGGGGAAGTTTAGACTGGATATTAGGAAAAACTTCTTCACTGAAAGGGTGGTCAGGCATTGGAACAGGCTGCCCAGGGAAGTGGTTGAGTCTCCATCCCTGGAGGTATTTAAAAGACAGGTAGACGTGGTGCTCAAGGACATGGTTTAGTGGTGGACTTGGCAGTGTTAGGTTAACGGTTGGACTCGATGATCTTAAGGGTCTTTTCCAACCTAAACAATTCTATGATTCTATGATTCTAAGAAGTTTCTAACTTGAAATGATTTTGGTACTGTCTAGTTCACTGCTCATCTTGTTCTTAAAATTCAGTACCATCAAGACAAACAAGATATTTTAAAATAATACCTGGCTGTTTGTTCCTTGAAGAAGATGAGTGCATATGGACATTAGGTTTCTTTAATGTGTTCTTAATGTGACTCTATTGTAAAGAAATGCCTGGTATGCCAATGTTATTTTCTTGCTCTAGTAAGTAATGAAGCTTGGCTGGAAGAAAGGAAACACAATTCTAGTGAATAAAATCTGTTTACAGTGAAATTAAGCCTGATCTGCATTGCTTCATGACAGTTAAAAAAAAGGGTCTGCTTTCTTAGCACTGATTCAAAGGTTCAAACTCCTTGGTCTCTGGCATAGGAAGGAGAAGACTTTCTGCCACTTTAGTGTTGGGAAATAAACTATTGCCAAGCTCAAACCACTAGTCCTCTCTACTTTGTACCCATTTCGCATGTGGTGCAACAGAAGTGACACCTTACCTTTGTGGTTTTGTGTTTCAGTAATTTGATGCTTCCTTGAATGAAATATATTTTTCTTCAGATAAACATGTTTATCATCAGTTAAACATGGGATCTATTTCTTTAAAGCTATTGTAAACTCATCCTAGTTTACTGTGGAACAATTCTGAGCACAGGCCTGTATTCGAGACTGGGGAAAACACACCTGAGCTTATAGCCAGCAACTACAAATCAATCTGGAAATATTTGGAAGTCTCTATTTCTAATCCAGTTGATTTCACTGTTTGCTTTAGAAGAGCTGACTTGTTCTGAGGTGGGTTTTGTGTCCTTACAAAACCTTGCTTCACCAATCTCCCCATGCCCCTGCCCTTTACGATCAGAACGATTTCTATTCCTAGGATTTGTGCCAAGAAAACTAAACAGACTATTAGAATTCTTGATGGCATCAGTATGTGGAATGTCTCCAGATCAGCTTTCATGATTTGTTTATTGCACACTATAATTTAGTTATGAGAATAAAACGAAATTTTAAATGTTAATGAAAGAAACAGCCAAACTTTGGGTGATTTTTTTTTTTCTATTTGCTTTTAGCCAGCTCTTCTGAGATCTGTGGGACAGTTGCTTGGAGCCTTAACCTTTCAATTCAGCTTCTTCAATTATTCATAATACAATAACCCTGCAAGGGCTAAAACAATGGGATTCCCCCTGCTTATGGAAAACATATCTTCCAGCTATATTTAATATTTAAAGCACTCACAAGCTATTACTGAATGGAACTGGCAGTGGGAAATCACCATTCAGACACCTACACTGATCAATAAAATATCAGAAACAGAATATATAAACACTGGTCATTATCAGTTGCTCTTTATGAAGCTATAAATTGATGCAGCCTTCAGAAAGTAGCTGTTGCCAGCAGAGCTGAGTCACATCATCCATGCATTAGACAAAATGGGGTGGCTACTTTATTTAGCTGCTTTAAAAATCCTTCTTTGTAGCAAGGCTTTAAGTAAAAAGGATCTCACTGAAATGTCATAGATGATTTGCTCTTTAAAGAAGACCCATGCCATAATTTTAAGAGAACAACATGGGCTGTATATCACAAAATATTTATGGATAAGACAGCTGATTGCAATTCCTGCTGCTAGAAGCACTTCTCCTAATGGACTCCAAAGCCATGATGCTCTCTGCTTGTATGTGCAGAGCCTCTATCCTCATTTTCATCTTCTGTTCTACATGTGAAAAGTATACTTGTACATGTATTATAGTCCTCGTTGGCATAAAATCTGTCAAAGCTGTTGAGACTGTTCTCACTAATCTTGCCTTCTTTTGAGAAGTCAGATGCTGTAAGTAATATTTACAGAATTGCTAATTGTGATTACAGTGTTAAAAGAAAAAGAAAATTCCTAACAGTGAACAAAAAGTTTAGGGGACACTGCATTATCCCTAAACATATTTTTATCTTCACTTTTGGTTAACATCTGTCTAATGCTTTATCCAAGTCCAATAAAGAAAAAATGAGTATGTTAAGGTGAAAAGAGCAAGGCAAGGAACAGGATAATTACTAGAGAAGGACAAGAAAGGACTGAATGAAACAACCATTCATCAGGAGGAGTAAGGATTGCCAGAGTTAGAGCTTCAGAAAACTATTTAGTCTTGTGTCCTGGCCCTAAAGGAATAGCACAGGGGCAGCTTCTGCTGGCTCAGGAGGAGTCGTCCCTTTGTTACCTGGCCTCTCACAGGGATCCTGTGTACTGTATTAACTGGTTTGCACTGCTGAGGTCTTAGAGACAGATTGCCACCGTAGCTTGTGTAATGAGCCAGAGAGGATCCAGGCTCTAGTGAGCTCTGAAAGCGTTAACTGGTTGCTTACATTAACAATATATTTGTTGTCTGTAGTGGAATTGGTGTGGGGAGGTGTGAGGAGGGTGGTTTTTACTGTTCTGTAAGACTGAGAAGAACCAAACCAAGACGTATTGTTCCATGATAGTATATAAAAAACCTGAAAATAAGAATTAATTGAGTTCTGTTGTCCAGCTAAGGTAAAATAGAGTTACAAACCTTTCTTTCCATTGTTCATTGTAACATGGCTTTTAGAAGCTTTTAGTCAGTCTCTAAGTTATGACATTGTACTTTAAGATAATGACAGAAGCAACACATGAAAGCATAGGTCTTGCAGGCTGGTCCCCCAAAAGACTCCTAGAATAGCTGGAGATCATAAATTAACTGGACTTCCATCAAATCCCTGTAGCTGGCTCTGAATATTGTTTTCTATGCAGTGATAGTAGTGGACTTGTTTTTGGTTTTGCTGTAAATGGTCACGGAAAAGAACCACTTTGGTGCCACAGCTGGCAGGTGGCCTACCAAAGCACGTCTGATGAAGATAATAGTTAATTGTCAGCACCAGACCTACCTGAGTATCCAATCCTATCATCACCGCCACCATGGTGGAGCAAGCATGGGAATGGCCAATGCAAAGGACAGAGAGGACATGGGACATCATACTCTCTGACAATTCTTAATTTAACAAGTGACTGGCAATACCTAGTGACATTGAAAGCAAGTTCTGTCTTTACACCCTGCCAGGGGAGGGATTGTATGGCAAGAAGAGTAGAGCTTAATTGAAGTAAAGGTGAATGTCTGAAGTCAGCAGCAGGGAAGATCAGCTTTCAATCTCTCTTTGCTGGGCTATAAATCCTAGTTCTTCTCTTATCTGGGTTGAACAGTGTTACAGAAATAGCTTTTTCAGACAGGTGTGGGTTTTTCTTCAGGCGTGAAAGCTGTAAAATTCTGGAGGCCAAAGGAAAGCTATTTGAACTCCTCATCTAGCAAGTGTATTACTAAAGTCTGTGATATTGGCAAAGTGCTGCTAAATCTCCTCATTTCCAAATTAGCAGGGTAAGCTGAAAAAACTGCTCCATAAAATAAAATCAATATAAGAAAAAGAAAGAATTCTTTCTGGAAATTTGGCAATACTTTTTGGCACAGTTTGCCAGTAGTCAAGCAACACTTTTTTCATATACAGCAAATGATACAGGTGCTATAGACCTTTATCTCTCAAGATCCTCACATAACAAATTAACCCAAAACTGGTTTGCATTGCAAACACCTCATGCTAGTGTCACCATCCAGGAGACAATCTAAGAGGAAAGGCCTTGGAAAGCATGATGTTAATCTACTGGAAGATAAGAATGAGGGCAACAATATTAAAGATGCTCTTCGCATGTCATCTAATTCAGGTGACACTAGTCATTTGTACTGATCATCTACTATTAGCAACTTTAGACCCATCCTAACAGCACACTACGGGAGTTCTTTCATTGTGAGACATTTTCTACCTGGTGGAATTCAAATATCAGGGTCAAGAAAGAACATGAGATACCTTATCCCCAACATTTTCCAAAAAACATAAAGACCAACTGGGGAAGTCTTATCTTTCAGCAGAAGCTGCTATGACTGATAGCCAGTGTCAAAGAAGATTTTGGCACTCCCACTCACAAATATCAAGATTGCAACTGTCATTAACTCTTGCTAGTATTGCTACATGGAGTTCTGCAAACAGATGAAAGGAAACGAGGGGAGCTGCATCAAAGATGATATAATGTTCAGGAAATTCTGAACTAGCCAATTAACAAGAGGAAAGAAAGCTATATAATCCTAGATCAAAAGTAACAAATCAGCTAAGTTGTGTTGGGATTTCTTTAACAACTGCCATGGCATCTTCTTATATCATCAGAAAGTTGCCTCCTTTTGACTCCTTTTAATATGCTTTTTCTTCTCTAGACTTGCTAATTAACAGCAAAAATGCAAAGGAAGTGGAGGACAAAGACTGTTTTGCATTCAGTAGCAGAAAAGTAAGTAAAATTGTCATGTATGCCTTCAGCGACATAGATATAGTTCTGTTTTAAATATTAGTTTAATTTCTGGACAAGGCCTTGCTGTTTCTCTCTTGGATATGAAATTATATCGGCAAAACAAGTTTTACACATGGTTTTCTTTGCTTGTCATCCAGGACTTACCAACCAGAAGTCTACACAGATTTCAAGGAGATCATGAACATTGTATAACTGCTGCCCTTTCATGGTCTTCCTTTTAGAAAATATGCCTTTAATTCTAGCAGCTGTAGATGAAACCTTGGAGACACAGTTTAAGCATAAGCATATGTAGCCTTGCCACCTGCCACTGGAGGCAGCCTTCAGGTGGGGAGCAGTACCCACATCTGAGGTCACCTTGTGTGGACCTCAGAGAAGGGTTTTTTTAGGTGAGTATAAAAGTCTGCTTTATATAGTAGAAGCCAGTGAATAGAGGAGACTTGACAGATTTCTTGGCTGTGAATGACCCTGAGCACCACCACATCCACCCTATCTTTCCATGTTACCAGAAAGAAGAGATAGACTTTGCTTAAACTTTTCCTGGTTGGAGGCCAAATGCCAGAAGTCTTGCCTCAGGTGAAGCTGAAAAGGGGGCTACCTGCTGCCTAATCTCCACTCATTCCTGGCAGTGGCGAGGCCCCCAGCAGTGTCTCTTTGAATGGAAATTCCCTTTTGCGATTCCTAAGCACAGCCGGACTTCGGCCTCTCTGCATGCTCTCCTGCAATGAGATCTTCCATTCAGTACCTCTCTTTCCATTGCCTAGGACTAAGAAATTCGTGGTATGAAAGATTTGGAGTCCACTTACTTGCAGTGTCTGTGAACAGAATGTGATTTAGTTTGTTACAATAAAACAGGATCTGCCCTACAGTTTGAGTGTCCACATGGGTATTTGTAGAAGGTGTTACTAAGCATACCAGTTGCTTACCAGCTGAACCAGGAGGCCAGAAAGTTATCTTGGATGCTTCCCTCATGCTAATAGTGCTTCTGAGGAGAGTCCAGAGTAGTGTTTCCTACAATGAGGATTATATTGACGACATCATTGATGAAATAAATTACTTGGTTTTCAGGAGTCTCCAACTGTACTCAAAATGCCCCTGATCCGTTCAGCCTACAATCATCTTCTGAAATCACAAATGTATCATCTCATAATAGGTATCTTTCATGATTCTGCATGAACAATTTTAAATAGAAAATGTAATTCTACCTCCACCTCAGCTACCCCTACTCAGCTTAAGCTCTATGGAGCCAAGAATTTAGGCTACTATACTCTATTATAGTACTATGGCTTGTTTTATATACCTCATTCTCTGAATACATTATTCTGCAACAAATGAGAAATACTGAAGCCTCAAGACTCTGAGCTAGAGCTGTTTCTTAAATTCAGAAAAAATAGAAAAGCCCATTAATAAACCCCCTTCATTTTGCAGCAACAGTACCATGAGCAGTTTCCATGGAAACATCATTTGCAGGAGCAGGAAGTGTTCATTTTACAATTAAATTATAGGAGGTAGTTAAATTTTTGATCAAACACACATTAGAGCATGGAGAATTCCCAGCCAAGTGCCTCACACTGTTAAAAACAGGAGAAGTTCCGCAGTATCCATGCAGTGCTCTCTGGAACAATGTGTGGAGAGAAGGGGAATCAGCAGAAAGTGAAAGAGCATCTGCAATTTCCACCAGTGAGAGACTCCTGTTTTTGGTTCCCATATGGCAAGGATTGAACAATGGCTGGATTTGGCTCATGCTTGCAGTCTGACCTCAAATGCACTCTTTGGCTCATTAGCCATCAGGACTAATGTAGGATATCATGACTGCAGCATTTTACAATTAGCTGTGTATCAGGTAGATAATGCTATAAATAAGTTCTGATCCTGAGGGTCTGCCTACACTGTGGTTACTGCTTTGCCGTCGTTACTTAACATACCTCATGTGGATTTGGCAGTATTGTTTACAATTAGCTAGCTCCAGTATATGTTGTAGTCCAGCCACATGGAACATTGCATAGGATAATTAGATGCCTTGAAAGTTATTTAATTTAGGTAATCATCCTATGAAGAGCACTCTATATTGCTGCAAGTAGACTGCTAGTGATACCACAGTTAGTTATTTTAAGTTGAAATCAGGCCTGTATGTCCTAAAAGACTATATACAGGCCCTAGTAAATTTTCTGGGGAACAAGTGTCAAGCAGCGAGAGAAGCTACAAGAAGCTGGGCTGAAGGGCATGGGCTCAGCAATGGGAAAAAGCAGTAAGTGGAAGGATACTGTGGATATGTTGCTAAAAAGGAGCATGTGTAAAGGCTCTTGGCCCAAGGTGGAAAAGGTCCAGATAGCAGAAGGGGCCAAATGTGAGGTTCCTTGAGTTGGGGAAGAAGCAAGTGGAGGATGTTTGCCCAAGTGTAGAGAGTCTGGCCCAAGCGGTGGGAAGGACTAGCGGAGGTCGTGGCATCCTGCTGAACATATAAGAACTAAAGGCTCTCCAACTCCTGTTGGAGTAGAAGGTGTGAGATCTGATGACAGATTTACAGAGATATTGTCAGAAGCGTGTGCATGTGCCTACAGCAGGTGTCAAGGAAGGTTCTGATATTTACCTTTCAAGAGGAGCCTGCGTTCTGATTAGTGTTTGGATCAATGTGTCCTTGCAACTCTGTCTTTTCCTGAGCTAGTTACTCATCAGAAAACTTAAATCACTACCTAAGCCAATGCTAAGAAGCTGGCATATTTCTGCTTTTTTTTAAAAGAAACATAAGAAATATGGAATTACTGTTATTACATTTGGAATCCCAAGTTCCAGATACAGTAGGAAGTCTTTACTTATCTGGAAGTTTTAATGGTCTTCATAACAGATTGCAAGGGATGAGTTGCTGATCTTCAGAAATCAGGACTCTGATTTGCCATCTTCCAAATCATAGGATTAAAAAAAAAAAAGAAGTGATATAGTTTTTCTTAAAAGGGTGTTTTCTCAGCCTTTTTGATCAAGTTTTTCTGAAGCTATGAGCACTAGAATTTCTATTTCTCTAAAATAAAATTTGAGAATTTTGGATGTATTGGACCTTTAAAGAACATGCTAACTATCATAAGACTCATGATAATCATGGAAGTTTAAGGCATAAAAGTTAAATTCCACGACTGAAAAGGATTAAGAACCTAAAAAAATTTTTTGGCAGAGCCTTAGTCAACCTGGCTCAAAGTTGACTTGATTCTCCAGTGGTGCAAATTCTTTGTGTACATTCATGTCTCTACAACAGGCTGGTCTGAAAGGAAATTGGATTGAGTACTGTTTTATGTGCATTGCTCCATATTAGTGAGTCCATGAGCTGGGAAGTGCTGAGGAGAAATCCACTTAGTTTTGGGGTTAAAGTGAGACTGTGATTATGCTGAGTCCAGCTATTCAGAATGCCAGAAATAAGCCATAATTGTGTCTCTAGAGACTCTACAGCAGCTTTAGTATCTGTTCTCTTTTTCCACTGTAAAATATAGCACTACAATTTGTAGTATCAAATGCAACAGTTTATCTCAGCAGTGTGGCTAGATATCACTAACTACTTTGTAAAATGACCTCCCAACAGTCCTGTGTGAGATAAAAATCCTGTGAAAAATGCGAATGGTCATTAGGCTTGCATTTCAGAAAGCCATTTTTCTAATGTGAACTAATGAGCGTAATCCTCATGGTTTCCTACTGGTTCACTGGGCATCAAGTGCAGAGGTTTTAAATCCACATTTATTTGCAAGTAGAAAATTGAATTAACTTATGAAATCACTTCTGACTTTTAGACAAAGTACCCCCTGTTATTGAAACAACTCTAGAAAACAAACTTTTCTGAAGGTATAGAGATGCAAGCTTCAGACACAGGCATTTTGAATACATGAAGCCATCAATATGGTAAGTTTCCACCAGCACAGACAGATTTCTATGCTCAGTGCAGAGCTGGCTGTAAGGATAGGGTCAGACCATACTCCATGGCTGTGTAAAATGCTCTGTGAGGCTCATCAAGTTGCCACACTCTTTGGGGACCGGGGAAGCCCATTCAGTCTAGTCATCCTTTTCCTGTTCCAGGTGCTGCTTCAGAGAAGCTTATTTTCTAGGTTAAGCTATGGTTGCTCCAAGGCGGATCTTCAGAGACATTGCTTTCCATGTGGATTTCCTTTTCTTTTCTCCTCTTGATTTTTGGAATTGTGGATGGAATGGTAATTGAATAGGTTATGACCCTTCCTTAGTCTTTTGCAGCTGTAGAGATAACATGGTGAGAGGAAATGACTTTATAAATAACAGTATTTCAGAAGAAGAACATTTGCCTTAATAGCAAGACATAGTGATCCCCCAAGAATATGTGTTATTACTGTTAGTAGCTGTTAGGGGACACTGAACAAACATTTACCACAGTCTGAAATGAATAAGGCAGGATTTATGATAAACAAATGCCCAATTTCTCTCATTAAGAGAAAGAAATACTTCAGTAATCAAAAGTGTCCGGCTTAAACAATGAGTCATATTGCTACTATACTGGAAAGACACCACACGGAGGACAGGAAAAGTGCTGGAAAAACAGGACAAAGGCAAAAGACCAGTTCTACCATTTTCCTTTCTCTTTCTGAAAACAGGATGGAGACGAAAAAGAATTTTCTAGGTATGTAAGAGACAAGCAGCGTACGGATTTACTGATTGCAGAAGGGGAGAAACATTGTTTTTACTTTGTAAAGGGGTACCAGTGTTAAAATTCCCAGCCTGAGGGTGGGGGTGAGGAGCCCCACTCCTGCAGGGTTTCACACCATGCTGCAGCCCCTGGAGCAGGGACCTGCAGAGGTCATGAAGAAGGACTTCAGGCTTCACTATAGGCTGTCAGGAAGGAGTCTTTCTACTTGCCTTAAAGGTTTTTTTGGATGCATCAATGGGTATGTGAAGTAATTAAATAAGATTGAGCTTCCCCAGGTACGTTTCCACTTTCCAGAAGATGTCTGATTTTTGTCACAGCTTGCAGATTTGATTGACAAATTAGAAGCATCAGATCACTGTCAGATAATCATAAATCATTTGATTTGGTGTTGTGCAATGCATGACAGGTACAGTGTTTCATCAACGTTTTGCTGCAAGGGTAATTGAAACCAGAACAGATGACTATCCAGTGCCTGCATTTTTTGGGTGAAGAGCAAAATGCAAATAGTTCCAATGAGAACCTGAAGCTGAAACAGACCTATTCCTGCAGAGTATGGAATGACATTATTTTTAATATTTAATTACCCATGAACACTTCTGGTAGGATTTGAATTTTCAATTGAATTCTATAGCTCGTTTCTAAAACCTTATTGCTAATCATTTTTCATTCTATTCCATGTAAATTATGAGAATAAAGGATGAAATGGGTAGGGTTGTTTATTATTATTATTATTGTTGTTGTTGTTGTTGTTGTTGTTGTTGTTATTATTATTAGCCTAGAATGAAAGCATAAATCTTTCCTAAAGCCTGTTTAGGCTGTAAAAATTGCATTAACTGGTGAAAATTTATAGATTTTTTAAAAATGTCTGTTATCTGGAGGAATTGTCACCTTCCACGACAGTAAATCTGAACATTGGTAATTCTGTAAAATAGTCAGAGGTTTATTCTTTAATCTATAGTGATAAGGACTTTATTTAGCTAAGAGGAGGAAAAATGTTGAAGGGAGCACATGCTGCTTTAAATGTATGTGGCACACTGAATAGAAGCTCCTGTCTGATGACACACTTCTTTTTGATTGAAGATTCCTCTGATATATTTCAAAACTTCTTTAATAAATGTCCATACTAGCTACTGCTGGGCAGGAATAAATTGAACAAGTTTCTCCAATCATGTAAAAATTGCAGTATTAAGCAAGGCAGAGGGAAAAATTAAATTTCATACTATGACCTAATAAAATACCTTTTGGTGAAACTTGTTTAGGACAGTTGCTTTGAATTCAGCGATGAGCACTAGGTCATCAGCCTAATTTCTGTTTCAGAGTTATCCGAGTCACAAGAATCACTCAAAAAACCCAGGAAATTATTTATTTTAGCATCAACAGCTGCCTTTAATATTCTGATGTAGCTGAAAATGGAGTTTCTGCACATAATTCCTTGGAGTTGGACATCAGGAACAGTAACTGAGTAACAGAATAGGCAGAGTAGGCAGCAGAAAGGCATGTAAAGGGTTACAGAGAGTGGTTAAAGATGTCTTTAGTCACATTGCCTGGACAATTTAGTCTGGAAATTGTATATTTCCTGAAACTCTTTTATATGGGATTTCTTTTCTGCAGACTGCATTTCACCTGTGGTGAAGAGTTTTTAAGATTGGCTGATTTTAATTACTAACGTACTGTTAATAAAAACCATGGTTGTGGCTACCTGGGACTATGGGAACCTGTGTTTGTGAAAACCTGCTTCTTAGACTCATAAACAATTATAATTAATTTCTAGTCATTTCTTATTGGTGGAAGGGAGAAAACTTCTCTAAAATATGACCTACAGAGAAACTTTAAAAACCTTTCTACATATAAGCAGATATTTGTGTAACAGAGTCTACCTGGAAGGTCTCCTTAGGAGAAAGATCTGGTTCTCAAGAGCACTGATTGATGTCACACAAATCCTCCATGGAAGGTCTGCTCCCCTTCATGGTTATCCTGTGGAAAAGCACAGGACAACCTAAAAGTTCTCCTAATGGAATAGATCAAGCTTGATTAAATAAGGGGAGACATTGGGGGTTGCAAGAAAACAATTTTGAAGAAATTGGTGGCCTCCTACAAGTGGCAGTCATCTGTGATGGTTATCTTTAAAGGTCCTCTTTTCATAGAAATCGGACAAGTTACTTGTCCAGTGCCAGTTTACTACTGAGTGGGAAGAGCAAGCCTCACAATAAACATTTTATTGAATACCAAAAAAATTACGGAGTAGCCTAGTAATTTATAGTCACTGTAACATTTGCCTAGATAAAGTGTTATTTTTCTTCTGTTTGCGTTAGTACAGTCTCTCTAAAATCTGTACCAGATGTCACTGTGAAATTGCTGAAAACCTCCACCTCCATAAAGGGACTGTAGAGGCTGTTTAAGTTTCCTGGTTTTGGGGGGAACATATATAATGCTCCTGTAGTTTAACTTACACGTTTCTCCTGGTTGTTGGAGATCCAGCAGTGAATAATTGGATTTGATCTTGCTGAGCTACAAGACAGAGTTATCAAGTAGTGTAAGATTATAAAATCTTAATCTTGTTCAGAGAGGGAAAGGACATGTGACTGTGTGCATGAGGTTACCCGCCAACCTGGCAGGTCCCTCTGCCAGGAAAAGGGAAAGGAGGCATGTTAAGGTGAGAACAGTCCTCTTTCCATGGCTATTTGGTCATCATTTCTTGAAAAAGGTGCTGGCTGCTCAACTGAACAAGTTGACAAAAAAGGAACTTAAGAAAGGATGATTTGGGGTCTTTCAGTTGAGGTTGCATTAGAAATTGTATGCTCCTCTGCCAAGCTGACCAGTTCCTTTGCTGCTGTTCTTATGAGTCTGTGGTCCTCTCACAAATGTCCAAGTCTGCAGGGCAATCTTGGGGAACAGCCTTTCTGAAACAGAAATGTTTCCTCTGTCTGGCCCTTACTGCAGAGGAGCTAAATGTATCTCCTGAACAATGAACTAAATGGTAATGTACCAAAACTCTTTCCCATCAGGAAATGTTTGAAGATAACCAAGCCCAAAGGATGACAGAGGGGAGAATACCAAAGAGAAAGGACAGAACAGGAGCTGCAAAGGGAAGAACAGTTTGAAGAAGAGGGCTGAAATCCAGGAGGCCTCAAGAAGCACCTCAAAAGACAGCTAGTTTTGCTGAGTCTTGAGCAGTAAAATTAAGGTGGAAAAATAAGAAGAAATTCAGGGAAGGGAGGAGAGGATATGCATGGAAAATTAAAAGAAAGGGGCTAGATGGCAATTTAAACAAAATCTGTAGAGAATAAACTAGCAAGGAAAACAGCCTGGAAATAAGAAAGAGGATAGAGCATATGGGAGCTGGGCGGGCAGAGAGCTGGAAAGGGACAGGTGGCAGATGGGTAGCTTTGCTGAGACAACATGTGCGCGTTTACACTAGTCTGCCTCCTCGTAAGTGAATTGAAGGTCTTCATCAGACTTCTCTGAGATTTGCAAATCTTGGGTTTCACTGAAACTCATAGCTGTCTCCCGGAGACGTTATTGATATACTAGGCTTTTGAAGTTCTGCTTCCCTGGAGTTTGGCCCAAAAAAAAAGCCATTTGACTTTTTTTGCTATCACCTTATTGTCCTTATTTCTGGGCTTCACATAAAAACTTTATAATATTAACTGTTTGATGACAGTTCCTTATACATTATTATACAAAGATTTTATTGTTGTAGGTTAGGAATATTCACATTATTCATAGGTACCAAGGGCATAGCTGTGTTGGAAAAAGAATTTTAAGTAAGTGTTGATAAAGTGACATGCCCTTGTGAATTTTGCTACACCGTATTTCAGAGACATTTGTACAACCTCAGTAACGTGACATATAATTGCTCTTCTCTATATAAACAATGTTTTCTTGCATTATTTAATCCTGGGATTTCTTTATTAAGAGAGTTTAAAATGTGTTTGGAAAATCTTTTATGTACTTGAGGTCAAATAGTTAAACCATCATGTATCTCTGTACATCTCTGGACACTCATATTCTAAAGGCATCAGACAGACATTTTTGACCCAGGAAAAAAGCAGGATGACTTCATACTGAAGCTATAACTATGCTTTTATTAGCTTGTCGTCTTTAAAACAAACTTTTTTTAAAAAAAATGAATCTTGGCATAAGTAATTAAACTGTAAGTGTGATAGTTTCTACTATTTAAAAACAAAAACAAAACCAAAAAAACCCTGCCAAGATACAGCTAATTGTTCTGCATGCACAGTATTTTTTCCTACAATAGCTTTGTAAAGCATGCTTCGCACATTAATGTTGGCTCTGATTTTGATCTCAGCATGGAAATTGGCCAGTGCTCCATTCATTCTAGGAGAAGCATCTTTCTAAGTAATTAGATTCTTTCTTTAGCACATTTTTCATACTTCGTATGCATCCAGTCTATTGTAGAAATTACTTCATTGTCTCTTGGTGTTCAGTGGTGAATGATTAGAAAATCAGCTCTTATTTAAATCATGGGTAGTAGAAACAGGTCTCTGTAGCATGGGAAAGACTGTTTCTTTTAGCCAGCACAGTGTTCACTTCAGCATCACTATAGGACAGTTTAACTGGCCAGGATACAGCCCCAGGTGATGGCTCACATTTTATCAGATTAGCATATTTATCTTGTATTCAGTTACTAATGAGGGCAGGAAGTGGGAGTTCTTAAATAAGTGATGTTTTAAGCTAACATGCTCTAAACATACACAGCTGAATATAGCTCTTTTTTGAGATCAGTCAACTACAGTGATTTCCACTACCAGCCTTGTAACCTATTTGTTAGGTTACAAGCCTCAGCTAAACCATGGTATTCAGTAGTCTGAAACATGAATAAAATAGCTTAGGTACAGTTCAGAATCAAACACAAAATATGACCTAGGTCTCTAAAATATGAGAATGTGGGATTAACAAAATATTCACGATTAAAAAAGCTGTAGGAATATTCTGTGATTTTTTTCCTTAAGTGTATAAAGCTTCGGTATGTACTCCAAGCTCTAGGTTCAAATGCAGAAGAACACAACAACAGAAACTGGGCATTAGACCAAATTTTTGTGTGCTTTTACAACTGAGCACTATTAACCAAAAATTGGTTTAATGTGTTTAATGTTGTAGTGAAAATATTGTGAATGATTCATTATGTGAAGCTTTACAAAGGGTTAAAAAACATCTTGTCTTAAACCATGCGTTGTGCTTCAGAAGCTTAGTCAGTCATCCTTTTTCTCCAAGATAAGAGCTGTGATCAGCAAATAACTACTTCCACTATAGTTGTTATAGTCCCCACACATTCCAGACTGCATTATTCTTCTTATCAAAGTGGACATGTCCCTGAAAGAGGTAAGGAAGAGATAACAGATGTCTGCATCCTGCAGTGTGGAAAATCACTTCAGGCTTCATCTTGTTTTGTGCAAAGGCAAACGATGCAATATCTTCATCTCTGGGAAAGAGAAAATATTACCATTGCGTGCTGAGAAGCTTAGAGAGCAAAGGTATCAAGTCTCACTGTTTACTGGGATTCATGGCCTCGTAAAATGAGATAATATGATGGAATATTTTGCAAGTCATTAAATGTGTTCCCAAGGATGTGAAGCTGCTTCCTGCTTCCCATTATTCTTGATGTTAGTCATCTGCAGTAAATATTTTACCGATGACTATCTAAACAAAGCATGAGAACCCGTCTCTGACAGAGGAGGGTCGTTACTGTCACAGCATCAGGCAGCACTATTGGCTTTCCCTGCGCAGGTTGGTGCAGTAAGGTGAGTTTTGGTAGGAACTGCTCTGCCATAAGATAGGAGTGTTTGGCCAGGCATAGGGGTCTGGATGGCAGTGACAAAGTGGCTGTCCTGGCATGCAGCTGCTCCTCGCCCTATGCAGGTTGGCAGACAGATATGAAGAGGGCTGCCTGGTTTTTGCCGGAGCTATGCACATTATTAGCTTCTTGCTTTCACAAAGACTCAATTAGAGCAGAGATTGCTTTCAAATAATTAGCACCAAATTTCCTCCTTGTAACAACAGAAATTTAATCTAAGCAAGAGCCAGCAGGCTCACTTCCTCTCTCCCTGAAAGTCACTGCTGGGCTCAGACAAGATGCTCTTCTCCTCAAATGCTTACTGAAACCAGAGAGTTTGCTGCTGTGCTCCATAAGCAATGTTGAATATTAGCTCCTCCGATGAGGCTTTTGTCCCACCAAACTCATGATGAAGATTGCAGGTTGTCTCTCTTTTTTTTTTTTTCAGCACATATATAAAGCTCATTGAGTTAATTGATGAGTGTGTGGTTGTTTCCTTCACTCACTTGAAGGTCACTGGATTTCTAAGAGATACTATGAGCAAATACTGACCTCTGCTTAATCTTCAAATCTTGTGGAGTTGCAGTTTAAACACACAGGCTTTTAGGCCCAACACATAGCAAGGACAGATCTTGACTACATTTCAGAGGGTGTTCTGACTGAACCAACTTGCAACTCTTTGCACCAATGTTTTATCCTCTATTGGCACTTCAGGTTTTCAGCTTTTCACATATGACAAATTAGTCACCTGATCTTACGGGAGTAGAGACGAAAAAGCGGAGGGTAAGATAAAGAAGTCCCTCACCAACACAATAGGTGGTGATGCCTGCCAGTACCTGCAGACGGTGCAGAGCACTGAGCCACACTGTTGTGGGTTAACGCTTGGGATGGGTTAGGAGTCAGACCACCAAAATGCCTTCTGTCGTCAGAGGGGAGACTGAAACTGCCCGTTTCTGTTTCCTGAGAGGACCTGCAGAGATCAGCTCCTCAGCTTGTCCTTGTCCACCACATTGCGGTGGCTATGAAGCCCCACAGGAGGACAGACAGGTTGAATGTACTTGGGTGGTGGCTCTGAAGCACTAGCAGTACTCACCTAAGTAACAGCCACTCGTATTTTCCATCTTCTTTCTTTACTCTCACAATAAGGATGTTTCCTGAATACATTTGTAAAAAGATTGGAAATAGCCTTTAAAAACTAGGAGACCCTCTCTTTCCTTGTGCTTTAGCAAAAGGAGGAGGGAGAAGATGGCTTTCCTTGTCCTGCGCTCTTCTATTCCTCACCCTTTTTTCTTGTTTTATCTGATGTGCAGTCAGACTATCTCAAGATTAAAATTACTCCACCTCAGCTTTTCCAGCTAGCTTTAATTATGGTCTTAATCAGTGTTTGCAAGACATGCAGCCATCAAAGTCTTATTTATATGCATAGAAGCCATACTGATTCATTACCAAGGCAGACTTGAGGTTATCATCTACTGTAGTCAGACTTAAACTTTTGATGCAGGCTATTATATTACTAAACATTTAAATTATTAAAAGAAAGAATAATATGACAACATGACAAATAAAGTCCCTAGAAAATTACTTTTTTCCACTTAATACAATTTTAAATAAGCAAATAACTCTTAATCAAATCTTTCATCCCCAAATCCTAAGTTCAGCACCTCATCAACGGAGACGTTCATACCACCTGCGGCATTTTACCACCATTTATACCATGTCTAATACATGCTGTTTCTTGTTCAAGTAGGTAAGGATTAAAAACTGTCAGGTTCTGAGTACACCAATGGCTAATCAGATGTGAAGATAAATCATGCCTGAACATACTTTACTATCACTTTTGCTGAGTACAGGGCTCAGAAATAGGATCAACAGTCAGATAAATAGGGATTCTTAGGAGTATGAATCAGTACGTATCCTGCTGACAGTACTTCTTTTTGACAGTAAGCTTTTAGAAGATGTTTTTACCGTGAAAATGAAAAGCTAATAGAGGCTGTTTTTAAACAGTTGCAGTAAAGTGAGCAGGCTTAAGGGAACTGTCTTGAAGGTTATTTTTTTAAAGAAGCTGGTATTATCAAACGATTTTTTGGGGGGTTAGTTCTGTTTTGAGTAAAGATACCATTAAACAGATGGATGTTCCCATGGTTTATAACAATCTACGAAATTACTTTTAATATCTTGAATATAAACAGCAATAACATACGCTTAAAATACCTTGAGGTTAACAAATGCTTAAGAGCTTGTGCCAGTTCGGACGGTTTTGTATTGGGCCTTCAGATCAAGGAATGAATTCTAAGACCATGGGTCAGCTACCAAGAACTGCAACAAAAAAAAAAAAAAAGATAATTGTTTGGTTTGCCTGTATTTTTTGACAGAAACCCTGCCGCTTAGCAGTGCAAATAATTCCATGAAAAGAAAATTGCACAACAAAAGAAAATGAACTCATTCACAAAGAAGGGTATTTAACGTTCAGTTCAAACAAAGGCTTTTGCTACTTGTCTAAGTCTGAAGAGAGCTGACACTGTTATCATAATATATGTTAAGCAGCAATGTAATGTATTCAGCGATTTCTCAATCCTCCAGGCTCCACTAGAGTTTAAAATGGTGGGATTTTATGATTGATAATCTGATACAGATTTTCTGGGTTTAGCTTCTCCTGTGATAAGTAGAGTTACATTGTTGAAAAAATGTTTAAACAAACAAACAAAAAAGTGTCAAACTCTGTATATCCTTCCATCAAGACAGAGGAGATACAAACAACAGCTAATACACTGTTGGCACACTACAAATTCAATGTCATGGTACAAGGTACTGGGCCAAAGAAGTCTGTTTAAATCATTTCAATAAAGCTTTCTTATCAGAGTAATCCCTTCTTGCCACTAGTCATTAAATTCAAGGTCAATTGAAGTCCTGTGGCAGAGTCTTTCATCTATTTTATGCGCTTTGGGAGAAAACCATAACACATAAACAGCATCACAGCTTCTAACAGAGCTAAGAGGTGACTGAGAGGCCTTAAAATACAGTCAAGAACAGATAGAAATACATAAACAAGAAAATAAAAATTGTACAATGGCCTGGAAATATGTATTGTAGTTGATTCCTGCCAGCACTGTATGCTACTGTGTTGTACAGAACACTCTGTAAGGAATGCAACAACCTGTCATCCGAACTATAAAATCAGTTTGTAGTTTCGGTTAAATTAATTTGTAGCTGCAATCAATCCTGTTAATTGGTCAGCACAGAATGTAAAGAACAGCAACACCCCTACACTTGAGAGTTACAATATTACAGAGGATTTAATTTTAGTGTGACAGCAAGTGTAAAATTATTCACTGACCATGAAGATAAACTTATAACAATATGGGGTTCCTTATGCAAATAGATCTCCAAAGTGTGTTACCAATTTATCATTTTGATTGTACAGACTATTTACATGAGTGTGCTGCATGCTTCCTTTATTATAAACCTAGATTTGTCATTGTTCAAATCTTTTTTTTCAGGCCTAATATTAGAATCATTTGCCTGAGCATGTCATTTTATACCCTGATGGTACTTCCATTGGTTTATGTAGAATCAATGTATTTAAACTAAATGGATTGAATTACTGCAATTTAGTGTAACACAAATTCTGCTGAGATTTTAGTTGAAATTATCTGAGGTATGCAAATTATTTAGGAGCCTTAATTTATTTTAAGATATATTTTGCATATCATGACATAAGCAGAATTAGATGCCCAGGTCCGGAATGGATTTCATGACTCTTCCCTCTCATCATTTGTCTGATACTGGCAGAAACTTTAAAATCCACAGATGGCTACGAGAGTGGCCCAGTTTCACCCAGCCATGACAGGGCTAAGTAAGTGCTAGCATCATGCTGGCATCCAGAAATGGGGCTTTCCTCTAGGATGTGGGCAGAGGAGATCCTCTGGTCCTCTGAGACTAGAAAGCACCTGGCAGCTTCTCTGGGAAGCATATGATCATCAGAGAAGTCTGGGAGACTGCCATCCTGGCTGCATTTTCTTGTGTGTATGGCAGGTGTGAGGTGCACAGAAGTCACACGTTTAATTTTACAGTTTTATTGCCACAGTGGGGCACATACAGAAAAGTTGGTCTGTGGAAGGCAATTTTAATAAAGTAAGTTTCACATTATTTGAAGGTCAGGTACCCGTTGCTAATGGGAAACGTAAAGCTCATATACTTTTTCTTCTAAACTGAAAGGCAAGTTATAGTCGTACTATAGTAAAAAAAACCCACACGCCCTAAAAGCCCCGCAAACTCTGGAGATTTGGCTTTGTATCTGAATGATGCTGACAGTTCCAGTTCTGCACCCTGAGCACTTGCGTCAGTTTTCGGTTGACAAGAAAAGGATTAAATTAAGAAAGCAGAGAATTAAAACCAAGCTGCATTAACAGTTGATTACTTTCACCATGTAAATCAGCTTGGCTTTATTCAGTAACATTTTTTACCATTGCCATTACATTAATTTTGGACATCGTTACTTCCTAGAAAGTAATTAGCCTGCCTACGTATTTTCTTGATTCAACGAACAGATAAAAATCAAAACTGCTAAGAATAAATTTAGGTGTCTGATGGAACAAAATGCTCAAATACCGGTTTTGTATAAGAGTTTCTAAATGTTGAAGCATTCATTTATAAGCAAATAATCTGTAACTCTTTGACAGGTCTTGTGAGAAGATGTTTGTTTAAGCCATAAGCCATCATTTCAAGTAGAGTGTAATTATTCCAAAGGCTGCTGTCTTTATCGTGCTTCCACAGCTATAGGTGTATACAGCTGTAGAGGTATTCAGAATAAAAATAAAGATCCATGAGCTTAAAGCAAGCCCCTTTTGGTAGAGGTGTGGGGATGGGTGAGATGACAGGAGCTGTGTGGGCGGTGGAGAGCTGCAGCTGACTGCAGTTCTGCCTCCGCTGTCTCATGTAGCAATTCATACATGTTGGCTTCAGCTCAGGATATCAAAAGAATATTTCAATGCCTCTAAGTTATGTGCATATTTCCCAGCATTGTTGTAGTTGTAGTTTGTGCTGTAGGACATATACACAGAAGAATAAATCTTGCCTTCTCAGGTGTCCTGTAAATACGGAATGTTAGTACAATATGAAATGAACACGTTGGACTAAAAGTGAACAGACGTGACTTCTTGTGGTACTGTGGCACAGTAAAGCATTGAATTCATCTCAGTGCTGGCAGAAAAATATCTTTTAACTATTTCATGCAATGCATGCTCCTCTGTTATGGGAGACCCCTGTGGGTGAGTGTATAACCAGCACAGTAACTCACCTTCTGGAACCATGGAAGGGTGCAGAGAGGTATTTCTACCAGTCAGTGTTGCAGAATATGAGATAAATGATTACGGTAGGATGCAGAAGGGCAGCTGGTGGAGAGATATGGGAAGGGCAAAAAGCCCAAGGAATGAGAAAGAGTTTGACCATTAATTGCATAGTCCTTAATCACAAAGAGGACCAGCATTTCTGCTGTAGCCTATGGATGTCTTTAAGACAATAGGCTGGGGTTCCTGTCAGTTCCCTCTATGCCTTATCCTTTACAAGGGCCTGAGGTTTGACCACAGGGAGAAATGTAACAGACTTTCCCCTCAGGTAGTTTATAATAAGAAAAAGTATGCCAAAATTTATAAGAGCATCCCTACCATGCTGCTTTGTCTCTCACAAACATCTTTAGGGTCATCGTAAAAATTCTCTAAAATAAGCATGCAAGACCTTCAAGCCCTTACTGTGAAAATGGCACTATGTACCACATGCATATGAGTAAAATTCCCCTTTTCCCTTCAGTTTCCTTTCTTTATCAGAGAAAGACTCAGAAAAAACACAAATACAGCAGGTGGAGGACATCATCTTCACCACCAGCCTCTCGCCTGCTTTGCTCCTCCCTTGAATAAAAGCCCAAATTACAAATAGGAGTGACCTGGCTAGCAAGGTGGGAATGTAGTTGTCTTGGAAGTGAGTGGTGTGTCCTGTGCTTGGAAATGGTGTCCTACCTCCTGCTGACCAGAACTTGTTGAAATGAGCCAAGTGTGGGTGTTGGCAAAAAGTGAGTAACCCCGTACAGCAATACAACACCAATACAAAACCAGGCAGGGGAAGTAAGGGGCTCCTGGGGTTGTTCTTGAACAGTGATTGCTCACTGGATGAGGGCTAAGAAGAGTTTTTGTTGCTTTTAGTCTATGTTTTGATATCTGGAAATGGCCATTTTCACTGCATATCCAAAGTAGATTGCAAGTAGAAAATTAGGTAAAAGGCGGTTATGTGTTACTGTTCAGAATTCATAATGTACTGTTATGAATTATGCAGTGTGGGGTATAGAAACACAAACAGAATTATGAATAATGTTGTGGAAATTACTGAGGAAAAGAGAGATTTGAGCTAATTTTCAAAAAAACCTAACTGGCTGTGACTTGGGACTTCTAGGCTTTGGTCTGCCAAACTGAAAGAGTTTTTTGGGGTTTTTAATGCATTTTTCCATGGCGTTCATGAACTGATAAGATACCCTTGTTCTTTCTATATACTCTGTGGGAGGAGATGTTTACTTATTTTGGCTTATTCCCTGACACTATTACCTTTTCACATTAATTGTTTTACAAAGAGTAGTGATGTGGGCTCGTTCTGCCTGTGCTGGCATGTTGGCATGCTCTGCCTGATCACTGATTGAGTCTGTCTCACATGGGAGTGAATATATTTTCACCTCTGTTTAACCATGAAGAAACTTCTGGTTAAAAAGAAAAATCTCTCTTGAAAGACAGCAGGAGAGAGAATTCATAGAGATGGGCATACATTGCTATTTCTGTGAGGAGTTTTAAGAAGCTTATTGCAAATTAATATTGGCAATAGTATGACTTCACGAATATTGCACGTCTATAAAAATATCTCAGACCTATCTTGCATCCATAAATTAACTCTCTGAACATACACATATTAGATATAATTCTAGAGCAAACAGAAATAAAACTGAAACAGGTTTTAAAAATCGGAGTACTAAATGTTATGCTGATACACTCTGTTACTGTGAGATAAACATTTATGTCTCACAATTAACATAGGCATTAATTCTACAAACAACTATTTTTAAAAGATTTCCTAGGATGCTCTTTCAGCATTCTGTAAAGATACTTCAGCCTTGAAGGATAGTTGTTCCCAGCGCCTGGGGCTACACCTCCTGTAGCACTCGGTGTTTAATATCTACGCAATGTCACTGTCCCCTTTTTAAATGTTATCGTTTAAAAATAGTCAAAGCCTTAAATGTGTCCTAAGATTATTACAGGATTACAGTTAATACTGAACACCTGCACTTTATGCAGCCATTTTTGACTGAGAATAAGGTGTAGCAGTGAGTACTCTGGAATTTTACTTTTGAGGCTGTGCTTCATTTGCAGTATGAAAATTAATGGTGGTTTTGGGCATAAAAATTGTAAAACACAGAGAGGGTTTTCCTGCTAGGTTTGCATGCTTAGGGTTGCAGAATGGATTCTGCTCAAAGATTGACTGTGAAATGGCTGTGCTCTCATGTCTCTGTGATGCTGGCTATGATAAAGGGAACATACTGCTTTCCTAGCATTTGCACTTGCAGACCGTGTTTGCACCCCGTTTGAAGTGGGGTGGGGGGAAGGACATAGAGTTTCACTGGGAGCAAACACAGGGCAGCCACTTGCCAGCTTTTGGGGTCTGAATTTCCACACTGCTTTCTTTGAAAGTGTCTTTGGATGCATTGACAGGTTGATGTTTTATTTACATTTAGATTAGATTAGATCATTATGATCAGAATAGTACACTTCACTGATTCAATTTCAGGCCTCTGCTTTCAACTACGAGGATGATTTTCATGGCAAATATATTGTAGCAGCTTGTAATTTGGCTAAGAAATACAAATTGGTTTTGTTTCTATTAGATATAGGCAGAACACGGCCCTCCACATCAATTTCATGGGTTTTCAAATTGGGTCTTTACTGAAATGGCCAAAATTAGCTTAAAATTTAAAAATAAATAATAAATAAAAGGTGTCTTTAAAAAAAAAAAAAGAACTCTATGGTCATGGCAACTTTTGGACCACTTCAGATGACAATTAGTAGAAATATATCCATACACACCTGTGTTAAACTTGACCCTTTATTTGAAAATTCCACTTTTATTTTCAAAAAGCTTTTTCAGCTGTATGGATTCAAGCCCTTTTCAAGGGAATAAATGCTAAGCATACAGCACTTCAACCATAGCAAGCTACTATGTGTGTAACTTTGAAGAAAATCAAATATTTCAGGACCCTGTTCTGCTGAAGGTGTTAAAGAAATTCAAAAGTGTGAGCTCCATTCAAAAATTTGAATAGATTTTTTAATGAAGAAATAAAGTTTATTACCAGGCCTACAGAGAGAGTTCATTGATATCTCCATAAGCAATTATTCTTCAACACTGTTTGATTCTTACTTAAAATAGCCAAAAATTATCTCTGTCACTACCTATTAAAGTCATAAGCAAATATGTAATAAATAGATACACATTTTAAATAGCTACTTCCTTGGAATAATTTATAATGGAAATCATCAGTCAATCCAGTGATTAATTATCACATAATTTACTATTTCTAGATCCTATGATACAACTGTCATTTAGAAGAGATATCTCTGGATAATTGACTTTTGATTACACAGTACAGTAATTCTCATAAACATCTTGTTGTTATGTCACATCAAACTGCCATGTGGGTATTTGGGACCTTGAAGGCAGAAGAGCGGTGACCCCAACGCCCTTCCCAGCTCCTGAGCACTGTTCTACAGACCTGAATGTATCATTCCCTTAAAGTCTCCTGGATTTTTACCAATCTCGAGAATACTACTTTCACTTCTATAATCTTCACTAGTTCTTTCATCAGAAGTTGGAAATAATTTGTTATTCATGGCAGGTTTGTATAGCATACCCCATTTTGAGTTTTTTCTCTGTTTTTTTTTTTTAATTAGGTATTTAAAACACTAACTTTGATCACTAGATCAAAGTCTGCTGAGAGGTAAAATTGTACATTTTTATTGGGTAGCCAGATACTTAATCAATTTAAACCACCTTGCAACTTTTGTGGTAATGTAACAATTGTCAAAGTATCTTTCTTGCTGTATTTAGGTTTTTTCCTAACTAAATAATAGGGTATTTCAAAAACGTTCAGTAGAGGTACTGAATCTGTTTCTGAATTGCTTTCTGCTGGTAATTTTTATAGTCTTGGAAAGTAGTTACGTACTTGAATATTGTTAAAATATTGTGTTAATGCAGGATTTCTATGTACTGTCCCAGGGATGTTGCCTTCCTGTTACTATGCGAGCTTTCCGTAGTGATCTAAAATTTGACGTGAGAACTGCCAGGTCAAAGGTCACTGGTCGTTTCTGTTATATGCGTTATTTTGTCCCATGTTGCATGTCAGTATTTGGTTTACTTCAATAATTTCATTAATAATGTCAATGACCAAACATCGGATCTACAGCACTCTTCCTTATAAAACTGTTAATTATCTTCACCAGAAGAAGCGCTTGGTTTGTACAGGGGCAAAAGAGAAATTAAAGCTTTCTTGTATCCTCTATTCTGTTTATCAGACTGGTAACAACTCAGAGACTGTCTAATGTAATGTAAAACAAATAGTCTTAGCCTCAGGAATAGAAGGACACAAATGGATTGTTTTACAGATTGCTTCTCTCTCTAATGTGCAAAACCTGTACTTCTTACGGTCTAACAAAAGGAAAGCTTTATGTGATTGTGAAATGATCCATGAACTTCAGGTATTTTTCTTTAAGCCAGCTGACACCTCTAAGTTTTGGTCCTTGTAAGGTATCATCCATCATCACATATCATCCTGTGCCTGCCAGCCTCTGTGGCAGATGTGCTCCTGTCCTTACTGCAAGCACTCAGCATCCAGGGGGAGATGCCGAGTGCAAGTCGGTGTGGTGGTTGCTGCAGCAGGCATAAAGTCATGCTGTTAGAAGCTCCTGCTTGTATGTGCATACAATATAAATCTCATAGTCTCCTGCTTAAATTATAATTATTCTCAGTTAATCTATAGAGAAAAGTACAACTGTGATGTTATTGATATATTCAGGTGATAGGGTTGTGCATTATGAGGACTTGTGAAGAAATTTGCTCTGGTTGTGTGCTTTTTTCTTTGAGCTTCCAAGATAAATGTTTGTCACTGAATTTGCAGTGTCGTCTTTCTCTGGTATACAGAATATTACTTGTTTTCTGACAGTGCGTACATACCACATCACAAATCAGGGTGGAATGTTAGAGATCTCATTACTGTACAAACAGGGCTGCTTTGGGTCCTGAGTGTTACAATCTTGTTTGACAGAGGAAGACTTAATACTGTCATTTTACAGAAGGAAGATCAAGGTATGCTCATCTAAAACCTCTTCTCAAAAAGAAACCAGACCTGCACATCCCAGATTTTCAACAGTATTTGCGTTCCTAGAGAAAACTCTACCCTTTAGATGACTTTGGCATCCTCTAACATCTGCTGTTGAACTCTACATAAACTCCTGTATTTCCTGAGCACAGCACTTCTGCAAAAATTGACATTGCCTGAAGCAGGGGCTCAAAGTCACCCTGAAGTCCCTGCAGAACTGAAGTGGACTCAAAATAGAGATTCCCCCACTTTCCTTGCCTGTAGGGTCAAGTCATTTAGCTATGCTGTGAGTGCATCTGCCTCTGCTACTCCTGCCTCTACTACTCCCGTGTATGTCTGTCTCTATTTAGGAATGCCTGTTAGGCAATCCTATTAGGACTATTTCACTTCAGCCCAGTTGCTGTTTTATTAGTACAGCCAGAAACTCTGTGGCCAGTGGGTGCGACAGCCGCCTGCGACAGGGGAGCTGGGTAATCTGGCGATGGAGCTTCTTATGGGCTGTAGCTGTTGCATCCTGTCCTGAATTGCTGAGTAGCATCCTGTGCTGGCTCTGGCTGGGGTAGAGTTAATTTTCTTCATAGTAGCTAGTATGAGGTTATGTTTTGGATTTGTGCTGAAAACAGTGTTGCTAATACAGAGGTGTGTTCATTAATGCTGAGCAGTGCTTACACAGAGTCAAGGCCTTTTCTGCTTCTCACCCCACCCCACCAGCGAGCAGGCTGGGGGTGCACAAGAAGCTGGGAGGGGACACAGCTGGCACAGCTGACCCCAGCTGACCAAAGGGCTGTTCCACACCATATGATGTCATGCTCAGCATATAAAGCTGGGGGAGGAAGAAGGAAGCGGGGGACATTCAGAGTGATGGCACTTGAATTCCCAAGTAACTGTTACGGATGATAGAGCCCTGCTTTCCTGGAGATGGCTGAGCACCTGCCTGCTGATGGGAAGTAGTGAATGAAATCCTTATTTTGCTTTGCTTGCATGCGTGGCTCTTGCTTTGCCTATTAAACTGTCTTTATTTCAACCCACAAGTTTTCTCACTTTTACTCTTCCAGTTCTCTTCCCCATCCCACAGGGTCAGGGAGTGAGCAAGCAGCTGTGTGGTGCTTAGTTGCTGGCTGGGATTAAACCATGACAGTCCTTTTTTGGCATCCAACATGGAGCTCAAAGGGTTAAGACAATGACAGATCTGACTAGAGTGTGTTAAAACAGATTTGTTATAAGCATTCATTATTAGATTAATAGTTGCTGGTCGCAATGTTGATTTATTTGCTCTCAGCATTGTGTTATGTAACACCTTACTTGCTGTACATGTTCCCTGTTGTGCTGTTTATCACCTCTGTGGGCTGGATTAAGGTTATCATTTTGCTGTACTGTGTAACAGTGGCTTATGATAGGATAAAATTATTGGTCGTGAGACTAATCTGGTATTTGTACTCAGCATTGCCATCATCTCCATACTTTGGGAGCTATCTCTCAGAAGCTATTAATAATTACACTCTTTAGCTTTTCTCCCTGGAGAGACAATTTATAGGGGAGGCAAGGGGGGGACACTTTCCCCCAGTCCTTCACCTTCCCCTTCTCATCCAGGCTAGTTACAATAGCTCTTGAGAATTTTGAATATCCTTGGCATGTTCTAACCAGCATGTTCCTATTGCTATGTCTCCTGAATGTGTTTCAGGTCTTGTTTAAGGTTAAACAAATATTTAAGAAGACCACCCAGAGATCTGCCCCGAGGCTGAATAGTTATGAGTGGCAGGGTGTGTGGGAGAGTATGGGCAAGTACCTAGGACAGCGGGCACCTCCAATGTTTTGGAACTTCACCCCTGAACAAGTGCAGAATCCTGAAAAACTAGTAAAATATTTGGAAAAAGTATGCTGTCACCCTGGCAGTTCCAGAGAGTCACAAATCACTGCAACATGCTGGGGCCTGGCCTATGCCTACCAAGCCCTGTTCAACACTATTCAGTACTCTCAAGGGGAAGAGAAGGTCTCTGGATCTGATGACAAAACGACGGGCGCTGCAGCTACTCCAGTGCCGGTGACAGGCACTGCAGCTGAACCAGAGAACCAACCTGTGCCAGTATCAATCAGCCCTATACACAAGAAGAAATATTGGATGTGAAAGTCAGCTTGTTTAGTAAGGGAAGAAACCCCTGCTAAGAAGGGGAAGGAGGAAGAAGTGGACAAGGCAGGCTACTCCAAAGCAGGGCCATCATGAGAAGAGGAAAAGGAAGAGACAGAACTCATAAATGACGTGGTAACCACCCAATCCCTATCCTTGAGTGAGCTGCAAGATATGCAAAAGGATTTCAGCTGTTGTCCAGATGAGCACATTGTCACCTGGCTGCTCCAATGCTGGGATAACGGGGCCAGTAGCCTGGAATTAGAGGGCAGGGAAGCCAAGCAGCTGGGATGCCTGTCTAGGGGAAGGGGGCATTGACAAAGCAATTGGAAAAGGGGCACAAGCCCTCAACCTCTGGAGTCAACTCCTGTCCAGTGTGAAGGAAAGGTATCCCTTCAAGGAAGATGTCACCCAGGCAAGTGGACCACCATGGACAGAGGTATCCAGTACCTGAGGGAATTAGCCATGCCGGAGGTGATTTATGATGACCTAGACAATGAGCAGCTATCCAAAGATCCAGATGAAGTCAAGTGAACATGACCCATGTGGTGGAAGTTTGCACAGGGCACGTGATCGTCACATGCCAGCTCATTGGCAGTAATGGCCTGACACATCAGACCCACAGGAATATAAGGCTCTAGGGGACACCAGTGCACAGTGTACCCTCATGCCATCAAGCTATAAAGGGGCAGAACCCATCTGTGTTTCTGGAGTGACAGGGGGATCCCAACACGTCACTGTACTGGCTGAAGTGAGCCTAACTGGGAATGAGTGGCAAAAGCACCCCATCGTGACTGTCCCAGAGGCTCTGTGCATCCTTGGCTACGTCAGGAGAGGGTATGCCTTGCGTGTGCCGTGTCAAACTTATGCCATCTGATCATTCAAGTTGCTTTTTATGAATGTGGTAGCCAGGCTGGCAAAAGTTCGGATCGGTCAATGTGAGTTCACTCAAAAGGAGAGAATTCAAATTGACAGGTGAAGATGTTTTTATATATTCTTAGGGTCAGTGTTTGGGACTTGTTTTCTTTTACAATGACAGCCTTTCTTCCACTAAATAAGGATGTGGGTGTTTTTTTTTTAACAGTCAGTGGCTCTGCTAGCCACTTTTATATAACCAAAAAGTAATTAGAGCAAGGACCTTGAGATACTGAGTGACTTCTAGAGCTACTCGTAGAATAGCTTAGGGCGAAATGAACTTCTGGAGGTCATCTAGTCCAGCCTACTCCTCAAAGCAGGACCAACATCAAAGTTGGATCATAGATATAAATTATATACCATTAATTCATTATTGTGTACTATATATGCTTGTGATACATATTACATGGCATACACATACACACCTGAATTTTATCTAGCATATTAATAACCTGAAATTATATGTATATGACTATGAAAGCATCCCATACTTCAGTCCATTCAAATCCATTTTGACTCCTCTGCTGCTGGCCTTTCTTCCCTCTCTTTCAGAGAAGAGAGCTCAACCTCTGTGCAGCAGCTGGAGGAGGGGTGAAACCTTCCTGTTGATAGTGCTGCAGTCTGAGCAGTCGCCCAGAGACGGGCAGTCAAATCCAGTTCCCTTCTCAAGCAGGGCCCACTTGGTTTTGGCATCCCTTTAAATTGTTTACAGCACAGTATCACAACTTCAAGATTTGTTGCTCCTCAGAGCATGAGGGAACATAAACTTGTAGGCTTGCACAAACAGTGCTTGTACTTGCAAGTCCCCCTGACTGCTCAAAGGACTGGCCTATTTTATATTTTTAAAGAGTTATGGGATAAAAATGTTAAGAACTGTCCTCACAGATGCACTAAGGGAGCAGGATACAGACTGACGATTTCTGATGCATGCTTCTTTTTGGGTCATTGAGTCCAGGTGTCCCCTGGAGATCATCACCACTCTGTTGCAAGACTGGCTGTGTGCCTCCCCCTGAGCCCACCCCACAGAGGCAGGCTAGGTAACAGAGGACTGGAGAGCAAGCTGTTAATGGATGTGCAGCTTGCCTGCTGCCCTTTGATTGCTCCTGGTCTGTAGGAAATGGCCCAGAAACAGCCTCATTGGTTTTAGAAAGGAAATTTCATTCTGCTCAGGGAAGGTTTTTTAACTTCTAGCACTGTTTTTTAAAGGTGGATATTGCTCCATTTTGTGATTGCTTTGTAGCTGGTTGCTGTTCTCTGTGAACAGCTGAATGCTGTTTAACCCTTCATGGCTCAGCACGAGAGTGCTAGGTAGAGAGGAGACTCTTTTGAAGCCTCATTTGAATCTTTGATTTTTATTAACTGCAAACTCTAGACTACTGCTTTTTGGTGAGCATGACAATATAACCAGTCACAGCTTGTGGGTGATGACAGGGAGGACTGGAAACTAGCAGAATTGATTTGGAGAGCTTCCCTGTGCAAAGAAGGGCAGCACTGCATGTTTTGGCAGCTCCAATGCCATCAGCACTGCTCCTCCAAACGTGTTATACAACTAAGTAGCCTCCTGAATACTCAGTTCTGCAAAAAGATCTGGGCTCTGACAAAAGGAGTTTCAGAAAGGTTTGCCTCCCCTGGAGTATGACCATTTTCTTTAGCCAGTGAGCAAACAACACACCTAACTGCGGGAAAGCCCTTCTGGGCTGCCTTCAGAGTTCCCCAGTTACAAATGGAGTTGGTCCTTGGGCTCTGCCAGCTGAGGTAGTGATTCTTGTGATGCTTAACTACAACTGTGTAGCTTCGCTTCACAGTATCACCAGTAACAGAGGAGTGTTCTAGGTTCAATTCCATTCATATTTGTTTGTTTTCTCATGGAGGAAAAGGAAAGAATTATTTATGCTTGACAGTAAAGTCAGTTTTGTAAAAAAGAAAATGCTTCACTTTGGTTCTTTCATGAAAGGCACTACCATTTTTTGAAGGATGAGAGCATTCCCTTCACAGCTGCATCTCAGCTTCATAACCTATACTTGCAACACATGAATTAAGCAGATAACTCCATTAATCATATCCTTATTTAGTAGTGCCCAACCTTTACAATGCTTGTAAAGAGAAATGGCAACAATGAATTGTTGGTTTGGTTTCATTCTAGATGCTGTACACACCAAACAGGATGTGGAATTACCACTTAATTTTTTTGATGAAGACAAAGACTCATTTTGGTAAATACTCCCCACTAACTGTAATGTATTTGCAGAGCGATAAGAGTACATTAGTGTCTGCTACATCAGCTTGACCAGTCACTTTGGCTGATTACTCAGCTGGCACAAATTACTATATTGTAGCCAGGCAAGTTATGCCAGCTGTGGTGGTGGTGTAGCTCAGTATATGTAAATATATCCACAAATGCTTCATTTGAGAGGGCTGGGGGAAAGGTGCACTAATTAATCTTGCTTGCTCATGATACTAGCAAGATCTGAGCAATATTGTGCTCCTGTGTTTCTCATTCAGGGTATGAATATGATTGTAGTAGCGTAAACTGGGCATAAATTACTATTTAAACATAATGGTCCCATTTAGTCTTTAGCTTGAGCATGAGAAGTGACTGCACAGGCACCAAGCTGTAAAGAAACATCTGATACTTTTTCATACTTGTCTGTGGAGCACCTAATGTGCTGTTAGAGTTACACAAATAATAAGGAAAAATAAAGACCACAAGGTAAACAAATCTGAGGCTGAACTGCAAGTACTGTACATCCTTCATCTGAACGGCAGTGAGATTTGGCTATAGAGGGGTAAACAGTTAGGGCTTCAAGATACAATTCAAATAGAATTTTTCTGAGAGTCACAGGCAAAACACTAACTTCTAGAGGTTTGTTGTACTAAGATTGCAAAAGTTGTAAAACACAAAGGTGATGAATGCTTGGGGGGAAAAAAAAACCAACCCAACAAAAAAAGCCACAAACCCCAAAATAAAATTGTGCTGCCCACTATGAAACTAGAGAACAGAGCTCATTTTAAACAAGCTCAGTATTGCCTGCCCTTCCAGGGAACTGGTTGTTTAATGTAATGTTTTTACTACATGCCTCCTGTTAGGAGAAGAGGAACATTCCCAAGTATAAGTTTGAAGGAATGTTTTTCGCATCTCGGGACAGCTTATGAGAAACAGTTATACCTCTGTAGGAACTGAGAGGATTGTAGAAGTTGTGGTGTCTGAAGGGACAAACAGGAACATCAGGATCGTGTCAGAGCAAAGTTTCACCTAGACAAATGTCCCCTCTTTGGACCCCTTGCTCCTTTGGCTTGCCATGACCCTGCAGGCTCTCAAAAATGCTCTGCTGTCTCCAGGGGAAGGTGCAACCTCTTCCAGAACAGCCCACCTGGTCATGCTGCACTGCTTAAATTCCTTTAAGCATAATAAAGAACAAAGAACATGCATAGTATGAGGATATATTGCAGAGCAGAAAAAATAGAAGAGTATCTTCAAAGTTGTAATTCTTATGGGACCCCACAGATGGCCTTTCTCCACTAGTAAAGCTAACAGATAATTAGTATCTCAGCTTGCCTAACTTTTAATCAGTTATTTACTCAAGTGATGACTTTCTGCTTCTCCCAGCTTAATTTCTTTGAGTCTTTGATGAGGGAACAATGTCTCTGGAAAAATCAAACGGGACTGCATCAACTTCATCTCCTTTGTCTATGTACCTACCGACATCTTCAGAAACCCACAGAGATTTGTGTCGTGACTTTTCATTCAAAAAGCTGTGTTGACTGTTCTTCAATATACCATTTTTCATATGTCCACAAACTGTGTTCTTATAGTTCAAACCACTTAACACAGTACAAAGGACTATAGTGTGGGTTTTGTTTTGAGTTTTCTGTTGGCTGGCATTTTTTTTAAATTCCATCCCATTCGTCATCTGTTTTTGTACCTGGGCCTTTTTAAGTAAGAAATCATACACTGCACTTGCTACTTAAGCTATTTCATGCTTCAGTTCCTTCTGAGCTCTTGGGTAAATATCCTCTGGTCCTGATGAACCTGGTTTATAGCCTCTTCTGAAGTTCAATTGAGTACTGTTGAGGTACCATCCTTTAAAACAAAAAAGAGTGTGTGGCAGGGGGGAAGCACATTTCTGGTGGGAGAATTTTCTAAACTCTTCCACATTCACTATGTATAAAAAAATCATTTACTTTATCTGCTCTGGCCTTATCTTCTATGAATGCTTCTTTTGTGCCTTGACCATTTATTGTTCTACGGGCTTTCTAGCAGGCTTTTGGCTTTTGATGGTTTTGTAAAAGGTTTTATTATTACTTTTTTATGCCTTTTGTAAGTTGTTCCTTAAACTCCTTGGCCTGTCTTGTTGTGTTTTTACATTTCATCTGCCAGAGTTCATTCTCTTCTATTTTCCTCATTTGAACGTGATGTCAAATTTTTAAAGGTCACCTTCTCCCTTCTGAAACCTCATCTAAAACATATAGTACTGATCAAAGCAACGACACAGTAAGTTAAAGGTGAAGCCACTGCTGGTCAGTGAAGGTTGTGCTATTGATGAGAGATCCAGACAGGATGGGAGAGCTGTGGGGTGGTCAGTAATGGAGTCTCAACAGGACTTAGAAAGCAGTCCAAAACCTCATTTTTGCTTCTGTCAGTGTCATCTCTTGCCTGGAAATGTGAACAAGCTGCTGTTGCTTGTTGTTGCCCTGAACACAGTGGGATGAAAAAAGAATTTGTAAATTAGCAGAATTGCATCAAAAAAAAAAGTCCCCTTCAGTTTTTCTTTCTAATGGACCCAAGACCCTCAAAACTGGGATATTGATTTTGGAAAATATTAAAACTGTTGAGTGATGTCAGTGCTATGTTCAGAGAGATGCCATACATTGCAACTGTAACACAATAGAGTGAAGGAATGCTGATTTTGCAATACAGTAATACTGTATCGAGGATCAAATGTAAATAAAACAGTGTTATCTTGTATTATTATTAATTACATTAAGAGTATTGTTGCTCAGCATGCTGAAAAGTTTTAAAGCAGAGCACACACATTAAAAAAAGTAGCAAAAATAGGTTCAGTTCTGATGATTATGGAGAACAGTCAAATTTTTTTCTTCCAAAATCTAGTAAGAATAGTTAAAAATAAAGTAGGGTTTATTTCATGGAACAAAGTTTGGCTAATCTCCATACAAGAAATTGTTTTCTCTCTGGACAGAACACTTGATGTGAAATGGCACCTGTACCTACCGCATCTACACACACTTGACTCTACTTAGGAAGACGTAGAATAACATCAAGACTTTAATTTCAAGTATTTTGAAAACTTGGAAACACATATTCAGACATGCTTAGTGCAGATGGGACATTGCTTCGCTTAAAAAAAAAAATCAGAATAATTGGCAATACCTCTTTACAAGCAGGGTTTAAGAGCTTGGTCTGTTACAGCCAAGTATTTCAGCAAATTATTTCTCTGTGAACACCAATTGGCACAGAAATATTCCATAGCTGTGCTGCATACAGCAGTTTTATTTCCCACTTTTAATTCTCTTCTCTATCGCAGCTTCAGGTTGGCCTATAAAATTCACTTCAGTGTATTGTTAGGTGTGATGGGATTTACATAGATTTGAAAATTCCCTTACAATAGTGCTTGGGTGATAATTAGGTTAGGTGACTTTTTTCCAATTGCCTTCATTTGTTGTTTGAGAACTAGCACAGACTTTTTATGGACCACAACTGAAAGTAGGTAAAACTTTCCGGAATTGCAGCAGTGGCGTAAGGTAGTAGCTCTACTGTCATATAAAACGCTGTACCGTTATATTAATTGTGCTCTTTTCCACCACTGTGAAGCCATTTGTTTTACAGCACTGCTCCTCACAGTTCCTTGTAGTATTATAGGCATGGTAGTCTCTGAGTTTTGCTGTTTTTAACACTTTAAAAAAGAATTCTTTATTCATTAGTTTGGTGTCTAGAGGAACAAAACAATGAAAAAATGCCATTGGGCAGCTGGTGATGCAAAATTATTCTTTTGTTCTTGTTATACATACTGTCTTGGACCTAGTTGTCCACTAAATACGTGGTGGCAAATCCCCTATCCTCAGAGGAGAAGGTGTATCGGTCAGTAAGGAGCTGCAGATGTTTACAGTGTGGGGTAGTACCTCTGCTCTACAAACCCCATGATGTATAGCAGTGTTGTGGTTAATATTGCAGGGAATTAGCACAACAAAATTCAGTGTAAGACGCTACGGAAGGAGAATAGTGATAGTTACTTTAAACAAAACTGACCTCACTCCTTTGCACTCATAGATTTCCTTCATTGCCAAGACATGTGCCCACATGGTTTGGCCAGGACAAGGGATGCTGGCTATGGCGCCCTTATCTCTCGTTTCTTTTGTGATTGGCAGCAGTCACCTGAATTTTGAATGTGTGTTTTATGCTCCCTAGGTGTGGATGGTGTTTGGGTTTCTTTCATCTCATTATTTTGCTTTAGCCCTTGTAAGTCTTGGGCAAAATTTTTGCATTTCATGGTTCTTTTTTGCCTTACCTGTTCTTCATCATCTTGTCCCCTAATCATTAGGCTAGCTTATTCTTCCTATCTGGTCATTCAAATGAAATCACACATACAGTGCTCTGTAGCAATTAATGTATATTACTCTTTCACAGTCACATTTCCATTTATGCTTTGTTCATACCAATCTTGATATTTCTGTTACGAATCCCCACAATCTAATGCTAGTCATCAGCTATTTCTCAGAGAATAGGCAGTATTGAAGAAATGTGGGACCACCCAAGCCTTTCCAAAGAAGGGGTACAGAGGAACAATGGATTAAAAAAAGAAAAAAAAGAAATTATCTAAGTCACTTAATTAAGGATTTCTACACACTCAAGCAGGAATTTACTTGAAGGGCTACCACTCTGAACCTATCTTCTCTATGTCAGTACCAATGGCTTAGCTTTTCTGTCAAAAACATGTTCGTATTTCTACATGCCTTTTCTCCCTTTTTCTCTTTATAGCCATTCATGTCAGGGCTGGAATCACTTCCCTGTCACACGTATAGCTTAGCTCCACATTGTCTCCCCTATGACTTCACTGTCTCTCCAGCCTGTTATAAAAATGCCGTCTTCCAAAATGCTGCTGTTAAATTTACATTCCTTTGAACTCCTGACTTCCTGTCTGTCACAATATCTCTGACAAGATCCTCTGTCTCTCCTGCCTAGACCCTTGTCTCTCCTAACACAATTTGTAAATTAACGTTTTACAAAAGCACAAAGAAATAATGGGTTTTTTAATTTAAAAAATTAAATGGCATTTTTAAATGTATTTTAAACTATATAGAGCCAAAACCGCCACTAGTGCTAAACTTCAGAGCTTACTGGCTCCAGCTCAGTTTACTTTTATTTCATAGCTCTTACCAGCAAATTTCAGAAGCTATGAGCCTGAAACCCCAGTTTGACCTCCCTACTGAGCCCGCTGGCCAGGTTCCCCTAAGAGTGATTGTAAGCGATGGGTAAAGAATTAATCAAAAATTTGCCAAAAAAAAAAAAAAATTCAAGCAATCCAGAATGAAAATGACTAAAACTCTGTAAAAGAGTTCCATGTATAGTCCCTGAGGAATTTAGCATTCAGATAGGTTAAATATTTTTTAAAAAATCACATACTTCTATCATGCATTCTTCCTTAGCTAAACAATTCTTGTTTTGAGAAAGTAATTGCAAGACGCTAAAGTCTGTTTATCATAGAATCATAGAATAGTTTGGGTTGGAAGGGACCTTTAAAGGTCATCTAGTCCAATCCCCCTGCCGTGGGCAGGGACACCTTCCACTAGATCAGGTTGCTCAGAGCCCTGTCCAGCCTGACCTTGAATGTCTCCAGTGATGGGGCATCTACCACCTCTCTGAGCAACCTGTGCCAGTGTTTCACTACCCTCTTTGTAATAAATTTCTTTCTTATATCTAGTCTAAATCTACCCTCTTTTAGTTTAAAACTGTTACCCCTTGTCCTATCGCAATAGGCCCTACTAAAAAGTCTGTCCCCATCTTTCTTATAAGCCCCCTTTAAGTACTGAAAGGCTGCAATAAGGTGTCCCCAGATCCTTCTCTTCTCCAGGCTGAACAAACCCAGCTCTCTCAGCCTTTTCTCAAAGGAAAGGTGTTCCATCCCTCTAATTATTTTTGAGGCCCTCCTCTGGAGCTGCTTCAACAGGTCCATGTCCTTCCTGTGCTGAGGGCTCCAGAGCTGGATGCAGTACTGCAGCTGGGGTCTCACCAGAGTGGAGTTTATTATACATTCGCAAAGCAAAGAACTAAAATCATAGCAGTTATACAGAGCAATTTCTCCTAGGATCCAATTTAAGAAATTGTTTGATTCTTTTAAAGGGTAAAGGCATGAGATCAGCATGTGTGTGACCACATGCATGCTTTTGGTGCATTCTGACCAGAAAACAACCCTGGAATTAACACTTGGGACCTGAGAAGCTTAACCTGGAGCTTTCTGTCTCTTAACCTGAGGTTTTTCAAAGATTTTTTTTTTTTTTTCTCCCAACCTGTGACAAGAGAACACACTTGGAACAGAAGGTATCTGCTATTTCATTTACTTTATTATACATCAGGCTTATTTGAAAGAATGATTTATACTCCTGTCACTCTTTAAACTTGAAACACAGTTGAGTTCATCCTTATATTGCTTGCAAATCTTTAATTGGTATTTTACATTCTATTGCCAAACAGTCATGGAAGGTATGAATTATCTTGATTAACGCAACTGAGATAATGATACATAGATACTATCATTTTTAGTCACATAGCTCAGCTGGGGCATTAACATATGTAGCTTTACATGGTCAAACAGCCACAACTTCGCTAAAGTCTTGTAAGGTAGGAAAACTCATGACTCTATGGTTACTACAGCTTAACAAAGGTACTGCTTTCTGGAGGAGAGTAATCTACTGCCTTTATAGTAAGCACACTATGTCCTGCACTGGTTGTTGGCCATGTGCATAGTCATGCTATTTCTTAGCACAGTTGCCGTACGTTGATTTGACCACAGGAAATGTTTCTGCTCTTGGTTGTGTCGGACTTGGGCATGGCTGCATAAGAGTCCTCGTAAAAGCTGAATGGGGCCAATGCTCTAGGCTTTGCTAAGCAAAGCATCCTAAACATTGCTATTGCTAGGACATCAAAACTTTCTGAAAATCACCCATCAAGCCAGAAGGGGAGTGCAGACAGAGATCCAGAATTCCTGTACTCCAAAAGCTGTTAGGTTATGCTGTTCTGGGTTTACAAAATAGCTTAAAGGTGATAGAAGTTCATAGAACAGCCCATGGGGTGGCTCTGCTCCTGTCCCTGTCTGTAGATCACCAGAAGACATTTTCCCACTGAATTCCTTATGCAGCAGAAATCCTGTTACAGTCAGATGGTTCTTTTCCCAAACCCAAATGAAAACTAAGGCAACAAAACCATTAATTTTTCAGCTGGTTCAGCTACCTGAGCCAGCTTAGTAGATAGTGTATAAAAGCCACCCTAGCATGAAGAAGAGCAGGGATGAGCACCTGAGAGTTGAGTAGGCTGGGGTATGGGGAGTCAGATCTTTAGCTAGCAAGCACTTTGAACAAAAGGAGCACAGCCTTAGAAATGGTGGTGTTAATGCTCCAGTGTGGCAGTGCTGTTCCAGTATTCTTTGCTCTTCTGTATATTCTTTCTGAATAACTTGAAAACCAAACATTCCTGTGTATAATTGTTGACGAGCATTCAGATGGCATGACTGTCGTGATAATATTCCAGTCGGTTTTGCTGGCCACCTGCAAGTGAGTGCTTAGGACCTCAGCTTAAAAAACACAGGCCAGAGGTCTGCACTTTTTCAGCTGACAGGATTTCACTTGACGTTTTCAGGTCTTTATGCCTTGGGTCCCTATGGTTAAAGCAAGGATGACAGTTGTGCCACCTTGCAGGCATGCTGTGGAGGGCATCAGCTGCAGATCGGGAGAAACTTGTATATCATGACCCATGAAACAAAATGCAAACCACTAATCAGTGTCAAGAATCCATTCACTGATGCTCTGAGCAGTAAAGAGGTGAAATTTGCGAAGTTACTACAGACTTAGCTGTAATGCCTTCACTCAGAAGCTAGCAACGTGGAAACCAAATATGTGGTGGAAAGTCTCAGCAAACTCCACCTGTGAAAAGCATTTAAGCATGCTGAAGTCTCAAGTAGGGAAGAGAGATGTTTGTGATCAGGACAATTGTAGTCTTGTTGCTCTTATTCTATGCTATTCCTCCATGCATGACATGTCTCCATGTTTGGTCTTTGATTGTCTTCCCACATAAGGCAGTAAACAAAATAGTAAGGGGGAAAGCAAACTCTTTCAGAATTGCAAAAACACAACCTGTCAAGTAGTAACATATCCTCTGCAACAGAGCAATGATGGCAGCACAAAACAGCAAGAACTGTAAAAAATGTGATGACAGAACTGTATCTAAATTACGTTTAATATGTTTAAATGGCCAACACATGCAAAGGAGATTATACAACAATGTAAACTTATGCCTTAGTTCATTAGTAGAAATGCTGAATCTTAACTCTTCTTGGTTATGAGGAACCTGGGAGCCTTGGGGTTAAATCTGATTTAAAGCCACTTTTCTGAAGCAGTTCAGCAAGAAGATTTTCTGCTTCCAAAATACCCAACATTCTCAGGATAATTTGGAATCAGAAGATCATATTTCTCCCTCAACTATAAAGAAATATCCAAACTCTTCTTAGTAAATTGCTTATTAAAACAAGAACCCAAATTCCTTTAAAATCTGGAAACATAAGATGCTTAGTTTGTCCTTAGTGCTAAGAGACCTTAGTGTCACTGACTGTTTTGGGGTTATTCTGTAAGATGAGAAACAGTAGTTGGAAAGAGTTCTGATGAGTGCCTTTGCTTCCCATTTGCAATCCAGTAGGCTCCAAATAGGAGAAGTTGAGCTGCAAGCCCTGCAATTGCTATTTCTCTCAGCCCTTTCCCCAGCATTCACCTCTCCAGGGAAACTATTAGTTAATCATCCTGAGATCTCTTTTTTTGTGAGCCAAGAATCCTCCGAGTGGAAACCTGCACCTGGCTATCCACTTGAACACTGGGGGAGGGAGAACCCATTCTCTCATTAGTTGTTCTGTATCGTGGACACATCTTTCTCTCATGATATATTCCCTCTGACAGATGTGACCATCAAAAAGGCTAATTTGACTGAGCCACCTTTTCTTCATTGCAGAGTTATCAATCACAACTAAAGCTCTGACTTGGCCCATTCAAGGCTGTAATGCTGAACCCTTTTATCTATTTTGCTAGCAATTTTATTAGTCTTCATTAAAGAATATTCCTTCTCTTATCCTTGCTGGTGTTACTGCCTGTAACTCTGAAAAATCTCTTCTGCTAACAAAACTACAACCAGTTAACTCCTAGAGCACATGAATAAGGGATCCAAATAGAATATAGCAAATACAGATACATTAAAAAGTATGCTGATGATGCACACTTGCCAAATACTAGTCCAGATAATCTATAACTCGGTGACTGAGCGCTACGGTGACATTTCACCTGGTGTCTCAAAAGTTCTCATGAATGCTGATCTAATGTTCTCCTGTCAAATTAACTTGACTGCTGCAGAACAGCAGCTGCATGGCCTCCTTCCCCCAGGAGGCTCTTGGAAGCACCCACCAGATGAGATAGCCTCAGCTCTGACCTAGTCTTGTGGTTTTCTGAAAGAATGGCTTTTACGATGCTAGATTGCTTTATTTATTACTTCTAGTGCAAACTCAGGGGTCTTTAGCTCTAAAATGCTGATGTTCAAAATAAAAGTTGAGACAGCATAGATGAAGGTGGGAGGCTGTGGTGCTGGAATGCTATATTTATACTTGAAGATATCCACCACTGGTGCTGCGTGTATTAATGAACTTTGAAATGCAACACTGAGATGGGAGCTGTTTCCATGCTTGGAGAGCCAAGGGGCACGAAGGCCTTCGGTGGAAAATGTTGCCATGTTCAATCTCATCTAAGAAACACTTTTGTAGATATTATTTGGCTGTTCTTGTCACTTTCTCTCTCCACTCTCTGCAAAAAAATAAGTAAAAGCTGTCTTGTTCTAGATCATTTCTCTGCACTGTGAGGAGGGAAGAAAGTTCCTTGATTTATTTAAAGAAAACCACCCGTCATGCCCATGTGCTCAGGTTTCCATCTCACTGTGGAGGCGAATTACCAGTCATCAATCTGGGTGACTGGCGGAAGAGCATTTTCTGCTTACGCTTGCATGCACTGCTGTTTTTCCCAGTCCCAAAGCAGTTTAACTGCCCAGTAGAGATGTGGGTTGATTTAGGGGCATTCCTCCAAAAGTAGACAAGAATTAGATTTCCACAGAATAAGGCTCTGAACTGCGATGTTATATTGCTGAAAGCATCCTCCTTAACAAATACCAGTGAAATAGCTTGAGCTTCTCCATGTAGGGGAGGAAAATAACTTATAGCCAATAACTAATGACTGTGATTCCTTTGCTTCTCGGCGCTTCTATTATCCAGATTTACTTGCCAAATAACTGCTATGAATAATGCTTGGTCTGTAGATTTTCCAATAATTTCCAGTAATAAAAATACTCAAATTTTGAACATTTATTAAATACAGAGGTTACATGGCATTCACATTCTCCAGTTACACGTAACTTTTAGAAACAGGCTAGCCAGTTCAAGGGTTTCTGATTACACAATTTATCTTTCCCAGCTCTTCTGCTTCAAAGTAAATGTGTAACATTTGCTCCCTCTCTAGTTTGTAGTCAGGAACATTCCCGATTTGCCACTGCCTTCATGGGCTCTCTAAGGAGTATCAACATTGCTGAGCAAAAAGCTTTAAACATTCTGAAAGATTATTCTTAAAATTCTTTGATCATCTTACTATAAATGAAAGATACTATCAGCAGGTGTAAGCTGGTAGATAATTAAGCAAGAAGAAAAGAATGCTGAAGTGATAATTAGGTATTTCACTTGGAGTAGAAAATCAAAATTAACATATGCTAAGCTAAATTAGAGAATTTCTGATTCATGCTGATCCAGCACATTGATGCAAACATCCTTGCTTCAGCCCTTTGACTGCCCTCAAGTATTTCCAAGTTCTCCTACAAAACTGCAGCAGCTACTGACGCAGGAGCTAAAGGCAGAACTGCCCTGCCTTGCAGCCGGGCCTGAGCGGCTGCCGCTGTGAAGGCTACAGGGGCTGCAGCCTCCATCCAGCTGGGAGCACAGGTCTGCCTGAGCAGCTCTGAGGTGCCTCTTCTCCCAGCACCCACCTTTCCTTAAAGTTTTTGAGCAAAAGGTCTTCTCCTCATGTAAAGCTGCATAATATCAAAGTAATTTAAATTACTTTAGGCCACTTGAGGCTTAAAAGCCCTGAATGTTAAAGAATTATTTCAAGCACACAATTGTAAGTCAACCTAATGCACGTCAAAGAGAGAACATATTTTGTTTAAAGTCTGTAGTTTTAAAAGAAAATTAAATCAGGTCTGTTTCTACATGGCTGAACTTCTATGTGATAAGATAGGCTTTTTTCAGTGTACAGCAAACTCTCCAGTCTGTGTACACTAGCGATTAAAATATCGACAGTATGATAAAATGTGATCTCATATCCTATTTGAGTGGCCAAGTTAAATTAGAGGCAATTAGGACTAATTTGGCTTCTTCCTGAGATCATAAATGTGCAGATGAAAGCTCTGATTAGAGAGCAGGGAGTATAGCTTTATTTGATTTTTTGGCTTTGAATGGCTAATGTGTTCTTACCTTTGAAGATCTGAATTACTAAAATGACAGCAAAATAATAAAAACATCAAAGTTAAATTGATTTTAAAGATTAAATGGATGAATTAAAGTGAAGAGGAATGGATTTTTTAAGCAACTGGCAAGAGCTATCAGTATTTCAAAATACCTCAATATCAAACCTTTTGTAATTATGATTTGTGGCATAAAATGCATGAAACAGAAGAAAGTTCCTAATTTTTCAGGTCTTGCTCTTGTAACCTGAGGAAGCAAAATAACTTTCCATTTCTAACTGGGATCCCTGTAAACCAATGGGAAATTCCTTCTAACCCTATGTCCCTGAGATGAGTTATATTTTACCTCAAAGAACACTTTCAGTCTATTTTTTTCAGCTCTAGACTTCATGGATCTAGACTTTCAAGCATTTGTTCAGCAAACAAAATAGAGACATAACCTTCGATCTCATTTTGGATACAATTTTACACTTGGGGATGGCCTACTAAAATCATTGTTGCTGTTCTTCTAAGGCAAATTATTCACACGTTCCTAAATATACAATATATGTGTGTGTATGTATATGAGACTGTGCCTGAGTTCTGTAGCCAGAACACAATGAGGACTTGTACATGTCATCTAACCAGAGACCAGAAAAAGAATGTAATATTCATAAATAAGTCTGGCTCTTCACTGTGGAAAAAGCCTGTCAGAGAGAAAAAGAAAAAAAGAAAAAAAAACCCAAAAAACAACAAAACCAAACCACACTTTAGAAGAATGTCATAGTGCAGTATTTAGGTTAAATGGCAACTTTCTGCCTATTGAGCAGGTTGGTTGTGTAAGGTGAAGGCATTTCTCTCTATTCTTTTTTTAAAAGCAGATTTACTAAAATGGCCTGACCCTTAGGTCTCCAGGCACTCAGATGAACTGCTGATGTTTCTCAAATAGGTTTGACTTGTGTCTTGCAAATTTTAAACCTGTCTGTCACCTCTGCCCAAGTGAACTGATGAAGAGAGAGAATAAAAAAACAAGAAGACAATCTGGCTTCAAATGCCATTGGCATCTAGCTAAACAATGTGTCTTTGTCTGGAGAAACTAAGAAGTAAATATCATTTGTTTTCAAAAAGAAAAATGGTTTAATAGCCTAAGCATTGATTTAACAGGCAGGTCATTAGGAAGCTATATCAGTGCACTACATGGAGCTGTGTCACCTCTTTAGAAGGCACCGGTTTGGTCCTTATGTTCCTTTATTATTAAGACAGGGCTGAAGATGGTCAGGCTGGTGCCAGTTGTTCCAGAGAGGTTCTTATCTGTTTCCCAGAGATCTATGTCAGCCTAAATAGGCTCAAACCACTTATTAAAATTTCTACTTGCATATTATCATCTCGTCTGGGTTGAGAACAGTCTCCACTTATGTTATTGAAGTCAGGTCGTTGTGAAGAAAACAATGCAAGGTTAGGACTGAAAGATAGGTACCTAAATCAGTTATTTTACTTCTAGGCAAATCCTAAAATCCAATATTGTTAAACACAATTGGCCTAGGTCCCCCCTTTAGAATGCAATCTAGTGTCTTTAATCCCAGTCCTCCTAGCTTTGGGAATGGTCTTATCTTCTGAAAACACGGGTTATGTCTTCATATGTTTTTATCATCTCAGTTTGGTCAAGCTTTTGTGATGCTTTATCTGAGCTGATTCAGACAGTTTCTGCACATGGAGACTCTAGTTCTGTTGTTTCAAGATTTTTGTGTTCTGTTTAAGAGTAAAATTTCTGTTCACTGTATATCAGACACACAACTGGTGGGTTGTGCTTCTAGATTGTTATTGATTGCTACTAGATTGTACCTTGATCAGGAGTTTCCCAAAGGATTCAGCCTTCAGTCATAAAATTTTCTGCAATGTTATTACGGACTGGCCAGCTAGGAACACCAAAACCTCTACTACTGACTCGTATTTTGGCAAGTTGCTTTTCTCAGTCGCAATACATTTATGTTATGTGAGCAATAATTCATGTGCAGAAAAAGACAAATGTAGTAACCAGATGAAAATATTTGTTTTCCACCATAATCTTTCTCAAGATTCAGTATCCCCCACTTACTGGGCCAGCAGTGTCTGCCCTGCAGCATTTTTTCATGCCAGTTTAAAAAGGAGTAATGAGGAAGGGAACAAAAAACCCCACTGAACAGATATGGAGGAAGAGGAGGTGAGTGTGATGTGGGCATTACAGACAGCAGAAAAGAGGTGCCTTTGAGAGGTTTGAGGATTTTTTCCTTTGAGGTGCAATTTAATCTGCATCATGTTACTTGCATAGTAATGAGTGCCTCCTAAGGGTTAAACACAGGGTCAAGAAAACACATAAGAAAGACTCAAGTTCTCTTGATGTCAGCACAAGACTTAGATTAATTTATCCCTGGATTGGATAGCAAATAGAAACAAGGGAACATGAGAGCTCAGTTGATTCCCTTTTTTGACCTCGAACTTATCCATTTGACAGCAAAAGCATATAAGTCATGAGTAATTTTCTTCTTAAAAATGGACCCTGGATGATCTGACCGTCTTATCTTTGCAGTGCCTTTGAGAAGCTCATATAGAAACTAGGGGTTACTTAAGATGCTTGTTGGCTTCATTTAGCTCTGGAGAGAGCCCTAATGCAAAATAAATGTGAACATTCCCACTGGTTTGTCGCCTGTTGTCTTCTGAGGATGTAAGAAGCTCTGCGTGCATGTGTACATACAGCAGGCGTGTAGCCTACTAGTTTTGAACTGCGTGTGTGAATTGCAAATATGTCTTCTGAGAGTGAGGAAACTTGGAAAGAATGAGGTCATTGTACATAATAAATCCCCCATATGCTTCTCTTCTGCCCTACAGCCCACAAGAGAAACATTTCAGGGAGGGTTACTTTATAATTTACATTCCTATTGTCAAATCTGGGAAACGAAGCACAGATATGGTATGAGGAATGGCTTGTTCATTTTAAGTGGAAGAAAAAAAAAATGAGATATAACTGCCTGGAAAACAAATTTGAGGTTCATTAAATCAACCATATTTAAAGGGGGTGAGACCAGAGGTAAGGACAAAAGAAAACTTACGATATATTTTTTACTGCCGTACATAGCATCTGTGCGATATCACAGGTGTTAAATTAGCCACAGGAGGGCTCTCCTGTTCTTCACTTGAAGAAATATATTAGTAGGAACCGTGTAAACTGTAGGGGGAAAAAAACAAATTTATATTCTCCTAACAAGAAAATTGGGCATACTGCCTGGTTCACAGGGCATACTCTGCTTCCAAGTAAGTATCATTTTAAAAGTGGCATTAGCACAGTAACTGCATGCTTCACTTCTTCATACAAAAATAGTCATTAAAATACTGTCACAAGATCAACTAGTTCTTGGTCAAGCAGGAAGCGGGGAGGACTCCAAGCTGTAAAGAATTTTTCATATAGCTGGGCACTGAGCACGGGCTGATGTTTAGTCATGAGAGAATGGTAATTACACACGGACGTTTGTACCTCTGGCCCCTTGCCCGTGCAAGGATTAACCGCACGTTGACATCTGGAGTTATATAGCCTCCCAGGGCTGTGTTGTGGCTAAGCAACAGCCTGTTATAGGAAGTCTGAGGAAGAGCTCTGCGTGTTGGCAGCTCCTGCAGGATTTCTACTTACGAGAGGCAGAAGGTCCCCAGGGGTGCCAAGAGCAACTTACCGAAGTATCTGATTGCCTTGCAGTCCTGCAGTTAGTCTCGCAACAGCCTTGGGAAGCAGGAAAGAAATAATAGCCTCATTTAACCAGTGGAGAACTGAGCAGCCAGATTCAAAGAGGGATTAACACACTCAAGTCCAGAGTCATGATCCAAATCTTTTGCCCATTCCCTCCCAGCAGCAGTCTGGTTCTGACACCACCTAAATTCACTAGAGGCCTCCATTTTCAGTCTGCAATTCCAGAAATGCTGTAGGCTATGCAAATATCCCTAGTGGCCTCCGCCTGAAAAGTTAGCCTCTGTAGGCTAAACTGAGTGGCATCCCTGACTTCCTAAGGGGGTTTTCAGGTCCAGGATCATCCATCCTGCTTAACTGTTTGCATTTTCCCTGTCTCAGTTTTGGCCTCTGATAGTCTACTGCTTCTCAAACAAGATACAGAAAGGGTATGGGGGATAGCATGTGTCAGAAACTTTTCTAATAAGCAGCTTGGAGGCTCCTAGTTTTGCACTGAAGAGAATTTAGTGGATACAAACCAAGTTGTGCACTTCACGTTAGGGCAAGAAAAAGGTTTCGGAGCTGCTCTGTTTAGCTGTATATGAATAGATATTTGGAACCTCACAAAGAGCAGTTGCACATTTTCTGATCAAGGTTCGAGCTGGAGCAGTTGTGGACTACAATTTTAATCTTTCATGGTAGCCCAGTGGCTACTAAGAACACTTGCCTGTGCATATGGGAGAACTGACTTCACTTCCATCAGTCTCTCAGCTTTTTCTTCCTACAGAAATACCCTAACGCCAGGGTTAGTTTTTCTCCTGATGATTTTCATTTTTGACATAGTATTTATTTTGAAACTGTCACCATGTGGGCAAGACTTAGACAAGCGAGATGGAATTTGTTTCTGTAGGCAGAGGTTTAAGCAATCCTTTGGGGTTTGGGTTAAAGTCCCATTTGGCTCTGCTTTGCCAAAGGCTGTAAAAAAATGAATGGTGTTTCTGCCTCAGCTGAGTTTGGACAGGAATGATCATGACTTTTCCTAAAGAGCTTTCCTAGGCTTTTTCCTCACTAGGAGCCTTGCTGGAAGTTCTTGCTCCTGACTAGGGAAAGGAGTGCTTGGTTGGATATGAAAGCTCTGGAGAGGGGAAATCATAATGCAGTCCTGTGTTTCATTCTGTTGGCTAGCTTCAGGGAGTTTCCCACTCAGTGGCTTTCCTGTGTCCTTATCTTTTGGAGAGTTCTGGTTTCTCTTGTCTTATACAGGAATGCTAGGTGCCCAGCTAGGGATTTAGATTTCACTTTGAGGCACTACTCAATACAGTTTAGCTTTGAAGCTTTTAGGTCTTTTACTGGTTGAAGTCATTAACATATGAGCATAGCATTAACATAGCAAGGTACTGCATCTGGTTTCTAGCCATTCACCTAAGCCCTGGCTTGTCCTTCCCACCCTTGGTATTCTCCTTCTTCCATGTCTTTGCTCTGCTAACCAGAATGAGAATTGCCTTTCCTGTAAGTTTCTTATGTTACAGCACACTTCAACAATTTAATTCCCTAAAGTTCAGAACCTGTAACATTGTCATCTTTTTTTAAATGCCTTTTCCCAGAAAAGGAGCTCATTTATTGTTAAGAGGCTAGCGTGTTAAGTGCAGACTGCCCCAATGGTATCCAAATGTTGCTGAAGGACTTTTCTTCTGGTAATCTTGCCATCAGAAAATGTCTGGATCAAAAAGATGCAGACTCTAGATCTTTTCATTCACTCTCCTTGTCAGGTACCATAATTTTTACTTGTCAGTCAAAGTTGGATTAGTGATTCTCTCTCTCTTTCCTTGTCAGCACTTGTATGTTTGAAGTGTCAGCACTTCAAAGCCCTTGCTTTCCATAACTGTTCTCCTTGCATTAGCCAAAGCTTTAAACCACTTTTCTTCTCTACCTTTTCAGTTTCTGGTTTGCTTTAATGAGACTTTCTATTGTATTTATTGTTGCACTAAACATTCAACTCTGATTCTGCACCTTTTCCAACACATTCATTTTTACCTTGTCTTTCATGACGTCCTTTTTCTACCTCCTAGTTGTTCAGTTGAGGTTCACCTGTTTTAGCAGTATTATTAGTCTTCCGAAGTAATCAGGCTTGGGCAATGTGAGATTAATAATGGAGACTGTGAAAAAAGGAAGGGGAAGGAGAGAATAGAAATGTTCCCTATCTTATTTGAAAAGACATATTATGTTTCCTTTGCTGCTGTGCTGTTCTTACTTCATGACCTAAACAATATCATTTTCTCCCAAGTATTCCTCTGGCGCCTTTTCAGGCTGCTGAATCAAAATAGTCATTGCCGCTGCCATACTTTTCTCTGTCAATTAATACATTTAGAGTTTCTGGCCACAGTCTTCTCTAAATGACCCAACTACAAGTTTTGATGTGAGGAGGTTTGTGGACCTCGGTTATGAGGAATGGCTATTTTCTAACATTTTATTCACTGAAGCCTAATTTTGACATTTAAACTGCTTTTTAGAGTACTGCAGTAAAAGCACCTGAAATTCTTCCTTAGCTTAACACAGTCTGCTGCTTTTGTTTTTAGTGCTGTGTGATGTTCTAGCTGTCTGGATAAACCCAAGGTGCAAGCCATTTGGTGCTTAGATCACCTGCTGTTTGTGGTATGCCACACAAGAATTTATTTCCTTCTGCATCAGCTGCTTACGCACAAAACTGTAGGAAAATAAAGCTGAAAAAAAGCTTGGCAAGTTATAGAGTCTGTTGCTCTCCCACAACATTCCTGACTGTCTCTTAAAGACTTCCCATGATGGAGATCCTGATCGTGTCAAAGCCATAAATGCTTTAGTATTCTTAGCATTAAAAAGTCTTTCTGAAGTTCAGTTAGCTCTTGTTTCACCTCAGGTCAATAATTTCCTGTCCTCCCTGCTACAAATATGGCAAATAGGCTGCTCCATTACTTTTTGAAGACTCTAAGCATAGTCCTCCTCAATGTTCTTTTCTTTAGAAGAAATGATTCCACTTCTTTTTTAGGTCGTGTTTTCTCATCATCCTTGGGATGTTTACCCCCACACACACACTCCACCCTTAATTGCAAGGGGTATTACTGTTCCTGAAACAGGACGCAGCGGTTGGAAGGATCTCTTATGTTAATACTCCCAGGCCTTTTCTCATGTTCAGCTTGCAATCCAGTGCCATTCATAGGAGACCCTTGCCTAGCTAGTTGTTTTGCAACTGATTAGATCCGTTTAAGTGTGAAAGCTTGCATTTATCACAGCTTTTCATGATTGTTTTGAATTATGATTTTATCTTTCAGCATCTTCCTAGTCCTTCCTGTCTTTGTCATCTACAGATTTGTTACCTACTTTGTATCTATTTCTTCCTATTGACTATAATCATAAAATATCCTGAGTTGGAAGGGACCCACAAGGATCATTGAGTCCAACTCCTGTCCCTGCATAGGACAACCCCAAAAATCATACCATATGTCTGAGGGAGTTGTCCAAATACTTCTTGAATGTTGTCAGGCTTGGCGCCATGACTATCTCCCGGGGGAGCTTGTTCCAATGCTCCACTACCCTTTGGGTGAAGAATCTTTTCCTAATGTCCAACTTGAAACGCCCCTGGCATATCTTCCTGCCATTCCCTCAGGTCCTATCATTGGTTGTCAGGGAGAAGTGCCTGCCCCTCCTCCTTCCCTCATGAGGAAGTTGTAGACTGGGATGAGGTCTCTCCTCAGTCTCCTCTCCTCCAGGCTGAACAGACCAAGCGACTTCAGCCGCTCCTCGTACGGCTTCTCCTCTAAACCCTTCACCATGGGGAACCTAGTTCAGCCATAGCTGTCCAAATTGGAGATGCCTAAAGTCAGGTAAGGTAATTCTTACCTGAAAGGTGGACAGTTAAATTTAACCCACATAGAAGTAACTGAGACCATAGTTATTATTGAGCAAGTCAATGTAATAAATACATGCCTAACCATCCACTCCAAAAAATAATCAAGCAAAAAAGCAACTCATCAAAGCCAGTTGATTTTCTATATTTTGTCAAATGGAGGCAAACACTTGGATAGGTCTGAGAAGATGCTGTTTGTTTCTTTACGTAAAAGCCAACTGTCTTGAAAAGGGCTTGGATGAGGGGGATGAACTGAAAGGACATTACAAACCATTATGCAGACTGCATGGATTGCCAAGGGGAGACTTTCAGGTCCCTCAGCAATGGCAGTGCAACAACCGCTATTCCCATGTTCTTGTAGGCACACTGGTAGTACCATATCGGATACTTCAGCCTGCACTGGTTCAGTGAAAAAGTCACCTCTCCTCCCTGTGTTTAATTTTTCCAAACATGACATGAAATTTTAGATTTCCTGCATAAATATTACATGGGCCTCAGAAATTATTTATAACCAGTGCATTTGAATTCAAAACCAGCTGTAGAAATAAATGTCCAGTACTTCAGAGGCAGTTTTACTTCTACCAAATACGGATTAAATATGGATTTTGCCAGTTTATCACCTCTCAAAAAATATAAGAAAAAAGTGATAAATGATATTATTAATATCCATGCATGATATCAAAGTGCCTGACGTTTGATTACTTGTAACTGTGTATAAGTAATCAAAAGGATGGGTACCAAAATAAAGACTCCCACTACGCCTCCATTATAAATAGTGATTTTTGAATCTTATATTGATATGGGCGTTTGTAAAGATGATACATTGAGTAATTTGGAGGGAAAGAAGTACCCTGTGAACCTCCTGTACTCAAGCTGAGCCTGATATTCTTTTGACTGTATCAGTCCCTTGAAAGGGGTAAGGAATAAGCTCAAGAAAAATAGGAAAAAATATATTTGTGTATTTAAATTCACTATGGTTCTGCTAAGACCAGCAAGTAGTGTGCCAGCCTGGGAACAAGAGAGCCATGGTGCTTCTGAAACTTTACATTGTCCTAAAATCACCAAGGGCATGAAAATAGACCCTGGGGAAAACTTCTTGCATAAGAGAACATCCATATATTATTTTTGCTTTCAGACTGTGGCAAAGTGGATATGTTAGTGGGGAGAGCACAGGGGAGAAGGGAACAATAGAAACTGTGAGGTATTATTTTGGGCTTTGAGGCTGTATAGGGTGATGAGAAGAAAAGCTTTATGCAGACTGTTGAAATACTTTTAGATGGTGCCTGGAAAATACTGTATATGTTCTGGTTATTATTATTATTCAAATGTAGCTTTATGGTTTTTCTGAGTCTTCAGAGGAAAAGATTCAGGAACAAAATTGACACTTAGGGCTCTTTGTTTCACATAAACAACGGAAAGGCACTGTTTGCTCCATATTTTCTTGAAGAGGATTTATTGCAGAACATTTTTTAATTCTATTGGGATACAGTTGTTTATAAAAATTAAAAATAAAAAATACTGCTGTCAAAGCATTACCCACTATTTAAAGCTGCAAACCCATTTCTCTTCTGTTCAAGAGTCAGATTCCAAGTACATTCATCTTTGGGTACAACGTTAGAGGTTGGTGCCAACCTGAAGGTTTCTGGGGGAAAATGATGTATTTGAAACCACCCTGGAAAAGAGCACAAATACTCCAAGTGAGAAAAATGATCTCACAGTTCAGAGAAGCAGCATGAAAAGCTGAATTCCAGGGTAGCTCTAGTCTTTACATTTTAAAGTCTTGCATGGCTGAGGAAGTATACAGTGCACTTTGAGTAGCTTCAAACTGTTTGCTCACAGAATATACATGTTTCAAAATGCCATGCTGTATATGCTGTTCTGTGCTGTGTCTCTTCAGTAGCCATCTCAAATGCAGGTTCAGCACTTACACAGCAACTGAGAATCTCTGTTCTGCCACCTGACGATATCTCTGGCCTCAGTCTGGAAAAGCGTTCTCACCACATCAAACCAGAGGCTCAGTGCCCTTCAGGAGAGATGGGAGAAACCCAGAGATAGTCCAGAGGGGAGAAATAACAATAGCCAGGTTTGTGGAAAACACAGCTTCTGAAGGGAGGCTGAATACATTGCTATTATTTAATCTAGATAAGAGAAAAGTAAAAGCAGATTAATTGTAAGAGTCTTCTGTAAAGAGGGAGAGAATTAGAGTCACAGAATAATTCAGGTTGGGAGGGCCCTTGGGGAGTCTCTAGTCCAACCTCTCCCTCAAAGCAGGGTGAATGCTGAATTCAGACCAGGTTGCTCAGCATTTTGAACAGTCAGGTCTTCAAAATCTCCAAGAAGGGAGAGTCTGCAACTCTGACAGTCCATAACAATCCTCATAGTGAAAATTTTGTCCTGATGTCCAGCCATAACCTCTCCTGTTCCAATTTATGACCACTGTCTCTCTTTAATTTATGACCTCTGTCCCCTGCCATGTACCTCAGTATAGAGCTTGGCTCCATCTTCTCAGTAACTTTCCCATAGGTCTTCAAAGGCTGCTATTAAGTCCCTTTTAAGCCTTAACTAGCTATTCTTCCCATCCAAGATACTTAAGACAAAAAAAAAAAAAAAAAAGGGTTGCCAGCAGAAGGCTTAGGTTCAACAGAAGAAGGCCCAGTAGGGAGCACAGAGAGGCCCGAGAATGGGGATGTTGGTAACCTCCTCTGTCATTGGAGGTTGTTAAGAATAAGTTAGAAAAATGTATGGTTATCCACACATGGGATGGAAATGCCAGAGGATGAACTCGATGATCCCTTAAGGTGCCTTCCAGCCCTATTTTCTGCTGCTTTGATTCTGTGCTAGAAGAGCATGTGAATACAAGCTCTAGTGCCAGCTTAGGGCCACAGAGCTACGTACGTCGCAAGACTGAGCTCTAGGTGCATAATAAATTTCAGCACTTATTAATATTTCAGGAAGTTATGAATGACTGAAAATCACCAGGGAAAGATAGTTATAATGGAAATAATGTCGTAGCCTGAATTGTTGCAGTGTTAGCAGATATCCATTCTGCTTATGTCTAGTGACCTGAGATAAACTGAGTATGGTAAGGTTTTTTTTAAAGGTCAAGGAATAGGTCTAGCAGTAATGGACATTTAAAAACCTCTGTCACCTCTACTACCAGTTGACCTTAATTCTCTGTATTTAATAATTTCAAGTTAATATTATTTGTCCATATGTTTTAATATCTATGTGGAAGAGATTGTTAATGATATTACTATAGATACAGTATTACTATGGATACTATAGGTGCGGAAACCAGGACCTAGAAAGGTTGTCAAGCATGATGGTATTAAAACAAGAAAGAGAAGCTAGATTTGTTTGATGTCATGCTCTTCCCAAGCATGCAGGAATGCAAAGTTTCCCCTGGGAATCAGTGAACCAAATTTCTCAGACCTGTCTCTTTACCAGTTAGGTTTTCTAGGTGTATGTACAAAAGCACTTTTGAAAGACTCTAAATTAGTAGCCACTCCTGGAAATTTTACCTTTCAGTTACTCTGTAGGATACTTGACAAAGACAAGGATGAAGGGGTAAGCCAGCCCTGAGCAGTCTAACACATCACCCATCCCGCTCTGCACTGGGTAGCCTGTGCGTATGTCTGAAGCAGTTTGAAAGCAGCATGCAGCAAAAAATAAGCCAGGCATAGCTTTGTGTGTCTTCAGACAGCAGGGACCCCTTTCTGACCTATTCAGTGAGAAACATTGTTCTTGCTCTCTATTTTTGAAACCCTTCATCATTCTTTTTACCATCTCCATTGTATTCTTACAAAGAAACGTGTTTCCTTCAGCAAGGTTTTGATACCCAGGGAAAGAACACTCACCTATTCCCTGTGTTCATTTCTGCTCTGCTGCCACAACCTGCTGATTGCAGAGGGAGCATTTCACTTCCATTATAGTTTAAATAAAATGATAGGCTGGCTACGTAGGGAATCCATTAGCTTTAAGCAGTCTAGTCACTGTTAATTACAGGCTTTAGACTTTGGAAAGCTGGGTCAAAATTCTCCATTTTTTCAATGGAAAGCTATGTCATTTAAACAGTATCTTCTGTGCACCATTCATTCACAGTTCTGCTGCTCAAAACTCAGCAGTGACTCTTCTGCGGAAAGTGAGCATCTTCTTTTTCAGTCTGCACCCAAAACAGAACCTAAAGCAAAAACCTCATTAAGCAGAGTTCACTCTGCAGGCGAGTCATTTGTTTAACAGTTTGCTGGTGTGAAGTGGAAAACACCTTGTAAAGTTGAAGCTTGTAATGTTATTTAAGAGATGGAACTGTGAAGGAGAAAGTGTGGTGGCGGAGGCAGTTTGGAAATAATGTTTATTTCAGTGTTTGAAGGTTTCTCCAGAGCAAAGCTTGAGTTTGGGAGGGGAGCCTAGAAGGGATGTTTATTGAAAATGTAAGCCTTTCAAATGGAAATGGAAATTTTGTGTAAAACTGTTTAGTCAACTGTCATTTTGTGTTAAGCTTAAAAAAATAAATCACAAACACAATGTTTTGCTTTTTTAAAATAATTTCTACCATGCAGCTGAAGGCAATAGTCTGTAAAAACCTTGATACTGCAGGTTTACCTGTTTGTGGTCTGTTTTGAATGCACCAGCTAAGGCCCCGGTACTCCCGTTTGCACACAAGGGGTCTCGACCCCCCCCAGAAGACTGAGGGAGTCGCAGAGTGCACAGCCTCTGCCACCCACCCTTCTTCCAGAACTGCTTTGAAGGGGGGCTGTGTTTGTACAAAGGCTGTATCCTCTTGGCTGGGTGTGTTTGGGCAGGGAAAGTCCTGACTGCCATCCTGGTCAGAGCAGCTGGGCAGCTTGGGAAGTGCTGTCAAGAGGCTCTGCTTTCTCAGAGACAGTAACACAGAGCAGATAGGGCACAGGCTGTTGCCTGCCTCTCATCCCGATTCCTCTTAAGGTATGAAGCAATCACAGAGGAAGGAGAAGATAATGAAGCACAGGACAGATACAACTCCACTTTCTCCTTAGGAAACATAAAGGAAGAACTACTAGGACAGTCCGGAAGCTTTTTCCTGCCCCCCTCCCCCCCCCATTTTGCTGGTAATTCCCATGTAGCAGCATCCAAAATCACAAATGGTTCAATGTGATAAGAGAAGTAGTTGTTTCCTGGCAGTATATTAAAGTGCTTTAACTGATAGGAGCAAACAGTAGGAACATTTGCTGAAAGGCATAAAGGGTTCAAATGGAATCGGGAGTACTGAAGCCATCAGAACTTCGGTGGGCTGATTCTGCATGAAACATGGACTGCAGAGCTCTGGCAGACAAGCATGAGAGTCACTGTAATGGCATCTTGTAACCTGTTTCTCACTTATTTCTTTTTTTTTTTCCTTTGAAATAAAAGGACAATCTTACTATATAATAAAATAAGAACTCCTTTGCCCAGGAGACAGTTAAGTGACAAAGGTAAGGCATGTGGGTCAGATACCTGCAACATTGTCTCAAAACAGGTTGGTTCAAAATAGTGAGTTTAGCTCCCTGTTATACTTTGTTTCCTGATAAATTCCTTTTAGACTATTATTTAATCATGAAAATTCAAAATAGTGATGGAGGAGAGTATCAGTGAAGTAGGAGCTCAAACCTCATTCAACTTGAGTAAAGAGCCATTGCACAAGGGTTTAAAATCTGAAATCTTACAAGCTGCTGAGTCTGTTGGAGGATTTTAATAATCAGTCTTTGAAGACATTGAAGTACTACTTTTGTTGATGCGTTTCTAAAATGTACTAAAAATGGTAGGGTCTCTATCAGTGTTTAGTAAGAAAAAAATATATATATACACCTTTACCAGTTTTTCTTTGATAGTACAATATAAATAGCAGAAGAATGAAAAAGGATGGGTTTATGTGTGTCGGTGCAGAGATAAATATAACATTATTCAGGTGACTTCTCTTTATGACTCATCTTTAGAGTGACAATTATTTGAAAGTAATTTAACATAGTTTCATGAAAGGTTAATGGTATTTCTACTTTAAGGGGGTTGAATACAATACAGATTTTGCTAGAAATACAAATCTAAACTTCATTTTCTTTAATTGTTTTTCTACAGCAATTGCCTGTGAACCTATTAAGCCATAAGCAAGCTTTTATTGAACAGAGAATTCTGCGTTAATGTAAGCCTAACACAATTCAATTTAAAAGGTTATTTATTACCTAATGTGTCAGTGTCCTTACAAAAACGTAGTTGTTCATTTGTGCATTTAATTATTACTATTGAAGTTCAAAATGGATGTTACCTCGCAATTTAGAAACACAAAAGATTATTTTCCTTCATCTGTACGGTCACGCATTAAATCCTGATTACGGAGGTACTTCCCTCTAGTGGACAAGAAGATATTTCTTTTGCAGTATTTTTCAGTCCCCTTCTGAATCTGATCAGCATTTAGGGAAAAGCATGCTTTTAAAAAGGCAGAGAGCAGGAGTGCGGATGAGCAGTAACTTCTCACAGGGCAGAGCAGGACGAGGAGGGATATGTCTGAGATCATAGAATCATATAGTTTGGAAAAGATCTTTAGGATCATCAAGTCCAACCATTAACCTAGCACTGCCAAGTCCACCACTAAACCATGTCGCTAAGCACCACATTTACACGTCTTTTAAATACCTCCAGGACTGGGGACTCAACCACTTCCCTGGGCAGCCTGTTCCAGTGCTTGACAACCCTTTCAGTGAAGAAATTTTTCCTAGTATCCAGCCTAAACCTCCCCTGATGCAACTTGAGGCCATTTCCTCTTGTCCTATCCTAGATGGGTCAGGACTGGTGCTGCTGGGCATAGCCAGCGTGTGGGCTGCGAAAGCGGGCGATCACAGGGTGCCACCACTTGCAATTGCCACAGGAATAGTCAGGATTGTCAAAACAAAGCTGCCTGGGGAACTGCAGTAGGCTCTCCTGATGCTGTGAAACTGGCTGAGTGATAAAACAGTAGGTAGGTTTTAATACTGATAAAAATGTAAAGTAACATACCTGAGTTAAAATAAGCAGACGCAGTAATAGGCTCTGTATTAGCTCTTACCTGTCAGGGAAATACCCTGGAGTCACTGTGATCTTGCTGTTTGTTCTCCAAAAATATCAGCAGTGGTAGAAAAGGTAAAGTAAATGTTAGAAATAATTAGAAAAAGAATGAAATTAGAAAGAAATATCGTGCCTGTGTATGCAAAACTTTTGAGATCATAGTCCGTCTGTCTTGAAGATTGAGAAAAATGATAGAAATGTGGAACAGTTTCCACGTGAGGAGAGATTAAATCAGAGAGTCAAAACCAGAAATGGAAATACAAGAGACTACTCTAGCCTGAAAAAGAGGCAGCTAGAAGAAGGTATACTGGGAGTATATCATATCATGAAAGGTAGGAAGAAGGTGAATAGGGATTACTATTCCTATTTCTCATATCAGGAGGAGTAAGAGATGTTCTAATATTCTCATTATCACAAAAGGTTGAAAGTATAAATAGCCTCCAAAAAGAATTAAATGGAATTGACGGACTATAGGTCTGTTGACAGCTACTAAATACAACAGTCTCTCTGAAGCCTTTGTCTCAGCAAGCCTCTGAGCTGCTGACTCAGATGCTAGTTGGGTTGGCCATGGGGAAAACTCTATATGCCTGCTCTGGTTCCATATACTCTTTTTATAAATACCCAACACTATCTGGGATGGGAGACAGGCTGGCAATTTTAAATGTGTAAGTGAAACGTGGACAACCTCAGTCATCCTAACTGCATTGCATATACCCATAGGTTTATTTTACATCCTGTTCAGACATTTTTATATGCTGTTTGTATATTTGCCTTATTACCAGTTCTTGAGATTTTATCACAAGTCTTCCTTCCATTAGTTATTTTTTTTCCCCACACAGTTCTAACCACAGGTGATCTTGCAGTATCTTAAAAAAAAAAAAAAAAAAGACCAGAGATTAAAAAAAAACTCTAACTGCAGTTTGTGTAGAAAAGTTTCATGATGTGTATCCATATCTTTGCAAAAGAGGGAGTAAACATTAAGGAAAAAACAGCATAAGTTGATTCCATTTTTTAAAAAGTCAATAATTTTATGAGCCTTTCGTATTAATGCATTGAATTACCAGCTTACCTTTCTATAAAAGAAATGGTAGTGAAATGTTTTAACCATATGCTATGTAAATCAGCATTAAAATCTCAGGTCCTTGTACATCTTGCAGGAATATGGTCTAAAATGGGTCTAGAAAGATAATGTAATTGGTTTCTAGGCAGTTTCTCTTAAGTATAATGTGCATGTTTAAAACTTAGTCATGTAATACAGTTCTCTATATACCATGAGAATTTATAATGGTGGTAATAAATTAAACATCAGCGTTTACCTTTCTCCCTTGCTGGCTTAATCACCAAAGACCAGGAGCTGCTTAATGTCCCCTTGATGAATCCTTAGAAGAAACGAGGAGTCAGTAAGCCTCAGAGCAGTGTACATAAGTATGTGTTGCACATCACTCAGGCACCTCATACACAAGAAAATGCTACAACTCATTAGAGGGAAAAAGGAAGCATGAGTGGAGAACAGGGATGTTTGTGACTGCCAAAGCATGGCAGTAAAAGAACTGAGGGTAGCTGGATGTAAGAAAAGGTTGATGCAAAAATAAAATTGGAAATAGAAGTAAAAAAAAAGAACAAACTGCAGAATCATTCACAGGTCATTTATTTCTATCTTACTGGGGTTTTAACGAATTTTGTGCGTTAATACTTTAGACTGAAATTTTCAGGTTCCGTTGTAAATAATAGTGATTAGTCAAACATATTCTTTTCTCTGCTCAAAATGCCAAGCAGGACATTAACTAACAAGCTATTTTAAGGTTTAACCAGTGTTTTTTAGAGCTGTACTTAATTTTGTCATCTCACCCTCTCCTGTAATGCAAGCTGAAGGAAATTCATTATAAGCTTTTTTCCTCTCTGTTAGTTCTTTCCTCTGCCACACAATTCCCATCCTGCAGGAAAAGGTGGATATACTTGAGCTATTCAGTCTGCAGTGGTAAATAAAAAATTGCTAACTTCCATATGTAAGGAGTAGGTACACCTATGTTGCTCAGATTAGGACTGCATAAACTCCAATATTCTCGCTTCTATCCTTGGCTACACCAGAGATTTTAACTTATTGAAAAAGCCCCCTTGCACTTGCTGGCAAAAGTAGCTAAGGACACTGACCATCACACACCCATGTCATGGATGTTCTTGAAGCCTTCCTAAAATCAAGACACATTTTGTGGAATTTTCAGAGAAATACTGACATTTTTGACAACCTGCCAGAGCAGCAAACAGATCCACATTTTTCAAAAGTGGAAAAAGCTAGGGAAAGTTATACAGAGTGTTCGACAACTCTGAATTATCCCCAAACCTGAACTTTCCACTATCCTACCTTCTGTCCTATAGCCTGTACACATTCCCAAATTAGGATGTGAAAATATATTATTTTTTCCACGGAAAAATCTAAACCATACAATATTTCATTAAGATACTCCTCTGCTGTCATCAGGTGATGGCCCACAAAAGAGTCAGCTCCCCAATAAAAACGACGTTGCAGGGCCCTTAGGGCTTATATATATTCCCCACTTCTTTGTGGCCTGCCAGAGAGCTTTCCTGGCTAATGCTGTTCACTGGAAGACAGTTTGCCTCTTAGACTTGGTTTTCAGATCAGCTGCAAGTGTTTTATATCATGGTGAAATGTATGGGATGACCTAAAGCCCTGATTAGAGTTCTCTGTGCCCAGGCATATTGAATGCTGCTGTTATTCAGCTCCTTCAGAATCACTCTTCATTCATGCCAAGTTAAGATCGAAGTAAAAAAAAAAAAAAAATTTCTTTCTGAAACAGCCAACATAGAAAAGTTTATCAAGACACAGGAGGCAGAAATGAAAGATCTGTGTTCAATCTACACGTGTGGAGATCAAATCTGAGCTGCCTTACTGTGCCACTGGCTGGCTGTACCTAACCCAGGTTGTCAGGGTCTCAGCTTTCTTGCACAGTCTGCACACTCAGTAAATGTGCTGTCAAAATACCCGCTCTTTTATCTTAAACCACTTACTTGGAGTTCCATTCAGCTTCAGCTCTTCTTTTTCTCAAATATTATTGATCTTTAACTTCTCTGGAAGCAATTTTGCCCTTCTGCCTTCCACCTTCTGAAAATGCTCATATGCTTTCAGCAGAACAGTTGTGATCTCTTGTACATGACTAAGTTATTAGGAAATTGTTAACTTAGGAATGAGAAAATGTGAAAATCTCATTGAGAATTTTTTTCCATATGAAGCTTATATTTTGTATTCATATGTAACCACCAACTGCTCTGATATAAAAATGTAAATACAGTTGATGCATGTAGCTCATTACTGGCTCTGGCTCTCCTTCAAAAGCAGAAACCTGGGTGACTCACTATTTTGAGGTGAGAGTGAGCTTGGGGCAACTGAATTCAAACAATGAACTATTTGCTTTATTCCTTAATAAAAATTGTTACCTCTGTGCCTGATGGGGAAGAGCCCACACCATCTTGGTATCGGCAAACACATCAGAAATTAAAGGAGTGTTGCATAACGTACCATCAGCATAAGGAACAGTATGCTTGTCAGATACAAAAATCACAATTAAAAAGATTTCAAGAAATAACACCATTACGCTTTGGAAATGTCAATACAGTCATTAGACTTAAGAGCAATAAAAGCACTGCTCTGTCTGGATTAGTTAACTAATGAAGGAAGAAGTAAGACTTTGCTCTTTAGCATCAAGAAAGGGGAGGAGGACTTTAATATGTTAGCACAATAGCCCTCACAAGGAAGACAGGCTGGGGTGCTTTTTCCATTGTTGTACTCAAATGCAAGCAATGAAATCTGCTAAGGCACAAAATGTCCTTTGCTTGGAACATCATCATGTTCTATGACAAGTTTAAGACAAGTTGGAAGAGAGAAGTTGAAGATGAGGTGTCAGTATGTTGCTAATACTGTTCAGATCTATGAATCATTACCAACAGATGTAGAGTAAGTGAAAAGTTTTCTGCAGATTACAACAGTGAAATTCAAGAGCCACTCTAGTGGTTTTACTTTGGCTTTAAATCCATGTAGCTGATAGAGAAGTATGGTGCAAAGTTGATAAGCTTCTTAAGAGGCAATGCTTCCAAAAATCAAAATAACTAAATGAAAACCAATACTGCAGTAAACTTAACTAAAGCTAACTCAGTCATGTGCTTAGGGAAAACACACATATAGCTTTGACTGGGATTTACTGGTTAATCTTTGTTCAAGACACGTGTAGGACTCAAAACATGTATCAGTACTTGCAGCCTAAACCAGTTCAAAGCAACAAAAATCAGCACCGTTGTGCCAAACTGAGTCTGCCTTAACAGAAACACAGGAAGCAAAGAAAACTTCATTTTGAGTAAGGCACAAAGGGAAAGCATGTGAATTGCCTGCTTATCTTAGTCTATTATACTGAAATGCTTGAAATGCATTTGAAACAAGAATTCAAAATGCACAGTTTTCTTGAGCATTACAGTTTTCTTCCACATAATTTATTATATACATATTAGTTTTTTTACTACTGGATAATGGTGCATGATTTCCAGAATATATCTGAAATTAAACTCCATGAATAGGCCTTATGCTGGAGGGAACTTCTCTTGAAGAATTGAATTGCGCATGACTGGTGGCATTGTTGTCTGGCTCGCACAAAATATGCCCTCCGCCTTCTCAGAAAAACACGCGGCAGCGCCCTTTTAGGAATATATTGAAAACAAGCTATTTGAAGAAGTCTACGTTAAAAAAAGAGGAAAAAAAAAAAAAGAGCATGACTTTTTAAAACTCTACACTATATTTCATCTGTTTAATGCGGTGACTGTAAAGTACAGAAGAGGTCATTTCCTCAAGGGTGTTGGAACTGATTATTTTTTAAATTTTTATCTGCCACTTATTTCTGGATCATCTGAACTTTCTAGTTTCTGTGAAGCTACAGGGCAAATTCTCCCCCTTCCAGTAAATAGAAACCTTTGATAATTCAATCATTAACTGCTTTCTTTGAGTGCTCTATTCTTCCTCCAAGTTCTGCTGTGTAATACTACCTTTGCTATAAAGCCTTTCCCATTGAAATAATTTCTGGTTGAGATGAAGGAAAAAACAAAGTCAAGGAAAAGCAGAAAGAAAGTTCCTGGACAAGTCCTCTCAAGTGACCTGGCAGTTTAAGGAAACGTTGCCATTATAAGAACTGAGCTGTGAAAAGTATAGCACGCACATATATCTAAGCTAGATAGAGACTTCCTAGCTGGGGTATAGGTGGCAGTCTAGTTCCAGCAGTTCAGCAGGATCTCTTGCCATGACTTCAGGTAGCTTCACAGTTCTTTAAGCTATATCCTGGGCTTTTTAAAATATTATGTTCGCAGGTGTCTTTTCTGCAATTGCTGTATTTGTAGGTACAAAGAAGTAGTCAAATTCAGCAAAACACAAGGAACAAATCCCGGATGGTCACTAAAAAGACAGCAGCATCCCCAGCTCTGGAGCTAACAGGTTGAATTACTGCCAGAGTTGCCTAGCCTAGACTGCGTTGCATTTGGTATTGTGTACAGTGATGGGCAAAGTGTCAGAGTAGTAGGATAGGTGGTAAAGCCTCTTGCCAGGCTTCAGGCAGATGCTTTTCCTCAACTGGAGCTAACAACAATGGGGTCTGGCCTGGCTGGTGGCTCTTTTGCTTTCAGCCATCAGAAAGTGCCAAAGGAGGGCTAGGAGTACCGAGAATTTTCAGCCTGGGAAATACAAAGCAGAAAAGGCAAAATTTGGTCATTACTCCAAGACGTCAACTGAACAAATGGTTCTGAGTTAGCCCCTTGTATGGATTTTTAATAGAGCTTGCAATGTCAGTGCAATTCCAGGCATGAAAAATCCTTTCTTTTGATCTTTCTTCTCTTCTCGAAGTATCTTCTTGCCTGTTTTGAGTTCTTAGCCATTTTATAGACTTCCTGAGAAGATAGTGTATAATCTACATGCTGTGCATATTTTTGGATACATATGGTTTTGGAGATTTGGTTTTCTTGCCTTGAATCTTTAAATTTGGCATGTTTTTATGTAACTGCTTTTTCAACTTTTATAGTCAATTTAATTCAGATATTAAGCTCTACCATTGTATTTGAAAATGGCAATTCTACTTACCATCCTTTTTAAATATTAGTTTGGATAAATTTAGGAAAACAGAAGGAAATTCTTTAATGGATGCTTACTTCTTAAAATTTTCCAAAAGTAGCAAAGGATTTTAAAGTATGAGTCCTTTGACTTGGAGTAGATTTTCTGCAGCTTTCTCCCCTTCAGTGTTTGGGGTTTTTTAAATCTGCTGCTATGTGTTTATTTAACACATAGTAAAAAAAAAAAAAAAAAAAAAAGAATCCTTGGAAAAAGGTATTAGCCATTTTAATGGGACTTTAATGATTTAGATATTTGTGATGTTGAAAAGATACTAAATACCTCTCTGGATACCTTTATCAATTCATTCTGCATTAAAATGCTGAAACTCATTTTGAGTCTTACTTGGCTGATTGGTGGTTTTTCTCCTTTTACAAGTTCTACCCATTTCAAGTTTTAATAGGTTTTTCATTTTAGATTAAATAAGAGCAAAGCCAAGGACTAAAGAGAGACAGCATTCTGGGTAGAATTTTCAAAGCTCTTAACCATAGGTCTACATGCAGTCACTCAAATAACTACGGTGTATGATATAGGTGTTTAGGTTATTGATATAATCATGCATGCACAATGTTGCTTTAGCAATGCAGAACTCATGGGGGGTGGGAAGGGAAAGGAGTTACAGTGGATAGGGACCTATCCTGTATATGACAGGATCTGTTAAAACTTGTCCCAGTTTGTCCTGAGCTGGTAGTACAGTAAGAGCAAACTTGCCCTCGCTGTCAAATGTTTTAATTCCACAAAAAAGGGGGCCACTCAATCTGGCCAAAAGTTAATGTATTTGAGCAAATAGTCCTGATTTCCTTGGGCTTTGAATTGGATTCATACTATAATTGTTTCTCCAGGAAGGAAGGAAGGCATTAAGATTAAATGTTAATGCTTGGAGTAAAACACCAGATCTGCTAGAGTTTTCCCCCAGATGTGCAGGATTCATAATTCCCTTGTACATATGCAGATGCATTCTTCATATACTTCATCAATTCCATATGAATAAGTTTCAGAACCACTGCCAGCCCCAAAACTGTCCTGTTAGCTATGGAATGTGCTCAAATACCATGGTGATTACCACAGAATAAGAAACCTTATTAGAGAGTAGTTTTTCCTCTCATATTTCCCACATACTTTCCTCAAACTATTACGACACTGTTTTGCACAAAATGAATTTATTTATCTTTGTGCAAGTGTTTCAGCATCTTACAATGAGGGAAAGTCTGTCCTACGTATTGCTTTTATATTATAGGTTTATTGAATATTCTACACTTCCCTTGTGCCTTTGAAAGCAAGAAACAAACATAAAGATCTAGTCCATGAGAAAGAAATGTGCACAAGGTCAGAGAAACTAATTTTGTGATATGTTGCCCTTAGCCCAATGTGCAACTAGCAATTACTATGAATGTATATTGCACACAGAAATCTGAACTACTTGCTTTCTGTGTTTTAGATTCTGCCTGACTTCCCCCCTCCCTCCTCCACTGGGAACTGCTGCCTTTCCATTTGAATTCTATATTCTCCAGCATTCTTTTACTTAGAATAAACACTTGCGTGTGACAACTGCTACCTTGTTAACTTCAGGAGGCACCGAAAACAAAAAAGATGGTTTCTCTGGCTACCTCGGAGCTGGGTCCTAGGAAATTACTGTGCCCTCTGTGATTCGCAGTAAGAAAGGACAGTGCAGCATACAAAGGAGCATCATCGTGCAGAGGTGTCCTCCTAGCCTCGACCCCATCTTGGTACAACCTCATGACATAGTGCAGCTGCATGCACTGAAACTGAGGTCATGCTGAAAGCAGTAGGACTAGAGAAGTATGGTGTTATGCCCCCAGCTAAAGAAACCTTTATCCGCATTATTCCCAGTGTCCTCAGTGATGAAACAACTCTGAGTTGTGTTTCTGCCCCATTCCCCTGTAGATATGCCATTAAACTCATGTTTTCAGGAGTACGGTGCCAATTCTAAAGACGGCTATGTCTATATTAGCAAGTAGTACAGTGCAATAGGAGCAGATCTACAGAACAAAACAGTTGGTGCTGCGGATGCAGCACCCACACTACGGGTATTCATGGAGGCAGGGGGGTGGGAAGGGTGGCTCAGACCAGCTCTTGCCTGGTCCTGTGGGCTGGCTGCCTCTAAGTGGTTGAATCACAGCAGAGGTGCTCCCTGGGCATGTCTTTCAGTTGATCGTGGATCTGGAAGGAGCCGTGTTTACGTGCTCTGAGACAGCTTCATAAGGTGAGCCACAGCACAAGAAATGGGCGTGGATTGGAGATTTACTGCAAAAGCACTCTCCTGGTATGATCCAAATATTAATATACATGCACCTGCTGTCAGCTCCTACTTCAGCACCAATATAGAAGGTACATTTTAAAAAAACCTCAACATATGGAATGTTAAAATCATCTGAAGGTATGATCAGTTAGTACCAGCAGACGAGTGCTGTTAGAAATCTTGGTCTCACCTAGTAGCTTAGATGGTCAGGAAAACTTAACCCCAATTGCAGCATTGGCGATCTGAATATCCAGCCCTGAAAACTTGAGAATCTGTTCTGGACAAGTTCTGGTTCTGTTGCTTGATTGTGAAATGGGGTCATGTGATTTACTGATGCCAGCTCTTAGACTTTTATTGCAAATCTTGTGATTTCAGCATTCTTTGTAAACTCCAGGTCCAAGAGTCGTGAGACAAGCAGAACATCTCTTTCCTCATTTATGAAGCAAGTTTCAAAGCGTATGGTTTTAAGGATGCTTTTAAGTGAATCCCATGAATAGAAAGGTATTAATTGTAATTTTGAACATTTTTTTCAATAGCATTGAGTATTCTTCTACCTAGCATTTGTCTTTTTTGCTCTTCGGTGCAATGACTGATTCTCGAGATTACTAAAGAGGGCTAAAATAGGAATACAGTTAGTAAAGGGTTGAATAATGTTGTACTTCCCTACCATTAAACAGGAAGGATGAAGCAAACATTGCTTTTGTTCTTTTTAGGAGGCAGACCTGATGAAAGCAGAAGTTTCTTTGATAAAATCGTATTTCTTTGAAAAGAAGGTACAAGGTTTTATTTCCCTGTATGCAGTCAAATAAACCACCAGCAGATATGCTTTTTTGACCACAGCTTGCAACTTATCTGATTGTGCTCTCAGTCCACAAGCTCTCGGTAAGCTCATCTTGAGTCTTTCAGAGTGCTTGTCTGGTTTGCTTCTGCGGTTTTCTGTCTTCAATATGAAATTTGCAAAAGAAAGTAGAGAATGCCAACATCTATCCACACATTTACACACCTACATAAGTAGTACACAATGCCGTGCAAATTCCTGAGTGCCCTGGCACATGCATTTATATTTAATCATTACACGTGACTGTGTTTTGATGTAAAAGGTTGAGTTGTTTCATAAAGGAGCTTATCTCTTTCTGTTCTTTTAAATAGAAAAAGCAGTTGTTCTTACTTACTTTGATATATTTTTCCCAGTTCACAGTAAACAAAGTGAAGCTCAAAATGTGAGGTGCTTCAGGTGTCTGAAAGGTTTTGAAGGAGGTTTGTAATATGAAACAAATTTAAACAACTACCAAGGCTGTGAAAATATCAAAATGAAGTAGTTTTGGCAGAAAGTGAAAGTTGAACAGCTTTCACTTAGCACAAGAAGTCCCTAACCAATACTTTTGAATGGTTTGCTAGATAGCACGTCTGCTTCACTCAGCAGAGAAGACAGATTTTTCTTGAATAACACAAACCCTCGAATCTGGTTTGGGTTTTTTGGGGTGTTTTTTTTGTTTGTTTGTTTATTTGTTTTTTGTTTTATTTTGGTGTTTGTTGGTTTTTTTTAATTCTTAAGCTCTGCCATGTTTCAGCAAAATCAGGGTGCCCAAGGACTTTTATTTTTTTATCTGTAACTTGGAAAAATGACATAGCAGCTCAGACTACAAGGGAAACATTAAATGGTGCTTGAATTCTGTGAACTTCCATCTATCAAAAGTCGAGCATGTTATATTATGATACACACACCTTGCAATTAGATGTCTAGTTTTCTGTGCCAGAGGAACACTAATTATTTCAGTTACTAAAATGCTGTTACCTCGCTTAGCAAATTAGCATCCTAACCATAGGCTTGACCTGCAAAATGATTAATCTTTTTACACACATGTTAATATCTTTCATAATACATCAGTTCAGCTGTCTTCTCTGCACAGCCACCTTCCCCCTCATCAAGTTTGTGCCAAAACACAAAACTAATTTTAAAAACAGAAACTTTCATTTTAAAATGCAATGTTAGAAATCTCCTGAGAATACATGTGTCAGGGAAGAAGAAAATTTAAAACAAGGAACTGAAGTGTGGCAGGCTGAGGACATGCCCTGCAAACACAACGTTTGCAATTTGTAATTAAAAATGGTTCAATATAAAACAAGCAGCTCTTGTACTATGACACAGGTTAAACAGTAGAAGGGACTGTGCATGTTAAGTCAAAAGAGTTGATGTCTGAGCAGGATTTGAGGGCAGAGAGGGATGGGGAATGTAATAATTTACAGGACAATGTCCTACTTACAGAAAGGTTTGGTAAATTTATATTTCTCAAAGCTTTCTGAGGATTATCCGAAATGGAGATTAAATCAAATCTAATGTTGTATGGCAAGTGATCCAGAAAAGGAGACTCAGATTCCATAGCAGGGTAAGCTAAATCCAAATGAAGAGATGAATAGATTAGCTCTTCTGCTCCCGTTGCAACCTTCTAGTCATAAGCACCCGGTTGTAACACACCTATGCCATTTTCAGACTGGAAATGCCAACTAAAATTATGCCAGCTCAAAAAAAGAGCTCAGGATTTGGGGTTTGTCTGCATCCGTCCATGAAGACACATCCTTAATTTTGGTAGAAATCCCTAATGAGCCTGGTAGCAGCTCTTAGGCAAATTATACACTCTTCAAAAATTCTGTCTTCTGCGTTATTTATTGCTAAGACAGCTAATGACCTTCCAACTTTTAGAAGCTTGTAACTGCTTAGATGGAGTAAAGGGTACAATTTATTTCTGTCCTGATTTCATAGCTGTGTAAAGGGTACAATTAATTTCTGTCCTGATTTCATAGCTATTGGCTCAAGGTTTGCCAGCACTACAGGTAATGCTGAATTTTGCCATTGCAGGGAGGAGATGGCTGAGAACAGGTCAGGGACAGCTGAGTCCTGGAAGGTCATTTGTGTTTGTACCAGTTGCTACTCTAGCAATAGCCACCACCTCACATGACCAACCATCTCTTTGCACAGCAGCAGCAGCAGCCAGCCTGGCTTTTCAGGTGCTAGCAAAGGCAGCGTGGCTATGCCGCTCCCTAGGGCTTGCCAGCACATCTTTTGTGGATGGTAACAGAAGCAGCACAAATTCTGTTTGTGTATGTCTTGTTTTCCTTTCAGTAGAACAGAAGGACTGCCTTTACAAATCCTTAATAGTGTGCTGAGACTCTAATGCCAAAGGTCTCATTATGCACTGGTAAAGAAATACAAGTGGCACTCGTCCAGTACCTGGATGCTACCTTTGCTTGTATGATTGTGGATGGTGAGTGACTTTTGTCTTTTATTATAAGAGCTTTAAGCAGTACATATCACTAATACCCCTGTATGTGTGGTTAAGCTTTCCTCTATTACTCTTCAATCCTCTTGTTAGGTTGTGACCCTAAATATTTTTGATCTGACAGAGAGAAAAGTAATCTGTTTGGTATTCAAATGAAGTGGCAAATGTTCAGAATTAAGCCATATGAATCTTGAAAGATAAACTCTTATATAACTGTTTTCAATAAGGTACAAAGGCTCTGTAAAGCTACTTCTGAATGCCTGTGACTGATGGCAAGGACCGACCACACCTCCACTGCGGTACAGGTGAGCACCATGGGACGGAAACACATGGGGCACAGTGAGGTTGCGTTGTAAGGATTATTGATACAAAATTATTATCAGTAGTTACAAGATGGTTTTTGTCTTCCGAGAAGAACAGTGAGGATGAAATCCTGGCTGTGGGGAATGCCAGAGCAAATTCCTGCAGACTCCATGCAATGGTGTTTTCACCCTAAACTGATTTTTCCTCTGTGCCTTCCTCAGTGAATTTTCTTATACCCCACTTTACTGAAGGGCAATGGTGATAGGCTAAAGCTTTTGTTTACTAGCAGGTCTGTGCATCTTTTTATGCCTAATAGTACAAGTCTTAACGGGGTCTGCGGCTCCAGGCTTGACCCTGAAGCTCCCCTGCACACAGACCAAAGCTAGCCATCAGCTTCTGCCCAGGAAAAGTCTTCATGTGCCTCCTGCCACTTGCAGAGCAACTCCGGTGCTGAAGTGCAGTCTTTAGTGAACCACCCTTGCTCATCAGGATTCGTGCCCCAAAATCTCCTTGTCAGGGCACAGTGGGAGCTGGCAGCCCCCTGGGGGCCGGGGGGCCAGTAGCACTGGGGGCTCCCCAGGGTGGCAGGGCAAAGCCTGGCAACCAGGGCCCCTCCTGTGTCCCACCACCCCAGCCCGGGAGTAGGGCAGTTGAGGGCACTGGGGCAGCCCTGGGCATCGAACACCTCCCTGGGGACAGGGACAGGCCGAGGCTGGGCTGGGTCATGGGTCCACAGATGGGCCCAGCTTTTTGGTGCCCATGGCCAAGCAGGGTAAGGCTGTGGGGAGCTGGAGGCTGGCCCTGTGGCAGCATCACTGGGGCAGGGGCTGATATGGGGTCCTCGGCCGTGGGCAGGTGGGGGGAGAATTGTCACAGGAGATGACAAAATAAGAGCAGGACAGGAGGGACTCGTAACAGCCTGTGCTGATTGTGCTGCTGCTGCAGCAATGGCTGGGCCAGGGGAGGACTGAGAGGGAGGCAGGGACTGCCAGCAGCTGTGGAGGCTGTAAAGAGCAGGGACCGCTGGGGAGAAGGGGCAGCAAGGCTGAGTTCGTCTCATTGCTTGATGTGTCTCTCCTACAAACTTGTGATCAAGCTTGCCAGTCAGGCAACTGTTCTTACACAGAGAGATTGCAAGTCAAAAACCATTGCCAAGAGGAATGCATTTCAAAGCACTGTGGGATTTAACTCCCTTAATCTTGTGGGCAATTTTGAAAATGGAATCCTAAAGATCTTTTTGTATATAATGGAGTCCAATCAAAATTTTAGAGTAAGTATGCATTTTCCCATTGGCTTCAAAGGGCTATGAATCACACACATTAATTTTTGTTAAAATGTTTATATCAATAAATCAAGATCCTTAAAATGGTCGTATGTTTCCAGTTATTCTTTCAGAGGTGATTTTACCCCTTCTTCAGATAATTTTTCTGTGACTGTGTTAGGTTTGCAATGACTTAAAAAATCACTAATGATCAAAATCAACAGAAAGTAAAGTTTTACTCTGTGTTACAATTGCTCATTTAAAAACTCTTAAAGATAAAAAGTTACTGAGCTGGGTATTCTTTTCATTAAATATTTCATGGCAACAACAGTGGCTGAAGATTATGGTAAATGAACATTTGATCTTTTAAAGAGAGTTGTTAGACAAACCCTACTAAAATTACAAGGAATTCTTTCTTTTTCTTCATCCCAGGCAGCTTGATGAAGGCAACCCACTGAGCACTTTATTCTGCACAAAGTCATGTTCAAAACACAGCTATTTTTGGACTGTATTTGCCTGGAACAGCAACATGACAATCTAACCACTGAGTTGAAAGACTGAAGTAGTATGATGTTGGTTATGCTTTTACTAGAGAGGTTCCCAGGACCCGATTGAGAAGATGAGGGAAATTAATCCTGGTAGCTGATGAGAGACACCCTCAGGCAAATTTAAATTTAGCAAGTAGTATGTGCTATGCAGAGACTGAGGAGACATCATTCAGGTTTCTTTGCTTCCTAGGCTATAGACCAGCCCCAGTACTTGCAGGGGTTAAAATAAGGGCTTATCTAGTGTACATAATGGAGAATGCAGAGATTCCCAAGCTATTTCCAGATGGCTGCATCTGTGCAATACAGTGTGCCATTGGATAGAGAGGCAGTTCAGGGTTTAAAGTGGCTTTGCTACGTCTGCCTGCGCCTGAGTTCATACACCTCACCCTCCCCTTAGTCTTTGCTAGCTCAGATGCTCTGTCCCACACTGCAAGGCACAGCCTAGCTGTGCCTTTTGCAAAACTCAGAAAGGAGAGGGAGAACTGCAGGTTTCTCTGCTTTTGTTCTGATTTGACTTGGTACAGCATAGCTTCTTTTCTTCAAATGATGCTAAGCAATGTCCTCCCCCTGTTAGGAGCTGTGCTACTCCCTGGTCAGATATGAAAGCAATGAGATCCTTGTTGCTATAGCTCATGCAGCAGTATGGACTCTCACCCATTCCAGTAGCATCTTCTGCTGCCTCTGACTAATTCTTGTCCTGCCCCAATGTCTGTATCAGTGTTCTGTAGGGTGATGCATACTGTATATTACGTGGTATAGGCTTCTTGCATAAATGATGTTCACTAAAATGAGGTATATACACCTGTTCTACAGCTTTTGGCACGCATATTTGTTGGTGTATGCAAACTGTGTCACTGTCATCTGCTTGCAATCATCTGAATATGTAAGCTGCGTATATTGTTAACGTAGATCTAAAATTTTAACGCAAACACAGTTAAACGTGTCAATGTTTTCACCTTGATGGGAATTGCCCTTTTCTTCTGAAAGCTTCCGAGACAGGTCCTATGCATGACTTTCACTGAGACAAACATGCAGCATACATTTAGACTTTGACAGATGCTTTGCTCAAAAGGTGGAGAAACAAAAAAGCAAGAGATCAAAGCAGCACACCAAATCTTATAAGTTTTAATTAAGCATAAGCAGCTGCATCCTGTCTTCTCAGAGAAGTCCCATCGTTTGTGCTATGTAACATTAATGCTCGCTGAATTGTAAAGCTCAAGGGAACTCCAGGCACAATCTGGAAGAGACAAACATTTGTTTTTCAGAAACAGATTCATTATCGTTTGAAGTACCGGTTTAATCTAACCAGAGATCTTATGGGAATATCTTTGAAGAGTTCTGTCTCTGCAAATCAATTTAATTTGTAAGAAAAGGAAATAAAATGACCAAAAAGGACAAGATTAGTATTGCAAAGAGAACATTGTTGATCTTCCTTCAAGGAGACAATGACATTTTACCCTTCAGAAAATCATCAGGAAAAAAAATATTCCCTAAAAAGAATTTTAAAAAATGGATCATTTTCTACCTCATGGAGTGCTGAAAAACATGACAATGAAGATGATTTTGGCCGCAATCTCCCAAAGGTGGATTTGAACTTTTGTCTTTTCAACAAAACAATCTCAAAGTGTCTTAGAGCAGTGCTAATAACAGTAAGATATTTCTCTAGAGATTCTGGCAACAGAAGAAGCACAGCCTCAGTGTAGCTCTAGTAATTCAAGAGTGGCTTTGGAGTACGTGCTCACACCCAGGCTATGCTTGCACTCACAAGAGCCTTTGATGGAGTCTGTGGCACCAGATGTGTTATAAAGAGATTTTCTTTACACAAGACTAATCATGTAGGACTGAATGAACCAAACGTTTATCAGACTGCTTGGGTCTGATTGATTTCTGAATTGTACTTGATACCGGAAATAAAACTGATTAAGAAGATGCCTTAATATAAAAAGCTTGTACCATTGAAAAGCCTCACCAAGGCTGAAACTTTCTAGAAATACAAAGTAGAGCCAGCTCACTGTCTTCAGCTATTGAGCACTAGCAAAAAACATATAATCAAGGGTAGATTTATTGCCAAATATAGCTGTTCCTTTAGTACTTACATTTTTCTTTTTTATTGTATTCATTTAATCTTTTTCAGTTTATTCAAAGGAAATTGCAAGAGATTGTTTGTTAGCACCTGCCTACACAGCATCAACACTTCAGGAGAGCAATGTGGCCAGGCAGCAGCGCGGGATAACAAAGACAAACAGATCTTGCTAGCTGAGTCAATCAGTCATTACTTGTATTTGAAATGCTCTATGATGTTATTATTGATTGTTAATTCTTACTAATATTTTTGGCTGAGAAAAGGAAGATGTGGAGTATACCACCTCAAAGAGGATACAGCCTGAGCTATCTGGAACTGTTCAGTGTGTTACTCAGAGGTTTGTATTAAATACATGCTGACTAGTTAGCGCTCAGGCAAAACCCTGTTAGACTTCTCAGCTGAAAGTGGTTATTGGACAGTACCAAACAAATTCAGATCCTATGACCAGCAATTAAACTGTCTATACTATTCCCCAAAGTTGTTAGCTTGTGCCTGAAGACACTTCCCACGCCACAGTACAACAGCTCTGAAGATCTTCCATTTCTTCCTAATGATCCCTTCTGCCCCAATGATCCCTGTGAACAAGAAAAGTAAGACGTTCCTTTTAATCTAATGAAAATATTAGTATGACTGGTGAACAAACCTTTGACCTAATGTTATCCCTTTTTCAATGTCAATTTAACCGACAAAGTGTTGAGCATGCCTAGAGCTAATTGACCAACTAATTGCTGTCACTAGGCAGAACTGGCTGAAGGCAAAAATCCACCTACTTGTAGAGGCACAGAAAGGCAGAAAAAGCAGCTGGAACTGGATGTCAAACCATGAGGAGACCTTCTTTGTGAATTGTCTGTGAATGAGGGCTTCAAAACATGGTGCATTTCCACAAATGTGATTTTGAAATGGCAAACAAATACAAAAGATCCTGGAATAAGAAATTCCTTGAAGACAAAGTTGTACTATGAATATGGGGATTTTTAATGTTATAAAAAGAGAACTACTTGGAAAAGGGGTTGGAGTTTGGGTTTTTTTTTTAAACCATTACCAATTTTTCTCCCTAAATGAATTGTAAGAATATCTAAGGAGATCAAATGTTTTCTGCAAAAATCTTCATTTGGACTAACAGTTAGTTTTTTAACTAGAAGAAAAAATGGAAAATGTTCAACTATAACAGCTGATTTTCTCTACAGATCTCTAAGCAGAAAGAATCTTCTTGTGTGATAAAAGGAAGAAAACTGTTTGAAATAAACCTAAAACTCAAACTATGGAATGCGCGTGGGTCAGTTGCAGACCTGGCTGTTCATTTGTTTTTAACTTTATATAAAAATTAACTTTGTGATTTTTCTTTGTGTTTTGTTTGTTTTCTCACTTGAAAAGGTAAAGATCTATTAATTCACTTTGATCTGTTAATCAGGCATGACAGCGTGCCCTTTAACATGTGTTCTTTCTTTTTCATAATAAAACATTTTAATAGTTTTCTTTTATAAGGGAAGATCATTGAGTGAGCACAAATGATTGTCTCAGCCCTCGAAAGGAAAACTAAGCTTACTTGTCCTTGCAAACACAGGTGTGTTGCGTCCCAGATTATCTTCCAGACTGCTCTCAACACCATTGGCAATTCTCATACCCCAAACTGAACTGTGAAGTCTAGATTTTCACAGCCTGTCTGCTGGGGAAGAAAATCAGTCTCTAAAACAGCTTACACCTTAAGTCCACTATTTTTGTTTCCTAATATTCAGACTTCTGTCTAATTGTTATTTTTGTAATATTTCTGAATGTTCCGGTTTTATTATTATAATGATAGAATTAAGGACCAGACAGGAACTAAAAATTTTGCAAATACAGAGCAGCTAGAAATTCTTATTCTTCCAAAGAGTGAAGACTTGAAATGGGAAAGATAGAAAAATCATACATAAGGTGCAGGTAAAGCAATCAGTGGGACTGCAGCAGCGGTAAGCTTGTTCTTCTGATGACCACTTATCTTTTCTCATCCCTTGAAAAAGGAGGATTTCACTGGGCTTTCAGAGTTTTTTTCCTAATTCTTAGCATAAGACTTTGTGGATTTTCTACCAGAGAGGAAGAAGAATGGAAGGGCAGGTAAAGTAATACTGGGATGAGGGGATTACCCCAGAAGGAGCCAGATAGCAAGGTAATAAATGCCCAATCAGCAGAAGGTGGAGAATATCAGCTGAGTGTTGCCCTCACTAATTGCTTGGGGGTTGGTTCTGCTGCTGTTGCTCCTCTCCTTGCTCCTGTAGGAAATTTTCCCTGGTTTGGTTCACTATTGCAAGTCCTTCCTCAGCCCAGGAATGGTAGTGCTGGAGGAGCTCGACTGTTCTTAGAGGTAAGCGAAGACATTCTGAGTTGCGTTTGTTGGTTTCCATGGGGTGATGGTGGTGACCAGCTACACCTCAGAGCCTGAAAGCACAAGAGGCGGCCCTCATGTGAACATGATGCAGTATAGGATCCCAGGACCTGGGCCTGCCAGTGCTCACTCATAAAGGAGAGTTTAAAACAAAATGTAATCTTGTTAAGATAGGGCATGATATGTCTGTAGGATCAGATGTAAACAATTCTGAAAACATCACAGTGGAAGATATGCTGTTTGTTAGTTGCCTGAAACTAGACTTGGAGAACTGGAAAGCTGAATTTTGTCTGGAGTCTGAGCATAGGGATGGATCTTTGGATGAGCCAAAGTGAATTTTATACCTCTATGAGTAAAGGTACTAAAACTGCATTAGCTTTAAGATATTCATACTGTGTGATACAGTGCTGCTGGAAAAAAGTTAATTGCTGATAGTTGTTTAGAGTGCATGAATTAAAATGACAGTAAATTGGGGTGCTTCTTGAATTTAGTACTTATTTTCATTAGAAGCGAAAGGCTGTTGAGCTCATTCTGAAAGAAAGTATCATGGTGTATTTTGATATTGTTTGTATAAGACCAAAAAGCTCGTGAAAACTCTGGATGCTTAATTTTGATAAGGCAGGAGTCTGGTCATAATGTGCTCTTGAAGTGTATGGTATTTTATTTAATAAAATAGATGATGATGTAGGGCTTCTGTTACTGCAACTGTCAGTTACTGCAATTAAGGTTAGTGTAATTGTCTCCAAGTAATCTTTATACCTCCAGACAGAAAGACTGCTCTGGTACAGCTAGTTTCTCCCCAGCAGAAGAGAATTCAGTTTCTTTAACATCTCTCTATACTTATGGAAAGGAAGGGGGGGAGGGAGGAAAGGAAATACTTTTCTTCTAAAATCTCAAGGGAATCATATTCTTAGTATCTCCTTGACGTCACACAAGGTTCTTGTCTTCATAGTTTTTGGATTTAAATTTTCTGTGACAGACTCTGCATAGTTCTTGATTTATTTTGTTGCGCTAATTTAAGGGCAAGAATAAAACTCAATATTCTATTAATAAAATATTTTGGGGTACCTCAAAAGTACCCCAAAATGTATGAGCTGGATTTCCTGGCTTAGAGTGGACATTGCTAAATAGTTCTTGGATCCTCTTCATGAAGTAATGGTTCCTGCGGTGTGAGGTTTTGGGGGGTTTGTTTGTTCTTTATTGTTCTTGCTTGTTCTTTATTGTTTTGTTGTTGTGGTGGTGATGGGTTTTCTTACTTATTTTTATTATTATTATGATGTTGTTTACCTAGAACATGAAGGTTTTTCCTTCAGTGCTGCCAACTTACAGAAACATCCCTATCAAGACTTCTCTTTCCAAGCTGTAATTAATCTGGTCTAGGTGCCTCACCGAATAATTACTCATCTCTTCTGGCATTTCATGAAACTATTTAATGTCTTATTCCTTCAAACAGCAAAAGTTCCATAGTTGGCAGGTATCATTTTTAGCTACTTTCATAGTGCAGAGATAACATTCACTTTAGGGCATGGTAATACCACCCTGCTCACTCGTTAGCTTCCCACTTATGTTCTCGCATACTCCTTCAAAGCCTTCATCTGGTTGTTTGTACTGAAGAAATTCATCCACCAAAAAAAGAAGTGTTTAATACTTATTTCAGATATTTCTATGAAGCTTTCAGGCCATAGCTGTGTTTCGCACCATGACCTCAGTTGTCAGCTATTTCTTTGGCAGTAGTGTCCTAAGGCTGTAACAGAGACTGTTGTCCTGCATCCTTATACATGCACGTTGGGTGAGACAGCCCTTTTTCTGAAGAACATGGAATAAGTGTTGGGTGGGATCTGCAGAGGTGGAGGGAGGTGACTCTTGCTTTCTATTGAGCTCTACTTGGACAAGTGGAAGATTCAAATTATGTGATGCAGCAGAAGCCACAAGCTTGCAGGATCTCCTTCATTGCCCTACATGTACTGTTGCTCATACTTGGCCTAATAAGCAGGACAGAAACACATAAGTCTGTGGCCTTCTGTCTCTCCTTAGAAGTGGCCCTGAGGAAGCATTTAGGTACAAGTAATTGCTATTCCTGTGTGGCATTTTCTCATAGATGTAAAAATGGTGGCCTCTCTGCATTAGTCACAGCTTTTTCCTGTTTGACTGGACACAGAAGTAAGTTATTATTGATAACTAGTTTCTAAGTGACAAATAATCCAAGTGTTATTCTTTGTGCCATTAATGAAATTTATAAGTACTTACCAGTGTTGTTTCACTGTCTTGGAACCACGCGAGATAAATGATCAGTGGGTACTCTGCTGGGGCTGTGAAAACAAGTTTTGGCTTCATCTGAACAACTAGGAGGAACACAAGGAAGGGAGGGAATTGTTGTTCTTGACTTCTTTGTTCCCTTTAAACAGAGACTGTAGTATATGTGTGTGTGTACCATTCAAACCAAATAATTATGGTAACTCATCATTAAAAACAAAGGAAAGGTGACGGCACAATCTCTTCTCCTCCAATCTATTATATACCATAGTGGAGTAGTTGAGTATTCACCTAGAAGAGGATGAAGAGCAAACCAGAGGGTGAGAACATGATGCACAATGTGGGTAGTGAGAGCACGCACCTGGGAGAAGGTAGACCTCGGTCTCGCCTCCCGCTGTGTAGTCTGTGCAAAGTGAAAGTGCATCAAGAAATCGGAAGCAAGCCACCGAATAGCCTATGGCAGATATTTAAAGTATTTCTCTGGAACATGAGAGAATAGGGTGAGTTTGTAGGCAGGGAAGATGTAAACCTGAATTGCTGTATTGATGAAGGGCTACACTCACAATATGTGGGCACATACTCTTATTGAGAAGGGCTCGATATTGCCTGTGGTGAAAGAAAAGACTCGGTGGAAAGGCAGGAGAAGGATCCAAGGAAAAAGTAAGTTGGGCAGAATCGAGCAAGGGGAAGACGGGAATTAGTCATAGAAAATTGTAGGTTGGAAGGGACCTCTGGAGATCATGTAGGCTAGCTTTGTTCTGTGAGCAGGGTTCACTTCAATGTTAGATAAGGTTGCTTCATGTAACTGTCCCATCTGGTACAATCGGACTCCCTCTAATCTGCTCTCATTTACAAAACAAAAAAAATCTTGGGAAGTGTTGGAAAACGCATCTTCTGCATTCACATTACATTGGTCTAGTTCAATAAAGGATTGTATGCCAGTTGTAAAGGTGGCACTGAGAGGAGGTGTTGCAAGCTATGCCAAGGAGTAATAAAGAATTATGAAACCAGTCTAGGAATTGAGGAAACAAATGATACATATTCAAGAAACAGAAGGTTAACAGAGGGAGCACAACTAAAAGAAAGCATCAAACAGAGCAAAAAAGCTCGGGTGCTTAATAATTTTGCAAAGTGACTTAGCAACTGTTAACATGGAACAGCAGGCACAGAACAGCTTCGCAAATCTTTCTCTCTCTCTTCTTTTTTTTTTTTTTTTTTTTTTTTTTTTTTTGATTAAAGATCAGGAGATTATGGTGTTAGAAAGGGAAGGATTAGGATATCCACAGATTGCTCCTGAAGTGGTTAGTGTGAAGATAAAAGCTATAATAGATCATATGATTCAGAGTATAAAAGCTGGAAAATTTTAGTATGAAAACTGGAAGAAGCATTTTAAGGGAGTTAAAATGATGGTATTTCACTGAAAGCATAAACAAGTGTTCAATTTGAAGTTTATCAAGATTGAAGGAAACAGTATTTAAAATTGTCAGCCTAAAGAAACCTCAGAGTGTTACAGTGTTTGTTCTCAGTGTTATTTAGAAAGAAAAATTATACCTTCATAAAAGGTTTTTGGTGCCTTTGAGAATGGTATATGGACAAAGAGTGTTCTCCTGCTTGCCCTCATCTTCTGGGAAGGGGAGATTAAATTATTGCAGCTTGAAAGGGCTCAGTTTGATTTCCTTTTGCAGGTGGCCAGATACTCTAGTCTGGGGGGTAGCTGGGCAAGGAACACAGTAGGGACCCCTCCTCTGTTTCATGGAGTGACTTTCTGAGAAAACTGCAGATGACAGGACTTTGCTGAACACTAGGTCTGGATACAAGATTCGGATCTTAAACCAGGTAGGATGGTGAGAAAAATGCTTAGCAAGGTAAGGTGAAGCCACAATCTGGTGTTAAATAGAAGAATCACTGGGGTAGCTGTGCAGCTCGTGCTGCATTTCTTCACTGCATTTGGATTTTTGTACAGCCCTGCTGTTTACATAGCAAGGGCAACATAGAGATGCCACAAGGGAAAGATGTGTCCAAAAACAATGTAGTTACTGGGTATGAAAGGTCTGGCTACACCCATGTGCCTCTGCTCGCATGGGGCCCTTGTGCAGAAACACAAGAAGTGGAGGGGCCAGAAGAGGGGTCGCAAACTGTTCATGAAGCGACCGTGCAAGGTGTGTCAAAGCTGAAAGAAAAATGGACTAAGTAAGAGGAAGCCAGGTTGACTGCAGGTCTGGATTCTGTTGATCTCTGATATGAATGTGCTCCTTACGTTTTGGGGTAGAGTTTCTTTAAATTTCACAAATTACAACTCAATTTCATCACGTAGGGAAGAGGTTTACTACACGGGGTGCCTCCCTCTGTCTCTTTTCAGATTTCGAACCATATATCATATTTCATATTGGAATATTTTTGGACTTTGGTTCTTTGTCATTTCAATATTCTCCTGCTAGGGGAAAGTGTATTTTCTTCCTTTGTCTTTAGTTCTTGTCTTAACTATCTAGTGCTCATGTTTCTTAAATGCAGCCTCAGATAAAAATTTGTCATGTTCCATCTAGAAAAATAAGGATGAAAAGGTAATTAGAAGCTGAAATTAGACTGGAAATGTTCATACAATCCTCTCTGCAGATGTGCTTACATAGTGGTACACAATACTTCTATGAACAGGACTCGGCTTTACAAACAGATGTGAACATAAATGTGCCTATTTTACTGCTATTAAAGACTAGACATACCGGGGTTGAGTTATTTGGCTGAAGTTGTTTGTGTCAGTAGTCAGCAATGACCCAGTACTGTGAAGCTGGAATAACAACACAAAGGAAGAAAATTAATGAGCAGTAATGTAGTCAGATGAGGAAGGATTTAGAACATGCTAGTACCTGGCCTGATTACAGATGGAAAGAGGACTGTTCAATTTGTAGATAAATTTAGAATAATGAGTCTTAGAGTGTAGACTACAGTGAAAGAATAGCTGCTAATTGGAAAGTTGCTGCTGAATGCTGAATAGGAGGATGACTGGCGAGCTAATTTAGAAATATCCCCCAGAAGATTTCTGCTTAAGGCTCAATGACAGAAAGGAAGGGACATGAGGATGAGACTGGTGTTGAGGGTGAGCCAGAACTTTATTTTTCAGATGCCTTGCAAACACAGGATTAGCCTGAATTGCACTGAGACTACCTCCTTGTCCTGGCCCTAGGAACGCCCCTGGTCCTGGTGGACAGCCATCCTTCATTTGCAGGGGGATTTATAATCCAGTAGTTTGTGTTGAGGGATTGACAGTGAACCACAGTCTGTGGGCTCTGTGAATTCAAGCTTCTGAAAGAAAAGCTGCAAAACCAAAGATATCTCTGCTCAGTGAATATTTTTGCTACCTCAGGAAAACAAAATGCAAGTGTTAAATGTCAGGAGTGGAGAGGAAGGCTTGGAGAAATGCTATGGTTCGGGCTGATAAGATTCAGAACGTCTCTATATGTAAATAAATACCATCAGTACCATTTGGTGAGATTGTATTGGAAGGGAGGGATCTGGAAGTACTATGATGTGGTATTTCAGCTACTTGATCTCTGCCAACAAGTGGGAGTTTGTGTGAATTTACCAGCCTGGCAATAAACCAGTCTGCCAGCTATTGTCCCACCTTGTCACTGGAACAGGACCATGCCCAGGGGGTGGGATGGTGGGACTGAGACTCATCACGCACTCACTGATCTCTCCAGGCAAAACGGTTCCTAGATGCGGTGAGATGAGGTTACTTCCTCTGCCTTCCTGACCTGAGACTTGGAAGGACCCTTATTTGCCTCATGGTACTGTGCAGAGTTTTGGGAGGAAGCCATGGTGCTTCCTTTTGAAGGCTGACTGACAGAAGGGGGAGTGACACAAGGCCTTCACGGTCTCAAATCCCATTCCTTCCACATTCACTGAAAAAGGGAAATATTCAGTAGGACTCGCAATCCTGCCATTAGATGGAATGAACTGGGAATTGTGTATATTGTCCATAACTGGAATTTGGAGAAGGTCTGATTGCAGGCTTGCCTTTGCATGGTGATTGTCCCCTTGAAAATAGTCCAGGCTCTATTTAGTAGCAGTTGTCTTGCATATTAAACAGAAGTGCATGGCTTCTGAACATCAGCATCCTTGCTGTTAGGGAACCTCCCTTGTCCTGACTTGCTTCATTACTTTTTGTTTAGAAAGTGATTCAGTGCTCCCTGTTGAGATGTGAGTTAGCAGCCCTGTGGTGGGGTAAGGACATCTAATTGGCACCATGGTTGAGAGCAGTGCTGCACAAGTAGACCTGTGGTGCTCAACAGCTTGAAAGGAGACATTTCAGACATCCTGTCTGTCTGAATCTGTAACTTGAACGAATGAGGCCTCCTTGCTTCATCCCATGCTGTGTGCAGCAGCCATATCTGTCAAGAGCAGTGTTCTGAGAGCAAGTCTTAAAGGGCAAGAAAGGCAATTTTTCAGCAAAACTAGCTCTTCCCAAACCCGAGCCCCTGTAAATTGATTCAGAAGTCCTTTGCATAAGAGCAGAAACAGGTTAATAAGGAGGGTGAAGAACAAAACAAGATGAAGCAGAAGTTTCATCTAGGAGGAGGGACCTGGCTTCTAGCTGACCCAGCAAAATGTAGAGCACAACAATGTTGAATAGCTTCCCTTACCTTAATTCACTTGTGGAGCAGATTAGTACAGTCCTCAACTGTGTTTCCAGGGACTGGAGGATCTTATTCTATAGCAATGCTTTTACTTTTTTTAATACAGGTCATGAACTTCTAAAAAATTCCTAGTGGATGTATGGGTCCCACATAGCAAACACCAGCCCAACAACAAGCATTGCTGAGAATAAGGCTGAGGCACCACTGTACTGGGGAAAATGGGGGAAAAAGGCTTCACTGTGCTGGGAGCTCAGAGCCTGGTGGTTAAAGCTAAAACTTGGGCAGTCTGCCTGCCTTCCACCTACAACTGCACAAAGCCAGTGACCACTTTAATTGCTTAGACCTTTGTTATCACAGGCTTTGTTTCTACCTTAGGGGAAAACCCTAGTGTGTATGACTATTCCTTTTTACCTTTTCCTCTGAAAAGGCTTTAAGATAAAGCTGAAAGCACTCTGAGAGACTATAGGAAGCTGAGTTTGCTTTTTTTTTAGGGCAATGTGCAACAGGCTTTGCGGATTCTAATCATATACAGAATTAATGTAATGATTTTTAATGAGACAACATATTATGATTAAAACACCAGCTGGTGAATGACAGCAATAAAAGTATTAGAGGTTTTTATCTTCTGAGTATTGTGAGTTCATAGCTCACTAATAACCTTGGGACATAAGTTGCTAATAATAATGCTTTGTGTTGCTAGGGAATGGTGCTGCATGATAAATGGTGAATGCTGTGTGGAGAGGATATGCTTAAGGCATGATGGCAACTTGCTAAATCTTTTTATTATTTTATTGAACACAAATACTCTTTGATGACCCACAAAGGATGCAGTTTACAGTGTTCGTTAATGTCATTTGTCCTGGTTAAGTGATGAGTTAAACAACATTTTAATGCAGCACAGGTATTTTCAACATTGGTTGCTGATGGCAGTACTCTAGATGTAGTAGCATGCAGTCAGTAGGGTTCTCCAATGCTCTGGCTGTTGTTTGCCACTAAACTGCTGTGTGCCTCAGTGAGTTGTACCTCCTTGTACCTTTGTCTACAAAGATTAGGCTCACCAGCTAGTATTTTAGGGCAAAGCCCATTTCTTCTTCCCTTTTTTATACCGCTTAGTATCTGGAATTCCCATATTTGTCTGGGGCAAATACTAATTTTCAGGTTTGTGGGTTTTCTTCCAGATATTTAATTGATATTGTTAGCAGGAATGCGCATTTACACTGCAGTATAGAATTGCAGATTGACTACAATGCCTCATTTTAAAGAAGGTGTAGACCTTGTAGAACTCCTGTGCCTGGCAGAAGGTACAGCTGAATTACAGTACTCTGACAGGTGAGGATAGTGATCCAGTACTTCTGACATAATGCAATCAGAGCACCCCAAAGAGGACAGTCATGCTTACAAACCAACTTGGCTACGTTGTTTGGGTCCTGCGGGCCATCACAAGTTATACTAGCTAGCACTTTCACTCCTACAGAGTATTAGTGTCTTGATGCACTGCTCTCTCTCCCCTTTGCTTTGGCCAAAGGGCTCATTTGCAAATCTGTCTTACTCTACCAAGGAATAAGGTTTATTGCAACATAGTGAGTCAGTTATGCAATGGTGATTTAATCTACTGTCCATCTATCAGTCCCCCACTGATAAGGATTTAAACCTGTTTGTTGATCTCCTTCAAATTATAGAAAATTAAATTCCTGGAAACTTCTTAAAATTGATGCCTTGACAGAGTAGAAAGCTGAGAGATTTGTGTTCCCAGTGTCAGGAAAAGCAGCAGAATTCAGCTGCTGCTTGTGATTTGTTGGGGCTCATTTGCCAGAGTCTGTCGGACTGTCAGTAGCTCCAGATTATCTGTATGTTGTCTGTTACCTGATTAAAACATTAAAGAGGACCTAGGGTAAGTGTTACCTTGAAGGGAAGGGAGGAAGTTTGACAGACAAAGCATGACTACCATAGAAGTGCAGCGTTCTGCTGCACACAGAGCAGCTTGTCTTTAGTCTTACCTGCATCCTTCCACACTGCCCTGTGAACGTGGCATGCCCTTCCAGCTTTGGTTGGAAACATCCTCTCCTAGGTGGTTAGTTAGTTAATAGAGATTTATTAGTTAGTTAATAGAGATTTATTCAAATATGTCACGTGGCTTTGGTTTTGACACAAGAACAACTCTGAGAAAACAAAACACTGGGCACAGTGAGATCGTAAGGCAGATAGGCACAGTCCGTACAGCTGTGTGTTGAAACAAATCAGTTCTTATAGTTTGAAGATCAAAACCTTGTTGTTCACAAGTCTCTGTCTCCCACAGATGGCCCCTAACGTTTGTGTTCTGCCTGTTCAAAACAGGTACTGAGCTTATTTCCTCTCCCCTCAATGTTTTAGAAACACGATCAACTCCCAAGGTCAGTCTCAGGCAAAGTAATCATGATGGCCACCGTGTTGTAATCCTGTCAAGTGCTGATTGCTTACCGTTTCCTTTGCGAAGCTGAACTGGAAGTGTTCAATAATCTAATAGAGGCCATACTCCTTCACTGGGACAAACGACTAAGGGTTGGTTAGAGACATTGATAGAGCTCATAGTAAAATAAAATACTGCAGATTTTCAGCCAAGCTCCTATTAAAACACTGAAAATGGTTGAATGGAAGAAAGCCAAGGAGAATATTCCATCTAACCAGCCTTTCATGTTTCCTTTTCATACAGCCCTGTATAAAACAGACTTTCATTTCTGTTCATTCTTAATGCTTCATGTCCCCTTTGGGTGCTCAGAAGCGTTTGTCGGAAGCCATGTGTTTCTTTCAAAGTGGTGGTCAGTCTTGGCGTAATCTTATGTTGTGTTAATACTGGGTATTTATCAAATTCAAGCAAAAATATTCCAAAGATATGATTATCTTAAGTTTTCCATATTTTTGGAATGGAGAAGGACAGGTCATCAACAAGGACAAGAAAAACATTTACACAAAACATTGCAACATCAAAATTCAGTAGCTAGGGTAAAACACAGGTCAATGAATCAGAAATTCTTTTCAGATCGTTCTAGCTAGAAGAAGCAGTATAGTCACTGTAATTAATAATTGAGTCAGAAAACACTGATTTATGTTGTGTTATTAAACTCTTGAGTGTTCTGTATCATCAAAGTTCCACTAAATAGTAGAAATCAAATCATTATAAAGAGTTCATCCACAGACCTCTTCATCTTGAGGTCTATGGTCTCAGCATACGTTTGTCTGAGAAACACTTGTAAACAAATAACCCTCCTCACCGAGATGTCTGAATACCCTCGTTGCCTTCTGAGAGAAATAAGCTTCTGCTCACACAGAACTCTTAATGGTCTGTAATGGAAGGTCTGCCTTCTGCCATCCACTCCTAGACCAACGTCATTTCTGTTCTTTGGATGTGGCTCTCAGTTTTGCCTTTATGAAGCAGAGTCTGGGTTTCAGCTCATGTATGCTAGTCTACTTTTATTAAAATTTATAATAGTTCACTGTAAAACCTCACTCAATTTTTTTCCTCCATGCTTTTTCTTCCAGTCTTCATTGAGCTAAATTAGCTTTAAAATTAGTCTCTGTCCTGATTCTCTATTTTCTTCTGCTTTGTACGCTCTATTCTAGTGTGTGCGCTGTAGTAATTTAGCCCTGTGAAGCGCAAATGTATTTGTTAGAACACCATCAAGGCGTTTACACTAGAGCCAGATGAATTTTATTCTGTTTTCTTAAAAACCTTCTGTTAAGGAAGTCAGTTTCTGTGGAAGCTAAATGATACTCAAGCTGGGGTTAAATTCAGTGAATAGTTTCCTCTGCACAAGGAGAAAAAACAGTAAGAAATAGTGTATGTATTTCTGTGTGATGGTTTTATTCCAGAAGTTCTAGTGTTTTGTGGTTTTGGTTTTTGTTTTTGTTTTTTTTTTTTTTGTCATTTAAAGCCTGAGAAATAGTGTGTACTTTCTTTTATTTTAAAGTTAACAACTTCTGAAGGTTAGATTACCTGAGATCGGTATGTTTTGTTCAAATTGAATGGACTGCTTTAAGATCAACTTGAAATAGAAATGCCCCAGAATTTTTCTTACCCCTAGCTGGCCACTGAATTAAAATGTCATTATCCTAAGTTTGCTTTGAACAGATATAACAGTCACAGCAGATAAAATAAGAGAGAACCAGGCCTCTTCCCCTCCCCCCCAATTCATCTTCTGCAAGCCATGAAATACATTTCAAGCCTTTTATTTCTATATCAAAATTAACATCTTGCATAGCTCATTCCTAACAAAATGCTATTAATGAAGGATCAATAGAGTAAGTCACATTTGATTTGTAGCCAAAATGATACAAATAGCTAGAAATAGAGGACTATTTTGCACTTGTCTATTCTAAAAATGGAGCTATTGCAATTAATATTAGAACTTGTCCTAAGCTGTACAAAAATAAAATTTGTAGTGACAAGATGATGCTTCATGGCCACTCAGGCTGCCAGATCTGACGGTCTCTTCTGGCTCACAGAACCCAGCTGCTCACCACAAACACAACTGTGAAGTTGCTTCTGATTGTTAGTGCCATCGCTATTTAAACATGCTGCTGTATCTTGTACCAGATAACTGACTTTGTATGAGATAAAGGTGGTTTCAGAGTAAACCTAAGAAAGTTAATACAATTCAGATTTATTCCAGTGTGTCCAATCATAAATTGTTCTTTGTTGCAAAAATTATAGCAAATATGCAGTTATTCATGTATCAGATTCTGCAACCCTCTTTCATACATCATTCAGGTGAAACTCCAGCCAAAATTCACATGGACTGTAATATTTGGCTTCACTGACACAGTTGGGTGTATTGTAGTGAGTGTAAATCAAAAGGACTTTGATCAAAATCAAAAATTGTAAATAGTATTATATACAAAATATAATGCAAATCTTCAAGGAGCTTTGTATCTATAGAAATACATTATGAATACATTATACTGTTAGGAACTTTCAGTCTTAATTGTACAAGACTAGTTCTTGCTCCTTCTGCACACTTAAGCAATGACAGATTTTTCGTACCACTCTTGCACTCTATTTTTACTCCAACAGGGAAAATCAAGTCTGAAAAATAAAACCAATTAGAACAAGGTGGTAGCACCAGGATCAGCCAGAGCATGTTTGTCCTTGTAGGAGGAGTCAAATCAGCATCCTAGGTTTATAAATTATTTGGTACTCAGTGAAAAATCCTGTTATTTATATATTAAAAGAAGACACTTTTGGTGATTGCTGTAACAGTGTTTGGTAAATGGTAGACTGTGAGTCCACCATATGCAAACAATGCTTTTATTAAATGCTTTGGTCTCATCACAGAAAACAAGGGGGAGATCTAACACCCAGCACTGTTACTCATCTTGCAGCCTCCAGGTTACATTGTCTCTGCAGACAGGACAATCAGAACGGTATTTGTTTCACCAGGCAGGTATGACAACGCAGATTTACATGGGATACCTCAGATAGCAAAAGGACCATTTTAGAATAATTGCTCTATAGTTTGATCTATACTCTGTGTCCCGTTAACTTTTCAGTCCCAAAAGAGCATCAAACTGGGTCACATATACTGTCACAAGTTCACAGTTAGCACTTCCATTGACGTCAGCACGAGTCCGGTGTCTGGAGGTGCAGAGATCTGGCCTATTACAAACTGCTTCATAAGAAAGAAATTGCTCTCTGCCGCTTGATCTTTCTGATTGGGAGAGATGAAATGTGAAAGGAATCTTGAGAGGTGAAAAATCTGTAGGGATTTCCTGTCATAATCTGTAAAAATGGACAGAAACTCTGCTAGGCCTTTTGGTTTTGTTTTTTTGGTTTTTTTTGTAAATTTTTTTTTTCCTAATGCTCTTCACCCTCACCTTGAATGTTTGCATAACAGATCATTGCAACAAACACAAAGGACTTTCTTCTTTCACATGTACCATTTCCATTTTGGCCTGGATTTTGCCAGGAGGAATTAAACTTGGGGAGGTAGCTATGCAAACCTGAACCAGCATAAGTTCTGCTGATAAAATAGTGAAGAGTATGGAAATACAACCTAAAAATGAGTTTACATCTTGCCAGAAACAAGACTTGTTCTGATTCAGCTCTGGGAGAGAGGATCCATCTGATACATGGCAACCTGGCAGGGCTCTTCTAGTTCTGGCCTAACACTCTGTGTACTACTAAAGCTGACTCTAAAAATGATAGCATATAGGATCCCTGCAATTTTTCACACAAAAATGCATGAATAGAAAAAAAACTTGTTTGAAACCTTTCACAAACTGTGGAGTTGGAGACCATCGTGTCTCCAGCATTCGCAGCTCTACGAGAGCAGTAATGCACCTCCTCACAGTGTGAAAATGAAACAATTATTTAATGAGAAAAAGGGGTAGTAGTGCATTTTTGCCTGATGTATGTTAAAATCCAAAGGTAGACAGTGCAGTAATAGTTAAACTCTAAGTTGCCTAGAGTGGATTTCAACAGGTTAGATAAAAACATATTCTTTTTTTTTAAACTTCTCCTTTGCCTTGTGAAGACAGGTTTTGCTGGGTCTTGCATAGTTTAATTTCGTCAAGCCAGTGGTGCAAACCAGGCAAAATGCTTGTTACAGGTACTAGATTCTGTTTGCTTATTTATTGCTGCTCCTGGAAATATATTTTTCCTGAAGTGCCACTGAAAAACAGAATTAAACCTGCAGGCCTCATATATGCATATCTGCATGTTAGTCCTGAGAAATAAAGCACATAATTGCTCATCCATGCAGTGAGTTCAGCAACTTTCAGGTTCAGTTATTAGGAGCAGAACTGTTCATACAAGATAAGATACTATATAGCTCTGTTCAGCAAACACTTAGTAGAAATACCTAATAAAAGCAATGGAAGTTAAAAGAGTAGTTTGGGCTTGATCTAGCATTGGAAGACTCTTATGCAGCCAGTTAAAATTTAGAGATAAAAAGATAAACACAGATCAATGATCCTGATGAAATGTGTGTATCAGATGGTCATTTGAGTTTACCGTATGTAAAAACTAAAGGGCGTAAATAGTGTTCACACAACAGATTGTCATCTAGCTGGTGAAAGCTGCTGAATTTTGAAAACATGCAACCCTGCTGGCATTTGATGGTGCTCTTTACAGGTGATCTCTTCGTGTAGTTCTGATGGCTTTGTTTCCAGAGACAGCAAGTATCACTTTTCCTTTTCTCTTGCTGCTTGTACCGAAGCGCCAGCTGCAGCGGCTGGGTCTGCTGTTGACCAGCCAGGGTATTCACGAAGATCTTCCCTTCCTTAGGCCAGCCAGGCATACGAGGTGCTACAGTTCCAGAGAAAACTGCAGAGCCTAGCTGTTCAGTTGCATCTCCAAAGACAGGAATGGGTGTCATGGAAACAAGTTGGTTATTCTACAGCCACCCAATCTCCCTTGTTCTAGAAGCAAGAAAAATCATACTGTGAATAGTAAGTATCCCGCTCCCAGAAAAAGCGGCAGGAAAAGCACAGGCACTGACATCCACTCCTGGGAAGGAGGGGCAGCAAACCAGGGAGGAGGGATGACTCTAGTTAATACTGCTATTGACAGATTTTCCTATTTTTACTCAGTTCGGTTTATCCTGTACAAATTAAATAAAGAACATGGGATTTGAGTCTGTAATCCAGGAAATCCGTATTACGTAGGTTTTTCTCGCAACCTGTTGGTCAGTGAAAGTAAAAAACATGCCACACACAGATGAGAAATTTCTTGAAGTGGCATGTGCCTCTCTGAATTGTTTAAACATTTTAATATTGTCATACTTGGGTATTGTATTATGATTACATTTTCTACATATTGCAGTACAGAGGGATCAAATACACAGCTTTTCTGCAGGCAGACCTGATAGGTGTTATTGTCTAGCAAGCCATTCTTCAGTGGCCATGGAAGGCTGTTACAGAGCTTTAGAAAGGCCTCCAGGTGAACTTGCTGGGAAACCAGCAAACAAGTCTCTGAGATTGCCAGAAATCATTCTTTCAGTCTGTTTTTAAAGTATGCTTTTCTGAAAAGGGAGTGTAAGAAGGGCACAGTGCTACAAGCTGTTTAATTGGTTTCTCCACGTGTTGGTGAACCTATGTGGACTCCAGCCTGCTTTATTGCAACGTAGGGTTTTGCTGCTGCTGCTGCTGTTGTTTCAGGAGAGCCTGAAGTCTTGACTCCTGTTAATTCTGCAGGGTCATGCTGCTAACAATGAGTATGCTGAAGTGTGTTTTTTGGTTTGCATATGAGCAGAGTTGCTTAATCAGTTCCAATTAGAAGACTAATACATTTTCCTTAGGCTTATGCAAGAATAAGCTTTAACAAGTAGCACTTGTTCTTTATGCCAGAAAAGCTGCATTTCATTAGTGCTGCTCTCTTGGCTACACGTCAGGATCAAGTTGGTGGAATTGACACTTACGACTTCTCCATTCCTCTGAACATGTTCTCCTTGCCTCCTTCCAAAGAAGTGCTGTTATGGTTTTAGTTTAAGGGAAGATGCAATTTGCACCTATGCAGTATTGTGGATTAGACAATGCTCAATCTTCTCTTGCGAGTAGATAACCAACTAAAGATTACACAGATAATCTCCCTTACATGTAACAAGAACTATGCAAAACGCTAAGGATGGCTTTGTGAGGTTGGAAGAACATCTGGTTTATGGTGCCAGGTCATACTGAACTCTGCTACGGATGCTGTTAGCTGTCTCCGCTCTATGCCTCACGTGGAAGTTTTGTAATGGACGCGCATTATAATTAATGCCTGAATTTCTAATATCGGGCACATAAAATTTGGGCTCAGTGATGAAATCAGAAAGGGATTCCAAGATGTTTTGAGGGAGCAACACACCATAAACAGATAAAGCAATTAATAGCTACATTAATGTGTGTGACTGAACTGCAAGGAAGATATAAAAATCGTAACATGGCTCAAAGTGTAAGAATGTTGCAGGGAAGAAGTATTTCCTATATTTCTTTGAAAATACAGTCAGGCGTTTGGAAGCTGCAAGTCCTTTGATGCCCCTACACTTGCACACCTGTAGAACAGCTTCTTCAAAGACTTGCCACTGTGGTAAGGGGTTCACCTGTGTACCTAGAGTGGATGTAAGCTGCTGGGTTGACAGGATCATGTACTTCACAAAGGAGATTTCCAGGGCTTGTTCCAACTTGCAGAGAAAAAATACATGTGACAAATGTATACCTTCTGAGATGAATATTTCAGAAGTTCTCTTGAAGCACTTAGAAACAATTTCATTCCTTTTGTGGCACAGAATATTTTAAAAATGCTGTGAAAAAAAGTAAACTAGAAAACTTTTTGTGGTCTTTAAGAATAAAAATGTGGGAGTGAGGAAGGGAGAAAAGTGATGGTGGTATGCAGCTGACGTGAAGTGAGGCAGAGTACTTCCCCCTCCCTCCCACCCCCTAGTTTTGCTGCACTGGATCCACTGGCAAAGTCATTTAGAAAAATGTCTTAGCATGGAGTATCGTCTCTCTTTGGAGCCAGAGGATGATGAATGCCGCCTTGTAGGCCAGATACGGGTTGCCTGCAAGAGACTGCGGGGCGGAATAGAGCCTTGAATTTAACTGTCTTGTATTTTGAGATAATTAATGTACAAGTAAAACGGTTCCTTCTGTCTACTGCTATACCCAAAAGCAGTCTGGGATCATATAAGAAGTGCCAGGAGATAAGATCTGGTACTAGTGAGATTCCATACTGATACTTGATAGAGCATACCCTATTTCTTGATCCACAGGCATGCTTGCACTCCCTTTCACAGCAAATATGCTTGTACTTCTTAGCAATCTGTGCATCATTTGCACTGCAGCTAACTGGAATTGATTCAAATTAATAATCTTTAATAAATTAAGATGCAATTAGTACTGAATATGCAAAATACTTAAAAGGTTGTTTTTCATGCCTATTGCTAAAATTAATGCTTAGATTACAGGCAAGTTCTTCCCCCTTTCCATTTTAAAACAGAGATCGAACTTTGGCTTCCTGTGAAACTTTTCACTGAGGTTAAGGGCTGGAAAGGAAAAATGTTAGTATACTATGTCATAAAATGCAGGTAGCTTGCAACTTTTTTTTAGAACAGTTTAGCATGATTTTACATGTATCTTACCCAATACATGCATTTTTTTCTCTTTGCATAAAAGCATCTGGATTTTTTACATTTTAAGATCTGCAGAGGTAACAGTTTGTGACAGGAGGGGAAAAAACTGATCTGTGACTCTTCTGAAGCCTCTTAAAAGGCTTGAATTTCGAGGAAGGAGGGTAAAGAGGGAGTAAGTACTATCTATATATGTGTGAGGAAACAGCTCTTAAGCACTCTCTTCAGCTTTTTGATGTCTAAGATTAGATTCCCATTTTCCTAGTTTCTCTTGCTTTCATTCCTTACAGTGCCTTTTAATTTGACAAGCTCTAAGGCAAAATCAATCAATTAATGTCTTAGTATTGAAATAATCAGTCTATTGACAATTTAAAATGTTAAGGCAAAAGCCTGTTGAGACGGTACGGTCATACTGAAATACTGTGGAGGAATCCTCTCCTTAATATACTTTTATTTTTAAAGCTGCTGAAAGACATACGTGCATACTACCAACATCTTCTCAAGTGCATTTATTCTAATACTCCCACATAAAAAGTAGGGAGGGAGATCTTATTTAAAAACCATTATGAAGATATAACTATTGAATTCAAGTTGCCAGAGAGATCATTTAAGAAGGAAAACCACTGTCTCTCAACAATAAGATAATGCCATGGGGGACGGATGATTATCCATGAGATAATGTTATTCCCGAGTATTGTAAATCTCGGCTCCTTTCCCTTCCAAACACAGCACCTTGGGGTATGAGAGCTTATTATAATTTATTCTCTACTGTGCGTTCAAGCCAAAACACTGGAGTGTAAGCTATCACTTAAAAATGCATCTTGTTTTCTCAGTTCTCGGTGCTGGTAGGTTGCATAATTTCTAAGACAAAACTGAGAGGGTCTTTAAAAATAAAAGCAGAACATAACACACATGTAATGAAGTTGTAGTACCCAAGTCAGATTGTTACTTCTGGGGATGACAATTCAAAATATTGAAGTAGCCTTCTTGACGCTGCAATTCACTCCTTACTTAGGACCTTATTTAACATCAGGCCAGGGACAGACTACTCCTTTTAAAGGTAAGGGTGTTCTTGGAGGCTTAAGAATAAGATTATTAGGTTTCTTTGTCACAATCAGTAATTCAAACCACTTAAACCCTCTTGAATCCTCATAGAAGTCTGGCATCGGAAATATTTTTAGACAGATATTTAACGGACCTTTTTTTCTAGGAAGAAAAAGAATTTACCATGTTGTAATTTCTTTATGATGATCTCAAAACTAATTGAGAAAAGGCGGCAAGATCTTGCTGCTGCAGCCTAACCTTCTGGTTACAGCTTGCAAGCTTTCCTGTTCTTCAGAGCACTTTGCTGTAGGAATATAGAAATGCAGTCTCCTCTTTCTGTCACGACTGGAGCCCTGCCCAGTGGCTGCAGACAAGCAATGCTTCTTTGTTCTTTAACCTCCAACTGAATGAGGGATGCGAATCTGACAAGCAGAAGCACCATTCTCATCCTGCTTCAACTGCGTCAGCTTTTTTGAGAATGGCAAAGTGAAAATAGTTTTTCAAAAACCAAACACTGGGGAAAAAAAAAAAAACAAACAAAATTTGATGGTGTTTTCTTTTCCCTTTAGCACATGTGTTTTTAGCTGCTGACAAAGAGCTGGAAAAAGCTAGACCCAGGGCAACAGGAAGGGAATTCTGATATCCATAGCTCCAACCATGACCTCTGTATCCATGAACCCAATCTCCTACTTGAGTTCCCTTTAAGAAAGCTGGACCTGAGTGACAAGGCTGTTGTTGTTCCTTCCACAAGCCCTTGGTAGAGTAGTTCTACTGCTTAATGAGCTATGGGATAACAGTTTAGTTACTTTATACACACCTGCCTTAGCAACAAGCAGAAAGTTGTTATCCTCTATGTGAACTCTAAAAATAGTTGTTTTTCAAAATAAAAAAAAAAAAAAATCCATCAACCCCCCTGCCCCAAAACAAAACAACTAAGAGCACAGAAATTCTCTGAGCAAAACCCATCCTCGTGAAAATCTACCTGTCAAGTTTGTGTGCAAAGTACCCTTTATTAGAAGATTCTTGTAGGCAGTGCTTAATATATGATATGCAGGGCAGACAGACAATAACCTACTATACTGCTTTCTCTTTCTCTTTTGTTTCCTTTTTTTTTTTTTTTAATTTAAATAGGATTTAACAGCCTACAGCACAAGTGCTATGGAAGCATGGGCTACTGAGGATAAAATATTTTATCAGCAGAGGCAATACGGCTGTTAATTCTTGGAGAACTTAGTTATTCTCTGCTATTCGTTGAGTCTTGCTGTCCTTACAAATTTCTTTTTCAGTGGCTTAATCTCTCCCATCCTGAAATACCAACGTTGACTGAAACCTGAGATCACAGTACAAGCTGCTATTTTCTTTCCCATGGAACAGTAATAAGGCTTTGATATAACTTGACTGGAAAAAAAAAAAAGAATCTTTTTAGTAAAAGATTGAAGCAATGGGAATTCTATGTTCCTTTATCAATTGTTTTCCTTATTTACATGGAAGATGGTTTCTGCACAGTTCTGGGAGAGATGGGTCTTTACAGAGGCCAGTGAATCCATGCTTATCCAGAGTCTGGGTGACCAAGAGTGAATACTTGATCCTCATAGACAGAGGAGGATCTATCAAATTAGAGGACGCTTTTTGTGAAAACTTGTGTGAAACTTGCAGTTCAAGGCTATGATATTACAAGGGAACGAGAATTAATAAAGGGGTTTATTGGCTTCTCTTTCTTCCACCCACTCAGCAAAGGAAACATGTATATATCTGTGTACATAAATAGATATGTGCGTGCACTGAAAATAATATGCAGCTGAGCAATGACAGTGACCTGTTTCACCAAAAACCATAGTTAAACAACCACTGAGTTCTGAGAGAGAGTTTTAAGAGGATTACCATCTCAAAAAGATTACAGTAAGGTAGCTAAATCAATTGTCTGGTTTGAGATCTACATGTTGAACTTAAACAAAAGTGTACCAATATGTTTATTTCACTACCAGGCCAGCTGAAGTGGTCTGAAGCTTCCAAGACTTGCCAGTTTTATTATTCATGTAGTTATCTTTATTGCACAATAAGACAGTTTGACAAATGAAAGTCCAAAAACTGGTATAACTGACGCTACAATACTGGTGCATTCTGCAGCATACAGTGATGCGAACATTATGGAATAAATCCACTTTAAATGCTCCAAGGAGATAAGCCCTTTGTCCTACCACCAGAGGTACAAATATTTAATAATACACCAGCATTTGGAAAAGTTCCACTGCCACCTGCTTATGTAAAATGAGCTGTGTATGACAGAAACAGGTTCCCAGTATGTTATAACAACTAAAGGATTTGCTTTTACTGTTTTGGAAACCAGCAGCATCCTCCCACTAAGGAATGTGGAGCATAGCCCACAAAGTATTTGTTCTGTCCTATCTCTAACATTGTTTAAGTTGGGGGAGGGAAGGAAGGAAAAGCTTAACTTTCTCCAACTGTTCATACACTCCTGCAAGACAACAAATGCAAAGCTACAACCATATGTTAAAATGATGTCTTTAAGTCTGTTTATATTGGTTTCTAGAACACATAAGGCAACCAATTTAAAAACATTTTCTCCAAGAAATTTGATCTGAATAATCCACTTTATGAACCTTGTACGATCACAGAATTAGAGCAAGTGCAAAGAGATACATGCAGGAGATCCTTCAGAGAAGTGTCATGAGTCCCACGAGTTCTGGTTCATTTTTACTTTTGGTTTCTTGGTTGTGAGGCCATGTACAGTGCTACTAGACAGTAGATAGTCCCGCCTATTGTTAGAGCCATAGTGGTCCGATAAAGCAGCTTATCTGGAACTCCTCGTTTCAGGTGTACTGGCAGTCCATCTGCTTTCTGTGGGAAGAGTTTAGAAAGAAAACAAACAAAAAAAGAAATGAAGACCCATACCAAGGCCATAAGGAACAAGCTACCTCAGGTAAATTAAGAGACTTCCATGAGGGAAGCCGCCTGACAAATAGACTGTCTACAATCAAGTGTATTATGTGCTTTTTGTTTAGCAAGACAAATGCAAAGGCAAGTTAATTTTATTAGCCAAAGCTGTTAAGTGCAGGCAGAAAGAATACATCTTGAAATACTTCTAAAGAGGACCTGGATGGGAAAAGTGTCACTAACAAAAGAACGTGAAAAGATATGTATAAAAAATTATTCACCAAGTCAGACTGACACATTCCAAATGCAAGTGGCATGTAAGAGAGAAAAGGGAACATTATATCAAGCACATTCTTGATGTTTTTAAAAAAATGCTTAACTGATTTGTTTTATGAAAAGTCCTAGTATGCTGAGAAATGGTATAGCTAACAAACTGGCTTTGAAAACTTTATTGCGCTTTTCTTATACTGCATTACAAACAGCTTCAGTAATATTCAAATTATTATACACAAAACAGTAACGATCTGCTTTGCTCCTCCAGATATGCTTTAAGACATACACTTGGATTCCCAGACAGAAAGTACTTCCAATAGTCAAATAATACAATAAGCATATTCTGAAGCCAGCCAAAAGACAATGTTACTAGACTTCCCACTTTCAGTATTTACCTCCTATACAAGGCGCATATACCTTGTAGCATAGTAGAAGTATACAGGTTATACTGTACTTGAGACTTTCTTAACTAGATTTTACAAAATTTTGGTATGGCAGAATGACAAAAATAATTAACCACATTAAAATAAGGAAAGATATGTCCCACTTTCCAGTTTTCTTTAAGTTACTCTCAAAGTTGTTGTTACCTGAAAAAGTTTCTGTAGGTCTGGCACCTTGTTTTTACCCAAGAAAGAATCGGTTGCTGGTAAATCTGAAGCAAGTTTAGTTGTTGTCCCAAAAATCAGAGCTGGGGATTCAGTGGAAACTATTGGTTTGAGTCCCTGCATAAATAAAGATTAAAATATCAAGGTATATAGCACTTGCAAATGTACCAATTGTCACACTAGGCAGTCACACTGCCAGTCATTACAAGGATACATTACAAAGAATATTTATCTGGTATGAAGGCATGTGACAGTGAGCTAAAGACACATTGTTGGTCCACTCATTTCTCAGCTACAACTTTGGGTCAGGGCTTAGCAAGGAGAACAGAAGCCTCCTTTCTGATTTCTTCATGACATAAATTTATAGCTATCATAAATTTTCCTGTGCTGGTGCTTGGTCCAAGTTGCTGCTTGTTTTTCGCACATAGTCAAGACTATCTAGGGCTGTATCTGAGTAGCAGGATTAGAAGCAGGGAATCCCTGATGCTTGGGTCAAACAGAGTGACGAGACTTCAATGAACTCTTCCTCCTGAATGCTGCAAGCAGTAGCCATAAATAACTGGGCTTTAAATAATTTGGATGTATAGTTTGAGAAGGAAAAAAAGAAAAAGGGTTAGGATCACTTGTTTCATACAGAAGTAGGAAGTGGTGCTCAAGGACACTCCAGAAGCCCTGACATGGTGGATATTTTATGCAGGTGTAACTACATCCTATAATTCACATGCTGCTGCAACTTTCCATACCTCAATGTACTCCCCGTGAGCCACATAACTTAATTTCCTTTTGGTTCAGACAGTTGTACTCTACATTTGCCATAATTAAAAACTACATAACCCAGTTCTATGGATGAGAGTAAAGGCACAAAGTCATAGCCATCATAAGGTGCCCTCCCTGCCTTTATTATTAGTTAGATTTAACAGTTACGCCTGTACACGTGGCAGTGATGTACATGCCTGTACACATTATGGCTCCTGAAACAGCTGTAATTTTTTTTTCTAACTTGCCACAGAAATTAAAAGCATTGTACAAGTAGGTTAATGCAATAGGTTTTCATTACAAACAGAAGCAGCAATTGCTCTCCATGGCTTAAGTTAAAGCTGCAATGAAATTCTAGTTTCTGTTCAAAGGACTAGTTGATGCATTTTTGTATTTAAGAGAACTGCCTCAACAGTATTTGGAGCTGGAAGCAGACTGGCACTCTTTTTCTCTTATGCCTGCCATAGACCAGACATGTTTTCCCATATATAAATTCTCTAAATTCTCTGCTACAAGAGGCATCTTCAACAGAAAGACCAGATTTCTCAACATCCCACAATAGCCTAGGTAATGGTCATCAGGGCTCTGTTCTGAAGACATGCATCCAGCTTCCCACTTTTCTAGTGCCTGAATTAATATTAGCATCCATTTGTGACCTTCTTGGTTATGTTTTGAAAGACAGCAGCCAAAACTGGATTCTCTGACACATTCAGTAACTAGCGCCTTCCTACTGAACAGGCTTGCGCAGAAGGTAAGTACTGACTTATTTAAGACTAAGCAGTTCTGGTCACACCAGTAAGAAGGAAACATCTAAGAAACTATTACTAGCCAGGGGAAGTTACTGGTTATATATTCAAGGCTAAGTACGAGCTATGCCAAAATACTTGAAGAAAGTAATTTTGGAGTAGTATTTTTGTCTGTAAGAACTTCAAGTACTTTATTAGATTTGTCTTTAAAAGGTTGGTGATTTGATAGAAAGGACTATAGAACAGATGTTTATACCAAACGTGCAGGCGACTTTTTCTCCAAAACTTTTCTTGCCTCCTTGATTGTTAGGATCGCAGCAATATTCACCTTTCATCTTCCTTTAAGTTTCCACTTCTGAATCTCACTTTTGCATTCCTGAGGGCCCAACTTTTTCAGGAGCAGTCTTTGAGATCACTTCAACAGTTAATAGATCACTGCAATTCCTGCTTGTTGTGATCATGCCTATTTTATTTCATGACCTATCTATCTGTAGTGTATAAAAATGGAAAATGCTGTGAATTGGAGTAAGTTGCAAACTTCTTCAAAGAGTTCCATGATAAAGATACTTCTTTCATTGTTCCTAAACTCACAGATAGGGGGCTTAAAAATGTGAATAGCAACACCTACCATTTGTGAGCACTAAAACTCCTGCCTCTACAGGATATCACCTGGATGCACGACATACTCTATGGCTTACTATCAGAATAGTGAAATCAGTTGTGTTAACTATAAGTTATCACGTACTTTTTCAGGCTTTAGAAATATATTCCTGTTCAGAGAGACAGAAGATCCCCTTCTGTTGGAGCAATAGCAGATTCAAACCTGACTCAAGTGACGAGATTCATCATGAAATCAAATGAAACTATTTCAGAAAACTCATATAATCATCAGTGTACTGTTGTAAATTACTTCCAAAGCAGCATGGCACCAGTTAGGAACATCACACATCAATTTAAATAAAAATAATTTATATGGTTCATTGGCTTCAGGAAAGACTACAATAACAAAACACACGCTGCAGAAGAGAGACAGTTCAGTCTGCCTAACACAGACACTGCGTTAATCAGGGTCCCTCACCCCAACATAAAAATCTACTTGAATTCCATCCATGAATTGTGAAACTTGTGGTCAGCTCCAACCAAGCTCAGCTAAATTAGTGTAACTGTGTGGCTGTTCCAACTGGGTACTTGTCTGCGTTTATTGCGAGAAAGTGGCAAGTGCTTTATCTCACACCCAGCGGCTTGCTAAGTTTAGCGTGGCTGAAGAGAAATCCTCAGTATTACACATAAGAATTTCAGTACAGATCATTTTTTAAGCAAGTCATTAAGGCACGTTAAATGATCTTAACTGTCACTTGTATTTAACATGACTAAAACTGCAGGTTTGTTTTGTAACATCAGTATCTCACTACACTCAAGATAGTACTGAGGAATGAATGCCTCTACACATTTGACTTGCGCTTCATAAGAAAATGTTTTATATTGATAATTCCTATCCTGATGATATTAAGGTGTTAATCTTTTATTTCTAATCATGTTAATAGGAATTTCTTCCAATTCTTGGACAAAGTACAGCAGATGTACTTGTGCAGAAGAGTCAACATCAGCTGATTTCATCAGCACACTACAGCAATGACTTTGTCAAATGCTGCAGTCCTCAATGAAAGGTCAGGACACGTAGCTAATCCAAAACAACAAACAAAATTCTCTGCCTACCCTTCTGTAAAGTGTGTTTGTTTTCCTGTCAGAGGTCTGAAGGTCTTAGGACCCAATCTATCTGTTGTTTGGCCAACATGCTCAAAGTTAAAACAAACTTACGCCTTGCCAGCATGGATTCCCAAGCTAGATTTACATTTTCCTGACAGCATAAAACAGTTAAGGATATGGAGCACAATCTAATGGAGATAGCACCACACTTAAGTTTTTAAATGTATGGGGAATTGCTCAAACAGATCAGAGAATGAGAAAGTAGAGAAAACTGAGGTAAGGACCAAAATGAAAAGGGGAAACAGGAAAGAAAGTTATGCTGAGAATTATTATTTCAGAACACACATTGAAGTAACTTTATGAACTTGCTGACCTAGTCACTTCTAACCTAAATAGCACGTCCTTCATAGTAGGACATACCTCACTGTATGAGGTTAAATATATTTGTTACCACTAACATAAGGATGCTTTTAGGTAGGATCACTTGAGGCTTTGTTTGTATTGGGATGACACACTTAAGTGACTTTGTGTACATTTTAAGTATCATCTACAGCATAATATGTTAACCATTATAGTTTCTCAATGAACTCCAAGCAATTCGTAACAGCTAAAATCAAAAGATCTGTGGTTTGTGGGGATTTTAAATAGCTACAGGCAAAATAAGTTGTATCAACTGAAGATATGGTAGTATGACTAAATTTCTACTAGGACCATGGTCAGCCTTGTAGAACTAGGGAAAAGTTCATGTAGGCATCTTCACCTGATGGTATTTGAAACCTGTCCCAGTATTTATACTTCAAACATAAACTAACTCTTTGACTTAATAGTTTTTATTGTATTTGTAATGGTTATGGCACTCATCATCCTCCTAAATATGAGTAGTAGTTATTAACCTATTTGACTCCTCACCTGTACTAGCTGAGAAAGTTTCTGTGTATTCAAACAGGCTAAATTGTTCATACTACTTTACATAACTTTGTTAAATGCAAAATTAAGTCATCTATGAATACTAAGATTAGAGATGGAAAGAACAATACAGGTTTCAAACTAAGAGATTTTTTTTTTGTTAGTATAAGCTGTTAGTTATGTTACTGTCAGCAAAAGAATTTCTGAAATACATTCTGACTGATATTTTGCAAGCCCACAATAAGCTTAAACATGCATCAGAATGTAACAGTACAGAATAGAGCGAAGAATTATACTGCATATTTGACCAAGCAAAATTTGAATTGCAGGATGTCTTCATTTTTCCAGAAACATCAAGATAAATAGAAGAATAAAAAGCAAACCATTTTAAATGCTGAGCTATGGTTTTATTAAATACAGCAATGAAATCAATAGGAAAAGATTTAGTTCGTTTTGGATTTAACATCTACTTACTCATGTGATCCCTTTCATATTTTAATCTCTATTTATAGCAAACAATTTTATCAGACTGATGCATCTGAACTTGGGAGTAGAGTCAAACTAAAAAAAAAAATTCTACCAAAAAGCTGGCCTAAGAACCTTGTAAAAAGGGATTGAAGGTAACTATTTAAAATGTAGGTATTCTATTGCATAGCACATTTGCGTGCCACAGTTGAGGACTAAGCCATGTGAATGGTGAGCCAGATATGAAAGACAGTGTTTCTTTCACCAATATGAAAAAAAACACATTTATAAAGCAAGACAATATTCATGACTTATGTGAAATGCTCCTGCTTGGATACAATCTCATCTTCTCAACTACATTCTCTCAAAGATTAGGTTTTAACATTTCAGTGATGACACTGAAATGAAATACAGTGTGCGATGATGACCTAAATATAAATCATTACAATGTTCTAGAAGAAAAGTATTTCTGTTCCTTGGACATTCTCTTTCCTGCCTTGCAGAGCACAGAAGTGAGATCTACCTAGAATTTTTTTTTTTCTATCTGCAATAGCTATATGTGAAACTAGTTTTGCATAGACCCTTTACAAAACAATTCTGATATATGACACTACAGCATTTTAATCTAGAAGATGTCAAGAATTCAGAATTTATCGTGTCTTTCTGTATCTAGTGCAATAATATTCTTATATACCTAATATTCATTAACAGAACGTGAGATAACAGAGAATTCTGTATTCCCCTCTTGTCTCGCTTCTGCCATTTTAATCCCAAAAAACAAAGATGTACTTAAAATGGGATGATTGTTATAATGTAATGGAGCCTGCTGAACAGAAAGGTAAGCAATACTCCACAACCTGGGCTCCAGAAGCCACGAGTGTTGTCTTTAGAACAATTCTACTCCAGGTGGTTATCAGAGCTTTCTGTATTTCTGTGCTGAGGCTTTTCTTGTAGGATCTTAAAAAGGATGCATTATTTGCAGAAAAATAGTCACAATGACCTAGAGACTAATACACAGTGTTCTAAGCTATATTCTTCCAGAAAGGAGGTACTTTACTGCTTGGGCTTGAAGCCCTCCCCCCCGCCCCCAGTGGTAACCCTAACCTTTGCTTTCTTCTACACAAATGAAGTGTCAATTAATGTTTATTCTTGAATATAACTTCGTGTAGAAGAGGTAAGAAATGCCTCAAACACTGCAATAGTGGCAAGAGTGTTTTCTAGCACAGGTGCCTGTTGGACATACTCTCAATAAACAGACATACTTTTAGACTAGAACATACTATTTATTCTGCTGTCTTCCCTGTGCCCTGCACCTCCACCCCCCAATACCTACCCAGGAAGCTTTCCGAAGAGTGATGGTGAAAGAGGAGGATAAAAACCTTCTTGGGACAGAAACTGCCATATCAGAAAGTCACTGGTACCTCAATGTTTACTTAAGATCATAGGGTAATTTAGGATGGAAGGGCCCTCTAATGCTTTTCAGTCCAAACTGAGGTGAAACCAGGTTGCTGCGGGTTGTCTGGTCTGGCCTTGAAAGCCTCCAAGGATGGAGACTGCACAACCTCCCCGGGCACCCACTCCACTGCCTGACTGTTCTCACCATGAAAATGTCTTTCCTTATATCCAGTTTGAACTTCTCTTGTTGCAGCTTAAGCCTGTGGCCTTTTGCCCTCCCACCATGCACCACTGTGCAGAGCCTGACTCCATCATCTTGATAACCTCTCTGTAGGCACTGGCTGGCTCGTCTTAGGTCTGCACGTGCCCCCTCTCCCCTATACCTTCTCTCCTCCAGGTAGAACAAGTCCCGTTTCCTCATCCTTGCCTCACAGGGTCCATGCTCTGGCCCCCCAACCATCCTGGTGACCTCTGCTGAACTTGCTCCAGTTGATCAAGAACATTCCCATGCTGGGGGGCCCACAACTGGATGGAGTCCCTAGATGCGATCCAACGAGTGCTGAGTAGAGGGAGATCGTCACTTTTCTTAATCTACTGGCTATGCACATGGTGATACAGCCCAGGATGCTGTTGGCCTTCTTTATGGGTAGGATGTGCTGCTGGCTCATGCCCAGCTTGCTGTCTGCCAGCACCTCTAGAATCTCTACCACAGGCTGCTCCCACCAGCCTGTCAGCTCCCAGCTTGTATCCCTGCCAGGGGCTCTTCCTTCCCACATGCACAATTTTGCCTTTTTTCCTCATGGAAATTCCTAGTGTTCCTGTCAGCTCATTCCTCCACAGTGAATGGCAGCTCTACTTCAAACATTTTGGAGCCACTGCCTTGATGTCTTCTGTAAACTTTACAAGAGTGCACTCTATTGCCTGCTCCAGGTAACTGATAAAGTCCTGCAGTAACCTCCAGTATTCCACTTGTTATGAGCATCCTAGCAGAGTATGACACATTAACCACTATCCTAAGCCTGATCATCCACTTCTCTGAACCTTTCTAATTGTCTATCCGCCTAAACTATAACATTTTTAACTTCAAAAAAATTCAAAATTAAAAACTTTGTGCTTGGTCTGCACCCCTTGAAACCATTTGAGATTTTACAGAAGCTTAATACAATATGCTTGCTTGCGGAAAAAGACTGGATTTTCCAAGTAAAACTTGCATAGTCGAGGATATCCAAGAAAGCAGAACTGTAAAGTAGGTTGCTAACAGAATTAGGCTAAGAATGAATGAAACAGAGTTATTTGTGTATCACAACAATACACATTAGTCTACAAGAATGTAGTATCTTTCAGTTACCTTTTATCAAGGAGTTTATCAGGAAAAAGACAAACCATAACTTTGACTTCATTTCTGTGTGTACACATGTAGCTACCTCTTTTTTTTTTCTTCTTCTTCGTTAAAAACCTCAAGTTATATCAGATATGTTTGCTCTCTGGAGGCAGTTCTTTGTCAGGTTGACTTTTTAAAAATCATTCTTCCAATCCTTAACTTCCAGGTTGGGGTTTTTGATTACTAAACTGTAATAACGTAAGTTGTTTTTCAAAGTTTACTCAGAAACTTGACCATGGTATAGCAACCATGCTGCATTTGTCCCATGACAAAATCACCTTGCAAGTCTTCCTAGTATTACTTGGGAATCTATGTTGATGAACATAAAAGCAAACAAGTTCTGTGATTTCTTTTCACCAATGTGCAGCTCTTTAATGACTTGAAACGTCTGATGTAATCGGGATCTATTCTCCCCTTCTCAGCTCCCCTCCACTCCCACAGAATTAACCATGTACTTTAACTATAAAGTATGGAAAGTATAAGCCTATTTAATGCAACCTTTAACCTGTATGCAACTAGTAAATATGTCAGCATCATGCAGAGTAAAGGCTGCTTTTCATTTTGCTTTAAACAAGCTTCTATAGATGTGTGCCCTGTCTAACAAGGGTTTTAATGCTTTCAATAATTAGTTTTTCTGCATGCATAGACAAGAGAGGGGGACTAGCTACACTGCTGTTTGGATTTGCCAGCTATGATTTTAAAACACCACCAGCCACTGTTCTAGCTCGGGGACAGTCCTACATCACAGAAGTGTGTTAATTTCTTGCGATAACACCCAATACATCCCAAAACTGAACCGAGCGGTGCACGGCGGAACGAAGCACCTCGCCCAAGGTCACACGACAGGCCAGGCTCGCTAGGCGCACTGCGGGATGCGCACAGCGGGCGCGGCAGATTCCGCCCCCCCGCAGCGAAATAAACGCCACCAGGCCCCGAAGCCCCTGCCGGGGCGGCGCGGGGCGGCGGGCGAGGCCATCCCCACAGCAGCAGCCAAGCGCCCGCCGCCCGCGAGCATGCACTCGCCCCGCAACTCCAGCTCCCCGCCACCCTCGCCGCCACCGCGCGGGGCTCGGCCCCAGCCCTGCCGCCTCCACCGGCTGGGGCTCCCACGGCCGCCAGAGCCGCCCGCCCCGGAGGGGGGCGGCGGGCGCGGCTCCTCCAGCGGCGCTGGGGAGCGAATGGCGCCGCGCAAGGAAGAGGACAGCGAAGGTCACCGCCGGGAGGGGGCCCAGGGGGGCGGCGGCGGCCCCGGTACCTGGGGGTTGTAGGCGGCGGAGGCCGCTGCCCCGACCAGCCTCTGCGTGAAGCCGTTGAACTTGTAATACATGGTGGGGGCCACCGGACCGCGCGCTCCCAACGGCCCACCGGCTGCGACGCCTCCCGCGGAAGGACCCCAGCCGGCTTTTTGCGACGCCGTAACGTGCAAGGGCCCGCCGACTCGAGCACCCCGCCACGAACGCCTGCGAGCGGTGAGCACGGGAAGCAGCCAAAGGCGAGGGGTAAAAAAAAAAATCTGGCGAAATACACGAGTCGTTACTAAAGCAGTGGGAGCGCCTCTCTCCCTCGAATGTCTGCCGCTCTGAAAGTGAGGCTGGCGGCAATTTTTCAGTCAGGCAACGGGCTGGGCCCCTAAGAGGCCGAGCCCTAGTGCGCGTGCGCACCGCTGCCCGCCGAAGGGCACCGGTGGCGGGCTGCCGGCTCGCCGCAGGTGGCCGGGAGGGCTTCCGCCAGCCAATCAGCGCAAGAGGGAGGCGAGGCCCCGCCCCCCCACCGGGAGGGCGGGCTGGGGCGGGTGGGCAGCAGCCGGGGTTGCGGCCGCTGCGGCGGCTCCACGGTGCCGCAGGCGCGGCGGGGGCGGCTCGGCGGGAGGTACACGGAGGGGTAAAACACGGCTGGTGGGCCTGGTGGTCGCCCCGCGGGGGCCCAGCCCGCCCTTCCCCTCCTGAGGGCTGGCGGCTCCGGCTCTCCCTCAGGCCGCCGCCGTTTTGCCGCCGCTGAGGTAGTCGCGGGTGTCCGGCGTGCCTCTGCGCCTTCGGTTCGGCGGCGGCTTGTTTTGAAGTGTTTGTTTTCTGGTAGACATTAAGAAGGGCCTCAGCGGGTCTCTTTCCTGGGCCTTAATCTGCGTGTCGCCAGTCTATCATGTCTTCCTTTCTCTCCCACCGTCTTTCGAAAACATCTGAAATCTGTAATTTGTTTCACAAAATAAGGCTTTCATGAAGTGAAGTCAGCAGGATGAACTAGGGGGATGTGATGTGGTGCTGCTTGTGTTGTGAATTCCATCTCCCCGAGGAGCCCGGCCGCCCTAAGGCCGGCGGCACAGCGCGGCAGGGTTTTGCCGTGCTTCCAGCTCAAGGGCCTGCGGGCGGTGAGTGGTCCCTTGGCTGCTGCCCGCGCCTTGGGTCAGAGGCGGCTGCCAGCTGGGAGGTTCTTGGGAGTAATCCAGAGCATCCTGCTATTACCAAGAGTCTGACAGCGCAAATTCATCGTCTGAGTTCACCCTGTGAATTGCCTACTGTTGGTTAAAATTAACCATACTGAGGCCTTATTAAAAAAGGATCATTTGTTGGTAATGTTTAATCATTAGTGATCCGCACCAGTTACAGTATTGCCTGTTAGGAGTCCCACATACAGTTTTGCAGACGTGCTTGCTATAAAAATATCTGTGGTCATGCACTGAGTGGAAACTACTGAAATACACTTTGCTTACAAACTGGGGGAAGATCTAATTATAGGAGATGTTTTAGAAGGTAAAATACCCATATAAAAATATATATGATATGGTTTCTTTACCCACCCGTGTAACACCTTCTACTTAGTTTTTAGAATTTGAGTTTGGTGGCAGCAAAATGGAGCCTTGGGTCTTCCTGGATTTGTTCCCTTCTGAACAGACATGTCCTATACAGGATAACCACTGCTCAGTAATGAGGAAAGCCCGTGTGAGCCCTGTGCGTCCGCTTACATGTGAGAGCAGGGCTATGAACCAGAAGCGTAGGTCCTTGCTGTACCAGTTCTTATCTGTGCCTGTTGTCCTGTCGGCACGTTTTTCTTCTTGGTGAGACTTCAGTTCCACAAACTGCGTCTCTGCTATCCTCTCGAGAGAACCAGCTGGATGCTCCATACATGATACCCTGAGTTGATGTTCTGACTCTGTGTTAGGAACATTAACTGGGGAGGAGATGTTATTTGCTCAGTAAGTAGGAAATTTATGGAAATATTTTGTAAATGTTACAGGAAGAATTGTGAAATCCCTGTAGCTTTCAAGACTAGGCAGGATTAATGAACTGGAACATGTGCTACATAATTTATGGTAGAAAAGAATTTGCTGATCAGGATTCTACTTATTTCTGAGCAAACTAAACTAGAAGTTATGTTTGATTACAAATCTGCCTGTAATAGAGCAGACGACCCTGATGATGGGGTATATGTATTCTTTTAGAGTGGAATGCTGTGAATCGTGGCTAGGTTTGTGTGGTAAGAGTCCTGGCCTATTGAAATCCATAGGATCTGGCTTGTATTATAACTACTCTGGAACCTTCCCTGGGCATATCTGTCTGCAGATGCACTATAGCTCCTCCTGTCCAGCTATTTCAGCGTTTGCTAGAAGAAACAGGTGTGCCTGGCAAGCTCACTTACTAAGGTTGTTTTATATCTTGCTCTTCTACCTTTTTTCCTAATATTAATACATGCTGTAATCCCAGAGGAGCACAGGTTTTGTGGCAGGTCATGGATGGAAATAACGCCATTGTATAGCTGATTCTTGCTCCCTTGATGCTCTTGATTCAAGTTCTTGAAAAGTCATTCAATATTGATTGAAAGCTGCAGAAAGGAAGGGTTTGTGCCCTGGAGCTCTGAGGAGGCTGTGAAAAATGTACAAATTTATCCCCTTTTTCAGGAAATCAATTTAAGTCGTGATGCTTAAAAGTAAGCTGTGAAACTTTGCTGCTGCAGGCTGTTGAAACAAAATCTAGGTGCTGTCTCTCTCTTGTTTTAGCTCACAAAATTGAAGATGGGGAATTGTTTACTTTGCAACAGAGATGCATGGGAGGATGAATGAATAAAATTACAGTTACAAATGAAGCTTCTGCTGTTGTTCTTGTAACACAGGAGCATGGGGACATTCTGTGAAAAGGAAAGTAAAATCAGAATAGCATGAAGTCTTTCCTTTAAAGGAAGAAACTTGTTTTTGCCTTAGGCGTTTGGTCCATCTCTTGCTTTAGCCTCTAGACTTTTGCCGAGACTGCTTTGCTTATCAGACTTTCTGACATAATGGGTAATTAGACTGTGAAACTTACTGCCATAGGAAGTAATTGGGGCAAAATGAGGCCACTCACCCTAGCAGGGTTCAAAGAAAGACTGGGAGCTTTGTGGACCATAAAACTATGTATGGTTAATGTAAACAAAGTGTCCCGGATGGAAAAGACTTCCTGCATTAGACTTTAAGCTGAGCTCTGACTTTTAGACACTGAGACTAATAATTCATGGGGACTGGCAGTTCTACATCTGGTCTGTTAGGGATTTTATATCTTCATCTGCAGTGTGGTATTGGCAGCAGCTAAAGACAATACTATCCTACAGGCTACACTGTAGTTTAATCTATTCAATTTTTTCCAGATTTTTAAGGTAACTGATTTCATACATGCAGGTTTGTTTATCATGGCTTGTTCCTGGAATAGCTCTAAGATTATGCTTCAAAATGAGTACATTTCTGGGAGTGAATGAAAGAAGCAGAGTACCTTGAGCTTATTCTGTTTTTTTGTTGTTGTTGCAATTTTTGTGTATTTATTTTCTTTTTGAGGATAAAATAAATAAAAAAACAAGACCTTATTCTGTTGCTTAATGAACAAAACCTTCATATGCTGATCATTATTTCAGCACAGATGTCTGTAACTCAGATTCTGTGAATCTGCCCATGCAGCTCTGCTCTTGAATTGCTGAGAACAACTATGTGGGTGGATTTAGAACATGAAATTGCCATGTGCGCTTATGTTTTGTTTATGCAGTACTCATTTTTAAGAGTACTAGATTGGATTTGCTTAATATTTGATTTGTGCGTCTGTGTGTGTGTGTATACAGAATATATACAAACCCCCAAACGAGAAGATGATCACCAAGCATAAGCTCTATTAATGCAAGAGACTGTGACATTGTAAACACGTTCCATTTGAATCCTGTCATCAACTGAAAGAAATAAATTAAATCTATGGACAGACTGAGGTGGTAGTTACTTCTAAAACCTGTCCCTGAATTTATTGGTGTTTTGTTGCCCATATGTATTGAATACAGCACAGATGACTCTTGGAAATAGACTACTATTGTCAACTAAGAGATTTCTCTTTGATAGACTTAACAATACTGAAAATTAATAAAAATAGGTTTTTTATTTTAAAACTGCTCATACAGTTACAATATTAATATAAATTTAATCAAAGGTTTTACTATGTATCTTTCTCATAACAACATTCTTGCTTTTGTTCTGAGTGAGATGGGATTAAAGAGGCAGCCATTTATATCTTCTCTATGAATTTAGAAATAATTCCACATTTCATTTCTGTTTCATAGGCACTTCTTTGTCTTGACAGAAGGCCTCTACATGTGAAATACTTGATAGCAATAGTTACTTAATAGCAATAGCAATTTTGGCAATAAGGGCATTATACTGACTGTAGTATGATGGGGATCGGGAATCTTTTTAAAGGTGTTGAATTTTATTTGGGGGTATCTACCTCTTGTTACACATATATAGCATTCTTTCCAGGTTCTCAAGAAGAACTTGTCTGAGAAAGTAAATTAAGGAATTGAAAACTTGATGAAATAATTATTGTAAAGCCTAATGATTGAATAATGCTTCTGGGGCAATAAGTTATGCTATTTATAGACCGTTTCTCTGCAGTTACGTGTTACCTGTATGAAGGCAGAATGGAAATTGTGAAAGCAATGGTTTATTCTAGGTTAGCAATGAAGTATTCTTTTATCCTCCAATCTCCAGATGTAAAAAGCATTATAGGAACCTACAGTAAAGATTGCTTTCACTGCTTTTCAGCTTTGTTGTCTTTGCTTTTTTCCCCCTTTATTTTCAGAATTGCAGAAGTGCAGGTAAATTTTTCACTGATTGGGACATCAATATTGGCTGTCAGTAAAATAATAATTCCCTAAAAGCCCTATTTATTCTACTCTTGAGAACGTAATCTTGAAATCCCCAGGCCCTATCTCTATGGCTTATAACACTTCCCACTTTTGAAATGCTGTACGGGAAGGTTGGATATTTTGCCTCTTGCTGTTGACTTTGATAGGGACAACCATAGCTCCAAGTTTCTGTCTGCATGCTTTCTGCTGCGACGTATTTTTTTCCTTTACGACCAGGAGGGAAATCTCACGATGGCAGTACCTTATTCTTCCTGAACTTTTCCTTTAAACATTATACAGGTAGTGAAATAGGTTCCCAAATAAAGTGAGCAGTATCTCTGGACATCGAGAGGTAAAATGTATCTGCAAGGTTTTCTGTTTTCACAGAAGGAGACTTTGCTGCCAAAGTCTGCCTTCACCTCTGCCTTCTCCCTCCCTAGGCTATTAGTGTTTCTCAAACAGTCAACAGTCCACAGCAGAAGTTTATTTTTCTCAGTTATGTTGTAGATACTGGGAGGGTGATGCATTGTCCTTGTATTTGATTTCTTCTTGTCAGCCTTTTCATATGCAAACCCACAGACTGGAGTCCAGAGACAACCACATCTTTAGTGCAGTATTGTAACAAACTGAATAAGGCAAGATTATAGGCAAAAAAACCCTCCTCTGCGCATATGTTAGAGGAAATGTTCTGTACATTAGTATAGTATGAAGCAGGTAGATAGTAGGGTATTGTGATGGGCTAGGGAAAGATCCCATGCACTGTTTCTCATTATTAACAACTAAAATAAAATTTTCTTGGAAATGCACGGGGCAATTTATGCGAGGTGGATTGACTTGAATACCGAAGTCTTTTGCTTTCTTGGTCCAGCGCCCACTTGTTAGTCACTCATACTTAATTTTAGTTATTACCAGTCACATTTCAGAACATTCTATACAGCTATGTTTGGGCTTAATTTACCCTTTCCCAACAGTGACGCTGCCCTGTATCTACTCTAACAGTTCCTTGGAGAAGGCAATAATCAATAAACATGCAGGATTGCCAGCACCAGCTGTTCAAAAATCATCAGCTTGGGTTTAAAAATTTGACAGCTTATTCGTGGTTTAGCACATGATCATGTTTTAGCACGTGATCATGTTTTACCACTTCTCTCTCACGCCTCAGGATATAAGGAACATGAATAGATGAAAGCCTCATTTCACATGATGAGTTTCTGTAACAACTATCATAGGTAATAAATTTCAAAAGTTGGCAACTTCTGGGTTGTAATTTCCTGAAGAAGATACAAACTGTTCGTTAGAGCTCCACCTTCAACATAGTGTAAAGTGACCTATGGGGACATGCTGAGGCAATCCTGTTTGATAGAGTGCATTGAATCCGTGCTGTTCAGGACAAAGAAACAAGAATAACAGCAATTCTTCCACCAGAGGATCACTGTTTGCTAATAATTCTTAAGGGGGTGTCATCAAGTAGCAGTGCTTTACATTTAAGCATCCTTGTGAAAGCACTAGACATGTCTTGTAAAATCTTTTGGTTGTGTTTTAGCTAAGGATATGTTTAGGATGCAAAGCCAAAGAGTCATCTCCCAGTTTGCTGCTGGACACAGTTTTCCATGGGAAGGAAACTACTGCAGCCTGTGGCTGAGTCTCTAGACTGAGTGAATAGGAAACCAGGACCATGCAGTGCGCCATGGCCACTCAACCAAGATGTAGTCTAAGAAAAGCCTGGATCTGCAACTCCAGTGAAATGTCTGCAGTTCTGGGGATCCACAAAGGTTGAAAACAACAGATCTCCAGTATGTTACAGAGGAGAAACTGAAATGTAAGGAGCAAAAAGAACTTTCCTCCGGTTGTACTCAACTGGGAAGCTTTTAATCGTAAATATGCTTTTGATGTGAACCTCCAAGTTACACCCGTGCTTTGGTTTGTACCGCTGAGCAGGCCTGGAGCTCACAGATGGGATATCTTTTTGGATGAAGCTGGACTTCGTGGTTGACTGTAAGATGCACTTAAGGAACGCACCTAATGTGCTCCAGCTGCTAACAGATGTTCAGACAATAGGACCAGACTAGAACTAGTCTGAAGTAACCCCCCCTGAAATGTGTATGGTGCGGGTGTCAGGTCCTCAGCATCAGCTGTTTCATTCTGCATATTGCTCTTCTTGTCTCCACTGCTTCCCACAGTAGGCACAACCTGGTAAATTGTGGAAGATGGGACTGAGGATGGATTTTCTAGCTCCTAATGCTTGCCTAGAATCCCATTCACAGCTGCTACCTCTAAGCCCTTCTTCCGAGTACTGCTGTGGGATAAAGCCATTCAGAGCTGGCTGAACTCTCACCATACTCGGACAGAAGGTCTAGCTTTGCCCAGATTATTTGTCAGCAGCCTGTACTCTAAAGGGTTTCTATTTGACTGATTTAAAAAAAAAAAAACAAAAAAACCAACAAAAAAAGGCACACTTAAATTTAGTAATACTAATGTCAACTTTCTGGTTACTAGAGAGATCTTTCTCATAGAAAATATTCTTGTTTTATGAATCATTTAGCACATCAGAGGTAACATAATAAAAATAGATTGCTGCCATGAGATCAGTGTCTCCTGCATTGAAAATAATGCATAGTTTTGACTACATTTATTTTTGAGGATTGTATTCTGCCAGCAGCAGGAACCATTACCCTGTGATACCTTTACAACTGACAGTCTCCTAATTATCTTTCCTGCAGCATCCTATAGTCTCACTGACATTCTATAAGCACGTAACTATTATGGTTTAGTCTCTTCACATGGTAGTGTAGCTCAGATCTGTTTCAGGAAGTCTTGCGGGTTTTTGATGCAGTTCCCCTTTGTCTTGCTACATTATAAATGATGGGTTTTTTTTCCTTTTAGAATATTCTGTTAGCTGTTGTATACCTGTCCGTGCTTTCTTACCACCATCAGAACAGGGACACTGTAAAACTGGGAGTACAAGCAGATGAAAAAACTATCTACCTCCTTATCACAGTGTTTCCCTGCATAGGAGAAAGAAGTTCAGAAGATCAGGTAGCTGTGTGGGAGAACACTGATAAAGTCCAGAGTAAGGGGAAGAGGGAAGCTCAGTACCAGCTCTGCAGAAAAGAGGACTGAAGTGTGCTGGAGTGAGTAGTGTAACAGCAGAGAAAGCTGAAAGGAGCTGTTCCTGAGCCAAGTCCTTGCACACATTCAAGGGTTGGATAGTTGCAGAAATAGGGAGCCCTCCAAGTAAATGCTGCGCAACATCTGCCTCTGCATTGTGCAGGAACTTTTCTTTGGCAGAGCATACACAGCCTTACAGAGCCTATAGTTAGATTAGGGTTCTTCGTACTGTGCTTTGCATCTCTATTTATAGTTTCCTCCCAAGTGAGAGATGACCTGTGTGAGGGCAGGTACGTGTACGTGGATGGAAGCAGTGTGATTCAGTTGCTGACCACACAACAGCTGTGTAAAAATTTTTGGTGAAAACATGTCTTTTGACAACATCCTCCCTCCTAAAGATTTTTCACAGTAAATTTTGCTGAACCGTATCTGGCTCCCTTGTCTTGCGTAGGTTCTGTGATGCCAATTGCTAACGGAGAGTTTCGTTTGGCTCAATATATAGGAGCCTGGGCTTTTTTAATGGGAAAATCTGAGCTCTGTTTTCCCAGGGAGTGTCAGAGCTTGCAGTACCATTGGTGGTGCAGGCATGTTCATTTAAGAGTGCTACATCCTATTCTGCAGCCTGAGGGAACTGAAAAGGGGTGGTGAGGGGGTGTGAGAACGGAGATTTGGCACCATGATTTTACTTGCTTTTTACTTTGCATACTCTTGATTGTTTCCCCTCCCCAATATAGTTCTCTTTTTAGATTTTGCAGTGTGGAGCTGATGTGATTATGGTTCCCTGAAGGATTCCCCATCTCTTTTAGACTACAGTAATTGTTGCTCACTGTTCAAACACAGAATGGAAACTTGCTTCTATGCATCCTCAGAATTGCTGGAGGTGCCGCTTTGACCCCATTAAATTGCTTGTCCCAGATCCAGTTGCCACCGAACAGATGGTATCAGATTAATATAATTCGAACCTACGAACTCAAGCTTCTTAGCACTGGCTAAACACTTGCCTTATAGTGTAGAGATTACACTAAAACAATGGGAACCAAATTACTCCAAGTTCTTTCCTTGCTTTCACTAGGTTATTGAATTATAGCATCATGTTTGTAGTGCTTCAGGGAGAAATTAATTAGGAGTGAGATCTACATGCTTGCCTTACAGGAAAGTTTTATGGGTAGAGACAAGGGAAACATTCTCCAAATGCTATTAAAACAATTTTACTTAAGGTCCCATATATTTTCAACGTAATCTAAGAGCTGGCTTTGATTCATACATAAACCCATTTGAACTTCGGAACAATGCCTATGTGTGTTCCCTTTTGTTCCTTTTTGGGTGATTGCAGCCTTAAAGCTTAAAAAACTTTCTTAAAGCTGGTTACAAAAAAAAAAGATAAAATCATAAAATATGATTTGCACATTTGATAGATGAGGAGGAAATCAAGGACCTAGTAGGGAGTTTATGGATTATTTGTGACTACTGGTAAATAACTGCAGGTTTCTACAATGGACTTACCCAATTTTCCCTCTGAACTGTAACATTCAAGCTGAACATCTTTTGATTCAGGAGATCCGTATCTCTGCTTTGAGCAGTGAAAATGCCTAATCGAGTACTGTAGTGCTTATCTTCTAGTGTCCAAGACAATTTATAGTGTTTTAGATGAGTTTTTGTTTCATGCTCTTTTTAAAAGCAAAGTATTGTTTGCAGTGTATCCTGCTTTAAAATAGGAGGAGAAAATGGATAAAGATGTCGCTTGGGAGCCCAAGTTATAGAGCTGAACACAGCAACATTTGCTGCCAATGTTATCATTAGCCTCAGAACGTGAGGAGTTGGCTGGCATGGTGCTGACCACAACTGCAGCCTGTGTAAGCAGCCAAAGGTTGTGTTTAGTGTACCGGCTGTCATGATTAAAGGCTAGGGTAGGGACCCTCCATGCCGAGAGGGCACGCTTTCATGGAAGTTTCCAGTGGTCATCTCTGAAAAGAAAAGGATGTGACTTTTGGGAAGGTTTTAAGTCAAAGCCCTCTGTTTGCTTTCCTGTGTATTTTGAGTTGTAGCCTGCAGAATCCAGTCCCCGGATCCCCCTAGTGTGGACACCTGATGCTTTTTGGTAGTCATTAGCGCTCAACAGAAAGGGAAGCGACTGCTGAGTGGCAAGAGACGGTGCCAGATTCTTTTTTATTCTCCTGATCTGAGAGACTGCGTCTGCAAGCAGACACATTCAGAAAACATTTAGAGGGAAGTAGTAAATCACAACTGTTGGCAATACAAGTTGTTGTCACTGTGTGTAACCCAAAGAAATGGGTGAAAGCTTTTCTTTTTAGCAAAGTAGGCAGGTATCATCAGTTAGGTTACTCTTACCAGCGATGAGTGGACTGGGGAACTGCTTTTTAGCACAGTTCCTCGAGGGGCAGGACGTTCAATTTATATAAGCATGTACATATAGAAATGACAGTAGGACAGAAAAGACTGGGCAGGATGGGATGGCAGACAGTGCATTGGCGCCACTGTCCTGGTTTCAGCTGGGATAGAGTTAATTTTCATCTTGGTAGCCGGTATGGGGCTGTGTTTTGGGTTTAGGATGAGAACAATGTCGATGATGCACTGATGCTTTGGCTCTTGCTAAGTAGCGCTAAGCTGTTGCTAAATAGGTGCTAAGTGGCGCTCACACTGGCCAAAGACTTTTCAGCTTCCCCTGCTCTGCCGGGTGCGCAAGAAGCTGGGAGGGGGCACAGCCCGGGGGGGGGGGTGTGTGTGCTGACCCAGACTGGCCAAAGGGTTATTCCATACCATGTGACGTCATGCTCAGTATATAAGCTGGGGGAAAAAGAAGGACGGGGGGGGGGGGGGGGGGCGGGACACGACACATTGGGTATGATGGTGTTTGTCTTCCCAAGTAACCGTTAAGTGTGATGGAGCCCTGCTTTCCTGGGGATGGCTGAACATCTGCCTGCCGATGGGAAGTAGTGAATGAATTCCTTGTTTTGCTTTCTTTGCGTGCACGGTTTTTGCTTTGCCTGTTTAACTGTTCTAATTTATTTTACTTCAATTATTAAACTGTTCTTATCTCAACCCACGAGTTTTCTCCCTTTTACCCTTCTGATTCTCTCCCCCGTCCCACTGGTGGGGAGTGAGTGAGCGGCTGCGTGGTGCTTAGTTGCTGGCTGGGGTTAAACCACGACAACCACGATTTCGGAAATATTTGGTGCCAGCGCAGAAGCCTGCCAGTGTGGCTAGCGGCAGAAAGAAAATGGGGCAGCTAGGAAAAGGGTAAAAAACAAAGAGAGAAGGAGTTGGATGGAAAAAGTCTGGCAAAGGAAGCAAGCAGAGATGTGTTTTCAGGGAGGGTATGGCAGAACAGCAGCAGTGATGGGGAAGAGGGCTGAAAAGCACAGTGAAGTCCTATTGTGTTTAGTGTCTGAGAGTTATCTGCATTGCATGTTCTTAGTTTTTGGTGAGTCACTTAGAAAGGACTTCATTACTGTCTCAGAGCCTTTTGCATTGTTGGATTTAGTATTTTAACCTCTCCCTATCCCTCTACCCCATTTCCTTTTTTCATTAATTAGTCTTCCACCTGCTCTTTGCAGTGTTCTTTCAGTTCGCGTGACAATCCTGGACTCTTAAGTAGGGATAGATCCCCAAAGCAGGGAACATAAAAGTAGTAATTCCTCTTATGAATCTTAAACTGGGATCTTTAATACTAGAGTGAAAGCCTACCAGTTTCCTGGTTGGTTCCAGGCTATTAGTTGCTTCTCGCATGACTCTAGAATTACATGCTGGTGGAAGCGAACCAGCCAATGGAAATGTACTGTCCGAGCTTGGCCAGTTTGCTTTACGGTTTCTTGGTAGAAACAGCAATTTGGAGTAATCAACCAAAAAGTAAAGTACAAATCTGTAACTCTGACATCCCATTGGCAATTCAGCTGTCAGGTCCACTCATGTTGGCAGGAGTAGGTGGCCAAAGGCCAATACGTGATCTTTACTGCAGAGTTGTGAGTGGATTTGAATGGGCTGCAGGATGCGAGGTGCCAGGATAAGACTGTAGATGAAGGGTGGGATGTGGATGATTTAGGCTATTTTGTATTGCTTTGTAAAAGCTTTGCTTTGCGTGACTGTTTCTTCCCATTATATATGACATTTGTTGTGGAGGAGAGAGCTTCTTATCCTACACTGACACAGAGAAGTGTATGGATATTTATTCTCAGCTATATAATCTGGAGTTGAACTGCATTTCAAATGTGAATGGCACAGCCTGTATGAAGAGAAGGCAAAGGTAACAGCAGCCTCAGTCCCTGGATGTTAATGTTTAACTTCAGTGCTCCTTGAGTGAGGATCAGGTGAAAGGAGAAAGGTCTAAGAAAACATGATAGAGATGCTGAAGATGGAGTCTGCTATAAAGAGGGAAGCAGATGAGCTTCATGGTCCCTGGTCTTGTGTTAAGGGGTTTTACATCCAAGACTTTGTCTTCCATAACCCAGATGACAAATAGATTTTCTAAAACAAAGTAAAATTCATCTTAGCTAGCTTTTATTCACTGCTGGTTGCCTGACTCCCTTGAAGAAGATTTTTCGCTTCAGACATATCTGGTTTTTAAGCCTCTTGAGACAATGGAGCGCAAAAAGCTGCTGTGACCCATAGGCTTAGTTTGTATCAAAGGACCCAACAAGTACAGCCTAAAGACACTGCACCCAAAGGCAGGGATACTCAAGGAACCCATATAAATTTGAGGGCTATAAGCAAGAATCTCTGGCAGGAATACACACTTTTAGATTTGTATTTATTTATTTTTTATTGAAGTAATTCTTATTACTGATGCTTTTCTTTGCAGTGGGCCTCTGCATGGCTATACTTAGTGAATACACTGTTGTGATTGTTTTTCTCTTTTACTCCTATATGCCATCTATATAATAGCATCCTTATATAGAATCAAGGATTCAAGATGCTATTCTAATAAATGGCTGCAATTTTACTCATTTATAGCATCCAGTCAAATGACATCAAATTCAAATATTAAACCCTAACAACAAAAGTCACGGTTAGAGGCTGTGCTGTCTTGGCACAGCCAGTACAGCTGATAAGGCCTTTAGCAATGTAGAAAAGACTGTCTTCTAAGTAAGTGCTGCATTCCCTGGAAGCCTCTCTAAATTGAAGAGGGAAAAAAAAATTGTATTTGAACACTTAGTACTTAAAAGTATATCAGACTCAATAGATAAGCTACACGCTACAGAGTTTCCGTGCCATGTTGTTTCCTTGCACTCTTGTCTGCATTCAGCTTTTGATTTGTGTTTCAGTCTTGGATTGTATGGTTTTGGGGAGGAGCATTGTAATTTTGATCCGAGGCTGTAGAGCACTTGGTACAACAGAAGCCTGGTCCTCACTGTAGTTCCTAGTTGCTACTTCAATATTGGTAAAAGAGCAGTGAAAAGAAATATAGAAACTGAAGTGGAGGATTTCTGGGGTACAAGGGAGAGAATTCCAATTTTGAACATCTAAATTTCCTAGATTTTAATGAACCTCGTTACTGTTTTCTTTTTAAAATTCTTATGGCAAATAAATGGATAAAATGTTCCCCAAGACAGCAAGAATCGATCTTATTTTGGGGGATTCTATGTATTTAGAGTTGCATCTCAGATTGCTAGGAGGTGCAAGTGCTGAGCATATCTGTAAAACAATAGCAGTGTTAAAACATTAAAAAACCCTTCTGCTTCCAAAATAATTTAGAAGTTCTTTTAGAGAAACACTTCTAAAATATATAACTGTGGACACCTGCTTAATTTCTTCACCGACTGATTTTATGTAAAACTTTTAAAATTAATAAATAAAATATGAGAAGTAAAAACACTCATGATTTCTAAACAAAAAGTCTGTTCATTTTCATAATAGTGCAGTGGGCTGGTGCCAGAATAGTTCATAATTCAGTGATCTCTTAAAATATTCAAACTTTTTTTTTTAAAAGAACATTTGTTGTGATTATTTTTGGAAGTACTTTTGAAATGGCTGCATTTAAAGAATCACCAGAGTGTCTCAAGGTCTGTTCACAATAATGCAAGCATTGCACTGGTGAAACTTCTGGTTGTTTTGAAATTCCAGAATCAACACCATGTTGATTTTTTTTTTTTTAATATAAATATATTTCAGTGAACTTGAAGTCGAATTCAGTCAGTTTTTCCAGATTTGTTTATAAATAATCCCTGAGGAATAATATATGTGTTACATGGCTGCTTTTTCATTTTGTTTTGACAGTTCATGGAATCATAGAATGGTTTGGGTTGGAAAGGACCTTAAAGATCATCTAGTTCCAAGCCCCCTGCCATGGGCAGGGACACCTTCCACTACACCAGGTTGCTCAAACCCCCAGCCAACCTGACCTTGAACACTTCCTGGGATGGGGCACCCACGGCTTCTCTGAGTAATCTGTTCCAGTGCCTCACCACCCTCAGAGTGAAGAATTTCTTCCTTGTATCTATCTAATCTAAATCTGCCCTCTTTCAGTTTAAAGCCATTACCCCTTGTCCTATCGCTACGTGCCCTTGTAGAAAGTCCCTCTCCAGCTTTCTTGTAGGCCCCCTTCAGGTACTGGAAGGCTGTTCCCCAGAGCCTCCTCTTCTCCAGGCTGAACAACCCCAACTCTCTCAGCCTTTCCTCATAGGAGAGGTGCTCCAGCCCTCTGATCATTTTTCTGGCCCTCCTCTGGAGCTGCTCCAACAGATCCACATCTTTGCTGTGCTAAGGACTCAGAGCTGAACACAGTACTCCAGGTGGGGCCTCACCAGAGCAGAGTAGAGGGGCAGAATCACCTCCCTCGACCTGCTGGCCACACTTCTTTTGATGCAGCCCAGGATACGGTTGGCTTTCTGGGCTGCAAGCACACATTGCCCGCTCATGTCGAGCTTCTCATCAAGCAATGCCCGAAGTCCTTCTCCTCAGGGCTGCTCTCAATCCGTTCTCCGCCCAGCCTGTATTTGTGGTTGGGATTGCCCCGACCTGTGTGCAGGACCTTGCACTTGGCCTTGTTGAACTTCATGAAGTTCGCATGGGCCCACCTCTCAAGCCTGTCAAGGTCCCTCTGGATGGCATCCCTCTTCCCTCCAGCGTGTCGACCACATCACACAGCTTGGTGGTGCTGGCAAACTTGCTGAGGGTGCACTCGATCCCACTGTCTATGTTGCTGACAAAGAAAGATGTTAAACAGCACCAGTCCCAATACCGACCCCTGAGAAACGCCACTTGTCACTTGGTCTCCACTTGGACATCGAGCCATTGACCGCAACTCTTTGAGTGCGACAGTTCTGTTGTCCATCAGTTGCTGAAGAATAACCTTGTGTAGGTTTAACTTTATTTTTTGGCTCAGACTAACTTCTGGATCAAATATTCAGATTTTCTATTAAGTAAAACTCCTAGGTTCTAAATGGCAACCTTCTCAGTAGCCAAAAATTGTTAAAGGAAAAAAGTTTTTGCCAAGGTACAATACCAATATGAATAGCCACAGAATTCATTTATTAAAAAGAACACATTTTATAAACATTTGTGTTTTGACCACTAGTCCATGAAATATAGCAACAAGACCAGCAAATTTTATTTCGTGATTTTATGCATCTAATTCTGTATTCACACCAAAAAACTCACATTTATTACCTTTTCAAATTATAGTATACGTTTTTCTTTACAGATAACCAAACAATATATAAAATTAATGTTCTATAAAATTATAAACCTTTGCATTTGTAAAGAATAAAGGAGTCTAAAATGTGCAGTTGCAAACATTCACATTTTATTAATTTGACCAAAGACTTATATTCTTCTGTGGCTCTTACAATTTCATGTCAAGCAGATTGTCAGTCTTGGTTGCTCACTGTGCAGCCTTCTTGATGCTTAACCTATCCTGTCATCTGCAAAAGATACTCCCTACTTTGTGTTGCACTTCACAGGCCATACAGCATATTAGTTTTTCAGTATGAACTCAGTGTTTTGTTGTTTCTTCCATATGGGCTGGGGCAGTTCTTCAGCTAGTGTAAACTGTTACAGCTCTAGCAAAGCTGGAAGACCTTTCTCACTAAGTCTACTTATTTAAAACGGGGATCTGTTTTATGTAGCAAGTTTAACTAGCATCAAGTATACTGACCTGCATGTTTGCTTTTACAAACATATAACAGAAAATGAGAGTCAATTTCCTTTTTTAAAATCCTAGTGAAGATTTTTTTATAAAGCCATATAATCTTTTTGCTATGCATAGCTTGCTTAATTTTCCAGCAAATGTCTCCTTAGCAGCTCATTTGAAAGGATAATTCTAAAATTTGCAAGGTACTTCAAATGATCAAACTTTAACCCGTAGTTTTATCCTGAACCTCTTAGGTGCGAGAAAATTCAGAGCACAGCAGACCTTGTTCGTTGTGCTGGTTCCCAGGAAACTGGCGGGTTTGGCTGCTGAATTTAGCTGGCTGGTGTGTGCATATGACCACGTCCTGGCAGACGTGCAGATCTGGTAAGATTTTTGTAGTTGTTACCCAAAGGGGAAGAGACAAGTGTTTTGAACCCATAAGGACTTCAGTTTTATTTTGGAAACACGAAGGTTGAACGCTAACAAAAGCTGAAGACCAATTCCTTTGCAGGCACAAACTGCATACACGAGATGAAAACCCAGTACCTTTTCCTTTAAATACATGGGTATCAAGATGGGCATCTTACATTAACAGGATTTTTATCTTCCTCAAACTTGCTGCTATGTACACCAGGATAAGCCATTGTACAGTAAGAATGAATATCATGTATTTAAATGGCTGATCCCTATGCTGATAAAACTGTTTATACCCATCAGTCAATCAAATTAATTTTTTTTTTTTGGTGGGTATTCATCAAGACAATATTGTTTCCAAGTCTTACATCAAGGGAAATGATAATCATCCATTCTTTGTGATTTTTGGGATGGTACTTCAGGTAGAACTGTAGAAGGAAAATGTATCCTAGACAGCTTTCCATTCCAGTGATTTCATTAATGATCAAATGCTTTTAAGTGGCATGCAGTACCTTGAAGGACTGCAGCCAATATATAGTTCCCAATAGGTCAGTCCTAAGGATTGGACCTAGTATACAACGTATGATTAACTGTTGTCATCAAAACATACAGTGGCAGTTCAAAACTCATTGGCATTGGTTTTAGTTTTAGATGAACAGAAAGGCTGGATCACAATTATATAAGCTGTCTTCATTTATCCCAGTTTTATTGTATTTGTATTTCATCTAATTTGTTCCAACTATAAATGTTTCAGATGTTGAAAGAGGTACTGCCCATGAAGTATTTTATTGTATAGGGTTCAAACTAGCAATGATTAGAAATGATCCAGCTTGTCTTCACTTGGCTTTGAAATGCTGTATTTTGAAACAGAGCGCTGCACCCCATGTCTGCATAAAACATGGTCTCAAGTAAATGTTTTGTAAAACAGTTTCATCTGCTTAAAAGTATGCTTATTTTTGACTACACATATAGTTCAGGTTTTTTAAAGTTCCACTAAAAAAAACACTGGTCCATTGAAAATAAGATGACATATATATTACTAGAAGTCAGGAACCCTATTTACTTGCTATAAAATTCTCTTTTAAGGCTACCGTTGAGATCACGTTACTTCAACTTGGTTTCTAAGGAAACTAAAGTCTACAAGCTGATAACCATACAATAATAAAAAAGAAAAAAAACCCCAAAACAGTCCAGTATCTCTCCTTAGTGGGCTTCCATAGAGAGCAGTTTCAAAATAATATTTTATTATAACTCAAATTAAAAAATACATTAGGTCATTCTGTTCACATTTTGCCATATAAAAAGTGAACATAAGCTGTTAAAAAAAAAAAAAGTACGACTGAAGATAATCTCCACAGACTTACTCCTTTATACGATTATTTTCATTAGATAATCTTTTTACACTGGGAAAGGATTCTTTAGCTGGAAAACGCTTTATAAAGGATCAAACATTTTGTTTGTATACCACATATAGCCTGGATCTTTGAAAACTTCCTGTCCGTAACTGCTTATACAAAATGATTCATGAAGCAAAGTGGTATTCACAAGTTATTATGTCCATTAATTTATATTTTTTCCTTTGTATGGGCATCTAAAGATTAGACTTATAGGTAGTGCTAAAATGCATTTTATTTTGTTTAGAAATCAAGATTGCAACGTACTTTAAAGAATATTCACATTCTGTATGGATTTCAAACTATTGTCACCGTAATGATGGTTTGAGTGTTTTGTGGGAGGAAGGTTGTATCTCAAGAGTACTGGTTTGGTTCAATACAATGCATGGACAAAAGATAAAGTAAGTTTTAAGGAGTTTTATGAAAAACAGTATTTTTTCCCAAGCATTAAAAACAGCATACGAAAACCTGTAGGGCTAAGTTCTTATCTAGGTTTTTTTTTACCCATTTTTAATGGAAGAAAAAAAAACTGGAGCGGAATACAAAAACATAGCGATTTTCTCCTTGAAAATGGTTTTGATACTGTCAAAATAAACTTTTCATTAGAAGATGAAAATGTCATTTTCTTCAACAGTTGTGTTTGGATTGAAGTCTGAAATTTCAGTTTTGTCAAGGAGGAAATTTTTCGTGAGGAGAAAAAAAAAAAAGCCATTTTGACTGACTATAATATATAATATATGCAGGATATATATAGGTACACATGCAGGAATACAGAGCCAGCACCTCCGCTGGTGTAAAACATCTAAGTGTCTCTGAAGTCACAACTTGCCTAACTAACATCAGCTGTGAATCTCACCTAAGAAAGAAATTTTTGCTTATCTCATATTCACCTCTCTGTGGAATGCTGGAGCCGGTTTCTGAACGACATGATTCTGACATAAAAGGCATAAACATAGTAGTACAGGGAACTAGAGCTAACCTTCTGAACACCAGAACGCATCAGTGGCAAGAAACAGAGGTATGGCTGTAATGTTACTTAATAACGTAGTCTTGAAAAACCACTGATGGAAAAGTCAAGCTTGTCTGTAAGAAGGCTACTAAAATTCTTTTCAGGTCTTCAGAAAAATTGTATTTGCAATGTAATTCTTCAAGACTACTTAAGACTAAGACCACTTAAAATGATAATGAATTTTTCAGATTAGAGCCTTCAATGTACTGGTTACTGACCAGTGTGGTAGTTTCATTTGAGTGAGCAATTCCACAGATGTGTTTTCTAGGTGGTACTTATTTTACTTCTAAAGCTTTCAACAAATATCTATATAAAAGATGCTTCTACAGCACAGTAATAGTAAACACGGTATTTTCAGGCAAGCACACCAAATTCAACTATGCTGATGACTCTGAATTTCCATGTTAATAAGAAAGCTCCCTGTTGATGTTTATTGGTACCCAAATTTGTAAAGCTGTACCTTAATGCGTTTTAGTATCTAACTGCACAGTTCTACATAGCAGCCTTTCAGAATTATACTGAACGATGCTGTTAAGCAGTACTACACAAGAAATGTAGTGAACAATATTTCAGAACCTAACTTGATTCATTTTAATTTTCTAGTTACATTGGAGAATATACTGTTTTGCCAAGCGCAACTCACACTTCTATACTTTACTTTCTTTGATATGCTCTGGGTTTTTTACAGTTGTTTTTAAAACTTCCATTAAAGTAAAGCGTATCCTTCTGTAAGGATTGCAGAATTTAAAGATGATGAGAGCCTCATCTGACAGGGAGCAGCTACTCTTGTTTTCCAGTGCTTTCTCCAGACTGTTTCACGTGATGGAAACTTACGATTTGTCTTAGAGAACTTTCACTATGATATATATGTTTAATTAAATGGAGGGGAAAAAAATCTGTGCTTATGAATATATAACTTCAGGTGGATGGAGTTGAACTGAATGTACGTAAAATTTGGATAGCTCCCCCACTAAGCTACCAGAAAATATATTTATCAATGCCTGATTTTTTTTATGCTGATCTTTATAAAGTACAACACTTGCTTCTACTGACGATTTGGTTCCAGAGAAGAAATTAATTGCGGATAAGGAAGTCCTTGCTACAACATTCAGAGGTGCACTTCTTGCACTTCTTTGAATTACCAAATTCAGAGCAATGTCACCGACTTCACTGGTTTTACAGAAGATTCTTGTGCTTCATCAAAGATCAGAATCAGGCCTTAAGATTTTTTGCCCTACAGACCTACATTCTTCATCTTTCCTGAGTTACAGAACCAGCTCTACTCTGTTGTGAAGCTCAAAAGTAGCAGTGATTCTCCTTCAATATCTAATTTGGTTATCTGAATCAAAAGTGGAGATACTTCAGGCAAGAAGTTATCAATGCCTCTATGGAGCATTTAGATATTGAAATCTTTGAAAAACTTCTGCTACACGTTGCTTAGAATAGTATAGGATGTAATTATGGGAATGACAGATCTCAGTGTTAAGCCCATTTTTTGTTCTGCTTTTGTGTGGAAAGGCAAACTGAAGACCAAACTGGCCTGTCTGAGGACTTCTGAATCCTCTTTTGTTATTTTGTTCTCTCAGATTTGAAACATCACTCCCTCTCCCTGCAAGGTGCCCAAGGCAGATGGCCATCCTTCCTGTCTGAATGGTGACGGGCTTTCTCCAGGCTGGCGAGAATGTTGTTCCATAGGACCATCCAGTCAAGGAGGACACGCGAAGGGACCTTCCACCATTCTCTTCTAAGACAAAGCTTAGCAAGCAACTACAACAGAATGCAAGTTTGGTCAATTTAAGAATTCAGCAGAGAGGCTTCTACTGTACCTAGCGGATCGGAACTTGAGCTCATGGTAACATTGCACAAAGCTGTGATAAATGAAAGTGATCGGCAAGGCTAATAAAACAATGCCACTAACCACACAAATTCCTCCAAGAATCCTTCCTGGTACAGTGATAGGACACATGTCACCATAACCAACTGTGGTCATCGAGATGATCACCCACCAACAAGCAGCAGGAATGCTGGCATAATCCTTATTCTTTGTTCCCAAGTCCAGCCCATTTTCAAGAAGCTGGGAAAGTGCGCTGAAAATTGCCATAGCAACACAGATAAAGACAAGGAGCATCACCATCTCTCTGTAACAACGCTTCAGAGTCAGACCAAGTGTTTGAAGGCCAATGAAATGACGAGCCAGTTTAATCACCCAAAAAATCCTCATCATTCTTAAGACCCTCAAGGTGACTCCAGCCCTCTGAAGCTGTGAATTTTCCCCTGTGAAAACTGTCATTAGAACAGAGATGTAGTAAGGAGTAATTGCCAGTAAATCAATGATGTTGAGAGGTCTTCTGACAAACTCACACTTGTTTTTGGAAACGATGAACCTCACAATGCACTCTGCAGTGAACCAGCCTATGCAGATAGCTTCAATTATCCTGTCAAAAGAAACAAAGTACAGTATTTATGTTCTGTGCACAAGCTTTAGTGGATGTTTGGTTTGTTCACAGATACCACCAAACTGACACTCAGACTTTCACAAACGACAAACAGAAAGCCACGCTATTCTTATCCTACGCGTGTAGCACCAGATTTCAGCAATTATCCCGAGGATCTAGTGAGGAGTTTAAAGTGATCATTGCTAAGAAAGATCTCACTCACTGATCATTTTCTTTGAATTATAGATTGCTACTCATCCTAATACTGGGCAAATATGCCTACAAAAACTGGAACCCTACAGGAAATGGTATGCCACCGATGCCAATGTGTAACGTTATCTACAACACTCTTTTTTTTTTTGATTTTTTTTTTGGTTGGTTGGGTTTTGGGGGCTAATTTTTCATTTGCTTTAAATCTGTGAGGCCTGATCCACTTGGGAATGCCAAGGACTGTGGATCAGTGAACTGGCTAGTTATGAACAGCAATGTATAGAACCAGACCGCTAAACTAAAATGGAAGTGAAGGTGGAGTAGGCAGAAATCAGCTTTTGCATTGGATAATTCATGCAAATGGGCTCTTCAGGAACCAACCTAAACCAGTCTGCCTGATTTGCATCCCAAACAAGGGCTTATCTAGAACTATATTCAGAACTTTATAGGTATTGCCACACTAAGTACAGATGGTATTTTATTTTTCATCATTGGGTACACGAAGTAATAAGGTTGTATCCTCCCATCTACCACTGTGTTCTACATTACTGAATTTTTTTCTTTTGTTTTAAATGTAACTCCACCTAAACTGCGTTGCAGCAAAAATGTCAAGGTAACCAAAGCAACAGGCAAGATCATCTTCGTGCCAAATACAAATAATGGCCTTAAGAAAAGAAATCCTGGAAGGTGATTTCAGGATGTTCTTAAATATTTTCAAGTCCCAGTGCAGTGAATGAGACATGAGAGTATCTCAACTTGAAACCAGTAGAACGTAGAAACAGAAGATGAAAATGTTGTTCTAAGATTATTTAATAACTGTTGTGCATGTAGTCTCAAATCTCACATCTGAAAATAACCCTTTTCTTAAGAATTCAGACTGTGCTCACTTGTTTAATACAGGAGGGAATGGAAGCTAATCTTTCCCTCTTTCCTTTGTTTATCTTTTTTCACCAACAGTTTGAGCAAAGAAAAAGCCAGTCACCAATGCCTTCTTATATCAACAGGTCTGAAACCAAACTGACGTGAGACTGGGGATTTGAAAATACTACATACAACCAGAGCTTTTTTTTGCTACTGCGGGGATCCTAACAAGGTAGTGTCTGTAGAAACGTAATGATTTCCAAGTAATAATCTGACTGTCATTTCAAACCTAAAATTTTACTTCCCCAACACATCTGCATAATTTTTACCAGTTCTGAAATCTATTGTTATTGTTAAGACAATGGCCTGTTAGAAAGACAATCTTCTTCTGTAACTGCTGTGATTATACTAATAGACTCTATAAACTAACTTTCATAAAAGTTTCATACACTAAAGTTTTATTTATTTTTTATTAATTTCATTTTATTCATTCACTTTAAGTTTTATGCTAAAAAATGGAGGAAACAGTGATGGTCAGTTGATGTAAAGTCGTAAGGTACACTGTAATTCCAGCCACAGCAAATTTAAATGAACATAAATTAATTACTTAAATAGTTATTCACGTAAAATCAGACCTTGTTTTTCTTGTTTAATGAATAACGAAGTTCTGTAAGCAAGTGGCCTTTCTTCATAAAGGGCTTATAAAACACTTGTTCATGTTAGCACCTTTTGATGGAAAGACCTGTGAATTTCAAAAATAGGTTGCTCTTACGAATTATGTGTTCTCTTAAAAATTAAGCTTATGAAAAAACTAGTGCTTCTTTTAATGACAGTGAGTGATAACTACCTCAGATGTAGATTTAATTTCTTTTAAAAAATGCTCAGATCATAATGTCTTCTAAACAGAAGTCGTGTACAGAATATATGGAAGTTATTGTATGAATGTGGATTATCGTTCCTTTATGTTGAAAAAAATCAAGAAAAAAATGTTAATGGGTAAGTTCTCTCAAATCCTTTTTACACATGATGAGGAAATACCTAAGACTTTCCCTAGTAAAATCAAACAGCAAGATCATGGTAAGGGACACACCGATAAAGTCTGAATGTACTTATACATTGGCGAGGTGAGATCTCATGTAATGATTAAAAGAACAATTGTATCTGGATAGAAAGTTGCAGCCAGGAATATTCAACAATTGCAACAGACTCTATTTCACTACATTTTATGAGATTTCTCTGGTAGTGCTGCCTGTATCCTGTGACATGGAGCATTTAAATCAAAAAGCAATTTGTAATTATACAATTTAAAGCTTTTTCACTCAGTATTTCCTCCTGATGCCCGGATGATGTTGGAAATGTGATTCCTCCATTTTGTCACAAATTAGGCAGGTTATCTCTGAGTCGAGCTTTAAGGAAGTTGGGTCCTGATCGTTGTGCTTCAGTAGAAGTTGTCTTTATGAATCAACATTGATTCAGTGGTCCAGTATAACTTTGGGGAACAGTTGTGCAAGTCAAAATCCATGAAATGTGATCAATCCATTGTTTTACTCTGGCAGTTCCTAGCACAAGAGATACTGTAACTCAGTTATGCTTCAGTAGGAAGGACTGAAGAACCCTTTTATTGTAGAACGGACTTGGAGAGAGCTAAGGAACATCACTGATGCAAAAATGACAAAGCAAGATCAAGACAGTGGGAGATGCATTACCGCCACTCTGTTATATATTGCACTTCCATTTCTCCATTCTACATCTATCCTTCGTTCTCATCAATTATACGCATCCTGGCTAGGGAGAAGATAACGAAGAAGGGTGTCCCTTATTTTTTTCTTTCCTCTCCTTACTTCTTAGCCATCGGTGAAACATTTTTCATTTTTCCCCCCTGTCCACTCCCTTTTGCCTATGTAGATGGATTACAGCAGTCCTGGTGAATCACATAGAAGTGCGTGCTTTGGTGAGAAAAGCTAGAAACCTCTAGCCTGTTGGGAAATCTGGAGTGCTACATACTACGTTTCCACTTTCAGCTCAAGTCTCTTTCCCCCTCTCCTTGTTGTGACTTATCTTTATAGCTAACCTTGTTAATGGATAAATAACATCTAATAAGGAAAGCAAATTTAACAGTTAGTCCTGAAGAGAACTTAACTGAGTATGAAGTTAAAGCCAAATAAAATGCATGCACTCAGAAGATTAAAGTTACTCTATCTTCTGTAATCAATTCTTAAAATATCTGCTGCATATTCACAGGACAGACTACCTTTTATTGCCTATTCCTGGAATAATGCTGTATTAAAATCTATAACTATATAATTAAATCATGAGCTTTATTTGGTAAAATGTAGTACCTACTTTATAAACTTCCATCGCAGTTTTTGGTTGTTTTTTTTTCCCCCATCAGTTCAGTTATAAAATAGCTGGTATTCAAAAAGGAGCAGGGAAATTAAAAACAAACTCATGAAGTGCTTCCTTGAAGATTCCCCACAAAATTTATAAATAATCAGAGAAAATACTAAGTCCTAATTTTTATTCAGTTACAGGTTTTCTCTGCTCAAACGTACTGTCCGTTGTCCCAGACCTAAGCACATCTAAGAGGGTTTTTCCTCCTAAAATTTTGAGCCTCTTGGTACTTAACAGTCCTTAACAAGCCTTTGTGAGCCTCGTTTCTACTGTAATCCCATCATTGTTCAATTTTCTGTTCCATCTGATAACTTCCTTTCAGAATAAGCTATTTTATCTACAAGGAGTTAAACCACTTCAGAAATTATTTTTTCAATCACTAACAAGACTAGCTTGTTATTACTAAAAAAATCATATTGCGAATGTCTTAGAATATTTCAACTTAGCATTATGCTTTGCCCCAGCATGCCAATTTGTATACTTTAAATATCCCCTGGTGAGTTGGTTGAAATCTAGCCAAAATATTTGTTAGTGGCACTATTATCTATTAAGCTTGTAAATAAAACATACACGTCAACGGGACACATGAGGAAAACAGATGATACGATTAAAGACAGTATATGACAGGATTAAAGTCTGTCAGCACTGATTTGTTAAATTGTTGCTAAAGCCTATTTCCATGTAAAGCACATTAAACCTGAAAAACATCCAAGCAGTAGCCAGAATGATCAAATTCCTGCTCAGGAAGACTCCTAGTCATTCCAGCAAATGTCTTTTTTTTTTTTTTCAATCCTTTTGAAATGAACAGGGTTTCTGTCTCACTACAAACTGTAGAGTAAGGGCCACAGAACAGCTAGTTTCCCTGCATTAAAAACCCTGCTGGCTTTTTTTCCATTCTGTCCCTGCTTTGGTAGCAATAATATGCCTGGATGCATTAAACTCCGATGCCTTATGTGGGAGGCTGTAATGACCCAGCACTCCCCAGGGAAGGGGAAATGCCTGTCACAGCTCTCAGGGGATACCCGGATATGAACATCTCGAGCCCTGGGGTCCTCAGCATCTTTTCCATATGCTTGGAACACGAGTGGCACCTAGCCCTGGTGAGTTCGTTAAGGTTCTCCTGTGGCCAGGCAGTCGTACACGTCTGTTCTTTGTATTATCTTTATTTTTCAAAAAGCTCATAAATTCATTAGAAGAATCCACGTCCATGTTTATAACTTAGGTCTGTAGTTCCATTCTTCACCTTCAGCCTACTGTTTCAACTTGGCAAAAATGCAGTCTTCAGGTTAGATCTTACCCAGGAAAGAAGTTCTTATTTTTTTTGAACAGATGTTGGATGTGAGCACTTGGGTGTTCTGAAATTCCACCACCATAAAGGAATAATGATTTTTGTGTGTCTAAAATTCAACATTTTAAGCTGTTGTTTTGCAGAGAGGAAAAAAAGCCTGCTGGCATCTGTTGAGAGATGCTGGTTGGATAAGTTACTGTGTTTATTTGCTTTTGCTTAAGAACACAGCAATCATACAGGCTTGATAAGCAAGTGATTCTTTCAATACAAATTTAATCGTGATTAGGAAGTGGAAAAGGGGCAACAGTCTCTCCTTTGTGCTAACAAGCTACTCGTATTTAGCATTAGAAAAATAGTTTAAATGCAGGCAGACAGAACTGTGCTGGCACTAGGTCGAGCAGCTTCAGATGACTTCCTATTACAGGCTTGAGAAGCTCTCCCCAAAAGATTATGCTTACGATCAGTGTATGGACGGGTCCCTGATCAGAGACTCGCAGTATGCATCTGTTGGCACAGTTCAGAGGAGAGCAAAGATGACTTGAAATTGCCAGAAGCAACAGAAGGGGGGACAGGTGTCCCTGCTGTCTGCTCCTAAACTGTGCAAATCTGATGCAAATCTTTAGCTCAAAGTGAAACGTGCCAAGGCAGGGAAGAGAGCAAAAATCTTTAAAATGCAAGAAATTTAATAACTCATCCCTCATCCTGAGAACGGACCTGGGGAAGGCAATCCCTCTGCAAATCAGGGAATTATATTGTCAGTGTCTGTAAGACCTGTGAAATTCAGAGGTCAGAGTCCCCATCCCTCTCTCCTGCAAAAGGCTTACTTAGGGAGTTCTCTGTTGCCCTCTAAAGGGTGTTACTCCGAAGGACCAGAAATAGCCGTAGGCTGTTCACCCTTGGAGAGTGTGGTCACCATGAAAAGTCATAACAAGGTAATGGTTTCTGAGAAGAGTTTGGTGGGCTCGATTCCTCTTCTGGTGAGGAGGTGTTCATATGAGAAAAATAAACACAGCTGGTATTAGCTGGCAGCTGCAGTAACCCTCACTGCAAACCTCATTAAAGAGGCTGATTTTGTAAATGACAGAGTTGGTGACCCCCTCGCTTCTAGCGCTGATGTCCAGGTAAGCTGGAGACACGCTGCTAGAGCTGTTTTCACTACAGCTGCCCAAAGCCGTTCCGGGGACGGCTGCCACAGTTCAGCCACAGAAATTACCCAGGTGGCACCTTTCTGAACTGTAACATAACCTCCAGGGAAGGACAGGGGGTTTTATTAGCAAGCATGTGAGAGACTAAAAATAACAAAGTTGCTGAATTTCATGAGGCAGTTCTCCCCTCTTCTCAAGCAGTGGCTTACGCTATCTAAATAGTCAGTTACATCCAAAATCTACAGCCTAAGGACTTCTAGATAAGCCCATGCAATTTTCATTTCTAAAACTTTTCAAAATATGTTCTTAGAATAATGTAGTCTTCATACTAGTAATTACACTGCCATGTGAGTCAAAACTCACTTGCATACGGCATTAATGTCACAATTTCTCTTGACCCCAAAAAATTAAATTATTGTATTATCATGTTACATAGCATTTCTTTATTTCGATAAGGAATCTTGGTTAATAAACAGAAGACAGATTTTGGCTTCAAACTTTTAAATGTATCAGAAACTAGTGGCCAGATTTTTTAAAGCCTTCTCACCCAAGATGGACAGTATTGCCAGAGTACGCAATCCCAGACACTCCTGTGTGATTTCTGTGGTCAGACCTTCAAATAAGCCACTTAGCTGATTAGGTTTTGAAAACCTAACTCATTTTAAATGAAATAACTACAAAGAAAAGAAAATATAAACAAATAAAGGGAAATAACGCCAGATGACAACTAGGCATGTTAGGTCAAATCCTATGGCATGTCTAAGGTAGTTGTAACTAAACTGGATCACTCACTCAAAAGCAACTGGAGCTCACACCTTTTTTTCCCAGATGTAACAGGCTTTTTAGTCATGGTGCAGCATATGCAATGAAGAAAGCAGTGGCTCCCATGAGAGAGCAAGGCCACCTCAGCAGGTGACCAGCTGCGGACAGAAAGGAACACGTTGGTATCTGTTCTCCATGCGTTCGCCATTAAATTGCTATCGGTTCCTGTGCGGTGAGAGCACATGGCGTAAGTCACACGTGAAGTGAAACAGCCTGTATGGGTGTTTATATGCGACAGACTTTTGCAAGAAGGTGGTTAGAAACCATTCAGCCACAGCTTTTACGTCTCTCTCTCTTTCTTTGTTGCAATTCCATGGAGTACTACAACCAGTACTGAAGAAACTCACCCTACCATTGATAGTGGTCCTTCTGGTTTTAAAAGCAGCCCTCGCTGCCCTGTGAGGCGCTTGGCTGCACTGTACCTTACAAGTATTTAGGACCTTATCCTTCAAACACTTGGCATACAATATGCAATCCTTCAGAAGAGTAAAATTATGTGTGTACATAATACACACATGTTCTTGAAGACAAAGGCACTATGAAAGAAAAATTACGCATCATACACCTTGTTCCTCTGCAAGTTCAACTCTTTCAGCAAGAGAAAAATTGTTATTGACTCCCACACCATGGAGACTTGAACAAAGATATGACCGATGCCATTAATGCTGTGGTAGCGTTGCATCTATTTTTCCCTGTCTGTTGGGGGTATCTGAGCAATTTGCTGCCTTACAAAAAGATCACCCAGAGCATCCACCCTTTGAAATAACCTTGCAAAGCTTAAGTAAGGCTATTTAACTGGAAGAACCTGTAAGAGCAACTTTTGACATATCTGAATCTAAGCAGGAATCAACAGCTGCTCAACCTGTATCTGCTTTCTTTTTGTTCATGCAATTAATTCTTTGGCTCAGCTACAGTGAGAAATACAGGTGTAGTTTTCCATTAAGCTAATGGAAACTATGAAAATACTTTCCAAGGAATTAATTTGGCTACTAAGATATAATATATCACATTCCAATTAACTCTATGGTAAAAGATGATGATTTCACAATGACAAGGCTGTGATTTCACTGTAGGGCCCCTTCAGCAGAGCAGAAGCTGGAAACTTTGTTGAATATCCTGTCTAAAAGAAGGGAGAAGCTAGCAAATATAAGAAATGTTTACTTCTTTCTTTATATGTCAGTTTTATTTATGGGAGAAATCCTGCCAGAGTGGTTTTGATTCTGTTCTCTAGGGAACAGGAGAGCAAGCGAGCAAGTGCAACAATACTTAAGTCAGCAGAGTTGCATCGATGTAACCCTAAGCTGAGGTCACAAAGGAGATGAAAAACGGTTTGTTCTTACTAGTAGTAAGGCTCGGGATTGAGCCTTATACCCCATGCCCTGGTTTCTGCAACTGTTTTGCAATCTTTAGTGTGCTTATACACGTTTTATCTAAAGGAAATGTAAACATGTTACATTCGTACACTGGGGCGCTTCTGTGATGCGTTTGCAAGAGCTTAATGCGCAGTCTGATCATCTCCTGTGTTCCCCACATAGAGAATCTGAGACGGAAAGAGGAGCGGGGGTAAGGCTGTTCCTACATACAAGATCTTGCAAGAGCAGAACCGTAACAGGCGCTGGATCTGCTCCAGCAGAAGGACCTGTATGAACACACGCAGACTACATACGGGATTGTGCTTTTCCCAAAGGAAAAGAGAAGGGAATTGCATTTTTTTAGGGTTTTATTTCCCTTTTTTCCCCCAGTCGTAAGGCCGTGTGATTTCCCGAGTGTTTGAACTTCTCTATGTGGGTAAGGAGTCCCGTGGCTCCTACAAGGGGGGACACAGGAGCTCCGAGATCCCGCACAGGCGGAGGCACCCTTACGGCGAGGAGCAGCCGTATTCCGATGGCAGCTGCTGCGCTCAGCCTGCCCCAGCCCCAGCCCCGAGCCTGCCCCAACCCCAGCCCCGACCCTGCCCGCCGGCCCCGGGCTGCCCGCAGCACGGCTGCTCCCTGCGCCCCCGGGGCGGCCGCCCTGCCCGCCGCCGGGCTCCGCGCCCGCGCCCCTCCCCGGCACACCGAGCCGCCGGGCGCCCGGCGGAGCCCGGGGGGAGCCGGAGCTGCAGGGCAGCGCCCGCTCCCCCGAGACGCCCCCACCGCCGCCCCCGGCTCCCCAGCTCAGGGCCGGAGTTGGAAGGCGATCTCCGCCGGCGGCGGCGGCTACAGCTACGGACCGTCAGGACGAGGGGCAGGACACACTGGACGGGACACACGGGGACCGGACAGCGGGAAAATAAAGGATCCTCCTACCCTGAGGGCTCCCTCACTGACTCTGCTGTGTACCTGCTCTGCTCCTCCACGCTGCGGTTCTCCGGCGCCCGCCACTCGGGCAGGGTGCTGGCGCACAGCACCACCATGGACACGATGACGAAGAGGATGGAGACGGTGGCCAGGACCTGGGCGGCCACGGAAGACGTGGGCTCCTCGAAAGTCCTCCTCATCCTCTCCAGCCACTTCCCGCCCTCGGCTCCCGGCGGCCGCCGGCCCTTGCCCTCGGGGCCGCCGCCCGCCTCCCCCGGCGGCTCCTCCGCCGCGTAGTAGGTGCAGGTCTCGGACATGCGGTCGTCGAGGCGGCGCTGGCAGCAGTAGTCGAGGTGGGAGCCCTCCAGCCCCCAGTAGATCATCTCGTTGTAGAAGGAGAGCTCGCACATGTGCGGCACGAAGCGCAGGTGGCCGTGCCGCACGTACAGCATGATGAAGCCGAAGGCCTCCGAGTGCCGGTCGAAGAAGTACTCGTTCCGCTCCCGGTCGTAGTCGTCGCACACCTCCAGCACGTCCTGCTCCGAGAGGCAGCCGTGCAGGCGGCTCACCCGCCGCAGCGGGAAATCCTTCAGCACCTCCCGGGAGAAGGAGTACCGGGTGCCCCCGACGTTCAACACCACCGAGGGGCCGCGGCCAAAGTTCATGGCTTGGGCGGGACGGAGGAGGGGAAGGGCGGGCAGGGCAGGGCGGCGAGGCGGGGGGCAGCGCGGGCGGCGGAGGCTGCCCCGGCTCCGGCTCCGCTCGCGCCGCTGGCGGCTCCCGCTTGGCGACGGGGCGGGGAGGGAGGGAAGGCGGGAGAGGCGCCGCTGCGGGCGCCCCAGCGGCCGCGCAGGCGACGGGGCGCGGCGGAGGCTGCGCGTCCCCCCGGCGATGCCGCTCGCAGGTGCGGCCGCGGCCTCAGCACCGGCGGGCGGGCGCCTCGGCGGGGCCCCGCCGGGGCGGGGGCGCGGCCGCGGGCATGGCGGGGCGGCGAAGCTCCGCGCCCGGCGCCGCTCCGCTCCGCTCCGCCGGTGCCGGCTGGCAGGCGAGCGGGAGGCGGCGCGGCGGCGGCGGGGAGGGGACACGCCCCCTTCCCCGCCCGCGCACATGGCGGAGCGGCGCGGAGCGGAGCGGAGCGCGGGGAGCTGTGGCGGGATCCCGCCGCCCCCGCCCCCTCGGGGACCCCTCCGGGCAGAGGGCTTCGGCTGCAGCGGGGGAGAGCCCGTCCTCGCCAGCCCCGCTGCCCGCCCCGCGAACTGGCACTTGGGCGAAGTTGTCCACCATCAAACCCAAGTAACGCTTTGGGGGCGTTCTTCCCCCCCAAAAAAAGCTGAGAGCGAAGCGTTTGCGCCCGACGCCGGTCGCTCCGTGTTGGAGGCAGCCGGCTGCCAGCGCCCCTCGCTCCCGTCTCGTTTGTCTCCCGCCGCCCTTCGTGCCGGGGCGGCGGCGGGCCGCAGCGGCCCGGCTTTCCTGCAGAACGCGGGTTTCTGTGGAAAGGACGTCCCCTCCACACCCCCCTGCACACCTGGATGGGGAGACACTTCTCTTTTTCCTCCTCACATAGTGTATGGACAGCAGGAAGAGTCAGGTGCCTTAGGCAGAGCCTTCTTCCCTTCTTCTACCACTTCAGTCTCCTGTCTGTCCTCCTGCAGCTTCCTACGTTCTTGTGTCCTACACCCATCTACAACATTAAAACATGCATCAGCTGGCACGACCCTGTCTGCTCTCTAAAGCCTTGATTACATTATGTACAGGGAGTTCTTCATTTCCACTACTGATTTTTTTTTTTTTTTTTTTTACCCTAATATGACAGTTCTCCAGGCTGAGGTATTTTCTAGGCTTATTTACATCTGGAGCATCATGGGGTAAAATCGCCCAAGATACAGCTCTCCCTTTCAGCGAGGTGCTTCCAGTTGCGAATGTGCCTCCAGTTGCCAGGAGAAAGGGCAGGTGAGTATAGCCTTTGAAAACTAATGCTGAAGATTCATCGCTCAAGCGCTGTGTCTGCAAAAGGACATTCAGGTTAAAACAATGTTTTACCATCCCTGTTCTTTGTCGCTCTAGACATATGTACTCGTCTTTATGGGTTGGGCTTGGGGTTTTGTTTTGTTCTTGTTGCTGCCATGTTACTTTCTCAGCTGAGATTTGTAAGGCACATTTCGGTGTATCAAAATAAATGGATAGTCATCTAATTGTGTAATAAAAATTATTGTTTTAAAGGAGAATGGGATTAAGCGCTACTATGTTTAACCTTGTTTGTCATCTTCTAAAAAATACTTCGAGAGAGATTCGAAGAAATGCCCGGGTTACCACGAAGAAAATTCTGCAAGCTCTGCTATGGTTGCTATACAGAATATCCACTAGAGGTCACAATTAGTCATTTTTCTCTGATCATTTACTGAGAAGACGAGAAACCCACCCGAACTCCAATTAGAAAATGTAGCGAAGTATACGCGCCAGCGTGTTGTTCCACAGTAAGGTCATTTTTGACCTCTCTGTAGTCATGCTGGTGTCTGTCTTCACTGAGCTGGAAAGGTTTTTGCTTCCAGCAGCTGCATTCAGTTAAGGTATCTTGGCTGCCTGTTAATTTTATAAGCAACAAACACTGTTTTAAACCTCTTCACCTTCCTTTGATGTGTATGCTTCTGTATTTCATTCTTTCAGGAACAATTACTAGAATATCTGTTAAAAAAAAAAAAAATAGCAAAGCCTGAGAGTGATGATGAGTTATCCAGGTGCTTCTGGCTTTGCAATTTGGCATGCTTCCTGCTCCGTATGTTTTAACCCCCTTCATTCCACGTAGGGAGCTTACAGAGGAAGAGAGGAGAGTACCAATAACATGGCCTGAAGACATGCATTTACTAACTGTATAGAAATATGGGTTGAAGTGTATGTTCTGGAAGTCATTTCAAGACAAACAAAGCTTTATGTGCTGTGTTGTGAAGCTGTGTGGCAGGACAGGTAAAGTGCTGGGCTGACGAGACTTTAAAGCACATCACTCGAAGCATTGTAGGTTGATTTGATGCCTATTTCTGGTTTTCAGGTTTTTTTTTTAAATATAGAACACAATAACTTCTTCCTTCAGAATAACATTGTCAAACTTTCAACGTAAGCAAAGCTAACCTGACAATAGCAATGCTTTTTCTTTTTTTACTCTGTAGTCTGGCATGTTCAAATTTAGTTATTTTTGTTATAATTGCTGACTTTCAGTTGAGGAGATTTGTTCTAGTAAGCTGGTGTCAATAGCTGTAAACACCACCTTCTCGCACCAGGAGCAGCAATTTATTGGGAACAAAACCTCAGACTTTAGACAGGATTTGTAATTTTCTAGTAAGTCTTCTGATTTTTGGCATTTTGAGATTGGCCACCCCACTGTAGTTGTGAAATAGCTGGTTTATAGTACGTTTGTGGTAATTCAGATTGTTTCATGGGAATTACTCAGAATTTACAAGTGTCAGTTCAGTGGTTGTCATGGTATATCTGTCTTATTTTCCAGGAAACTTTAGTGAGTGTAACCTTCTTTTGTTGGTGTTGAATTTCATGAGTGAAAGTCTCAAGGAATTTGAAAAATAGGATGGGGAGCCTGAAAGAGACAACACACTGAAGACTTTGTGTGACTGTAAGCAAAACACTGAGTAATATATTAAGAAAAAGACCTTTTTAAAGGCTATTGTGGGGAAAAAAGTATGTTTGAAAGTTCCAGCTGTCCTGATTTGAAAGATGGTACCTAATTAGTAAAAAACAAGTGAGCAAATAAATCCATTTAAATAGGTCAACATAGAAATTAGTAAAGAGTATTCAACCTACATGTTAAAGTATGAGGTGTAAAGTGAATCTTTAGAAGGACTGTGCTGGCTAATAATCTAAAATATAATAGAGACCTCTTGCAGGTAGTTGAGTTCAGGTGGTTGGGGGGTTGTTTTGGGTTTGGTTTGGGTTTTTATGACCTGGAGATACATCCTGGGATGTTGAATCAAAGCAATTACTCTTTTCCCGGTGTTACAGTTGTTATCCTTTGCTGCCCGGGAGGAACTTCACCGTTAATAGTCATTACGTAAAAATAGCTTTCTTTGTGTCAACACTTATTTTCATGGCTTGCACTGTGCTATTGCATCCTAGGGGTATTTAATGAACTTGAAATATTTTCTACAGTTTCCCAATCTTTCTGGCCCCGCGCTGAGACCATTGGTCTGTGTTTTGAGTGCAGCTCTATGTTTGTTTTTAGAAAAGAGATTCTTTACTTGCATGTTGTGTGTGAAGAAAGTGGTGTATTCTGATGGCAGGCATTTTTTTATAACTCGGGATGAGATTCTGTTCCTACTGAGGTAGCTACTGAGTGCTGTTGACTTCAGTGCAAGCAAAATTGGCTTTTGGTGGGGTGTCTTCTGTCAGGAATCTCTGTTATTTTTATGACCACAATACATAGGAACTCTAGCTGCGGGGCAGGTTGCCGTGATGATAGACTTGTACACACAGAACAAAAAGATCTTCCTGGCCAGGGAGTATACAGTATGTGACATGTAAAATTGGGGGGGGGGGGGGGGGGGGATGACACACCCCAATGCTTTTTGGTATTAAACATACTGCATTTGGCCGTATCTAATTACTTGAAGAGGCAATGCATAAAGACTAGAACAAATGCTTCAAAAGGTTCTGCATGCACAGATGGACTACAGTTTGCATTTATCTTTAGTTTAGGTCTTGGGGAAAAATGGTTTCAAACTGATGTTTTTTCTTTAATCAAACTTCTCTGCAGCAAAGCCCCTCTACTTCAGTGTGATTTGTGGGCTACGTAGAAACCTTCAGGAGATGAGCCTATTACCACATATAATTACCAAACAGTCTTATGACAGATGCAGTTTGGATTGTCAGTGGCACCTGACATAAGAGTACAAGTTCCCTTGTCACTGAGGCACTTATAAAAATCTGAATAATTTTGAATATGAATGTTTCTAAAAGTGGATGAATGACATTTAGTAGGGAGCTGGGTATTCACATATATATACATGTGCACAGAATACAATCTGTAGTTGACATTTATAATTAGACTAACTTATTTCATGAAACATGCTAACAATTTGGGAAATTTCGCTGTGAACAATTAATATTTGATACTGGAGACTCGATGTATTTGTAGGTCAGACTGCGAGCTTTTTTTTAATGTGAGAGACAACAGCCTTCTCTGTTGTCCTTTGCCTCTATATTGAGAAAATCCCAGCAAAAGTTCTTGTACCTGATGCTCGGCTAATTATTGAAGGCTATTAGATTTCAATGAGTAATGAATCAAATTAAGCCCTCTTGGACAGAGACGGGTACTAGGTGGGGTAAACCAGTTTGACATCCAGGCAGGCAGATACAAAGCACAAGGAGAAGGACATTGCTTGCCTGAGGAAGGTGATTAGAAGGAGACTTGCTAATGGGGAATTCAAAGGCATGACCGTATTCTCACAGGAGAGAACACAGGAATGTATTTTCACACCAGTGAGATCGTTTTCTAAATGCCTACCAAGGGGAAGGGATACTGTCTGCAGAGAAGATGCAGAGAAATACTGGGATTTGGAGAAGCCATGTGTGTGGGTGAATCCAAAGTATGCTCTTGGAAGAGGCAGAAAACCGGGCCAGATAAATGCATATAGACATTATTTTGTCATGATCTTAATTTTTTTTTTTTTGCATTAGCTAACACAAAGAGTTATTGTTGTGCTTTTTCGTAGGTGGTGGGTTTTTTTTTTTCCTCTTGCATCCTCAGCAAAGGCTATGAGCTCAGTTCACTTGCGTAAACATACGTGAGTTAGTGCACTTGAGATGCCCTCTATTTTCCCTATTCTCCACCTGCTGCTCCAGTAGGGCATGAGCCTTCTGTGTCCTGCCTGCCAGCCCTCGTGGATGTCCTGGATGCCATACAGGTGACACTTCATGCCTGTGTTTAGGTAACTGAATTGAGCCCTAGGCATCTGATATGCCTTGTTGAAGAACAGGACTGGAAACTTAGAAGTCGCGTTGGCTGGGACTCAGGGCAGGTGCCCTTATGAGTCACCCGTGGTCTTTGGGAAGGGAATTCAGACAGCTGGGACTCTGAAATCCAACTGCTGGGAATTTCTGCAGAGCCAGTGAAGGCAGCACACGTAGCCGTGCTTGCTTGCTTAGAGGAGGTGATAAGCCAGGAGGTCTAATTAGGTGAGATTTAATCACAGTGAGTTAGTGTCCCACAAGTAGGGTTTTACTGGATTTGTGGAAGAAATATTCCAAAGAGGAAATTTCTGGAAAAATCAGTTAATTTCTTTTATTTCTTAGTGAGAAATAGTATACTTTTCCATTTTATGTAGCTAAGCTCTCAGGGAAGGAGAGGACACTTAGAAGCTCTGTCTTGCTAGTGCGCTCCTCTAAGCTTCATACTTCAGAGAAAATAAATACGGCATTTTTTGAAAACCCTTTCACTTGTTTCCTGAGGAACAGGGGAAATAATTCCTTCTTAAATACTACTGCTCTTAAATGCTGCGTTGTTAACTACTGACCACTCGACTGTACTAAACTACAATAAATGATGCAGAACCAGGTCTCGTATAACACTTGAGTATACAAAATTCAGCACTTTGACCCCTTACGTACAGATTTTTATTTCTAAAAAGCATTATTCATCTTTTCAGTCTAATCCTACATGGTCTTCCAGAAGTCCCAGAAACTTTCCTGTTGACTATACTGGTTTATAAAAATGATCGAGCTTGCTAACTTAGATAAATGTTTGCATAACTATTTAAAAATGAAAGATGGTGCTCAGGTTCTTAAAATACTAAATCTGAAGTCAAATAATTATCCAGTTAAAATTAATAAACTAGTAGTGTCTTGTGTTCTGTTCGCAAAGAAATCCTTTGATTCTGGGTGAAAATGAGATCAGACCTCTCTCTTAAAAATCCCCTTTTCCTGAGCCTCTTGCCGTGCTCATATCCTTCCTCAGGACATAGACAGACCTGGTTCTGCAGTGCAACGAGGTGTTAAAACCTTTGCATTATCGGAGCTTCAGGGACAACTGAAGCATAGCTCCATTACCGTTACAGGGAAGCCAATGAAGCCGCTCCAGCCTGAGTTTACCACATAGGATGTTAAATGACAGCTTGCCTTTCATGGCTGTGCAAAAATAAGCTGAAGATCCCTCAGTACTTTCTGTAACTTATCTGCAATATATTGGAGAGGACTCTGGCTTCTAGCAAAAAGGTTATATTAAACTGGGTTGCATGTAAGCAATTGTATACAGGTCTCCCCAGGTGCCTACATAATCACTGTCAACATCTAAGCAAATTACATAGATGTTCTGAGTTCACTGCTGTACCACTGATGCAAGTTGGTATCTGCTTCCAGGAGCAGTAACTTCTCACCCCCTCCATCAAATGATTCCTTCCTAAATCACATGAGACTGGATTATGTCCCAGGATTGGAAGTTAAAGTGATCACACCACTATCTCCGTTTCACGGCTAGAAATGTCTCTCATAGCTAGAATGAGTCTGTCTTTCTCTGCCTTGATTTTACGAAGGTACAACGTTCTTCATGATGGTGTTTTTTCAACGATGACTTCAAGATGTAACCACTGATGGTTTGGATCAGGTACAAATACTTGCAAAAAAAAAAAATCTACCAGAATGATCCAGTAGATTGATCACCTCTTAGCAAAATACATAAGAATCTGGGTCTTGAGGTTAAACAACTACATGCAAAAATATTTTTCTTTCTTTCACACTGTAAAAATATACATTTGTGTGGAGTTTTTATGCTGTATTGTTCTGTGGTATAAGTCACTGCAGCTTCATTTTGTGCAATTACTGACTTCATGATTTTTTTTTTAACACTTTTCTTTGTATTTCAACACACTTTTTTTTTCTCCACTGGCAACATGCAGACCTGCCCCTACGTTTTAAGTCGAATGTCACTAAAGTCACAGTTCCTGAGTCACTTCTTGGAAAGCTGCAATATCTTCACTAATTGTTCTTTTCCTGCTAATTACAGGAGGGGAAGGTGGACTCCTCACACCCTCCTTGGGGAGGGAGGAGTGGGATTCAGAGGAGGAGCAGTTTGCCAGTGGTATTCCTCTATAATGTGTGTCAAATCCATAATGAAATTGCAGTTGAAAAAGATGTATTCCTTTGCCATCACGGGCTGTGTTAGAAAGTGCTGCTGGTGGGACTTTGCAGAGCTCGGAAACAGCTGTGTCATGCTGAAATGCAAATGGCAAGAGGGCCACCTGCATTGCTGTAGTGGCCACCGCCTCTCTGACTCAGCTACTGTTTTACCTGCAGGATGTAAAGCTAATCAACCAATGTTAGCAATTTAGACATCACCTAATTTCCCTGCTTCCCATTGCGATAAACTGTGGAACCAAACTGCTCAGGCTGGAGTGGCTTTGGCACCAAGTTAGGACTGACTCTAGCCTGGATATAGCAGAAAACCAAAATGTCACAATCTTGGTGACAAACCAGATCTTTCCTGGAAATGATGGCTAAGAAACAAATTGTTAATGTTGCCTGCAGAGCTATGCAAATTTATTCTGATAAAGATCTTTGGTAAATTTTCAGTATGACTGGGTATTTGCATGTTCAGCTGCCCAGGCAGGTTTATAGATGTGCCTTTCAATTGCAAGAGACGGAATAAAATAGGTTGCTCATTTCAGATTCTAAATCATGTTTTCCTTTGATCCATGGGAGTTTGTTTTTTGTTTTTTCTTTAACTGTGGCACAAACAAGGCAGGAGACATCATTAATCTTGAAATTGTAGTAATAAGAAATTTGTACATGTCTTTTTAGAAAAAGCTTAACATCATTTAATGAGACATACTGCACTGTGTTGCACTTCAATGAATATGATATTGCCCTGGTTCTCAAAGGTGGGAAATTATAGTAAAACCACAGAAGCTTGTTTCAGAAGGCTCCTACCCTTAGCAGAAAGTTTCTGCCCATAGATTGCAGCATTCTGGTATGCCACAGAGGCTGGAGGAGATTCTTTCTGTTTGGGGGTTTGGACTTTTTTTGTGTGTGTTGTGGTCTTATGATGAAAACTGCAGAACATGACCTTAAGATCATGTTGCTTCCTTAATTTTCTGAAGAGTATTGTTATCAGATCATCAACACATTTTTCCCTCAGCAGGTTTAAATGTGACTCTCTTTCTTCTCTCTTTTTTAGAAATTTCATCTGTTTAAACATTTGTGCTGGCAAACAGACTTCAAACGGAGAACAAGACATCTCATGTTTGCAGTGCCTTGTTTGTTTGATTTCTTTGCTCCTATAGTTATATCTTTAATTCTGAGATCTGTCTTTAATGCACGAATTTATATCACTGGTTTTCTGTATATTCTACCTAACACTTCGTGTAATTCACATATTAAAATTATTTCTTTTTTCAAAAGAGAAGAAAAATGGGAAAAGGAAGCATTAAAAAAAAAAAAAAACAAACAAAAAACCCCTCCAAACTCCAAGTACCGATTAAAACATAGGATTGAAATCCTGTACTTCTGTTTTCCAGGAGCTGTATTGAGACCCCTACTTTTGAGTGTCCTACTCAATGAGTCATAGGTTCATCCTCTCTTCTTAGCCCTAAGCATCTTGTCTCTCTCTCTTAAAAGAGGACGGTGAGGAGTTCCCCGCTCAGCCTGGAGAGTGTTTTGGAGGGCTGTGGTCACCTGTTCAAAGATGCGTACAATTGCTGTGGCCTGGGTCCCAGCAGAAATTAGGGATCTGTCAGAGCCTGGCACTCTTATTATTTCCAGAGTTTGTTTGGAAAATATTCCTTACAATCTCCTTGTCTCTCAAGTTCAATATTTCAGTGACTTCACAGAATGTGGAAAATACTCAGGCCCTGCAAAATACATAATCGTTTTGTCTACTCACACGTTTGATTTTTACAGTTTCTTCCATTTCTGCTGTCCTTGGAGGAGCAGTCCTTGAAAGCCAAGAGGAAGACAAGCTTGTAGAGCTGTCTTTCCTAACCCCATGCTTCTTGGCAGCTTTGTGGGAGGGAGCCTGTTGAAGTGTACCAGTATTCTTCCTCCCAGTGCGCCAGGGAGGTCTGGCAGACCAGTTACCAACCTGAAGCAGGCAGTTTCCCACCCCATACTGGGAGCGGAGCAGATAGATGCACAGTCTTCCTTTCATGGGGGTGGGCCTTAAAGATTTGATCTATTGCTGAATTTTGTAATCACATAACCGAGTTCTCTTGCTTTCCCCAAGACTGCAATTCCTGTGGATTAACTGAACGGTATCAATAGAGTTATTCTGAATTGATGGTGGTGTGAGCGAGCGTTAATTATGGCCCAGTATTTCTGAGTCTTTCTAGACAAATAAAATAATACATTTTCATTGCTATAATGGTGGTCTATCTAGTATTCCAGTATTCGCTGTATTTAAGGAATTGTAGGTAATAAATTCCATTGAAAGGAATCAGCATTGCAGAAATTGTGACCATTTAGGTCAACTGGCTCAAGACACAGATATTGTGAGTAAAAGAAGAATTATTTCTCATAGACAAATTGCTTGGTACAACTGTTTGCAGGCATTCAGATTCTTTGCCTGTTTTGTTGACATAAAAGCAATCCTCTCTGTCTCTTATAACCAGAGAAATAATTCCGTAGTAAAAAAAGAAAATAGCTCTTGGGTTCCTTAAACCTCACAGGACAAATTTCAGCCTAGCATGAAGTTTTACTGCCAAGTTATAAACCTTGGAACAGAGGCTGGTAATGGAAATAGCGATGGAAGAAAATTTTAAAGTTATGAATGGTGACATGATGGATTCTCTGCACCTCGAAGTTTTGCACTCTGAGGGGATTGCAAGACTGGTGTGTCTGAAGGAGCAGCGTTGCCTTTTGCTGTTCAGAACAGCAGACTCCAACAGAAAGTGAATACTTCGGTTTAACACACAATTCCAGAAAGATAGTGAAGAACTAGTTAGTTTTGTCCTCTCTGGTGGGAAATAATTTTGGTGAAACTGTAATGGGGTTTCCCGGTGTTTGTAGGAAACAGCTCATCCCTGAACAATGAAGTTTTTGTACTCTGCACTGTATTCAGAAACGTGTTTGAATTTCTTAAGAACTAATACAGCAGCAACTATTGTTTTCAGTTCGTGTGATACTTCCATCATAGAAATCTGTAGGTGAATAAGAAAGCTGCTCAGCAGCACAGTTTGTTCCATAAAAAAGGAGAGGCTTAAACTACAAGTTGATACCTTAAGTTTTACATTTTGATGTATAAGGAAAACCGTAAAAGGCTTGCTCAAAAATGACTGGTCACCTTGAAGTCACAATTGCTATTAAGCAGTGTACCTCTTCAAGTTTTAAAGGTACAACTAACATAAACTTAACATAGTCTATGCTTTATAGATTGTATTAAGCTTGCTAAAGAGCTATGGTAAAGTGCCAGATTAAGTAGTGTAAACTCCATGGCATCCAGATTCCACCCTATAGAAGACAATGCTATGCCCCTGCCCAAACACCTTCTCCTCCTGCTTCTCCCATCACAACAGATCACTATGCTATATTCAGTCAGTTGTTATTTTCTTTCCTAAGCAGAGAATGTTGATAGCCAAACACACAATGACTCATGTTCAGAAGAAAATATTTGTCAATCATAAATAACCTTCCTCATCCGAAAATGTTGGGCAACTACCAAAGAGGAGCCCAATCAAAACATGAAATCTTCTTAAAATATTCATTAAAAAATGTCATATTCTGAAAGGCTTGACAGTCACTATGGCTAGGATGTTTTTATTGCAACTTCCCCTTCCCTGTCACAGCGTACTATTTTTGCCTATTTTCATGGAGAAGTCTGTAGGGAACTATGTTATGAATAATTATTACAAGAACTTACACAGTACTCTCTGACACTGCAAAGTTGGAGGGCCTTCTACCTGTATTGTACATTATGTATCTTCCAGTTGATGTTCAAGAAAGCAGCTGGCATTTAGCAGCTGTTAGAACTGAGGCCTACCGTGATGGGTTTGGATGTTGACCAGTGCTTATTCGCAGACCCAGCCAGTCCTCAAAGGGATATAAGTCTTCATGTGGGAAGAAGACCAGAACTTCTGGAAGCAGATCTGAGAAGCATGCATTAGGAGGCCTCTTCTGTCGCAGGGTATATGTGATTTAGCAGCATGAACTGTGTTTACTTTCTCTCTGATGTCTTCTGGGCATTTTACGTACGCAGATGTTTGTACTTTGACCTGGCTGTTATTCTAGTGAAATTCAGGAACTGGCTTCAATGCAAATAGTGCTGAATAACTTGCTGCCTAGTTTTTGGGTTTTTTGGGTGTGTGTGGGGGTTTACTTCTCCCCCCTCCCCCCTTGCTGTTGATATGCATTAGTTTAAAAACTTTTACAGATCCCTAAAGGAGACGTAGCTGTAACAGTATGAAAGGGGGTTATTCCAGTATAGCTTATTCTTGTGTTTAGAGCAATAGGAAAACAAGCACACTGTATGCATGTGAGCCCAAGACTCATTCCTTCTTTCTATGGACCACGAAATATTTTCCAAGTTGTATGGCAGAGCCACTGGATCAAGGAATCTAGGTTATTTCAAAGAGCCTATTGTAAAAGACACTTCTTTGGTCATATTCTTCCTGAAGAGGAAGAATTTGTGTTTTTTCCCTAGCAGTTCTCCTCATTGCCAGTTCCCTAGTTCAGAATAGTTGGTTGGATAGCTTTGAGGAAGACAGGGGAATGGAAACATTCAGTTTTGGCTCTGTGTGCTTGTTAGTCTCAGCTCTATGCTGTACTGTTGTCTCCCAGTGGAGTTTCATAAGGAGAAGAGGGCTAATGCACCCTGCTTCTTTGTTTATATTGAAATATAAATAAGAACAACTTGTTTGTAGGCATATAAAATATTCCTTGGTATTCTAGACAATACTGTAGAATGTTAAGACTCAGATACTTGCACACTGTTCATCTCGGGTATACAGATTTTACAGGTTTACATCGCTAGCTGTAACCAAGACCCAAGCTGTAGAAGGGTCTAGTTTCAGAGGTTAAAGAATAGTGAGAGGCTCATCTGGTAATGGGCCTGAAGACTGTAGAGCCAAAAATCTTCAGTCTGTCAGGGAGAAGAGTAAAACTTGACAGACTGAGCATGGACATGACAGACCTATCAGACAGTAGAATTGACATCTGCCTTCCCTACAAAGAAGAGAAACTTAACTGCAATAGTGGGGAGATTTTTACTGAATATGGATGTTTCAGACACAGGTCATATGTTCAGGATGTTTTTGTTTGTGCCTATGTGGTACAAACAGCCAAATTTGGCACAAATTTGCATATTCTTCTGTCTATTTTGGCACAAACAGCCATTATTAAAGAACTTGCAGGATGTATCAGTTTGTATGTCATCCAAAGTTAGGCTCCTTGCTGTAGTCCTTTTAGGAAATATGTAAAATCTCCTGTTCCCTTGCATACAGGGGGAATACTCAGGGTATTCTGAGTGTGCAAGTGTTCACTGGGAAGAGGGTTTTCAAACTGTTTATTTCTTCTTGCCAGACATAACACATAGCTGATTTAAAGCAAACAAACAAACGAAAATCCAAACAACAACAACAAAAAATGCCAGCTTTGCAACTAGGGAGCCTCTCATTCTTACAATACTTCTTGTGTCATCACCTATTGCCCGGTCTGGTAACTCTACCTGCAGTAATCTGGCTACCTAATGGTACATTACCTGTTCTTAGGGAGGAGTGGCTGGAGAGCTGCCTGGTGGAAAAGGACCTGGGGCTGTTGGTCGACAGCCAGCTGAATATGAGCCAGCAGCGTGCCCAGGTGGCCAAGAAGGCCAGTAGCATCTTGGCTTGCATCAGGAACAGTGTGGCCAGCAGGACCATGGAAGTGATCGTCCCCCTGTACTGGGCACTGGTGAGGCTGCGCCTCGAGTACTGTGTTCAGTTTTGGGCCCCTCACTACAAGAAGGACATGGAGGTGCTGGAGCGTGTCCAGAGAAGGGCAACGAGGCTGGTGAAGGGTCTGGAGCACAAGTCATATAAGAGTCAGCTGAGGGAACTGGGGTTGCTTAGCCTGGAGAAGAGGAGGCTGAGGGGAGACCTTATCGCTCTCTACAACTACCTGAAAGGAGGTAGTAGCAAGGTGGGGGTCGGTCTCTTCTCCCAAGTACAAGCGACAGGACGAGAGGAAACGGCCTCAAGTTGTGCCAGGGCAGGTTTAGGATGGATATTGGGAAAAATTTCTTCACTGAAGGGGTGGTCAGGCATTGGAACAGGCTGCCCAGGGAAGTGGTTGAGTCTCCATCCCCGGAGGTATTCAAAAGATGGGTAGATGTGGTGTTTAGGGACATGGTTTAGTGGTGAACTTGGCAGTGCTAGGTTAATGGTTGGACTTGATGGTCTTAAAGGTCTTTTCCAGCCTAAACAATTCTATGATTCTATGATTCCACTCATCCTGAGAAAATACTTCATGCACTTCACTGACTTCAGCGAGGTATGTGATTGTCTCTAGGTAAAAGACTCGCTTAAAAGCGACTGCCAACACTTTTCAACATAACAGTATTACTACCGTTCTGCAGAGTGCTACCGTTCTTCCTCATCAGTACGCAGATTGGTTTTTGGAAGCAAGTCATCTAGTCACAAGCCTGTTAATCAGGCAGGCAAACTGACCTCCTGTGTGATACTGCCTGTTGTTAGAAATAAAGGTCACTTGAACACAAAGTTAAATTCACTGTGTGTAAGCAGGCACGATTTCCCTGATTTAAGAGGAAGGTGTGTGTGTATCCTACCACTGATAAACGTGTCCCTGAAATTCACCCAGCCATTTCAGAAATGAAGTTCCTCCTACCAAGAGAATAACAAGCAATCGTCACTGCACTGACCCGGAGACTTGCTACCTGCATAAATAAATTGTTCTGATTTTCAAAGCTAAAAGAAAAAGCAGTACTTGAGAATTTCAAGTCAAACGTGTAATGGAAACACAAGGCAGTGTTTAGAGGCACGGTGAGGGACTGAGGGTACCTTTGATCGATAAGTTGCGCTTTGGTGTTGCTTGCATGTAATCGTTCAATCCCCAGAAAAACTGAACTGAACAGATGCTGAGTCCTTGACTTAAATTAATTCTGCTCAGATGAATGTACTGTACTCTACTTAAATATGTGTCATTAAGCACCTTTGACAGCTTTTTAGCAGGTGTTTAGCACGGAAAATAGATCAGTTGAGAGAAAGGGAGAGATAAAGAGTAGATCCAGTGTGGTGTGTTTAATGTCTATCTAGTAGCATTGTGTTCAAGCCCAAAAGGGCTCCATTTAGGAGTGCTGCAGATGTATGCAACACTCCAGAGTCCTTCCAACTGCTCTGATTTGCAACATTGCTTATGTCAAAGATAACAAAGGTATATAACGGTCTCAGCTTAGTCCTACTGCAGTCAATCACAAAACTCTCTCTGACTTCAACAGAAACAAGATGTGAACCAAAGTCTTCTCTAAAACTGGCTAACAGAATGGGGTACAAAACTGAATCTTAGAGCTGTAGGCTTTTTCTCCATTAGGGTGTGAACTGCAAAATAAATTGGTAGCTATAACAAAAGCTCTAGATGGGCAAACTTTCTTTTATTTTTTTAATCTGGTTAGAAAATAAGATCTTTACTTGTTACTTTGTTACTAAGATTATTATCAAAAACTGTGAGAGTTGTGCCTGTGGAGTGGAAGAAATGCATTTCTTGCATATCTAGTCTTCAGTAGTAGATTAATAATAAATCCTACTTTATCATCCCTCCCTCCCTCTCTCCATCAAACCTATGGTATTATTTCCATTGCAATAGAATGGCTTTCATTAAAGCAAATTCAGTCAGAACAAGAAGACAGGTACATACAGGTCTGGATCTGACTTATTTTGCACAAAAAAAGTCCTTAATTCAATCGTATGATTTACAGGAAATGAAATTATGTATGGTGTCAAAGCAGTGCCATATGGTAGGCTATAGCATCTATCTATATAGTAGTATGATACTTATTGAAAAAACATTACCAAATATCCCATTTTCCTTACCCACTCAAATAATAACTTGTTGCCAGCCGTAAGCACCATTTTTCTCTGCACATTGATTTAGTGGTATTCTTACAACTTTAAGATTTGGATTGAACATCTAAATCTGCAGACTACTGCTAATTCAGCAATTAACTTTAAGCTATTGTTTAAATCATATTTAATGAAAATAGTGACATATTTAGCGAAGAGTCTCTTGAGAGATCTGACTCAGAGAGTCAATAAAAAAGCCAACATTATTTCTGATGCCAAGAGAAGATGATTTTCTCTTGTGAGAGGGTGGGGTTTTTTTCTGATTTATGAAGAAGTTTATACGGAAGCATCTATTACAGATTGCACCTAGCTTCTCTTTCAGCAGGGGCAGCTAAAATTTCCTATCACTTATGATAACAAACATTGAATCTCATATTCCTGTAAATGAAATTAAAAAAAAATATTATGCAATGTCTGTTACAAAATGGAAGTTATCTAAAGTTTTTATAAATGTAATCATGAGCATTGACATGGAAAAATGTTTTTCTTTGGCGACTAATTAAGTGGCAGCAATATGAATTCTGTTTCTGCTACAAATTCATTAATGAGGTTTTGCAAGCGATGGTGTGTCTTTGCATTAGTAGAAAAAAAAAAAGTGCATGTACTTTTAGCTGCCTGTAAGCCAGTCAGATCGATGTACAGCTGTGTTAGCTGGCATGTTTGTACACACTAGATGAAAGTGACTTTGTACAGACTACGTATTATTTTTGAGCCGCAGGACAAGTCCATGAACTACTGAAGTCCTCTGTGGCAGTGAATTACTCTGAGTCTAAGTAGGAGTTTAGGCTGATAAGAATGATCATTTGTAAAGTCCTTTGTATTTTTTTAACTCTTTGCATGGGTTATGTGCGTGCAGCCTGTTTATTCATTGTAGCAAAGTTTTACTAGCACGGGAGCCATGTTCCCTCGGTGTAAACTTATAAACTTGAACTGCTCAATATTTCCTGTGCTTCCAGATTACCCATGCCAAAAAGAAACTCTAGGCTCAGCCACCTTGAGTTAGGCAGGTCCTGTAAGTATTGCCCAAGGATGGGAAAGTCTAAATGCCTTTTCCTTTCTGTTGCATCAGCATGAGGGCGAGTCTATGAAGGCTCTACAAGGAGCTGAGCATCTTTTATTAAGGTTCAAGCAACATTCTTCTCCAATGCTTTTGTTGATTTCCGTAAGATGTTTCTACCTGTAAGATCCAGAAGTGTTTCATTCTTAAACACTCCTCTATCAATATATGTTACTGTAGACCGCTGAACTGTCAGCTAATTTAGGAAGAAGTTTTGTCTTCAGTACTGGTGTCTCTTGTGAGCAAGTTTATGGGGTTTTTGGGTTTTGGGGTTTTTTTTGTTTGTTTGTGTGTGGGGTTTTTTTGGGGGTTTTTTGTTTTGTTTTTAGATTCAGGCTTTTATTACCTAGAGAAGATGCTTGTCTGGAACCTTTGAAGGTAAGTTCTCTGGATATAAAACAGGATGCTGCACAACAGCTGGAAGGGTACTTCCCTTATTCTGCCACTTTCTGGGGTGATGAGCTTGTCAGAGCTTTTTGAAACTTTCATCTTGGCCCTGCAATAGTGGGAAAAGAGCATCGCTGGTGAGGAGGTTTTGTGTCTGCTGCAAGAATCCTTGAGGATTTGTCCTAAAACCTCTGAACTAATGTGAACAGCCAGAGTTCTGCCACTGGCAGAACACAACTTTTGGTCTCTGAAAAGCTATAGGGAATTAAAAATGAAAATTCAGGGATAAAATTCTCTGATAGCAGATTTCCATTCCCTTTGTCCAACCAATTCCAAACATGAGAAAGAAGCCTTAAATTTCCTATGAAAAGTGAAACTTTTTGTATTCTGCCTAATGAAAAGAAAGTATTTTGTAATTGTATTTTTTAAATACAGTAAGAAAATTGTGTAGCTCCAGTCAGTTTAATGGGTATTTAATAGATATGATTTAGATGCATCTGATGATGTAAAGTGAAAAAGCCAATAAAGAGGGTGTGGGCTGGACAAGCCAAGAGACACTGTATTGGTTATACTATGAAAGGTCCTCGGGCAGCCCTGCTCTCGGTGCCTCATCTCCATCTCCTTCAGTACTGCTGATCTAACTCACCGTAGGGGCAGGTGGTGAGGCTGGACCAGGGAACTGGTCTATGTTTTAACATGATCCTTTACACTCTATTCTTCTCTTCTTGGCTATTTTTGGAGGAATATGAGGAGGAATGATGGGCTGCTCAGGATGGCACAACAGAAAAAGCTGTGAAATGAAGTTCTTGGGTAATCTGTGTCTCTAACAGAAAAGATCTATTTTGCAACTTTAAGTTGCCACAGAAATGTGGTTTCTTTCGAACAACACAAGTAATCTCAGTCTGTAGCTGAATACATTTCATTTCCCAGGTTAAGACAAAGCTCTTATCTGTTGTTTTTTTTTTCTCAACAATGTTGTGGTTGAAACAAGTTTTCCATTATATTTAATCTAGACAAATGAAGATGTTTACATAACTTTAATTTTTCCCATTCTGTGCACTGAGATAGCACAGAAAATAAACTGTATCTAGGCTTTTGTATACATGATACCAAAGTAAAATGTACTGCCAGTCCTGCAACTCGGTACCCAACCACAGCTAGCTGTGCCCACTACCTCCCTCAGCTTGCAGCAGCGACTTTAAACTATGCAAATACAGCAGCATGACACCGTACAGTATCAGGCTGTGCTATCTGGGGCTATACGAACTGTGCTAGTGTGAATAACAAGGCCCAGTGATTCAGTAATAAGGTATATATACGTCATTCTTTATTTATCTGGTCTGTGATGCATGCCTTAGTCAGGCAACTGTAAATAAAGGGTGTTTTCCTACTATTTTCAGGCTGTCGACCTGAAAGGGCAGGCTGGAACCATGGGCTTTCCTGGGCTGCGCGCTCACATTTTTGAGAGGTGAATTCTGTATCTTCAGGAGCTGCCTGCCTTTTTCGTACGCCATGCCTTCAGATGATGGAAGCGAGAGTCTGTTTCTATCGAAATCCACTCTTTGCTGGATGAGGGTACATTGTAAGCTTCAAAGTGTGGGAAATTCCTCTAATGTCGCAGTGCAGACTTAAGCTGAGGAAAAGAGCTTGGAGGCATTTTGTTTAATTGATAATGACTGCGACAAGCCAACTATTTGAATTAACTGTTCTTTTGCCTTGAAAATTTAACCTGCTTCATTTACCAAGCAGTAAACCACCAGAGTAAAGATAACATGCTATTTAACTTCTAGCTATTTGCATTTAGGTCTCTGCTAAGGCAGTGTTGTTGTGCCTCTAGAAATAACCAGCTGGATAGAGCTGCTACTTCCCAAGGAGTTTCTGCAGACTTTCTTTTCAGCTCCCACAGATGTTCTTGTCAGGAGACAAAATAGAGGAAGATTTCCAGTTTTTCCTTTCAATGCATGAATGTGTTGCTGTTTATTAAAGAAGACTAAATGACTGCATCATATGCCAACTTCACATATTTCAGGAGTTTGGTACTCGGTTGCCTGTTTGACACAAAGTAGTCACTCAGGAAATTAAAAGTGCCCTAGAAGTAGAATAAATCTTAACCTAATAGTCCCAGCTTCACTTAAAAGGGGAACGGGAAGAGAGCATACGATCACTTGAAGCATCAGGGAAGCTCATCCTCCTGCTAATCAACATGTTTCCCTGCAGCTCAGGATGAAGTGAAATGTTGGCTTGGTAATGCTCAAGCTACGTGCACAAGAATCCAGGACACGAAACAAATAATAAATCATCACCTTCCTTGCAAGAAAATGATAAAAAGCATTTATCTCCCAAGGAAGAGTTCCACAGCAGGATCAATTTGTTTGTAAAGCGCATGGATTGTTTGTGATGGTGCGAACTTTGTATAAACACGGGGAAATGGCTTCGCGTTACATCAATATTGATGTTTTTTGAAGCATCCCTTCTCGGATGATTTGTAAGCATCTCCCTCAACGCTTCCTGGCTCCCAGACGAGCTCCTAGATTTATCTTTATCCTGTCGTAGGTGCTTTCTGCTGCCTGGTGCGAGCAAGCCGGCTTCTCCGGAGGGCGGGCGGCTGAGAAGGCCACCGTGCCCGGGGCGCCCCGCCGAAGCCGCCCGCTCGCCCCGCTGCACCCCGCTCCCGGCCGAACACAGGAGCCGCCAGCCGATCCCCAACAGGTGCTGCGCGCACACGCGAGCGCGAGGAACTTTCTCTGGGTCTTTGCTAGGAGTTTCCCAGGGGGAAGGGATCCCTCAGCCGCAGGGGACAAAGCGGCGCCCGGGGGAAAGGCAGCCACCCCGCAAACCCAGAGGGGCCGGAGAGGCGGCGGCAGAACAGCCACCCGCTCCTTCCGGGCGGCGCGGGGCTCCCGAGTTTCGGGACAAAGCGGCGGGAGCCCGCAAAACGTGGCGGGCTCCGGGGCAGGGCGGGCGGCCCCCGCCCTGAGGTAAGGCACCTCGCTCTGTCCCCGCGGGGCGCGGGCAGCTGGGCCGGGGGAGCCCCGCACCCTCGCCTCCCCCGGGGAGGCCCGGCCGCGGCCCCCGCCCCCGCTCGGGCCGCCCCACCTGCGGCCGGGCCTCCGACCCGCCCCGGGGCCGGTGCGCGGGGGAGATGGGGGGGAGCGGTGGGGGGCGGTTGTTTAACCCTTTCCCCGCCGGGCGGCTCCGGAAGCGGCCGAGGCGGCGGCGGCCCCGTGAGGCGCGGCGCTGTGTCCTGTGCCCGGGCGGGGAAGGGTGGCGCAGGGTGGGGGCGAGCGCGGGGCGGGGGGGCCGCGGGAGCCGCTCCCTCCTTGCCCAGCCCGGCCCGGCAGAGGCGGCGGGAGGAGGAGGAGGAGGAGGAGGAGGGCGCAGAGCGCAGACATGGCGGCCAACATGTACCGAGTGGGAGGTATGTGGGAACGGGGCAGCGCCTGCCCGGCGCCGGGGGGCCCCGCGCCCGGCAGCGGGGACGGGGCCTGGCCGAGGGGCCCCGCCGAGCCGCGGGCTGTGCGCGCCGCGCCGGGGCGAAGAGAGGCGCACCGGTCCCCTTCGCCTGCCGCGGCCAGCGCCATGGCTCTGAGCGGGGCGGCCAGGCCCGGGCGGGAGGCGGCAGCCGGTCCCGCCGAAGGGGCCGCCGGGCCCTCCGCGGAGCGGAGGGGGAGGACGCAGGTTCCTCCCCCGCCGGCCCTGTGCGCCGGGTGGGAGGCCGGCCCCCGCCGCCGAGGAGAAGGGCAGCGCCGCCCTCCGCGGGGAAGGGGGGAGCGGCGCCGCCGGCTTCCTGCCCCTTCGCCGCGGCGCGGTCCGAGCATGGCCTCCCTTCGTGCCTCGCCTCCTTCCCCGGCGGGCGGCGGAGGGGCCGACCGGCGGGCCGGTGCACCGCAGCCGGCTGGCCCGCCTGCGAGGCGAGCGAGGGGCGGCCTACCGGGGCCCTGCGCCCCCGGCCCGGGGGCCTGCCTCGGCCCAGCCCTGCCGCCGCTGCGGCCTGGCGGGGCCCGGGCGGCGTGGCGCGGGCGGCCGGCGCCCGCCCCGGGGGGCGCCCGGCGGCGCTTCCCTCCGTGCCGTTCCCCTGCCCCCGCTCCCTCCCGTTAACGGCGGAGTTTCATCTCCCCGGGGTAAACAACAAATCCGGCTGCGTAACCGGGGGATTTCTGTCAGCTTTTCTGCTTACCGACTGACACTTAGGCGGTAAAACACGGCAAGCGTTTCTTTTCCAGCCCCTCAGCTGTCGAAATAGGCACTGATAACTTTCCGCTGCCCTCCCTTGCGGAGGGAGCGTGGCAGCGTTCCTCGCGCTGTGGCTCAGGTGCACGGCGCAAGTGAGGTGTTCAGTACCTGGTGCTCACAAATGGCTTGTCTCCTCCTGCTCTCTCCTCAGCAGCCTGAGCTGAGAGCGAAGCTGCAAGGAAATGAGGGGTGATGGTAGGTTGAATCTCTTTCTGCTTCTCTTTTGAGAGATGCTGATCTATCCACAAATCGTCCATCTGCGTACTTCTTCATTAGGGCATTTAGATTGTAATCTCATCAGCCTTTACTGATGAAAGTAATCCTTCTTGGAGCAGGGCTGTTGAAATCTGGGTAGGGTTTGCTTCTTAGGTCATGAATTCTCAATTTTTTTTGTTGTAATCTTAATAAGCAATTGCGAACACTACCCAGAGATCATATTCTTTCTTTAGAGCTAAATGAGCTACCTGAGGCTCTGTTTCACTGTAACGTGGTGTTAGAGCACTGCAGAAGAGTTTTACACATTGTTATGGTCCCCCCGCCCAATTTTTTTAAATGAAGTTTGCAAGGTGCGTGGTGCAGAAGTCAAATATCAAATGTAAAGTGTGGTTAGCATTTGGCAGGTACTTTTTCATTTGATGAAAACAAGTTTTGAGAAAACTATAGAAGGAAATGCACTGCGTGTCAGTTCTTTATATGTTACATGGGAGCGGCTTTCAGGATATGAGTAAACTTCCATATACTCTATGAAAATATTTTTATGTTAATGATGCTGTAAGAGATTTTTGTCCTGGAAGAACCTCACTAACCTCATGACTACTACTGCTTGATATAGTTTGCACGTTACTGAACAGAGATGACAACAAAAGCAAGTATCCTAAAATGTCCATCACTCATTTGGACAGCTGTACTACAACAGCACCTAATAATAAATGTGAGGTAGCATATCTTACAGAAATATTTTTCTCCACAATATAGAAACTCACTAAAGTGCTCGATTCTTGAATCTTCCCTGATTGGTTGTGAGAAACCACCACTTTTATATCAAGATTTATGAAGCATGTGGATTACTGAACTACAATGTAAGCTCCAACACAAGGCATTTAGCTTTATTTCAGCATGATTGTTAAAGCACGTGTAGGGCAGTTATAACAAGAATTTAGGAACAAATTACGGTAAATCTCAGTAGAAATACCTCACTGTCTTGACATTTACTAAGAAATCTCAGCTTTTTAACAGCTTCTAGGTTTAGAAGAAAATTTTTGCACTAATAATGATAAGCTTTTATGTATTATGTTTTAGTATTTCAAGATCTTTCCTTTTTTCATTGCAGATTATGTTTATTTTGAAAATTCTTCCAGCAATCCATATCTCATTAGGAGAATTGAAGAACTTAACAAGGTACACAAGTATCTAAGATTCTTGCTTAACCGTTGACAACAGTCAGTGTGCTTTTCAAAAACTGAGAATTATTTCCATCCCATAAGATTTCTATTGTGGTAGAATTTTCTGGGTCTTTTGGGTTTGTGGGTTTTTTTTTACTTTCTTGAGATTTGCTATGTATTTTCTGTATGTTTCAGTTACTGAGATCTTGCTATGTGATATCCTGTAATTCTGCCCTGTTATCTAAGGAAACACCCAGTTGATCATTCCTGGTGAACAGTAGTGCTCTGCTGTAAAAATTCCCAAACGAATCCTATGACTGCTTGAGGAAATAAATGAATTTAATTCTCTCTATGGTGATGACACTGTGAATCCATCTGGAATGATAGTGATCGTGTAATGTGTCTGCTTTTGGATGTTTGTGTAAAGAGCTCGTAGGTATCAGTGAGACTTTGCAGTAATCAAATAACAGAATATGAGACTTCTGTGGCTGGTTATTGCTCTGCTTATTGGCAGCTGTGAATGAAGGATGGGCTTTTGAATAGAAATAGAGACTGTATTCTCTGTCTTTATCCTGAGTGTATTTTTATAAAAAATGGAGGCTTTTCAGAGTGTCATTTTGGGGAAAGCATGATTATTTTTCTTCATTCTTGTACTACTAAGAATGGTGTGGTGGTTTGTTTTTTTTTTTTTTTTTAGCATGGCATATTTTTACTATTCCATCAAGCAGTATTAAAACTTACAGATACATTATGTCAAAAGTTAATGATCAAAATGCCTATTGTGATATAAATAATAATAAAGTTTTTTTTTCCCTGTGATTAGAAAGTAAATTAAAAAATTGGTGACCTGCAAACAGTTTTATTAATGCAACATAACACTACTCCATAGCAGACATCAAACACATTATCTGTTAGTGCTGTCCAACACAACATCCACTGAACTTGTGCATGGCAAATCATTTTTGACTTTTATTGGAGAAGAATATTTTTTATTGACAGTAATTGAAGTGATTCCAATCATGTTCTGAATGTAATGTTTATTATCTTTAAACTGCATTGCTATAATTTAATCTTGCTTGTGTATGGTAGAGGAGAGTCATGTATTGATTTTTTTTTTTTTTAAGAGAGTTTCAAGGATATAGTCCAGATATCTTAATTGTGAATTATGTGCTTTCATGTGTTAAAGGTGTTGAGCAAACATGGAGATGCTACGCAAATGTGTAATGAAATGCTCTGGTTATCTTTTTACCACAGATAAGATGCTTTCTTTTTTTTTGGGTAAGAAACTTAATTAAAACATGCAGTGCCAGCTCTTGAGTTTTAAATAAGTAATTCAAGGTAATGAACTAATTTTGTACTTTTAATAAAAAGAAAGAGGGTACAGTTCTTCAAATATTAGTAGATTCTTTACATTATCAGGCTAAAGAACATGATCCCTGTAATGAGTCATGAAAACAACTATGAACTAAATAGCTTTTTTTATCTTATGAGCTGCAGTGAATTTTCAAATAAACCATGTTATATTAAATATGATGCCAAAAAAAATGCCAGAGTACTTTGAAATATACATTTCTGTCTAAAGCTGGCTTGCAAAGAAATGTTCACAAGCTTCTAATACTTCTTAAGGATACTTATGTTAACATGCTACTGGCATAACATCTCCAAACAGTTGAATAATATATAATTTTTTAGGACTAAATAATTATAATCAATACTGTTATCTGGTCTGAAATTGATACTGGCCTGTGTCAGGAAGTTTTTACTTACTTGAGTAATTCTGTTGATTTCAGCCTGACTGATCATGTGAGAACTACTAATATGAGAGAGAATTGCAAGCAGAGGGCATTTAATTTGTATTACTCAGTTGAGGAAGGATACATCCTGACTTGATTTATCTTTCTTTTGTAGACTGCCAATGGAAACGTGGAAGCAAAAGTGGTGTGTTTTTACAGGCGAAGAGATATTTCCAACAGCCTTATAATGCTTGCAGATAAGCATGCTAGTAAGTAGATTGTATAGGGCATTTTTTCTTTCTATCACAGCCTGTTCAGTTTCTGAAGCTACTTAAAATGGCATTTCTTTGGTATGTGGAATATATATTTATATCAGGCGCTAATTAATATCCAGTTAGATGCCTTATCTGATGCTGGCCCTGCTCCTAGTAGTTGCTTCCAGGACTTAAGTTAAGCTGTATTAAAGTGATTGAAAGTTTCCGTTTGAAAAAAAAGAATATATTTTTTCATCTGGAAGATACAGCTGTATTTCTTCTTTTATGTCAGAAGCAAATCTTGGGTGTAAGTCGATATAAGCTTAAGAGCATTTGTGAGGATTTTATTTGACTTTTTTGAGTTAGACATAAATGCGTATTGCTTACTGTAAAGAATGAAATGTATCATTGGAGACTGAAAATCACTGGAGATTGTGAAATAGCTCTTATGTGCATTTATGCTAAATGTAGATATTAATCAGTAAAATAATAGTAAGCATAATGTCTTTGGTTTTGCAGAAAAGCAACACGTAGTAATAGGGAAAAAGTCCCATTTTCATCATGAACTTAACTTTTCTTGGTAGCTGCCATTTGGTCTACAACTGAAATATGATATTTTTCTGTAACTTTGTAATTAAAAAATACAATTCTGTAGACAAAAACAGAACCTAAAAGACTGAGATGTTTGAGAAAATAGTTATTTGCAAAATATTGCACTCATGTTTATAAACAACTGAAGTGTTAAATATGTCAACATCCGGTAAATTTCTTGCCATATACTGTTAAATAACATGTTGATTGTAAACGATATTTGAGTTTTCAAAAATAATATATGAATAAGTGACATAGAGATTATAAATCTCTGTTCTCTAATTTATCGGATTGAATCTCTTTAAAGACATTACCTAATGCTACATTTTGCATGCAGATATATGTTGGAGTAATTAAGCGCATAAAAAAATACCTTACAATTTGTCTAAGGTCAAATTCTGATAATTTTATTCATACAAGTACTGTTAGTGAAGAGAAACAGCCCCCTTTTGGCTTTCATTTTATTCTTTCATTGGTCCTAGAGAAGTGGAGGTGATTTGAGTACACAGAGTGAAGTACTAGCTTGGTTTTTAAAGAAAGAAGATATATCTTGCTTATGTTCTAAGGGAATGATGTATTAAAATGTTTTTCTAATATAGTCGGGTATGCTTTATAATTATTGGTGACCTATTGCATGGTAGTCTGCCCCCACAATCATTACAGTCTTTTGAGTTCTTCCGTATTAAATATATAGAAACATAGAACTTTCAGTGAGCTTCACTAAGCTTTCCAGCACTTTTTTTTTGTTTTTCTTTTGTAATGGAGGGGGCAGGGAGGCATGAAAAGGATAACAATTTTACTGGAAATACAGTGTTTTTCATTTGATTTTTAAAACATGAATCTTGTAAATTTTTTTGGTTGGCTTATTTTTTGGAAGAGGGTATGTTAGTTCTGTGGGCATTGTTCAATTTGGAAAAGTGAATAAGATTTGTCGGTTTCCTTTGTGAGTTTTAGATTGCTGTTTTGTCAGCACTTTGATAATAAAGGACTTGTTGATGGTCTGTTGCTCTTCCACTATAGTATACTAGGGGTTTGTTGGTGTCAGTAGAAGTACCATGGAATCTTCCATCACGTTTTCTCTATTGAGATTCTCTTGCTGTTTTCTAGTGAGAAAATGGAAATGTAATTTCTAGCTGATTCAACAAGCATCTTTAGAATGCCTCTGTCTCACAGGTTGTAAATTTTCTAACCCAGCGTTCTTATGGATTAGATTTCTCTGTGGATGTTTTCTCTGCACATGATGTTTTCTTTCTGACCAATCTGTGGAATCTGTACAGCTAAGTTATCTTATGAGATATATGTTACAGTTACAGGGGACAGCACATAGTGAAGGATTGCTCGCCTGGATCTTCGTACAGCTCATACAACAGATGTAGTTAAATGTCAAATCAATTTAAATGTTTTGATTCTGGAATACCACAGTGTTCTGTTTAAAAATATGATGTATGTAAACAAAATATTTGTGTATTTATGAATTGAATGTTTTGGGAATGTTTCATATAGCTAAACATGTTGATGCTTCAACACTTCTACCTGGTTTGTTATAAAATAAATGCTAAAAGAAACTAGTTCCTTACAGAATGGAAATTCTAGTTCAGTCACTGGTTACTCCGCTGTATGTGTCTAGAGAAGTCTTTTTAAGTATAAGATCTGCTTGATCTTTTCTAATGACATTTTATATTGCTAGCAATTTTTTTTTTTCTTTATGATAGAGAAAACTGTCCCGAATAATGCACTTTTGAAGATTTTGGCAGGTGGGGATTGGGTTTTTCTGGGTGACGCTTCAATTTTTGAAGGTTGCATTTTGTGATGTAGGTATGGTCCCATTTAATAAGAGAAGAAAATAGCTTTGTAAGAATATATTTTGGAACTTCACGAACAAATTTTTGATAACTTGAAAAAGTTTCAAAACAATTTTAGAGAATGTTTGGGAAAAATGGAATGAAGTAGATCTGTGACACGATCACTGGTAAAGAGTCAATATACTGTTTGGGGGGAGGGGGGGAAGGGGACGGACGTTGTTTGGTTTTTAAGTTGTCTCCAAAAAAGTTTCAGGATATAAAAAGAAATTGGGGGGGGAATCAAGTTTTCCTTAGGCCGTTCTAAAATACTCGTGTACAAAGGGGTTCCCTTGATCTCAAAGCATCTGACACTAATCTGTGAGGAAATTACATTTCCTCCCTTTTTTTCTCTGGTGTTTCTGGTGAAAGTTAATTAACGAGCATTTTTATTTGTCTACCAGCATCGTGTATGATGTCACTCTAGGTCTGGGCATAGTTCTATAAGCTGACTGTAGCCACTGAAATCCAGGGGTTTGTAATGTTTTATGGGTCCTTGAAGACATGACATTTTTCCCCTTTTGATTTCTGGTATTATAAAACAGAGTTTATGATAAGGCTAATTTGAAAGCCAAAACAAAATACTGGCCAAGATCAGCTTCTTGATCCTGTGCAGCCTCCTGAACTGAGTAGGGGAGTTCTGTTGGAGTGTTAACACCCACTGGCTCTTAGGTTGTAGCCATTACCGTAGGGTCACTGCGAGGGGGTCATTCCTTTCTTCATGCGGCAGAGTAAGGCTTACTTTATGGGGAAAAGAAGGAAAAGAGATGAATAGAAGACAGCAGGCAGTACAAGAGCTATTGCAACAGATGACTGAAGTACATAAGCAAATGAACTTGGAGAGACGGGACAAAAACACTCAGCTCATTAAAACGGGTGAAGCAAACATAAAGGGGTGGCTTCGAGATGTTTTCTAACCAGCTGGTGTGATTGAATGGGAAATTGCCAACTGTAGCTGGATCTATAAAATTTAGATGATCCTTTATCTAAACTGGAGTTGATGTAAATATTTTAGGGCAAGGTTTTAGTAGCTGGGGAGGGGGGACTATACTGGCTCTCTGTACCAGCACTGGGTTTGGGTTACAGTGAAGGGCTCAACTTCTGTATTTCCTTCTTTTGGAATAGGTTTATGCACTGTTACTTTCTTGAAGCTGAGTAGGGTGGCCTTGAGTGCATGATGCTATTTTTTACAGTTCTTTACATTTTAATTTTTTTATCTGGTTATGTGCTGTCATGTAATCCTAAGTCTGAAGTCATTCTCTTATTGCAACTTCTGAAACAGCTTTTTGCCTAGTCAACCACCTAGAGAGGTTATAAAAAAAAAAATAATTCCTGTTGTCAGAGGCTTTTGTCTTCTGATTTATTAACAGAGCTTGCTTTGACTTAGGTGTGCTGAGCTCCTGACTAAATGCCCAGAATGTTTCTGGGTCTATGATAAAGCCCATGCACTATGTATTTTTTTCTCATTAACAAAATAGATGCTCTTGTGCATGAGACAGGAGTTAATTAAAAAAAAATCTGAGGCACGTTGGTTTCGGTGACCGAGAGATCAAAGCTAAAACTGAGATTTTTCTAGATTACAGAAGCTGTAGTCAAAATCTCCTTTTTTCAATCTCAATTGCTTTCTGTAGAGATCACTTACTGGCTTTACTTCTCATAGTTGCACTTTCTTTAGGACTTCTCTTAGCATTCAGCTCTTGAACAGTCAAGTTTCATGTCATATTGCTTTGCAAAATGGTGTTTCTGCTACAGAATTTTTGTACACGATAGATTTCTAGGAAGAAAGGAAGAGTCCTGCTAGTGGTCTAGTGATTTCTGTACTCAGTTCTGACCTTGGTATGTCACTGATGTATTGTGGTCAGAAACAAATCAAGTATTCTGTCTATACTTACATCTGTACTACAGATAAAGAAACTTTTATCTGTAAAGTAATTATCTTACTAGAAGTTCTTACTAAGGTTGGTGAAAAATATTTAATATACCAACACATTTTTATAGCTCCCATTAAAAGATCTCAAAGCGCCTTACAAATAATTAGCCTAAAACCTAAGAGTTTATTTTGTATATTAATGTCAAGAATGTTCCAACAGTCCTGGAAATGGTTTGATCTTACATAGCGGTTTTACTGTTGTTGAACTCTTACTTTTATGTAGAGATGCTTTGTATTTGTGGAAAAAATAACAATTATTTTGGATATTTTCAATCTACATTAGTATCATCATAATTGCCAAACATTCCAGATGCGTCCAAGAGAATGAAGCTGTTAATATTCCATCTGATTTTTGGAAAGCATTTTATTTCAGTAGAGCAGCAGGCTAGCAGGTAGCATAGAAGGTGGCAAGAAAATAAACTTAACTTGAGAAATATTGTTTAGTAAATTTAATAGTAATGCAGATTAGTCATTAATATTCCCAAAGATAGACAAAGCTGAAATGTGAATTCCTTTCATATGTCATCAGGTTTTTTAATATATGGTTGCTGTTGCATAGTGGTATTCTTAATACTCAATTCCAGGAAAAACACATGAGAGTTTTTCCTGCCCTCTTCAACAATTGAAGAAATACAGAAAGTTTCATTTTTCAGTATTTTTCTCAAGTGTGCATAGAACTAAACCAGGAATATGGCAAATCAGGTATTCAATCTGTAAGAAAAAAAATTACGTGTGTGTGGAGACCCTGGGGGTTCAGTAAAGAACTCCAGAGTAAAATGCCTAAAACCCTTTGTGTTGTTCAGTGTTCTTTTCTTTTAGTCACATATTTGACTCCAGACATTTATAACCTAGTATTACTGGGTTATTTTTGCCCGATCAGATGATAACCAAAAACTAACTTTTTTTTGTTTGTTTTTGTTGTGGTTCTTTTTCATCATAGTAGTTCTTGTACATCAAACTAAAAGGCTCTTATTTAGAAAGGATATAATGTTTCTTTAATCACAGTCCCTTTTTTAAAAAATCGCTTTAAGATGAGAGACTATTACTTAATTCAAATCATATAATGTTTTAGCATAAAAAGTGTCTTTTCACTGGAGATTTTATTTGAAACCTTAAATTGGCTTTTTTTTGGTTCCATTAGTTCCCTTGAATACCTATTGTCTTCACAGCCTATGTTTAGTTAAAAGCACCTTTGGTCAAATCAGTGTGAGAGACAAATGCTAATTCTTCCATTGCATATGATCCATTTTCTCCACCTTCATAATTTTAAATGTTTAAATAATTCATACTTTTTTTTTTTTATCGTGGTGAGTGCTTATATTGGTATATCCTCCATATAAGTTCCAGGGAATAAATTAAGATGGTTTATTCGCTCTACTAGTAGTGCTAGTAGAGATTGGCACCTATCCTACAGGAAAGGCTGCTCAGAGGCAGAGAGAGTTCTTAGTTACTCTTTCAAGGGAATTGAAGTTTAAAGAGCTGCCTGTTTAGCAGTGCTCTTTTGAATGAAAACATCACTGTATTGCATTGGTCTTGTTACGAATAAAACAGAAACAAAACTTTTGTTTTGTCTTATTTCTGGTCCCCTGAGTGCAAAAAAAAAAAAGAAGTCTTTAGAGCTCAAGAGTTCAGTTGATTTGTCTCTCTAACAGTATTGCGTAAGTGGCTCTTCCATGGAATTTAGTGGCTTTTGGAAGGTTTTCCCTTAGGTTATCGTTCGTGTTTTAATTGCACTAGGTGAGAAGGCCTTTTCCTTGCTTGCTGTTAAGAACAGCTCTCTTGATATTACCTTGGGATGAAGAATGCCATTTTTCTGGATGTTAGATAGAAGGGACAGAAACTAATGAGTAGAAAGGCAAAGATGGGAATCAAAGATAGGAGAATCTCTTGGAAAATTTATAAGGAAGAAGGCGGCTTGGCTGCCAGATATGCCTGAGGAGTGGGTGAGCAGACTTGTGTAACTGGTTCAGTGAGATACTGCCTTCCTAATCTCAAGGCTTCTGTAATTATAAACTAGTGTCTGTTTGCAGCTTAGTGTCGTGTGTGTGTGTCCGTCTGTCCCCCCGTGAGTACTGAAGAATTAGGACAAAATGATTTTTGACCTCACATATCTACACTCTTTTCTTTGAGGAAAAGACAAGTCTTTCAGAAGTCTCTGTCTGAGAGCAAGCCATCAGAAGACTCTTGGGTTTGCTTTGAAGTGGGGTGGGGATCAGAGACAAAACCAAATACAGTAAGCCAGGAAAGTTTAGGAGAATGTGTTCCAATGGCTGTTTTGCTCAAGACGGGAGTTTTACATGTTATACTTATTTGCAGTCAACTAATAGAGACATCTAAACTAAGCACTAGCAAATTCAAGTATGTTATGTTACTTCTGGGTATCCTGAAGTCTGTGATGTGGGTGAGACACAGCTGAGGGGGACCATTTAAGTATGATACAGATAAGGAATTCTTTAATCAGTGGCAGAGTAGCTTTTATGCTGAGGTATTTTTATATTATTGTAACTATCACTTTCGCTGAAAATGAGCTTGAAGAATAGCGGTTTTTTTGTGAGGAAGACATGAACTTTTTGATCTCCTGAGACAAGGGAACATGAAGTTTTCTTTAATTTACCCAAGGGAATGCCTTCAGTTGTAATTTATTTGGAGAGGGGGAAAAAAATTTCAGAACTCGCTGAAATAGAGAAGGCCTTGTCCAAAATTACACCCTTGTCACCAAGGAGAAACTTGTCTCAAGGCTCCCAATTATCCTTTTCAAGGGCACTTTGGGTAGTCTCATAAATTGTGTGTTTTGTTCATTTGATTTTTGCGCAAGAACTGCATACTTGTGAATTTTTTTTTCCCTCAACAGTAAAAGCAATAAAGAAGCAGTAACGAGGAGCTTTTTGCTTCTGACAATATCTGAGCCTTCTTTTTGTGAATGACATTTTAGAATTAGTAGTTAACTGTAGTGTATATTGTCTCATTAATAAGTTTACTGTCAGCTCTAAGTATCTTGTGGAATTATTAACTGCTGTGGCCGTTCAGACTCTTCCATTGGTGAAGAATGTCTTGTTATATTGTGAATGTTAATGATCTTCTCTTAATGGAGTGAATGGATTTCCAACTAAGTTCATAATTTTAGAAGTTCTTAGCTCTGATGGAAAACTTGCATAAATAAATTTTTTTCGCCTGAGTGTATGTGATCTGCATTTGGGTATGTAGGATTTTGCCCATATAAAAATATTGTCCACTCCATGCAATTAGTTTGTATAATGGCATCTGAATTTTTGCATGAACTAGAAAACTAGCTAGTAGCTGCTAGCTTCATCTTTTGGCCTCTTAAGAATAGATTTATAATTTTGGGTAGCCATACTAAGGTTTTTTTGTTAAATTCAAAAATCTTATTTTCTGAACATATAATTTAAAAGGCCTGAACTCATTGCTGCCAGTCTCTGTGAATGTTAAAACAAGCTCAAACCAAGATCTGGATTAAGTCTGTGAGTTTGCTGTGGAGAGTGGAAAGCTGCAAAATATCACTTCGTATTTATGCTTAAAAGTGTTTAATAGATATCTGAAATTCAGCTTTTATTTTTATTATTTAATTATTGAAATTATTTATTTAGTATGTTTCTGCAGTAGGGAGGGACTCAGTGGGGTACAAAAGAAGGTGGCACTTTTTTGAGCTCTACTCGAAAAATGAGTTCTTCACATTTGAGTTGTTGGAAGGAGATAGCATTCACAGAAAACTTCCAAGGCAATGTGCGTTCACTGTTTCCCTGGGTTCCTTAGGATTCATTTCCCAATGATAAAGTTTAAATACGTGCAACAGTATTACTGTACTTCGTGTTCTGTGTTTCTTTTGATTTGTGGAAAACATGTAACTGTCATCTCTCAGCTGCTAACTTTTTCTTGCCTCCTTAATGTTCGTTAGTTGTGCAGGCCAATGATCCTACACTGTTTTCTTGATAACCTCCAAAATAGTAGTAACATTTAAGTTGATATTATCGATCATAATTTTTTGTCTTACGAAGATAAATAGGATGTTTCACGCCTCCTAGATTTCCCTAGTTTCAGATGGTTCTACTTTTTTTTTTTCCTTGGCTTGTAATTTTAAGTGACTCTTCCCACTTTCTCCCCAGGGCACCCACACTGTACCAAAGCACCTGAGGCATAAATTTTAGTCTACAAAAACATTGCTAGGTTATCTCTATCTGTAAAGCTCCAATTAGAGATGCATTTTACATCTTCAAAGAGTTCTCTGATAGTCTAATTGAATCAGTAGTTTATATCATTTACAAATCTGAATGATGTAAACTCACTATTAATATAGAAAGACTTTTTTCCCATCATGCAGTGGCAGTTAAATGTATGAATCGGGGATCAGGCTTGGTGGTTTAAAGGCTTACCAGCAGTAATTCTTGAATGTCTGTATCATACATCAGAGTGAAGTCTGCAGTACTTGTCCTCCGTAATACTCTGCATGCCTGTAACTTCACACATGATGATACGGATGGAGCTTATTAGCTTGGGCAAAGCACTGTGTGAGAATGAATATAGTGCTTCCTACCCAAGCTGATTCATGCAGTGCTGAGTATATAGTGTGAGATATTATGGAAAAGGTAGAAGAGATGAGATTAATATGTAAAGTACTTCTGTGGTTTGTCTGTAAACTCTGTTAAATGTAGCCTACACAAATAACAGGGTATGGGCTCAGAGTTACTGTATGTGTTGAGTTTGACATGCCCCGAACTACATGGAGTATCAGAGTGGGTGGCTGGAATGGCTGTGCTATTTGGAGAGGTGAATTGTCTGTTTGATCAATACTTTTGTTTTTCCACTCAGCTACTGTTTGTAACCCTGTATGAACAAGGGAAGATTTGTAGCGTGAACCTGATTTTGATTCTGATTTTGATGTGCTACACAAGTGCTTCTGCAAGGATCCTTGCAGAGAGATGTTTCATACTAATGTAGAATACATCACTCCCATGAGCAAAAGTTTGAGTGGTAAAAAGTGCAATTTTTTTCAGTAGAAGCCTGTTCTACGTTATCAAATTCCTAAAAGACACTGGGGAGCAGTTCATTTTGACTGTCACCCACTGTCTGAATCCAAAACTTGTTTGCAGATTTATCATGGTACGTAAGATGTCTTATCTGTGCACATTGCGTAGTTGCTGGGCTATGCATACAGAACTATATATGCATACATCCAGAGGTTATGTAAGTACGTGTGCATTTTCTACTTCTGCAACAGGTTAAGCATCTGTCAAAAAAACAGCACAACTAAATTAGCAGTCTTCCCATTTTTGATATGCCGAGTGATTGGCTTAAATTTTCATTTGTCTGTTCTTGTTTCGGTGAAGGATTGTGACAGTGATATGCAATGCTGAAGAGAGTCATGTTTCAGTTTCCTGTATTAAAAGTGCAGCTTTGTTTTGGTTTAAACCAGTGCAGAAATTGTTAGTGTTGGCAGGGTCAGTGACCTATAACCTAGTCCTACAGGGTACTGTGGTCCTTTGCTATGTGACAGTTCCTTTAGGCCAGATCCTTTGACTGATGCTGCTGTCAGGAGTGAAATCCTGATGCTGTTATTCTCAGTAGGGCCTCAAGGGGCCAAGGACTCAGTTGCCAAGCATCAGACAAGAAAAAGGGCTTTGATATATGGCAGCTTTTATTTTTATTTTTGCCTTAAAAGGGTGACTAGCTTTCTATACTTTCATAATGTTTTTGCCTTTTTTTTTCTGTTTTTAATTTTTTTCTTAATAAGAGGTAAAAAAGCCAGAATCAGAATACTGAACATTCAACATGTATGAAGTGAATAAATTATAATTTTTGGTATTTTCCTTGATACTATAACAAACATGGTATACAAATTTGTTGCCTACAGAACAAAGTACTGAGAGTAGAAGAAAAACTTTATTAGTTTACTCAACCTTTATTTCCATTTATTTAAAAAAAAAAAAAAAGGCAAAAAGGGCATATGTATTAAAGATTTGACTAGTTAATGCAATGTGATGTTTATTCTTATGCTGTTTTGTTTGTTTTTTTCCCACCGGCAGCAGAATTAATAAATTAAAAGGCTTTAATAATTTGAAGTGATACATATATTCATATTTCTTTATACTTTTCTCAGTTCATATGTATAGTTCTTATTAATTAGAATCTTAAGATCTCTGTGCATGCAGCAAGGAAAAAATATAGACTGGAAGATGAATCTCTAGCATAGCTGAAGATGGAAAAAAAATGAACTTTTAAGTCTTACACAGACCATCAGAGTGAATGAACTCTTCCTGCTTGTTTCATCAGATCTATAAACAGAAAAGCTCTCTTACCGTGCAGGCGTTGAGCAGACATTATCTTGGATAACATTCTTCTTGTTTTAAAATCCTGCACATAGAGTTTTAATGTGTCTTGGTTAGGTTTACTCAAGAACAGGATATACAAATCCTTTTCTTTCTTTTTTTTTCTACTACTTCTTTCCTCCCTGCAAAAAAATCAAACAAAATTCAGCCCTTCTGGAAGGAGATACTGTAGAAGATAAATAATTCCTGTTTTATAAGCAGAATCATATGCCATTCTGAGTAGGGGTAGGAAAGTGCTTGTACAATCTGTGCCTTTTCGTCTCTGCCAACAAATTTTGAAAAGCTGTTCACCTGCTATTGAGGATGTGAATCGTATGTTAGAAAAGCAGTTTAGATCTCTGAAGCTTTGTGGTTGTCTTGTCACACAGTGAAAGAAAAAGCCGGTGTAGATCTTAAATGTGGACTCTGGGTTCTTACAGAAAACTGAAGAGATTTTTCATGTTCTTAGTTCTTGACATCTTTTTTAATATTATTTTTAAATATTTACACTGCATTTTGTTAAGGAGAGGCAATATGCAACTTGTTAACTAACTACATCAGGTACACCTGTTGCCTATTCTAAAGGAAAGACCATCTTGTTTTAACAAGATATTATGAGCAGGTCTGTATGGAAACGGTGAAAATCCAAGTGATGGGAAAAGTTGATAGCATCAGTCTCATGGAAATGGAAGATGCAGATCTCCCTTTTCTCAAAATCAGGTCTAGTAATTATTCACGCAGGTTACATGGCATTGTTGCAGATAGCTTTTGTATTTCTTGAGCCAGATGATAGATTTAAAAAATGATTTCTTGGGCAGCGTCAGATTCCCCATGTGCGCTTTTGCTCTGTGCGTGGTCTGCCAGCCTGGATTTGTGGGTAGAACTAGAACTTTCCACTTTCTTTCCCACCACAGCTCTAAATGTATTTACACTTTGGAAAAAGTACTAATTGGCTTCTGATTCAGCTGATGAGCTTGATACCAGTAATTGGACATTGAAAATATTAATCATATTGCAAATAGTTGTGTCTGTGGCACAATTTTGAGTCTGCTGCTTGCTGCTGCTAACGAGCTGCTTAAAGAAACACTGCGCAGGACTGTTGTTCCACACATGCTGCAACAGGTTGCTGCAGTTCATACGGGTATACACGTGACCAAACACATTTTGAGCCCTGTAACAGGGTATTTGCTCATTTGGAAGAGTTTGCATTTGAATAAGTGAGACAGAAACCAGGTAAGGGGGAGAGAGGGGAAAAATCTAGTTTAGATTTATGATACAGGATTGCCAGCTCTTTCATCATTGCCTGCACGTCATTGTTTTCATTCTTCTATGGGACACTTCTATTGTGTAGTGTTGTCATAAACTAGTTTGCAGTGCTGAATAACAGGGTTAAAAAACTAGTGTGCTTACTGTCACATTTAATTTGTTAGGTTATATTTATTAATGTAGCACATCATGATTCATACTACTTATGAAGTTAATCCTTCTCTGCCTTCCACCCACGAGCTCCTTGCTCTCAAGAATCTCCAAAGCCAGTTATCCAAAAAACCCAACCATCAAGTTTTGGAAGGTGGAGTTTTCTGGTAATGAAAACTGTGATAGTTTTAATGAAATATTTTTGCTACAGGCCTGTGATAAACATGAGATAGTTACCCAGTTGCTTATGATCAACTGTTGTCCTGGGAATTGTTGTTATTGTAACATGCTACTTGGAAGTACTCAAAAAAAACCCTTTTGCATGATTTTAGAAATAATTTTTATTATTGGAGAGTAGGTGTGGCATATTTGTTCTTAATGCTTGTGCAGTGTAATTTTTTTTTTTGTTTTGTGACCTCCTTTAGAAAAATAATGATGAGGCAGTGTGGGAGGATCACCTGTATAATCATCTAAGAAAACTGGATAACCCCTTAGAGGCCACATGTATATCTGTGCTATCCAATAGGAATTAAAAGTACACCTGTTCCCTGTAGACACAACCGATAAGTTGGGTTTTTTTTTCCCTACCTGCAGAATTGTTCAGATTCACACTTTCAATAGTAATATGCTATCTAAATGACTCATAATCCATGCAAACTGTGCGTTAGATTTCTAATCCTATCTGACAGTAACAGCAAATATCAAATTGATGTTACATATTCTAACAGCCATCTGAACATTGTACTAACAGATGTGATGTAAGTAAAGCTAATTAATTCAGCTTTGGTAAACACTTTCTCAGTCAAATTGACAGTATAACTGTGCATAGTCTAGCTCACAAAGTTGATTGAACTGCTTTACTACAGCACTAGGGGGTTGAGTATCACAACTAAGTTAGTACAACACAACATGTGGCAAGAAGCCTCACACAGCTGAGCCAATGGGCCAGCTGCTCACCTAAGAGAGCTCTTCATTCACAGTCTGAGTTGTTCAGATGGTTAGACTTACTGTTTATCTTTTGTACTCATTTTGGCAGTAAATAGATTTACTCCCTCTCCCCCAAAATCTGTATTTATAATTCTTACTGCTGTAGCATCTAACTGCCAAATGAGCACTTGATGTTTTTTGCCACAACCAGCTAAGCTTAAAAGAGACTTACGCACAGCCGTCTTTCCTTTGATGTGTGTGGTAAACTTGCTGCTGTTCAGCATTCTCAGCTTCTTATCTGTAGGTTTTAAAATACGTTGGTGATACCTATGATGTATATAGGTTTTGGGCTGAGTATAGAAGAAAAAGATATACAGGAAAGGAAAAAAGTTTAGAAACTGTTCTGAAAGTAAGGCTTAGTGGCATTCTTTGAACTGAAATCTACATGGATCTAATACAATTTTGAAGGTATTTTAAGAAACTTTGTGAAACTGCTGTAACTCCACAAATTGTGGTAGTGATTTAAATCTCTCCATCTAAGCTTGCATAAGCTGGATGCAGCTGAGCTGAGATGTGGTTTCAAAATTGGAAGCAATTAAGTTTAAGAGGTAGAAGGTTAATGCAACTCAGGTTTTGGTTACACTGCTGATTTAATTCAGCATCAGTCTGTGCTGCTCTTGAGAGGAGTGGTCTTGGTTTTTCCCATTATGTCTTCCCAGTTTAAGTCTTATGTCTGCCTTTTTTGTTTTTTTTTTTTTTTTTTGTGCCAGCGCTAGCGTTTTTGGTAGGCACACCAGGCCAAGGAATTGGAATTGGTCTGGATTAAGGGACAACTAGGTGAATAAAAAACCTTAATTGTATGGTCTGAGTCAGGGGGGTGGTGATTAAGGGTTCATGCTGTGTGTGGAGATGGGATGTGTCTTTATCAGTGACTGGAACAGGCAATGTGGTGCACTCTCATCATGTTCACAGGTGACACCACACTGAGGGGGGATGACCAGGTGATACGCTTGAGGGAAGGGCGGGTAGTCAGGGATTCCTAGAAAGCAGGAGGAATGGTCTGTTGAGAACCTGAAGATATTCAGCAGGGACAAATGCCAAGTCGTGCACCTGGGAAGGAAGAGCCCCTGGCAGGGATACAGGCTGAGGACAGAGGGGCTGGGGGAGCAGCTCTGCAGGAATGGGCCTGGGGGTGCTGGCAGACAGCAACTCCCTAGCAATGAAGTTGGCCAACAGCATCCTGGACTGTATCACCAGGTGTATAGCCAGTAGATCAAGGCAAGTGATTATCCCCCCTGATTATTCAGCACTTGTTGCATCACATCTAGGTACCTCATCCAGTTTTAGGCCCCTGATACAGGAAAGTTGCTGATAAATTGGAGCAAGTTCAGCAGAGGCCACCATGACGGGCGCTTGCCCCTCTAGGAAAGGCAGTGGGAATTGAGCCTGTTTAGTTTGGAGAAGAGGTGGACTCCCAGTGCCTCTGGGGAGGTTACAGAGAAGACAGAGTTGGACTTCTTTGCAGTGACTAAATTGGAACAGGAGTGATTCAGATTAGATATAAGGAGAAGCTTTTTCACTGTGATTGGGTTGCTGGAGAGGTTGTGTGGTCTCTGTCCTCAGAGATCTTCAAGACCCAACTGCATAAAATGCTGAGTAACCTGGGCTGACCTCGCAGCTGAGCCTGTGGAGGAGTTTGTACTAGAGACCTCCTGAGGCCCCTTCCAGCCTGAATTACTCTGTTTCCATGGATCTGTGATCCAGCCAACCTCTAGCTGAAAATAACACTGTCAGCGGTTTGGTGGCAATAGAGGGAGAACTTTCTTTTTCCTTTTAAAACTGAGGATTTACTCCCTCTCCCTGAAAACAGCCTTCAGTGTGAAATTAATCTCTCTTACTTTCTGTTGCAGTAGATGTGGGGAGCACCTGATGGGTTATTTTGACTTAGTTAAGGAAGAGTAATATATTGGAAGAATTTAACTTGTTTGCTAGCTGATGGTTAACTATAGAGTGGTTTGAGTCACATTTAAACCTTCAAGTGTCTTTTAGGATTTTTTTTTTTTAGTTATTTTTAAACCATTTTCTATTAAATGGGTGTATTGTGTTTCTAGAGACTTGCCCTCTGTTTATTTTGATTTTAGTTGTAAAAACAAGCAGTTCTTCCTAGTGGCAAGCTTGAATCATCACATAACTATAAACAAAGACACTGCATACAAAGTTTAGGTGGCATAGACAGTTGTCTTTTCTCATGCTCACTAACAGCACCATTTTCTAACAGTGAATCCCACAAATTAAATGGAAGAGGAAAAAAAAGAGAGTTCACGTTTTTAAAAGTGGTGGTGGATATGTAAAATGAGTGAGGGTTGTAGTTTTTTTCTGGTATCCGTTGCTTGATTGAGTCCGTTAAGTCTTACTTACTTCAGGGGGAAAAAGGGAAAGGGTAAATCTGCAGCACTGCCGCTGAAAGTATCACAAGATCACTCTGGCTTTCAGGATCAAAGTAAGTATTTACAATTGCTGATTAGAAAGCCCATGTATAATAAATAGACCTAAAGCTTTAAAACCTCACTGGAGATGCCTGTTTTTGCTCTCCAGGATTTTTCCTTTAAATAATGAAATATTTCTTGTAAACCAGGAAAAGTACTACAGAACAGCATTATTTTAAACTTCGCCCAAGGCCTAAAGGGGATTGTGTCATTTTCAAAAACTGATTGTATTCATCTTTGTGGTCATACCTAAGACTTTCAAAATATTTTTAAGCTGAACAATTTTAAATCGAATTTTGTTTTCTCTCTAATCTTGGAACAATGAGGCCTGTGTATGTCATCACCATATTGCTCCATTAAAATATTCGCTCACTCTGAGCCATTGCTTTATCTTCCTGAGTGCTGCAAATGTGCTTAGCTTAGTGCTACTTCATGATTTCCTATAGGTACCTTCCATTTCACTCCTTTTGACAGGAATAATCTCTCCTTGGATGGCAAATTAAATTTCACATCTGCTGCAAATCTGAGTCAAAGAGGTGAAGAGATCGCTAAAAGTACTTGAAGTTCTTCACCGCTTTTCTTCTAATAGGTGTTAACGCCTGATCTGTGCAAAAACCTGGTTCCAAAGCAGCTATCTAAAGGTTTGCTCAGATGCAGAATTCTTTGTATTGCTATTAAGCAAATTTAATTTTCTCACTTCTTTATGCTATCCAGTGTTTCCTTCCCTGGTACAGGTTTGTGTTACTGCTGGGGCAAACTATTACTTGTTTTACTAAATGGTGATCCTACTGTTAGCATTGTTTTTATATTAGAACGCTGAAGAAGAAAATTCTAAAATTATCCTGATGATAAATTATATTGTGTTAAGAGTGGAACTGTTCTGGCCATGGTTTGTTCTACTTACTGAGCTTGTCAGAGTAAAACATGTATGTTTTATTTCTAAAACTACAACAGAAAAAGTTACATTCTTTCATGTTTGGGTTTGGAGTGTTTTAAGAGATGTGTCTAAGAGACATTTAATTTCAGCTTCAGGCTCTTGGATCAACACTTTCTTGGCTTATGTAAGATTAGTACAGTAAATATATGATTAAAGTCTTTGTTTTTTAAAAAATTATTTTTTAGTTTAAATTCTTACTCTGAAGGAGTTATTAAGACACTTGAGCATAGGCGTCTAAAGGCATTTTAAACTCTCTGGAATATTGTCTCTGGCTCCCTGCAGCTGCTTTAAAATGGCACATACTCTCCTGTGTTTTGTGCCATATTTGCAGTCAGATGTTTTGAATATGTCAATCTGAAATGGCCCCAGACACCTGTGTTTGGATGCCTAAATTGCTTTCTAGCTGACTGCTTTTTGTCAGCTGTTTTCAGATGGTTGTAACACAGGATTACCTTGGTTTGATATTTTTCAGGAAGGAGAGAGGAAATAAATAGCCAACTGAGAACTTTGGACCTGTAGAATACTACAAGCAGTATGTTTATTAAAAAACAAAACACCCACCCCACCCCCCACCCCCCCCAAAAAAAAAACCAATAAAGCAACCACTGGCATGTCTTGGTATTTTAAGAAGAAATATTAATGCTTGAACTTTGAAATGCAAATGTAGCTTGTAACAGTCAGTTGCTGTAATACAGTTGGACCTATTGATTGCTTGAAATATAAACTTTTTAACATTAATTTCTGTTTTTTTCTTTAATTATTTGCATAATTAAAAAAATGTTTTGCCTTTGCATGGATTTTTTTTTTTAAAGCTTTATTTATTGTTAGTATTATAGATGCCAGAATAATTCTGAACTGAGTTGTGGTCTGACTTGAACCTGTACATGTGTCGGGTGAGGCTGTGGGGTGTCAGGTGAGATCGGGGGAGTGTCTTGTTTTCATTTTTGTTTTTCTTATTCTATTTCTCCACAAAACATGCCAAAACAAGGAAGGTGACTTCGGGGGTCTACAGCAAGATAGACTTAAAGTGTATGGAATTGGGTTGGAAGAAATTGGTTCTATCAGAGTGTATTGTTTATCACTTTTGTGGAAAGAACTATTAGAAGCAGAATGAGCTACACACAGGCATGATTAAAAAAATAAAATAATAAAGTGTTGTATTTGGAGAGAACTGCGGTTGCCATGAGGATACAGGCAGGCTTCATTTTGAGATAGTGTCTGTAGGTTGTTTGTAAAAATGGTTATTGTTGGAAGAGTGGATGAGGTGATCTGTTGTAGGTAGTTATGTGAAATATTATCTGATGCTGAGGTTTCGTTCTTTAATTTCTGAGACATATTTTATAAAGTACACTTGGATTTTGCAGCTGATGGATAATTCAGCAGGTAGAAAATTGCCCAATCTGAGAGAAATTATTAAAGTGTCTGTATTTTTGCGTACAGAGACTTTTTGTCCTTTCTGGGAATCTAGAGGAAGTATAGATGCAAGTCCCACATGTCCCAAGAATCCACTAGGAAGGCATATTTCGGCCATAAAGATCCCAGGGTAGCCATTTTGGAGAGTCTGTCATCCTATGACATGTTAGCAACTGTTCTGAACATTGCTCTTTAACTCTGTATGTGACGCTTTCTAGTAGCTGCTTCTATTTCTTCCTTTATGTTCCCAGTTTGTAGTTGGTTTAAATCTTTAAAGGGGAATGATTGCTTTGGTTTTATCATATATGAGGTAATACTAGAGAATTTCAGATTAGTGTAACTATAAAAGATAGTTTTCAACTGAAAACATCCTTCAAAAAGATCTAAATAATTTACAATTTGCTGTTATAGATGCAGTCTCCTAGGTTAGATAGTGCTGTCTTGCTTGAAATAGAAATAATTTTAAATCTTATTTAAATATGAAAATAAACTGTATTTGTTGTACCTAATAAGGTTAACATAATGGAAGGCAGTAAGCTTTTTCAGTTTTCTTAGACTGCGATTTGGCAGTCTTAGACTGCAATTGTGTTTTAGTAAATTTCTGTTCATAGAACATATGCTTTTCCCCAGGACTTCTGTAAAAGTTTTAGTAATACCAATATCAGCAACAGAAAATCTTGCTTGCTGACCAGTTCTGGTTTAGAAGCACCCCCAGAGAAAAAAACAGATGAAAGAAGATGAAAAAAGAATGAGTAATGTTGTCAGGATTGTTCTTACAGCTATGTGAAAGACATCAACGCGTAGTACAGTAGGAGAGGAGCGTAATTTTTTAAAGAGTTTAAGTAGAAGGTATAGAATTCAAAATACTTAATATTCTGTCAAGTTACATAAACTGTAGTCTTGTTAATCTCATCTTTTCTTTGAAACACTAAGGGAGGTTGCTAAGGGGGTGGGGGAATGTCAAGTGAAATGGCTGCAATGGTGTTATGCAACAGAGTTAATTTCGACCTACGCTCTGCTTCTCTGCAGAAGAAGTTGAAGAAGAGTCTGAAACTACAATTGAGGTTGACTTGACTGATAAACAGAAACATCAGTTGAAGCACAGAGAGCTCTTCCTTTCTCGCCAGTATGAGTCCCTTCCGGCAACGCATATCAGGTAAGAAAAAGTAAATATAATTTATCTGTGTGTTCTGTTGAGGTGGATTGCCTTCCAGTAGCCCACCTGCTTGAACACTTCAGCCTTTATCTTGCAGAAGGATGTGATTGATCACAGCTGAGTTGTGCCAGGTTGTCCCATGAACTGCTTTGGAAGCTTTGGTTTTTCCTTGTGTTACTTCATGTCTGAGCCTTGGAAGGGGCGAGTCTCAGAGCTCTGGCTTGCCCATTAGAGCATCAGTTGATATGATAATGTGGTATAAAGTCAGTCTGTTCCTACTTTGGAAGAGTTGTTTTATTAATTCTTCTTCTGCTGGCCAGAGGAACTTTGACCATTTCGTCTGCCCAGGGAAACCACAGATGGGTTTGGAAAGGAGATGGTGACTCAGTGGTCAGATCTGCAATCCATGGCTGTATGCATTTAAAAATAAAATTACCCCAACTTACTTCAGTAAATGTGAAGAAGTAGTGATGATTGAGTTTGGCTAAATGTTGCAAAAGCATTTCAAATATTGTTTTAAATTGCCCTAATGCTAATGTAGGAAGAAGCTTGCTAAAGCTCAAAAAGAGTTTGTTGATTTCTTTCTGTAAATGATGTAAGCACTCATGTCTTCTCCTATTTAGCAGTCAAGCACATTCTTTTTGGGTGGAGGTGGGGAGGAATGATGTACCTAGAAATGGAAAAGAAAGAGCACAGTGACGGGGGGAGTGTAGTAAATGTAAAACAAGGGCTTTTACATTGCATTCTGAAGGAATTTTCATTTTGTCATTACATCCAGCTCCCCTCAGCCATTTCAGACCATAAATGACTAGCAGCTACCAAAAAAAAAAGGTGTATATGCTCCAATAGGAGAAACACTTTGTATGTGCATATGTATTTTTCTCTCTCAGTGGCAAATGCGTGGCTTATCTTTCTCACTGCCAACACAAAAACTGGAAGTTGCAAATTTTTGTATTAATTTCCTGTGCTTGATTCAGCTACTTGTTCTCTGACTTTGAGAAAGTCATTTAACTGTCAAGTCTCTGCTTCTCCAACTATAGCATAGAGATAATAATCCTGTGCAGTTTCTTTTACTTTGACATTTAGATTATCGAAATAAGGTACTCTCTTCATAGAGAGAAGATTACATAGAAGTAGTATTGTAAATGTCTTCTCACCTCGCAACTCAGGGAGCAAACACAATAGAGGTTCTCCAGTACACGCTTCACAAAGAAGCCAGAACAACACGTGAATTCATAGTACATGCAGCGCTGCACAGCAGGCAAATGCAGAGTGATGACTTGCATTTACTTTTCAGAACAGATGAATGCTGTAGGGCTATCCTGTCCTGTGTTACTAAGACCTTTACCAGATGAATTCTGGAACAAGCTTTATGTAGTCTAATGACATTTTAACAATCTTAACTCTATTTTAAAAAGAAACAAGAAGGAAAATACACTGCAAAATACTCCTTATTTAGCTTTTTAATTTATTAGTTTTCAAATTCTGTGATTCTCAGCAGTTTTTATAACTTGTATTAATTCGTTAATCTTGTAAAAGAGGACAGAAATGTTGTGAAGGTGGTACTCCTCCAACTTTCTCCCATCAGTACTCCAGAATATCCAAGGATGGGGCTTCCACAGCCTCTCTGGGTGTCTGTTTCAGTGTTTGACCACCGTTGTGGTGCAAATGTCCAGCTCTGTCTTATTTAGATATCTTTTCATTAAGTAACTGAAGACAACAGTAGGATTTCTCCCTTCAGTTGTCATACCTTAAGAGTGAACAAATCCAGTTTAGTATCGTCTGCAGACTTGCTGAAAGCGTATTCAGTTAACTTAGATTGTTAATAAAGGTGTTAAACTGTTGGCCCCAGTATCAGCACTTGGGGGATGCCTGCAGTAACCAGCTGCCAGCTGGACTTTGTACCACTCACTACAACCTTTTCAGCCTGGTGGTCCAGCTAGTTTTTTTCCAACCTTATTGTCTACTTACCTAGTCCGTATGTTACCAATCTGGTTAAAGGACACTATGGGATACGCTGCAGGCCTTGCCAAGGTCAGGGTAGATGACATTCACTGCTGTCGCTGGTCTACCAAGCCAGTCATCTCCATATAGAAAGCTAGCAGATACGCATGCAATGAAAGTCTGAGTAGCTCCATTCTGTGGGCTTTTGCTCTCACCACCTGCAGTTTTAGCCCCTAGACAGGAACAATTGGATTTATAGGAGAAAATAAATGGTACAATGGAATGTGGAGTGGAGAATGGAGATAAGTTTTCTCAAGAGTAAGAATACAAAAGCTCAGTCCCTTTGGAAGGAAGAAGAGAAAGCTAGAAGTGATTTTAAGAGAATGGAGGAGGCTGAACCATCTATAGTTGCTTTTGGCAGCTACAGATCGTGAACGTTTACTGACATCTTCAGCCAAGAAAAGAAACTGAGTTTCGTTGCCTTTCTGCTTGTAATTTAAGGGAATAAAATAATTTTACCTGGTGTGGTATGTTTTTATTTAATTTTTACTAATTTACTGCTACTGCTTTTGTTTCATCTTTCTTCTTTTCTTAACTTTACTCTTTTTACATTTTTTAAACTGAATGGCAGAGAAAATTACAGCCCTCCCCCTGCCCCCCCATCCCCTATGACGAAGATTACTTTTATTCTAATTCACAATTACAAATACAGTAATGTCTCATTTATACACCTGGTGCCACTACTTTATAGTTCAGATGCTTTGCAGTTATTTTAGATTTCTTTTGATGTGCAAGTCTAATGCTAAAGCTCTTTGGTCTGTAATGTTGAGCTTCGAATAATTCTGATGTAATTTGTTTGCTTTTGAATTATTGAAGTATAGTTTCATTCCTTATTCTCATACTTTTTATTTTGCTGTATACATTGTCTGTAACTCTCTTGACATATAATTTGTTCTGTTATAAGTATGGGCATTTTTTAGACTTCATCTTGTTTCCCCTTTACGTTAATGCCATTTTAGTAGCTTTAGGAAGTGGTGTAGGTTTTGGCACAAAAAAAAAAAAAGCCAGATTTAGAAAAGAATTAAAAGCGGGTAGTGTAGTAGTAATGAAACATGGCAGCACTGTGGACACAGTGATCCTGCAGTGGCATGTATTTAAGAAGGTATAATTGCCTAGGTAGGTGCAGCACCATTCTGGAGTGATGGCATGTGGTACAGTACAAGCTGATGTACTAGTCTGGGTCTCAAAGACAAGGCTTGTTACCTTAGTGCCTACTTGTCAAGTTACAAGTGAAAATATTCCCTCCCCTGTCTGCTCAAATGTGTAAGGTTGGTAGCACCCCTCCAGTGAATTATCTCCTTCCTTTCCAATCCCTGCATGTTACAGATGCAGTTTTGCCAGGCACTGTAATCCCCAGATGTCCTTGTAACAGAGTTATACTGCCAGCCAAACTCGCTGAACGCTCTCCTTCATTAACGTCGCACAGTAAATGCACCCAGAATTCATGCAGATGGCTCCTGTAAGCAATGCCAGTCCCAGAGAGGGGCTGAGTTGAGCTGAAGTGCTGTATACTTTAACTTGGGTTTTCAGAGATTTGAGCATTACCAAATACAGCACTTCGGAAAGGCATGAGAAGGCACAGGGGGAAAAAAAAATGTTGAAAGTTGTCATAAAGATGAAATTGTTTGCCAGTGTTGTAAAATTCACCATAAAACTTAACACGTGGTGAAATGCGTCTCTTGTATAAAAATCTACAAATGGTTATCTTGTTGGAGAAATACACTGGGTTATCTGACTTGGGCTTTACATTTATTTTTCATTCTTAAGGTACCAAGAGTTAATGGGTGATAAACACATTTAGATTGCTGTAAAAGATTGCATTAACTTCTAAGATCATTTGTAATTGCTTTTAAATTTAATACATCATATGAGTTGTGTAGAAGAATTTATTTATCCATCAGGGTTCATCTTGCTGTTTCATTATCTTTGCTTAGTTCTTGTTTGCTAGTAACTGTGTTTCAGTCTTGGGGTTGTGTTTTTTGTGTTTTATTATTACAATTATGATTATTATTGGTGTTCGGAAAGCATACATAAGGCAAGCATTCTCAGATGTCGTAATAAAATCAGGTGTGAATCTTTTGGGCTGCTTTATGCTGTAATAACACACATCCCCCTTTAAAAAAAAGAAATACTAATGTATTTATGCAAAGTAAAAAGAGGCTTGTATACAGACTATTTGACTAAAGTCAAAAGAGCTTGAGAATGGAGAAAAATTTCCAAGAGTGGTGGCCATTTGAAAAGGGGAAAGAGGATTTCAAATATATAATATATATTTGGCTGCTATGGTGTTGGTGATTTAGTTGGTTGATACAGTTGTGTGGGGTTTTGTTACAGTTAAAGAATAAAGTACTACTTTGTCAAAATTTTTTCTTAGTTACAGCAGGGTGACAAATACTTATATTGTAAATAAAAATGAAATTTGCTAAATTACTTCTGTTCAGCAATCTTTCTGGTAAGTTAGAGTTTGAATACAAGTTTTTAAGAGTCTTTCCCTGGGACCAAAGAAGAGTGGTTATGGGATTGTCGTGACCTCTTTAGTTGATCTTTTACCTGATTCAGGCCACGCAATTTTGTGCAGTGACTGTTGGCGTGATCCTAACCGTTTGTGCTTGAATTAAATTGTATATTTCAGTGAGACATCCATGCTCGTTTGAAAAATTGCCAACTGATGTATAATTTACCATATTCTTTGTAATTTTATCAGTTGCTAATTATGTGTGTTTGTACCACTCTACTTTTTTTTTTTTAACAAGTGCAGGGATTCTGGTCACATAGAGGTTTTTTGTTTTTTGTTGTTGTGTTTTTTTCTCCTGGAGACTGTGTTTTCACTGAATACTTTTAGCTCTTCTTGGACACAATTTCGAGATGCTGAAATTCTTGCTGAGCTTAATTTCTGAACGCAACATGGCTGTGTACAACACCTGCCCATTATGGGCATGTTTGTCATTATGGAGATTATTCAAATAACCGTAATAAATCTACACTCTAATCTTTAATGGGGAGTATTTATTTAGCCTGTCATCAGATGAACTGTTTCTTCCATTTCTTAGAAGGTTATATTTGTTGCTTGGTATAAGCAGCAAATTCAAGCTTTCTATATAGTTATGGCCTTAATTCAGAAAAACTTTCTGAACTCTGATTCTGAAATCTGCAGTTCTTTCTAATTTATGAATCCTTCTCATACATACCCTTTATTTAAAAAAAAAAAACCAAACCTAAACAAATAAAACAAAAACAAACCCCAAAACTATCTTAAGATGCTCTTGGCTTAGTGTATTACTTCCATTCCCACACAGAAAGGACTTCATGCATTGTGATTGCATAAGATCATTTTATTAAAAGCTGACTAATATGATTGGGGAGAAGGTGAATATTTTTGCAGAATGCCTGTGCATGTGTGACGTTAAAGGGCTTGCAAATGGTCTGATCATGAGAAGAGTTCTTTAATTTTTATTGAGCAATTTGGAGCCTGTCGTGGTTTAACCCTAGCCAGCAACTAAGCGCCACACAGCTGCTCACTCACTCCCCACCCCATCAGAAGAGTAAAAGTGAGAAAGCTTGTGGGTTGAGATGAAGACAGTTTAATAGGCAAAGCAAAAGCCACGCATGCAAGCAAAGCAAAATAAGGATTTCATTCACTACTTCCCATCAGCAGGCAGGTGCTCAGCCATCTCCAGGAAAGCAGGGCTCTATCATCCGTAACAGTTACTTGGGAATTCAAGTGCCATCACTCTGAATGTCCCCCGCTTCCTTCTTCCTCCCCCAGCTTTATATGCTGAGCATGACATCATATGGTGTGGAACAGCCCTTTGGTCAGCTGGGGTCAGCTGTGCCAGCTGTGTCCCCTCCCAGCTTCTTGTGCACCCCCAGCCTGCTTGCTGGTGGGGTGGGGTGAGAAGCAGAAAAGGCCTTGACTCTGTGTAAGCACTGCTCAGCACTAAGGAAAACATCCCTGTATTAGCAACACTGTTTTCAGCACAAATCCAAAACACAGCACCATACTAGCTACTATGAAGAAAATTAACTCTTACCACAGCCAAAACCAGCACAGAGCCTCTGCATATTTTTACATGTAAGCATACGAAAAAGTGTACTTAAACTTCTAAAGTATCAAGCTATAAGAATCGTGGTTTCCCCAAGTTCTGCACTTGTTCCCTGTATTAGTTTAATACGTTTTTACTCTCTTTTCACCCCCTCTATATTTTTTGACATCATTCTCATCAGTAACGCAGTCCAGAACACTGTGTCTTATTTTTTTAGAGTTTGGTGGGTTTTGGTTTTGTTTGTTTGGTGCTTTTTTTGTTTTGTTTTGTTTATTTGGTTTTTGGGCTTTTGGGGGGGGTGGGTTAAATTATCCCCTAGCTCCTGGATAGACTAAAGTAACTTTGGTTGGTACCGCTTTGTAGACATATCGGAAGAAGTAGCATAAGTATGTGCCGTTTATAAAAACATGTAGTGCTTACAAACTGCCTATAGGAGTGTTATGCTTTTTAGATGCATAATGAATGACTCAGTTTTATCATACAGCTTTCTTTATGCTGTGCTTTCTTCTTCATGATCTCATCAGGACTCACTAATATTGCTACTTCAGACAACTAAGATGTAAATAATTTTTTCTGAATGTGGGATTCCTTCATTTAAAAGACACCAAATGGTCTGAAGCTCAAGACAGACACGGCAGGTCATTTTATAGAAGAAATGTGACTTTTTTAAGGCATGGCACGTTGGGATTTAGTGGTATTACCTCTGGATTTCTGGTTTTGGCATTCTTGGCAAACTAGAAGTTCCTGCCATATGGGAGGGTGTGTGTGTATGCATTTATATACCTCGTGTGTGTGTGTATATGAGAGAGACAAATTTTAGCTAATTTCTAAAAGCTTACTTTGAGCCTTATAAGCCTGATTTATTGTCTGGCATAAATCAGACTGGATAAGGAGGGAATCTACTTTGCATAGGTATGTGCTTATCTGATGATTTGGATTGTTAAGAAAGGAATTCTTCCTTTCTGGATTGAATTTATTTAGGGCAAAGGGGCTTTTGAAGCATGTCTGGTTTTTTTTGTGTGTTTTTTTTTTCTTTTTTCTTTTCTAATAGAATTCAGAGAATTCTTACATGAATTAAGATGAAAATTCAATCTAGGCCAGACTCTTGTTTTCAGATGTGTTCAATAGGCAGTACTAGTAACGTTATAAGAAAAAGCGTGTTTATCAGTGGAAGGCTGTCACTTAAATACCTGAAAATCAGTACATGTTTCCCTGTAGTGACATAATTACAAAGTAGGAGTCTTTTCTGCGGTGCAAAACTCTTAAGTTCAGTTGCATGGAGCGATGTGCATTGCTTCTGGGCTGGGCAACCTTGTAATGTCACACTGAAAAATCATTCCTAACCAGCCTCCTGTGTTTTTGATCAGTACATGTGCATTGCTGCTGCTGTGCTAAAAGGTAACAATTTTTTTTGCTTTTTAGCATGAATTAATCCGTAGAGGAAAAATATCAATGACTTGAGTTGCCTACACTAGTTTATAGAAAGTATATATACGGTTATGCTTATTTTGAGATATCAAAACACGCAGTTTTACTGTGCCCAGACAAAGAAAACATTTACCCCTCTCTGTGGCACTCAATGCATTGTTCTTTATACTCAGTGTTTTCTTGCAGACCCTTCTCAGCTACAGAACACAAGATTTAGTCAGTAATGTAAACTGGAACAATATTAGTGTAAAGCCAGTTTTAAGTGATAATGTGTTAAAGCTTGTTTCAAATGTGTGTATGTTCATAGATCCATACATTTACCTCTTAATGTTTTCTACAACTATTAAGGTAAGATCTTCTGGTAGAGTTGTTGAATGTTTTGGCTCTTCAGCTAACAACGTAGTAGTTTAAACATATAAACTGTGTCAATTGTTACTGAATGCAAAGTCTCGTTTAATTTTGTCTTTTGTAAATTTGTTTCACATTAGGAGTGCTTTGTCCTGGTTAGATTGTGACTCGACAAAGGTAGTGAGAACTATATAAATTTGGAATCTTAAAAATATGCAAAAAAAATTCGAATGTTATCTACAAATTACTTTTAAATCCATGTCAGTTGTGCATGATTGCTCCAAGAGACTGCCTTTAAATCTTACCAATTTGGAGTGCTCAAAATCAGCACTTCAGCTCTAATTAAGATTAAAACTTTGAATTTTTTGACTAAAAGCCACATGCAGCATAAAAAGCCTGGGCCATCCATATGATCTATGCATATGTTCAGATGACAGGCATTTACTGCTTCATTTAGATGTACATAAATCAGTTTGCTGTGCATTCTATTTTTAATTTTATTTGATCAAGAGTGTGTTAATCAGGTAATACTAAGTTTATTCGTCTATCTTTTGGCCACAGATACACAATCTTGTACTGTTTGGGAGCTTGATATCCTTTTGTTGGAGATGCAGATCCCAGTAGTATTCACCTATCAAATGTTTTTTTTGTTTGGTTTTTTTTCATGTTTGAATCAGCTCTGTAAATGAGCAGAGTGAAACTTGGGCCAATTAAGTGTGAATCAATACAGTGCAGATCTTATGTCAATTTTAGATATTGACTGCATATTTTAAAAGTCAGACTGTAGTTAGGGGTCTGTTGCAGATTTAATCACCATGATGATGCTTTTATTTTCTTGTTTTTAGTGTTGTGCAATAGCTTGCTCTCCAGCAGTAAGTATCTTTGTAATCTGGAGAACTTGAAATTTGCTATAAAGACTTTGGTATGTGTGTGTCGGCATCATTCTGTGCCCTTTGAACTGCGCTTAAAAGTAAAATACACAAGTAACTCTTAGTATTGGCTTCCCATAACTGAGGAATCAATTTCATATAATTAGCAGAAGCTCTTTGGACTCCACAGTTCCTAGTCTGTGGTTTGGTGATCATCATTGCAATTTAGACTGCTTGTAAGGGATCGAGACTTGGCTCAAAGTGGTTGTTTGATTGGAAATCGTCAAAACACTTTCCCATTTAAGATAGTTCAGGAAAAAACTTTTTTAAGGTAGCTCTCTCCACCTCTACTCAATATCTGTACCTTTTTTTCCTCTTCTTTCCCTTTATGCTGAATATGGGAAAGGTTACTTCTGAGTTCTACTCCTGCACAAAACCTTTCTACCCCTCTTCATTATGCACCTACTTTTTAGTTTATCTCTGGTTGTCATTGAAGTAGCAGCATATGTTAAAAGCAAATCAGTGTTTTCTCACAAGCGTAATATTTCCTAATATTCTCTCCTGTTACTTTATTCTCAGACTGTCTAGCTAGTGACTCACACTTCTGTGTTCCAAATCTCTATCAACATCATTCTGTCATATTCAGGAGGGCAATTAATAATTGTTAATAGAATTTCAGAGTCTGTGGGGTCATGCCTGCATATATTATTTTCTTTCTTCAACTTGTATCTGAATGGCCAATGCATATAAAGTTTCATTGACTTGGTGGGAACCCAGAGCAGTAAGTTCTGAGAGTTCTTACACTGCTTCAGTCTCACCCAGACTGCATCTAGGTTACAATAGGAAACTTACATGGCATGGTACCGTACCCACCAGGTTGCCTTTTCCACTCCTGTGGTTTGTCCTGGTTAACAGGCACTGTTTCATTTCTTTTATAACTTCATTCTGTAATTTTTGTTTGCATACCTCCTGTCCTAAGAAATCCTTATTAAAATAAGATTTGTATCTCGTGGGCTGTCTTACTCATCTGGTGAAAACATGAAGAAATAGCCTGCAAGAAGAGCAGAACAGGAATTGTAGAGCTTTCCACTGGTTTAAAAGTAGGGGCTGTGCCAAAACAAATGAGGACTTCAAAAGATCAAAACAGTTGCTGTTGATTTCAATTCATTTTGGTAGTTTCAAGAGAGCAGTGTTTGCATCAGTTTTTTAAACTTTGGTAAAGATTTGAAACTATATTTTTGATTACTTCAAGAAAAAACTTACTAAAGCATAGTTACCCAGACAGTGCAAACAAGAAGTCTGATTCCCCCGCCCCCGCGATATGCATTAAGCGTATCTTCTCGAGAATTTGGTGTTTTGCCCTAGGTTGTTTAACCAGGCTATATTGAAATCTTTTTGTAACATTGTCTTGTATAGTAGCCTTGCTACCGTGTTTTTCATACAGCTTAAATTCTTGAGCTCGTTATCATTGTCTTGTGTCTTCATTGGAACAGGCTAGTAAGGGAAGTCTTGTTGTACTTCTCTGTTCTAAGTATTGGTTTTTGTCATGGTCTTGTCTGAATTATGTTCCCACATGTTTTTCTATTCCTCCATTGGGTCTCACTCAAACGTGGTGCTTTTTTTGTCTTTAGTTTTCAAGACCTATTAGGTCCTATCTCTGCTTACTCGCTTTGAAATCTCTCCTTCAGGACTCACATACTAACTGCCATCTCATATAGAGTGTTAATTTTCATTAGCTCCTTATTGAATTGTCCAAGACAGTCTTATCTATGAGTGTCTCACAAAGCTGCCATTTATTTTCTGGTTCTTTCTTTTTGTTCTCCTTTTCTTTGTTCCACAGTAAAAAAAAAAAACAACCAAAACAAACCCAGAAAAATAGCTCCCCAAAACAGGGAGGGGGGAAAAAAAAGCTTATGTTCACTGCACTGAGACTTCTACCTACCATGATGACTAGTATGTCTTGCCATTTCCTTCTAATCCTTGTTAGCGTCTCTGTGCTTTGCTTTTTCAGTTGTAGATGCTTAGCATTTTGGTTTTGGGACTATATGGTCCAGCTTTCTGCTAGGGCTGTTAAAAGAATCCTTTTCTACAAAATCATTAAGGCATTTTTTCCAAAGTAATATTTTAGAGTATTTTTGTGGAAAGTGTTTCAGTCTCATTTCTATAGGGCAACAGAAGGGCTTCACTGACGTATGGAAGGAGGTTGTAGGCATGGAGAAATAGGTCGTTAGGCATCCCTTAGTTGATGGGTGTAAACCTACTGGTGGAGTCACCTGCAAGATTATAAAAAAATTTACAAGCAGACAAGAGCTTCTAATGAACAGTAGCGAAGGAAGGTGTAACATGTGAAAACAGCTTTCACATGGTTAATGCTTTAAAGAAAGGAAAAAAAGCTATGAGTTGTAGCTCTGGTTCCTAGGACAGGGCAAGCAATTGAATCCTGAGTGGTTTATATGATAGAGGCTGGTAATACTAGGAGCATATACATAGGCAAGCTTTGTTGTCTCCTTGTACTGCAAGACCTCTAATTTACTTTTTGTTGCTTACTGATTTAATACTATAACAAGTTTTGTTGGCATTGTCAGCTCAATGGAAGAACTTTTTATTTGTGACCAGTTTAAATACGAAGTACATCTAAAAGCAGAAAGGATTCTGAAGGGACAATTGCGTCTCATCAGAATTAAATCATAAGTGAAGACATAAAAGCTAACTTATTTTTTTGTTTGTGGTTATTTGTACATTGCTGAGGTATCTGAAACTTTCCCTCAACCTTCATACAAGATAAATTTTGCCTAATTCTGTAGGAAGTAAAAATAATTTTTCTGAATATTTTTAATTTGAGAAAAAGGTCAAAACCAGGTAGGTAATCTTACCATCATTGTGCCCTTCTGATGCTATTTACTAGTAATTCTCCCTGTTGATACCAGTTAAGAATGCTGCTTGGTGGAGGAATATAGCTTAAATCGGAGGACTGGAGTTGGATAAGAGGAAGAAGTTTTTATATCTGAATAAATATTAGACAGCTCTTCCAATTATTTTTTTTTTAAATCTTGAAAGCTGGGTAGTTCTTTGTAATTTTCACCTTAGTTTGGTTGATTTTTGTGACATGTTTCAGGCAGGAGATTCTACCAATAGAACAATGAAACCATAGCATTGTACTCTACCAGTCTGAATAATACTCAAATCTTTCAGAAATCCTAGTGTCTTTGCAAAGAGAGTATCATTTCACTTTGGTGTGTAACTGATCTTACAATCTGGTAAATGCAGTGTATACTCTCTTTCATTTGTCTCTGCAGGTAGCTAGCTCCCCCTTTTTTCCCCTCTGTTTAGGTTAGAATAGTCAGATTTTATCCTGTTATATTCTTTCTTTATTTGATATAGCTCCATCTGTCCCAATTATCTGAAATTGTTTAAAAACATTAATGAATGAAGTTCCAGAACACTGTGAGGAGGAGAATACTTATTTAAGTGCAGAGAAGCTCTGGATTTTTAGATACATGCCTTAGAGAAAGAACTCCAAGTCTTGTCGTAATGTGGTTTAAACCACATTAACTTTGTCTCCAGAGCATTTTGATTATTAATATTGGAAAAAAGGGTGAAGAGTGCAATGGTGGCTGGAGAATATTTAGGGACATATCACTGCAAAACTGTATTGACTTAAGTTATTTCCTAGGCATTCATGATTGAGAGATGCCAGAGACAATACAATGAGCTACATGCTTGGTTCAACCCACTAGACCATTTACAATAGGCTGATAGGATTTTCCTCTGATGGAAAAAAAGATATAGAGGACATATGTAAACAGTAGGCTTTTATGTGTTTGGTAAAGATTCTAAATAATTCGTAATAAGTATTTCAGGTTTCTAGATTATAGAAACTGGTAACTGTAATACAGATAATTTTTTTTCTAATTTTGAATCTGTGTAATTTACCTATTTTCAAATGCTTTTTTTCATTTTAGCATGATATCTACTACTGTATGTCTAGTATTGTCTTTTTTGAGACTCTAGTCCATGCATGTGAGATATCATATATGCACATAAAGTGTTACCGATGTGTTTGACTCCAACCGTTAGATGGTTAAATGCTGTACAAAGAAATGTAACATCAAATAGACATTCAGTCGCTTAGAAGACATGCTGGAGGGATTAATCTTACCTCTCAATGAAATAAAATGAAATTTTTTAAATTACCAGCAATAAGGCATAAGTTCAGTCAATAAAATACTCCTGCGGTTGCAATGACAGTGAAGGGAATGCCTCTGCAATAGTTGGAGTTAAATAAGGGTAGGCTGTAGTGGAGGGGGAGCATACTAGAGGTATATGGAACAGAAGCAAACTGGAAAGGTAAACTCCTGTTTAGCCTTTAACACTAAAAAAAAATAATCACTTCAAATAAAATTGACAAAATAATTAATTTTTAGAAGTTAATGTTTTGGAATTGTCAAGCCCAAAAGGTTCAAAAAACATTCAAAGACATGGTCGGGTATGGAGAAGGTTTCCCAGTGCTCTACTGCAGGAGTCTTTTCCACTGCTGTTGTGTATCGTGCTCAGATTTTTCTTGCTCATCTTCCCACCATTTCTCTTTGTTGGTTGGTTCTCCTGACAAATACGGAGATTAAGAGAAATTCAGGAGGTTATGTACTGCAGACTTAATGAGAGGTTTAACCCGATTTCCTGTGATGTGCAATGGTAATGAATAAGGCATTAGCTGAGCATGTTCGTTTAATGATCAGCCATTAACAATTGGCATCTTATGCTTATGGTCGAGCTTAACAGTCACCGTTCACTGAAATGAATGATGCTTTTTACAATAACTCCTTTGGTGTTAGCTTAAAATCAAGGAGGTCTATGCAAACAGTTACCTTTTCTATATTTGTGTGCTGGTCTCTTCTGTGGGAGAAGATGGGAGAATGGTGTTCTGGGCAGAGGTCCTATAGCCATATGCTTAAGGCCACTGGAACCTCCTCATAAATACCCACTAAACTGATAGAAATTGAATAAAACTTAGGTGCATGAAATACAAGGTGATGTATTTAAGGGGTAATAAATATATATTCTTATAAAATGGTAGTTAAAAATGATAGCCTAAAAATGCCAGTTGCTAGCAAGATGATTCAGCACACTTAACATTTTTTTGTCCGCGTCTATGTGTGTTTCTTTAAAATACCATTTGTTAAGCATAATTCTGCAGATTATTTACAGAGAAGTCAGAGGCAGAGGAATTTGAGGCCAAAGGAAAGTTGGGGTGGAGAAGGGGATGAGAGAGAGGGGAGAGAAAGGGGTGGGGGTAGTGGGGTCAAACTCTCATTGCGTTATCTACATGTGTTATACATGGGCAGATCTGTACTGCTACTGAATAACGGGAAGCTTTCTACTGGCAGGTGGCAAAAAAACGTGGTAGTTAGCATTTTCATGTGGCCATGGAGGAAATGAATAGAATTCCATGATTAATTATTAGAAATAATTTCATTCAAAAAAGAAAAGTACTTTACTTTTACAGGCCATTGATAAAACCTTATATTGTTTCTAGTTTGGGTTATGTGTTTTCAAATTAGGCACTGGACTTAGTGGAGGTCAGTCACTTAGAGGTGATGTTTCATTCATCCAGGCCTTTATATGAATTGTATGTGTATTTATTGTTTGCCATAGTACCTCTTGTTCCTTTATTGCTTCTCTATTTCTGAAACTGTCTCCCAGTTCTGCAGAATTCTTATGTATTTGGGTGCTTGGGTCAGTACAGCCATTCATTTTCTTGCTTTGATGTTGATTTTGGTATCTTAAAAGTATGGCAAAGTGTATTTTACCATATTTTTAATGTAAAAGTTTAAAGTATGTCTAGATCATTTTCTTGCAGATAACTTTTTGATTTAATAAAAACTTGAACTTTTTACAAAGTAACAGTTCTCCCTTATGTTTGTGTAGGGGAAAATGCAGTGTTGCACTTCTGAATGAGACAGAATCTGTGTTGTCATATCTGGAGAAAGAGGTAATGTGTGACTTCTATTTGGTTTAATATTGGGATGGGTTTATGTGTGTTTTTTGGTTTGTTTGGTTTTTTTTTTTTACAGCTGTGTTTTTGATAAATGGCCAAACAATACTTTGAAAATCTTTTCTTGAACGATAAGTTAGAAAAATTATATTGTTGAAAACACTGATTTTAAAAGTATTACTGGATAAAATCTTAATTGACACTCTTAATAGTTTTATTATGAATATGATTGTATTTAGAAAATAATTCCAAGTAATTCATATGGCGTCTCACAAAAGAAAAATATACAGACTTTTTTCTGTAGTGGATACTTAAGGGGGAATTCACATGGCTTTTTTTTTTTTTCCCCTTATTTTTCCTTTTTTTGATTTCTTTTTTTTGACTAGGGGTGTCCTAGAAAGAAGAATCTTCCATAGTCAATGGACAGAGGGAGCAAGAGAGGCTTCTGTAGAGGGCAACTTAGCATAGGAGTTTAATTTTACAGGCTCTGAATTACTGTATGGAAAGTGGGTCCTCACCTTTCATTTTCTGTGGAAGGAACTTAGGGTGCTTAGCCTTACCAGAGGGGAAGAAAATTCCCCAAGAATTTGAAAGATAACTGTATTGCGAAATACCTTTCAAAATAACCATATTTTTCTTTGGAGTGTCTTAATATAACATCAGGGAGACAGTGTTTTTTAGCTGAAATTAGCATGTCTTTATTTTTAAATTTCTACACCAAACCCACTGATAATCGGTAAAAATGTTTCTGAAAAGAGGACTTGCCCTATACTTCGGGTGACTGTACTAGATATGCCAATACTATTTTTGTGTAAGCCCTTTTCAGACGCTGACAGTGTTTTATACTCTTTGAGACTAATTTATAATGCAAAGTCAGTATGGTAGAGATATTTAGGAGAGGAAACATGTTAAATTCAAAAAGCAGTTAACTTTAATTCTTTTCAAATCCATTGGTATATTTTTGTGTATGAATCTTTTCATTATGCTCTGTTGTGAAATAACTCCTAGCAATGAGAGAAACTTCAATTAGCCATTTAAAAGTACTCATGAAACATCTGCATTATTTAAAATAAGGATTAATGTACCAAACCTGTGCTCTGTAAAAGTGTGCGAGAGGGGTTACTTTAATAATTTCCAGATGGGAAGTGATAGAGATTTACAAACCTAATTTTAAAAATCATTATGCTGTTGCAAATGTGTCTTCTTTTTTAGGATACTTTTTTTTATTCATTGGTGTATGATCCATCACTGAAAACGCTTTTAGCAGACAAGGGAGAAATCAGAGTGGGGCCTAGATATCAAGCAGATGTGCCAGACATGCTTGCAGAAGGTAAATATGTGATCTTTGATTAGTCAAAAAAAAACCCCCTCATCTTGCATTATTACTTATGCTGACTTTCTGAACTAAACTAATCAGCATAGAGGCAGAGAAAGTAAAACAGTAGATCTTAGAAAATTGACAAATACCAGTAGATGTTATGAAGAAAGAAAGAAAGGATACTTGAGTAGCTGTTGAAAAGACATTGTGTTATGCACAAACTTGAAATGGACAATTTAAGCATTCAGTGTTTGTTTATTTAATTGTATGGTCCAGTTCTTTGATATAGGCCTCATGAAATGAAGATGTTGAGGACCAACCCATTTTGTAGAATAATAACATGATAACAAAATAAGTGAAAAATGTATTCTTTCTCTCCCTTTTAAAACAGGCTCTGCATAGATAATGTGTCTTTGTGTCATCTTATTTTAAAATATTGGCTTCCATCAAAGCATCTTGTCTCTTTTGTGGCAGGACTAAAACCAATGTTTAAAGCCTTGGCATATCCTTAAAATCACTGGTATTTTTTAATTTCATTTTATTTATTTATAATCTAGCACAACTACCTGTGTATTAGTCTTTTGCTACATAGGAACTTTATTCTTTTAAACAATATTTCAAGTACAATATTTATTTAGTGTTTGGATGTTATTTAAGAGGCGTGAGCAGCTGTGTCTTGTTATGTTTGCAATTATGTTTACTTAGTAAATTTTAAAATGAGCTGGTTTTGTCCGTGAAATGTGCACTCTACATTGAGTGCTAACAAAAGAAAAAGTTTCCTGAGAAGTATCTAGACATTGATACTGTTTTTCAAGGATCTTAGTATTTATTTCTTAATAAGAAAGGATTATGTGACAGGAATATCACTTGCACTAAGTCAAAGGAGTTCTGAATGCCCAGATATGTATATTTGTAACCTTAAATGGTGTGTTTTCCATTCATCATGGGCTTTTTTTTTTCCTGCTATACTTTTTCTTTTGTACAGAACAAGTATTATTTCTACAAAGCTTATTTAATAAACTGTATAAAATGAGAATGATTTGATTTCAGGCAAGTGGCAGATTATTTTACGATGGATGCTGTTTAGTAGCTCACCTCCATTATTATTCTGACTTTTCTTTTAATAACCAGAAATAAACTGTAGTAAGTCTTTTCCAGATTTCTTTATAAGGCACACAGACTTGTTTCAGAACAAGTGTATGACTAGAATATGATATACTGCTATCCTTACTGTAAAATGTGCCTGTCATAGGGAAACAAATAATTATGTAGACATTCGTATGCTCAAGAGGAAAGCTTCCCAGAGGACTAAGAGAAAATGACTGTCTCCAATGTGTGTGTCAAGTAGCCAGGAAGTATTGAAGTGCTTCCGAAGTAGCTGGTTGAATTGCTGGGTTTTCAGGATGAGCTGGGGTTGTCTGGCAGGCAGGAATTCATTTCCTACTGAATTCTGCTACTTAAATTACTAAAGACAGAGCCTAACTATTGAATAGTGAATACAACCTATAAAGGAAATGGTTTTCCCATGGCAATTTTACTTATTTAATTTTTTTCTAAAATTAAATTATTTATTTATTAAAAGTTAAGTTACAAAGTTCTTCTGGAGCTTAACTTTCTGAGTTAAATCCTTGATTCGGTTAAATGAATAGAAGATCTTTCTCTTACGTCATGAAGACAGAATTTCACTGTGTGTTACTGTCTTGTTTTTCTCACTCCCCATTAATCCCAAATATGTGGTAAGTGATGCAGTCGTCTTGCTGTTTTTAGTAGGCAATAACATTCCATCAGTTATTAAGGTTAAAAACACCAAGTTGCCTACAAACCAAAGATCTGGTGGTATACAGAGAACTTCTTTGGCAGTTTAGTTGGATTAATCTGCACTTATTTTCCGTGGCTGGTCAAAGAAAAGTTTCGGTTTTAGGAGGATAAAAATATCTGAATTATTGTAGTTTTGACTGATTGTTATCTAAATGTTCCCGTAGCCTTCTGACCACCAAGGAAAAGAAAAAGATGATTCAGCTGTTACTGTGTCTTTATGTAAGCTGACAGCCTGAAAGTTAATCCATTCACTGTCAAGCCTTTTCATTCATAAAAACAAATCTAAACAATGTTTAAAATTAGTAGAATAAAATAGATATGTTTGGAAAATACGGGATTCTGTGAAGAATTCTGAATCTTTAAATAATTTTTTCAGCCTGTATTTTTAAAAGTAGCTAATGATATGTATGTCCAAATTATTATGCCATAATGTATGACACTTTAAAAGCCTAGAGCAATCGCCTTAAATTAAAAGAAAGAACTCAGACAACTTCGAGTCAGTTAGGGATGACTTGAGAAAAATCAGGGTTTATGTCATGTAATAATAGTATTATATAATAAAATAGAAAGCATTGCTACCTTTATTCACATGTAAAATTTGTCATGGGAATTTTAACATAAAGGAAGTATACCTTTTTGAAGATTGTTGGTAGGCATATTTTATCTTTACAGAAAATCCCCAAAGCCATTTAAAAAAAAAAAAATTCAGAAAAATCAAAGATTCACACACCATCAGTTATTTTATTTTAAAAGTAACTGGCATATAAATCCAATGACTGAAAACATGCCAGTTCAGATTAGCTTTCAGGAGACTAGTCACAAAGTGGCTGAAAAATGGAAAAGTTCTTTGAACTGTGAAAGCCCTTCCCCATCTTCATCAACATTATTCTGATGTAAACATACTGATGTATTCTAGTAGATTAAAAATGCAAATTGCTTGCATTTTCTCTGTACTGTGATGACTTATGTTCTGTCTGAGTGGACTACTGTCTTTTTTTTTTTTAGTGTTTATTGGAGAACTATATGCATTTTTTTTTGTGGAATAGGTTTGGGTTTTTTTGTTGGTTTTTTTTTTTTTCCTCCTTGCATTGATGTTACCATTTTTCTGTCCTTGAATAAAACGCTCCAAATCCTGGTGCTTAGGCTAAACTTTGGATAATGCAGCATACCTTCTCCCCTCCACCCCACCCCACGGGTGAACTGGATAACTTTTTATTTCTCTTTAATTTCTGAAATGGAAGGAATGTTTTCTTTCTAAAAGACTAAAAGGTTTATTAAAATCAAGATACATAATAAAGTATTACAGATCCAACTGTTTTTCCACTTTGAGATACAGGGAATCGTAAATTCTTTATGCAGTTACAGTAAACAAATACAAACAAAGTTTAAATCTGGTTGAAAATGCCTAAGCCTTGTTCATCTATGCTGCTTTTGTTTGCAGTGGTTTAGCTAAATTGCTTAGATTACACATTTAGTGAAGACTATGACTTTGGAGAAAGACCAGACCAGATTTCTTTCAGCAGTCTCTTATGACTTTTGTTATGAGGATCTTTGAGAGTAAAACTATGATTAAAGTTGTCAGCTTCAAATGATATTATGGTTGTGTGAAACCCTTCCTTCTCCCTCCAGTTCCAAGTGCTCCAGTCTTTCTAGACTCTAGTTCGAAGAGTTTGAGAGTCTTTTTAGTTGCTCTTACTGCAGTGGAGAACAGGAGACTATATTCTACAGCATTGACTCCAATTCTGGCTAGTATGATAGTAAAGAAGGTCCTTTCTCTGCTTTTAACAACACATTCTCCAGTGGCTTGTTCTGTGAATATAGCAGTTGTTTATTTTCAAATCTGTTTCCAGTGTGGGGTAGCATTCCGCTCCTCTGTACAAAGAAAGAATAAAAAGGTTTATCTTGGAGAACCAAAGCACACAGTTGGACAAAGAGTATATTGTTTCAAGCATCCCTGCTCTACAGTCCAGGAGCAAGGTACCTGGTTCTCTACATGTGATGGCCAGAAGCTGCTGTCTGGTGCATCCACCTACTGTATTTGATCAGCAACTTATAAAACGTGACCAGTAAGTTAAAAAACAAAACAAAAAAAATGCAAACGGTTTTGCTTTGGGCAAGTCATTATCATGATTTTTATCTGGTTAAAAGGCATACTTTTATAAATTGTTCTGAATATGATCAACTTGCTATCACCTTTAACTAACAGATTTTATTTAGTCCTGCTTTGTGTTTTGAATTTCTCTTAATTGCTCCCTTTTTAAACAGATCACATTGCCAAGGTCTTAGACCCTTAGGTAGTTTATAGACCTTTTAACTCTATTGATTATCTGAGAAAACTTTAGTCATTTGAATGCCCTCTGAAATCTGGACAATGTTTGTAGCAAATAGGAAGACGAAAGAAGAGTGACAAGATTAAAAAAAAAATATATATTTAACCCTACATCTGGTAGTGTCTCAATCACAGGGACAGTTTTCTTTCTCTGTGGCTTGAGATTTGAGTTTAATTTTGTTCTAGCTTAAGGGAGAATTATAACATATGAAGGTACTCTTATTCTTATATTTCATAAATGTATGAAATGTATTGGGGGACAAAGGGGCTGAGGGGAGCAGCTCTGTGGGGAAGGCCCTGGGGTGCTGGCAGACAGCAAGGGGATGTAAGCCAGCAGCGTGCCCTGGCAGTGAAGGAGGCCAACAGCATTCTGGGCTGTGTCACCTGGCACTGGCCAGTAGATCAAGAAAAGTTATCATCCCCCTTTACTGGGCACTTGTTAAATCGCATCTAGATAGTGCGTCCAGTTTTGGGTCCCCCAATATGGGAAAGTTATTAATAAACTGAAGTAAGTTCAGTAGAGGCCGTCACACTTGTTGGGGCTAGAGCACTTGCTCTGCAAGGACAGGCTGAGGAAATTGGGCTTGTTCAACCTGGAGAAGAGATGGCTCAAAGGGGGGGACCAACAGCAGCCCCCCCAGTGACTGGGGGGAGGTTGTTGAGAAGACAGACAAGTTCTTGACAGTGGTGCATAGTGGGAGAATGAGATAAGAGACATACCTTGAAATAGGGTATTCAGAATGGCCACGAGCAGAAATTTTTTTCCCATGAGGATGGTCAGGTGGTGGAGCAAGTATCCAAGGATGTTGTGTCATCTCTGTCCTTCGAGACCCAAGCGGGTAAAGCTCTGGTCTGATCTTACAGCTGAGCCTGTTTTGAGGAGGAGGTTGGGCTGGAGACCTCCTGAGATCCTTTCCAGCTTGAACCGGTTCTACTATGGTTCTCCAGCTCAACAACCTACTGACGAGATACAGCCCATGGTCTTCTGCCTTTTATCCTGGGGTAGTGCTTTTTTATCTGTAGAGAAAAAGTTGGGACTGGAAGCTTACCTTTTATTAAACAAGTACGTGAGTGGACAGTCATTTAGTCAAAACACCTATGCTTGAAAGGTGATCATAGGCCACATCTTTTTCTGTGCTTACCTACAGTCATTTTTCATTAAGAGAAGCTGCAAGAGAAACCTCAAACTGCTGCTTAGTCACCTTCCCTCCAGTGATGATGCTGGGTAGTAGATAACTTCTTTGTATCTGTTCAGTCCTTGCCATTAGCATGCTCAGTTTCAGCTGACTTTTCCATAAAGGCTTGAGACGATATGTTGAGCTTTTAGCAAATCTCAGTCTAAAAATAAAAGGAACACCCAAAGATGAGGAAGCACAAACACGAATGTTAAGCTAACAGCATTAATACCTACCAAAAAGTCTTCAGTATGATTAGATTACAATACTGCAATATAAGAAAAAGTATAACATGCATTCAGTTAACAGAGCAACTACTAACCTTTAAAAATTTTCTCTCTCTGTAAAAACATGGGGTAATTTCTGAGATCTAGCACAAAGCCACCAGCTAGAAAGTAGACTGTAGATGGCTAGATGGTTAACCTCTGAACTTTCTCTACGTGTCTTAAGTTGTTCAGGTGGTTGAAAGGTGTCCTTGGGCACACAAAGATTCCCAACCTATGTTATCCTGGGCAGCATCACAGTGGCAGCTCTTCGCCAGTATCAGTGTGCACACGCTTAGCTGAACAGTGGAAAGTGCCTGGTAAGAATGTTTTACTGCTCATTAATTGCCTGTGTATAGCAGCAGCTCATCCGGCTCTGCTGTAAGGATGCTGAATGCTAGAGGTTACTAGGCAAAACGGAGGCATGTTAGAGTGGGAAAAGTGATGACGGATGCATGAAGGGTTAGGGCTGATTGGCAGTTGGTGGGAAATGAGATTTTAGTCTCCATGCAGAGGTATATGGAAAGAGACAAGCATCAAGAGTTTGACAGGTGTGTTGGGGAATGATCAGGTTTAGAGATTTATCTAGAGAACTGGCTGCTAGTACTAAGTAGTGCTGGTCCTAATCGAGTACTGCCACCAGCAGTGGCAAACTGTTTGCAAATCCCTGTTGTAATTAGCCTGGAGGGCTGATCTTAATTAGAGTCACTGTTACGGGGATGTCTGTGTACTGCTGCATGGAATTTTTCTTGTGCTAATGGTCCCGTCCCAGCTGCAGCCCTGTTCCTAGCCCAGTGCCGCTTATCTGTTGTATCTAGGTTTAAAAGGAGGCCACTGTGTTCTGGGGAATTCTTTATGGAGCAGGAATCTGATGCAGTTAGGTACTCTCTGGCCATACAAAGAGTACAAAGCTGTACAAGGAGTTTTGGAGTTGGTAGGGAAGAGGACTACCCTCTTACTAAGACACAGAGAGGAAGAGAAATTACAGTCTCTGAAATGGAGGAAGAAGAAACCTGTAGGAAAGACATTCTGTTCAAAGCTTTTTTTTTTTCTTTTTAATAAATAAAATAATAAACTATATTCAAAGTATCTGTATAAAAACCCAGAGTCCCCCTTGCACATCTGAAAATATCCAGAGAGCGCCTCGAAATAGCAGTTGCTGTGCAGTCGGTTCCATTTCTTGAAGGCAAGGCATTTTAGAATTAATGGAGTTCAAGTAGCTGAGCATTTAATAGGAAGAAGGGGAGCAGTTGGGGTAATTCAAGCTGTGGATTTTGGGTGACATTCAGAGAACTTGTATCCAAGACTTCTAAAACCTTTCTCTGTTTTGAAAAAGAACAAAATAATTCCTTTAGAGGTATTTCCTAATGTCTTCTCTGGTTTTTTTGCTTCTTACTGCAACTCAGTTTTAAAAGCATGTTGTTTTTAATAGACCAGACATATCAGATAGAAACTATTAAACTCAGAGTTCAAGACTGTTAATGTTTGGGAATATTGGAATTCCAGGATTTTGAGTTTAAAAATTGTTACAACTAAAGAGACAAATAAGAAACTCATCTACATACTGTTTGGATTTTTAACACTATGAAGGTACAGGATGCTTAGACTCGGTGTATTGTATTTTCTGGTTCTTTAAATGCTTCCCATATACACTAAAATTTTGTTTTCATTTAATAAATGAAACTATGTTTTAGAATAGTGGAACCCAGCTGTAATCTCATGAGGAGGGATCTGTTCTGTTACTTCCTAGTACATGATACTCCCATTTATTGTAAGAACCACTGCTGAAATTGAAAATCACTCACGCTACCCAGAGACCTGCAGGAGTTGTTTGAATGGTGCAACTGATTCTCTTGTCAAAAGTCTGTGTGCTGGATTATCTCTATCAGTGTTGATGTAGTTGCAATGATTTCATTCTGTTGTGAGAAGATAAATTTATCAGGCAATATGAAATATTTTTAGAATATTCTGTGTTCTAATATTTAAGTATTAAAAATTGGAGAGCCATGCAATTGTTAGACTCTGAAGACAGATAATGTGTGGCTATGAGAAATGTCTGACAGGATAAACAAATATTGTGTCTTAGTGTCCTGTCAATTTTCAGAAAATATGGTCTGTAATTTGTGTTAAGTGATCAGTCTTATGACAATTTCTGGATATGAGAATTGGACACATCAATACAATAGATAGTTCTTAGAAAATAAAATTGCGAAAATATTGCCTCTTTTTTCCTGAGTTCAGTATTTCACAAATAGTGTATGTTTAGCCTTTTGTTTTTAAGTGGCTTTAAGAAATTATGAGAGTTGATGTTTTTGAGGGCGTGTGGTCCTGAAGCAGTTAATGTTTCATTTGTGAGTGAACCAAATTGCAATTACAAGAAAAAAAAATCAGTGGATTTAGTTTAAACCCAGTTGCTTAGGTACAGTCATCAAAGAAAAATTTGCTTTTTCTGTGTCTCTGAAGGTGACAACAGCAGTAGCTTTAGGCTCTTCGATGAGCGCTATGTAGGCATGCGAGAAAAAGATTTTCGTGGAAAAAGCTGTCAACTATGAAGTACTTTTCTGGATGAGGTGGAAGAACTCGTTTGTGTAGTAGCTTGCGCACCTCATTTGTTCTACATACAGCAATTCGGGTGTCCATGGTCTGCTGTCTAAAACCAGATTTCCTGTCAATTCAAGATGACCTCACTGGGATCCAGACAGTAGAAAGTAAAACTCAAATTCTGGTACCAGAATCACCTTCAGGAGCAAGTATAAAAGGGAATGTTTATACCTAACTTGCATTTGCTTCAAGAAGATGCCCAGGAACCTTGTAGAAATCTGTTCCACCAAGTTCAGTCTGAAATGCATTGATGCTTCTAAGTTGTTGGAAAATGTAGTAAGTTAGTAGTAAAATAAATGATCATTTCAAAATATCAGTCAGAATATGCCAGAAGCGGAGAGATCTCTGACGGTGATTGGTTCAACTGAAAGATGATGGCTTTCTATTTTAATGAAGTGTTCAGAAGGAATGAGTGAAACAAAAGATACAACAAGCAGATGCAGGAGTTCCTTCTTGTGGAAATTGGAACAGAGTACGAGACAGAAAAGGTGTGATTGTGCTAACCCAGTAAGACTTACCTTTATGGTCAGAGCAGAAGAATGTTGCCTAAGCTTGATTCATCTCATTTGAGGACGGATATCTAAAATAGATCAGAGGATGTTTAAGGTTAGATGAGGTGAATCTGGACAAAGGTAATACACCAGAATAAAACTCCTGTTTATGTCTACTCAAATATATTTTGTTCTCAAATGGAGTTTCTGTTGATTGCACTTTTGATTTTGAGTTAACATGAAAAGTTTTTCTATAATACCTTCTAAAAGAAGGAGCTGTTTCTTGAGGGTTAGCAAATTTAAATGTGGTAGTCGCTTGTGTGATTTTTTTTCTTGTTATTAAGCTCAGTGGAGTAAATTTTTCATAATTAACTGTCAAATGTGTGATCATCACAAATAGTAAAACACTCTTTACAATGTTTTTCATGTCAAATTTTGATAGGATTATAATATCCTCTACATCAGTCTCACCAGTCTGTCTACTAAGGAGCCGAGTTAGTGACTTATGTGCTGGGCAATTAAATGCATGTTTATAGACTTTTATCAGTTTTACTATAAATTAAACAAACAAATCACATGTAAATGGCCTGTTTGTGCCTGTTTTCAGTAAATACTTCATTTACTTTTGCCTAACCTTGCAGATGCAAGGAAAATCAGTAGTTTAGGGTTGCAGCCACATATACTACAAAAGCTCAATTAGGTATTTGGAAGCTTCGCATTATAAAACATAGCATTTTATGAAGTCTTTTCAGTAATGTTATTTAAAAATATTTGTTGCTTTTCAGTACAATTCATTGAGGTATTAAGTGCATGTATAATTTTGATCAAACAAGCAGTTGCATGGATTAAGTTGGTTCTTTTCTTCCTTTTATTGTATACTTGCTATACTTAGAATATTCTTACATAATGTGGTAGTGGAAATTTCTGAGCTTCAGTTCTCAGATGATTCACAATTTCTGTGTTCCTAGTCAAATGATAAATTAGAAGAGTTGGAAATTGTGCTGTTTAGCGATTACATCTTAGAAAAAAATGTTCAACAGTTGAGGTGAGTTATTTCGGGTGTTCTGCTTGGGAATTGTTGGAATGAATTTTTTTTTTTTTTTTTTACTCCCCTGTCCCTGCCCCAAATTGTAAAAGCGGGTCTACCTTTCTCAAGTTTGCTTTATACTTGAAGAGAAGTCAGTTGGAGTTTTAGTCTTCATAACAAGAGAGCCATGATTTCTGCTGTCTTTAGCTTCTTGAGGAGACTTAGGCATGGTCTGTGCTGTGTTGTTGGTGTGGAAGGTTGTGCATGATTGCTGTCAGAAAGGTTTCTTTATTAATAATAGCTATAAAGCCTTGGCTGAGATTGTTCAAATACTAAATGACTTCTGTCAGGTAGTCAGTCTTATGAAGTATACAGTTATTTATGGTATGCCTTGTATGTGCTTATTATCCCAAATAACATATCGCAGTGAGCGCTCAAATCACCTTTCAAGCAGCAACATCTTAGGGTTTAATTGACTTTGCTGTTTTTTTCTACCTCAGTAACTTTGCCTAAATGGACTTATTGTAAGTTCACATTTTTGTTTCCTTTGCTGTTTCAGTGTAAGTCTGATTTGCTTTTGAGTTTATTCTGTAGAAGATGAAAAACAAATATCAGATGCAGATGAAATGTTTTTTACACTTGAATAAGTCATAATGCATTTCACTCTAAAGAAAAAGTTCTTCCCTAAATTATGTTTTCTTTAAATTTATGCAAATGAATAGCCCTATTTATCTTTAGAATACTATAGTCAAAGGGAATTTGCATATTCATAACATTAAGTTTATGTAAAAAAAAAAAAACATTGCAGGACTAGAGATTTCATTTTAATGTAGTGGGCTTTTTTTGAAGAGTACAGTGTCTGTGCATTGCGGTATCCCTCTTTCCAAAACAAGTATTTTCAATATTGTTACTATTCATGTGTAGTATGGTACTGTTATTATTTATACACAGAATCATTTTCACTATGCTTTCCTGAAAACTGTGTTATCTCATGTGTTGTTATTTCAGGAATTCAGAAAAACAGTTGCAATCTTTCTTTATTCAGATTGGAATAAGTGCTAGACCACTGCTGTCTACCAACTAAAAAAATAATGAAAAATGGGGGTGAGGGGTGGGGAATCTTGGTGCAAGTCACATTGTACAGGTTTATTGACAGATATGAAAGGAGTACAAGAAGCCAATTCCAAAATAAAGGTGAATTTCAGGTGTCTTTTCATGAGTTGAATACTTGTCCTTGCCTTTGAACTGAAGGTGACTTCGTAGTTTCATGCAATATATTAATTTAGGTCATTGCCTTTAGAATTGCCATAAAAAACTGAAATGGAAGGACTTTTTATTATTTCATTTCTGTAACAGTGGGGATTCTACCTAGATGGGATTTAATGTAAGGACTATAAAGCGAGGAATGGTATGATTTTAGGGCATTATGCCTTCATGTTCTCTGACCTCTGGAAGTTCCTTTTTGCATACTGTTCTGCAGGGTTTTGAGAAAGAGGCAACCTTATTTGTTCCTTTCTTCTGGCACTGGACGTTCCCATAAGCCAGCCATTCTTGATGCAGCATTATGGAAAAGTTTGTCATTACTGCGTGGTTACAGTTGAGTTTATTCTGAGCCCAGTTCTCATTATTTCTGTTTATTTCTAGGAATTTAGAACATGATGAACTAAAGCTCTTGTGCGTGCATTGTAAGGCCTTGTCTTTTGATCATCAGTGGTTGATTTATGAGTAGTGGGAGAGCTCTAAGCTTGTTGGAGTTGGAGGCAGTTTAATTCAAAAGGGATTTTTTCAAGTGAAAAATGACTGAATTTTTTTTTATAGACTAGAGCTCTAGAGGATAGAAGGCGATTGGACTATGCATGTTTTATTGGCTTAGAAAATGCTCAGTAGCAGTTTAAGTTGCTGTAGACAAATAATGGGCTTGTATCACCTGGTATCTGTCATTTGTAGTCTCTGTACATGTAGTCTTTACATAGCCTGTTTTTCATTTCTGGTCTTCATACATGCATTATGTTCATAAATTGAGTTTTACTATAAGATTTATGTAAATATACAACTCATTATCTGAATGACTAGTTGAAATCTTGGATATACATCTGTCAGGCAAGCTAAGGTGGGGGAATTGTTCTGCAATTGAAAGGTAAACAGATAATTTTCCTTTTGCCTACAGTTTTAAAATCTAAGCTTTCTCATGCTACTTTAATCAGAGAAGTTATTTGCACATAATTTGGTTTTATTTTTTGCAGAGTTGAGTGTAAGTTTTTGAACTTTTCTGGATGATTTTTGATGATCAGTACTGGTGAGAATCACAAATCATTAAAAAAAAAAAAATCCAAAAATGAGTAATAAGAATTCTATGTCTGCAGAGTGTTTATAGTGAGAGGGTTATAATTTCTGTTAGTTAAGACCAACAGTCAGCTGGCTGTTTACTTCGAATTCAATTTATGCAGAGTTGAACTCATTAAGTGTCAGTAGATAAAGTTCGTACATCCATCTGAAAGATGTCTTTCCTTCTATACCTCATGTAAAACTTATTTCCCAGTGGCAATTACTTCGAAGTTTTGTAACCGTCTTTCTCAGTTAAGCTGTACGTGTGTGTGTGTGTGTGTGTATCCCAGTTGTTTGTCAAAAGCCATGTGATGTTTGGTGACAATTAACCTCTGTGTGTGAATGTATAATTCTTTTTATGCAGAATGAATATGCTGAGTGTTTTAGAGGGGAACTAATGAACTTTTCATTGAAGGAGAAAGCTCAGATTTTACTTTAGACAGACAGGCTTAATATCTGGAACTTTGTTCATAACTAGACACTATGAGAAAGCCCAGTGTGATGCTATTTTTCTCATCTGTTAAGTTAGAAAAAAAGTTTGCAGACAGGCAGTCTAAATAGCAGGATGAGAAGGTGGTTCATGAATTGAAGCCTCATTTTCAGTGATTAGTTGGCTATTTTTACTATGTTATATAGCATATGAAGCTATGTTCAAAAAGACATTTAGGTTTACTTGCAGTTAGTATGCTGCTGAAGAGTTCTGGCAAAAATCTTCTATATCTACTAAATCTGATCCTGTATTCCAATAACAGAAATTTCATTCTGTTGTGTGCTGAACTGGACTAAGGGAGGTTAAGAACTGACAAGTCTCTCTTCTGCATCCTTGCAGTGTAGCTTAGAGGTATTCCTGTTTCACAGATACAAAACTGGGGCACAAAGATGAAGACACTGAACTTACTTCTTAGATATGTGCCAAGCTTTAAGAATATAAACATCTACAAAGGCCTTCATGTTTATGTGCTTAGGTATTTAGTGAGTCTGAGTAATTAATGCATAAGTCAAAACTCCTGGCTGATTTCAAGAGATTGTATAAAGCCCTGAATGGATTTCCACGGTAGGAGGAACTTGTGCAGTACAAACTATTGGTCTGGTGTTTAACTGCTGTCCATGGCTATGTCTGCCACCTTACTATGACCAAAAAATCACCACTACAGATTTTCTGTCCCATGGGATGAAGGATCCAGCAGCTGGTACCTCTGTTTTGCATATCATGAAAGATGGATTCACCCAGAAAGCTGAGCACTGCAGGTGTTTAGTTTATATGTTTGGATTGAAGTGACTGCTAAATTACTTTTCAAAAAGGAAAATAAAAAGGTATTTTGAAAAATAACGTAAATTTTGCAAAATACAAAAATAAGACGTTGCACCTGACAAGTGGTGTCTCTAAAAACTGTCCTGGCTATTTTTCAGTCAGATACCTCATCAACTGTTTGTCCTTAAAAATGGAATTGGCATTGTTTCCCTGAAAACCATTTTTTTAAAAAAATCCAACTTTTATAGATTTCATACTTCAGTTTCTTAAAAGGATACAATATTGCAGCATTGTTATATATCTGTAAAAATAAAAGAATTGCACTCTTAAGGAAATGTTCATAGTTCACATTGCAAGTTATTTTGTTTTAGTTGGCTATGTTATAAGAAGAACATAGAATCATGCTGAATCTGATGTACTAATTACCTTGGGGGTATTTATCTGCAGGAAGAGAAGTCTAAAAGACTGCCGAAGTAGATCTTTAGTTTCTTGCAGTTCATCTTAATTGCATTCAGTTAAAAGTTGCATTTGGTTTACTTCTGTTCTGTAAAATTTTTCTTACAATTATTTTTGGCGGGGTGTGTGTGTGTGTGTATCATGCTTTCCTTTGTTTAAAATGACTAACCGAAATGCAGAACTTAATTTTTTTCAAATTTTTTTTTGAGAGAGGGAAAAAAAAACTTTTAGCTTGTTACTAGAAGAGAACAATGAGAAGTAAGACATCGAATGATTCATGAGGAGAAAACCAGGCATATTTCTGGCCATCTACTAATGTTTTCCAGTAAAATTAATCTTCAGGATTAGATTGGCTATAATAAAATTATAAGCAGTGCTCAAAATAAATTGGATACACTGGTATGTCATACCAGCCATTAAAAAAACCAGCCTAGCACTTCTCAGAAGCCTTAATTGGTATGTCAGTGGTGGTGAGGGAAGGTAACACTTGTAGAACAGAACCTGAGAACTTTCTCCGATGCAACACTGAAAATGTTAAAAATTAAACTCCCCCATTCCATTTGTGTCCTGGAGTTTGCAGCATAAGGAATGAATACTATGGCAACTTTGATACCCGTTCAGTTTGAATGTCTTATAGTTCTATGTCAACTTCAGCAATATAAAAGATAAATGTAGAGGTGTTAACAGAGAAATTGTGTTGTAGTTTTAAAGGGGTCAGCCATGTTAAAAATCCTGTAGAATAAAGTATAGGCATGATTAACTAAGGACAGACAGCTCAAGGAAAACAGAGGGGTTTTTATAATTACTATTTTGAAAGAAGACCTCTGGAAAGAAGACCTGTTTATCTTATGTGATCCTTCTATACTGATTCTTTGAGCACATTCAAAGGAAGTAAACACAATTTTTATTCCTGAAATCAACTTTTCAAAGATTTCTACAGCACCGCTTGACTCCATGATTTGATCTGTTTATGTTACTTTTCTTCCTGTTTAAGTGGTAATATCCTGCAATGTAAGTGGAAAATCGGGAATGAAGCATTTTTTCTAAGTGCAGTTTGGCAGAGACCACATATCTTCTGGAAACCTCTTGTCTACCATTGTTGAAGTAATATTTAATATTGCAAATATTACATTATATGTGTTTGGATTTTTTTGGTATAGATACTCCGTTGCTCGTATCCTATTTATGTCTACTGCCATTACAAAATACTGTTTGGCAATATTTCAGATTTACCTTTATTAACATTTAGAACCACATTTTGTAGTAGCAATTGTTTAATTACCTCTAATTGAAGTAAGACATTTAGTATTGCAATTTTTTTCATCTTTTGCAAACTTGATGCAGGAGAGTGACATGTTTTGTTTGAATACTTACGCTGTGCTTGTATGATGTTTTCTCTTTGTGAGAAGTATACCCTGCCTGAGTATTGGGTTTTGTCATACTTCTACAGTTACGATCTCCAGGATATGGTGTCCTGAAACAGTTAACTAACATTAAAGATGTTTAAAAACTATATATTAACAGATTGAAATGAAGTGCTCAGAGATTATTTATAAAATGTAGAACATCACCCACAATGCGTCTGTCACAGATGGAAAAAATGAATGTATTGACAAGTGTGTAGTCCATTGAATAAGTTTATAGACCTAAAATCCTACCCAAGATTCCCAGAAATTTAGTTTGTCTCCAGTACTGAATGTGAATTAGCTTAAACAGAAGCATAAGTCCCGTTAGGCAGACAATTCTTTATTGCCTATATTATATCAGAAGAAAGTAATGTATTCATTTTTCTGAGAATGTGACTGTGAACTTTGTTCCTGAAACATTAGCCAGACAGCATGGTGCAGTTCTAACTTGTGTATTTGGTAGGAATAAATATATGCCACAGTTTTCGTTTCTTTCCAGAATGAGTGTGCTAGAGAAACTCGCCAGATACGATCACATTTCAGAAAAGCCAGTGCTTGGTTTGCACTCTGCTTCCAGACTCTAAAGTGTACAGGTTATTTCATGTCTTGATGATACTACGTGTGTTTAGACTGGCTGTTTTCATTAAGTCAGAAGAAATAACACAGACTAAAGTGATCCTGCTGCGTGCTCACCTACACAGCCTAGATTTTCAAAGGAAATGGAACAACTGTATTTGAGAACAGGTTTTTATTCTCGTACTAGCTCATAAAAGTACTGGCATCCAACCAAACGCTGGTGTTTTTCACATGTTCACTGAAGGAAGAACATGCTTGTATTCTAAAATACCAAGGAAAGACAATGATTCTAACTTTGCTCTTGTCATCTGTTGTGACCCCAGATGTGTTGGCCGCATCCCATAGATAAATCTTCTCATACTAGTAGAACATGTGTTGCCTGCCTAATCAGCCTCTGTAATGTTTCTCATTTTGCAGTAGAAGTTATTGGTGTAGTAGTCAAGCCAAGATTTAGGCTTCCATATGAACGTGAATCATTGCAGCGTCTTCACGCTTCACTGTTCTTCCAAGCAGTACAAACCCACGCTCTTTTAATAATGAATACAGGGCAAATTAAATTTTGGAAACCACCAGCATTGTTGCGACCACGTGCATGTCCACAAATTGCTCTGTTCAGACAAATGGAGTTGGGAAATCATGATATAGTATATAGTAACTTTCTTGTGCTGTAATCTTATATATTATTTTATAAGAGGATATAACTAGTCAACATACGCAGCAATTTTAATATTATGATTTGTGTTAACAGTACAGATGAATGTAGTGGCTGAGACCAAGAGGTGAAAAAAAATAATTAAATGTAGTAGACAGCATTTTTTCATAATGATTTTTGTTTTGGGGGCATAGAATACAAATTGGACAGAATTTAATTGCTAAAGCTGGCTAAGTATAAAATGATTTTTAATATGGCTTCAGTGAAACCGTAACTTTGATATAGTTGAGAAGCAATTTAAAGAAACCACTGGTTACTTAGGCTATGGTTTCAAGTTTATAATCACATTTTATTAAAGTTCTTTGATACTACACCTCCTAAGAATGCCTCCTTAAATTGAAATGCTGATGTTAAGGGAAGATGTTTATTTTACTGATGCTGCATTATGGAATTTAAATGGATAACTGCTGATTGTTAAGTGCTGTCTGTGTGTGTTTAAAAATGTACAATGTCTCTTTTAAACATAGTACAAGAAATACACAGAGAAAAACATTGTGAGTAATAAGTGTTTTGTCCCATCTACCTTTTGACAGGAGAATTAGATGACAGAGAACAGGCAAAGCTGGAAGTAAAAGTATGGGATCCAGATAGCCCCCTTACTGACCGTCAGATTGACCAGTTTTTAGTTGTAGCACGGTAAGATTAAAATCCTCTAATAAAAAAAATTCCTTTTCCTTTTCCTACTATTTATTCCCCTATATCATGTTACTCAACTTGTTTGCCATTTTGTGAGCCCTTCTCTTTCCCACAGTTAGCTAAAACAGAAAATCAGACCATAATCTTCTGCATATTTATTGAAGCTACCAATACAGAAGAGAGAAAAAGGGAGTGAGTTTTGGAATAATGCTACACTGCCTGTATTTCAGGTTATAGTAGAATTTCATACTTTAAATATAGACATCAGTCTGTGTTCCCCTCAGAGTAAATGAAACAGGATTTCAGTGCTAATATTTCAGTCTTGTACTTTAGTACTTGGAATTTCGTAGTGTAATATAAAGTTAAGACTAGAAATAAAGAAGATGTTAGCAAATGAAATGGATGCAGAACTTGTCCAATTTGCATATAAGCTGAATAATATGTAGTGCAATTATTCTGGATGAATGTTGAAATAAAAGTTTGGAAGTGATGCATTTCATTAGTGAAAAAAGTCTGGTCAGTTCAGTTTTATAAATTAATGTATGATTATGCAGATTTATGAGAGGAAGATCAAAGCCCTTGGAATTCATAAATACCTTTAAAAATAATTTCTCTACTTTAAAAAAAAAAAACCTTTCAAAATTTTATAGACTTCTTACTGAAGGACAACTCTACACTCATAAGATACAGCATGTTTCACCTGTCCTGTAATTCATACTTAGAAATGTAGTACAAAGATATTGTTCTAATGATGGCAGAGAACTGTTAATCACAGCTAATGTAGGGATTTTATCCTGAATTGCTCCATCTCCTGTATTTTCTGTAACCAGGTTGCAGAGCATAGTCTCAAATCTTCTTAGGCAAATAATCCTTTTACGTCATTTCCAGTTTCTGTTCTTTACTCTTTCTCCCTTTCGAGCAAAGCATTTCAGGAAGGAAGGTAGTGAGAGAGAAGTTGCTTTGTATTTTGCAGCTTTTGTATGGTGAAATGGGTTGCTGATTTATTGTTTTACAGTCCAGATGCTGCCCCACTTTGTAGTGCTGTATCCTTTCTATGCAGTAGTAGAAATGGTCTGCCCCTGTTGAATTTCCAAGGAAGCCAGAAGGGTATAGGTGCGAACATGCATCTATTCAGAAGATCACAATGCCCTGGTACCTCCATAGAACTGAACCCAGAAAACAGAACTACCTCTATCACCAGCAATATAATACCTGGATATGTATGGGCAGACTGTTATGGGGTGCCTTAAAAACACAATCTGTTTGAAGATTATGTGTGTTTTTGAGGAGTTCATTCGTTGCCTGAACATCCTTCCACTCCCTGTTTTGCAGCCGCTCTGGGGAGCTGAGGTAGTATACTGTGCAGCTGAAAATGTTTCTGGAGGAGTGTACCAGTAAGCAGTCTACTGGGAGTGACAGAGAATAAATGAAATTTTTAGAGGAAAACATTCTTCTCTCTTTGACCCCTTATTTAAGACATCCTGTGCAATGCTGTGCCCTGAACAAGATTGCATTTGTTGAAGTTGATAAATTTCTCTAAAAAAGGTTTCTGTTATGGCAGGAATGGGTCTTGGTCATAGCTGACTAATTGTAGCTATGCAAGATCTTGTGGTCAGCAATCCCTAATGATCATCTGTAATCAGATGTTGTTACTCAGGTACCACTTTATTGATGTTCTTCCACAAAACTCCATTCATCTTTGTAAGCTGCTTTTGAACAGACAGGAACTCTTTCCAAGCTCCTATGTACTTGTATTCACAGGCTGCAAGATCACATTTCTGTTGCATTAAGTGCTTCTGAGACAGATTGTTCACCAAGTTCTGGAGAAACAGTTCTCCTATGATGATTGTGGCAGCTTTAAATTCAGTATGTTGTGTGCTTGCATGTAAAGGCTTTCATTATACTGGACCCTTAAAAGCTGCTTCAGTAACAGTGGAGTTGGTGTTATGATCTGGTAGACTGTGCTTACAGACTCAGAAGATATTTCTGCTGTGGCCTAACTGCAGTTCACTTGGCACTGGCCGTGCCTGCTGGGTTTCCAATGAGAATGGTATTTCTCTGGGTCCTGGAAGTTATGTTTAGTCTTGCAAATTTGAAATTCTGACAATAAGAACTTTTTCCTAAATGCATTTCTATATGTGCTTTTGATTAAGTGTGTGTATGCTTATCTGTATTTGAAATTATAAAAGCATTTTCACATGATCCTTTTTACATGCTGCATCAAAGGCATCAGGTATTTCTCAGTTTTTTCAGTCTGCTCTGGTTGAAGGAAGAGTTGCTTTTGTCCTTATAGGCGTTAGCTTTCTCAATCACACAAGCACGCTTTGGTTCTTTAGAAGGTGTTTAAATACTCTGTCTTTCTATTTGTGTTGCCCATTGCAAGAACATTTATATTTGGCCTCAAGGCATGTAGCTTTCCCAGTCTTACAAGGTTTGTCTACTGTCTCAGGAATGAGAGGCCTTTTTTTCTAGGTTTATATGCCTGATCAGTCTGGACCTGTCACTAAGCCCTAGTATGTAATAATCTGCTGGATATAAAGGTAGAAGAATATGCCTATCCTGTTCAGAAATTGGAGGTAGCAGTGCCAGAAAAATCTATAGAGATTTTGGAAAAAAGCATAAGAGTACTTGAGCAGAAAGATCCTTAACCTTGAGCTCCCTAAGCAGTCTTGCTTGACTGTGGATTTGGGCAAGGGCCTCTTGCTTGAACTAGCAAAAGCCTCTGTTAGGAGAAGCTTGAGGCATCAGACTAATGTATTCTGGTCTTGAGTTGTGTTTTGGGTAGTGCACTGTCATTTATACTCCAGCAATGAGAATTCCAACACCATTTTCTACTCCATTCAGATAAGATACAGCTTCATCAACCAATTTTTCTTCTGTCATGTATATTGGCAACAGTTCTTCTGTGTCTACTAGCTTCGAAGAACAGGACTCTGAGAAGCTGCAATAGTAGTTTAGATCTGCCCACGCTGGCAAATAGTACAATATTGTAGAAGTGGATTTGTAGAATTGAAACGTTTGGTGCTGAGGACCTAGCGTCAACACTATGCACATTTTGAGCAGTTCTATTTTTAGGCTAACTCTAATCTGGTCCTATGGACTAAATATCTATGAGTATGTGGAACTACTGTTGAACTTAACAGATATCCCGTTTGTATGCTACAAGATACCTTTTGATGTTGGTTAAAGCGCAGTAGGTAAAGATGCTGAGGACAGTTGCTTTGAAACTCCATTCCTAATTTGAACTAAAACACTGATATAGATGCACCCCGTTTTCTCCAGTCATCAGTCTCTATCATTCCTAATATATAAGGAATGCTTCATTTTCTTGTGAGATCTCATGTTCTCTTTCTAACTCTGTTCCAAGTTGCACAGTATTAGGAAATACAAACTTCCCTATTGTGTGTATATCACAATAGTCCTATCTTTTTTTTTAATTTGTCAGGAAGTCAAAAATGGTCCTGACCAGTCTCAAATGTGGTAGGAGTTGTGGGCTCCAGCCTGGACAGATGCTGAGCGCCGTAGACCTGACCCTTTTCTTTTTCTTTTTCTTTTTTTTTTTTTTTTTTTTTTTTCCCCTTCCCCATTTTCTTTCTATCTGCTAATTTGGTCTATAATTTACATGATAAGTTTTTGGTACATTCTAGTTCTGTTTATGTACTTCATGATGCAGTGAAATAGTTAACAACTTAGTTCTTTTCTTCTGCTTCATCTAACTAGATTATCAACATAGTCTTCTGGAAGGACTGTATCTCTAAATAAAGCCATTTTCCAGACATTTGTGGTCCCAGCTTATTTCCAACTAAAACAGAGTTTTGAACACTAATTAAAATAGCCTTAAAGCATTGCATCTCTACCTTAAAATCTTGTTCTTTGATTACTTTGAAATTAAAATGGCATTGCATACCTCTGGCTAACATAACATATTTCTCTTCATTTGAATGCCTGCTTATTTTTTGATGTAAAATCACAGAAAAATGGAGAAGTACGTGTTGGTCATTCTGAATTGAAGCTTGATCCTTCCTGTCTTGTTTCCACTTTCCCATTTTCTCTAAGACAGTGATTATATTAATTTTCTGTTCGTTACTATTGATTTAGTTGTAAGAGCTCATGGTATATGGAGGCTTATTTCTTACACGAATTTATCCTACAGTGAGGAAGGGAATACAATACAGCTTCAACTAGCAATGTGTTTTTCATCATATTGAGGAAAAGAATACACTCATCAACTGAGAACAATAAATAAAAACATTTAAAAGTGCGTTCAAATAGTAGTACTCTGTTCTTGCAAGATAATTCAGTGTAGTCAGTGACAGTAGACAAAACTCCCAAAGCTCATCAATGAAAATAAATACATAAAAGTCACTGGTTTGAAATCTTCAATATTAGTGTGCTTCTGGATTCTCTTTAGGTGGTGAGAAGTAAGATGAATTGGAGTTCATTAAAGAGGTAATGAAATTTAATGGCAGAATTGTAACATAAAATTATGCAGTAAAGATGGTGAAAAATCTTGATGCCAAGCTGCACTCACAAAACTAGATGTTTGCTAGCAAGGTCAATTACAGTATCTAATGATAGGAAGATGGTTTGGCAATAAAAAGGAGAAATATGTTCACATCAGTTGACTAGGAGTATCAAAAATACCGTGTTTCTGCCCGTCTGTCATGCTTGGCCAATACACGTTTATTCCTTTGTGCATTTTGTGTTACTATATTTCTTCTTGACCAAATTAATTTGAAAACAACTAATTCAGAGTTGGAGCTAATTTCTTTTTGCATCTTTTTTTAATGAATTCTGATCTATTGCATTATACAGAAAAAATTTCTGCAGCAGCATTTTCCTGGACCTGCTTTTTGGGGGCTGTAAATCTCCTCCTCTGTGACTGTGAAATTGCAGGATGGAGTACAGATGATCGCTTAAATCATATCCTGTGAATTAAAGTACTTGTATGTATCAGATTCTATTTCTGTCGAATAATAAAGATTTCACATATGTTCCATTTCTTTTCATTTAGTAATGAAACTGAAGGTTAGTTGTGGTGTGTAGGGGACGTTATATGTAATGCCACCCCCTACCCTGACTTCAAGACTCTTTCAGAGAAAGAACAGTGGTAGGTGACTTTTCATGTTTATCATGTCATCTCCCTTTGCACTCTAAATATCTGAAGTGATCATAATGAAGCATAGCACTGTACAGACAGTTGCTTAGAAATGCAAGAAAAATGTGTCTTTTGGAACAGCATCATTTTACTATGAATATGTTCTTCACGTCAGATTTTGTATTACCCAGTAGTAAAAATCTCAGGGGTATTTTACAGCTTTAATTAATATTGTACTAGTGACACATATCTCCACTGAAGAAGTATTTTTTTTTTCTTCTTTCCAAGATTTTAAGTATCTCGAGACTCTCTTAAGGAGCAATCGGATATTAATTGGCTGTTTGTAAATTCTGTTATTGATAGCAGTGGAAGAGGTCATCTTTTAGGACCATTTCCAACTCACAGTAGAGGAGAACATTGATGTAATAATAACGAAAACAAAACGCTTCCTACTATGTAGGAAACCACCAAAGATACACTTAATTATCTTCCTCAAAAACATTAACTCTGAGGTGAGGCATAGCATTAGTTTGCAAGTATGTGAGGAAAACTGTGAATTTGCAGATTCATGTATGCACAGAGGGTGGTTTACTTTAAACAGATTTGTCCAGAGTATACCCATTACTCATCTCGTATCACTGAAACAGAGAAACAATGTATAAAAGTGAAAAATTTTAAAATAAACTTCCTCAGATCTAAAAGGATCTATGTATCAGCTCGATTTTTGAGACTACAAGGTAGAAGAAAACAGAGTTACTGGCCTGGATCCAGAACTTTCTGGGTCTGAGTTCATGCTGGACTGCTCTTGCTACCTGGGAGACTAGTGACTATTTTTATCCTGATGTGTAATTGCAGTGGTTCCAGATTTTCTTTGGTAAATAACGTCCCTGTTCAGAACTAGTTACTGATGAGCAATTGAATCTTTAGAAATGTGTTATGACAGTCTCCTGTGTGTGCTGCTTTATAATTTCATTGGTTGCCACTAATACTAATCTTATGCAAAAATTTGAACGATTACTTCCTTTAATGCCTTAGACTTGAGTTATAAGAAATTTGGAGCAATGTATTTTCTGTGTGCAATACCTAATCCGAAGTTTTGCTTGAATGTAGGGCATACAGGCACAGCAAAATGATGATGAGCTACTGCATCCCTAGAGAGTTCACTGTCAGGTTTTTTTGGGCATAGGTATTCTTGAGTTTTGCTGAATTTGTGGATTTATTCCTAAGTCTTAGATCCTGACACTGTATTATCTTGATTTGTTTTATGTTTGTACAGTTGTCAGCTGCAATCTCTGTTATAAGTCCTTGAGAGAATGTTCTTGGTTCTGGTCTTTAAGATAATTAAAACAAGGAAGCCTAATTAAGGTAACACTGGATCATTTGGTGTAGCCCTTAAAGCTCTTACACCTGCTTGCTGATACAGCCTGTGCAAAGAGTGGTGTCTCTGCTGATACCACCAATTGTTTATCATTCTTGTCCATCTCTCTGCCACCTGTGTAATTCACTGTCTGTATGCCTTTTGGCTTTAGCTTATTTTGGGAGGCGTGGGGAGTGTTGGTTTCTGTTTGAAGTCTCAGTACTTTAATTACTCATTGAATAACGTATTTGTGACTAGCTTGCTGAGCACATTTCATTGGTTACATGAGTTTATTATTGTTATTATTGAATTAAATATAGTTTCAATTAAATATTTACAGTTACTATTTGGATTCCACCAACTTAGTGGAACATTTACATTAAAGAGTCTGTTTAAAAAAAAATAATTTAAACAGCCTGCGTTGGCTTCATACTGAGTTTTATTTTGGTAGCAGGTGGGTGAAGACAATAGTGTGTCTTCTGGAAATGGGCATTGGTTAGTTATTATTTTTTTCCTTTTAACATTTTAAAAATAATTCTTTGGTGGTATTATTAGGAAAAAAGTATGCAAGGAAAAATGACAAAGGCAATATTTGACCTTTGTATTAATATGTTCCTCATATCTGTATTTTAAATGGAAAAACGTAAAATTGAGGTATTTTAATGATTTCTAAAATTAATTTTGGATTTGGATTGCATGGCTAGATTATACAGAGCACTGTATATCACTTAAATAAGTTTTGAGACTGGTTACTATTTAACGAGAATTCCTACACTTATTTGGATCGTCTGAAAAGGTCGCTGTTTTTCGGAAGTTTACAGGGAAAGGTGAACTGGAAGGTTATGTTGATTTCCACATATAGCCCCAGACACACCCCCCCCCGTCCCCCCCCTCAAGGTGGTACGCTGCCTGTGTTTTATGGTGGTTCTTATTTGTTTTGCAGTCATGTACTCCATGCTCCCATGCAGCGTTCGTCTGACGGTTGCGATCCTCTCCTACTCAGTACAGCACTGGAAGCAATGTCAACTAGTGCATCAATTCTTACCTCTTTATTACTTATTCAAAATAAACCTAGCTTTATATTGTGTCTTAATTTTTACTTTACATACTGGGCAACATAATTCATATATGCTTGGGCTCTGAAGTCAGCCTAAAAAGTTTGATGTGCTAGAGAGTGACTTGTGAGGACATACTCTTTGTAATTTTCATAGCATACTCTGATTTTATTTTAGAAATATGGTCAAAAGAAAATAGCATTAATTATGCAAAAGGAAAATAAGAAGCTAGTAGGTAGCAGCAGAAGGGAAATACAGTCATGCCGCATGCTGCTTTACTGGTTTGAACAGTAGCGACAGAAGGATCGCAGGAAAGACTGTTTAGCTACAACCCTTATCAATGCCAGCATGTTTAAAGGGGTTGACTGACTATCAGGAAATGTGTTCACAATAGAGCCTTATTCTTGGGACTGATTTGTGGTCAAATACTGTTTTATGTACTGCCAAACTTTTTTGAAAAGAAAATAGAACGTGTGTGTGTGTGTTCTTCTCACATATTTGCCATCTCTGCAAAGAGGGAGCAAAGGTTGTGAAACAACATTTGAATATAACTTATTTATTCCACAGCCTTTAGAAGTTTAAGCAGTTAATAAATTGAGTGTGTGAATCACTGCTGTTGAATCTTAACAGTGTCTTGTAAGTTTTTGGCAGCAAGTACTGAAACTTATCTTGAGATTCAAGATAAAATTGCAGTAACAGATGTTATCGCTAGTTTCTCCACGATCAATAATACACCTTAGTGACTTAAACTCTTGATGCACGTTATGTTATGTTATGTTATGTTATTGTTGAATATCAGGTTTATAGTACACAGTAGCGTGACACTTTCAGTGTGTTGATCTGTCAATGACATTCCTCATTGGTATAATTCTGCACTTAGAACTTGTGTGGAGTGTAGATGCTGAATGAGGCTCCAGTCCTTAGTCCAGAGGCTTAGACTGTATTAAAAATGTTAGGTGAGTAATTGGGTCTTTGGATTTAGAAGGACTTCTATCACGTCATAACTGCAACAGATAATTTTTTTCTGATATCATAGTGACACAGTGCACCTCAAGAGTCATGATGCAACTCAGGGTACTGGAGCAACTTCTGTTCTATTAATTAATAATCTTTCTCATGTGTCGCTGCATCTTTGCTCCTTTCCTGTGCGATATGCTGAGCCCGGTCAGGTTCTCTTACGCATCTTTCCCTTCACGGGGCGTGATACGTAGTGTGCTTCCAAGAAAAGTTTGCAGTTTAGAACGGTCACTATCACCCTAATTCTCCATCTCTATTCATTATCTTTTGTTGCTCCGGTAAGTACAATAAATGCCATGTACCATTCATCAACAAAAGTGGAAAAAAAAAAAAAGGTAAAGGTTTGGATAAAAAACGTGTCCATTTCAATAATGCTGGAATGCTTTTGTTAAGTAGGCTGAGAGATCCATTTATTTCATTATTACTTAAAACCTGTGACAAACTAGAATTCTGGAGGTACCTTTGACTGAGCTAAGATGCTTTCTTTGCCTCACTAATGGAAGTAGTAGACATGCATTACTGAAGTGAATAAAATGCTATTAATTTCCTCATGGGAACATGGTGAACCCCCTTTCTTAATTGTATTGTAATTTGTTAAACAGTGTTGTGGCTTTTTAATTTTAAAAATAATAGTCATGGTTGTAAAACCCAAGCTGAGTAAGATCTTTGACTTCATAATTTAAAAAAAATTGGTACATTAAAAAGTTAGTACATTAGAATTCTATGAGTATCTTCTGTTTCCATGCTGTTTTTCTTTTATGTAGGTTGTTACTTTTGGGGGAGAAGGTCAGAATTTTTACTGCAGTGTTTGGTGATTTGTCTTTATCAAATTGTCCTTTGTTAGCAAAGATCTGAAACCTTAAGAGTAACAGTATGTGACTTTTATTTTTAAAAGGACACTTTTATAGATATGACATAGTCTGATAATAAAAAAGAGGTTACATCTTCCTATGCATTTACTGTCTACTGTTCTCCTGTTGTAGTGCGGTTGGCACGTTCGCTCGAGCATTGGACTGCAGTAGTTCTGTCAGGCAACCGAGTTTACACATGAGTGCAGCTGCTGCTTCCCGAGACATCACACTGGTAGGTGGCTTCTTAAAAACCCTACTACTTTTTTATATCTGTAAATTCAACAGTATCTGTTACTCCAGAGTCCCTGTCCTCCAGATACCTGTTTTCCTTTAGATACCTGTGTGCAAGGTGCATGTGCGTATGGTAGATAATCCTGTGTGTTTTCTGTAAGCATATTGGTGCTGCCCTTGTAATCATACTGTAAATCGCTTGACTTTAGGTGAAATCTATTTAAATATGATATCTTGATATGTGATAAGTTGCACAGCAGAGTGGATAATACACATTGTATAGGGATTCATTCAGTATAATTGATCAATTCTGTGATTTAAAGTATGTGGTAATGAAGCTGATTGAAAATTGTTTAGATAGTGTTTTGTACTTACTAGATGTGTGTGTCAGTAAATTTTATAAAGTATAAACAATCTTTGTAAGCAACTTTTTGAAGAACATTTTACTTAGGATATCCTTAGGATGTTTCCTTAGTTTGTTAAAGTATTCACTATAATGTAAGCACCTGCATCTTTTAGAGAAAGTTAAAAATATATCAGTTACAGACCGAAGTTTTGTCTCTGTATATTCTTACTAGCTGAGATGACAAGATGTGCTGCCGTAATAAAAGCGTGCCAGGAAAACTATGAGAACGAAAAATCTTACGTTTCATAGAATCAAGTTTGACTTAGATTTCCAAAGACATCAGCAGGAGTTGTTTATTATTTTAACTGTTTGTGTACAGAATCATGAAGATGATAGTTAAGGCTAAAGTAGATCAGTATTCATCAGCTGCTTGAGTATTTGAACTAGAGGACACTGAATGAAACAGATCAGTTTATAAGGCAGTACCTTAACTATTTTAAAGTGGCTAGAGAGCCCCTGGAAATTTAGTTACACAAATTTTGTGGGAACAGACAATATCAGCAGGTTAAAAAAAAGGGTTAGAAAAATTATGGACCATGGCTCCATAAATGGGTACTGAGGAGAACAGAGAGAGGTTTACTGTCTAGCATTCCTAATTCCCAAGGTTTGTAGATGCAGGTGAATTAAATGGGGATTGACCTCAGGCTGTGGCTGGACTTAAGCTGCGTATTTTCTCTAAGTAACATCCCTTGGTGCTGCTGTCAGAGACAGAATGCTTGGCTAGGTGGATGACTGGTCTGATTCAGTAGGGCAGTTCTTACATTCCCGACAAAACATATTCATTAGTATGATGAGAAAAATATTTAATTTCTTACATTTTGTGGTGTACTCAAAAGCTATTAAGCAGGAAACTGATTTAGTCTGGACTTACAGTAGTGTAGTAAACAGTGGCAAAATGTAATGTTTTCAGTAATACTCAAAATGAGTTTTCTGTTTCACAGTTGCTGATATGACCTTACCAACACATTTCTGTTCAGATTAAATGCTTTATTTTTTCCATCAAAGTAGTTCTTTAGTTTAACATTTTTCATTTTATTCAGATTTCATTGGATTAAGAATTTCTAATAAATTCCAAACGTTGCATATCCTTCTTACTGTATTCAGTGATTAATAGAATAGGTTCATCCTTATAGCAATTTCTTCTTGTTTGAAAGTGTATGTGCAGTGCTGCTAATAAAGGGATACATTTAGTGTTTGAGTACCATATAAATGCTTCTCCATTGCAAATGATCCGTTAAGTTCCATTGCACGTAATGAAAGGCATATCTTATAATGAGGCACCAGAGGAGCCACCCCAGGTTTAATTATTGTGTGCGTCTGTTCTCATTTTCCTACCCCCTCAGCTTTTTAAAACCCCTCTCTTCTGCTCTTTGCCAATGTACTTCGTTCTAAGTTAAGAAAAGACATATTTGTCATTATACTAGTTACTCTTTCAGACATTGCCATGTTAATTGGGAGCATATTTTGAACAGCAGTTAAAGTTAGTACAGACGTGTGCAGAACTTGTGGTCTATCTCATTTATGCTTTGGAAGGGATGTAGGTGCATAACACTAAGAAAATTATACTGTCTGTGTTCTTAATGCAAGGCAGATAACCCTTGCGCCTGAAGTGCTATTAATGGGATTTCTGTACACCACACTTTCCAGTATTCCTAATTAGTTGTTTCAATTAGAGATGACTGTAAACAGACTGATACTAAAAAAAAAAATGCAGTAAATGCATAAGTTATAAACATTACTAAATTTCACAGTGGATGTACACATTAGGGAGGTCTTGCAGCTTAACAGCAAGGGAGAGGCTACTTTCAGGCTTCCTTATTTTGAAAATATGGGGAAGGTAATGAGACAAGGCAGGAAACTACCAATGCTTTTAGAAAACCCTACTGGAAGACCTGTGTTTACCTTCTTAGATGATAGTAAATGTTCTTTTCTTACAATGATAAAGACCTGTGAGACGAACAACCAACTGAAACTTGCCTTTCTGGCCTTCTCAGAGGCAGTGTTTTATTTGGAAATGAAATTTGATCTCTGAGAAGAGAAGGAAACTGGGAGGATTTCCTGTTTCAGATGCCTAAGCATTGCTTACTGCATACACTGACAGTGAGGGCCATTAAAGCAAAGCAGGTTGATGGAATCACTTGCCTCTTACGGTTGCCTTGTTCAGAAGAGCCTGTGCTACTTTACTGTAAGGATGTAAATCTTGGTTTTGGATGTCTCTTCAAAATGAAAAGTATGAACAGGTCTTTCCTTTGCATTTTGAACGACATCTTTTTAATGATTTTTATTAGACTTTCATATGTGTGGCTCCTAAGACAAACACGTTTAAAATATTATTGAACTATAGAATCCATACTCTGTTTCCAGTTTGAGTGCTTTGTTGGAGGCAGTTCAGTCTAGTTGATTTAACTGACTACTGAAATTGCAGCTGGTTTGGAAACTGCATAACAGCTTGTTTGCAGCGTGCCCTGTCATTCCCTTTCTTCCCAGCTCCATGCAGCCCTTCCTTAGCTTTTGGTGGATAGTTTTTTCCTTTACCTGCTTAAATTTGGACTTGAAGTTCCCTCTATCTGTGTGGCTAATAAATTTCCTGTGGTGGGACCCCTTGTCTGTGCTGAACAGTGTGCTCTCAGCAAGAGTTCTTAGGGAAGGGTGGTCCTTCCTCTCTCCTTCAGGCTCCTATTTTGGGAGAGGCAATGACAGTTCTTCCCAGCCTCCTGCTCCTTAGGTATCAGGTACACGCTACTTGTTTCTTGCAGTCCTCTCATCTTTGGGTAAAGCAGATAAAAAGGAGATTCTCCAGAACTTTTTATCTTGGGCTCTAGTAATGTCTCCAGGCTGCTCTCTCTTTTGCTAGCACAGTTTACTCACTGCAGTGTGGGAATTTGATTGCAGGTGAGGGTTGACAAACCTGCAGAAGGCAGAGCATGTTATCATGGGAACTTGTCAGTGGTCTTCTGTCACAGAACAGCTCAGTGAAGACAGTACTTGTCCACAGAGTTCATTATGAATCTTTTCTGTAGTAATACCAAAAAAAGCTTTATGGAACGAGATGTTTATTATAGATGGAAAAATGAACATAAGGCAAGAGCAAGATCCCGATTTCTTCACTTCTGTTGTCATTTTTAAGAAAGTTGATATCAGTGAATAGATCCAGATTTAGCAGCTGCTTGGAAAATGTCCGGTATGTACTGCTTTTCCACAAGGACTGCAACTGAAACAAAGATTTAAACCTTGGTAACACATATACTGTAAGAGTTCAATCTTTAGGCCTGGTTTACTCATTGCCTGAGTTATAAGCAATAAATTGGTGGTTTCATTTTACATTCTCTAATCTGAAGATGATGGATTTTAGACATTATGCTACATATGTCCATATTGGAATACTTCCGTACATATTGGAAGGCTTCTTCTTAAGGCTGGTCAATTTGACTTGAACCATAAGTAAAATGACATTGTAGGGTAACAGTGACATTACTTCTTGCAGACAAAACAGTTCAAGAATCTTCTGCTTGATAGCTTTCAAAGAGGTATATTGAAAGCTGGAGAAGGACTTTAGCCACTCATAGGAGATGGCAAAAGATAAGGAGAATTCATTATTTGCAGTACACTTGTATGCAGAAGCTCAACTGGAATTGCTTTCTAAGTGCTATACTGACACATAATGCAAGAGTGTTCCTTCCTTGAAAGGTTTTGGGTGCCCCCTCTCATAAGATGAGTTTAGGGCTGTGTGAGAGATTGCATGCTACAGTTACAGCTCACGCCGTGGTGGGACAAACAGCTGGGAGACTGATGTTACACAGTCACACACATTATTGCACTTTATACCCCTAATACCTCATTCAGCACAACAACTGAAGATTGTGGTGATGGGGGCTTTTGGGATGCTGAGTCAGAAAGGCTTCTGGTACGTTGCTCATTTTCCCTGCGGGTGGATTTGTGATGTAATTGCTTAGTTTCCATATTCCCCATTATTGGTTAGTGATGTGAGCATTCAGTGTTACCTCTAAAGTGAAATGCTATAACATGCTCATTTTCTGTTTTCCTCTTTTATAAAGGAAAGCAAAGTAACCAAAGAAACCTCATTTACCCATCTCTGACAGCAGAGTTTAGCAAGGGACAAAAATCTTGTTTGGTTTTCAGTGTGATGACAATGAAAACAGTAAATGGCTTCCTTCCCCAGCAAAGAGAATATTGAGCACACAGATGTCTGGGCAGCTGTTTGGCTACTATTTAGAACTTCTGGTAATTGAAAATGGCCCCTCAGTCAATACAGGCCGCTGTCTCTATTGGGTTACTTGGAACCAATTTCTACCAACTAAAGATTCTCTAGAAATGTTTGCTAGTAATTTGCGGGAACTAATAAACTAATGTCATTTTTAGTAAACATTTTATTAAGGAATTTCCTTTCCCAAATGTTCCACAGCGAAAAGCCCATGATATCAAGATAGATTCTAAATTTAGCATTAATTGAGGCTTCTTGCATGGCTTATAGAAAATAAGACATTGAATTTGCATTAACTGCAGTGGATTGCTGTATGTTTAAACAAGTTTTTTATTCTGTCCTTCTCCTTGTTAGTTTCATGCAATGGATACATTGCATAAACACGACTACGATTTGAGCAGTGCCATCAGTGTTCTAGTGCCACTTGGAGGGCCTGTCTTGTGTAGAGATGAAATGGAAGAGTGGTCAGCATCAGAAGCTAGCTTATTTGAAGAGGCGTTGGAAAAGTATGGCAAGGACTTCAATGACATTCGACAAGACTTTGTAAGTATGAAAGTAGTACACTTTTCTGTTACTGTGTTTTCTCATGGTTGAGCATAACTGCTTTCTGTAGGTTTGGAAGACTAACTAGAGGAGAAATCTGTGTAGCTGATATATATATAATTAACATACATACACATTTTATCTGGATGAAGGTCAATATGCTTTCCTGTTCAGTGCCATTCTTTGGAAAGATGTTGACAGAAGATAATTTGTTTAATGGTTTAATACCAGGTAGGATGTCTCATGCTGATGTGTTTTGATAAGGATTTTTACAAGGATTTTACAAGCATCTGAAAGAGTTCCAGCAGCTTTTCAGAACTTTTCTGCAATTTCCAGTGAAATTTATTACGAGCTACATGGCTGACTCCCCTGAGTGTTTTTGGAAAAGCTGGGGTTTCCTTCTATAGTTAGCAGAGAGAAATTTATATTCAGATAGCTTTTAAAGTGCACTACAGGGAGTTATTTTGACATATTAGGTATTTTGGCACTTTTGAAAAGTAAAGGAAATGTTTTCCAATATGTTCTAACTACACTGGGTTTGGTACTGAAGTATCAGACTATAGGGCAGCAAAGCTTTAATTTGCTGAATTCTAATGCAGAGTAGTTAAAAGAAATTGATTCTAACACTGATTGCTGGAACTGCTAGTAATTTGTCTGAGAATTTGTTTGCATGTTTCTTGGAGAGCCTCTTTCTTTCAAGGAAGAAGATTCCCTCTGTTGTACTAAGTTCAAGTTGGGCTTTGTGAAAACGTTAGGATGTGAGCCAAAGGAATTCTGTTATTTAAGACTGAAGTCGATTTGAAACATTTTCACAACAACTCATTCTGCTTGACTCTGAGAGCTCGGATTTTTTTTCTTTGCAGATGTTACTAATAATCTTTGTGAGGGGGAAAATGGTACTGTATGGTAAATGTAGAAGCCCTTCCAAGACAGAGTGTGGGACAGTGGGAGAAGGCTTGGCACTGAACTAAGCTGTCTTGTCTTCGCTTTCACAGTTCTGAAATGAAAGAGATAATTGAATGAAGGTGGGAAGGGAAGGCTATTGTTTTTCTGAAGAACTGACATTTTAACAGGTGTATTACATCTGCGTGTTATTTTTGAGATTTTAAAGGGAGAAAATGTTCACTGCATTCATCACATAAGGTTGAAAATTGCATCATGGATGAAATAGCTGTTAAGTTCAAGAAAATATGATTGGAAAAGAATATTTTATACAGTTTGAGAGCTGAAATCTTAATGTAAACTACACTTCCTTATTATTTCTCATACAGATAAATGGTCCTCAGCTGTAATTGTACAGTAGTTCAGTAGCTATGTCTTCTAACTAGATGTTTCCTAATACATAGTATTTGGCTTTTCAAAATGCCTAAAGCATATATTATGGATTTTTATTGGCTGTTTACAAGTTGAGTCCTAACAAAACTTGTGACCAAGTATACCTAAATCTTTTCTCTGGTATTTATGTAGTATTTTTATCTTCTGTATAATTTCTGTGTTATTGTTATGGTTTAACCCCAGCTGGCAGCTAAGCACCACACAGCTGCTCGCTCACTCCCTGCCCCGGTGGGATGGGGGAGAGAATTGGAAGAGTTACAGTGAGAAAACTCGTGGGTTGAGATAAAGACAGTTTAATAAAAGGTAAAGGAAAAGCCACACACACAAGCAAAGCAACACAAGGAATTCATTCACTACTTCCTGTCAGCAGGTAGGTGTTCAGCCATCTCCGGGATAGCAGGGCTCCATCATGCTTGGGAATTCAGACACCATCACTCCGAATGTCCTCCCCTTCCTTCTTCCCCCAGTTTATATGCTGAGCATGACATCATACGGTATGGAATAGCCCTTTGGCCAGTCTGGGTCAGCTGTCCTGGCTGCGCTCCCTCCCAGCTTCTTGTGCACCTGGCAGAGCATGGGAAGCTGAAAAGTCCTTGACTAGTATAAACACTACTTAGCGACAACTAAAACATCAGTGTTATCAACCTCATTCTCATGCTAAATCCAAAACACAGCACTATACCAGCTACTAAGAAGGAAAATCAACTCTATCGCAGCTGAAACCAGAACAGTTATATTACACGTAATTCTGTTGATATGTATCCATTAAAGCGACACAGTGGAGTGCTGTGTTGCAGGAATCACTTACGTGTTTGTAATGTTCAAATGCTAGATATTTGAATGAGTCTACTAGAAGCTGTTTTAAAAGTTCAGATTTTATCTCGGGTAGACTCCTGATACCCTCCCTCTTTTGCTGAATCTTCCTTCCCAAAATGCAGATGTTTTCCTTTGCCCTCCTCCCAAAGTGAGAGAGACGCACAGATCTAGAGATAGGGTTATGTAGCCTACTGAGGGCACGTTAATGATGAGTCAGAGTGCAGCAGAAATAGATGTGGGGCACTAATTAATTATAGTCTCATTTAGTTAGAACGCGGTTGTTGTCTATCCTTAGTCACTTTTTTTTTTTTACCTTTGGAAAAGTGGCATGGCGTTTTTAAAACATCATTAGAAGAACATCTATTTTACATATCAATTTATGTGGTATTGGTAACTTAATGCACACAGTCTTGATCTAATTCTATGTAATTTGAGATCTTTCAATTATATTAATCATTGTGTAATCTTGGGATATCTTAATTTCTCTAGAGTAAAATTTATGCGTTCTCACTTGGTATGTAGCATTCTAAAAGTAGAGGGATCTGAAAACAAACATTTGGTTTTAAGTAATCACCTAAAATAGTCCTTCAAGATTTAGATCATGGATATATGAAAAGTTTCAGCAAGGTGAGGTAGGTCTAAATATGTAGTACTTAAGCAGTGATTTTTCATGAGAATACGTTTATCTATTATCATCCCTTTCTTCAGCAGCTAGTCATTGAAAAGTAAGTACTCTTACATGTGATTTGAGAGCCTGGACAAAGAGGCTGATGCGCTGGTAGTGTGCACACTAACTTGTTCAAGTGTCCGTGTACAATCTAATGATAAAATTAAATCCTGTGTGCCTGAGATTAAACTTGAACCTAAGCAGTCACACAGTGGTGCCACAGTACAGGCAAGACTGCCATGTTGCATGGTGGAAAGTCCTTGGTAGCAGTCTCCTGAAGCAGAAGGGTTATGTAGTACCTCCTTGAGTCATTATATGCTAGGGGAGTTGCCTTTTGTAAATCAGCCCAGATTTGCAAGGCATGGCAGCTGCAATTGCAGCCCTTACATGATAGTTCTCTAAAGGGCAGGTTCATTTACTTTTCCAGCAGTTAGTAAGAACTGGCACTATTTGACATTCAATGTGCAGCTCAAGCATTAAGCTATAAACATAAAATATTAGTAAGCAAGACAATTATTATAAATTAAATGGTGTAAAGGAGTTTACCTTTTTTTAATAGAGAAGCTCATTTGTTATCAAATTACCAGTCTAGCCTTTGAATAATCATTTTCATCAGCTGTTGACTCATCAACTGTTATAGGAGCTCATTTGCTGAGGTTCTGCTGTCTTTAAGAACCTATGTGAATCCTAATCAACCTAAACTTTTTAAGTTAATTGAATTTACTTGATCTACTTGAATTACTTCACATCCCAGGGTAGCAGAATGGAAGAAGACTGAATATTTTATGTTCTCCAAATAGAACTATTTTCCTAATGGTAAGAGACAGCTGTTACGCTTGTTAATTCTTAGTTTTTCATTATCAACAGTTTTCACAAATTTATAACTGTTACATGTCAAATATGGCAGGAAAGGCCTTGGGAATCAGACTTGACCTGTTTATAGAAAACTGGAGCAACTGTTTTCCAACTTCAGAAAATTGTGGAAACGTGCCTTAAAGTTAACATGTTCATTTTAAGATATTTTATAATCCTAAGTTTTTCCTACTTGTTTAATTTGAATGGTCCATTTTTACCCTGAAGAAACTAAAGAAACTGAAAATTCCCTCTCCCTGTTTTTGTACTGCTGACACTTCTTTGGTGATTTTCTCCTACAAAAATGTCACACCAGTGGTCATTTTTAGTTCTTTCAATTAGTGTTTAATAGAATTTGGTAATGAAAGTACATTATTCTATGACTGTTCACAGCTTCTCTGGCATTTCAGAGCAACCTCTGGAAAATCCACGTGCCTCTACAGTGTTTTGTCATTTAAGTACGCGGGTAAACGGAATACAGGATATTCACGCTCAGTCTGTCAAACAGGTTTTCTGAGTTGTGAATCAAAGTGTAAAAGGATTATGGTTTTCTAGTCCAAGCACCTTAATTATCTTTCTTTAATGGTAGATGCCTACTGAGTGAATGAACATACTGATGTCACAATCATAGTTAAAACAGATTAAAATATTTTCTAGAGATATGTCAAACGTTATCTGTAGCATGAATGTGTTAATAAGTGTTCAGCAAGGAAAGTAAATATGGAGAAGTTAACATGTACTAGTTGACAACGGCAGGTAGTTGGGGTGACCGTGGTTCATCTGGATGCCAGGAAGAATATGGACCTAGACACTGAGAAGCAGCTCATCTGTCACCTCACACCAAACACATGTTCCTGTCACTGGCCTTTTCTTGGACAGATTTCTCTTAAGCCGTAATTTACCTGAGACAGTAAAAGGATTTTAGTAAACTGAATTGTGTTGCTATCTATCGCAGCATCAGCTTACGCATTTGTTACGCTGCTACACGTTAAATGCAAATGGACAAAACTGCTACTGTTTGGACCGGGGATTTACACACTGTGGTGCACTACCTCAAAATGATTTCACAGCTGAGTCTGGACCTGAATCCCAGCTCCTGAAAGACAGAGGTGGGAGCTAGACTCAGTTTGTCTTAAGTAGCTGCAGGCAAGCAGCTTGAAAAGCTGGCTGTGAGCTCCTGCATGCTGGGAGAGGCAGCTTGGTACAGTGTTCCTCTGTTGCTTTTAGGAACATAATTAGAGGTTCAGGAACCTATTCTTTCGGCTTAGGAAATGCAGAAAGCCCCAAAGCGGAGTGAATAAGGTTGGAAAGATAATGTTTCCACATGTTTGTTTTCTGGGACTTCTTAAGGATGATTTCTGGAGAGTAGAGAATATTAGCGTTAATGCATGCCTCTAGAAAAAAACATGCACAAAATAGTAGCATGTTTCCAGGTTATGAAGAAAAATTGCATTAATTCTGTAAGAGAATTACTAATTTAAATGATAGAAAGAATTTATGGAGTTAAATAGGTGATTTGGTAGTGATTAAAAATGGCTGCTCTATGCTTAACTTTCTCCCCTAAGCTCAGGCTAATACATTTTCACTTGACCAATGAACATGTGCACCCAAAATAATAATCATCATTGTCATCGTCATCATCGCCATCACTTGCCCTGAGTTTGCCCAGAGATTTTTGTGAAATATTCATTGTCAGTATCACTCTTGTTGCTCAAGGTAGCCTTTGTCCCTAGCATCCTTTTGTTTCTTGTTTAATGGTCAAGAGTATGTAGAGGTTTATGCAAAACTACTGGTACTGCATGAGCAGCTGAGTTATTATGGGACTTGAAAAACCTGTGAACTAAGTACAATAACCATTATATTTTTTTAAGAGTAAAATTATCATGAGACTCGAACACAGTCTTGTCAAGATGATTTATTTTAGTCCTGATGTTGTTCTCCATCTGATGCGCTTTATAATAAGGATATTACCTTCTGTGTTTCCTGATGGAAATCTGGATTCTGTTTTGATCATTTTGTTTAACCATATGGCTTAAACAGAATAAATTACACTGGGATTTGGATGTGTAATATTGTTGTAATTCTGCATCTTTGTTAACTATAAGGAAAGTTTGTGTGTTAGTAATATGTATTTATTTGCATATGGATTTTAATGTAGGTATTTAATACATGCACATTTTAGTATTTGTGTATCAACTATACTTGATTTTAACATGTATTTAATAAGATATGGAATCTGCAGTTTCTTGGAACCACTTTAATTTGCAACAAATGTTTTTCAGCTCCCTTGGAAGTCGCTGACTAGCATCATTGAGTATTATTACATGTGGAAAACCACTGACAGATATGTGCAGCAGGTAATTTAATGGCTGTTTCAGCATGAACCAGTCTACCACGTTCTTAAAAAATCTGAACTTGTTAAAGCACAGAAATTTGTTTCTATTTTTAAACAGAAATATGGTGGGAGGCCTGTGGTAGTATTTTAGGCTATTAGACCAGTGGTTTTGTGCTGTTTACAGGGTGCATTGTCAAATCTTCTGATGCCTACTGTACATCACATAGCTCTGAAGAGCTTTTTAAGCCATTTGTATTGTACGCTGGTTTGTAGCAATTGTGATTCCTGGTTCTTACTGCAGTGTGGGCTAAGAAGGAAATGGGCTGCAGAGCAAGTGCTTTAGGCTGTGAAGCTGTGCATGGGACTGAAGGAAAAGGAATATACATTGTGTTAAAGGTGGCTGCTAATGTTATGAACCTTTTATTGGTATTTCATGGTAGAACATTACTTTGGTATTACCAGGATTTAAAAACAAAATTGAGAACATTCTGCACATAGGGGATGTGTTCATCCTTCTGATTAAATATTCAGGTGTTCAGGTTGCTCTGGAGCAGAAACGTGATAAGATTGCATTGGCTACCTACACTGGGATATTTTAAGCAGGTTTAGGCAAAATTTCAGTGTTAGTGCTTTTTATATATTGCACTCTATGTAGATTTACTCCTTGATTTAGGTATCTAGAACATTTTAAAATACTACATTTTAATTTATGATTTAACATCTAAGTCTATAGCTCCTTTACTTGCTGCATAATGAGTGGCGATGTATGTACAGCATGTTGAAAATACATCTTACGCTGTAATGATTACAGCTGTATTGTTAGATGGATCTTTGGAATTGTTCCCGATTTTGTTAGTGTGTCAGAAGGATGACTGCTTCAGGTTGTTCTGGTTTATTTGAAAGTATTTCTACATCATCTTGTTAGGGTATGGAAAGTAAGGGAAAAGTCTTTTACCACACAGTAGTCTTGGGCTATCACTAGGACCGTTTAGTTCTATGGATAATACAAATAGAAAATAGTATGCTGTGTATAAAGGCATGTTTTTCTGGATTTGTCTTCATTCATTTCACTTTTAAGAGTTTTTTTGCACTGTTAGTCTTTATCCTAGAAGGGTATTGCCAGCAGAGATTTACTGTGCTGTTTGTCAGCTCTTACGGTTTGAGCAGTGGATGATCTTGAAGAATCAGATAAAAAAATATTATTGCTACTGAAAGCCATGGAGTAAGGATAAATTGAAGTGCAAATTGACTTTTGTCAACACTCTTAGGTTGCTCAGAGACTGATCTTGTTTCTAGTGAAATTTTTCTGAAATACTTGCTCTGGAGCGGTTGGTAAAAGACTGAAAGACTGAGACTCCCTTTCTAAAGTTCTCCAGGGCTTCATTATGATTCCATTGGTACAATGATCAAGGTGTGTGATGGTGTGTTGAGTTTGTATATCCTTTCGCAGGATTGGTTTTTTTAGCCTCACATACAAGAAAAACACATAGGCTTTATGGTTATCTACAACTTGAATGCTCTTAGAAATGCCTGTGTTTTACTTGCAGCTAAGTAAACTTAGAACATCCTAACTCAGAACATGGCAATGTACCACAGAATTTAATGCTTGAGACATGTTCTTTCAAGGTCATGCATGATCATCAATAACAAAACCAGTGTAGGCCAAATACCTCATTTCTATCCTGGTTAACATTTCTGTAACCCTTCCTAATGAGAGATCCGAACTTCATCCTACCCTTGTTTAGTTTGTTCTGGAATGGTAAAAATAATACAGTTCAGTAGAAACAGTATCTGTAGGGGTTTTTTCCCCACCAGAACAAGCTGTGATAATTGAATGCATTTCAGGGAGAAAATATGTTCAGTAAGAAAGTGGCAATTTCAGAGTCATTCTTCTCTAAATATCATTCTTGAGGGGTAGGGCAGCTTGGGGGAATGGGAAGACAAAGAGGTCGATGTACGTACTTGAATCTTATGCATGAAATACAGTCTCTGAATTCCAGATTGGTGTGATTTAAGATGAAAATTTGCTCTTTTATTATCTTTATTTCTGTGTGTGAATTGGCTGCATTGTGTCAGGCATAAGAAAGGTTTCCTTGTCATAATTGCTACTAAATGTTATTCTTGCTTGGTAGCTAAAGGTGGTGATTTAATGGCAGTGGAGATACTGCTGCCACCTTGCCTTCAGAGCATGTTCCCTTCGAGTCAAGATGAAGGGGTATGTTAAAGTTCTCAGTCTGTGCTGAACCTGTCGAGCAAAACTAATTCAGGCTTTGGGTAGTCATTCTTGGTGATACGGCACTTTTCATGACCACCACATTATATAGTGTTTGCAGAAGGGCAGGTGGCTCATTCCACTGAATGAAATGTGTTCTCATTATTTGTGGTGTTCTCCTTAAAAATCTGATTCAATGCAGAAAAGACGTTTACTGAGACTTTGCAGCAGAAAAAGGGACAACATATGTAAGGATAACTAAATTACTGTACTATAACAATATATTACATTTCCCTCTTATTTATTTCCACTGTTGAAAACAGTACTAAGGTAGGGAAATGGTCATTTCTTGGGATATTTGTCAGTTGATAATCATAATAAAAGTTCTTAAAAAGAAATAACATTCAGTTTCAAGGGTAGTTGATTAAAAGTAGTATAGCCCAGGTAAAAAGCTGGATTAGTGTAGCTTGACCTCCCCTATAATGCAGTCAGAAACAGTTACTGTTTAAGATCAGGTGTAAATTTTTTTTCAGGAAAAGCATCAGCTCTCTTTGTTACATTGCTCCAGTGATTTATTACCCTTATTGTTACAAACTGGTTTCTTGTCTAAACGTTTTCAATTTCAACTTCCAGCCTTCACAGTTTACCAGTTTTTATCCTCTCAATTTCAACAGGCAGAGGTTTTGTCTCAGAGATTGCAACTATTTGTTGATAGCTTTGTTTCTGCGTCCTTTCTTCTCTCTTGGTTACTTAAAAGTTGATAGGTCAGTGTGAATTCAAGCTGTGACATTTTCTGTTGCTTTTAGAGAGCAATGTTAACTATAGTTTTAGTGCATAAAAATGTAGCTTATACTGAAGTGGCAGTATATGATTCACTTTAGTAAATAAAGGAGGAAAGTGATTGCTAAAATTGCATTCCTTACAACCCCCATGCCAGTATTAAAACTATGCTAAAATATAATTAATGTGTATAGTCACTTCTCGCTGACACTGCCATCAGGGCTTAATATAGCTTCCTACAAATGCTTTACATTTTGAGAGTGCTTTAAGGCTACTTTCCTCATTTCTTTCCCTTTATTGTGTTTTTCTCTTTTGCTGTGATGATCTTGCTAGGTGTGCAGTGAGATTTATTGGTTCTGTTTGTAGAATGGGACTAGTTTGTTACAAACCTCTGTGGAACGCGTGTTACCTGCTGACCTGCAGTTTTGCATGCTTTTTTAGTTTGAAAACAAATTCTATGTTGTGTTGGAGTATAATATGAAAAGAAAAAAAGAGACAGTTGTGGAAAGCCTGTGGCCTGAAGCTGTTAAGCGGAAAGGGTTCACCCTTGAGAGCTCTTCTGCTGGGACTGTAAAATGTTCTCCGATTAAAAAACATCAGTTTATGAGACTTGGAGCATGCTGCTGCTGTTCTTTCTCCTTACTCGTGTAAAAACTGACTTGAGCAGGCAGAGCATGCTGTGTTTGCATTTCTGCTACGGGCCTGTTGAAGGTAACGCAGTGTTGCCAAGCCTGCGCCAGGGAAAGAGTACAACTGCACCAGATATATCAATGGAAGTCACTTCTGTAGCTCCAAACACAACTAGGCATCTGTGAACAGCAAAAACCTGTTAAAAAAAAAAAAAAAAAAAAGCCTATCTTGGAAATAAATGGAAAAGGGCTCTGATATTGCATGAGAATTAATTCATGGTGGCATGGACTGCTTAGGAGTGTATTTGTCATAGATTGCTCCTCAAAGATGCAGTTTTTATAAATGAGAGTTGTGGTGATGGATGGCACAGGGGCAACTTTCTGAAATGGAAAAGAGCAGTGGTTGACATAAGGAGGCTTACTCAAGCTACTTGACCAGTAAAGCCGATTAACCCTGTAACTCGCCTCGTGGCTTGGGGAAGAGACTCTGAGTGCAGTCCTTTGGTGATACTTTCCCCAAGGTGGGAAGTGAGCCTTGCGAAGATTGGATATCAGAAAACAGGAGTATAGCAGAGAAGAGAATTGGCTGTTGTAGGAGAAATGGAGGACTGAATTTTAAACACCTGATAAAGAAAGGGGGCATCTTCAGAGGCAGGCAGGTAGTGTTGATTTATTATTGCTGGATATCAATGTCCCCCCTTGGCTTTTTCCTCCTCTGTAATTAAATTGACCATGTTTCAACTCCTTTCCTCCTTTTTTTATTCCTCCTTTTTCCAAGTGAACAGAAGTAATGTCTTGAGTACAGGAAGAGCAGGGGAATAATCTTCTTTTCCTTCATCTTTTAGGTACAGACAAATGTTTTAGATAAACAGTAGACATCTGAATTCTGTATTTCTTGTGCCATTGCTGAAAAAATTGTCTTCTCAATTACTTGTATAATACATGGCAATAACTAAAACTTTTCAACATTTTAGAAGTTAGTAATACTATTTTGAGTGTAACATGTTTTGAGTTTGTTGCAAGTATGAAGAAAGTAATTTAGTAAATTCACAGACTATCTTGATAGTAGTGTAGCTGTCCTGCTACTGCTGTGTTCCTGAGCTGCAGTTTTAAAGGCCCTTAATGGAAGTAGGTGTTAGTTATTTCTAACAGTCGGCGGACTTTACTGTTCCGCTTCCTTACACTGCTTATAAAACACTAACCTCAGGCTTGACAGAGCACACAAGAAGCGTTGAGTTACATGACTGATGAGGAACTCATCATGTGCAATTTCGCTCATTTAGTTTCTACTTACTCTGCAGTGGTTAGCCGCAGTGTCGTACATGTTTATGTAGGTGTAATTTATGTAAATTGTTATTGTCAGTTTTACAGTTTTGTTGTCATATGTGAGGCCTGCGAGTTTTACTGGAGAGGACAGTATGCTATAATTTTAAACTAATAATAAAAATAGAGAACTCGTTTTTCATGGTTTTCATCTTGTAGATGTCTACACTTGTTTTGGAGGCTCTTGTGGAATCACAAAATAGAAATAATTTAAAGGTGTGCTGTTTTATAAAATCTCATACTTGAATATAACAAAATATTTTAATGTGTTAATTTTTCAACTAGAAACGTCTGAAAGCAGCTGAAGCAGAAAGTAAATTGAAACAAGTATACATCCCCACCTAGTAAGTATAACAATGAAGTCATTTTTTTGAATAATGTACAGGTAAAATTGAAACAGTAACATGCATGATATCTTCTTAGTTGTTATATACAAACAGTATACAGAGATATGATCGGAAAATGCCACAAACTCTTGTCATAAGTGAAACCTTTGTACTTAACTGAGCCCGTTGTCTTTGACCTGCAAACTGCCTGTTCTGGAACGGTGCGAAGTTTTACAAAAGGTGATCAAGTGCTACGTGGGCTGCTCAGATGCAAGAAGGGCCTTGTCATTTAAAAAGCAGTTTTTCCAGAAAAATTGGTTCCACAACACTTCATATTTGTGTAAATGCAATATTTCAAAATAGAAGCAATTGCTAATGTAGTTACATAAAATAAAATCAGATACTTTCCCATTACAGTTTTATCTTGTTGATGCAGTCTGTTCTTCAGCTAGAGACAAGAGATCTTCTGGCTGTAAATTAAAGGTAGCACACAGCCCAAAATCTTTTATCTTCGAACAAGTCTTATTCATGAAATATGTTTTCTTCTGAGGCGTTTTTAATCTGGTTTTTTTTAGATTTGAACTCGATGCTATATCTGCTTTTGTTAACGTGTAGTTTACAGAAACAAGATACAATCTGTCTCTTTCATATTCATAATTTCCCCAAGATTATGAGAACAGAAAGGGTTACAGATAACGTTCTTTTAAGCTTTCTGTGGGTATATTCAGTTTACATATATTTGAATTTCCCATTGTTATGAATGTGTGCGTATAACAGAACACTAGAATACCAAATGAAATACTTTGAAAATCCACTGTTGTCTTGATGACTTGTATAAATTGCATACAAGAGAGCTTCATTACCATATTACATACAGACTTTTCTCTTAACCTGATTTAATAATACAAACAGCAGACTGTTAAAGTCAGTCTTTTAATCTCATCTCTGAAGAAATGTTGTGAGTTTTAAAGCTCAAGTCTCTGATAAATGACGCCTTTTAAAAAAAGCTGCACGCTCTAGTAGGAGTGTTTCCTAACCCTTTCATGGACATGGCAGCTTTAGGAAAACTGGAAGATGCTCAGTCTTTACATAATGCTTTTTCATTTTAATTTCCTTGGTCCGTGTGGACAGTTCAGGACTTCTGCGAATAGGTTCGCAGTAGGGACTAGTTGTATTGGATGACAAAACCCGTTTTGAAATGTAGGATTTTTGCCTTTATCTTTCTTGCTGTCTGTCTTTTGCCTGCGTGTAAAGACAGAATCCATAGTCAATGGTAAGAGGGTGGTAGGACTTCTCAAATCCTTGATAACTGTGCAATCTGGGGCACTCGTGGGCAAATGGACTGATAACGCTCTGTTTCAAGGCTGATTTATTGTGTTTGAAATCTGAGTAGCAGAGCTGAATACTTTTTTAACTTGATTGTAAGGTATTTCCTGTAAAAGCAAGGTTCTCTCCTCAATACCAGGGTCCCGTTGAATTCATGGCTTCTCTGGAAGGTAACTAAGCAACGTATCATAATGTGGGAGACTTAATCGTCTCTTGATTCATCCCCTTGTACCTTGAGCCCAAGGTACTTGTTAAAGAGTATCTGGAAATTGTAAAAGTGTCTCTCACTGGATATAGTAAAAAGAAGGCAGGAGACAGACTTCCTGGCATTTGGAGTAGCGACTTGATACAGCAAAGGTTTCTTCAATTAGTCATTTTAACTAATCTTGAATATATTTTATGCTACCTAAAGTAACGAATAATCATCTTAGGAATCAATGTATCCAGCCTTGCCTTGTTTTGAGAGTATAGCTTGTCAAAGGGGTAATTAACACCCACAAAGTTGGAGTTTTGAAAATATTGTACTTAACCTAGTGAGGTGTATATTAATTCTCTCTGAATTAACTGACCTGTAAAGTGCTACTTCACTGAAGTATTAGTAGGTAAAATAATCACAATAATAATATAAAAAAGAAAAATCCAAGAAGAGTTCGTCAGCCTTTTTGGAAAGTAGTTTAGGACAGAACCCGGACAGAACTGCCTGATATTATATGGGCGAGCTTTGCCAGGGTTATAGGACGTTCACATTTACTGCAGTTGGTGGGAAGGTATGTACTTCTGCTTGAGATAGCAGGCGACAGACCCTCTTCTAGGGTGGACAGCCTTGTAGCATTATAAGCAGTGTTACTACTCTTACTTCTTATACTTCACCCAAAGTCCAGCCTCACCTTGTAAAGCCTTATCTGTTGACTGGAACCCCCTTCTGAAATTCTGTGCTGTGTCAGGGTTGTGTTAATGCTTGACCGCTAGACCTGGTCTTTTACTAGCTTGCCAAGTAGCTTAGACCATGTGAGAGCTTTTTACAAAGATCCGTAAACTTGAATATCAAAGCATAGCAATTCTCTTACAGTGCTGAAAATGGTAGAGTATAAAAATTAGTCTTATTTTTTAGAGCAGATTTTACAGATGATGTCACCGCACATCAGAATTCCAGAATTAGGTTGATTGTTTTCATGTTGACGAACCAGTTAGTAAAATAACTTTTTTTTTTTTTTTGCTTTTTAATTTTATTTAAAGCAATAAACCAAATCCCAATCAAATATCTAGCAACAATGGGAAACCTGCTGCAGTCAATGGAGCAATGGGAGCCTCTTATCAGGCACAGGCCTCACTAATAGGTCGGGCTTGTGAAAGTTGCTATAGTAAGTAAATTTCTTTTTTTTTAATAATTCAGGAGTTTGGGCTAATCTTAATATGCACTGTTTTTTAAAAACAAATGTATGTACTTTTGTTTGCATGCTGTAGAGGATAATTTTGAGTGACTTGTGTGGCAGAAATAACTTTTAAGTTAGAGCTGCCTTCAATATATTGATTAAATGTCAATATTCAAATCTACTTTACAACTTTTTTTTAACAATTCAGAAAGTACAGGAAGATAAAATAGTATAATATGATGGCACTGATACGTTATTCCTTTACCTTCAGAATACTAGATTCAAATTTATTTTTGGTTCTCCTGTAAGAGTGAGTTGTTTTTCTATTTGTTTGGTTTGTTTTTTTTTTCCCCTGCTCTGTTGTTGTTGGGGGGCTGGGGGAGGGCGTGTTGTTTTTTTTCCTAGTGTTTTGTGTGTTTCTGATGGTCCTTCTTGGACTTCTTGAAATAGCAGCTTTCAGCATAGGTTATATGAGAGAAGATATAATAAAATCCAGAACTGGAAAGACTTGAAAAGGCCTACCATATGAGAGTTCTTTACTTATCATTGCTATGGCTGCCTGTCTCTTAAACACCAATTAAATTAAAACCATATTTTGTAGATAAAAAGTTCCAGTTATATACTTTGTTGTTTTTCAAATTACATTTTTTAAAGAATAGTTTTCTTGTGAAAGATTACAAAAAGGAAAGAAAAAAGGTTAAATTAGTGTTTCCTGCTGAGTCTCCACACGCATAAGATAAAGGCATCTCCAAGGTCAGTAGGAGAAGTGCTTGTCCTTATCTTGTATGGATCTTGATTTATAAGTACTCACTTTGTATGACTTGAGCAAAAAAACCCCAGATCTTAAATAATTCTGATAAGTAACAAGCAACGTCATAAGCCTGTCTTCCAGGGTAAGATTAGAAATAGTGGAGGATTTATAGGGCCTTTTTTTTTTTTTTTTTTTTTTCCTTTCTCTCCCCGGTAGTCCCCTGGAAGAAAATCTCTTCTTGGCTATACGAAATCCCTGGTTTGAAATTAGATAGGGATGCATTTTCGAAATTTCCATTTGGAGTTGACTTCTGGGGTGCTTTTTTAAAAAATAAACAAACTAAAAATTCAAGTTCTTATTTTCTCTATGTCAAATATATTAAATATTTATCCATATAATGCTCTTATAATGCCATATACTATGGCTATATAAAACCATCTCTTACAGCATTTGGATTTATTATATTGAATGCAGTACGCACCAGTTTACTTGTGCTGTTTTCTCCTCCTTAGCTCCACAGTCTCACCAATGGTATTCTTGGGGTCCTCCTAATATGCAATGTAGATTGTGTGCGTCTTGCTGGATTTATTGGAAGAAATATGGTGGCCTGAAAATGCCCACACAGACAGATGAAGATAAACTGTCTTCCAGCCAACCTACAGAGGTAGGATTGTGTAGATAAACTTTCCTAAAACAAAACGTGGAGCTTTCACAGGACTGCTGTGATCTGAATATTTAATGGAATGATTTTTTTTATGTATGTGTTCAGCTTTGGTATTACAAAACTCAATTTATTAATCCTTTTCGTGTCTTAAGTAGAACTGACCAGTGTGCAGGTCCTGCCATGTATTTATTTGACTAAGTCTTAGACAAACAAACATCCACTTCATGCATTTTGGGTGGACAAATGTCATCTTGACAATCAAATGGTGTGTTATCTATAAAATGTTAACCTGACTATACAATGTCTCATCTAGAATGGCGTTATATATCCACTCACAATAGTTCCCTGCTCTGTGTTTTACAGCTTCGTACATAAGCCCTAGTTTTTTGTATAGTGCGTATACATATTATTTGATTAGCCATGTGAATTTATCCAAATTGTGGATTTTTTTAATGCTGTAATTCAGAAGTATGTGTTATGATTTTTTGTTTGTTTTTGTAGGAATCCCATGTTAGAACTCACATGTCCCGGCAGGCCACACAAGGAACTCCAGTTCGTAACACTGGAAGTCCAAAGTCAGCAGTGAAAACACGTCAAGCTTTCTTTCTTCACACAACATGTTGGACAAAACTGGCCCGTCAGGTCTGCAAAAATACCCTCCGGCTGCGGCAGGCAGCAAGACGTCCCTTTGTCCCTATTAACTGTGCTGCCATTAAGGCAGAATGTAAGATGTTTTTTTAATTCTTAGTTCTGTGTGCTGTGCTTCCCACCCATTTTTGTCTTTTAATTTTATTTTCTTTTTCAATAAACATTTCTTGTCTATACGCTTTTGCTTTTCATTTTTTCATTTGTCCAGCATATCACCAACACATTGGATGAAGCCTGGCTGCCTTGAACAGATTTCAGGCTGGGGGAACATTTCAGTGAATGAAAAGGGGAGAACTATGACCTCATTCACTTACAAAAAATTGTCATTAAAAAAAATTGGGGACAAGGAGGGGAAATCAATGCCGTGACATAAAAAGCATGCTTCCTAGTAGGCAGCGTGAAAGAAGTTCGCTTTTACATTGTTCGTTTATTGTTTCACTGAACAGAAAGTATCGATCGGTGCGTGTTTTACTTTTTCTCAGTGGCATTGGTCGAGGAATTAGGAGCTTAGGATGCATTAAGAATTTAAATCTGGCCTGTAATACAACCCTTTGTTACTGTGGTGATCGTATGGTGGCGATAACCATGTCTATTATTTCATCATAGTCGCATCATTTTTTTTTTGTCTGTTCCAGTTTTATATTTTAGTTGTAGTTTAGCAACAGTAAGTCTCTTTATGTGCATATGGGTGTAAGTTCTGCTGCAAAGTCACTGAATATTTCAGGAGGTTTTGTATCTGTGCGGAGCGCGTTGTTTTACTGCTCACGCTGTTTGGTTATGTTGCCCAGTCTTCCATAGATGCGGTTCTTGGAGCAGATGCTTGATGTTCCAAGATGAGCCATGCTGGCTCGTTGTACTGTCAATTGTATTAGAATTGAAGAGACGTTTTTAGAATATTAGATGTTGGTTTTATAAGCATGTTTAGTAGATTAATGCTAAATGTTTTCCCAGCATATTTAACTGGGATGCCGATGATGTCGGTGTCGATCATAAGAAATTTACTCCAGAGAGGCTTAAAATCTGGTTTTGAGTAATTATACTCCCCTTATGTACTTTAACACCAGCCATTCTTCACATGCAAACTCTTCACCTACTTCTGCAGTCATCCAGAACTTGGTGAATATTTCTGTTCATTGTCCTTGTCTTATTTATTTAGTTGTCCTATTGGCCATTTTCTTTCTTCTTTCAAAGCTGTGCAAGTCAGGAGCAACTTTTAGATATAAGGAAACCATATGGGTTGTACTTTCATGGAAGAAGTGTGTGTAAGGCTAGACTAGGATTATATTTTTAATCTTTAATACAAAATAACAGTTCTGAGAGGGAGGCATGGTACTTTTTGATTTATGTAATTGGCACTAATTTCTGCTAAATCATGGATGAAAATTAATTTTAGAAGTTCACTTGAACCTCGAAGCTTTTTCTCCGTATCCCTATTTCTTTTCACTCACTCAATTTGAAAGAAGATGAAGCTTTTGTTTAAGGAAGAGGAAAAAAGAATGTTTCATCTAACTGTTAATCATCATACTAGACCAAGTGTTATACACACAGTTCAACTTTAAAACAAAGGAGTGAAAAGCTGAGCTTTTCAGCAGGAAATCGGCATTCTTGAATGCGACTGGCAGTGCTACCAGTGCTTCCTCTTTGTTCCTTTGAATGAGAAAGTGCCACATCAGATTAACATCAAGAGCAGAAAGATTCCCCCCACCCCGTCGTCTCTGTCTTCCATTATTCTTTTTATTTGAAGGAAAATTTGGACCTTGCAATTTTGTCTTTTTGAATGCTGATGCTTCTTGATCAGACCTAACGTAGATATAAAAAAAAAAAAAAAGAAAAAGTCACAGTTGTCAATGCTTTTTAAACACAGCATTGAAATTATTTCGTAATAGTCAAAACCATGTTATACCTCATTTAATTCATTTAACTCATGTTTCTCTGTGTACACACACGTGTACACACACACACACACACACGTTTCTGGCAATATGTATCTGTCTGGAATCGTTCAGTGCTATTACCTGCATTGTCATTGTCATATTAATATGACTTAAATATTTACTAAACGTAAAGGCTAGTAAGTAAATAAAAAACCTGTTTTCTAGTTTTGTTCATGTACTTATATGTGGTGACCTGTGTTCAGTGCACTCTAGATTTTAATGTTATAACTAAATAGATTTTTTTTCTTCCTGAATGCCCTGAATCCTTTTCTAAGGATAGCTTGATACAAGTAATTTTAAAATTTTTTAATGTTTAAATGAGATAATTAACAGTAATCGTTTCATATGTTGAATACCACTGCGTAATTACAGCATTGAATGTCTGTCTGTGTTGGTGTTACAAAAGTTATAAACATGCTTAGATAATAACCTGGCCAGAGTAGCAGGTTACCCATGATGTGACATGGCATGAGATGGTTAGGATGTCCAAGAACTGATTTGGAATTTGTTTTCCATGTTGGTGTGCTGAAACTTGAATCTAATGACTGCTTAGCTGCTTTGTCAAGGCTCGCCTGACTCTGTGTGTGTGCCAAACCGGTGCTTGGAGAAGTAACTGCTTTTCACAACTGTATTGCAGTAGGCACCATACCAACACTCAGAAGCCATAAAATCTAAAGGCAGAAGGATGGTAGGGCACTTACCCCAGCAGTGTACCTGGTTTTATGCCTTCTTAGTCTTACGCAATTTGTTGAAGTGCCAGGTTGCAAATGAAACTAATTCCCAGTTTTGAGAAAGAAAGCCTGAACAAGCCAGTCAGAGCTTGCTCATAAAATAAATTGATTTTTGTGGTCCACCTGAACTCATCTGCAGATGCTTCTTTTGTCTTGGAGGGGCATGGAAGCCTCTGAGAATGCTAATCTCAGGCCTAACCATCTTTTAGGTGAAACGAGATTTCAGACAGAGCATTTTTTGTTATTGTAATTCCACCCACATCATCTCCCTCGGCCCATTACATCCACTGGCAGAAAACAAGGTCCTATTCTATGTTCTTCATTCCTTCCGTTAGTGCAGAGTATTAGATTTTTCTCATTAGTGAGCCATATAGCATGACCCCTGCTCAGATGCCAGCAGGAGGTAGTGGAGACGATGCGTTTACATTCCCAGTTCAATCAAGGGATGGTCACCAGAAGGCTGAGAAGGCATGGCATCTCCTGCTAGGAGTGCAGCCCATCATGGAAATCTCAAACTTTGTTCTGCCTGAAAATAATAGGCTCGCTGTAGTTGTTCACAATAAACTTGTCTGATGGATTTTCAGGAATAATTAGAATTGAACTGTTTCAGTACGAGAACATTCCCATGCTATAAATTAGGTAAAATACCTTCTTTTCAGTTTGAATATATTGCATGTTTTTTAGAAAGTTAAGCAAAACTATCCTGTCCGTGGAAGGTCTCTGAATTAGAGGAAAGCAAAGTGGGCGTTCTTCTCCAGATAGTCACTGACAAGATAGGATCTGTGTCCAGCTTACAAGCGTGTTGATACATGTGTGAGAGTGAGCCGTGCATCTGTGAACCTTATTACTTCAGCACAGGAAGACTTCTGAGGGATTTTTTTTTTTTCTCTTTTTCTGCTCAGGTACAGTTTTATCAATATAACTATATGTATTAATTATAGTAATTTAAGTTTGGGTAACTACACTCCGTCTATGTAGACGTGATTGTCAAAATGTTTTCAGTGGATGATAATATATTATCTGTATAATATACAGATAGTTATCTGAAAATGAGTATACTGTTCGCGATCAAAACTTAACATACCTTTAAATCTGCAGATTTAATAACAAGTTTGGTACACAGTACTTGCTTGTTATGATCTGATTTGATAAAGACAAGTGAAAATTAAGTAGAATATGCAAAATGTTACTGATTTGTCTTTGTAAGCTTACAGCCTATGTTTTCCTGATATAAACCTACCCATTCATCTGAAGTGAGTAACATTTATGGGTATTGCTTCACAAACAGTTTTTTACGTCCTTGATTTTGACAGCTGTGGAAGATCTTTTGGCTGCATCTGGGACGAAACTATTTTCTCTACTGTTATCTTTGAATGCAATTTTTGCCAGATTTTAGTAGCCAGTAAAATAATTAAAAGAACACACTATTTTTTTTTCCCCAGAGTTTCTAAGAAGAATACAATTCAGGGAATACATAGAGCATAGTACATCCATTAGATAATCTGAATTTTGATAGAGATACGATGGAATGTCAAAGAGAAATAACTCCCCAATGAAAGTCTCTCTGAGCTCAAGAGACCTACAAATCTAGTTCAAAAAAAGGAAATAATTAAAAAACCCTTTTAAATCTAAAAGAATGAGCATCATTTGCCATCATCTTCTCCATAGCATTCCTGATTTCATTGACCTCTGTAATACCCACAACAGTCATCGCTTTTCTAGGTTAAGAACTTGGTCTGTTTAAAAGAATCCATTTCACACTGTGGTTCGTAATGTTGTTCCCTGGCGTTTTTCTAATTGTACCGTCTCCTCTTTAGGGTTATGGTGCCCCAAATTGCTTGCACTTCAAGATACAGGTTTCCCATCATTTTAGAGAGAGTCACATGTTTTCTGTTTTCCTATCAGCATAATTTCTAATATTCTGATTTTAATTTCTTTATAAGTGACCGCTGTTTAGTATTGTCTAGATATTTTTAGAAAGCTGTTGATGCTGACTCCGTGAATTCTCTTCTGTGCGGTGGTGGTGTAGAACCCATCGTTATATCTGTATGTTACAGTTGTTTTACCCCTTAAGAATTAATTTACATTTATTGCTTGATGCTGGTGATATATCCTTTGCAATCAGTTTTAGTTTTGATTATGCTCAGTAATTTCTTATCAGGAAACTTTTAACTCTCTGATGGCCTCTTTTCCTGATCTTTTGTATGCTGAACAGCACAGATCCTTTGGGGATTACGTAGACAATTAATTTTAATCAGGTGCTAATCCCTGAAAAAAACCCAAACTTGTCTTTCACCCTGTAACAGCTGGACAGCAACAGTCTTTGGTGGCACAGTTTGTTAAAAGCTAATGGAAATGCCAAGTTGGATGCCACATCAGCTGCATGTGTACGTGTCACGATTCCTTCAGAGGATCCTGGCAGACTGGTGACGCTTGCAGCCGCTGGTTTAGAGGATGCATAGGCAGGAGGGGACCTCTGGGGGTCTCTAATCCCACCCGTGCACAAAGCTTGAGTGCTCAGGGCCTTTTGTCCAGATGAGATTTGTTTATCTCCAAGGATGGAGACTCCGTGGCTTTGCTGGGCGCCTGTTCCAGTGTTGGATCAACCTCACAGTAAATAATCATTTCCTTGCATCTACTGAGAATTTCCTGTCTCACAGCTTGTGCCTGTTGCCACAGACAGCACTAGTATGTTGTGCTGTCCCTACATACCTCCAAGAAGGGTCTGGCTTGGTCTTCTCTATGCTCTGCCACTGGGTAGTTACAGGTGGCAATCAGGTCTCCCCTTGGCTGACTCATCTCAAGGCTGACCAGACCCAGTTCCCTCAGACTCGCCGTGTACCTCCTGTACTCCAACCCCAAACCAGACTCTCCAATAGCTGGACTTTCTCCAGTATGTCCGTATCTCATTTATAGTGGGGATCTCGGAACTCGACACAGCGTCTGGACGTGGTTTCACAAGGGCGGAGGGGGAGGGTTACCTCCCTCACCCTGCTGGTAAGGCCCAGTATGCGGTCGTCCTTGTTGCAAGGACACACCGCTGCATAAAGTGAACACGTTAAACACGTTTCCCCTTTACAAGGTCTTTGTTGGCTCCCTTGGTGTTTCCGTATTTAACTGTATGCCTCTATTAATAGTTCAACCCTTTTGCCAGTCTGCAGACCTACTTACTGAAGAATGTTATCACATTTGCCATGTTTTTGTTCTCTTGAACCAAGACCAGTTTAAGCATTAGTTACACACCACTAGTGTACGTGCTCAGCAGTTTCTGTCTGGATGAATTCCACCTGGTCCTGGTAACTTGTTTTTATTCATTAACCAGTTTGCTTTGAAATATTTCCTATGGACACTTTGATGTGACACAGTTCTCACACGTTCCTCATAAAAGGGTTATGGAAGTGAGCTTGTTTAAGTTCTTCTGCACTGAACGTGGCTGCAAAGAATTCATTCAGCTTTTCTGCCATGCCTTTATCTTTCTTCTGTTATTTTCCTCACACCTTGGTCATCTATTGCTACGGGTACTAGCACACTTTCTGCTTTTGATATGTTTGAAAAAATATACTATCAAGTGTTATACTCCAATTCTTTTTTTTTTTAATACATTTTTATTTCTCATAGCTTCCACTATTTCACCGATCTTACTAAGATTTTTAGTGTTCATGTGGAAGCCCATAATTGATTTTAGGACTTTTTTTTAATTTTGTTTTTGACAACTTCCTACCTAAATTTTATTCTATGGTTTTACACTCAAGAGTGATGCACAATCTAATTTTGTGTTTTTCTGTAAATAGAGCATAAAGATCATAAACTTTATCATATTTTTCATGGGAGTACCATATCGTGGATTAAAGTTTGCTGCTGTTAAACATATTTAACTGTTCTAATAGATTGGTGTGCTTCGGGATACCCACCTGGTACCTTTGGTGAGCAGGCTTCGCCTCAAGCATGGAAATTGTGCTCTCTTTGCAGTCTGTATTCCAGTCAGCATATTAATAGCTCACCATGATTCAGTGTCTTTTTTTACAGTGAAGACATGTAGCTGGAAAATTTTCTTGCTAATTACTTCTTAAGCGATGCTTTGCTGTTCCCAAAGTAACTGTAAAATACTCACTGTATAGTCTGTGCTAAGGGAGACAGTGGAGACACATCGTTCTACTCTGTCACTTAAAATATTTCAAGTGTTGTGGAATATTAAAAATATTCCAGGCACTAGGTTCAGTGCATTTTTTTCACTGAGAACAGTATATTTTGTTATTAAGGTTAAATAATAAAGTACTTTGTGTACTCAGCGTTAGGGCTCTGGAACCTTTGGGCTTTGCAGATACCAGATACCATTTACGCTTAGCACATGTAAGAATTTCAAGTAGTTTCCTTACTATGTTCAACGGAGTTATGCATTGGCTGCTGCATTAAAAACACCTGTGAACATATTGAAATGGTTCTTCCAGTCATTGCTGTGGTATCATGACCTACAAGTTTTTTGCCTATAGCTAGATAGAATACATGGAGATTGTAAATTTTGGGATTTTTTTCCCAAATGTAGATTGTTCTATCTGGTGTCTTATCCTCTTCACGTGCCTATGTATTCCATATCTTGTGCTGGAATAAAAGAAACAGGAACATTTTGGTAAAACAGAAGGTGGAGACAAAGTGGAATTACAGTTATTATAATCTATTTATAATATCTAGCTCTTGTAAAGCTTGTTAAGACAATGGAGATCTGCATGTGCACATGCGAAACCTATACAAAGAAAGGTGTACACATAGGTATGTATATGTGCGAAGTAATGCCATGTGAGGGAATTCTAGATCTACAGAGTCAACATATGAACACAGTTTTGTACAAAGGGATGTATGATTTTTTTGTTCTAGGGATGCTGGAAGCCCTGTACGGGGAGTGCTTATGTGCTTTTGAATACAGATAACCCAATCATTCTGAGTAGTTTAAAAAAAAAAAAAAAAAAAGATAATCTAGTTCCAGTAGTCTTGAAACTATTTAATGAAACCTAGTGTCTTGTCAGCTTTTGCCTTAGGTTGATTGACTCCGTTGTCTAAGCATGAGCCTCTTCATAGCAACACTTCTGTGTTTGGGGCATTTAGATGGATTCCCTGCTTGTGTATTCGCAGTACTTTTAAGTTGCGAGTTCATAGTTTTAGCATCAAATTAAGGTAGTTACTGAACTGCTTATTTTCATTTACTTTGCAGGAAGTTCCTATCTTTGAGACCTTTGAGCTCTGTCACACTTGGTTACAATTGACCGCTTTGTTCAAGAGTATACAGTAAAGGGTTTTGGGGGGGTTTGGGTTTTTTTTTAAGCTTCATCTTGCCATGATAGCCCCCGTGTTCTGTTTTACTTATTAAAAATTACATGAATCACCGTACCATGCGAGTAGTACATGACCAAAGTCAGTAGTCCCAACTTTAAATCCTTCTTACCTCTGTATTACTCTATTTAGGGCCAGACAAGGTTGTAGAAAACAATGAAGAATTCCATGTAAATTCTTTTTAATAGCCAGAGCTGCTTTTATTTTAGTACTCATGTTTTTGTCTGTGTTTCATTTGCCTAGCTGACCGTCTCTGAAAAGACTTTGTAGGCAAAAAATGCAATTAGATTTGTGTTAGAACTTATATTAACTTTAAAAAAAAAAATCATAACATCGCTTGCATGAATGAGGACATGGCCTGCCTTTAAATATCTGTCATTATTAGCATTGATGAAAAAAAGAAGAATATGTGCTAAAAAGAAATTTGTGGTAAAAATGTAGGTCAGAAACTGGTTGGTGCATCCTAATTATATTTGTAATGGTAGAATATTTAAACTGAGTTTCATTCTTTAAAATTCTCAGATGCAGACCGACATTGTGAAGTTGCTGGAAATCCTCTGAAGATCAAAAGCACCAGAAAACCGCTGTCATGTATCATTGGGTATTTAGGTGGGTATCTGCCTCCAGAGGAAAAAATGAGTTAAATAAACATTCAGTATTTACTGATACTTTAAAATCTTGTATGCATAGAATGAGAGATTTATGCTTGTAGTGAAAAGAAAACTATAAAGTTAATATATTAATAAAAATTCTGGTCTGCTATGAATTGCAAAATGGGATGATTGAACTTGCAGGATGTAGGCAGAAGGCCTTCTGATACTAGTTTAAAATGGCAGAGTGAAACCTGATGTAATTTAGAACGTGAAAAATATTCTGGTAGTCTAAATAAATAAACACTCAAAGGGGAGATGAGATACTCAGTATGCTCAGTGCTACTCTACTGTGTCCCTTGAATCCACTTGTGATACTCCCATGTACTTTGAAAGGAGCAGACTTCAGCCACGATGAGACACTGATCTCTTAATTTGATGACATAATTTTAAAAGATGCAATGAAATCTGTACTGAGTTCATAGCCAGGAGATCATGGTACTCACATAAGATAATAGGGAAAGGAGAAATTCAAGTAACTGTGATTCCTTATTTAAAAAATGAAAGTAGTCCTCTTTGCAAGGAACCACCACTGACTATTAAATATTTACATAATCATATGAGAGATGGGATACCCCAGAGGCTTTATATTAATCCTCAAATGAATATAGAAATCTATCCATTGATCAGAGCGGCAGTGAGTAATTCTGCAGTGTTAATCCCATTCCACAGAAGTAAAGCTGAGGGTAGAACTCAACTCAGTCTAAATGTTTTTCTCAAAATTTCAATCAACAGGAGTTATTTTTTGTACTAGAACAAAGTAAACAATAGCAGCTTCTTGACTTACTGAAATAGAAATCAGCTATTAATGTAGTTATAACTGTTCTTCCAGAACATTGAATTTAACAAAATCCAAACTTCAGAAAACTGGGTAATGAAGAATTAATGCCCACTCTCACTGCATTTTGATTCCTCCTGCCCTGAGTTTAAGAAAAAAGCCGGTAATAATTTTCTACAGGCATCCCAGCTGTGTGCGTTATGTATGTTGTCATTCGAGTGAATGAGGAAAGGACTGCTTTGATTGACTTGGTGGAGCTGTGGTTGTGACAGGGGGAATCCGGCAGAAGATGGATGGTTCATCCGGCTGACCCCCCGTTTGGGTAGTGAAAAGAAGAAACAGCAGCATATGTAATCTTAGAAGATACTGCAGGTTTTTAGTGCCATGTTATTTAGTCAGTCAGGGGTTGTCTTGGTACCTCTGGGAGCATAAGTCTGTAGGTTTAATGGGAGTAAATGGATGAACAGCGTCAGACAGCATTATGTGTACTTAGGTGAAGGTTTTGTAGAAGATTAACAGTGCTAAAATATACCAGGTATCTGTAGAGACTGCTTAGCATTCGACTGTATGGGAAGTGAAGGTAGCTCGCTACAGTTGAAGGTAAATAATATGTATTGCAGGGATATGAAGTGTCCCCGGTGTAGTTATGGACATGCATCTGAATTAGCTGTATAAGGGTGGCTAGAAAATGGCTTTTTGTTTGCCATTTAGCTTGGTGGGGTTTTTTTTTAGTTTAGTTAGTGATGGGTTTTTGTTTGTTTGGGATGTTTGTTTGCATGTTCCAGTGAATAAGTAATGCTTGCATTATTTTTCTCATAAAATTTAGCATTAACTATCATGTCACAGCTTATGCAGGAGGTATTTATTTTCTTTTTAAAATTATTTCCATGCCATTGCCACAGCCATTTATTGGAATACAGTTAACTGTGTCTCTCAGGGCACTACTGTTTTCAGCCCTGCTGGTAGGGCAGAGAGGATTTCAGTGCCCTGCACGTCCTCGGTCATCCCTTCCCTTTATCCCTGTTCTGCTTCTTGGCTGCCAGTTCCTCAGGTGAGGTAGGTTAAGCATTAAAAGTAGGCCCTGTCCTCTAGAGAGCTGGGGCTAATCCCCTGTAATCTCTTCAGTCGTCACTGTGCTTACTGAACAAACCCCCTAAGGGGAACCCCTGGCTAATTAAATGTCCTGTATTACCTCCTAGTTATGAGGAAACCAGGCTAACGTTTCCAGCTGGGATGCATGTTGAGGAGATGAGATGAGAGAGAGGTGCAGCTGCTTAAGCACCTCTGGAATCCAGGATGCTTATTTAAGCGACTCAGTAGGAGACTTTGACTTCGCTTTATTTGCTTTGGATTTTTTTTTTTTACGCTAGTGACATTAGTGGAAATGGAAATTTTTAGAGTTGTTGTTGCTAATTACTTGTTTGAGGCTGCAACCTGGTCTTATAATAAAGGTTCCTAATAGGTTGTTCAAGTATTGTTTCTTACTCTGTTTTATTTTTATTTCAGAAATGATCATATAATCTGAATCTGGCCGACTGGTTATTCGTTGTGTGGCTGAAGGGATAATTTGGATTGTTTGGATGTTATCATTAGTTCACTGAGTTAGCAGAAGGTGCAGGTGGCTGGGAGATTTTCAGTCAAGTACTAGGCAATAGAGCAAGGATAATAGCAGCAGGAATTAAAGATCCCTAATTACTATTATTCCATAATACAATAATATGATGGTATAATATAATTCAAGCAAAACCCCTGAAATGCCTCATTACCTCTCTCAGGGGTGGTGAAGCAGCTAGTTAGAAAGTGCTGATCTAAAGCAAGCACGCGAATACTTGAAGCAAGTCTGTATGTAGAGGATGAGTGAGTGTGCGGTGTAAAGACCCCACAGGAAGGACTCAATCCATTGGGAAGCGCTCCTGGCTGTTTAATTAAGTTCCTTTCTAGAACTTAAAAGAACTTGTTCTTTCTACCTTCCTCTACTGCAGAAAGAGAAAGGACAGCCTTTGTGGTAAACTAACGGAGGATTAGTGACCTCCAGACTGAAGAAAAGTCAAAGGAAGGGCAGGCTTTCTTCTTCAACTGTTCTCTCATCCTGAAAACGTAAAATTATATCTCCTATACACTGTAGACAGAAGCAGTTTACAAGTTCTCATATGTTGATCCAGCTGCTGGGATTATTGTGGATGCTGCTGGAGCTCTTTGAGAGAGATAATATTTTAGTGGTGTTAGCCCTGAAAATTAATCATTTCCTTTAGAAAATTGGAAAAGATTGCCAAGTAAGCATTTTAGAATCCAAATTCCAATAATCTACAGCAAACAGTGCAAACCTTTCTATTTCAGTTGAAAGTTTTGCTTTAGCAATCGGTAGCGTTCATAACATTAAGCACCCCTCTGTTCCCATTTTAGTAAAAACACAAAATAGGCGCTTGTTCTCTACAGCATGAAAAATGGGCCATGCCATGAAATCTGCTGGGAGCTTGGTGTTCCTAAACTCTTTTATATGAAGAGCAGATGAATACTGCAGTGAATAGCAGGAAGAAGCTCTCATCTAAGTAAGTGGTGAGATTGGTGACATCAAACTGGCCTTCACACACACAGCCCACACCCCTCCACCCCAAATCTACAGTCCTGTAGAAGCAATTACCTGTACCCTAGCTCTGTGCTATTCTAACACCTGGCCGGTGCATTGCCCTAGCCTACTCTTTCTAATCTGACCCTCTTGAAGCATCTTGGATGAGGGTGTTCATGCTTTCAGACTATGGTTGCAAGCTCTGACCAAACCAATGGTTAACAATTAAGCAGAGTCTTTTCAAATGTGAAAATTGTTGGCATTGTCTTCTCCTGGCATGCTGTTCCCAGTACAGCCTGACCAAGTCACTGTGGCCATCTTACTCCTTTGCACCTATTTGGATACTGATGAAACTGTTTGGCTGTCGCGCCTTTCTATTTCTGCCTTTTAAAGGTTATCGTGACTTAGGGCAGCGCACCCCCAGCCTGCCCTGCAGCCACGGCTGGTTGCCGGTCGGGGTGGGTGACCCGGGCTGGGTGCCTGCCGGCTGCATGTGAAGGCTTGCTGTGGGAGCGAGAGCGTGAGGCCGGGCAGGCGAGCGCTTGGATATCGGATTTCCTTGGCATTTGTGAAAGAGGAAAAAATCTGCTATCGCAGTGGACTTTGACTTTGTGCAATGGTTTCTGTTTCTCCTGCATGATAGCTGTGAACAGCAGAGGCTGGAGGGCCTCCTCCTTGGATACCTGGCCTCACTTTAGATTTTGCATATTCCCTGGTTCTACACTTTATTTTGTAAAAAAAAAAAAAAAAAGCAGAAAGGAGCACTTCCACTTCAGGGAGTGCAAAATGAATTTTTTCTTTTTTCTTTTCTTACTCCCTGTGGACAGTTGGCTCTCCTGATCCATCTCTCAGGCCTCCTGCCCACACGTTGTCAGCCCAGAGGTCTCTTCTGCTCCGTGGGGCAGTTGGGCGGGCGGCCGGCCGCAATCAGGCTGCAAGCACCTCGCAACCTGCGCAGCGCTGGCAGCTGGTGCCCCGTGGCTGGGTCAGAGGGACGGGGACCTGCCCTCGGGCAGTCTGACTTCCCTCCCAAATTTGGGTCTGTCCAAGGATGTACACAGCGGTGGCTTTTGAACCCAAATATGTGATGGGAATAAGCTAATTGGTTCAGCAAATTCCTGGTGAAGGACAATCAGGCTCTACGGAGACTTGCTTTTGCCGCTTTTATCTGGCAGATAACTGAGGAATTTCCATACAACTGTATCAGCTTTTGGCAAACACATCAGCTGCCACCCTGAAGTGTGCTGGCCAGATGCACTTCACTGCCTCTTACCCACCTTTCTTCCTCCTTCTCCAAAATAATCCTACTCCGTGAACCGTATTAGATACTCTGGGATGCCCGAAACTCCCCAGTAAGGACTCTGTATAGGAGCCTGGCAGTACCTGGGGAACCCAGTGCAGTCTTAACAATTTCTGTGTTCCTGCTGCAGTTTTGGGGTAGTTTTAGCTTCAGAGCTCTGCTATGGCTGGGTCCCTGACTTCTTGCACCTTGTGACTTGTGTTTGGGAAGATCTCTTGAAACTTGTTATTGTCACAGAAAATATTTAATAGCTTGAGGTATTGAGGTGATTTCACTATAGTAAAATGCTTTTATTTGCTTGCTTAAAAAGCTGTAGGTGTGTAGCTGCAATACAAACCTCAGAATGGAAGGAAAATGTAAACACAGACCTGTTTCAGATTGATTTGTATTCTTTGATCTCCGAAATCCTTACACGTCTACACTGTAGTATTGAACTTGGGCAATCTAAAGTGAAATAGATTTTTCTTATTTGGAAGAACTGTAGGTATGAAGACTTGTGTTTGAATTGTTATTGAAGGTCTTGTAAACACACTCATGCTGAATAAACTTTCTTTCCTTTCACTAGAAATTTAAATGTAAATGTAATGTTGAATAGTCTATTTTTTTTTTTTAATCAAGTATGTACGATCTCTCTCTCTCTTTTGTCTCAGAGATTCATCCTGCAGTGAAACCCAATGTAATCAGGTCAACACCAAGCCTTCAAAGTCCAAGTGCAAAACGTCTGCTTGCACCTTCCAATCACTCTTCACTAAGTATTCTGGGAAAAAGAAACTACAGCCATCATAATGGTCTTGATGGTATGTGAAGGAATATAAAAGAAATACTGTTTAAGTCTCTGAATTGCAAAACTTTCTGTGGACCTGAATAACAAAGTTTTGTGACCTTTCTGTAGAGAATATGATTTTAAGAAATGACATTAAATGAGGGGCTACAGACCAACAGAAATGTAAGATATGAATAGCGTATTTGTAGCATTGATTCTTAATGCAATGAATGGTGGTGCTTATTAATTGAACATGGGTATATTAATGCCATCTTTTAAACAAACTATTTTTACCATTTTTCCTACTAATCCTTTGTCTCTATATAAAAGGACAAGAAAGGAATAAAACAAGTTTGGTGAAGGGAGAGATGCAACTAATTTCAGTTTATTGCATTGCATTTTTATTTGAAGAAATATTTTGCAGAGATATGCAAGGTTTTCAAATTACTCTGTGCTAAATTACTTGATAGCTAAATTGTTAAACCTGGACCTGCTAGTTTACAACCAATCTCTTTGCTAGTATGTGAATTCTAAACGCAGCTTAATCTGGGTTCTCAACAGTGTGATTGGTAATAGAGAGAAGATAGCTTTTGGCATCTTGCGTCCCAAGACTGTGTTACAGAGTCAGTTAAAACAAGAATGTAGTAGTCCTGGCAATAAGGACTGAGGGAAGGTAGGAGCTCCTTAGAAAGAGACTGTCCCTGCATTTATACCACTCGCAGAGGAGGAAGGAAAAGGGGAGTCGCAGAGGTACAGAAGAGGCTTTTCCTGTACTGTGCAGCGCCAGAGGTGACCTTTAAGCCTGGTGTATCCAGCCACTTCATTACAGTATGGTGGAAATGGTGATTAGATATGAAGCTGTGCAAAAAAAAAAGATGGAAATTTGTGGGTAAGGCTAACTTTTCTCAAATAATCTTTATTTTTTATTCTGAAAAGTGACTCTATTCCTGTTTGTTTTGTTTTTATTAACTATTACCGAAAAGAAAGATTTTCAACTGGAACTGTGAACAGATTTATCTCATGTCCAAATAAGAGGAGAATCGAGCTGGATACCGTTTGTTTGCAATAAAAAGAAATGCGTGTGTTTCCTGAACACTCTTTTTGTGAGATGTAACTTCTGTAAGCCATTAGCTTATTTGTTTTGTTGTAAGGTTGTTGAAATTAGAAATCTGAAAGAAGCTGGGCTCTGAAATAGACTGTTCTGTTCACGATCTGCCCAAAAGAGGCGACTGTCTGTTTTCATGCTTTACAGAATAGGTTGAGGTAGAAATAAGAGGGACTCTCATTTTAGACAAGCTAATAGAAATAGTATTCCAAATACAGGAGGAAAAACTTAATCCATTATACATTATCTTCCCATAATTATAATGCTTTTCTGTCATTGCCAACGCTGTTTGTATCTTGAAGTGAAAATATCTACTGTACATTTAATAATACCTAGGTATAAATCACTACATACTTTGACAAAAGTGAATATTTAGCATACACAGAAGAGAGGATCACTTTGCTCAGTGTGCAAACAGCCATTACATGGTAGGCAAATAACATGCATGGCAACACAGGCTATTCAGTGGACCAAGATGGCAACCGTGTGACTTGTACTTGGGAGAAAAGGTGGTGCCATTAATGGGCATAGCCATAAATGCTGAATTTCCACTGCAGTCTTTGAGTGTGAAGTTCTGCAGGGATGGTCTGGTAGTTACTGCATGGGATTGTGAACGAAGGCTTCTTCCACCCCTCCCCTGCCCCAGTGCCGGCCTCTCTGGACTCTCCATATGAGCTTTGAGCGATGAATGACTTTCACCTGGAAATACAGATGATGTTACATTTCTACTGCAGAGAAAGCTGTAGCAATAAGTTCAAGGTAGATATGATGATGATGATGTCCCTGTAAGGAGGCATGCTTGGAAGTCTTCAAAATTTTTCTTCTACTTAGTACAGATGTTCTCTTCAAATTAAAGAGTTTATAAAACCAATCATTAGCCGCACTTGTTACTTTGTATCAAACAGTCAGCTAACTGTGTTAAGGCAATGTGCACAAAATAATATCTAATTTGAAAAATTGAGAACTGTAAGTCATTGCTTTAGGAGATAATTATTTCAGCTTATCTATTTTCTGTGAAAACATAACTTACTGGAAAGCATATATCCTAAATAACTGAAATCTGTATTTTGTTACTCTAAAAATGGCTATTTTAGTATTTAAAAATGGCTATTTAGGTTCTTACCCTAGCCCCTCTCTTTAATTAAAAGCCTGCAAAGTGTAAATACAATGCAAAGGAAACCCAAAGTCTCTAAAACAATCAAACCAGTAGTAATGATTCTCAACAGCACAGGTCCTCTCTTCTTTTTGACTTAAAAACAATTACCTTTAATATTTGCCATTTAACCCCTTCTCTGGTTATTGGTAAATATCAAATACATTTTGGGGGCTGTAAGGTATCCAGCTTCTCTTCAGTACATGGCAAAAACTCAGTGACCAGATCAACTTGGGAAATGGTGGTTTCTGTGTAATTGCACTGACAATGGTGTACTATCTGTGCACTGAAAGGTTATGCCAACCTCCAGAGTTTTTGCATTACTATAAGTATACTAAAAAGCTTTTTTGGTTCCAAAATTGATTTGTTTGTCCAATAATGATTGTTGCTGGGTTTATTGCATTGTATCAATTAACAGTATCCAGAAAGCCAGCTATGGAGATGATATATTTTGTCTTTCAGACCATGCTTTGATAAAATGAGCAAACAAAAAAATGGGCACAGTGGGCTTATATTAAGTCTTATCTCTTGCTATTTTCATAATCTTAATGTTATTGACATAGAAATGTCTGCATGTTCAGGTTTGCTTTTTTCCAACAGTATTAGAAATCTGTTGTAAAGAAGCCATGTAAATATGTTTACTTAAGATATACAATAATTTACAGCATTCAAGTAAATGTCACTTAGGCTTGTGTAAATATATATTTAGATTGGCATATTTAAAATCAGTCTTACTGCCTAAGTGAGTTGAGTGCCGTATTTTGACAGAATTTGTTATTAACAAAATTATAATTATTGGCTCAGAAATAAAGCAGTGTAATACGGAAATGGCACTTCTTTATGCCTGTATGGGGGAGCTGGGGGAGATGATGAGAAACATCATTAGTATTTGGTTTAATGCTTTTAAGAGTAATGAATAAGAACAGGATTAGCATTTCTGAGGGAAGTCTTATGTTGGCTTGAGTCTTGGTGTTGGCCCGTGCAGCACACGTTTCCCTTTCATTTTTCCACAGATGCACCTCCAGCAAGAATCTGGTGCAACTGATAGGCATGAGGGAGTCTGTAATTTCTGACTATTGCTCAGTCTTTATCGAGAATGATGAGGGAGCACATTTATCTCTTCATAAATGGTGGTGTTTGTGCCCTGATACCTTGCTATTAAGTGATCTGAGTGTCAGTCACTGCTGGCTGAGAGATGTAGTTGTAGTTGTATGCATGAACCCATGTGTAAGGCATAGACTTAAATAAAATTGCACTGCTTAAGCGTTGTATATTGTAATTAGATAGAGAGAAGATCTTGCAGTTGTTTGTGTCCTTTCTTGTAGGAGAAAGACTTTCTCTGGATGGTCTTAGAAAAGTGTTTTTCCTTTTATTTTCAAACAACAGCAAAGCTTGCATTCTGTAGGATGGAATGAAAAAAAAAAAAAACAGAAAGCTTTTTTCCATTCTGGGAAAAAAATCACAGTACTTCGGGGAATTTTCGTGTAATATGCATGCTGGTGCTTTTAACTGTTCTGAGATGCAGAATTTCCATTGCTGCTGAAAAGAAAGTCAACACAAGATATTTAAATGGTTCTCAGCAGTGAAGACAGTCTCTTTCATATGGGAAAACTCCGTTTTCAGAAAATCACGACGTTGCAGAATGTTATGTGTATCCAGTTTTATGACTGAAGTTGACGATGTGAAGATTTAGGTGTGACTGTAAAGTGCTTTGTGGATATTTTGAATCTGATCTTTAAATTACAGTGTCTGAAATTATTCCGAGCAATTACTTTCACCCACAAGCTACTTAACTGTGAGCAACAGTACATCCAAGTAGTCAAGTTACACGTCAGGCTACTGTTTTGGCAGGGTGAGTAATGATAATTTTCCATATAATATTTGGAAAGATCAGGTAAAGGTATTTTACAGAAGTATAATCTCTGTCAACTGGCAGGTATTTCCTTACTTTTACATGCATCAGAACCAGAATATCCACAGGATGCCCAAGATATTAACGTCACTAATGAGGTACAGAAATCAGTCTGTGCCTGTTGATACTGTTTTCATGACTCATGGGCAGAAAAAAGAGAAACGGTTGTTCGTAGCTGAAGAGACTTTAATCAACAGCCCTGATCCTCCTCTTCTCTTCCCCTTCCCAGACTTTTAATGCTGTATTTCAGGCTGAGGTGTCCTGATGCCTTCAAGAGGATTCTTTCAACAGTGAAATTTCTGTTCCTGAATATACTGAAGTATGCAGCTGTATCTAAGAATGAGACAGCAATTTTAGGGTCCATTTTCCTAGGAATCCGCACATCTCTGGCACAGCAAGATAAGAAAGTGACATGAGCAATTGGCAAAGGGAGAAAGACCTAAAAAAGTGCACCTTCTATCTTAGACGCTATTTTGGTCAATCCTCCTCTCTCTGCCTGTGACTAATAGTATTGGCTATTGAGGAGATAGGCAAGGAAGAAAGGCTTATATTTCACTCCTGCTTTTCTGTGGGGAATTTGAGACTCTCCTTTGAGAAACACATGAAAATATAAGAAGCCTAACTGACAAGCAGAGAAACTGGAGCCTTTCCTGCCCAAAATTGTCTTGAAACAGAGAAAACAATTCTAATATGTGCTTCATCATCATTAACTTCACATAACCCTATGTGAAAGTATATTAGAAGGAAGGAGTTTTCACTATAGGATGGAATTTCTCAGCAGAGGGAATTGTTTTTTCTCAAAGATGTCTGATCGTTGTTATGCTATTTTTTGGTAGAGATGGAGATGTTCTACTGTGGTGGCAGGCTAGCAGCATGGAATGCATACCAAAAAATATCTGGCGATCCATTACTTTTAAAAATAAAACCTTAAATTGTCTCTTACATATTAATCAACTATAAACCTACCTAAATTGTTATAAACCTCATTTTACATGCCAGTGATTTCCAACTGAAAGAGGAGAAATGAGATGTGATAAGCAAGCTACTATGTGAACCTACTTTTGCCATTTCTTCCATGCTGAAACACAAAGTGGGATTAATGTTGAATTGTGTATACCTACTTTTCCCAAAAGTGAAAAGCAAAAGTTATATATTGTTCTGCGGCCAGTTTTTCCTCTGAAATTTGCTTTGGGCATGTGCATTCTAGCTTAGGTCCTTGGTAGGGCCAGCAAATGTCTTGAAACATTTGGCTACAGATCTCTTACTGAAATGTGTGCACCGATATTGATGGAAATGTGAGCATGGAAAGTAGATCTCTGAAAAAAATGATGTTTGTTAATGTCATTTACTGAGAAGCAGAGGACTATGAAAAGGGTGTTTATGACTCTTGGTTATTTCCCAACATACATTACTCAGAACGTTTATTTATGTCATGATATGAAATGCTTTGTGGTAAGAGCCTTGTCATGCATAGTTCTATAGAATGTCATTAAAGCCATCTCTGACCCTCAAGAGATTAACCTAACAACCTTTCTACCTTTGATTTTTTCAGCTTGCACAAGAGTAGCCAATTTCTGTCTGTTTTCACTGCCCAATTGGAAGCAATCATTTTAAATATTTAGTAGAAAATGAAAATGCTCTAAAGCTTGCATTTCTGTGGCCAGTATATTCACTTGTTTTTGCAGAAGTACAAATTATGATACTGAGATGAACCAGTGACAACTTCCAGAGCCCAAATTATGTACTGCTGACATTGTAAATCATTTGTAGCACTAAGCTACTGCATATCATGTTTTCACTTCTCAGGCCATTTTTTTTTTCTATTTAGATTTTTGTATTATAAAACTGTTTTTTCTACAGTTCGTTTACAATGAGTTGATGATTCCCCTCTCCCCACTATGGTCTTTATACCTCCAACCCCAGTGATGCAAATAACATTATGACTTAACATGAAAAATAATCAACTAGGAGGAAAATATTTTTGTCTGAAAAATGGAAGAGAAGTATCTTTTTTTTTCCCACAGAATTTCTTACAGTTGAGAGAAAAATTTATTGTCTTGCAGTGATAAATGTGCAGTCAACATTTGCCTACATTGAATTCACATTACAATTATCTCCCAAGTATTTGAGGTTCTTTGATTACAAATAAAAGAACTGTCTTCCATTCTGAAGACTGCTCAAACCACAGAGTATTTTTTCAGTGGGTTAAGGTAAGCAGTGTGACTTCTTTATGATGGATTTGGTCACAAGAGGACTTGGGAGGAGCAAAACCGTTTCAGCAAACCCATGTTGCCGTGAATTTCCTCTGAGAAAGAACTGTTCCTAAGTGCTAGCATAGCGTAACACTGTGTTGTGGGTTTTTTAAATATAGACAGCGATTGCTTTTGTTTTGCCAAAGTCAAAATACAATTTCCATTCAACTGTAGTTCTCAGGCTTACTAGATCTTGTGAAATGTGAGATATTTCCAAGGGTGGAAGTACACTAGAAATTGAATAGTGGATTTTTTTTTTTCTTTTATTTCCTTTCTTTCAAAAATATATCTTTGGATTTGTAAGGCTTCTTTCCCTATGTTTTATTCACAAAATGCACAAAACTAGAATCGCATTCATGCTTTGATGCACCACTTTGAGTGTGCCAGACATCACTTACATTTTGTTGTACTAAGGAAACGAATACTTATGAAAAGATTATAGCATTGTATCTCTGTATTCACCAGCGTAACCTGTGCTTCTGATAACTCTAATAACAGCAGGGGTTAGAAAGAGTAAGCTCTGTGGGATCGCAGATGGAGGAAAGGGCACTTCGTGGTGAACTACCCCATTTTTGCTGCTGAATCAGTGTGGGGTTTTTTTTATATACAGGTAATGTGTAGGCATGAAATTGCAGTAACACTGGCTTTTCTAATTGGCAGTATAAATCAGCTCTTAAAACAGTAAACAATAAGAACAACACTATAATGAAGTTAGCATTCAAAACACAATGCAGATAACCAGAACCTAATTCCTGGAATCACTACTTTCCCCTAGTATTATTTTAAAGAATTAAAGTTGCTGAAAGAGAATCTTGTCTGTTGGATAACAGGATTAGCAGCGTATTACCTCATGAATTACAGATTCAAGATCTGGAGTTCATACTTAAAGTGCTTCTGTGTATGATTACTGTCAAGTAAGTTGATTATTTTTTGTAAACTGTGATTACAGAGCAATAGTTCTTAACCATTTTATTGCATAATGCAATATGGAAGGCACCTTCAGAAAGTGCTTAGGCAGTGTCACTGGAAAGTTCCCGTGTCTGGGGAAAATGCTTTGTGATCATTTCGTATGTGTTTTCCTTTTTTGTCTGTATAGTCTTTCTCTAGTGTTTCAAATTTCAATCTTGGGAGACTAAGGGTGTTCCTCAAATAAAGTCAAACTCTTTCTTAGTATGATTACAAGATATATATTTTTCTAATAATACTTTTGAAGTAACACTTAATGTCACTTGCTTCACTGCCACAAACTGGTAGGAGTAAAACAATTATTTTGATTACTTAAAATATTCATAACCCAAATTGAGAAGAAATAATGAAACAGTCTTCCTTTCTCAGCTTATTTCATACGGTGGTCCATCCTGGGTGAAAAGGTTCTTTATAGTCTCATGCACCATGATAAGCTGTAAGTATTACTAGGATTAAACACCTCTGCTATTGCATGTCTGCCTTTATTTTCCACATGTCTAAATGACATTATCTTGAAGCTTATTTATTCTGGAAGGTTTAGAAAAGGGCACCTTTCACCCGCTAGTATTGCTGATGACCCTGTTAATATTAAGGAGAAAGACGAATATCAAATAACTACGTTTCCTATCAGTAGAACTACAGAATAGCACATAAAAACATAACACATGGACAGCTGGAAAAGGCTTGGAGTGTTTTTAAGGATGTGGTTTCTGTCCTGGCTTGAAGAACCCTTAAGAGAAAAAAAAATGTTGCTGGGGAATAATATATAAACTTGAAATGGTTCTGTAGCCGGCACCATCCCTTAGCAGTGGACTTTTTCTGATTTAGCCTTAAACGGTTTTACAGTGGGAAGTTTTATAGTCTTCTAGTGCCCATGAACAGGGAGAAACACTGGATTGGGCAGTATGGTTGGTAAAGCAGCTTATCATGTGAGGCAATTTCTTTTTATAACTTACCCATTTTTATCTGAGTTCAAATAAATATGTTGGAGAAAGAGCGTACGAGCATCTTAGGCAGTTTCTGCTGTTGGTGCATCAATTTCTCCACAATAATAAATTTCTAAACATCTTGTCAATACTGAAGTTGTATTTACTGTAATTTACTCGCATCAGATTACCAAAACCCCTTGTTAGTGATGTTGTCTAGCCATTTCTGTATAAAGTGGAGTAATCCACTTCACTCCCACTTCATCGGCCATAAGGGGAGAATCATTCTGTATCCTGGAATTTCCTTTCTACTGAAGAAGTACAAGTAGAGGTTATTGCCTTGCACATAATCTTTTGCTCTAAGAACTCATTTATAAACCAAGTGTCCACTGGTGCCAGTTTCACTGAAATTCAAGCCCGATTATTTAAATTCCCAAAGGCAGTCTAAAACTTGGCAGATAAAACTGAATATCCAAAGTTTTGTTTTCTGTTGTGTTGAACACCAAGACGTTTGTGGTTTTTAAATAAGGTCTGTTGCCCTCAAGCTGCATTGGAGGTTGCATGGGTGTGCAGACCTTTTGTGAAACATGCCTTTTTGAATGCTGCATGACTGCCTTCTTAATTGGAAGCAGGGGCTTTCTTCCTTAGTTGGCTTAATTAAAAGCAAAATTTTCCACAGAATTGGCTGCTGTGTGTTCATGCATAAACGTTGGTCAGAATCCTGCCAAATCAGGGTGTAATTATTTTCTGGAAGAAATCAGTGTCGCCTCAGTTCTAAAATCTGAATATTTGGGTATCGGAGTATGTAAGAGTTTAAATTGTGCAACAACGGCACCTTAATTAGTAGTCTCTGCTAGATCCTAGAATCTTTTGACTATGTCTACTTATTAAACAGTTCTTTCCCTAGCTTTTTATTTATGGATATACTCAGGTCTTTCTAAAAGATGTTTGGCAACTCTAGATGATATTTCAGTATCTACAGCAATAAAAGCTAAGAAGAAGATATGCAAAAAACAGAGAATGTTTTTATTGTATGATATAGCACAGGGATATTACTCTACAAATGTAACAGATCTTTCTTCACTTCTTTGCTCGGTTTTATTAATAGGTTATCAATATGGTAATATCCTGGAGTTAACAGCTGTTGGTATTGCATTAAGAGTGTCTGTAAAGTATTCTTCAAAAATATGCTGTTTAACAGCAGGTACATTCGTCTGTTCCTCAGTTCGCTTTTGGGAGATATTCTCTCTTTCACTCAGTTGTCTGTGGAACTGCGAGGGTGACTGAGTATTTTGGGACAATCATGGCTAAGCATAGTTTTTATAGATTTGGCATATAAAGCTATGCCAAAAGCATAGCACCTCTGAGTAAGAGTGAAGATTTTTATTACTGTGGTATCTGAGTCAAAAAAGTATGGATCTTTGTTTGTTCGCTTTGATCTTTTTGGGGGTGACTGGAAGTGCTATGTAATGTATCTTCTCTATATTTCAAGAGAGAAGCAGCCCCATCCTTTTTGTTTGACCTGATAATTCTGCTTAAGTTGAGGATTCCTCAGGAAATGCAGTTGTGCTCTTGGAGATAGGTTGGTTGTGTTTTGTTTTGTTTTTCTGGGTAGTTGGGCTTTATAAACAGAATGAGTCCTTGTCTCATGAGTTATTCAGGTGGCTGTACCTCCATGAATGCAGTTTCTGGGTTTTCTCAGGAACATTGTTATTTCACTGGGATGTCAAAAAAAACAAACAAACAAACAAAAAAACCCCTTGTAATAACAAAAAGAACTTTGTGAAGATAAAAACTGAACAGATTATAGAGTTCTTCACTCTACTGTGATCTCTTACTTTATAACAGTGCCAAATATATTCGGGTATCAGGAAACAGTAGACTGTCACAGTATTTAATTTTTATACTAACAGTTTAAAACTTGCTTGGAGGACTGGTGACCTAAATGTATTTTTATATATGGTAATTTTTTGTGCAAAAAAAAGAGAGGGAAAGGAGGCTGGGAGAGGAGATCCCAACTAAAATATCGGTGGCTTTAGGTAGGTTTTCACATTACAGAACCTTTATCAATGGGATGTTATTGATACCTGTAACGATACATATTTTTTTTTTTTTTATTAGATTTGATTAAGGATGAAGACTTGTACAAATGTAAATGTAAACTAGATACAGGAATTACTGCTGAATATCAGGTTGAAGTTTGAGATGTTTAAAATGGCTTGTCTTTGTTCCTATCAGTGATTGAACTATACCTTCAGACTGGTTAAGATGACTCCTCAAAATGAAAGAAACTGGAAGCACCAGTTTGAGAGTGTAATTACCATTTTTTCAGAAAGAGATGTGCAGCTGTTCTTTCTCATGCCCTTTTAATCTCTTTAATACTATTTTTAACAGTAACAAAACCCCTGGGGAATTCTTTGTGTAAGTGATGCCAGTTGGGACCCCCGTAAGAATCACAATTTGGAACCAGGGCAAAAATAACTAACCTATTGTAATTATCATACGTTTATCTCACTTACAGAATGGAGACTCTGCTGATTCAATTCATGCAGAATTGTCCACATTTTACCCAGAACTGCATGTAGTGTTGCAAAATGTCTCTTCCTTAAGAAATCTGTGTACTATAGCCTATGTGATGTCTTACCCAAATTTTTTAGCAAGTCTGTGAGATTGCTAGTAGCATCATCTTGCATCTTGTAGATCAGCAGCGAATTTTCTTGCAGTTTTTATAACTGGTTAGGAAGATGTTTAGTTACTGAAGTTATACTGCTTCGAAAAAGAACACGGCTGTAATATGACAACGATAGCATTTTAAAGCCAAAGAGGCTGAGATTTCTGTCCTTGGGGGAAAAAAAAGCAAACATAATTTAATTTAAACAGGGGGGGTGAAATCGATGTTAGCTATTGGCCTAGTCGTGATTCCTGAGCAATTTTATATAAATATAACCGTGAGTTCAGTTGACTGGCTCCTGATTTATCGTATAGGAGAGAATAATTAAGATTTCTGGTTGTTACACTTTTCAATATACTTTGTCAATTTCAAACTGAGAATCCATGTCAAAATTCTCAGAAAAAAGATTGTCTAGTTTTATAAAGCTTTTTTCAAATGGGAATAGAAATGGAATTATGCTGATACTATTTGTATTTTTTTCTGCAGAGCTAATCCTTCATGTTAAATGATGCCATATGTTAAAAGCAAAATGAAAAAAACCACTTCTTGAAACATGAATTATGAATTAGTTCCATTTTTATATTTTCTTGCAGAAGAGAATAATTAAGCAAAGAGAATGAGTGCAGTTAACAGCATACTGTAGTGTGCTGTATATTTTCAGGACCAGTGATGATTCTCATGCTCGTTTCATGAGAAATCTTTCCAGTCTCTGCATTTCTGCTATGTTCGTTGTTGTAGCCGAACAGTAGCATCTTAGCCTTGAGGGTGAGCATCAGAAAATAGGGCTTTTATGGATAAAGACAATACTCTAATACGCTGTGGTTCTTTTGTTTTCCAGAATCATCCAGCCATACAACAAGAACAATAATGGTAAGTAGAGAGGAGATTATAGGTATCGATCTATCTATCTGTAGATATGATTTTTTCTTTGAAAACAAAGTGAATATAGTAGTATCCTAAGCTGTTGGCATGTTTCTTTATAAAGTCCAGTGTCACTGTAGAGATAAAATGAGTCTGTCTGCCACTGCATTTCATGGGAAATCTTGGAAAAAATGTGAGCTTGAATAGCTTAAGAAGCAGCAGTGCTGTCAGTTTGAATAGGTGAAAAATCCAGTTACAATTCTGTGTGTTATGTGTTTAAGTGATTTTTGATTATGTCAAATTAATGTTGATAAAATCTCTTGCATTCTATGTGTATCACATGTGTCTGGGCACATTTAAAGTTCAAAACATATGCTGAGTAATTTCTTGCATTAGATTCCTGTGAGGCCGGTTTCTGACTTTACCTTCAGTTTGATAGTTTGGGTTCCAGAAACAGAGAAATGCTTAAACGGACAGATACATCTCAAAAATGAGATTAAAAAGTTTTATGCATAAAAGTCTCATGGATTTAGTGTCTATCTTGGGTTTTTATAGGGTGAGAAATTTTATCAGTCTCTTTCTGTTTCAAGCTCCTAATAAAAGGTTAGATAAGGATTGAACAAAAATTCATATAAAGAAAACCTTTCTCTGACTGGCAACGATTCATGCCTATCCTGTAGATATTTGGGGGGAAGGCTATCCACTTTTGGAAAAAGACCAATTTTTGAGGTCGGTTTTGAAATTTTGGAATAAAACCCAACAAAACATGATGTGAGCTTGTTTGTTTTCATTCCTACAGTTTTCAGGGTGTCTCTTCAAGTTCATTACCTCTTCTGTGTGTGCAACATACGTGGGACATGTAAATTCCCACACAGATACTTGATTCAACAGGGGACAAAGGGTAAACATAGTTCATTGCCTTTATCGTCAATAGTCATTAATAATCCAGTGCAAAGGGATAATAAATAGGTAAGGACTATAGATCACAAAATTTCAAAAGAGTAGAGAAATGTCTATGATGAAGTGATGTTTCTGTTTTCTACTGGATGTGTTATAATCCTCGTTTGTCATGAATTCAGTTTAAATAGGCACATTTCAAAATAAGATGCTGAGTTATTCAAGTGTATTCCTCTGCTATAAAATTTTGGAAGGGATTGAAACATTTTTCAGTATTTTTCCAATTCTGCATTGGTGGTGGGAAAAGAGCTAGAGGTTAATGCTGAAGCTGGTGAAAACTTCACTCCTTATTTCCCTTTATTTTTTTTCCTATTAATTTTACTCTGAAGATGACACAATTTTGTCAGTCTCTTGTTTCCATTAATGTATCAAAACAGCTCTAAAAACTGACCCAAAGAAATGGGGGTTTTGCCTATATAAATGGGTCCTCACACCAAAACATGGCCAAACTTTAAAGAGATAAGAGAAAGGTTTTTAAATAACTTGAGTTCTTGAGGTTCCTCTGTTGTGAACCTCTCCAGACCTCTCTGCTGACAACTCAGACCGCTCAGACTAATGTTCTGCAGTCGGTGTGCAGTAATTGTCCATTGCACTTAAATAAAAGTACAATTAAAAATAAGTATTCTGTTTAGTGTGAAAAGGTTCTAACAATATGTCCACTCTTCTCTGCAATTAAAGCATAACTGAATGTGTAATGGAAAATTTCTTACTCTCCAATGAATAGGTAGAATATATCAGTAAAGCCAGAAAATACATTATTCCTTGCATTAGAAACAGTATGAGATTATCTATTCAATACAGACATAGTAAAGCAATACTGCTGAGATCCATTTTTTTAATGACTACTGCAATAAATAATTACTCTGAAATAAAGTCCCTTTTCTGACTGATTAGGTTTAATATTGTAACACATAAAAAGTTAAAGCATGATCTTTAGTCAATCAGAATGTGAGAGGTATAGCAACAAATCTCCTATACTGCCTTGGATGCTTTGATGTAAAACAGCTTTTGTCTTATCAAGGCAAAGTTGAACTCCTTTTAAGTTGCATTTATAGGTGGTGGAATAATGTAAGGAAGGCATTAAATCTGATCTTGTCTCTGAAGATTCAGATTTATGTTAATATCAAAGCCAATGAGGAATAGAGTGTACTTTGCTAAGGAAAAAGTGCAGTTTTTCTGAGAACATGACAAGAATTCTTCTTCTGTATTTAAATACAACGATGTCTCCTTATTTTTTGTTTCAGATTCTTGTTCGTAAAAATAAAAAACTAGAAAAATTTTAAAGGGTCAGGAGGAGGGTATCATCTATGTTTTAACTATAAAACAAATCTCCTCTTATTCTGTGGATAGACACCTAGGTTAGTCTTCCATTACTGATTTGCTGATTTCCATAAATAAATATTTACTTTAAAATGCTGCTTTTAAAGACATGGTTTATTCAGCTTTTCTGTAACTTCCATGAAATACAGAGTCTATAAACATCGTAGTATTTTAGCCCAGATGCTTTGGAAAGTCAACTGTCGTCTCTCTCTCTCCCCCCCCCCACCCCCCCGCCCCGACCCTGCGCACAAAAGTCATTGACTTGGATTTTCAACATTACATCTATTGTAGGTGTTTTGTGAAAGGTTTGATAAAAAATCAGGAGGTTCAAAAGTAATACTTGTGTTGACTATCTGGTTAATTTCTTGTATATGATCTGTTGTTTGAAAAATTTTTTTAATAGGCTTCGGGTTTCTTAAATGAAATTCTGTACCCAAAATGAATGTGTGCCTGCATGCTAGTATCAATGTTTGCGACTCCATGCTGTATGGAGACTGTGGTTTGTAATTTTTGCATTCATCTCAAATCTCCATGAATAAGTAAACTAAACCAGCCCCAAACCTTGATGCTTATTAGAGGTATAATGCTAATGCCTTTGCAAATAAGAACACTTCAGGTGTGGCAAAACAGAATCAATATCTCATGTAAACTTAACATAATTCTACACTTGTTTTACACTATATCCTGTATAATTAGGTCAAATATATTGAGCCAATTAATATAGTTTATTACCGATCATCTGAGCATGCCTGATTTCTTCTAGTGATTTTTTTTCTCTACATGTAGTGAGCTTCTTTTGCTCTGTTTGATTTGATTTGATTTTTTGTTTAAAGATGCAAGAAGAATTTAAAAAATGCTAATTTAAGGCAATGGGAAATTTCTTCCTTTCTGAAGGGATGGGGAAAAATGTAAGAGATCATAAATTCAAGTCCATTTAGGAATTTATGGTAATCCAGTTAAACATTCTTTCAGTCACAGCATAAACATTCACTGTTGGTTTTTACACTTACAGTGCCTGTTGGTGTTATGTATTTATTTCAAAGCTGGATGTATTTTCAGAATCTTCAGTGGCTCTCTATGGATAAATGCTCAGCCATTTATATCCCAGTACAAGTTGAGAAACTTATAGACAGGAACCTCGACTGTGATTTGGGATCTGAGTCCCATTTCTGAATTTGTACAGGATTCCCCTCTGACTTTCCAACATGCATCTTAATATCCTTGTGCTTGAAATTTCTCTGGGAGCCAGTGAGGACAGGAGATTTACCCTCTATAATAGAGATGCTGTCTTAGATTGCCACTTTAATATAAGTGTTTGGAGTATCTTTGGAGGTGTTTTTGGAATAGTATCCAAACTTTGCTGGACCGGTAGCTGCCCCTGCAGCACATATCACATGTATGGCGATGCTGTACAGCCAATTCCTCTGTTTCTCAGACATAGCAAAGCCTTAGGCCTAGTGCACCTTGTATTGAAAGACCTGGATTTACAGTTAAGCAACTGATTAAATTAGTAACTGATTGAAGGAATGCTGCTGCTTCCAGAAGATTTAGCAGAGAGAAACACATTCTTATGTAGCTTCTATGTGAAAGGGAATATTGCATTCATTGACCATTGGAGGTGTCTGACTTGCTCACTGGGAAATGAATGTTTGTATATGCAAATGGGAAATTCATGCCCCTGCCAGGTGAGTTTTGGTTAGCAGCACTTGCAAGCAGCTCTCAAAAATCGAGCTGTGCACCAGCCTGTGAGAGAAGTACCTAAGAATGGTGCCCACAGAGAAATGTTTTAGCAAGGGACAGGGGAAGCTGTCAAGAAATTATAACGAATGGTCTTCCCATAAATGCGACCTTGAAAAGATTGCCTTTGGTCTCAGAAGTCTCTGAGGATGGGTTTAGTCTGCAGCATGGAGACCTCCTGTTCGGCAGGTGAAACTCTTCCCAGATAACTCTGTGCTGACTTAAATATTTGCGTTCTTTATTGGATGTAACATTGCCTGAACCAGAGTACCCTTAGCCTTGCGAGGTTTTTCTTTCAAGAGCACGCCAAGATAGGTCTTCTCATGGTGTCTTTTGGGTGTGGAACAGGTTTGTCCTAGAGGTACGAGAGATCTCAATAAATGTACCCAGATTGAGATGAGGAAAAACTTGGGAGAAAGGAGTCACTCAGCATGGAGGAGGATTTATCCCACATGCAGTTAGCAAACTCTGGGTAAAGCTCCTGCTGCTCAGCTGCTGCTCTGTCATCTGCCACTGGTATGCAGACTCTTAATGCCAGTGGTTTGGTTGCAAAATGACAGCACAGCTTATTAGTGTTGCACAGAGTCAAAATCAAAATGCCAGCTGCTAATTGCACATGGCAGTGTTATGATGAAGTTATTGGAGCTTTCTGCATGCAGGGTTATTTGATTGAGTAGGGCTTCTGTGGTGGTACAGGTAATATTCCTGAGGCTTTCATAACCTTCCTAGCATAACTGTGTGCTAGAGGGGGAAAATTAAAAAAAAAACATTTAACAAGTACTTTGTATGAAAGTTCATTTTGCTCTTGGTGTTGATATTAGTATGACAGTGGCATTGAATGCTCATTTTTATACACAGTGGTAAATATATTTTTTGAGAGGAAGTAATGAACTGATTTTGTATTCCAAAATCGTTTGAGAACTTCAATTGTTTTGATTAACTAGAAATTAAAGATAATGTAGTCCCTAGCACACCGACTGGAGAACAATCTTTTGTCCTTAAGTGAAATGTAATTAATTTCTTCAAATAGCTTGAAAGGACTGGGGGAGAAGCAAAATAAAAGAGAAAATTCTAACCAGTATGATGCAACAGAAATGAGATTGCATTGTGACCCTTGCACTACTTTCTGTAATGTTACATCTTGCCTGGAATAAGAGTTAGGGTCTAATAAAAGTAGCCAAAGCAGAAGTTCAGAACTAGTAACAACGTCTGTCGCTGCCAGGGTAAAAAGTATCCTGAAAAAACACATACTTTTTTTTCCATGAGGCTTAGCTGTTCTTCAGAGTTTATGCCATAGGAAATGCACTTTTTGTACGTTGTACGTTTCCTGAACACTTTTTGCCTGTGCATGTTGTTCTGAGTATAGGAAACATTCAGTGGTGTATTAGAAGGGAGCCTGTGAAAAGATATAAACCATTATATTTGATAACAAACCCATTTATGCCTGGGGAAGCACAGCAAAAAATTGCCCTTTGAGCCCTTGAATGTTCCTCTGTAACATATGGCAATGTATATGCTCTTTTTGTTCCTGTTTGGTTTTGTTACACGAGATCTAAGGAATCATAGAGGAGACTATTCAGTTATTTGCACTGAACAATGAACACTGGAATTCTTTGTCAAATGCATACAATTTGTCTTACTGGAGGGAGCAAATGGTATGGATAGGGGTGTGTTAAAAGTTGTGGCATAACGTGTACATTGAATACGAGTGTAAGAATTGCGCAGAAGAAATGAGGCCCTTGTTTGTTATTTTTGGCTGTTGTATTCCTATGACGCGAGTTAAGAGATCCATTTTGCGTTCTGTTCTGCTAGTCTTTGTGGATGTTACCAGCCCCTTCCTTACTCAGCGTCTGTGGAATTGGTCCCCTAATTAGAGGTTATTCCCATGAATGTGCAGAATTGTGCGCGTTTTAGGAATATTACAAAAATGCTATCAGTAATGAGGAATGCTTGTATTATTTCACCAAGAAATAGTACTTCTTCCTGTGAAAACATGATGCTGAATCCATGTGAGATAAAGCAAGCAAAACTTTCATCTTTGTATAATGTCTTCTAACATGTCTGTTTTAATCAAATAGTGTTATTATTTAGTCCTGCTGATAATCGATCATGTGGCAAGCAAGACTGTTATTTCCAGAATTAATATATTTGTCATGGGATATTCTTCCAAAATGTTACCTATGGACCACATAGAAAATATTATTCTTACTCTCTCCTTTTCATTTATAAGATGACAGCTTCTCTCATTAGGTCTGAGTACTTGCTCTCTTGTTACACAATTATTCCAGGTAAAGGTTTAGTGGAAAATGAATGCATCGTTTTATGTTTAATATTATCTGTATTAAAATGAAGGCAGACATGTTGCAGTCAGCTCTAATATGTAATGACTGGTGAGTGAACCTAAGAACCATGGCACCAGCAAGGTGCTATAAACCTTTGTTACCCTGCTCCCATTTAGGTCAGCAGCAGGTTAGCAGCACTTGTCTTATACAGTGATGTTTATTTAAAAAGACAGACAGACAGAGTAAGGACCTATGAAGTGAGAAGTTTAGGTTTTTTTAAAAATTAGATTAATGCAGTACTTGTATGAAAAAACAAGCCTCATATCTCATTGGCTGAGATACTGGGTTTTTGCTCAGAAAATGTGAATTCTTTCCTAAAGTCAACAGGTTTCTGTTGCAGAACTGCTTAGTTCATTTCATTGATTCGTGCCTCAATTTCTCTTTGTATAAAATGACAAATAGTTAATTTAGTTTTTTAAAGAGCTTTCAGAGCTGTGTATGAAACATGCCAATGCACACAGGGCATCTGACCCCCCAGGGACTTGTTGAAGACGACTAGCTGATTTTTGAGAAGGGTGCTGTGTGTAGGCTGCCCTTTACAGGACAATTAGTTAACAGAATTATGCTTATTCTCAGGCAAATATCTTTCCAATTTTTTGTTATGATTTCAGCATGCTGCTCCCCATGTTCATATGACTAATGGTAAGGCCTTGCAAGCCAGTGCAAGTGCCATTAAGACAAGCACCATTCCGGTGATCAAGAGGCAGAGGCAAAATTGGCTTGATGCTTCAGATGATGGTTTCTTTATAGCTACAGAAGAGACCAGGTAAGAGAAATTAAATCTAAGCGGGGAACAAGGCTTCACTGCATGCATGTTACTGATCCACTATTTGAATAAGTTTTTGTCATTATTATTTGAGGTTGTGTTACAGTGAAGAGCAATGTTACATCAAAACATACACCCAGCTTTGCATCTCTTGTATACTAATATTATCAGTATTTCACTAATAAGACTTACTCAGTCAGGGCTACTTCTCTGTGGCAAACACTCAAACTTTTAAATTGTTACTAATTTGTCATACATATACAATGAAGTTTAAGGTACCTCTGATCATTCAGCAAAATGTAAGTGCGTCCGCAATGTAGGTTATACTCCAAATTTTCAGAACTAGGAAAATGTATAGCACACAGCAGAGAAATATACAGCAGATAGCATCTTTTTGAGGCTAGAAATTTATTTCCTTTAAAAGCAACTAAGATGATCGTCTTTTTCAGTCGTCCTTTACAGATTAATTGGTAAAATTTAATGAGCTTTTGCTTTTCCCCATAGAGCTTGATATCACGGAAGAGTCACTAGTTTTCTGGAGGCTCGTCTGTTCTTTTCTTCCCCTGTTAAGATCTGGCCATTCCCTGATTTAATTCAGACTAAGACAAGAAGTTAGTCTATTTTTGTAAGCTGTGGTTGCTGCGCCTGTTATTTAAAAACCTTTAAAATCTTGCTTAAGCAAGGGGATTATTACAGCAAGTAACATCAGACTTCTCGTCACTTCTGTGATTATTTCACAAGCCTAGAAAAGCTGGTAGTTGAACAAAAATGTAAATAAGAGGAAAGAGAAAGAACATATGTAAATATAGAGCTAACCAAGGAAAATGTGCGTATTTAGTCCCGTTTATGGTAGATTCAGCTAGGGAAGTCAAAATACTAGTACGTGACAATTTGGTGGTTATTTCAAGATCAATTAAATATGGCACTTCATTTTTCTTTTGTATGAGGAATGCAACAGTTCAGAGTGGTAAGAGGATGGTGAGCTCTTAGGCTTCTGATATCTAGCCCAGATTGATAGCATTCACTATTTTGAGAGCTGTTTGATGCAAAGAGTTTAGTAGTATCAGACTAATCCCTAGTGATTATACCCTCAAAGTGAGACTGGTAACCTAAAACACTGGTTTAGAAGTTTCAGAATTTTCAAAATTTTTTTCAATTATTAGAGAGAAGTGCCTGTCAAAGGATGAGATGAGTCCTACACTGACAGTGTTTGTCTCTCCCCACTGGCCTCAGAGGTAGCCCAGACAACTGGCTTAGACTAGAAGTTTAAATTCTGGGTGATTGAACTACGGTGAGATGAATCCTGCCTTTGCAAAACACTCATCCGTGATAGCCCTGCCTGTTCCCATCCTAGGAAATCCCCCTCCCCACTCCCATGGCTTCGGACACCATACCCGGGCCAGGCAGCAAGGCAGAACTTGCACTGTCTCCCCCTCCGCACCCGTGGTGTTAGTAAACAAGGGGCTTAGTCCTCAGGACTCTTCATCTGCTCCTCTTCTCCAAATCATTAGAAGTTTAATGAGTAACATCTGAAATCTCCTGATATGGGGAACATAGGGCAGTTAGACCTCATTGATACTCCATCAGACAAGGAGGTGCCTGAAAATGTCGTGCTGCATCACTCTGGCTGGTGCTGAAGATGCATGGCAGGGAATGCTCGAGGACTGGTGTGGGCTGAGCCCTCCCAGTACAGCCGTTCCCAGTCTGACCAGAGCTAATGCTGTAGGTTCAGTGCCAGTATGTATGCATGCACCTTCCTTCCGTGCTAGCAACGCACAAGCAGCGATAGTGCCTCACTCACATTGATCTTCAAAACTATAACTAACAGGAGACAACAACTTTTTATTCTTTGAAACTAAGTTTCACGTGAGATCTGTTCCTTCTCTCTCACAGGGATTTTCCTTTTTCTTTTTTTTTCCTTCTTGTCCCCATCCCCATTGATTCCTTCCCTACCTCAGGTGTGCTTTCTAACTTTTTCCTTTGATCCTTTGATTCCCTCCACCTTTACTCCAAGATTATTTAGAAGAGATGGTGTAGCTCGTTCTCCTCTCGGCTCTCGCTTGCCTCCAGCCTTTACAGCTCGAAGTGGAAAGCACTGCCTGGTTCTGCTGCTAGGAATGCACTGATGCCCAAGACAACAATTAAATGCTCTGCTCTTGGGGGAGAAAGGGGAAGAGTGAAGGGGCACTAGTCCCTGACAGCCAGCCCATCCTGTGATAGGAGTTCACATAGCTGAGCATGGCTGTGACACAGTTGAATGCAATATAATTGCAATGAGAAGAGATATCTAGGAAGGAGAAGTTTGCGAAAATGCAGCAAACAATTTATCCAATCCTGCCATAGAATGAAAAAAAAAAAAATCAGTTGCCAGTTTACAGCCATTAAGTGTTTAAATATGTTCTGAACACTCAGCTCAGAAATAACCATCCCATTTGAGTCAAGGTAACAACTCGTTCTTTAGGGCACTTGTTTCATGCTGCATGAGGATGCAGTCTGTTTTATCATGTGTATTTATTCATTAAAAATACATGTAAGACAGACACATAGAATCATAGAATAGTTTGGGTTGGAAGGGACTTTTCAAGGTCATCTAGTCCAACCCCCCTGCAATGAGCATCTTCAACTAGATCAGGTTGCTCGGAGCCCTGTCCAGCCTGACCTTGAATGTTTCCAGGGATGGGGCATCTACCACCTCTCTGGGCAACCTGTGCCAGTGTTTCATGACTCTCATTGTAAAAAAATTCTTCCTTATATCTAGTCTGAATCTACCCTCTTTTGGTTTAAAACCATTCCCCCTTGTCCTGTCGCAACAGGCCCTGCTAAAAAGTTTGTCCCCATCTTTCTTATAAGCCCTCTTTAAGTACGGAAAGGCTGCTATAAGGTTTTCCTGGAGCCTTTTCTTCTCCAGGCTGAACAACCCCAGCTCTCTCAGCCTTTCGTCACAGGGGAGGTGTTGCATCCCTCTGATCACTTTTGTGGCCCTCCTCTGGACCCACTCCAACAGGTCCATGTCCTTCCTATGCTGAGGGCTCCAAGAGCTGGATGCAGTACTCCAGCTGGGGTCTCACCAGAGCAGAGTTGAGGGGCAGAATCACCTCCCTCGACCTGCTGGCCATGCTTCTTTTGATGCAGCCCAGGATACAGTTGGCTTTCTGGGCTGTGAGCCCACATTGCTGGGTCATGTCCAGCTTTTCATCCACCAGTACCCCCAGGTCCTTCTCCTCAGAGCTGCTCTCAATCCTTCATCCCCCAGCCTGTATTGATAGCGGGGTTTGCCCCAACACACGGAAAAGGAAGAATATTTTTCAGTATAAGTAAAGGGAAAATATTTTTCAGTGTAATGTTTTGTTTGCAACAGTTCATAACAATTTTCATTTCTCCATCCTAAAACATTTTTGTTTGTGCAGTGAATTAAGGTTTAAGATGCATATTTCTATAAAACATCAAGTAGCAAGTCTAGAGGGTAAATTTTCTCAGACATTTAGCTAAAAATTTCTATTACAACAGTTGGTTGAGAAAAAAAATGTAATATTGCTGCTGAACTAAATAAGGTGCCAGTGTATTTCATGCTAACCAAGCCAAAGATGCAAAACACGAGCATCTAAATTTTATTATCTGTCAATAGATAAGATGAATATATGCATTTATGCCTATAGCTGCATTTTAGAAGATATTTTAAAAGAAATTATCATCCTTCTCCCTTTGAATTTAAGCACCAATTGTATTTCTGTAAAGTTAAATATTGTATACCTAATTGCTCACAGATTCCAGATACTTGTAGTGATGAATGAGTAGGGAGCTAAATATTCAGAGCAGTGAAAATAATTGTAGAAATTATATATCACCTAAGCTTTCCAAGGTAACCCTTGGAGTTACCCTGGAATTTTAGGGCAGTGCCCTTCACTCTTCACTCAGGCCACAGTTCAACAGTGCCTGCAGGTATGCTTAAAATTTAGTGTGCACATATGTATCATTGAAACAAAAAGACTGGAGTTTACATCTGAAATTCAACATATTTTAGGTGCTGATCTGCTCTTCAGAGTAGAACAGGAATGTACTTTGTATCAGTTGTAATGTGCATCCTCATATGTTTCAGCTTTTTTTTTTTTTTTTAAGCTGTAGCTATTTGAAAGCAGTTTTCTCCCCTGTTGTGTATCAGTATCTGCACATCTGGGGGAAAATGCCAGCATAATTCCCATTTGTATTCCTCTTTTTCCAAGCCCAGAGGCCTCTGCAAAGCTGGGCTGCACATTAGCAGGGTGCTGAGCCCCAGTCGTTACAGCCCCTGGCCAGTTTGGGGAAGGGACAGAGTGAGTTTGCATCTGCCTGCATATTAGTGCCATGAATGAATCACCCATGTGGATTTCTTGATTGATCTATATCTGTATATACAGATCCCCTTCCTGAATAGCTATCAGCATGCTCAGTGAATTTTGCCAATAAATATAGAGGTCCCCAGTTTTGCTATTTCATCTGTGGTGTCAGGCTGCGCTCTCCATTCAAAAACCTTCCCGATGGCTGTGTGAGTCCACCTCACCTGGGATTTCCACACCTCTGTTCAGTCACAGGCTCAAAGCAGGGATTAATCTAGGCAGAAAGCCGGGTGACAGTTCAAGAACACTTACCTTCACATTACATCATAATTTTATGTTGACCTTTGCTGGGTTTAACATTTTTGTATTTTCCTTTATTCTTACCCTTTTTAAATGAAAAAGGGATTCTCATTCCCTACTGCGAAATAACTTGCTCAAGATTTTATTCTAAAGTGCAAATCTGTTTACATAATTCATTGAAAAAAATCACTCTTTAAAGAGCCTTACATTTATCACTGCTCACCAAGGGAGACTCCTTATTTCTTTTTAATATACTTAGATATTAGCTGCTAGGATTCTCCTAGCACTAGGTGCATGCTTTAGGATCAACCAAAAGTCTCATAACTATATGAGAATTTTATTCAGGATGTTGTACTAAATCACCTTCACTCTAAGGAAGCTTTTTGGGTTTTATTTCCCTTTTGTTGACTAGCTGTAATGTGGATTCTTTTGTAGGCCCTGTTAGAGGTTAATGCGGAAAATTACTATATTGTGTGAAATTAAATTCTTTATACTGAATCACCATTCTGGGAGTTAAATAATGATTGAGAAAATGGGAAAATTCATATTATGGTCTCCAGAAGTTTAATAAAAATGTAATATATCAACTTAATATCTGTTGAATTATATAAGACATAATCATAATCTATGAATAAAATTAGTCATATAGGTGTTGGATGTCAAGGGAAATGTATCTGATGGTTAAAACTTCTCTTACCAATTCTAGGTATGCAGTGTGCATACAGTTCCTATACAGATGCTCTGTCCATAACAGAACACGCGTGCATGCTAATGATCACACTTGTATAGGGACAGCTAAAACACTGTGTGGCAAATGAAATTTTTTTTTCCAGCGTTTGCATTATATGAAATGTGTGGAAATGTTTGGCTGAATGGGTTATAGCAGCAGATTCCATATGCTTTCCCTTCATGGGCCAAAAAGCATATTCGCATATAGAACTGCAGTTGAATGACTCGATGCTTGTTTCCTTTCAGTGCTGAAGCAGTTAGAAACCTTCTCACGGTAAGTGCAACTCCATTGGGAATGAGTTAACTGCAACTGCTAAAATTAGAACGTGATCTTTAGCTGTTACCAGCAGACATTGCTTCCTTTTTGCTGATAAAATGATTTGAGAGGCATCCCTGTGGCAGCATTATATAGGCAATTTTCATATTCTTCACTTCATGTTCTGTCTCCAAAAGGAAAAGCTTCCCTTGATTTGTTGAGGTACTACATAAGGATATCACAATTGCTGTGATAGTTACCTATATACCACTTATTTTTATTTATGCATGTATAACACACAGAAAGCTTAAAAACCAAAGTTGCATGTTGAGAAAGAAGAGAATGTGAGGCTGACAACCAGCTTCAGCAAAATGTTGAGTCTTGCCTTGCCATCAGTGATCTGGTTCTCTTGCAGAAGTGGGGGAGAGTAATGCCAGTGCTCACAGCCCCCCTCGTGCTCCTGCATATGCCGCTAGCACTCCTTGCATTGTAGCTTTATCAGTGTAGACCGTAACCTGTACCTTTAAAAGCAAACTGAAAACTCAGGTGAACCAAACCCTTCTAAGTATCACCAATAGTTGTGAATGACCTGCCCTTGACCCTTCTCCCTCCCACATGTGTTTTAATCCATGCTTACACAAGGTCAGGCACAGTGTTTGAGTCACCACTTGTAGCACGTGGCTGGGAGAAAAGGGAAAAGTGGAGGAGTAAATCTCCAGTGCCTGGGGTTTGCTTTACAGCGCATAGGTGCAGGTCTGGATCTAAGTCTGAGTTCCAGTGCTAACTGCTCTGCTCCTTCTTCCTCTTCACATGTGCAAATCGTAGCACAGAAATGTTCATAGGTACGTTTATTCTTTTTTTTTTTCAGTTGTCCCCAACTGCGCAAAAAAATTTGTGCACCAAAAAAGGTATTTTTAATATACATTCAGGGATGACCTCTGCTTTTTATAAAGATATGAGACAATTTGATCTGAATTGGGATCCTGATTTTGAACTTCACCATACTTGGATCCAGGGCATAGTGCATTTCCATTTCTTACCTGCATGGTGCTGTGGCCATTAGACCCCGACCCTGTAACCGACTGCATGAAGATGCCTGGCTGCACCCTTGGAGCATCAGCTGCAAGCCTGAGAATGTGATGCACCAGCTACTACCCTCTAACAAAAAGATCAGCCTCTAAAGATGTAACTTTCTGGTTCCTTTACTCCTGCTGTATTATATAGTTGTCATACATCTTGCAAAGCAAGGATTACAGAATACATCCCTTAGAATTATATCGAATCCTCCCTGATAGGATCACAAATATCTTATTGATTGGCTGAGTACAGGTGAGCAGACAACAATTTCCAGTCGCTGTGACAATACTGCATATTGGGAATCTGGGGAGAAACTGCCCTGGCTACAATTCGGGAGCTGTCCTACTTGGCTACTGCTCAAAGTTGTTACATACTCATGAAAATCCATAGTCTAATAGTTTCTGTGAGCTATTATTTTGACCTTATTTAGTGTGGACTATTCATGAATGCTGCACACTGTTCATATGTTCACGTACTTCTCTGAGCTCTAGCTGAGGTACTGTGATACAGAACCACAAGCAGTGGTATAGAAATTAGATCGTAATCTCTTGCCATTTGTTTCTCATTGAGCAGTTTTCATGGACTTAACAGGTATTTTCTTTCACTATTTATCTACACGAGTTTTTCCTCTGGCTCCTTTTATGATACCTATGTACTGCGTTCAGCTGTGGGGCCCCCAACATAAATGGACTTGTTGGAGCAGGTCCAGGGGAGGGCCACAAAGATGACTAGAGGGCTGGAGCACCTCTCCTTTGAAGACAGGCTGAGAGAGTTGGGGTTGTTCAGCCTGGAGAAGAGGAGGCTCTGAGGAGACCTTGCAGCAGCCTTCCAGTACCTGAAGGGGGCCTGCAAGAAAGCTGGAGAGGGACTTTTTACAAGGGCACATAGTGATAGGACAAGGGGTAACTTCTTTAAACTGAAAGAGGGTAGATTTAGATTAGATAGATATAAGGAAGAAATTTTTCACTCTGAGGGTGGTGAGGCACTGGAACAGGTTGCCCAAAGAAGTTGTGGGTGCCCCATCCTGGGAAGTGTTCAAGGCCAGGCTGGACGGGGCTTTGAGCAACCTGGTCTAGTAGAAGGTGTCCCTGCCCATGGCAGTGGGGTTGAAACTAGATGATCTTTAAGGTCCTTTCCAACCCAAACCATTCTATGATTCTACAGTCAAAGGAACACTACTATGATAATGCAAAAGTTTGTTTTTAAAGGCAGGATCATTCCATGAAGCTAAAATCAACTCATTTGAAGAACGTGAATATTTTTTTTTAACATACAGAAGGAATAATAGATATACACACGGAAAACATGTACATAACAAAACCCAAAGTTCAGTGTAAGTTGTGCCATTAGTTAGAGCTGGTAGGTTTGAAAAGCGTATGATAGTAAGAGTTTTGCTTTGTCAATCCTCAGAACAAATGAAATAAAACCCTTCTGGTTTGGAGCTGTGTATTAATCTTCTCACAGTTTTAAGATTTAAGTTTCAGTGACACTGTAGTAAGCTACTTGCCCTGTTGAAAGCTACATGGTAAGGGAAGGATGTTGCAGTGGCTGGTGTGCTTACCTAGGACTTGGGAAAATGTGATTCAGTTCCCTGCTCCCTCACCGACTTCCCTTGAGACCTCCAGCAGGTCTTTTAAGTCTGTACCTCCAAGCATTTAGATGCCTAACTCCTCATATCAAAATTAACAAGGTGCCTAAATACTTTATTTTTGAAGATTTGGAGGCAATTGTCGAGGTACCCTCTGTTCTTTGTCTGAAGAATCAGATGAAGAGTACTTTATTCCTTCATGGGGCTGTTGTACATGGAGCAGGTCAGAAGCCTTGCAGGGGATCTTCGTTCAGAGAAAACTTTTTACCTTTATTGGTAATAAAATCTCATGGAAATGCAGCTCACAGGAGTCCAGAAACTGCTGACTGAAACTGGGTGATTTGTTAGTTTCAGAGGTGTCTCCACTGATTAGCAGGTGAAAATTAATTAGTGCACAGCTTCAGTGATGACCGCAGGGAGACTGAGGCTAAGAACAGATGGTTGTAAATGACCTAGTTACTGCTGCCTGAAAAGTCACACCATTGGATCTTGTAAAATGATCTTGTCTGATCCTACCCTGTTGTGAGCAGAAATTCAAATATGCTGCCTCTCTATCGTAGCTTAGATACCAAAGTATATTTTGCAATTGCATCTTAGGTAGGAGCTTGAATGTGGTTAATTCACATGACTCAGCTAAAGAGCAGTGACACATTTAGAGGTGTTACTCAACGACTTGCAATCTTCTGTGCTCCCCTTGACAAAAGTAATTTCACATTCAGACAGAATGCAGAACTAGCCTGAACATTTTATATTTGGGAAGGGAAATATAATTTCTGAAATGAGACTTTTTGCAAAATTTTACTGTCTTGGGAAACTTGGGGAAAAAAAAAAAAGAACTTAAGTGAAGCACAGGGATGATAAGTAGTGCGTTAAGGATTGTTGTAAACACACAGATGTTGGTGGAGAAGCTCCTGTAGAAGTACTTAACTTTTCCATAATCCTCATTCACTTTGTTAAACCTTCTAGACCCAATTCAGCAAAGCTCTTAAATGCATGCCTGACTCCCGCTGAGTGCAGTCAGCTAGAGTACATCACCTAGTCAGTAATACACCTTATATGTCAGACATTAAATTGGGATGGCGTACAATTCTTTTAACCTGTTTTTTTACAGTTCTTGACGATTTTTGAATTTCCTGCAGTAGGGTTGGACATTTCAAAAGGTTTTCCTTCAGAAGCTGTCTTTTGTGTTTGTGCAGAGGATTTGATGTAGCTGAACCCAATCCTCTTTATAGGATGTTTTAACTGAAGGTCTTAGGGCCTAGCTTTTTGTTAGCTTGCTGCTCAGCTTTTCCTAAATCCACACCCTGAGTGGGAGTGTGTCATCTTGTAATATTTGGTCATCGTCTATTGTGGGAGTTAAAACCAATTTGGTTTTGAACAAGGAGAAATTTTTCTATAAAGAAGCCTCTTCGTATGGGAAGCTAATTTCTCTTTTGAAGCCTTGGGAAACATACAAAATAACAAAAAAAATGCTAACTTGTCAGACCAGCATAGCCTTCTGCATATTTAAGTATCAAAGAAAAGATAAAGACAAGATTAACTATACAGGTATTACCTATGGCAAGGCTAGAGTAACACTAGTTTAGGGCTAAATTTAATGTACTCGCACCATTCCTAAACCACAGAGGTTTATCGCATTAAATCTTAGCTATTGATGATTTTAATCCTCCAACACTGCACAATATCAGTCTTCAGAAATCTTTTTCCCTTTTTACAATTTCTGTGCTATGTGAGCAGTAGTTATTACTAGAAGCTGGACACAGGGTTAAGAATTATTTCAGCTGAAGGCAGAGAAATACACAGCAATAATCTGAATGCAGATACAGAAACTAGGTAAGTCCTGGGCTGAATGTACTGTTGTTAAATAGAAAAGAAGATGATAAAACTGTACTGTGGTGAGTATGTTCAAAAATATAATGTTAGTGATCCTCACAGTCTTAAAATTCACACAGAACTGCCCACTAACTTTCATTTATAAGTTGTCCTGTATTGGATTCTTCATTTATAATTATAGCTAGAGGACTTAATTCTGAGCTAGTCTATATTTCAGTGTATGTATTTAATCATTTATTCTGATCATTTTCCTCTGATAATTTTGTGTTTTGGCTTTGGTTTTTGTTTTGTTTTTTTATTATTAAACTCATTAAGATCTTTGAAATGCATGACCCTCTGGCATTAATGTAAGTAAGGCTGTGGAAAACAAATGTTAGTTGGTCTCTTTTTGTGAAAAAGCTTGGCTAACTAACTACATAGGCATTTTAAATGTAAAATACTGAAGAGAACATAATGACTCTGACCAGTGAAAGCCAGTCACAGAGATAACCATCAGTTCTTGTCAAACATCTAAGAAGATGTGGCTGGCTGTTTTCCTTACTTGTGCTATGGATAGAGGCTTAAATATTTACCTGACAAAATACAACGGAATTGTTGTTCTAGTGGAAAAAGCACAGATCTGCACTTTAAAATTCCTAAGTTGCCTCTGTTTCTTGATGTGAGACACCAGACAAGTCAATTTAACCTCTGAGTAGCTCCACCTTTTTGTCTGTAAACCTGAATAATATTGATGTATACCTGCTCTTAAGGATGCTGTGCAGTTTTTAAGCAAGCAGTCCAGCAAGCACTGTGAGATACGAACATGAAAAGTGCTGGCCATAAGAGTGGAGAGCAGGATGAGTGGCAGAAAATGAACTTGAAATAGACCTTTGGTAATGTGAATGTGAAAAAAAAAGTGAAAATCCAATCTTTGAAATGAAGCTGACCTTAGAAATTAGCGTCAAGTCATTCTGTGGCAAAGCTTTCCTCTGTTAATGCCACAGTACAGATTTCTAATCCATACCCTGCATCACAGCTTCTGTGTGTAGAGTAAGTGCTGATTATGCAAGAGATTGATGGTGTGGAGCGGAGCCCCAGGGGATGGTTTTGTGACAGAACTTTTGCTCTCCAGCTGTTTCTGGTAAGAATGATTAATTTTGATTTTCAGCTCTTGCTTAATAGCAAGTAGCCAGAATGCCAAGAAGCTCATCCAAATATACTCTATTGGTACATATATTATTCCAGGAAAAGTATATGCATAATTGATAAAGAGAAAAATATTGTCCATTTTTTTGAGCCTCAGGTAATATTATAAGCTGTAATACTGCAAACACAGTGTCCAGGCCAAAAACCTCAGATGAAACCTACCCTGAAGTAATCAAACAAGATAAGGAAAGAAAGAAAGAAGCAAAAATACTAATAAAAAGCCACACAAAAAGTTTTGTGTTGAAACAATTCTCCTAATAAATAAAATATTAAAGCAGTTAAGATGAGGTGTTTAAAGTGTGTCCAAGTTGGAAACAGCAACAAAAGTAAATGATCTTCCCTCTCCCCCCCCCCGGAGCATATAATGGAAAGTTTTCTGTTATCTTGGACTTAGATAAGCATATTTAATTAACATAATATTTTTGAAAATTTTCAGCACAGTATTTAATGTTGCTGGGGAAATGGCACTTAATGCTTGTAGCCCAAGGCCAGAAACAGAAGTTGTACATTCTGAACATTTTTGTCATCTTAAAGTCTGGGATAACGCTGGAATTGTGAATTAATATGCAAGATGTCTGGGGAGTAGTTGAACGCAATATTGCCTTCCACTCTTAGGCAGCTCTGATGCATCTTCTCTCCAATTTCTTGCCTGTCTCAGGAAAAAATACATGCTGTCGTGTGGGTAATATTTTCATCTAATAGCAGGTGATGTTTAATCAATATACAGAGTGGCCATCCTTCTGCAGAATAACTAGATGCTAATGAAAATTCTTATTGGTAGTGTATACAGTTATGTAGTGTAGGAATTCACCCACACCCTGCTGATACAGTTAGGAAGAATAAAGGAGTTGCTTTGAGATCTTCTGGTTTTTGTGCCTGTGAGCTGTAGAAGGCTTTCTGGCTCCTTGGATTCCCAGGGTGCTTACATATTGACAAATTTGCAGTGATCTTGTGCGTGCATTCATGGGGAGGAGAGGTTAAGCAACTCTTTCTTTAATACAGCAGGCTTCATGCCTTAAAATGTCTGAAGTCGATGGTAACTAAGGAGAGGCTAATGAATTTCAGATAAGGTGCAGAGCAGCTGTTCCATAGCTCAGGTTACAAGTCTGTTGAAGCCTGAGCCATTGTTTTCTTTAAAGGAGTATGAATAATTTACTTTTTTACCCATTCCACCAAGCTACCTTTGCTAGGTCTTATCGGTTCTAATCCTCTCTACGAAACTGGACGCTGTGGTGAAATGCCATGAATCCAAGGACAGACCTTTTTCCCTTCTTCGAGGGAAAAACCTGTCTGAGGAACATGGCTCTGAGCACGCCTCTCCATAGTCACTGCTGTGCAGCGTGTTAAGTCAGATAATGTCACTGCTGAGTTAACAAAGCTCCACTCAAGACGCAGGGCAAGTCCGTAGCTACTTAATCCATGTTGAGCTCTGTGGTGTCCATCATTCCTACCAACTAGATCAAGGGATTTTTTTAAACTGTGCCTACCACAAATCAGTCTGTGAGAAGTCAGCGTTGCACCGAAACTGATGTGTAATCATTTTTGTTCTAGCCATCTGCAGTAGGTAACTTTGGTCTCTTGGTGGTAAGTACCAAGCTCACAGATGAACTGGGAGGATAATTTCATTGCTGATTGTTAAGATTTAGATTCAGTCATCATGTGATGACTGCTGTATGACAGCATCTATTTTTAATGTTTCTTAGGGGTTAAAAGTTTTTCTCAGTTCCAGCATTCAACTGAAAAATGAACAGTAATGCTGAGAATAAGACTTTGCACTTCAATTCCTTCTCTCCTAGCATCCTAAACCACTTTAAAGTATTAATGAAATATGCCATTGTTGGGGGAAATGAAAGCATGGAAAAATCTGTCGAACGAGGTGATTTTTCCAAAAGCTATGCCAGTAAAACTGGATATAAAACATTTCAATAATGGGTAAGATTCCCGTTGTTCTAGGCACTCTAAAAATGCACACACAGAGATGGTTTCTGCTCCGCGGAGATTTTGATCTGAGTAGATTTTAAATCAGCAGCAGGTAGAAAGAGACAGAGAGGTGGCTTGTGCCATGCAACAGGTCAGGCATGACATAGTCATAGAAGTCTGTGCTTTAAACACTTTACCTGGATTTTTCCTCCCAGTAAAGAAAATGCTCAAAAAACAGTATTTATTGCTTTATATATATATACATAGTAGCTATAAGCTGTTGCTCTGAAATACAAAACATTGGAGAAGCCCTCAAGGTGGTGTAATGCTTGAAAATGCTATATTAAGCTGCTTGGGAAGATCTGACACTGTAATTTAAATGGTGTGTCTATAAATTATTGTTCATAGAGAACAGTTTTGCTCTGTAAATATTGATGCTAAACTGGAAGACAAACACCAGCAAAGGAAAACATTTCCTTGCTAGAAGGAGAAAAACAAGACAAGCTCTTAAAACATTTAAATGATGGTATGTCTACAGCAGGACCTCTTTAATCTTGTAGAGGTTCTACCACTCTTTCTGGCATCTGTATGAATTTTATAATGCAACTAAGTGGCTCATGGCAACTGCTTTCTGTAGCCCGATGCTTATTAAAACACTTCCGATTTGTTTTATAGATGAACATTTCACAAAGGAGCTTATTTTCAAAAGTATCAGTGTCAACCCCCTTCTGCCTTCCAAATATATTTCTCCTCATTTGTGTCATTTTGAGGTTAGATTAAAACTTTAATGGAATATGGGTAAGCTTTAGCCTCAAAGTGCTGAGGAAAAAAAAAAAAAAATGATGTCTAAACCAGCAAGCCAAATAGTTAAATAAAATAGTTCTCATTTCCACACAGGCAGAAATGTAGGAAGTGCTGTGATTCATTCAGTCTCCCTGTAACCTGTTAGGTTTCTAAGGATCTGTGCCTACAGCTTCATCCTAGTTAAATTCTCTTTGAGCAGACTCAGCATTGCACACGTTTTGGCCTTTCACTTTGTTTAAAAGCCTATTGAAATTAATGCAAAGCCTGTCAGCCTCCTAAGATAGTGCTCCCTCTTGTAATTTAATCCACTGAATAGTTATAGTGTACCTCTGGATACAAGAAGCCCTCAGAGAAATGAGTGATAATTAGGTCTAATAACCCTCAAGGAATGATGGTTATTTTTAAAATAGTTGTTTTTGCTAACTGGCCTTGAGCTTGCACTGAAAATTTACATTGCACAAAATTTACATTGCCCTGAAGCAGCAGCAACTTCACGAATCTTTGTCTAGACTTTTTTTTTTTAGTTTAGTTTTTCTCTCTGAATGTCTCAATGGTTAGACTGATTGCAAGTGTCACATAAAACTTGGGCCAGAATGCAAAATGCTGCCTTGCTGTAGTTAATGTCTAAAACTCCACCTTCTTCCAGGGTTTACAGTATTTTGTGCACCTGGCACATTTAAGTTGCTGTTTACAATTGGCATGTCATACCAGAATACTTCACCCCGATGTAGATATTAGGTGGAATTTCAGCTATGATTGTCCAGGGAATCAGTTCTCTCCTGCCTGCTGCTGACCTGTGCATATTCCTTGTGCTACCAGCAACAGTTGGGTAATAAGACATTTCCACAGCACTAGGTCTTTGTATATAATGATGTTGCTCAAATAGCATCAGTCTAAGAAAGACTTGGGCAAAAATATCAAACTAATCTAGGTAGAGCATGAAACATCAGACTATGCCCTTCAGCTTAAAACTCTGTAGCCAGGTTTGTGTTAGGTCCTTAATATATTTTTAGTGGAAACAGAGCATCAAAAGCACTTCTGGACCTTGGTACTTAAGAAGGGTTAGGACATCTCAAAAGTGTGTGTGTGTTGGGGGTGATTCCCCTTCACAGGAAAACGTTTGTTTCTTTCCATTCACTTTCAAAACAAGGTTTGTCATCTGCTAAAATTTCAGTGGGCCTTTACATGCAATTAATTTCTCTCACAGTAAAAACTTCTGCCATAACTTGAATTTATTTAGTATTACTTCTTAAGTGCTGTTGGTATAGCTGAATAGACCAGAGTCACTCTAGTCATCACAACTCTGAGTCTAATGCAGAGGAGGCAAGACTGATGCACAACGGTTTATATATAGAAGCAGTAACAGACAGATACGCCCGATATCAGCAGAGCTAAAGCAAGTAATGCCTTTAACTCCCATTAGAAAAGGATTGAATAACACATTCTTGACTAATGTCAGCTGAAGGTCACCTTTATTTTACTCAAGTTTAAAAATTGCTCCTGTTTTAATGTGTGGCATAATTAGAGCAGGGATCTTTGACTCAGCTTTTACAAATGAGAAATTTTGTTACCAGCTATCCTATTCCTGAGAAATCTGGACATAACAGATTATATAGGATCATGCGTAACTTCACCAGATGGTTAGTTACACGGAATTCACTTAGACCCTGAGAAAGGGTTGGTTCATTGAAATGGTTTGCCTGATTAAATTTAAGCATGGCATAAATGCCCTGTAGAGCCTAACTATTATTTCTACCCAGTAAGTGCCAGTCTGTGTATGAAACTTGTGAAGAGAAGATAGGTCTTAATAGTGTGTGGTACTTATGTACGTTTCCATATTTCCCTGAATAGGTGCCAGGGGTCTTGCATACCTTTATCTGCAGTTACTAATTGAAGTATCATGCAGACATAAAGAATTTGTCTTATTCTTACATTAGCAGCAGTGCATCACATTTGACATAAAAATGAGCACAGTGGGCTTTATATACCAATCGCCTTTTAAAAATTTGATTCATTCTCATACCTTTGGTCTCAGGAGGACTAGAAATACAATGCAAAGGCTTTAAAATACTTTTTAATTGGCATTTCGAATGAAGTCTGTAATGCATCGTACTTCAAGCACTAGTACAAAAGTCAAAGGAAAAAGCAGGGGAAAATGGCAATTACTCTTTCATAACAACTGCAAAGGATGTTATCAACGCTACAGATATTAAAGCCATTTACTTGCCATCACCAAATAAAAGCTTTATGTAATTAAAACATATGGCTGGTATTAACTGGAAAAGGGACAGGAAATTGAACACTAAAGGTGACTCTGCCCTTAATTCACTGTACTGTTGGGGGAGGGAGGAGAGTGTGTTGAAGTACTCCGAGAGAAAGGGCAACTGACAACCTTATCTTTGAATTTCCTGCCTTTCATTAGCTACTATTACAACCTGCATGTTTGTTAAAAAAACTCTGAAGCATTATAAAACCTGATCAGTGCCTCTCAAAAAGCTTGACTGTATTTAGATGCTAAATTCTTCAGTGTAAAGAATCAGTTCCCTCCACCCTCTATATTCTTTGCAGTAAAAAGAACAGTTTTGGCTTTTAGTGAAATGTTTTTTTAAATATTACATTTAATGAAGTCAGCGGAAATTTCCATTCTTCCAATTTTATTTCTGAAAGGCTATATCCCAGAAAGCTAATTTCTGGAAGCATTTTCACAATCCTGTTTAAATAGAAGTGCTGGTTTGTCTTTTTAGAGTGCATACCGGATTAGTTCTTCTGACAGTCTATATGCTGATGACTCCTCCTTTTTTGCTCTGCCTTTTTTCATGCTAGTTTCGAACCAGTATTTAATAACTACATCTTTTGACTTTACTGTCCTTACACAATAATCACAAATTGTAATCACAAATACCTTACTGTCCTTAAATTTAGTGCCAGCTGCAAATTGCTTTCATTAGTAGGAACTTCTTGGAGTGAAGTTGCCATATTAAAAGTCCAAAAGGGCAAACTATTACCTAACATTTTTGTAAACCATGGGCTTCTCAAATGATTAATGATCACATTCATTCTGTAAATAAATACAAAGTTTTGCAAACAAATATTTCAAAAGAGATCCAGTTCTGTAAACTTTTGCTGGAATGATCCCCATTAATGATCACTGTGGGTAACAGCTATTGTCTATTCACATGAATTTATAAAACCTAGTTGTCGTATTATTTTAGAAATACATGTTTCTAATAGCCTCAGGTTACATTTTTATGATTTTACCATTTTGGAAGGTATGCAATATCTTGTCAATCAGTTGAATATCTTTTTAGGTCTAATTTAAGATGACCATGTAAAGTAAGTACTCAAACAGTAAGTCTGTGTCTCTGTGGGATTGTGTGAATAGCCTAAACTTAACTTTCTGGCGATTCATTTCCATTTCTTTTGCTGTGCTTATTACTGAATGATGCTAAATCCTAATTTGATATTCCAGGCCCTGAGATGCTGATGACATCCTGCTTTCAAGCAGCTAAAATGAATACTTCTCTCCACCTTTTAAATATATTAACCAAACCAGATGTGTTTTTCAGGCTTCATTCAACCTCTAAGAGCACAGTATGTTCTCCTGATTTGGGGCTTTTTGTTTTGTCTTTGATTATGTTCTCTTCTGTGGCCCAGTTACTCAACTGGAAGCTTACATTCCTGGGGAATACCCAACCAGTAACTAAATACGTGTTTGAAATTTAATATGCAAATTATCATTTTAGTATTCAATAGAATTTATTTTAAGTTGATCCTGTATTTTCAATGTCACATGCCACCATTTTTCAGTTTCAGAGTTAACAGCCCATTAAGATGAAAGGACAAATCACTTCTTGAGTTACCATCTCAAAGCCTTGATGCAGCTAGACACATCATCACCCCGTAGTTTGTAGTCAGGTCACATTTTCGACTTGGAAAGTTTGTATTAGAAAGCCTGGTCTCATTTAGTGTTAGAGGCCCCAGTTTGCTTTAATTCATTTCCATAAGCTCAAAATCTCTGTAATTTATAAAACTACGTAAACGAAAGCTGGGATTCTGGACTTGAGTGAATTCAGAAAATAGGTAATTTTCCAGTAACATCTAGTATTCAGGCCTCTGCCAATGAAGGTGGTTCTTGACATACTCTGTATGTGTCATTTCTGTGTTTTCTGATACTCTACCCTGGATATACTCAGCATTGTGGTTGTTGATTTATAATAGTAGAGGGACAGAGCAGTTGGAACATAAGAAAGCTTTTTGTTTCAGAATTAACTATCCTTGGGTGTATAAGATTGCAATACAAACAATATGGCCGCTTGTAGTTAATATGTTTGATTTATCATCTAAAAGTCTAAAATTAAAGTGAATGTACTGGACCTGAAAGGCACTAGTACAAAAAGCCCAGAGATTCGGGTAATCCTTTATCTGCAGAATTGATACAGTGCAAATAACAATTGCGCCCAGTCCATCACTTTTACAGAGGTAACACATTCACTTGGGTGCTAATGAAGTTCGTTCTTCTGTGGTCCTTCATTCCTGTATTGATATCACATGTGAGGATTCACCATTTGAGCATTCTGGCCCAAGATTTCATATAATTAAATGTTATTGACCAAATATTGTCTAACACCAACTCACTTTTCACTGAGCAATTATCAGTTACTAGTTGGAGACAACTGTGAATCATCAGTTGATGGACAGGGCTCACTCTTGTTGACTGCAAGTCTCTTTTCCATGAACTAGCCTTCCTGCTCTGGTAAGAGTATTTGTTATGTTTGTTATTGGCTCTTGAGCAGTCTTCTGTTAAAGACTCAGATTTCTCTCTTCTGTTGTCTCTCTCTTCCTTTCCTCCTTTCCTGCTTCCCTCCTTACAGAAAAATCCGTAAGAAGTTCACCAGATCACAGCTGAAAAGAGCTTCCAGAACACCTTGTTCTCCGATCATTGCAAAGACAAAGTCTCTCATGAACAACAGGCAGGCACGAACAGAGCCAGGAACCATCATGCACTGAAGATGTAACAGCATCAGCACCATAATCATGTCAGAATCATGTTTAATTGTGAATGCAGATACAACAGGACCTTCTACATCTTTGAGACAGAAACACTGTACGGACAGATTGTGGCTGGGTTCTGTGTTCTGGGCAGGATCCAACAGCAGCCCTTGTTTTCCCTCATCTCTGCGAGGGCTACTTCTGGTTCACTGTGCAGGCCTATCCCGGATTGTCCTGCTACTCCCTCCATTCCCAGTCATCAGCGTTGGCTGGTCAGGGAGGGACTGTTTGCACTGACCACACTGAAGGAGTATGGATGCAGAGTCCACCCACTACATTTGTCTATGCCTTCTAGTGGCTTGATACAAAAATATGCAGCTTTCAAAACTATTGCAGTGTCTTTAAAGTGGGATTTAGCCTTGAGAGGCTTGCATTTTCAAAAACAGCTGCAAACTTTGGGTGTTCCTATTTTTTGGTATTGGCTTGGGTCATTTTGGATTTGATTTTCTGAACTGCTGAGCATCCAGACCCTGAAATGAGGACAAAGAGTTGTTTAGCAGTTCTGAAACTTAGACTGAATTAGGAAGTGCCCATAATTAGCAGCCAGTTTTCAAAATGCTGGCCATATTAGCTTTGGTTAAAATCCTGGAAAGTATTACGTGTGGCAGTGAACATCCAGCTGGACTAGTTGCATGTGTAGGAACTGGTCCCATTGTCTATATATTTGCAAGCATCCACCTGTTTCTTTGGGTATTTTCTGCATTTCTTGAAGCCTATTCTGAATAGTGAAAACCAGCAGAATGCCATTCCCAGGAAAACATGAAGAAATAGAGTATTTCCTGTTAGAAATGTCTCTCCACAAAATAATTTCTACATTTTGATACGTCTGGATAAAAAGATGTCTTGCAGAATGCATTGAAGTTCATAATTGTAAGGCTACAGGTGGATACTTACCATGGAGAGATGATGTGCCTTTTGAAACTACTTGTAGGAAACTGTCAGGCCCCCTGAAAGTGGGAATGGCAACAGAGGCAGGTCTTTTTTCTACTCAGGTACTTACAGGTGAACAATCTCTGCCCTACTTTGAAATCAAGAGGCAACCAGTGTGTAGCACTCCTGTGTAAACCTAGTTGCGATATGTTGATTATCTGAGGCAAGTTTTGTCCTTCAGTAGGTTTGGTTTCTGTATGGCTTTTTAAGAGGTAGTCGGACACTGAACACATCATAGTAAGCTGAGATGAGCTTCGAGACATTTTTTTCTATCTCTTTACTAGGTAGCTCTGACAGTATAGTACAGGTGTGAGGTTTTCATCCAGTTGTGGATGTGCACTCAACTCTGGTTAAAAAGACAAAGATGTAAGTGGTGTCTCATACTTCTGGGTGATTCCCCAAAAATTATTCCCCGCCCCCCCCCATACGATTTATGGTTTCAGCCTGAAAGAGCATCTGTCATCTCAGCCTATAAATAGCCATGCTCTCCGTGTAGGATTTTGAGCTCTTGAAACAGTGACCTAGATGCTTCTTCAAAAAAGAAAGCACCTTGACCTCCTGAAGGGACTTGCTGATGATTTTCTGGAGTGATGGATCCACGTCTTGTCCACTGTCCTTCACCAGCAGGAAGAGGGTGAATATGAAGGAGAGATTATGACATGAAGCGCTCCTAGTACCCTGAGCACCCTAATGAACATCACTGATTTGGACTCAGTTGGAGAAGACCTGGGATTCATCTGCTTACAGTTCTTTCCAGCAGCCACTGAAGTGTGCAGCCCTAGGAGTCTATTCTAGCCACATGATCTGCTTTTTCCTCACAACAGGAGGGCTTTTCATCAGATAGCTGAGCGGAGACAACCTATTCTTATTAGTAAGAATTGCCTTTATTAACTACAACATATGGAAACACCTTCTGTATAATAGCTTCCTCACCCATTAAAATAAAGAAAACATGATTATTCAGCAATCTGTTTGACTGAAAGTATGAAAAACATGAACAGAAAGAGCTTTGTCTCCCTCAGGCATCAGTGAAATCACACACAGCAGACTCATTTTCAAAGTGTCATTAGCTGTAAGGTGGTGGATTTTTTACCCTGCCTTATTAAGCTTGTTCTAAAATTATTTCTTTTAGTCAGTGTGCTATGTTGTCTAGCCAGTATTTTGTAAAATCTCTGTGTGTTTCTGCTTTTGACAAAAGTATTAGTATCCGTAATTGTCTGACGTGAAGTCATTTTTTCTTCTTTCCCTCTGAGGAGAGAGAGATTGGTAACACGACTCCCTGTTATGCAGCCAGCTGCCTGATACTGTTATCTTTTGCATCAAATAGCCAAGGTAAGGAAGAATCCTTCTTTGCAGCTTCAAGCTGAGGTACTTCATCTGGATACACTGGAAATAATGCTGTGCCCCTGCCTGGCAGAATCATTTCACAGGTTGCAATAGCCAGCCCTTGGGGTGGGTAGGGCATGGAGGGAACTGATTGCTGGAGTAACTTCTGCTCTGTCTTTAAACTGTTTCGCATGCAGCTACACAGAGACTTTCCCTCCCCTAAAATGCACGCAGTGCACAGGGAAACTGCACGCCCTGTATCGCACCTTTGTCTTTACCTGCTCTCTCTCCATCTTACCTTTCCTGCAAGATGTTCTCCAGAGATGGATACAGGATTTACCTGTGAATTTCAACTGAAAGTGCTGATGGAAGATTAGCTGAAGACATGTTCCTGCTGGGTTTGGGCATAAACTTATAAATTTTTGTGGAAATTGTGATACTTGTTACCACAATGTCATGCAATTCCATGCTTTCTGTTGAGTTAAAGATTTTTCCACTGGCTATGAGCAAAGATGACACATTCCTGTGTAAACTGTAACAGTATATCCACAGCAAATCAGAGCTCAGTACTGTTTTTGCCAAGCTTCCCAAAATAGTTATTTTAAAACTAGCTAACACATATCAGTCATCAACAATGACACTGAGTATAAACATAAACTTCAGAAGCAAGGACAAGAAGTTTGGTACTTACCGTGGATGTGAGCAAGAGAATCTAGGCAGCATCAGCACTGCATTTGCAATATGATTTATTTTCCTGTTAGCTAAATAAGAAATCTATCTGAAAATCTGCCTCTCCTCTTACAAATATGGGGCTAGAAAACCATGCAAGATGCACTATCTTTTTGTGTACAGAGGTCTCATATAAAAAGCAGGAAGATTGTTTTAACATTTAAAATGTCTACGTTGCTGATTTCAACTATATAGCTATTCTGCTCTCTTGAAATATTTTGTATATTGTTTTCAGATTATTTTTAAAGGCCACTATTTAGTGATGGAAGTTTTGGTTCTGCAGGATGGAAAAATGAGGTTTTGAAATACTTGAGACTGCTTGAAATGTGTTGGTGATATGAAAACAACATCTTTTAAACCAGTGTTTTGATTAAGGGCAAATATAGCCTTCATTTCTGCAGTCCAAACCTTGCAGCATGTTATGAAAAACTGGGTACTGAAACTGAAATGAAGCACAAACAAGCAGTAGAAATGGTGAAATGGAATCTGCGCTTACGGAATGTGCACTTTTTATTAATCTAAAGTAAGATATATTTTTTTTAATAAATATAATTTCAACACAGGTACTCTCCTAATTATGAAGGCTTAAATAAAATGGAATGGCTGCATGGTAGTTTTTGATATAGTCACAGCATAACATGCCACAGCCTTGCGCAGAGAACAATTATAGTCCTTCAGAAATATTATATTGCAAAGTACGATATAGTGGACACGGTGTCTTTATGTATGTGTACTGCTATGGTAATGGAAGTGTTAGAATCCTCTGGAAATTTCAGCAAAATAATGTTCATTTTTCATTTTCTCTTGAAGGTCCTTTATATAAACCTGTGTCTTCATAAGCCAGAGTGGGTGTCAAGAGATCTGAGTTTATATAACTGCACAGTGGAATTTTTTGGAGTAAGTCAGGACTTTTTTATCCAAATGTTGCATGTTGAGGGAGGAAACCTAATTTTGGAATACATGGGTTTTGGATAAGAGTTTTGAGGTTGTACTATATAGCGATCAACAAATTTGCAGAATATGCTCCTGTTGCTCATAAAGATTTAACAGTTGGTATTGAAATACACTATTGATTAAATAAAAAAGAGAAGCATTAAAGAGCTGTCTTTTTAAAATTCTGTTGTTTAGACTAAAAGTGAATTTCTCAAGGGAATGGTAAAACTGGGAAGCTCAATGTTGAGTGTTTCAGGATGTGGAGCGCCTTAGAGTGAAACGTAGTACTATTTGATTTGCATTAAAGTGTCTTTGTGTACAAACTTTGTGACTCTTGGCCCTTTTTGCAGGAAACCAGACTTCGGCATTGACACTGTCATCCTATTTTACAGTAGACTTTTGAACAATCAAGAGACTGAAAACTGATGAGCTGTTTAAACTGCACTAGAGTTAAAGACACAAGTAGTTGAAATGCGGGTGAGGAAAGAAGACTCAAAAGTCGGGAGAGAGAGACATGAGGTGTTGGTCATTGCACTGGAACACTAGAAAATTTCTTAGGATTGAACTGATATCTAGGCAAAAGGACTCATAGTCCACAAAAAATACTGGAAGTTACAGTGCATTGCAGTCTCCAGTGCATTGGCCCATCTAAAGTTTGCAGGTCGGCATTAGTGTCAAAAACTTTGCATGTTGTTAATTTGGTAGCACCTAGAACTGGTGTCTTCTATGTGAATATGGGACATAATCTGAATCCTCTTCCTTACTAACGTCTGAAGTAATGTCCCCAAATACATTGGATGTTTTTTGCAGAGAAGGAGGATCATAGAAAGGGCTTCTGAACAGAAGTAATGGCTGCTACTTCACAGGTTTGTTCAAGGCAACTCTTTCCATCTCCTAATTCCCCCATCTGTCTTGGGGAAGGCACAATTTATGTGGATATATGCTGCTTATTCCACACACTAACTTTTGTTTCAAGTGTGTGCATTAAAATGGATTATCTTTTTCTTTTATTTCCACCCTCCCCTAAAGAGGCCTGTCCAGATTCCAAGTAGCAAAGCTCAACTTCTTCTGTGGTGTTTGGATTTATTTGGCAAGACGAGTTACATTTACTAGTCCTTCTGGGTGAGTTGCATTGGTATCAAGGAGAGGATAATCTCTGGAAGCAGTCCTTTGCTGGGGAAACTGAGGAAATGGGCACCTCTTTAACTAGGCTTACAAGGAATCTCAGTCAAAAATGAGGAGGTCCAAGATACTCATCACTTCCAAAGTACAACTGTAAAGCCTTTCCCTTGTCTAGTTGAAATATGTACTTGAGGGATCACTTTAGTCTCTTAATTCTTTAGTTCAATGTAAAGTATTGATCACACATACAAAGCCTCAGCAATGAAAGGACATATACTTAAAGTGTTTTTCTTTTCCTTGCCCTAGTAGTCAGAAAAAAAAAAATAAAAAAAAAAAAAGGCTGTGCTGTCTACTTGAAAGCAGAAATGTTTGGAGAGGGCATTTTACTAGGAGCTGAGTTCTGTTTTGGTCCTTGGTATATGCAGAACTTTCATAAAACACTGTAAATGCAGAATACATTTTCTGTGAGACTAGTTTGACACCGTGACACTGTTTCATGAAGTCAGATGCTCTACGGCTATTTTATACAATAGGAAACTAGCAGATGAGTGACTGTTACTATTTCAACTTAACGTAAAAGCCCTACATGGGCTTTAGGACCCTGCTATATTACAGCCGCTTTTTACCATTGTGGCAAGACCAAAGCTTCTTCAAATATACATTATTTGTGTTTACATTAAATGTGTGTTCCTTATAAGCTAAGCAGAGAGATCTTTATGGAAATTAAAACTCTTTATTACTCATTTAAATGATGATAAAACGTAGATGCCAGGCCAAAGCACTGTTTGTGGCCAATAGTTTTTGAGATACACACTCAAATCAAGGTCTGCTTTGTGTAGCTGGGGTGTTCCTTAAGCACTAGAATTGGCACTGATTTTATGTGATAAGGACATTTGTTTTTAAGTGGCTTAATAGAGTCTCGTAAGGAACAAAATGTCCTGCAGGAAATAAATCTTAGTCTGTACTGCTTTGGGCAATAGAAAGGGAGGAAAAGTATTTCGATACTGATTCTCTTCCTACCAAGTTAGCAATTCATGGCTGCAGAATTTCCTCCCCAAAGGTAAGCCCGAGCGAGCCTCGAGGAGTATGATGACTCCCTAATTTGTTTGTAGGGGTTTTTTTACCCTGCTTGCTAGCTATGTTATTAATTTGGAGGTTTGCTCCTCAGTAATCCGAATTAATAGTTTCATTAATGTGGAGGAAGCGGTTCATATCACCTTTGGGCTAAAAGTGGTTCTTTCCCTAGTTTCTTCTGCTTGAACATTCTGTATAATAATAGCAAAAAAAAAAAAAAAGAATTTCACAAGGATTTCTTGTGAAGTTAAGAAGTAAGTAAAGAGTGTACAACCTTAAACTACCAGAATAAGATAGAGCAGAATAGGACACTGAACACGATTTTCTTTTGTTATGTGGGTACAACTGTCCATGACTGAAGGATCATTCTTTCAAGCAGTCCTTTCCATTTCAGTTCTCTGGACACTGCACTTGCTTTTGCTGTATTCATCAAACTCCTCCATTTGTGCCGTTTGCTCTGCCCAGTAGTCACATATTGGAAAAAGGAACTACTCATACTTTAATTTTTCAATAAGATAAGTTACTGGGGCAGATGCAATGGAAATTTAGAGACTATAATATTGATGAAGGACTCCATATTTTTTTTTTCTTTCAGTCTAGATTTCCATTAGAATTCTAATCTCTTTTCAGAGAGTGAATCTAAGAAAATTTACACTGAATGCCTTTGATCCTTAGGATATGCATTTAATTCATAATCCATAAGGTAGTTGTGTTGCACAGTCTGCTTGCAGGAGCTTAGCTCTATCCTAGCTGTTAATCCTGCCCCATTGTTTATTTTCCCTGTTAGTAACAGTAAGCGCAGAATTGATTGGTCTTTTCAAGAGGACTGGACTCCATCCTGCAATTTCTACATGCGCAGTTAGGGCATGGTTAAATATTTTCTCCTTTTTTATCGTCTCTGCTTGCTCTCCTGCTTCTTGTACATGTTCAGAAGAAAGGAGAGCTCGATGCTGCTCCCCTTCCCCGTGTGTGTGGGTTTGGCTCATTGCTGCTGAATGCCTGGGAGAGGGAAAGGTTGGATCACTGCTGACTGTCCCTTTGTGCAGACTGTGTACTGGGCGCTACAAACCACTCTGATACTACTTATTCTAAAATTGTAAGTATGGGGACAGCCTGTCTGGCTGATGCTGCTGTCACCCATAGCACAAGAGTGTCTTGTTCTGTGGCTAAAGCAGGCTCCGTGGCATTGCTGCTGTTTGTAGTGTAATAAATGGTTCAGAGTGGCTGAGCCCTCTGGAGATACTCCCATTCCACTGCTGCATAACTGGAATACACTGCCAGCCTTCTCATTTAATGGCATATTTGGATCCACTCCACTTCTAAGTTGCTTCACCAATGCTCAGACACCCTAATCTTGCCATGTTATGTTTACTTTGCTTCCTTGAACCCTTATCTCTATGAATTTTAACTCACTTTTTAGCATGATGTCCAGGAATATTATAATCAAGATGCTATAATCATCTGGAAGTTTTTGCTCCCTCACCCCTTCTTCATTTGCCAGTTTAAGGCCATTTTTTTCCCATTACGCTTTCCTTTTCACCTTCCTTTCCATTGGTGTTTCCTGTACTGATAAAGATTTATCTAATATGCTCAGATCTTACTTGAAATATGACATAGTCTTCAGAATCACGGATTTGTACCTATCGGGGTGAGAGCAGTGAACATTTCACGTGGGCTTATAGCTCAATAAGCCTAGATAGCATATTGACCAAATCATCAGAATTCAAATCCAGATTAATATTTTAAACCTGCTCAGTTTCCCAGGTATTTGGAGCCAGTGGTTTTGTACTGTCCCTGCCAAAGACTGAGGCTTGCTGCAAACTTGCAATCTCAACATGTTTGGCATTTTTACCCTTTCTTAAGACTTAGAGGAGTTCTGCTCTAGGGTTTGGCTCCACTGTACCTATTACACATGCCTTGCCAGCCTGTAATTAGACCTGCTACTTGAATGCTGAGTAGCTTTATTCTGTTTACTGCTTGTGTGGATTAAATTTGAAAGATTTCAGTAGAAGAATATAAATGAAGTGACTGCCTAGCTCTGGATTTTCTCCATCTTCCCTTGATGCACTAATGAGAATCAATTGCAGTTGCTTATTATTTTTAAATAGCAGTTAATTTGAGAAAATCTGATTCACTAGCTCTTTTCATTTTGCTGATTTGATTTCAGCCTTCTGCCCATCTGGGCCAACCTACGTATACTGTTCTAAAACCAGTGTGTAAACTCATTGGTGCACATCACCGAAGTCAAAGATGCTCAGCCTGACAATCCAACAAAGTGCTGTCTGCAACAATGTACTCCGACCCTCTTTTCTTATGGGTAAAATCCTCAGTGAAAGAGAGAGCTTTACTCTGCAATTAATTCTCTCCTGTACCTGGGAGAGAATCAGACAGACTATCCAAAAACCTCCCATTTAACCATTCAGTTCTCTGGATGTTCAAATCTGGTGGCAGTATAAAGACTGTGGAGTTGCATAGACAGAGAGATTATTTCCTGAGCAGATCAGTTTATCCTGTCTGGGGAGGTTCTGAAAGAATCCCATGCTTGCTGTAAGAACTGTAGAACTAATCTCTGTAAAGTCGCATGTTGCTTCTAGAAATGGCCTTCTGGTCAAACTCCTGCATCTGTGCAAATCCTCTTGAAGGCAACAAAGAATCCTGAAGTAGGATTGTAGGCTAAGCTGTAAGCTCTTTAGGTTAGGGCCAATATCCTCCTGTAATTATGAAAAAAAATGCTTTTTAGATTTATAGCTTTGTGGCAATGTCTGTGATACTAAAAAAAAAAAGATTCAAGAGCTGGTAGGAGATATAGGGCCTTCTTAGTGATGGACACTGGAGGGGATGTCACTAGTTTCTACAGAAGAGGTGTGCTGTTGCCTGATGTGAGGAAGAAAAAGATGTATTCTTCTCTGAATCAAGGGGTGGGTGAGGGTTACTAGCTCCTAATGGTCTCCCCACATTTAAATCCGTAGTGATTTCTGTTCACAGCTTTTTAAATGCTTTTCACTTCATGGCAAAAAAAGATAGGATAATAAACTGAAAGGTACAGGATGGTTGTATGTGATGAAACATTGCTTTTTTCATTATACACACACAGGGAAGTTGAAATGTTATTTGTAGAGGATAAAGGTGAACTTTGCTCATGATTTTATGAACTTCTTTATTGCACAGTTCTCTTTGTGCAAACAGCACTTGACACTCTCTTGCCTTTTGTTATTTCCAGCAGATTGGAGCCATTTATTTTTTAATGCTGAACTGGGACAGAGCAGCAGGTGTTGGATAAAAAGAACCAAGATCACTTTCAGGTTTTGTGCAAATATTTAGGGGGATTTGTGAAGTACTGTAAAATTCAATTAGATTTGCTTCCTACCTCCTTTTCCCTAGACCATTGATTTGCAATTCTGGAATAATTTGTCATCAGTTTTCCAAAAGTGGAGCTGGTAGCTGGACTGGGCTAAGACTGTGGGGTTGGCATTCACTTTGCAAACAGCCATGCTGACTGAAGATGTCACCCTGGAACAGCTACTTGCTACTAATCCTCTGCTGGGGGGTTCTGCCCTCTCTCAGCAGAGAGAACAGCATGGACTCTGCTGTTTCCTGCTTCAAAGTTAGCCTGAAAACTAGGCCTAACTGTGTGGTATTTTCTGAAATGAAAGAGAGAGGATTTATGTGAATCCGCTAACAAGGAGGGAGGGGAGTAGAGAAGAACCTCTGATGGCCATGGAAGACAAATAGCGCAGGTGAGTAGCATCTTCAGCTGCACAGCTAGATCTGGAAAAGGACATCTATCTGCAGCCCAAGTTAGCCTCTGGGTTTACCTGAGGAATTATTAACCTTGCAGAAATAAATAACTCTCCATGAGGAGCTATTAAGGTATTGAAAAAGTAGAAGAGATCTCAAAGTAATCAATGCAATGTCATCAGCCAGATTCAAGCATCTATATTTCAATGTCTGCATGTATCTCTGCCTGTGACCAATCCAGCATTGCTGTCAGTGCCTGCTCCTCACCAATTCTGTGTTCTCATCTCTGTCTGATTGTGACCACTTGTGTTCAATCACTGCCAATTCAGGAGGGCCTTCAGTCTTCAGCCAGGACTGGACACCTATTAAACAGTGTCAGACTCTGAATTGCTTAGTCGTTTCTCTCTGTGCTGCTTGAAAAGAGCTTGATTTGCTCAAAACTCAGGCTGCAGCTAAGGTAAAGGTCAGTGACATACTTGGTACAGTTTATCTGTTTGAAATGTCAAGTAACATCATAACTTTTCCATAAACTAGTAGGTTAATCCAGTGTGATCACCGAGAAAGAAATAATTCTATTTTCAAATGTTTCCACAAGCCAGTACTGTCATGAACACAGATACTGAATTTCTGATGGCTGGTGAAATGTATTTCCATGTTGTTTGTAGCTGTGTACTTATGTTCGTGTAATTCACTCAGCTCTCAATAATGCAGGATGCTATATAAGTGACTGCAAAAATTTCATAAACATGCAACTAAAAATCAGTAGTGATTATGAACAAAGCCAGTGAAATACAATTTTAGTAAAATGCATGATGATCAGCAGTCAGGAAGAGACTTGGGTAAATAGGCAATTTTTCCTGATTCCTCGTTATAAGTACTGCAAAGGAAGAACATGTCTTTTGGTAATCTCATGAGAAGTTTATCAAAGTTGCTGCTCATTTTTTAACTTGAGCACCATCTAGTGTGCATGATAAAAATAATTTAAAAAATAAATAGAAGGGTAGTTCATTATGGAACTTAGCAGTGAAAGTGCTGGCATGTTTTCAATGTCAAAAGGAAACAAGCACATCGGAGCTTAAGTCCTGCTAACTTTCAGTAAAACAAGCTTCAAGTGACATACATTCTTATGAGTGCCCTCCCCCTTTTAATTTGTGCCTCCCTTAAACACTTAATTGCACTTAAAATAAATGCAAGAAATGAAATGAACAAAAACTAAATGTATGTATTTACAAGTGGGTTAAAAATACAGAAATCAAAAATCAAAAGCTGTTTTTTTCCAAATGCAAATACATATTTGTATATTCATGCAAATATAAATGTGGAGTCCGGCACATTGCTGGAAGTTGATACTGCCTGCTCCACCAAACCCCTAGCTTTCAGCTAAATGTAGCTTGGCAGATGTTCTCTAGATCTTGCCCAGACTTGGAATACAGTCAGAGATGTATTTCTTTCCTGTGTGCCTGGATCAGAGTAGAGTGCATTTACAAGGACTTAAGCGTGCTGTTACTTTTCCTATTAGCATTGCTTCATGCAGCGTGTGCTCCATGGCATGCTATGGGAGAGGCCCATCCATTACTACCATTGCTAATGAACTTCATACTGCTGTTTGCAATACATTTTTTTTGCATCTGTGCTGCAAAGTCCCTCTGGCAGTAACTTCTGTCCTCTTTCTAGTCACCTCACATTCCTCAGTATAACAAGATTTAGAGCTGCTGCTGGGGAGTGTTACTCATTTTCATTCATCCATCACCAGTCATGGTTCTGTCTCTTGCTACAAGAGTTTGCGGGATGAGGGAAAGATCTCCTGCTCCCATGTGTACTTGTGGCTTCTGAGTAGTTTTATAATCAGAGGAGATCAAAACCTACTGTTTGATTTTTCAAAAAAGCTCATGATTTCTTCATCAAGTGAATGATTCTTTTGGGAAGTAGAAGGCAAAGGAAGGGGACGTTACCAAGATTTTTTTAAACTTTAGGCTTGAGAGCCTATTGATTTTTTGCTGCCATTATTTTATGAAACGGAGGCAGCCTATGCAGACAAGAAAGTATTTTTTTCAGCCCTGAAATGAAAGCCAAAGCTGGTAAAACTACACCCAGAGCATCAACTTTTCATAGGACTACAAAAAGAAAAAGCCTTATTTGGGGTGTTTCTCTTCCTCAGTTCAAGCAAGGTAGGAGGGTTCTGGGAACTGACATCACTGGTCTCAGCAGGCCCATGGGCTCTGGCAAACTTAAGAGCTCCTTGCTCTGATACTGTGTTTCTGTGTGACCTAGCTCTAATCTGAAATAATTCAGATCAATAACTGCAATTTTTAATGCTTAGTAGCTGTATTTGGATAAAGCTTTTGAACTTGACCTATCATTCGCTGACTTGCTACCCAGACATCTAGTCTCCAGTGCAGCACAAACTGCAAACTTTTCACCAAAGCCACACATCAAATGAATTTTCAGAATATATTGTCCAGATAATAAGTGATAAAAACTACATTATGGTGAGTGACCCCATCACCCGTTGGGGTTTGAAAACTGTTCATCACCTCACATGTGTGAGAGTTGTACACCATATGATCTAGGGGACAGATTTAGTAAATGTTTATTTCAGGGGGATCCGCTGGTGGGAATTACCTTCTCCATCCAAAACACTTTTTCTTTGGACTACACTAAGTAAAGACTATGCAGTGTGAGGTCACCTCGTTAGGTAGAGGAAGATTTGATACAGTCTAGGAGTGGGATACCAAATGGAAAATACACTGGGCTAGAAAGAAAGGGATGGCTCAGTGTAAATTCGGGTGAGATGGCAGAAAAATTGAGAATGCCAAACATTCATGAAAATCATTTTAAAAAATTGTTAAAGTTAGATCCCCTGCTCTTATCAGTGTTGTGTTTGCTGTCTGGTAGTTTTATGATATTTATTTCAGCTCAGACTGTAATATCAATACTGCTGAATGATTCATAATAGACTACTTCAGTTTTTCTTTTGGAAAGGAGAATCTTGCTGCAAACCAGATCTTCCGTCTGATCTGAATTTCATGGGTAAACTGATTACAAAAGCATACGCAAATATGTACTTCTTCAGAGGCTCAAAAGCGGGCAGGAACTGCTTATTTTCCCCTATGTGGAAATATGTTGAAGAGAGCAACAATGAAGTACTTTATAAGGACTGTAAAATTATCAGTCTTCAACCTTACTACCCACCACCACACACAAATATCAAAAGACTTGCGATATCCTACATCACTAAAGTATGATTTTAATGCAATCTTACCGAAGTTCAGGCGGAGTTGTTGCTTTCTGGTATGCAGCATAGAAAATGCCACCAACCTAAGGGTTAAATGCGTTGCTTTAGGCACTACTGGAATTGTTTTGCTTACCTGAAGCGCACAGAGCTAAGAGAATTTGGTGGTGCAGTCTCCTGGAAAGCTCTTCTTAAGTGGTTCTCCATTTCTTTGTGTAATTTCGAAAAAGTTCAGCATTTAATTCCTAGGTGTTTTAATACTCTTTGCACAGTCAGCTATTAAAGTTATCTGCATGGAAAAGAACTGCTTCCCATTAGTGTTTTACTGGCAAAACAGGATTTCAGTATCTCACAGGGGATTTGGCTTTATCATTTGGAATATAGTTTGAGAGCTTTGCCATTCTGCCTTTTCTTCCTGGAATAAGCAAAATTGTAATTTTTGATGGGATTGTTAAATGGAGTTTCTGTTTTGCAAGCAGAAGTATGTATTCTTTTCTTTTAAGGGCGTGCTTTTAAAAGCACTTAGATTTGGCTTAACTCCTTTCTTCTTCAACAGTAGTTTTGTAATACTTAAGGACTGCTAAGTCTACTGCAAACATTCATTGGTCCTCACCCCCTCCAAGAGTTTCTTTAAAAGGCAAAATCTAATGGATGGTTGAAGCAGCTTGGGCCATCGTATCATGTGGGATGAGAAGGGGACATCTGACATCCCAGCATGAATTGTGGTCTGAAGCCAGGCAGAGTTAACACCACAAAGCTCAGTGTCTATGTAGCCACTTTCAGTGCTGGGGCAAGGGTCTCTGCTTGAGTGCTTCTGACAGTCCCATACAGAATGTTAAAATGGGAACAATTAAATTCTTAAAGGCAGTGAATGAAGAGGAGAGCTGCCAGTCTGATACCAGTGAATGGGAAGTCTGAACACCAGCACTCCAAGCTTCCTACCAGCACAACTGAAATGGCTTTGAGAAGGGTATCCTGAAGGCACAGCATAATTCTGTCAAAATTTTGTCATTTTTCTGTCATTTCATTCTATGGAAACAGTAGCAACTAGTCTTATTCCCTGACCTAGTCATCTGTCTCTGTGCTACTGGTATACCACCTGTGAAGTTAAGGAATAGGCTGAGCTCACTGAATTCCTGTCTTACCAGATGTTCATTATTTGTTCATATCTCATGAAAGAAGACAGACTGCCTGACTGAACAAACGGGTTATCTCCATTTCTAGTTTTCATATGTATATATATATTTTTTTTAAAGTCCAGGGACATCAAATCTTCAACTGTTTTTTTTTTTTTTTTGATCATAAATGAATAATTCTTTGTGCCAGAGTCTGAAGGCCATACGCCTGCGTGTTCCCGTTTCCTGACCCTATAATTAACTCCTGAGAGCAGCTCCCAAGAATACTTAAAATCTTGTTGATCTTATAAAAATGAAGCAGCCAGCCTTAGGAGAATTGGTTAGTTTAACAGGCAGGGTTTATATAATGACTCTGAACAGGGAAATTAAGACCAAATGAGAAGCAGACTAACATTTGGCTGCAGTTATATTGAGAAGCATCCTTTATGGAAAATTCCAACTGTTATTTTACATATAGGTCTATTGCATATTGTGTTTTCAGGAGTAATTGGATTGGATTGTATTAATCCTTTCCCTGTTTGTGTCTGGTCATTAACGAGACCGATATCTTTTTTAGTCTGTATGTGTCATTCCTGAAGGTAATCACCTTAGCTATCAGTAAGATATAACAGAAAATAGAAACGCACAACAAAACGTGTTCAAATATATGTGGTGCTCGTTGTTCTGTTTAGAGGCTTTGCCATCAGCAATTCTGTAACCCAACAGTGGAATTGTGCCTTACAGTATCTTCCCTGCCTGCAAGCCTAGCTGGGGAATTCAGACTGATACAGTCTCATCTAGAGATCTTCAGTGCATGCTTTAAGATTCTTCTTCATTAGTGGGCACAAGTGTAGCATGAGATGGCCAAAGTAGTTCCTTTTAGAGGGTGTATTTACTATGCTGAATACTTGCTGCTGAATCATCACAATTTAAAACCCAGCATATGAAAGTAATCTGATCTTAGTGCTTGTTCTTCTAAATATTTTGGACTAATAGCTATGATTCAGGATCTGCTGCATCAACAGTTGAGTTGTTCCTGCAGCAGGAGCCACCTTGCAGCAGAGGTGATGCAGTGGTGACTGTTGTGCTTGAACTTTACCTTACTGCAATTGGCAGCAGGGCAACTAGAAATTGTCCTTATGCAAGGTCTCATTTTCCTCATGTCATCATTTTTCCTATTAATTCAATGCAACCCTTTAAAATACTGTGCCACAGGCATTAAGGATGGTTTCTTGTCTGGACATGAAAAACAGGAGAGAGATGATGGAAAGAATCACTTGCCAGAGAAAGATGCGTAAGGACAGTCCAAACAGACTTCTGCTTTGGTCTGCTTGTATTTGGAGTTTGAATGGTCATTTAATGCATGTGTAAGAGTCTCCCGCAAAATGTCCCTAACCAACACAGCTCATATGATGGGTGTAGGCCTTGATCAAGGCAAAACTCCCAGTGATTACAGTGGCAATCAGGGACCTGTGCTTCCTTGTATCCGTAAGGAACTTGTCAATGACAAGGTAGCCTAAAAGGACTCACTCAGGGCTGTCACCCGGGAATGGGGCTTCTCTAGAACCCACAGTAATGTATCCATACTCAAGGTATTCTACTAAGAATACTTCCCCTTAAAAGACTCCTGTTTAAAAATCAAAAAACTAGTTAAGAAAAGGCAAGAATAAGTGGCTACCAGGTTTCAATTGATAATGCCCCAGTCCAATTTTAAATGATCCAAGCCCTAGATCCTTTGTCAGAGACTAGGTACAATCAATCTGGATTTTGCTGCTTAAACCAACTTGTCTCCATAGAGCTCTGACTCTATTTTATACCACCAGACTTGTCTATCATGTCAGATCCACAGCTGACTATCAGCAGCTGTGAATCAATGCATCTTTTTTGATTTCAATGTTAATATGTTTCCTACTCATCAGCTGAAGATTAGACCAAGAATGTGCTGGCTTTATTTCTCATCTGGGTTGTATTCTGTATTTCTAGTTATATACTTATAGCAACTGTAGGTTTTCTTCTGGCTTTTACTTTTGCTCTGTGTTTATTTGCTAGATTAAATTTTTATTTTAATATATTCCTCCTGTTCTAGCAAGTTACCTTGAAATAGCTTACTGAATCAGAAAGCAGAGTAGTATTTTTTTAATGATAAAAAGAAAAAGTGAAATCTCTATCATAAAATGTCCTGTCTTCAGAATTATTGCCTGTAAGTAATTGGCACCTTTCTGGGCTGTCCTTTACTTCAAACTTTATTTTGATTTTTCTCATCCAGCATTTCCAGACTGTAGCAGACAGTGATGAAAGACGGGTGCAGGAGACTGTGTAACTTTGTGTCTTAGGTTCCTTTTGACAGGTGTAACTAAAAATCTGGATCAAGTCCTAATATTTCCATAAAAACAAACAATTGCAATGTATTAAATTCAAGTGCTCTGGTTTATTGCTTCCTGTAGAAAAAATATGGAGCCAGGTGTCTTTTCTCTAGGGTCTCATGTTCCTACTAAAGTTTTTTAAAAATCCAGAGACTATGATTCAAATACATTTTTCCTTGTATTTGAATCATATTCAGATTTGTATTTTCTTGTATTTTGTATTACAAAAGCAGTATCTCAGTAAGTGTTTGCATATGCAGCTACCATTATAAGTGTGTTACTAAGGGTGAATGTTCTCTTTGTGTTCTTACCTTTTAGCAGTTGTGCATGTAGTCCGCCTTATGAAGAGACGTTCTGATGAGCCTCACCTCATCCAGAAATCAGAGTGTCTCAAACTGCTTTCTTCTGTTCAGAGCTTTCAGAGGTGGGGACGCCAGCTGGAAAGGGCTTTGTCTTCCCTTCCCAGGGAAGACCCTTCTCGCCACTAAGAAATGGGAAGTGTCACTTACAATAACTCGTGTAGCTGCAGGCAGCAATCTCTGCTCCTTTCAAAACTGGATTATAGGTACCCCTACAGCCACTTAGGAATGTTCTGGTAGAGGGTAAGAGAGGTTTTTGAGAAGGATGGGTAAAATGTCTTCCCGGGGTCTCTTTCATCATGAATAGTTGTGACACTGTGCAAACGTGGTCAAGAAGGATCTCTCTGTATTCCTTTTATTGTTTTATCTTTAGGACAAACTCCTTCCCAAAAGCATAACAAGGAAGTCTCACTTGCTGACAGTAAACACTAAAATTCTGAAGGAGGCAAGTGGCCACTGGCAGTATCTGAGTCACGATGCAATGCCTACTGTGCAATGTGATGTGCAGTGTCGTGGGTTGACTGTTGTGCTCATGGAAGAGGAAACAAGGGAACTCTGTTATCAGTGAACAGGAAGGGGACTGAACCTCTAGCTCCTTGAAAGTAATTCTTTTTAGCGATCCATTTCAATTTAAAATGAAGTAAGTTGATTTACTGTTGTGAAAAATCATGCTTCCTGAAATGACATATCTCCTTGGATGAGCAGAAAGAAACCAGGCGTTTGCAATGCCACTCATCTTGAAGAATGCACAAGCATGCTGTTAAAAATGTCATCATCACAGCATAGCCTGCATGACAGAAACATACTCAAGGACTAAAAAAATAGCTGGATACGAGAGCCCATTGTAATGCAATCTCATGACAGTTTGTGGATAATTTGCAATGGATGGAATAGAACCTTGTTCTCAATAGGCTCTTGCCAAGTTTCAAAATTAGAATTTTGTTGAGGTTCAAATATGAATTATATTTTCATCTCTGTGAAACCAGTGACCTTCCTGGATAAGGTGGGGAATAAATGGCAATGATTGGTTACATCTTGCATGAAAATACAGCTTTGGGCATTATGTCTGTATTCGTAGAAAAGGAGTGCCAGCTGCTTGTAAAGGCTTCTCTTTAGATCTAAGTGTGCTTATTAATGACTTAATTTTTATCTCTTTCCAACAGCATGAGGGTTAGTAGCAATGCCTGTTGCAGTTGATTCTGTTTTACCTCTTTTTGATGCTCAGATATGGCACAGGAGAGTGGTAAGGGAATTAATGAACTCTTAGAGCTGGGAAGTGCTTCCAGGTCCATCGTTAACACAGATTGGCTGTGGTTGGAGTTTCTAACTGGTGAGTAGATGGGGTGCTCTTGTGTAATTCTAAGGGACTGCTTGGATGAACTGCTTCTTTCCCTAGAGGGGACAGTTCATCAGGATTCCCTGTATTAGGGAAGAGAGGGCAATATCTCTACTGTACTGAAGACATCAAGTGTTGTATCTACCCAGATTGCATGAGTAAACTAATATCTGAACAAGACAGAAATATCAATTAGGACAAACAAATAGAAGTTGAACTGACATAAAGTTGTAGTATCCCCATCAGTAAAATAGCAATGGTTTGTATTAGCACTTTATATTAGCATTTTATATTAGCATTTGTCACAGGAAGAGTTGAGGTTGGAAGGGACCTCTGGAGGTCATCTTGACCAACCCTCTGCTCAAGCAGGGCCACCTACAGCCAGTTGCCCAGGACCATGTCCAGACAGCTTTTGAATATCTCCGAGGAGGGAGACTCTACAACCTCCCTGGGCAACCTGTGCCAGTGCTCAGTCACCCTCACAGTAAAAAAGTGTTTCCTAATGTTTGTAGGGAGCTTCCTGTGTTTCAGTTTGTGCTCATGGCCTCTGGTCCTGTAACTGGGCACCACTGAAAAGAGCCTGGCTCCATCTTCTTTACACCCTCTCTTCAGATATTTATAGACACATTGAGAAGATCTGCCCTGAGCCTTCTCTGCTCTAGGCTAAACAGTCCCAGTACAGCTGTTTATTCTGCTTCACCCTTTAGGAACCTTATTAGCTTTTAGACAGTTTCTAGATGCTCAGTCAGTAGCTGTGATCAAGAAGAATGAAAAATCTTTTTCCAGATTTTGGCTTTGCTATAATTGCAGCATTTTCTCTAATGTTATAATGTCATCGTGATAATGATGGCATTCCATCTTTGGGTTTTGATTTCTGGAACACACTCCTCTCTACTTTGCAGGGCCATATGTAAAAAAAAAAAAAAATACCACAATTAGATCAAATACTAAATTTTGGCCATTGGCTTCCTTGCTGTGGAATGTGCCACAGTACTTTGCTCTTCTGTAACCTGCACTGACCGCCCATGCTAGCTGACTGATGTTTGTATCTGTGGACAAAGTACCCACAGTCTCTGATGAGTTCTAGGAGAGGTCCATAGCTGAGCTTTGTTCATATGGCAAATCTGATTGCCGGGGCAGGTAGGGTATGGAGCAAGCTCTTGTGACATTTCTTAGTAAATGGAAAGGAGTCACCTGAAATTACTTTTGTGTGTAATGACAAAAATGATTAGGTATTTCACCAAGACAAAGAGAGGCAGAACAGATCATGCTGTTTCCCCTGCTCTATTAGGAAGAACATAATGGAGACATGCTGTGGAGAGACAAGCTTGATGTGGTAATCACCAAAGATTGGTTATAGAATATCATATTTTAATGCTTGAGTATGTGGGAAATTTAAATACATATTTCTCATTTTTTACAGGGGTCATCTTATTTTTCAGGACCAGTAGGGTTGGAGTAGTGATGTGTTTTGTGTGTTCAACCTGTGTTGCTTGTTAGGTCAGAAGAATCAGTTCCTAGCGGCTGGGTTCCCTCTGCTTCCTTGGACCTTCACAAGACTAGAAAAGAGAGGAGCCACACTCCTACCAATTCTGGTATATGCTCTAGAGAGCGGCTCTTCTGCCTCAGCTGTCAGAGGGAAGTCCAGTCAGGAAATTTCATACTGCCCATTCATGGCGGATGGAGCAGCTGCTCATCCCATAGCCCATCTGCCGGTGACACAGCTGTGCAGTCCCAGAGAGCTGCCTCTGGGAAGGAGCTGCTGTGCCTTCCAGCTAAAGCTGACTTTGGCAGCTGCTCAAGAGTTCTGCATGAATTTTGACTGTGCCTTTACACCAGAATATTCTGAATTCCAGTGAAGTTGTGCTGGTGTCATATAAGGGAGAACAGCATCTGCCTCCCACTTGCTTTCAAATGGGTTTTTAAATGAAGATGTCAGGTTGTGTATATTGCAGACTATTCCGTGCAGGTATAACAATCCTGATGTGTAAGTACCATTGCATACAATGAATTAAAGTGAAAGACTTTCATGAACTTCTTTCAGTAGTTCCCAGGAACTACCTTTTAGGTCACGTGGATCCCAAACTAATTAAGAAATTGTTTGGTAAAGGCCATTGGACAAATTGATATCTAGTTTTTTCAGTGTATTCTTACTCTATTGTCGTTTAAAATGTGAGGATATAAATGAAATAAAATTATAGAACAGTAATTAATCCATTATATCATACATTAAATGAAATGTCTAAAGGGACATTTTTCAATGACATCTCAGTAGCCAAAAAGAACATTAAGGTAAATATGCAAAGTTGGATAACTGTACTCAAGCCTGCATGCTCCATTTGTCACTTGCATTGAATTTGCTGCAATTCATTTGGATTGCTATTTTTTTTTTTATTAATCTTGGAGTTTATTTCATTTTTTAGAAAATATTACAACAAAAGTCCAAGAAGAAAGCAACAAAGATGCAGACAGGCTGTATACAACCCACATCAGGAAAAAAAAAATCTTTCCTTGTCAGCATCTGAGATGGTAGTACAGAAGGGAATTAATTAATAGGTACCCTGGAAATCACCTTCAGCAAGAGACTGTCCTTTGTTCATAGGGGTGTAAGGGCAAACAGTGTAACTTCAAGGGTGTGGCACACAGTGATTGCTAAGCTGCTTGGCATCTCCTTCTCTACTTCACTTCCTACGCTTTGCACGGAAAAATCAGAGGGAAGTGGTAGGGATCAGGCTAAGTTCTCCTAGAGGTATTCAGCCATATTCGTAGCTATTTGAAACCAACCCCATTTATTTATTGATTTCAGAAGACTTCTGTATCACAAATACGAAAAAATGGGCTTCCAAAACCAAACCAAACTGTATTAAAAAAAAAAAAAAAAAAAGGAATTTGACTTAGGGGTTGTCTGAAACTTAGGCAAATGGTAAAAATCTTGTTTTGAATTTCAAAGAAAAAAATGCTTTTAATATGAGTAACTTGCACCCAGCACTAAGATTCTGTTGGTAAAAGTATAACTTCAGATATTTTTATGTTACATAAAATTGTTTTTCCAGGACATGGTATTAGCCAGGAGTTTACAAGCTTGAGCTCAAGCACGTCCTTAGAAATATAGTTGTCACAACATGCAAGATCTCATCATGTCTTATTGCTAACCCTCCTCAAAAGATAAAAATAGATAAAAAGCTAATAAGATAAAAATATTAAATGAAACAATCTCATTGAATTTTCTAAGTTTTTAATCCAGAGATTTTATGTGGTCCTAAACTTAGGCCATGGAAATACCACAGGCCTGCAAGTGGATGGAAGCACTTCATTTCATATGGTTTGATTCTGATATTTGAATATCTTATCCCCATCTCCAGATATACAAGGAATATCATTAAGTTGGTTGATCAAGACTATAAGGCCCTTGGGGGAAAGACTTTTGCACAAACTGCTTTTTTAGCATTCTGTAAAGACCCATGGTAGTATTAAATGCGTAAGAAGAATAAATCCACACATTAGATTGCAGAATTTTTATTAAGTAATGATTACTCCGTGAATATTTTTGTATTAGTGTAATGAGCTCCTTATTTCCTTTTTATTATTGGCTACATTAAAATGGTTAAGCATTTTTAAGAAACAGTTTAAATCTCTGAAAATCAATAATCAAGAAATACTTCGGAGGTAAAGTATTTGAAGCCAAACTGATAATGTTTGTTATTGGTAAGTACCAATAAATGTTTCTATTTCAACCACTGGGAACAGTCTTCTACCAGAAAGGTGGAAGCATGAATAACTGCTGTTACTCTAAGGCAAAGACTATTTCTGTTCTGTGCTGGAGATCTTCTCTCCCCATACCACATGTTAGTATTGTGTCCAAATCAATTATTTCACACAATGACAGTAAAGCCCTGGTAATGGTTCTGTCCATACAGTAGGAGTGTCTTCCCCTTTGAAAATGAATATCTTTTCTTTGCTGTGTTCGTTGACAACGTGAGGGAGACTGTTTATTATTGAATAACACAGCATTATCTCTTCACTAAATTACAGGAGCCTTATTTAAAGACAGCTTTTGTTCAGCAGGGTTTGTTTGGCAAGCAAGAAATGGCTTGTCCTAGCAAAGTGCTGAGTTGCACATGCAGGCTACGCTCCCAACATTTTGCCTTTTTTTTTTTTTAAGCTTCTATATATCTGTCTCCTATCTTATTGCAAGAAAACAAGAATTTTAAAGACATGAACTAGGAAAAATAAAGCTTTTCTTTTAATATTCATTGCAGTGGCAAACAAAAATTAAAATCCTCAAGCAGTTCATTATATTTTTGTCTGAGGTGCCTTCCAACCTGACCTATCTCATGATATCTTTTATTTTTTAATGGATTTAAAGTAACTTTTAATTAAAAGTAGAATGAAGTATCAAGTGCCCCCTTCAACTCAAAGCTTACTTTATTTTGAGTAATAGTTATAGCTGCCTTATTGCTGAAATGCTGGTGATTTTCAAAAGTATATGCTGTATTTGCAGGCTCCTATGCATCCTGAAATAAACCTAACCAGATGATAGTTACAAGTACGTAATCTAAAGGTGTATTGATCACGGAAAAATTGAAAGCATTCTATTGCTGTAAAAGACATGCAGGCTCGGTGAGAGCTGCATGTAGCTGGACTCTTCATCTGATGAGTTCATCTAGGAGCAATCAAAGCTGATTACCTGGGCGCAGGCCGCCGCGCCCCACGGCACGTGTTGTGGGGCATGTGGGCCCTGAAATGGCCGCCTAGGTATGGCCACCATGAAATGGCCGCCCTCCAGGTGAGCTGCTGTGGAGATCAGTCCCAGATTGGGACAGCCGGTCTGGGCCTTGGCGGCTGCTGTTTGTAACACCGCGCTTGGGGAGAAGCACAGGAATCAGCACCGTGGTAAAATCTCCAGAGCTGATGATGGATATTTTCTGTGTGTGCTACAGGGATACCTGATTTACAATGGGGTTTTCAGTAACACTGGTAGCCCTTCCTGCCCCAGCCCCCTTCTTTAGGAGAGAGCTTTTCAAAATCTGATGTACTTATGGTTACTTTTGGCCTGACTGTTCCTGCAGCAAGGTATTCCTCATAGGCCCTGTGGGCTGCTAATGGAAGTGGGCAGCACTTTATGCCTGCCTTACGTCCTGGCTCATGATCAATCGCCCTCTGAAGTCCATTACGCACCAGTCAAAAAGGGGCTGTTGCTTCAGCAAAATGTTCCGTAATGCAGACGATTTCATTCCTCTCTCTGGAGTGGAATAAGTGGCCTTTCCAGTACATAGCACCATGAAAGATGGGCTCTTCACCACATTAAGGACCCACCTTGTAGCCTATTAAATAGCTGACTTCTTTTGCATGAAGAACAGCTAATCAAACTCCCATAAGAAAAAAATTGTCAGAATGGACTTCTAAAAAACCCTCCAGGCTCAGTAAAAATAATTACTTTTTTTTCAAAAAGCATTCAGCGCTCTGAAACAAGAGGAAATGCGTGAGGCACATTCTCAAGCCTCTCCACTCTCTCCATTCACTACAAAAACTTTGTAAAATTTTTCATATAGTCCCTGAATTGTGGGAACTTGGGCATCAAAATTTACTCATGATAGTAATCAGGATATGAGAATTGGCAGTCTGCTGATCATTTTATTACTGCATAGTGGTTTGGTAGTTTTGGATCAACTATGGAAAATATAGTTAAGAGAAAGGAGGTGGATATGTTAGGTGAAAGAAGCCATGAAAAGCCTTTTTTCTAGTCACCTTTTTTTGTTTTTTATCAAGCCTCTGCAAAATGCATAATTATGGAATGTGCTATTTTCTGTGGCTGACTTATGACAAAGCTTTGAATTAATAGTTTGGTAATCCATTATAAGAACCATTTTAGGACCAGTAGGAACAATGTTGTTCAAACACATTTCAAATGCAGTAAACATTCAGAAGAAACAATAATAATCATGGTAGATGGCAAGCAGAGACGTAACTGGCTTGGAATGCAAAACTGCAGTTTAGGCACCCATTCTGTTTGCTCAAAGGTTGTCTGTCAGAGGTTCTTGCAACTCAGATGTATGCAATTAATCTCACAGAAATCAATGAAATTGTATGTGGGAGTGTGAGAGAAAAAGATATTTTTCAAGAAGGTAACTATTCCACTTAACAAAGTTCCCTGCTTGTGTTAATCTTGCTTCTACATTTCAAAGGCTTCTAAATAATATTTACTTAAATGGTTGGTCTGTGTGTCACTTGCTCTGCATGCACAGTGTCAGAGGAAGCTGTGGTATAGCTTCTTTCTCTGCCACTGTACTGCTGGAGCAATATACTGCCGTGAAATCCAGCCTTGCCAACAGAAATAGAAATACTGTAGCACCCCAAATGCAAGGTTAAATAGGTAAATAATTTCCCCAATCAATGTAGCTATTTGTATTTACATCCATTTGCTCCAAATAGTCAGGCTGGTTGTATTTTTTTGTTTAGTCAATATTGCTATTTTGTAGAAAAAGTTTTTTTTGGCAAAACAAATATTTTCACAAGTATCTCACTTGGGTCTACTATTTTCCTCTGAAAATACAAGTGGTTGAATATGCCAATATTTGGCTGATGATAAGCCATTTCATTCAAAAATTCTGCTACAGTGCATCATGGGAATCATAGTTGTCTTTTCTTAGACTATAAGACTGGGCTCTCAAGCTCCATTAAACTGTTCTTGATGTCCTCTGACCACAGACTTCCATGCTATATCTGGCTTCTCTCATGATTCTCTCATGATGCGAAAGATTATGTTGCACCATTGACAATGTAATGCAACCTAGAAGATAAATCTGTGAGGGAGACCAGTAATATGAAGTATTAGAACTACAACTCCTCTGGATCTCCCAGTTTGTTTTCTCCTAAAATAATTTTTGCTGTTAGGTTTCCTTTGCCGGGGGGGGGGGGGGGCGGGAGGGGGCCGGGAATAGTGGCAATGAACAGAAATAGTTCCTTATAAAAATGCTGATAGCTCTATTTCATTGCTTTTCATTTTTGTTAGCATTTTTCTGGGAAAAGTCCTTTTTTTCTACCAGCTCATTTAGTCCCGTACTTAGTATTCATGATTAATAATGAAGCTGTGTGACATGTTATATTATCAATGTACTTTACTGTTTTAGTTCTTTGACTCAACAAATGAGCCTTTAAAAGTGCTTTACACATGAAACAAAAAAATTAATCTTGTTATGTATCTCAGCCGTGGGCCCAGAATTCATTTATGTGAATATTCCTACGAACAAAATGTCAAACATATGGATGTTTTAAAAAGGAAACAAAAAAGGGTGGTAAAAACATTAAATCACATTTCTAATTAGAAGCCAATTGAATGTCTTTGGTGATGTTAATGCTACTCACACAGTTGCACTGGCAACTCTTGGCAAATATTTATTTTTTAAAATGGTGGCTAGTCTGTGGTTGTTGCAGGGAACTGACTTGAAAGTTGTATTTAATACTGCTAAAACGGATCTGACTGTCTAAATTGGAGTTGTGACCATGAACTCTGGGTTCAGATGCGTATGCTGGACTTTTGCCTTGGTGCTTTCTTCCATGTGGGAGGGAAACCTAGTAATGAGAGATGGAAAGGAGCTGTGGTTCAGGCCACTGAGCTGAATGTCCCATGGAAAATATTTGGATTTTGCTGAGTAAGACGTGTAAATTAGATAACATGGCAGCTGCATAGCTGTAATAAGCATAAACAGTGAATACCTAGTAAAATGATATGGCAAGTATTTGTCAGGGAATCCATGGTCTGATTTATATTCCTAGAAGTAATTTTTTAATATCTCAAAAAAGCAATACATTACTAATTAATAGAAAATCTGCACAGGGATCATTTGCAAGAAGGGAAAATTGTTAAGAAGTGCTTCAATCAATGTAATGTCTCACTGGTATTTGATAAGGAAAGCCAGCACAGTCAGCTGAAAGGTAGTCTACTGAAATCTATAAGTACTGGTTTCTTATGCCAGCAGGATTCCCAGCTCTGAATTGGTAGTCTCTTTAGGTCGTGCTGTTTCTATCCTGGCTAGTCTTTGGGGAAAGGACTTTTTCTTACTCTCTGGTATCATGTGAGCTGTAGATAATAACGAAGGTGTGAACTGGTCACTGTAAGTAGGTCATCTGGCTCTACCCGCATTCCCCTGTAAAGGAAATGTCACAATGGCACCTGGAAGGAGAAAGCTGAAAATATGTGCCAGTGGAAAAGAAAAAACCCCAAAGCCTAAAGCCGAGCAATAAAGACTGTCTGTAGAATAGCAATAGCATGATTTAGTAACACATGCAACAGCCATCATTTCCAGATTAAAGAGAAAAAGTTATTTGTTGGGTGTCAGGATGAGCAATGGATTATTTTCACATTACATCAACACAGCTTTTTTTTCAATATGTTGGAGCATTGAATCAACATGTTAACAGTTCCTGAATGCTAACCTAAAGAGAAAAAGAGTTGTTAGGCCAGTAGCAAGAACCAATATTTTTCTTATCTATGACACCTTCACTTATTACAATGAATAGGTGCCCTGAAAACATATTCTCCAAAAGCTGGCTTCTACCCTGTACTTTGAGAGAGATGTTGAAAAGCTCTCCTGATGCCTCTTCCAGCTGAGGATTTGTCTCTCTCCTTGGTACATGCAAATTACCTCAGGGTTGCCTCAGGGTTTTCTTATTGAAAGGACGTAAGCGGTAAAGTCAACAGCAAACAGTTTGTGTCGAAGGGAGATCATGTCAGAGGATCATAGAAAATCAGTTTGGAAAGGACCTTCTAGATTGGAAAGGACCTCTGGAGGGCATCTGGTCCAATCCCCGCTCAACGCAGGGCCAAATTAGAAGAGCTTTCTTGGGACATTGTCCAATTGGTTTCACAGAGGAACTTGCTTTTGGAATAGGTGGATCGTCTGCTATTTGTTTTTTTGCACAGGCACTCTGAGTAGAGTCTGGATGTTTAAAGTGTATCTAGACAAGAGGAATTGAGCTCTGTTGCAGGAACATCTTTGTTCAGATTTTCTGGTTTGCTTCTATGAATGATACCTCCATGTGGAGGAGGGACTGTCAGAAGGAAGATCAAGAGGAAAAAGGGGCCAGGTTGGTTGTCACTGTACCTTCATGACCATGCTTTGATCCACAGTTGAGTATAATGAGTAATAGCTGACAAGAAAATGCAAACAAGAACTGAGCGTGTTAAGCCTTTGCATGGGACATGGATCAACATGTTATACAAACGCATTATTTGAAACTGCTGGAAAGATAGTGATATCGCTGGGTACTGATTTGATTGGCAGCCTGTGCCAAATCCTGGCTATAAAACCCTCCAGTAATTGAGATCAAGGGAAATATTGCTATGCAGACATCCAATACTGTGTAGAAGAAGGAGGACCCAAGGTGAAACTGTTACTTGTTGGTGCTGAGCTGTTGAACAGAGCCTGACACTGGATCTGGTCTCCGTGGGTGTTGCGCTTCCTCCAGGCAAGACTGAGCTAACCCACTCAAGTTGTAACTGGGGAGGGTGGGGGGTGTGGGGGTGTGTGTACAGCTTTTCCAGCCAAAGCCTACTTGGTCCACTTAGTAAGTTGAGCTTAGCAGTGTCACATTGCCTGGTGTTCCTTTTCCCTGTGACACTGGTATTCATCTGAATCTCAGGATGACAAGGAGTCCAGATGTCGCTGGCTCACATGCAGTCAGGCTCAGGAGCTGGAAAGTGCTATTTGGCTCTAAATCTAGCGTCTCGAATGCTGCGAGTGTTTCTCTACGGAGGCTTGCTTTTGCTGCAACTGGTGGTCCTGTTCTCCATCCTTACTCTGTGGATCAGTAGCTCCCAGTGCAGCTTTTTGGCTGCTGTAAAACATGGCTAGGCTGGTGCAGGGCACTCACAGATGAGCAGATGTGGATTAGCTGAAAACTACTTTTGCATGCAACACAAGCACACATCTGCACCTCCTGGTCATAGAAGCAGACTGCTTGCAAAGATGTAATTTTAACAGTAGTTGAACTTGCATCCCAGAAATCTTTCTTCCTTTCTTAGTTAAGTAAAAACCTCATAATTAATTCAAAACTCTGAGGACTGTGTTGCAGATAAATGTCTATTCTTTCTGGCTTTTGAGTCTCGTATTCATAGCATTAGGTCAAAAGAAGGCAAAGCAAGTGTAAGACAATTCCAAAACAGATTGCTAGCTAGACAGAAATATTTTCCATTATTGTTTTAGATTAATAAGGGTTCCAAAAAACTGTGTATGCAAATTTCCTCATTTCTTGACCAGGACCAATGAATGTAGCTGGTTCATCCCTTTGCAGGGAAAAAAATGTAAAAAGTGTAGACATATCTTTAAGTATAACTGAAGCACCTGTCATTGACTGTTGTGACAGTCTAATTCAGAATGTATGGTAGTAATCTGTAGGCACAGGAAAACTACTTGGTGCCAAATAGGTTGAGTGAGTTTTCATTTTGCACAGTTATGGCCAACTACAGAGAAGAAACATTCTTAGCACACTAAGAATAATAACCCATTCAGTGAGGAAAAAATATTTGGGCAGGAGTTTGGCGGAGAACTCTCATAGCGTACAAGAATTGTGATAAACCCGATCAGTGGTTACCAAACTTTTTGGAACAACGCCCACTGCATCTTATTCTGTACCAGGCGACAGCCAAAAATACAGGGATGGCATACTGGAGGAGTTCTTAACATTTTAAAATACTTCTTGAAGTTTATATCAGAAGATTCCATACCATCAGTTGTACTTCGGTTAACTTCATGCCGCTGCATTGCGTAGAAGATAACAGCAAATGAAAACAGAGCTTGATTCTCTGTGCTCAGTGTCTGGCTACCAAAATATCATGAAATGAAATTAACTATTACGGCACTATTGCTTTAGCCCAAAAGGAAGGGGCTAATTCCATGCACAAATGAAGGGCTTAAGGAACTCAGCTGTGGCTCTGAACATGTGCAGGGTATGAAATTAACCATAAAAACCCAATGTGTTTTAATCAGGATTTTTAAACAGCTTCTCCATTTAAAGCATTGGGCCTGACTCTAATCTCATGATATCAGCATAAGGTAGATTTCATTCAGTTGGAAGAAGACCAGATCAGCCTTTTGCAGCAATATGGCATAGCCTTTCCTTCTAGAATTTTTAAATGAAAATTGAAGCCGGATGTAATTCTGAATATATCCACAATAAGCCTCTCTGATAAGAATTACTGGTGATCTGCTACCACTGTCCATCTAGCAGCTTATCAAAGAACTAATTTTATAACAACCCCTTAAGGCAGCAATGCTCATTTAAAAAAAAAAAAAAAAGGGAAAAAAAATATCAGAGTTAAATTATTTTTCCATGACCATTTGAAGAAGAACACCTAGAAGTTTGAAGTTCTTCTTACCATCCCTAGCCATTAAGTTCACTTATTTAGATCTGGAATAAGCGGGTGAAGTTAACTATATTTCTCCTACTGCTGGTGTTTTTTTCTGGTAATGCTTTCAGCTGCACAACTGTTGCCTGCTCTATGACAGCTTAGATATTTTAAATTAACTTTGAACTTCGGCCAGCTTCATAACTGATATAATTTGACATTGCTCCATTGACTTTGCGATTATCACTAAAGGAGGCGATGACACATGATTTCTAATGTTTCTGAAGGCAAGAAGAGTTCAGCGATATCAAAAACATAAACACTGTGATGTCTAAATGAAGTGTATGAGAATTCTTATTTAATACCAGGTTAATACTGAGTTAATACCAGGTTAATCAATGCTAACAGAACTGAACTGCTGCTTTAGGAAAATACTGTGAAACCATAGCTGGATCAGCTAGTGATACCAATAAAAATATGCTCCCGGGTTATTTTCTGCATGATTCAAAGAAGATAACTCATAACATGATATATACTTCTTAAGAGAACCTGGTCTTGCTATTCAGCTGTTTTCTAGAGATTAGGTAATAATGTAAACAACAGACTTGGACCTGACTTCTCACAATCTGCTATTCATTATGTTGTTCGTGCATTGTTCATTCTGCACTGGATACAAAGAAAAGCAAATTTGGATTAAGAAATTTGGCTTGATTCTAGATTGTGATAATCAAGTCATGGAAAATTGATTTTATTTTCTTTTCTGGTAACCAAGGCAGAATTTACACTATGGGAAGCCAGCTTCTGATCTTAGTATTTGAGTGTCAGACTGGAGTGATCCCATGACTTCAAAGCCTTGCTTCTCTTTTTTCTGCCAGTGCTCCATCTGTTCACCTCTGCTCTCACTTTATTATTCTGTCTTCTGCTTCATACCTCAGTGCCTCTTTTGATATATGTCCTGTGCTTGGACCAGCCTTTCATTTTGTATGTCAAGCACGTAAACTACATTATTGAAAATGCTTCTCAAAACCTATTTCTTATACCTTGGTTTTCATCTCATACTTCTATTTCATAAATTAAATTCTGACTTCATTGAAGATAATTGAAAAACTCCTATTGGCTTCCTAAGAGGCAGGTTTAATTTTCTGCATCTGGATTTGTCAAATAAAGATTGAAAAGTATTTGGGGCAGAGACAATTGGATAGTTTTCCAGTTCCTATGGTGGTACACTGGCCAGATTTTTAATTTTGTAGAGTGCTTAGCTCATCTAGAAAGGTTTTTCCACTCCCATTAAATGAAAGCTGAGTCCCTCTGAGATTGGAACTTCAGAGGTAATAACATTTACACTCTTATTCACCCTACCTACTACCAGCAATTTAGCTAAGGTTTCTGTATCAAGAATTGAGTCATGCTAGATTTCCTCTGTAATCAGTAGATGGAGAGAAGCAGTCTAAGGAGACTTCTCTACGATATGTATCACCCTCTGGATGTGCTGCTCCCTCTCTCTGGTGACTACAGTGGTGTTTGTGCTGACTAGACTCCAAGTCTGGGCAACTCAGATTTCATCTGAAACCTTAACATCCCAGAAAATCAAACAAAGCATTAGCTGAATACATACAAAATGAAGTGAAGCCAATTGAAAACTCTGAGGCCACTTGACTTGCCCAAAATTTTGCCTGCTGGAAAAAGACTATAAATGTTAACCAAGGATTCCTTCATGCTCCTCTTTCTTGAAATGCTGGGCCATGATGCCTTGTTGTATCCAAATCACACATGTATCCATGATGCCGTATTGTATCCAAAACCCGAAAGCACCCTTTTAATTTAGTAAAGAAAAATTAGGAGTAACAGAAGGATGCAAACACAATTCTGAAGTAGTTCTACTGTCATAAAATTAATGCTTTGAGAGGCTGCAGTCTTTGTTCTACATTTCTTGCTGAACTCTCATTTTCATCTGTTACAGGACTCTCTCTAAACAGGTGTAGCTTTTTTTTCTTTTTTGCATCTGTTTATGAACCCTGGATTTTAAAAGCAATACATACCTTTTCAGGAACATTGTTTAGGTATGTAAAGGCAACTGAAGCATGGAGTAAGGTGACTGCAATACCAACAGTTTTTGTAATGCTTGCCACAGTGCTAATCAGACCAAACAGAGGAGCAGGAAAGAAGCAGGTGATAGATATAACAGTGAGCAAAGAACAATGCCTGCTGGCACTTTATAGATCTTTGGAATGTGTTCCTTTTAGCCAGCTGCTTCGGTCTGAAAATAATGCAGAAAATACTGAAGAAAATGCCTAAAAAGCAGAAAAGAAATCAAGAACGAATTGAAGTTTTATGCCATACAACTGCTCTTTGTATCTTACTGGTCAGGTATGTAATTTTGACAAGATTTGTCATGGTGAAAAGCTTTCATGACAATGACATGGACGTTCAGCAGCACAGCAGTAATCCAGACTGTAACTGCAACTGCTATTTTTATAGCACAAAGTATTGATATTTTATTCAACTGGTGGTACAGATGAACCACTTTAAATAACCAATCTAATGTGATGACAGCGAGAAATACAATACTCCCTGTCCTGTTCAGTGGCAACATGAATAGATTAAAACTGCAGAGTAGTTCTTTGGAAATCCAATATTCTCTTTTCAGGTTGTACTGCATATGAAATGACAGACTAATGATCAGTAAGAAATCAGCAACAATTATGCTGAATAGATATATGGTGCTTGGTCTCCAGCTATTCTTATAAAAGCTCAAAAGATGCTCAAAGCGATTCCACTGCCAAGCACAGGGTCAAGAATTATCAAAACTGTGTAATGTCCACTTGTCATTTTAATCATTGCTGCTGCAGTTCTGGAACTTTTCCTGGCTTCATCATCATCATCGTTGTTGTTGCTTAAAGCCTACAGCCCACAGTCAGTTGGTAAATTGAGCTGTTTTCTAGCCAAGAGTCTGTGAAGTGTGCTGCAGAGGAAGTACAGTGAAGTTTCAAGGTATATTTATATGCAAATTATGAGTCATAGTGAGTATGATGGACTTTCAAACTGTTGAGAGAGGTGACCAGTGAAATATTTGCTCAGATAAAGCATTGCCATAGCATGCAAAACCTGGCTGTACTGTTTTTAGGTCTCCAGCAAAACCACATGTAGACTAAAACCATTAATTTTGTTCTTGCTTTCGTTCAGTCTCATTCAGTGAGAACTGGTCCAACACCAACAAGTGGTTTCCTTTATTCAGGATACTAAATCTGTAGATCAGTGTTCATTAGTCAACAGGTACAGTGTAATCATCGGAGTCACATTTGTCAAAGTGTTTAGGCATCAAGCTTACTTTTCAAGTACATTAATGTCCATTAGTCTTTGTATGTGACTGTTCAGTATTTTCTTTCCAAATGTGCCATGATCAGCTGTATCACAAGGAAGGAACTCTGTAGCAAAGCCAGGCAAGAGAGAGAGACTCCTTGTACTCTCTCTCATCAGATGTACCAGACTGTTCCCTGAAACAAAATGTCTGAAGTTGTAATATCTTTTTAAATTTTAAATTGTCACTAATTAAACTTTTTTTTTCTTCTGTCCATTAAAATATTAGACTCCCAGGGAATCTTTTTAAGCTGTTCACTTTATTCTGTTTGTTCTGTTGGGTAGCAGACACCGTTTGCCTGGATGTGGTCTTATGTCTAAATGGTTCAGTTTAAGTATGAACTAGGGCATGGACTTAAGGTTTATAGGAAATCTAGATATAGCTGAAGGTATCTAGCAGAAATGTGTTTTATGGGCATGTCTGTACCTTGTAAAATAATGTACTTTTACGCACTCATTTCAGGTATGTTGTCTTCTGGAATACCTCCTTGTTCTTGAGTTGTCAGAGGAAATAAATAAGAAAAGGATTCTTTATTTTCAAAGTATTTATCACAGTACTACTTATTCATTTCATCTGTAATGTGAAGAATTACATTTTTATAATTATATCACAGCTGTCAGAAAACCAGAAGAAATTCTTAAATAAAAACAAATAATTTTGAAATAGAAAAGAAAACTGACATGTTGATTTGCGTCATATAATGTGAATTAAGACCTTTGTTTTGAAGAAGAGAATAAGAAAATTATTATTTGACCTTTTCAAAACCTTTTTACAGTTCTCTAGGGTATCTGGAACCCCCAAAGCCTGTTAGTTTGGTGGCTTAACAGCTGTGAAAAGCCAGGGACAGAGGTTCCTGGGCTTCTCCATCATGGGGAGTACCCCATGCTTTACCCTCCCTACTGCCCATTCTGGGAGCCCTGAGGGCCTGTATTGACAAAGACCCATGAAGCTGCACATTAGATGAGCAAGCAACATTCAGGCTATTGGTCAGATGTAAACAGCACTACATCCATGTCACTTGGATCTTGACCTCCAGATCAACCTTCATGTGGGAAAGCAGCATTTGGAGGACAACAATTTGCCTGCCCTTTCTTCCTAGAGGAGCGTTCTTATTTGTGCTCTGGTCCATTTCATTTTGCATCTTTCACTCTAGTCAACTAATTAAAAATCATGACACGGTTTTGTGAGGATCTTTCATTGGAACCTTTATAAATTACAGTCTTTTTCCAGTGTCTTGCCTATGATGCTTTGAAGGTGGGAATTTGCTCTCTGTTATCTTTGTTATGCAATGTTATGTGTGCAATCAGGGTCCATGCTGTGTCCCTAAGGCAGGTGGAGCTCAGTGCTTCTGTAGGGATTTAATTCTCGAGATGTTTTTGAGATTCATCAAAAGGAAATTGCTCTGTAAATTTGAGTTAACAGTAGTATATTTGACATAACAGCAACAGAAAGATTAGACTGAATGGTTTCTTAGCATAACCCATGCCTAGAATGTACAGCAGCATTTGTCTTTCATGACACATTTCAGAACTGTTACAGAAGTTGTTTGCTAGTAGAAAAGTTTGCAGCATCCGGCAAAGGTTTATCAAGTTTAACAGGGCGGTTTCACGTACAGCGGTTCTGACCTTCTTTGAATTATTGTTATCTCATTATATTTTAGACATAAAATACTACGGTAATTCTTGATACAGCTTCCACACATGCAAGAAAGTTACAGCTTACACAAGATTTCTCAAACATGTCAAATAAAAATACTTCCACTTACTCACAGCTATCTTTGCATAACATCAGGCCAAATGAAGAACAATTACAATTCAACTGAAATGTGTGATTGGCAAGCCATGATCCTGGATGTAGAAATGCAACCATAACTTCAGAACTCGGTTCAGCATACATTTATTTTTACTGCTCAACCATTTAAAATTAATCTTGGGAAAAGTATAAAAGCAAAATGAAATTCTTATGGGTTTTTCGCAGTCATTGCAGAATCCTGCACGTGTCTGTTTATAGAATATATAAAAAAAAAATCTATGGGATGGCACCCAGAACATTTTGCAACATTGGTGCCCTACTATATTCTTAATATTCTTCTTTCTTTCCAATATTGCTGACTTAGAAGTAGTTGTGAAGAAATATATTACTCTGGGGCGTTAGGAAGAGCAAGTGTTAAGATGTGTAAAAAACAGCTAATATTTCTATTCCCCTTCTTCCAGCATTGACAATAAAAGTGTGACCCTAATTAACACAGGAAGTTACAGAAGGGCCTGCATGGCACCAATCAATAAGATTAATTTTGTGCACATAAATCCCAATGAAAGTTTTTGAATGTCAAATTGTCCTCCTAATTGAAATGTGTTTGGTTATGAGAGAGAGATGGGGTGACAGTGACCCAAGTGACTTCTGTTGGATTAAGTTTCATCACATGCGCTGCATAGTTGCAATGCATAAGGAAATTAAATTATAAAAATATAAATAACGTAGAAAGCACATGATAATCCACTGGGTTTGGGCTCTTTCTTAGGCTTTTTTTTCTTCTTCTTAGTAAGTGCCTGGATACGGAGGAGGACAGAGAGACAATCGTTTCTTTCCTGCCCTGGGAACCCTCTGAAGCAGTAAGCACCATTTTTGCGCTACACTAAGGCTGCCTCCCACGGGCCCTACCTAATCTGTTGTGGCTTCCTGGGCTCTGGAAAGGGCGCCAATGCTGAGCAGTATGAAATTCACCCTGATGTTCTGGAGACTTTACCTGCAGAACTGCTAGTAGAGATGCTGGGGAGACTTTGCCTCATGAGCCTGTTTGGCCTCTAAATTAGCAAAATGAGTTTAAGCTCCAATTTGATTGATGTAGTTATGAATCCTATGAGAGATACTGTAACTCTGTTTTTTGAGTTAAAGGAGCTAGTGAATAGGGGCAGAAGCCATAGTGAGAAGTAAAAATAATATTCATGTCTTGCACTTTTATGGCATGGCTGATTTCTTGCTGTGTTTTCTATTGAATTCTTTATTTTGGGCAACACAGAAATTGAGCAATGCTGTTCCCAGTCATGTGAGCTTTATGATTTGATACCCTTTTAATGACAAGATTGCTTTTTATCCTTCAACCATACTAACATAAGCCCATGTAAACTTAACTCCAAACCACATTGAGGGCTGTGAACACAAAGAACATTGTCTCCGTTTTGTTTTATTTTTGCGTTTTAATTGCTTCTCTGCCTTGAATTAATTTGTTTAGATGATGAATTTGAAAGATAAAGGCATCTTTTTTTTAGACAATTATGCTTTGCAACCAACAGCTAATACTTATATTTAAAAAAAAAATAATTATGGATAGCTTGAAATCTTCACAGATTTTACTTCTAGAAACCTCTCGCACTGTTCTGGACACCTTCTACTGCTGGACCATGCAGTGTGAGAGATGTCTGACATGTTAGCTGGGTTGTGTCTGGTACATTCCTCTTCCTGTGCTAATGCCCAGACTAAAGCTGGGTTAGGTTTCAATTGATTTGTTGCATGTACTTTGTGAAGAGAGACCAAAGAGGAGCTTATGTTTTCCTTGGAGCTTTAGGGAGTGAGGTTTTTTTTTATCCTGAGTTCTTTAGTCTTGTGACATAGTTTCCTCTGGGATGTTTATGTCTCCCCTGATGTCCTATTTCAGAGCTCTATCTGCAAGAGACCACAAAAGAAGAGGTCGTTGCAGGAAGATCTGTCTCAGCTGAATGTCTCTAGAGAAGGAGAGAAATTCAGCAATGTGAATGAATGTACAGAGGCAATGCCTGCTGCTCCTGTTCAGGGCCTGCCAGAAAAGGCTGGGCCCTTGCTGCAGTCTAAGACATTTGTACCTACCTGCTGCCAAAACGCACTGAATACTTGTGGCAGCTAGGTATTGTGAGAGTATAAGGACACAACTGTGTTCAGCTGCATTTCAACTGCAATTGCCTCAGAGTGAAAGGTGGCTTTTTGTTCATATGTGTGTCTTTGGACTGCGGGTTTGGAGCCCGTGCTCTCCAAATGCAGTGACCGAGCACTCGAACGTCCTGTCTCGCCTTGCTGCACATTGAGCCCTTCCTGTCCAGGCAGATGCTCTGAGTACTTTGTTGTTTTTATTAGGTTTTTGCTTGAGAAAGGAAACAGGGTTATTGGACTGTGGCTTGGCTGTATGTAACCACTGTTTAGTTTTTGTTCCATTATTACAACTGTTTACATTAATTGGATTTTTAATAAAAGCCCAAGCAATTCACACAGCAGGTGTTCTCTGAGGCTAGTCACAGTCTGAGGTCATCATGGCTTTCACAGGCAATTTTGCATCTTTTTTATTTGTTCCCTGCTGTTCTGGTTTGCTTTGTTTTCTATAGGTGCCCAAGAGAGAAATAATTGTGTGTTTTCTTCCTCATTTACTTTGCGGAGCGATTGTACACCCTTCTGATCATTTCAGTACCCCCTCGGGGAGTCCCTCCTCAGATCATTGTGGTGAAAGTAGTATAATGTGCTATTCTAACTGCTGGCTCGCTGATTCCTTGTTGTAGTCTATTTTCTGTTTTCTGCTATTCATTCCACCCATAATTCCATTGATTTTTCTAGCTCCCCTTTCCAAATTAGACTTTGGCTAATGCAGACTTCTCAAGCCTCTTTTCTTCTGCCCTGTGAGACTGAGCACTAATCAGTGTAAAAGACTTGACAGGTTCTTACTTGAGTGCTGCTTCCTACCGGAGCAACATACAAAAGCCATTAGACAAAATGCCATATTCCTTTTTTTTCCCCATTTTGGGGGGAGAAACAAGAGTAAGGCACGGTGAGTATCTGAAATTTCCAGAATGCAAAGTGGTCCCTAGGGCACAGGACCCTAGCCAGCATTTGGCTCTGTGAGTTTGCACCCTGCTGAGCAATGAGCACTGTGCACATCTCAGGGCTGCGGCTCATACACTCTAACGTCCGTTTCTCTGCACAGAAACTCCCAGAGGATCTCTGGAAGTTCACCTCGATTCTTCCAAGGCCTTCAGCTGGTCTGGATCTGTCTGTGAGCTTCCTGGCCTTGTATATCACAGCAAACTGTAGGGTGCCCCTGAGTTTGCTTTCCCATTATTTATTAGATGGTTAGTTTTTAGTTACCTGTATGTCAGTTTCAGAAAGCTCAGTGTTACTACTTCAGTTTCCCTAAATATTTATATATTTAGCTGTGCTATGTTGTCTCTCTAGATACCAGCAGACTCCAAATCACCTGCTTCAGCATTTAAGCTGCCAAATACTGATAGATGGTATGCAGGAAAATATTAAAGCACAATCTTGTAACGGTCCTTCTGATATTGACGGTATATAACCACTTAGTGAAAATAATTTTCTTCCTGTAATAGTATCTTCACATATCAGTGAAGATGGCTTTCTCAAAGATGAGCGTGACTTTTAGGTCCAAGATCTTCATGCAGATGCGTTTACTTCGATTTATTTTTCTAAAAAAAAAAAAAAAAAAAAAAGTTAAATAGCAACTGATGAGACTTCATAAGTACCATAGACTGAAGGTTTGGTCTGCACACAGTTTTTTTCCTGGCACAAAAGTTTTTCCCAGGTATGACTTTTTTTTAATCTTCTCTTCCAAGTCAGTTATTCCTGGTGAAGCATTATTTGAATGAAATTGCACTGGTATAATTTAATTTACTTCTCATATTGTAATTAGTCTACAATAGTGCTGTGATTGCATCAATACTAATGGATGTGAATAAAGCAATTTTTCTATGCACAGGCAAGCCCTAAAATATATATTTCCCCTAACATTTAATATCATTGAAGATCCTGCTAGTGTTTTGAGAGCATTAAAGGAAGCTATATTAACTATTTTATCTTAAAAATAGTGCTACTGTCTTTCCTTGTGTGCTATGAAAAAGGCCAGCTGATGTTAATAAAATCCTTCTATCTCAGCTTTTGAAATTACTTTTTTTTTCACTTTAAGTCCTGGCTGTGTGAAAAACTTTTAGCCAAAACCAAATTCCAATTAATTCCACTCTAAAGGAGTTGAGCTTCTTCAGTACTATAAAATAAAAAAGAATATTATAGAGGTAGAACTGAGTGAAATAATCTGAATTTTACAACTCCCTATTTTCTGGTAATTTTTTTTTTTTTAGTCATGTCTTTATTTAGTGGGCTGTATGCAGACAGAAGGGCTCATTAGAAATACATTTTCTGCACATCAAGGTTATGCCTGAACTACCTTTTCTGCATTCAGGGAGAATTTAAAAGCTGAGATTGCCTGAATTGTAACCTAACCTTGGTGTAATACTTTGACAACAGCAGTTTTTTAACATAGAATCATAGACTTATAGAATCGTTTAGGTTGGAATAGACCTTTAAGATCATCGAGTCCAACCGTTAACCTATCACTGCCAAGTCCACCACTAAACCATGTCCCTAAGCACCACATCTACCCGTCTTTTAAATACCTCCAGGGATGGGGACTCAACCACTTCCCTGGGCAGCCTGTTCCAATGCTTGACAACCCTTTCAGTGAAGAAATTTTTCCTAATATCCAATCTAAACCTCTAAACAGAACTGACCATGGACTTCATTTATTCTTTTTTAAAGAATAATTCAGACCTTTGGCTCTTGACTCTTTTTGAACCAGCTAATTTGCATTCCTATCTCTTCTCCCAGGATTTATGCCTCACAGGGCTCTTGCTTAATGGATACCCAATATTGTCTTCACAGTGTGAAGTGTGAGAGTGGGTACTCTTTAGTAGCTGACAAGACTGGGTAATGTTTAGCAGGTCACAAGATGTCTGTACTGAAGATAGGAGCAGTGGGCTCTTCTAATCTCTCTGAACATCATATTCTTGCTCATAAGAACCTTCTGTCCAAGGCACACTGGCATCTGCGATATGGTTTAGCATGTTTGGATGTTCAATACAATACTAGACATTTGAATATTAGTATTTTGTATAACCATCCTGATAGCAAATCTGTGCAGAGTTTTGAAATAAATATATTCTAATATACCACAGAGTAAGCAAGTAGATAAGTTTGGTGGAAGGTCCTCATAGTTTCATGCAGATTCTTCCAAATGTTTTCTTACATTGATTTATAATGATATGGAGCCTGTATTTTCTTTGTTTCTAATGTATGATTGATAGTGGTATGGTTTCAGCTGCTGCTTGAGGCAGCATATAAATCTGTAGGTCTTACAAGCCTAAATGCAGCTTTGCTTTCCATTTCTGTTGAATCAAGCACTCTAATGGACCCGTGGTTGAGAAAAACAGCGCGTAGCCAAAAAAGAACTGTAGTGTAGGCTGGTCTTTTTTTGTTTCATTACTTTGTTCTTTCTTTTTCAAATGCGGCTTTGGGTCATGTGCCTAATCTCTGTCCTGATGTTGCACCTTGTGAGCTGAAAACTCACCCCTGCAACCTTTCCCCTCCCACATAGCTTTGCACTCCGGTTCCTCCATTGCTCCATCTGGCAATATTCCCTGTAATAAAAATTGGTCACTATCTAACACAAATGAGAAGGGAAAGATATCTTGCAGTGAAGATGGGCTATTGAATGTATAATGGTGTCATGAACTTTAAGTCTTTGATGTTGGATTTTTGTGCCATATGGGAAAAGCAGCATAGCAACATAACTGCTACTCCTAATTATATAACATAAATGCCAAGCTTGTTCAAAATTCAAGGATGACACACTGCCAGAAGACACACACACTGTAGACTGAAGCTTTTTGGCAACAGGGTCTGAAGGAAGAAGCACTTATTGTCTGTGATCTCATCAACCTATTTCTTAAACAGCAAGGAGATGGAAAGAAAAAGGCATTTGTACAATGTCTCTGCCAAGGGACAAGGTAATTTCTTGCTTTCAGCTCTGAAAAACTTCCAAGATACATAAAATTTCAAGTATACACAAATCTTCATATTAAGATTAGAAAAGTTAACAAATATTGACTGGATGTTTAAGCATTAACAATGTTATTAAGCACATTCATGGAAAACTCACAGATGGGTAGAACCAGCTGACGTTTTGGTTGCAGCAATGTAAAAAAAGACTTACAGATTATTAGCTGAGCATTTAGCAAATGATTATAAATTATTGCTGAGAAGATCTAATAGGTATTATTTTTATAATTTTACTATAGTTCCTACTGGAAGTAATAAGAAATACTATACAATGCCTATAATAAAAAGCTATCGGTATCCAAGGATCTTATGAGCTTAAAAGCACGCAAAAGAGTGTGTTAGAAAGGAAATAGTCTTATCTCTATCGCACAGCAGAGAACTGAAAGTGAGGTTTATGCCAATGTTATAAGGAAAATCTTTGGCAAAGCTGATCACTTGTTAAGTGGGGTCTTGGAGAACTTCAGAACTGCTTCTTGTAGAATAGATCATACATGGAAAGCCAGGTGGGTGTTTGCCTTGATTCATATTGATTCTGAACAGCTTTTAAGTTATTCATAACCAACTTAATAACTTCCAGAATGATTGTTTCATAAATAGTGACAAATCATCTGGATGTGTTAAGAAATCTTTTTTTTTTTAAATGAAACTGCAGATGAAAGCAGTACAAGATAAGTTATTTTAAAAGGCTATTTCATACAGTTATGCATAATAAAATCACCTGCAAATACGCTTTACAGAAAAAGTGACTTAAATGACATTTTTTCTTTATATATAAATGGTTAAGGAAATTCCTACAAGACCTTTTTATTTATTACTTAATAGGGCTTGATTTAAAGCCAGAAAAGCATATAAGTCAAATTTCTGATTTAACCGAGTGGCAGGGAACACACATATGATGTATTTAGAATTGGCAAAGGCTCATCTTGGTGAAGAGTGCTGTAAATTACTTTTGAATAAAAAAATCAGCAGAGGAAGTGAAAAATCATTACTACCAGAACAAGAACAATAAAACATTAATGCTGTGTGTAAAGATTGATGGGCAGTTGAGAAGTTGATTTTTAAAAGTCACCAGTACCACAGGGCATGAGCTTATTAAGAGTATGAAAGAAGCAGAGTAAAAAATGAGCTCATACTTTAATCAACAGAAATGGAAAATAAACAGCTCAATATCTGTAGGCTTCTTTCAATGGAATTTTAGTTTGAGAGTAACTGCCTCCACAAAAACCTCCAAAGACTTTGACCACTTGAAAACCAATCTCCCCCCACCCCGATTTGTCCAGGGAGCTGAAGACAGATAATAATGGGCAGAGAGGCAGATGGGGAAGATTGACACTTCCTCTTCTTTCTGATAATTAAAATATATAAGGAAATGCATGGAGAAATCTGTGCTTTTTCTGATTCCCTTTCTTTTTCTATATGTGAGTTGTCATTGTCATATCCTTATGTGTGTTGTATGTAGTACCTTACGCAAATAAATAAATCACCGACTCCAGAGTGGGATGAGCTATGACTCATGCAAACACAGAGAGGAGAATTGGGGCCCTAGATTTGGAAGCTGTTGGTGGCTGGGATCATGCCCTCACGTCTATTTCTACACAGGCACCTTGCTACCTTACTGAGGGTCCTGACCACTCCTGTGTTAGGCAAACTGATAACAGCCTTCTCTGCTCAGGAAAGAAGTAACAACAGGCCTGACAACTAAAGTGAAAAGGATTGGCTAAAAGTTAGCCATCAGTTGATCAGATCTTCATGGTCTCAGAAACAGCCATCATACGTTTGACACTAATTGTATTTGGCATCCTAGCTGAAAATTCAGAGGAGAAAGTCCGAAGATCTCACAGGCGTAAAATATCTTCTGTTTTGGAGATGAGTCACACAGATAAGAAAGTACAGAGATGCTGGTGACTACATGTATTTCTGTGTACCACTTCCACTGTTGATCTAGAATAGGAAACTTTCTTGATAAAAGTCCATGTACAAAATTATACTCTTGGAAGCTGCCAAACCGACAGTCTTCCTACCACTGGCAGAGGTAACGTGTTTCTTATTCTATCTAGCCAGTATGCCTATATTTAACTCTGATCTAAAAGTACTGAAATACAGTATAAGGAAGATATTTTATCCTCTTGCTCATTTATGGTTTACTGCAAGATGCCGAGCTTTTCTGGGAGCTGGTGGGAGTCTTTAACTCCCACTAGTTTTGCTGAAAATTTGGCGTAAATATTTCACAAGAATGCCTGCCATTTTGTGGAGACAAACTGAGTCCTTCACCTCTGCTCTGAGGTTTTATGAAACACTTCACTACAAGCTGATCAAATACTTTGATATAATTATCAAACAGAGGCTGTCAGGTATCTAATTGTTTGGTTACCTTCCCTCACAGTAAGCTTATTTCTCTGCCTTTGTCTTTGTGTGATTGGATTTCGTCTAGGAGTAGGGCTAAATCTAAAAAAGACTTTCAGTGCCTGATAGGGAAAAAAAAAATCACTTTTAGTCTTGGAAAATCCTCAGATTCAGAAGCCAGTTCCCTCTTTGGCCTGAGAACAAGTAGAAATGATCACTCTTTTCTAAGAATCCCTGACATGACTCTCTCTGCCTGTCATATCTACGATAATTATATATGACTACTTCAGTCCATACTTCAATACCATTTACAGTTCTTATTAGTGGGGTTTTATGTGTTTATGTTGAGGAGTATTCATTATTGTAATTTACCTTCCAAGAGCCTTTATATTCAGTATACATTAGGCTTTTACAGCTTGTGGATTATATGCCTCTCTTTCTAAAAAGTTAAGTATTTTAAAAATGTAAATGTGTGGTAAATGTCTCAACTTGAAGAATAATGTAATAATCATGTTTATTACACAGCAAAGCAAATAAAATGACACTTGGGGAAGAAGAGGTACAGCATTTTCCTAAAGAAGGTTGCTCTTATGGGCTCTAGACTGTAGAAAGATTAGGAACAAATTAGTGGTAGCAAAGAACAAATTAGTGGTGTTATCTCTCCAGAAATTAGCTTTCTCTGTGTTTAGTAATTGAAACTTTGGTACCATGGAGAAAACAACTACCACATGAGTATAAAGTTTTAAAACCCTTTAAACAGTAGTGGAGATCTATAAGGAGTTAATCTGGTTCAATACAGTGTTCTTGTGTAATCTCAATATTAATGCACAACCCTTTTTTGTTGCTTATAACAGTAGCTGTAAGATAGAGATAGTTACATTGCTGTTGTAAACATGACTGAAGATCCAGGAGAAACAAAGCTTGCAGGGAAGGTGGTATCTCTTCTTGGACCTGTACAACAGGTGGACAGGCAACAAAAATATGTAAGGACCAAGACTGTTCTAGTTATACACTGGTATATTGCCGAATTAAATAAACCAATGTGAATTGCATATGGGATTAATAATTTGTTCTTGACAGCTTTGCTCACCAGACTTGCAGTTGCAACACAATGGGGATTCCTGTAACTTGCTTGATGGTTCCTCATTCTTCAGCTCCCACCATGCTTGGTTCCAGCCACAATTTTTACTGGGATTTTGCTTCCAATTTACAATATTAATAACACTCAATTGACAGTTTTTAAATGTTCTTCTCATGGAAGGACCTAAGTCAAACTGGTTTCTGTCTACTTTTAACTTTTTTTTTCCCCAAAAAATCCCGCATCTGTAATGCCTTACTCCTCCTTTGCTGTGGTATCACTTGTGCCTTTGTATCCCATCCATAGCAATCAGAGATCTGACTAAATATTTATGCCTTTTTTATTGATGTAGCAGGGGTAGGTAAGAAAGAGAGAGAGAGAATGTCGTACATCATCTGTTCTTTTAAACAAATGGCGTTACTTCGGTGTTACCAACAGCTGTAAGTTGCTATTTCCTTACAGGACCAGTGCATATCACTGCAAAAAGAGATGATGATGGGTATATCTACACTGTCGTATAACACAGCTTCCTGACCTGGTTCCTGGTTCCCTGATTATACAAACTTGTGGATATGTTAGTTCACTCCCCAGCTCTCTTCTGAAAGGAACTAATTAGTTCCCTTGGGCTCTCTCTACATTTGTAATTCAGCACACAGGAGTGGAAGAGTAGATCAAAATGGATGGTGCTGAGGATCCTCATCTCTCTCTTATTTGTGTGCTACCAGCGTTGTGAAGGATGTCACGGGCTGCCGCCCTCCTGTGATCAGCTACCTGGGATTCCTGCTGACATGCAGGTTTGCCTATCTTTCATCTTGCGCGGGGTTATGTTATGGTGTGCTCTGCCTCTGGTGTCCCATTAGAAGCAATGACATGCCAGCATGGCCTCCACTGCTGCCCCCAATAAAATGATGTTCTAAGGTCACAGGCATATGACATGGGCCGCAGGCAAGAGGTGTGCCTGGCACACCTGGTAGTTTATGAGCACGACTAGCCAGATATAGAGGGAGAGGAATGTGGACAGAAGGAACTGAGAGAAGGACCCTACATTTAGTCTGAGGACGGGAAATCACTACCTTGAGTGGGAGACTTTGAAGAGCAAGCAGAGTTTATATGTGTTGCTCTAATAAAAGATATGCTCTCTTCCTATAAACTTTACTGCTCATTGAAAGGAAGGACATCTTTTATGGAATACTGTAAAAATCTCATGTATTGTAGGTAAGTCTGAAGATTTATTTTTGAAGTCCTATTCTCAAGGCCCCTGGGTTTTTCCGAAATCTGGCTGTTTAAGCAGTCAGTCTTTTGCAAGTTTGGGAATCTTATCTGTGGTGTACTCTTATCTCCTCTCAGCTGGTTTTACTCACTAAGGAGGGAACTCTTTCTGCCCACTCAGGAAGTACAGAGTGCCTTTACAGGACAGTATAGGAAATCCACTGCAGCAAGTTGTATGCAAGTTAAAGTCCATTGGCAGTAATTCTTGCTGAAGGAACAGCTACTGTTTGCTTGGAATCCAGAACAGTAACTTCCAACACTTACAAAATATGCTCCACACGCTGAGATAACTTACAGTCTGTGACACTGAGGGGAAAAGGAGTGTGATGGTAAAATTATTAATATTTAAGATTGAGAGGTCTGGCTAAGAAGTTACCTTTACTGAAAGAACATTCGTTTTGACTAAAAGCTAACAGTCTGTGATTGTTTCCAACTCCCCACTTCTAAGTTAACATAATAGGGCGTGTGCTGCTCCTATAGGCTCCACCAAGAGCCATCTCTCCATATTGTCATGTTATTTACTGTTTGATTCCTTATGAGTGTGACAGCTATCAAGCCACTTAAGGAGTTCATCCCTCCCAGGGATGGATACCTGACTTTGTTAATATTGAAACAATTGTTTTTCCTCACCTTCTTCATTTTTTTCTGAAACATTATATAGATTGGGTCTCTGCAAACACTTGGCAGTGAAACAGGGAGCAGAGCGAGAGATGCCATCCCAGCGTTCATAGTTAATAAAGCATCTGTCTGACCTGTCCTTAAATTGTACCTCCATTATTATGCACTTGGAGTCCCCAGATTCTCTGACAGGAGGTAACTGTCACCTTCTGAGACGGCAAAATTTGAGTCAGATAGGTTGACTAAGATATAAGGTAGGGACTATACACATACACTTTTATGCAGGCACATTCTAATGAGTGCTGCAAACATACAGTGTTTTCAGGAAGAAGCATTTTCAGAAATGATGTGGCCTAATATCCAGAACATTAATTTCTTTTTGACATTAGCAGAAAGAAAAAGGCTGGAAGGATCTCAGGAAAGGAACTCAGAGCAGAGAGAGATTCTTTCAGGAGCATGCTTTTTTCCAAGCAGACACTTTGACATTACAGATGTCCTGGTATACCCACTATTCCCTGGACATTAGCAATAATGAATGTCTTGCTATGAAAGCCATGTCAGGTAGGACAATAGTACAAAATGTGAGCCTATCTTGTCTGTGTGATTAATGGAACAAGTCCCTTCCAGAAAACAAATGGAGTTAAGGAGACCTTTGCAGAGCTTTGGAATGTGTCCGGTTTAGTGTTACACAGAGATGCACAAAGGGTAAGAATTCATGTAGCTCTTGATGTTACCTGGGAAATATCAATAGAAAGTGCTGGGTGATTCAACAGGAGATCTGATTCATGCACCTTTTTCATGAACAGAGCTAAAAGCCACAGAATACACTAAGTCTAGCTTTGTCGAATTCTTTGTAGAGCAATGAGAGGGAAAAAAATAAGTGGTAAACTATGTGATAAAGTTTTCCCTATAAAGTGTGAATCACTCAGTTTGCCATTAGCTGATTTAATTACACAGAGTAAAAAAAAAAAAAAAAAGAACAAACTTGCCTGGTCATCCATGAGGAAGCAGATAAGTAATTTTGTACACATCATTGTCTCAAATATTTAGAAATTAATTGTACTCTGAAGAGTACAAGACGCTGCTCCACAAACCCCATTTTCTGCCATGACAGTCCAACAACAGCTTACCCTAAAAACTGTTCCCACTTACAAATATGGGAAAATTCTTGATCTGTTTTAATCTGATCTTTGTTCAATGATACTGAGATTCTTTCCCCAAAGACCTCCATGGGAATGAAGTACCTAGCTTTTTTTGGCCCTTTTCAAAAACTGTTGTTGGTTTGTTATGATGATAGAGACCACCACCAAGATGAAATCAGTGAGTTGTGTCCAATGACAATATTGATAGACCTCGTATCTGAAGCTCTCTTTTAGACTGTAGCCCACATACTCTGGAGGCAAAGCATGCCCATCCCATCCTCCTCCAGGCTGAACCACAAGTTCTCTTGCTTTACCATTCTTTGCTGAACACAAAACACGTTATCAAAACCAAAAAGTCTTTCATCACCCAAATCTGTGATCCTGAGCCACAGGTGAAATGCTGAATTTATTAGCATGTTTCTCTGGCACATGATGTTGAACAACTGTTTCTATGGCTTTAAGGAGACTCTTTAGTCTTAGACTATTTTAAAATAGCAGATACATTTGGCTGCATTTTGGTATCATGTTGTCATCTCAGTTTCTGAAGCTTCCCTAGAACACTGTAGAGGAAGTGTGTTCTCTATGACGCTGTTAATTTGGTGACATGCTGAATGTGGCTTCCAAAATAGCACTGTCACTTACCTGCTAGGATGCCACTAGGGCATCCCACGCTAGTATCTATGGCTTGGAAACTTACGTTTCTCTTAAACATTTAGCTGCACTTTTCAAGTTACTGGAAAGGGAACATCTATTCATAGTTATGGCAGTACAATATTCTTCCATATTTACCAGCAATAATTGCTCTCTTCAGCGTTACACCTTTCAACTCTGTAGGAACCAGTAGAAAAGCCTCTTCTGATAGCCACTGTTACGGAGATTTCATTATTTTCAGTGGGTTTTCTTTGTCCCTCCTTCTTCATCACTGTTACCTTTTTTTATTCCCTTCTTCACACATTATCTTCAGTCTGTGCTGCTTCTTTTTCTTCTATTCAACCTTGAGTATCATGAACTATTCCCACTGAAAATGTTTCTGGTTACCTTTCACAAATGAGTGACAAGCATGAACACAGGACTGTTGGGTGTACCTCAGTGTCTTCCGCAGTCCTGTGAAAGGCAAGACTTGTGTCATGGGTGAGTGGTTAGGTTGCTTAAAGAATTACAGCCAAAGATATTTGCAAAAAGTTATTTTAATAGAAATTTATAAAAGTGTGATTTTAAAAAGTTCAATGGCAAGGTTCACTCTATTACTTGTTAAGCACATGGAATATGTATATAAGGGGGAAAAAAATCAAGGTAGAAGCGAATTAGAATGATTTATAGAGAGACTGAAAATACAAGGGGGGTAAAGAAGGCCCTCCCGTTGAGTCACAAGGTTCAGAATGGACCACCTTGCTTTCTAAACTCCTTCTCAGAGAGGAGCCTAGGTGCGGCTGGATCCAGACTTCACCTTAGACTTTATCAACGGTTCATGTCTAAGGATTATATATGTCTAGCAGCAGTTTAAGGTTTATTCACAGTTAAAGAGAGAATCACAGGAATTTAGCAGCAATTAATCACTGGTTAATTTAGCATTTACAAAGCAATTAAATAGGATTTACTACAATATTGGAATCGATTCACACACACACACAATATGCATATAAACGTACCTGCTAAAAATTCCCCTTGAGCTAAGTGACATACTCACTTCAAATGGTTGTCTCAATGGGCAAAGGTCAAGCCTCAAGGAGTGAGGGGAGGCCCCGGAGTTCAGCCCAGGTCCTGTCGTCAGGCCTCTGAACTTTGCAAACTTAAGAGTTCACAAACTCTGAGAGGCGTCCCACTCAGAGGGAGATACTGGGCACAGCCCACTGCGGTCCAGGAGAGCTCAAAGGGTCTCACTTGGTACCACTGTTTACAGGGTTGGGAGATGATTGACTTTAGGCATCAGTAAATGTCCATCCTGGCCATAATCCAGGTGGGTAATTACTGGAGTTCTCAAAAATTCCAGGAATGCTGGTACTGATCCGCCCGAGTTACAATCCACAGTGATATGTTCCAAGGCTGTCGGGGGATGACTGATCATTCCCGCTCTTGTTCCCCACCTTGGCCAGGCAACCAGAGTTCCTGGTAGGATCAGTGCTCCTCCCACCTTAGCCATGCAAGAGTTCCTGGTACGGTCAAGGGACGCTTAACTGCCAAACTCATTACACAAAGGCCAGGTCTTGATGGGAATTCCTGAGATCGTAAAGCGGTCCAGGAGACGGGGGTGGGAAATGTACCACCACAACCTGTCTCACACTGATCTCTTCTGCTCTTCTGCCTGAGACTGAAGAGTGTTTGTGTAACTTGAAGAAACAGGTCTGTTGAGAGAAGGCACTTATTGTATTTAATTGGGGGAGGGGAAGAGTTTTGCCTTTAACATAAACTTAGAGTTGTTTTCAGTTTCTTGCCTGGTTACAAATTTCCTATGTATGTTCTTCCTTCAGAGAGTCATGGATGAGTGGTTAGGGTGCTTAAAGAATCACCGTCAAAGATATTTGCAAAGAGTGATTTCAATAGAAATCTATAAAAGTGTGATTTAACAAAGTTTGATGGCAAGGTTCCCCATATTACTTATTAAATTAATGGAATATATATATGTATATGAAAAGGGAAGGAAAGAGAAGATTAAAGTAGAAGAAAACACAAGGGGGGTAAAGGAGGGCCTCCTGTTGAGTCATGAGGTTCAGAATGGACCCCCTTACTTTCTGAACTTGTTCTCAGAGAGAAGCTGAGGTGTGGCTGGATCCGATCCTAGTCTCAGACTTGGTCAACAGTTTATGTCTAAGAATTATACATGTCTAGCAGCAGTTTAAGGTTTGTTCACAGTTAAGAGAGAATCACAAGAATTTAGCAATAACTAATCATTGGTTAATTTAGCATCTACAAGGTGATTAAATAGGGTTTACTACAATATTTTTATCGATACACACAATAGGCCTAGTAATTTGTCACAAATTTAGTGAAATACTCACAATATGCATATATAAAGGTACCTAGTAAAAATTCTCTTTGAGTTCAGCGAAATACTCACATCAAATGATTATCTCAGCCGGTGAAGGTGGAGTCTCAAGGAGCAAAAGGCGCCGGAGATCAGCCCAGGTCCTGTCATCAGGCCTCTGTATGCAAACTTAGAAGTTCACAGCGCTGAGAACCGTCCCACTCAGAGGGAGACGCTGGCGCAGCCTGCTGTGGTCCATGAGAGCTCAAAGGGTCTCACTTGGTACCGCTGTTTATAGGGTTGTGAGATGACTGACTTTAATCATCAGTAAATTTTCATCCTATTGTCACAATCAGGGTTGGTGATTACTAAAGTTCTCAAATATTCCAGTGACAGATCCTCCTGAGTTACAACCCAGATAAGAAACGCTCCAAGGCTGTCGGGCCCGACTGATTATTCTGGGTACAGACGTAAAATATGTTCCAAGGTTGTCAGGGGGCGACTGGTTCCCTGGTACAGTCAGCGCTACTCCCACCTTAGCCATGTAAGAGTTTCTAATATGGTTCAGGGATGCTTAACTGCCAAACTTGTTACACAAAGGCCAAGTCTTGATGGGAGTTACTGAGATTGTAAAACGGTCCAGGAAGGGGGGGGTGGGAATGCACCCCCAGACAGACACTGCAGTCTTTTCCTGCCTGAAAAGAAAAGCTAATTTGTGAAAGACAGGAGTAAAGTTGGAAAGCCTAACTCATCAGTGACATAAAAAATGCTTTAAGATCTGGACAGCAGGGCTGGATATCTGTTGTTTCTGTGACAGTTCATCATGACAGTACAAGAATTTTGGTCCAGCCTTGAAGGATGCCTAGTCACTATTATGCTGTCTTTTATCAATAGAGACTGTAGTAACAAAAATATTATATGGTTACAAATTTTTTTTTGAATGAGAGAGGAAAAAATTCTCCCTCTAGAAATCCTGCAGAAGGCCTATGTCATTTTGATGTCTTTTAAGCTTTGGTTTGAAAACTTCTGGCCCTCTACACACTAATTACTTCCATTGAGAAAGTGCACACATTCTGCTACTCAGGCTAATTACTGATAAGGAAAAGGCAGGAGAGCTCAATGATGAAACATGTTTCATGCACTTGTCTGTCTGTTACTAAGCCCAGTTCTGCAAAGCTGGCAGCAGTTACAAAGAGTGCCTTCTGTAATCATCCCCCCCCACTGCAATTAAAAATTCCATCAAAAATAACAATGTAGTCACTCATGTCTTGTCAAAATGAGCTTCACATGCTATGTGTACTGAGTGGCAGACAGGTAGTTAGGCAAGAGGCCATGCAGATGAGTAAAAAAAGGGGAAATTGCCTCATTTCTTCAACTTTGCTACTCACTATAAAGATTGAGGGAACACATGCTGTTGTAAACATGAGGAAAGGGAAGAAGCAACAGCTTGGCTGGATTACGGTCTTGGACCCTAGACACCCAATTTGTCATCTTAATTCTGATAACCAGGATTGCCCCCTCTTCTTCAGTGATATAATACTTGGCAGTGAGACAGTGAGCGAGTGAGGGAGGGATAAATCCCAGCATATTTCCTGCTTCCTAGATGTCTCTAGCTCTTGAGGTAATGCTGTAAAGTTTGTAAATGAGATGAGTTAAACCTTAAAGTAGATGGGTAAAAATTAAAATCTTAAATACTTTTTTATTTCTACAAAATATGATTTTTAAATCAGTTTTGTGATTAGGATTTTTTTAATATCTGAAAGTAGCAATATTGATTGTTAAGGGGTAAACTCTTACATTTTTGCCAAAAGCAACTGGTTCCATCTGAGATAATAGACATTGTACTAGATACAACAAAACATTTGTAAATGTGTTCTTTGTTTCTGTATTGTGATACAACTTCCTGCTATTGAAATCAGCACCAATTCCCCTTACTTTACTTGGTATTAGTTTAGATTTACTTTAATAAAAAGTTGGGCCAAATAGTGAGGCCAAAATTAGACAATTACATCTTGCGGTATGTCAAAACAGCAGGCCTAAAAATATTTTAAAATCTAGGCATCGTTAATATTTACAGAGCAGTAGCCAAATGTGAATAATCTTGTTTGGAGTTCACAGGATTTTAGAATTCCTTTAAAAAGAAGGCTAAATTGCCCTCTGAGGAATGAAACAGTAATTTATGTCCTCTTGAGCTGCAATGCCAGAAGTAGAAAACTTTTACTGAGATGTGATTATAATCCAGCATTGACATTGGCTGTCCTTTGGCCACTTTGAGCTCATTTTCATTTAAGATTCTTGAGTTTTGCTTGGTAATATTGGGTAGAAAGAGCTCTCTTCTTGTCTGTTATGACTTCCTTGGTATCTGTATCGTGGGATGAATAGGTTAAGTCTTTCTAATTTGAAGTCTCCATTTGAAGAATGACAAAAAGAATAAGCACCTCATACAGAGACACTGCTTTATTGATCTCAGCCTTTCAGATTTTATCAGCCATACTTAAAATCAACATTCATGTGCAGAATTAGCCTGTGTCTAATTAATTATTTTTTTCCCCTCCAAAACTGATACAGACAAGTTTTTAAAACCTGAAAATACAATTTTAGGTTTTTAAAAAAGCATAAGATATTTTGGGAATCTTTGAAAGGTGCTTTGCTTTGAGAAGTCTAACACATAAACTTTATATGAAGACTCATGAACAAGTCTCTCTTCCATCTCAGTGGAGAAAGTATTCAGATGTTGCATGTTAATCAGAAAACTTAGACTTCGACTTCTTTGCAGGGTGGTTGTTGGGGGGGGGAGTGTAACTATGTATTGCCTACCTCACTCCTTAAATGTGGTACTCACAACTGGAAGCAAGACTTTACCTGCAGCCTTGTGAGTCACCTATAGACCGGAAGGACTTCCTTCAGGAGTTTGTGCATCTCAGTGCAGTCTGTTCTTTCATTTCCAGGGCCCTGCTGCTGATTCATTTTCATCTTCTGATCCACAGTAACCTCAAAATGTTTTCCAGGAGAACATTCACAAGTTCACAAGAACATTCAAGTTGTTGCCCATGGTTTTATGCAGTTGATTTGTTTGCGCTTATGTGCGTTACAGTTGTCCCCCCTGAATTTCACTCTATTGTTTTTAGAACTTTCTACAAATATATCAAGAAAGTTTTGAATTCTAAGCCTGCCCTCTAGGATACTGCAATTCGACCTGGTTTGGGATTGTACGTGTTTTAAATTCATATGCTGTCTATTGCATCATCCAGATTGCTGTGACTATGCAGCATTGAATGCAAGACCACTTAGCTAGTCAACTGCTAGCAATTCTCTGCAGTATTTTATTCAGCTAGTTTTAAGTACCACTTGAAGTTCAACTGAAGGTATTTTCACCTAGACAATACTTTCTTGATTTGCTTCTCTTCTATGTCAGCCACTGTCTAGGGCCTTAGTGGTATCAAAATGTGAAAGGTACTGTTTCTCCTTTATTTGCCTTGTTTCTAGAAGGAAATTAGATTGGCTCAACCCAATGTTAGTTGTTGTTAACACATTCAAGCAACTGTAGACTTATACACAATATGTGTTTTTGTAGAAAAATTACTGTTTTGGTACACTCTTCTATGCTGAGTATTGAGAAGACTAATAAGATATAAAAAGATTCTTTAAGAAAAACAGAGATTTCCATATACCGTACATAGCATCAGTAAAACCCAAAGATCAAACAAGGTGGACTGTTCTTGGTCAAACTAGAGGGAAGTCAAAGATATTTATAAAAATTATAAGCTACCTGGATCGTTTTCTTTGCTTCTATTGAAATATTCTTTAGAATAGTTAATGAGCTCTAACAAGAATTGGAAAGAAGATATGTTCAGGAAGCTCAATGGAGGTTTTTCAAAATCACATAATATCTGGAAGTTGCAAATTTAAATTGTGGTAAAACAATTCCTTATTTATTTAAGTGGATTCAGTAGCCAAGATTGGACTATAGAAGTGTTTTGATATAGTGTGATGTGAGAGGGGGAGCGCTCTAGACGCATATGTTCTGATTCTAATACGTTTTATTAATTCTAGGAAAAAATAATAAAGTACAGCTGAACAGATGCACAGAAAAAAAGTGGGACAGCCAGTTATCCCTGGAGAAGACAGTAAGGTAAAATGATGTGATAGTGCAACTGCAGTACTTTACCCTAAAAAAACCTTCAGTATCAACAGGTTTTCAAAAAGACTTTATAGTATAGCCATTTCTGTCAGATCTCAAAACAGCTAGTGTTTTTCTGAATTCCAGCAGAAAAAAACTGCTTAAAGAAATCAAAACTTTTATTAAGGGGGGTGGGGGTGGGGGGAGGGAGAGTACTCTAGTCCTTGTCATTGTTGAGAAAAATGAAATGTAACCTTACTTCAGAGTAAGGCCTGAGAACTCAGGATAATAAAATGAAACTAAGAAACTGGCGTAAAAATCAAGATGGTGCTTGACTTATTAGTCTTTGAGTGTATATGGAGTTACAATACTGAAATGTATTGCTAAACCTAAACATATCATGTTAGGTTGGCAGTGCAAAGAAAAGACCAGACCACAGAGAGCCATATAGCAAACAGATGATATGTACAGAACGATTAAAGAGAAGGTAATGTGGTATTGATCACTAGAAAGGTTGTCCAATAAATGTAACTCAATCTCTCTTAAAGGTATAAATATTAAGGGGAATAAAAATCTAGTGTATACGGGTAACAGATCAAGAAGCAATAAGCAGCATGAACTGATGATGGAGGAAAGATCATGTCAGATAAACTTGATTAATATCTTGGAGATTGAATTACAGATGGCTGCAATGGAACAGATGTAATTTGTATGGCTGTCAGATCCTGCTCCTATTTATACAGATGAAAATCCTGACTGACTCTGTTGATATCAACTGAGTTTTTGCTGATTGAACTCAGAGAACAGGGAACACATCCCTAACGTTCACTGAAACAACATTTTCATTGTAAATATTCATTCAAATGTGGCTATGTGTATTAGCATAGTCAGGTAAATTTATACGTCATAGAAAGAGGATAAATGTATAGATTTGAGGTTCTGGGGGGAAGTAGGAAATGAGCTGTGGATAATAATAATGCAAGGAAAACAAGACGGTCTAAATGAGAAGTTCCTAAAAGATAGTGTGTTTACTGAGAGGACATGGTGCACTTAAGGAGCTTGTGCCACATGTCTTATGGTCTGGGATGTGGTATGAGAGTATGCCAGGAGTGATGGAGAATGCAAACCATGGTGAGGTAATGCCAGAGGATTGCAAAGGCTGGAGGGAGACAAGCCTGTAACCTCATTGATCCTGCAAGGAGTGGTCCTTAGGAGTGCTCTTCCCTCAAAGTACTCCCCAATTTTGAAGGGGACTAGCTGGAATGCCCCAGAACAGAGCTGCAGGATGAGACTGGGAACAGCTCTCAGTCTTGCTTCCAGCACTTGCCTGTTCAGCAACAGAGATGTATCCTGAATCACAGGGTAATCCAAGACAACTTACTGAATGAACTCGTGCCATGCTCACAGTTCCAAAATGTGAGTAGTTTCCTTTTTGCAATGGGAATTAAGATCCCCTAGACAATGTCTAAACTGCTGATAAAGTATGTACTCAGATTATGAAGGATATTAAGGTGTGAGGTAGTGAAATGAAACTGATCTGATTAAAGCAAAAATATCGGTAAAAAAATTACATAAAAGTTATTTTTTAATGCTAAGAAATATTAGCCTTATTTTGAAACTGGTTTGGATAATGCTGGATTTCAAATTCCCTATAGCGGATTCCAGTGGAATGTGTGAGAGAGCCATCAGTGTATAAACACAGGTCTTGAAGTAACATTTTGGCTCACTGACTCCCATGTTACTGCCACCAGCCATGGCATACAGTTCTCTCTATAAAATGGAACCACAAGTGCTGATAAGCTTCAAAGTTATGAAGTTAGTACAAAGGGATAGAATAATTGGAATTTAATAGTCTCTACAGCACAGGGATATTTTTAAGTATACTCAATGCGCAGTGTGCCAAATACTGAGGAAAAGACAGTAGGACAGGAGAGCACATAGTTGTTGCTATATAGCTGGAAGGAATTATTTGATTGCAATATTACGGCTCACACTAAGAATATTGCTAATTTGATGTTTACACATCAAGAGGTAATATCTTGGTACAAAAGCAATTAAAGTGGCAGAAATCTTTTTCTTAGTCATCTCTGTTCTACTCTAGATGTCTTTTTCTCAGTCGGGGACACCTGAATTTTCACAACATGGAGTGATTAGAGAGGCAAAGTTTTAACACAATAACTCTTTAACTCAGAGGACTATGCAGTCTTTGTTTCACACTGCTGGATACTTAGGATAAGTACTGAGCATACGACCTTTGGAAACGCCGCCTCCGAGAAGAAACAAACATATGCTGTGGGTGAAGGAAATGGAGGGCTAATGAGGCTTTTGTCAGATGCCTTTCTCTGCTTGTTGTGTAGCTCCCTTTCTCTAGCTTACTGTTTAGCCTATAAGCCTCAGGGAAACAGATTGTCTCAATCTAAGTTTTTACAGTGCCTTGCTGAGCATGGGAGCCTTACATTATAGAATATTTAGTTGCTTTATTGATCACTCAAATATAGCGGGATTTGTCTTCTGTGCATCTTTTCTTTTCCTTCCTGGTCTGTTGCAATAGCACAGGCCTAAGCAGAGAGAGGGTTAGCTTTCTCCCAGGGACAGGGAGTCCTAAAGAAAAACTTCTCTGAGCATGCAGCAATAGCGATGTCTATCCAAGCCACATGGGACCACGCTGTGTCTTATCCACGTGGTTGGTAGCTGTATGTGGTAGTGAATGCAGTAAAAAATCTACACATAGCATGTTCAGGAACTCAAAATCTTCATCCCTGGTGAAGAAAAGCACTTAATCAACTCAGTGGGAACAAATAAAGACAAGGAGGATATGCCATTCTCCAGTGCTCAGGTTGAGAGGCAGTGACATTAGCTGCAGGAGGCAGCAAGAATAAATATCCCCTCCCCACTCAGCTCTGTCAATGGAGTTCTTTCTGTGCCCAGTCCCTGCTTTCAGGACACTAGCTGATGAGCAGGTATCGGAATTTGCGCATTAACTCTGCCTTTGTTCTTCTCTAGCTCAGCTCATCCTTTCCTTCATCCTGCTTGAAGGGCACCCACAGCAAAGGCTCTGCTGCCTGTCACTGCAGTCCCAGGAAAAGTCCCTTTAAACCTTGCCATCTTACTTCTTCCCAGGAGAGTAAAAGTTAAAGTATTTTTCAGTGCTAAAAATAGGCAGAGTAGAATTGTTCAGGGAGTTCATGTGCAGCCTGGATATATGTGGCTTCCTCCAGCTGACGTGGCTGCCGACAGTCTGACTCATTGCTCTTCCTTGATACATTTCTCCACCACTATTATGTCTTTCATGAATGAGTCCTTAAATGTCCTTTAAAATGAACAATACAGTTTTGTCATTGTTTGACCAGTCAGAGGATAAGAAGATGAGATGATATATCACAGAGAACAGTTATTTCCAGGCACTTTTACTGCAAGAAACTGCCTCTGTGAGCATAGCTCTGAATAATATCCCTTATAGGAAAAAAAGGACATCTGTTAAGGCCTTCCATGAAGTGACAGTAATATCAACTTAATAGAGAAAACTTCCAACAGGAGACTATTAAGCTTTCCTGAATAAATTAATGTTATGCAGTTTTAATGGAGGTCTGAAATAGATGCGACAATTAAAGAGAATATAAAAACTACGTACTCTGTGGAGCTTTACTTGAGTTGATATAAAATTCTTTCAGATGATTGCATAAAAGTAAACTATATTTTTCAAGCTGGCTTTAATGATCTATATCAACTGCACTATATTGCAGAAGGAGAGCTTTTAAAGTATGACTTCAGCTGATGAGTAAAGGTATCAGTCATCAGCTCTGTGAGATGAATACATTCAGCTGGATCAAGCAATCACCATGAAGACCAGGGCTGAGAAGAGTTATTTGGGGCCAGGTGGTTTTAGGACTTGCTCCCTATCAGCCCCATCGCGTTATAAATTAACCTTGGATTGTGCCTATGCTGGCTGGTTGTGATCTCTAAAGAGTCTGTAGGTTGGGATTGGCAGAGTGTGCTTAATTCCTGTCCCTAACTCATACCTGGTAAAATCAAGACTGCACCTGGAGGGAAAGGAAACAGGTATAGAGGATCTGGCTGCTCCAGTTTTGTGTTTGCTAAGGCAGGTATTAGACTGGTTTTTTTCTTCACTCTGGAGCAATGCTTTTTTATTTAAGTTCCCCTTTTGACTGCTATATCATGCCAGTACTTCGATTTGTTGTAGAAGCTTCAATATACTGGTGAGTACTTATTTTTTAAGTATTTTAATGACCATTGAGCAGTTGTCATCTCTTTGGAATCTCTTTGCAAGTGAATCTCAATAGACTTGGAAATGTTCCACAAAAATCTGTTTTTGTGCCTCTTTGAGTTGACCCTGACACAATCTTCTTCATGTAGATTTTCTATAGGCTACCTGATGTACTGTATACTAGGTAATTTAAGGAACTCATTACTTTAGCTGTATGTGTGTATGTAAATGCATTGTTGTTTCTTGTAAAAGATTTGATAGAAAACATAAGGTTTTTTTAACTTACTGAATGATTCTGAAGCTGGTTCCCATAGAGGAAAAGGAAAGTTAGTTTACTTGGCCCTGAACAAAAGATCTCTGTTTAGGTGACTTATGCGGTATTAGTATTGCAGCTAATCATGTCCCTGGGCTCTCAATTTCAAAAATGTCACTTTAAGTAGTTGCCATGGAAATCCTCACAGCATGAACCTCTTCAGTGAAGACCTTATGGTAGATAACTTAAATTATGTCTATTATTTCCCTAAACACATCAGGCACTAGAGTGAAAGGGTGCCTTTAAAACACATGCACAAAAACTACTACTTGCTTGGTCTAGCATGTTTCCTAACCTTACTTCTTCAAATCAGATAAATTAATGTCAGATGCTAATATCGTGCATTTATTTGAGAAAGCAATACAATGAATTGAAGAAACCTCTTTTAGCTCCTAGCCCCCTAAAAATATTTTCAGATGAACATCTTTGGTTTTTTTAAAAGACTTCTGTATGGTGAGCTTTTAGGAATACAAATATGGGAGACATTACTGGTATTTGAATTCTTTCCGTTGCTCCACTGTAGAGTCCGCTCTGAGCAGGTGTAATCTTTGCTAGGGCAGGGTCCAAAAAATGAAAATCTAAAAAATGGAAAATATTAATTGTCTTTCAGTTTCAATTTACAACTCTTTTTTGTTTGGACGACAAGCTAATTTTAGAGTTTGCTTTGGACTACACTTGATTTTTAGTTGAATTCCAATTTAATAAGAAGTTAGTTAACTGATTTTTTTTTTTTTGAGATGTTCTTATTGCTCTCCAGTGCTGTCTTCTGCAGGTATCTAGATGTTAACATCGACATCTGGAAGCTGTTCATTTTCAACAGAATGCAGCTAATAATGTCTGTTTTTCTAGCATTTCTGTAAAGACTAACTCAGCTGTAATAAGGACGTTAAAGCACCAAATGTTTTGTTCTTTTATCTTGAATAAGGTACGCTATTAGAGGGAAGTTATAACTTGCAGATTAGAAATGTCATAATGGAGTGTGCCTTGTGTTAAGCAGCCTTCATCTGCTGATGCAGTTCCATCACTGTGTTCGGCTTTAGCTATAATCCCTATGTAGACAGAGAGCCAAATTGTCCTCTGTTGTAGTGCTGTGAGATCAGGGTACTTCCATTAGCTACATATTTACACAAATAGAGCTGAGAATAGCATTTGTCCCAATATAGACACATGAGGAAATTAATAAAATGGGTTGAATGTAAAATGTTAAGAAATAATTATGGAAGATAACAGTTTAATGACAAAATACAGAGGGTGTACGAAATAATCAGTAACATAGGTTTTCAAAGTATTTTCCTACTGTCTGTGTCTTGTTTTTAAGCAAGACACAGATTGGTACCTTTCACAAAGAGTATTTTTTAGTCCTGCAGGGCAAGGAACTTGAAGATGACTGTACATGTGATCATACAAACTGTATTCATCTCTGTCCAGCTCTGACTGCACTGATGTTGCTGTCATGGAAATAGCATCTGTGACTAACTTGGTGCCAGCTCCAGCAAACGCCAGTCTCAAATATGAGTGGAGATGGCACTAATGGTGGGTTAAAGCACACAGATGAGCAAGAATAGAAAAGAAGTTTGCTTTGCTACTTAACAGCTCCCCCCCATAGTAGATAAAAGGAGTACTTCATTCTCCTGAGCTTTCAGTCTGTCTCTCCATTCACTATACTCCCTTTTAAAATTGAGTCTGTTTAGCTTCCCCTGCCAGACACTCTGGCACAGTTCCTCAGGCACTTAAATATCATTGTGGATTTGGGCTTCCGAGACTACATCTTATTTCCCTCTGAGGGGGAGGAAGCTTTGCAAGTAGAGTTAATTTTGCTAGAGGAAATAAATGCCATGAAACCTTTCTATTAGATTAAAACTGATAATAAAAAACAACCTTCGGCTCTCCATGAGAAATGTCTGTAAGCTGCACAGCCCCACTGCCTGGGATGCTGTGAAAATGCTGGGTTACGTGGAGCGTTCAGTGTAGTTGGCTTCCAGTGAAGCCCAGGATAGCTCTTCCCTCTTGTACGATCTGCTTTTTCTGTCCTCCAGCAGTATGTATGGAGTGGATCCAACCCACAGAGAGCACAGATGTAGCTGCTCCATAAAAGCTTCTGAAACATCCTGTGTCTGACATAAATAAAAATGACCTTCAGTATCAATCTCTATCTCTCTGACTGCCAATAATGGGCTAGTCGTGTTACAAAATGCCAAGCACACACAGTATGCTTGGCACAAATTTCACCAGTATGGGTAAGATACAACTAATTACTGCATAAAAATACTCAGAAGGCATATATAGGTGTGTTTGTGTGTATATATATGTGTGTATGTATAATGTGTGTGTGTATATATAATATAAATAAACTCTATGCAACTATGCAATGGTATTTTGGGGGATGCAGAACACAGCAAAGCAACATTTGCATTATTGTGGTGAGCAGCCTGATTCTGTTAACATGCTGGCATAAATCAGGGCAGCTGCATCTAAAATGGCAAAGAAGTAACTAGTGGCAAATTGCTTTCAGTGAAGAACTGGGTGTAAATTGTCTAGCTTATATCCAAAAGATGGAAGAAATAGCTTTAGACAACTGAACATTTGTCATCCATACTGGAAATGGAAGCCAGAGTTGGTTATTTTCACTGTAAACTCTGTCTGATGGGATAAGGTAATCTGATTCCAGTGCTGGCATACAGTTTCCTATCTTGGTTTGAAAGTAAAGCTAATCTAGTTGGTTTTGGTGGATAAAAAAATGAAATGAATTCTTGTCATTCTGTGAAGCTTTTACTCAGTTTCATTCAGTGTTTACCATTCTCCTCCTGAAAACGATAACAAGATAGTGTCTGATGAGGGGACCTGCACATTGAATGTTTATTTGCCACTCAGTAATAAAGCATATAGGGTTTGAACCACGTGGGTTGTTAGTCACCAATATTGGGAAGCAATCAGTAATGGTTAACGTTTTTCTCAGGTTGTCATAAACAAAGCTGATCTATTTGAGGTTTGACAATCTGCTGACGATTTTTTCCTAAATCAAGGTTGTTCACCTTCATTTTGTAATGTATGCAAGATGCTGTAGACAGCTCAGATCACAGATGTGTTCAGGCAAATAATTGCCACTGGAACAATGGCTTTGTAATGATACAGGCTTCCTGTCAGTACTTGCTTTTGTGTTATAGAGTAATGTTTTCTGCAACTCCATTTGAGGAGTAGGAATTTTCTAGCTCACTAGCAACACTGTGGTGCTTCCTGCATGCCTCAGTTGATCTTGCCGCAATACTGCGGAGCTGTACCGAGATGGGGGGGAAATGCCCCTAACAGCAGAGCCTGTGACTGGGATGTTCCTGCAGTACAGCAAAGATTTGAGTTTGGTTTCCTTTTCCTGTGCAGAGATGGGTGCTGTTCCCAGGGCTTCCGCTTCTTGTGAGACTGCTCTTTTCCCGGGACTATTGGGTAAAATGAGGTTATAGACCTCTGGCTCTGACTTGCAAGAAGAGAACGAGCTTTGCTTGGCTCTTGGAAAAGGTAAAGCACAGGCCCCTGTGGCTCCTCAGTGGAGGTGGCTCTCTGCAGCACCCTGAGAGCAGAGCGTAGCAGGGTGGCATTTAAATGACCCTCCAGGCATTTCCTTGTGGTTCAGCCGTGGGCAGCTGTGTGTTGTGTGTGCAGTTCTTTGCTCAGCACGGTGGTTATTGTGGAGCCTGTTTGGAGGTGCCCAAATCTGCCTTCTGCATGGAGTCCAGACACTGCCCTGGGGTTTTTGGAGGAAGGGAGAGATACCAAAAAGCTACGTAAGGTGCAATGACTGTCTTTCAGGATCAAACCCCCGTAGTGTTTGGAAATTGTATGCTGAAGCTTTCAAGCTTCAGTTCCACATATTGGCACATTTAGTTCCTTTACTCAATTGGATTGTCAAATCATAAAGCATACAGTTTGAGCTTATGGGCAACTTATATAGAAGAGTTTGTCTGCTATGAGTGAAGTACAAGCTTCATCATCTACATGCTTTAGTATTGCCTTGTAAGCAAACTAGTTTCCTTCAAGGAGAAAAACATTGAAACATCTTTAAATAATATTTTTTGCTATAGTTGTACAGCACTGCAGAAATCCTATTTTCTCTGACATAATAAAGCTGTACACAGATTCCTCACTGAAGCTCCAAATGTGCTTAGGCATAGTTTACTTTGTCATAGCTATGAAATCTTTCTCAGTGGCTTATAAGATTATATAATGTAGTGCTTTTAGAACCCAACTTCAGCGTAATTTATCTCCCAAACCAGGAACATAATTTTTTTTATTTAGCTGTGTAATGGCCAGGTACATACACCTATTTAGTAACTCTAAAAATACAAAGCAGTGTTCAAATCTTCCAGCGTGTGGTTCTCATGCAACTTATAATGAATTACCGGGCCAAAGATCTTGGAGATGTATTTAACCTCGAACAACAGCAATTTAGAAAGAATTGTTCTATGATTTGCAGACCCCAAACTGGAGAGCTGTTTGCAGAAGAGAATTTAACATTTGCATTGGGATTGATTTGCCTAATGACTTTACCATCTCAGGGCTTGTTTCTGGAAAGGTGCTGAATACAAACTGTCTGACTTCGTATATGTGTGTGTATATATTACCCTAGCTTTCAAGCTTCAATCAAAATTCCAGTAACGTAAAAGGGAGAGTTTTTATGCACTTCCACACTTTCTGGACAATCACTGAAACCGTTGCCGACTGGATCCAGCATAAGATCTTTCTGTACCAGATAGTGGTAGGACCTGTAGGTCAGGTATTTACTCTGAGCTGCAGGGCAGATACTAACTTTGCCTTCTTCATTATTACTTTAAAATGAACAGTTTTACTTTGGGTCCAACCAGCTATTATTCTGCATACTTTGATGTTGAAGAGTAGCTATACAAGTACTTGTGTATTCAATCAGAAACAGACCAGGAGGTGATGACCTTCATCAGCCTGAAGCGTTCATTCAAGTGCACTCTGGATTATTAACTGAAAATAAAATAAATAAAAAGAAACCTCAAAGCCCTGAAATGTCTGCATTATGAACACTAGCTGTTTTTGTAGGAATTTGTTAAATAGCTTGAGTAATTTTTCTTCCTTTACTTACATGCAATGATGGTGGGAGGGTTGTTTTCTGTGCATCTGTTCTATAAAATAAATGCGGCTGGAGAGCTGAAATTAGGACTACAATGAATGTTTTTAACAACAGAATGAAAGCATTTATTATCTTCATGCAACAAGATAAGATTGGTTTACAGGTGAGAGTAAATGCTGTGTGGGTTTGAGGAAAGAGTTTACTACAATTTACCTGATTTTACCAGTTTACTGATCCACCTAGTCTAGTTTTCTGCCTCTGGTAGGGTTTGTTACTTCAAAGAAATAAGCAAGAGCTAAAAATAAAGCAAGCATGGAGGAAGAAGAGTTCCTCTCTTGACTTTTACAAGCTGTCAATTTATGCATTGCAAGATGAAATGTAGTTAGCATTAGATCATTATCCTGCCTTAACTGTTCTGTTATTCAAAAAAAACAAAAGGACAATCTTGAGCTCTGCTGTGGATCTGTGATATGTTTACTACATGATCTGTGAGGGTCGTTGCTTTCCTCTTGTAGCTCTCTCAGAACCACAAACATACGTGTTTTGCATAAAGTTGCTTTTTATAGGTCTTATTTCAATATTATAGAAACAGCTGGTGAAGACTTATGCTTTATTTACTGTACCAGGATTATTTCTTTGTTTAAGTATTATGATTACTTCAAGCAATACTAGTGGGTCTGAACTGGTTCTGATGTATAATGTAACCTTGCTAATCAGTATATTTTTGTTATTGTCTCATATTTCAACACTTAATAAGGAGGAATATAATGAGACACTGTCAATTTATTTCCATAATTCATGTAAGTCAGCATAGCTCAAAATAAGAACATAAGTACCACATCAGGTCAGACCTGTCTAGCCTAGTGGCAACAGGAGACACTAATTACTTTAAATATTTTTAATCTGTATCGCTAATTCACATGAACTGAAAGACTGAGATGTAAGTTACTTTCTCAATTTGAAGTACCATAATAATGCTTATATCACTCATAGTGTTTAAATGCTATAATAATAGAAATCAAAATATATCAGTATCTAAAAAGGAGTGTTTTATCTTTCTCTTCACAAAACTTACCAGTTTTCTTGTTGGGATTAAACATTTTAAAGGCACTGAACAACCACAGCCTCTCTCTAATACTTTACTCAACATCTGGCAGGATTGGGCCACATCACCTTTTCCCATTTGAAGTGAAGGGGAATGCTCCTGCTGACTTCCAGGATAGGTGAGATTCAGGCTTGGAATAACTCTCGGGATGCTTAAAGGTAGACTCAAACTCCTTTATGTGTGTTTCTAAGCTTTCGAGTCAGCTCCAGCTTGTGATTCTAGACAATCCTGCATGTGCTTAAGGCAATAATTAATTTATGAAGCATGTGCAGGTAAGGCTTCTGGTCTGTGTAGGCTTTATTGTAATACTGCTTAGAATATGTATTTGTGTAAAGGCTTTGCTTTTGAGTCTCAAAGAAACAGCGAGCAACAGATGGACTGTCTATGCAAGACTGTAATAGTGAGGTTAGCACAATCCTGGTAAAATGTATTAAGTTTATTAAGTATGCAGTGACACAATTTGTATGATTCAGATGGAAAAATGGGTGTCCAAATCAGGGTGCAGGTGCACCTTGTATAGAAAGAGCTGTAAAGAAAGTCATGTATATGCATAGAACATGGTTTAGTGCTAGTGTGTTGTCACGGACATGCATGTCAACAGGAACGCATTAGGGCATCTGGCAGGCAACATGCCTAACTAAGCCTTTGCCACTGACCTGAGCCTGAAATCCTTCTTTACAAGGCAAGATTAGCATCGGAGTCCCCGGACTATGATCCCAACAACTCTGGTGCCAAAGCATCTACTGAGCTGACCACACGTACACAGAAACAGTGCCTAACAACTAAATGGACTCCAGGAACCAACCCTGCATCTGGCCGACTTCCTCATAGGCAGAGGAGCATGGGTGCTTCTAATTATAACAGTACCATTGTTGGGACAGTTTACAATATATAATATGGAGGAAGAATAAAGCACCTGAAAAAGATTTGCTGACTGATCAGGAGCCCCCTGGAACTATTTGAAGACTTGGAAAAAGAAGTTGCAGGTTTCTAAATCACGGTGGTTAAGCTCCTTGGAAAGAGTAAAGGACAAGTTCTCCCTGTGCTCTCATTTGTGCACTGGCTACCAAATAATCACTGTAGGCTGGGGGGGGGAGGGGGGGGGCGGGGCAGAACAGAACAACTGAAACGATTCTCAAAAGAGACACTAGAACATGAAAATCTCTTCTCCCAGTACTTTGTATCTAGGTCTTTTTATAAATGTTCTCATACTGGTTTGATCCTGATCCTTAGGCATACTTACAGGACTGGACACCTCTTACCTAATTTTTAGATGACAGCAGCTCCTCAAAAGAAGTTAACTGATGATCTGCTCAGCCCTGGTTTCTGAGCATGGGCAGTGGCAGAACCACAGGTGACTGAGGTCTGGTTTTTGCTCTGATTTGAGACACCTAGCACAGGACTTTGGTAGAATTCAGGTGTTCAAGCACAAATTGTCATAATAGGACTTCATCATAAATATAGTTTGAGTGGAGCCTTTATTTTAAATCCTTAAGTCTCTAAAGCTGGGATGTATCTAATCCAGAGGTGCGTTAATTTTTATTCTGAAATTTCCATGGCTCACAGTACCTCTGGATGGATGAAGAGCTGTTGGTTATTCTGGACATTGTTCTATGTGTTGCTATGCTTTATCCACTTATCATTCAGTGCGAAATATAGAAACATTTCTGTGATATGAAGTAAATACCTAGGTAGCACTGCAGTGGTTACCCTTGAACTGGCAGACTAAAAATATAACACTTTGGTACCCTAGATCCTTCAACCATAGATGTTCACTCAGGGAGCAGGCAATTCTGCAGACACACAGACACACCAATACCAGTGATAATCAGATAAATGTCTGCCTTGTTCAAAGGGAGTGTTATAGCTCCTTTTCATGTGTGATAACCCACACCCATAATAGCCTTAGGGACTGGGCTCAATTTCTCAAATTATGTCCTCTGTTATTAGGAGGATGTAGCAAAGTTCTATTGTATGCTTTACTAGAAAAACTAGTGAACTTAAGTATATGTTATAGATTAAAGCCAAGCCATCAGAAGAATGAACGCTTGAATGAAAGACATATGACATCTCAGTTTAATGAGCTTTGTAGGTGATAGATATATTAAAGAAATATTTTCTGAACTTAATTAGAATTACAAAAAAATCAAGAAATGGTAACTTTTTGCTTTCTCAAACATGTAATTGATAATACCTGCAAACATTCAAGCAACCTGTTTTCTGATGCTAATAATGTGAAGGACAATATGTGTTTAAAAAAAAAAAAAACAAAAAAACAACCAAAACCAAAAAAACCAACAAAAAAACCCTAAACCAAAAGAACACACCCCCCTCGCCAAACACCCAACCAAAAAACCAAACCAAACAAAAACCCCTCTGGAGAGTTCCTGGAATAAAAGCAGGAAAAGATAATTTGACATTTGTTATTTCTGTAAGAAATCTCATTGTTCAAAAAGAAGCAGCATTTAGTAGAAACTGATTATAATAATTTTTCTGCTACCTTGTCCCCCAACATGCTTCTTAGGCTACTTTGACTTGAGATTTCTGCTGCACAGGAACATGCATGACCTGGATGCTCCTGCGTTAGTCGTATTGCTGTGCTATTTTCTTGATAGTGTAGTGCATCAATAGCATCCAGCATGGTACGTATGGCACGTTACTGATAACTGTGATTGATACTGCATTGTCAGATTTGGTAAACTGATAATAAGTTACCTGAAGCAAGTACAGTGGTGATCTAGGTAATCCTTGATGTTGTTGCAGGTACTGCTTCCTCCTTTAGTAACGCACCTTCCTCTCTTTCACAAGGCACCGAGATCCTTGAGCAGTGTCGCAGTTGTTTTGTTTTTTAAAGGGCGTTTTAGCCAAAGATCTCAGAAGATCTGTGAGCTACTGCCAATTAAAGCTCCCCTACTGTGGGCTGGGTAACTAACATTATGCCCAATTTATTAAAAATGACAAAACTGAGACAAAGAAATGAAGACTGTTACCTAAGTAGGCATAACAGTATCTGTCCTATCTCCTTTTCTACATCTTGCAGCAGAGACTTGCATTTGAAAAGCCTTTAACTTATTCTAGATAGTATCATGTATATTATTATATAAGTAATCCTCCTACTTGGATCTGTTTTCCTTGCAGATAAGAACTATTGTTCTGTTTGTTTTTTTTTAAAAATTACTGATTGTAGATTTTGCTGAAACTTTAACTGCTTGGGGAAAAAAGTTTTAAGTGGGCACAGCACTTGACTCCGCTTAATTCAGTGTAATCATCATGTTAGACTATTCACATTTCCAGGCATTCTGACTAAAAGATCATTAAGAGAAGTAGGTTAAGTCTTAGTTATCATCAATGTCAACTGGCACAGGATCTAGGTATAAGGCTGCTTGCGTTTTGGATCCTGAGCAATGCAGAGAGCAACACATTCTTCCGCTCTCTTCCAATGGTACCTGGAAAAATAGAAAGAGATGATCCAATGTGTATGGGAGGGGAACCACACACTCAAGCCAACAACTAAAATATTGATGTAGGGGAAAACAAACAGGTTCTGTTCTGAGTATGCTTGTTCTCTTTCCATATTGGTATATCTTGTGATATTTCAGGAATTACTGTTCACTATCACTAGTATAAGCCAAACTTATGACATGGTGGGGAAGAATGTATATCTACTTATGGATGAACCAAGGGGGAAGGCATCTATTCTGATCTCTGTGACATGAGGATTTGAACAGAATTACCTCAGTACAGATATTATTTCAAGGAAATAAGTATCTCTGAATTCAGTAGTATTTTTCTTGTGGTCATCACTTTTTTATTAGCTATTTCTGTGCCAGTTGCAGAGATCACAGAATCATAGAATGGTTTGGGTTGGAAGGGACCTTAAAGATCATCTAGTTCCAAGCCCCCTGCCATGGGCAGGGACACTTTCCACTACACCAAGTTGCTCAAACCCCCAGCCAACCTGACCTTGAACACTTCCTGGGATGGGGCACCCACGGCTTCTCTGAGTAATCTGTTCCAGTGCCTCACCACCCTCAGAGTGAAAAATTTCTTCCTTGTATCTATCTAATCTAAATCTACCCTCTTTCAGTTTAAAGCAGTTACCCCTTGTCCTATCGCTACATGCCCTTGTAAAAAGTCCCTCTCCAGCTTTCTTGTAGGCCCCCTTCAGGTACTGGAAGGCTGCTGTAAGGTCTCCCCGGAGCCTCCTCTTCTCCGGGCTGAACAACCCCAACTCTCTCAGCCTGTCTTCACAGGAGAGGTGCTCCAGCCCTCTGATCATCTTCCTGGTCCTCCTCTGGACTTGCTCCAACAGGTCCATGTCCTTCTTATGTTGGTGGTCCCAGAGCGGAACGCAGTACTCCAGCTGGGGCCTCATGAGAGTGGAGTAGAAGGGGAGAATCACCTTCCTCGACCTGCTGGTGACACTTCTTTTGATGCAGCCCAGGATACGGTTGGCTTTCTGGGCTGCAAGCGCACACTGCAGGGCCATGTTGAACTTCTCATTGGCCACCACCGCCAAGTCCTTCTCCTCAGGGCTGCTCTCAATCCATTCTCTGTTCAGCCTGTATTTGTGCTTGGGATTGCCCCGACCTGCGTGCAGGACCTTGCACTTGGCCTTGTTGAACTTCATGAGGTTCACATGGGCTCACCTCTCAAGCCTGTCAAGGTCCCTTTGGATGGCATCCCTTCCCTCCAGTGTGTCGACTGCACCACACAGCTTGGTGTTGTCGGCAAACTTGCTGAGGGTGCGCTCAATCCCACTGTCTATGTTGCCAGCAAAGGTGTTAAACAGCACCAATCCCAATACCAACCCCTGAGGAATGCCACTTGTCACTGGTCTCCACTTGGACATCAAGCTGTTGACCGCAACTCTTTTGAGTGCGACCATCCAGCCAATTCCTTATTCACCAAGTGGTTCATCCATCAAATTCATGCCTCTCCAATTTAGAAACAAGGATGTCATGTGAGACAGTGTCAAATGCTTTGCACAAGTCCAGGTAGATGATGTCACTTGCTCTTCCGTTATCCACCAAATGGATGGCCAGAAATCAGTGTGCAACAGTGATGCATACAATAAAAGGTGCCTGCTGTAGAGATCTGATAAATGTCTTAATCCATTATGAACTCTGCTGGCAGATCTCTGCACATGAATTGTGCCATGATTTTGAAAACACATGCTCATTGACTGGACTGCAGGATTGGGAATTAATACAACTGATTTCACAGAAGTGGTGGAAGTAATGGTTAAAGGAGGAGGTGGCTATGTGTTGGAATCACAGGTGCAGAGAACGTTTCTGTGCACAGCTGGATGGTTTCAGCTCTTTCAGCAAGTGTTTTCAGTGCTGTACAAAAGGTGCAAATGTCAGCACTATTACTTATTAGATTTTTCCTGTAGGAAACAAGGCCATTTTTATCATCTGCCTATAATCTGCTGCATTGCATTACCAGTGAGTATAAATCATCCTTCATCTTCTTCATGGTGGGCACTTTATCAGCTTATGACATTCTTCACAAGAGTTGGCAAGTACTTCCCCTTTCCATTCTCTCTGGAAACTATTTTCACTGGGTTTTCCTTTACGTATATCACGTGTGTCACAATTATGAAGCGGCCATATGCATCCTACTCCAGGAAGAGCACTGGGTTCTTAGTCTGAACCCAAATTCTTGCTGCGTTGATGTTGATTAAGCCTGGTCTGAAGCTTAGAGTATCTGCTGTGATTGCTGATTGGTGTATTCATGCTGTCTACCTTTATGCATGGTGTTTTGCATGCTGCTTGTTCTTGGTAGTGCTTATCTTTTTTTATTTTGCCCACCTTTAACCGTAAGAGGTGAACTAGAATGAATGTCTGGCTTTGTTTCCTCCTGAATACACCTCTGCCCTGAGGAATAATGGAGGCTATTGCAAATCCTGCATTCACAGACGCTTGGTGTTTCCACACCAGCTGATGCCCAGCCTGGTGTGGACTAAATACACAGAATTTTTGTTGGTGGAAGCTGGGAAATCACGCATTGAACCACTGTTCTTCTCTACTCACATAGACTGGGCGTGGACAAGCAGGCTGTCACCAGCAGATAGAGTCAGGGTTTTACCATCCATGGTAACAGTAGATGTGCCCTCCTGAAGGGAAAGCACAGATAACCAGCTTTTAATTTTCCACGTGCTGTCACTAGCAGAAAGAAAATGTGGCAGGTAAGTATGGAAATCTTTCCCACTGCAAGAGCACTTCAAACCTGCTCTGTTTCATGAGGCCTAGCTAAATATTCAGCTGATCTTCCCTGCCTGACACCATTAGCATGAATAAGAACATGTTTCATGGTTCATTCTTCTCCATCATAAAGCAGCAACCCATTGCCTCACTCTTGGGGGTACACTGCTACCCTGCTACCAATCTAACCTAGCAGCCTGCAAGTTGGTACAGCTCTGGAAATTACAGAGATAACCTCCTGGAGTACTTCAAGCTCCTCTTCTACTTTTCTGATTCCTAACATCTTTTCAAGTCTTGAAAAGCAGTTCACAAGTCAGCAGGGAGCTGACAGAAGTTACTAATAGGAGTCCCTCCACACTGGAATGGACTCGTCATTATCTTGTCAAGCATAGGAGCCAGGTTCGTGCCAGCAAACAAGGGCTTGATTGCATAGGCTGTTGTAAGCTGCAGTGTAAACAAATGTCTTTCAAGATTATTATGTCTTCAATTAGTATTTGACAGTCCCTGTGAATTTCAACAGAACAGGAACTAATAGAAATATCTGCCTCCCAAGCTAGGTGACTTGTGTAAATGAAAACTAGCTTTTCTCTGTTTTTTCCTTTGGTCTGCAAATGTTTCCTAGAAGCCAGTTGAATGAAGGGCATCTGGATCACCTACTTTAGTATAAACAAGTTCTTTAGTGCTTTAGTATAAACAAGTTCTCAGTTTTTTATTAGTTTAGTCTACCTGATTCCAGTTTGACTTCAGTATGAGGACAAATGCTTCACAGCAGAAGTAATAGCTGATGCTTTTTTATCACTCAGAGGCATTCTGATATATTTACAGGATTGTACCCTAGGTAGGGGTGTATTAAAATCCCCGCGAAGACCTGATGAAGGATGCCAGTATCTCTGTCCTCAACATACAGATAAGACTACTTTTAGGGTGGCAGTAGTTTACAGTTATTTTTCATCATAGTTTAAAGCTGAAGGGTGGTGCCTGTTGATGATCTCTTCTATGAGAAGGAAGGTAATTGTTTTAATTTCTGTTGCTGGTGCTAGAAGGCTTTACTGCTGTTCGGTCTGCTCTGAACTGAAACATGAACTCATCAATTAACAAGTGTGAATCGTCACATACCAGCTGCCATATCCAGATATCTGAACTCTTTTTACTTTTCTCAGTAGTTCCTGGTCCATAAGCTATAACCTTTAAAAACAAAACAAAAAAAGAAACAGGGAAGAAAAGTAACGGATTCATCCTAGTGACCAAAGTGTACATATTCATCTTCCTACAGCATTTAAAACATTCTATTTTTACAGAAAAATGTTCATAGAAGATGACATTATTTTTAAAGACATTAAAATTCACATTACATTTGGTATTCTCATATTGATTCCTGCTGATAAAAAGGGAACTGATCACACCTGCCACTCCTTATGCTCCTCTGCATCCTCACTTATCTATTCCTTCTGCCTCCTCCCACTCTCAGCTTTGCATCTATATCCTTCCTGCTTCTGTTCTTGGAACAGGCACTTCCTCCTCATGAACTCTGGGCCCTGTCAAGAGCCTGTTGAAGTAGAAAAGATTGTTCCATTAACATTAAAAAAGCTGCAGACTGGACCTTATTTTTCTCATTAACTGCCCTTTCTCTGTTCTTCCTGACAGTCCCACACTCTCTGTCACTTTGCTGTCAAATGTATTGGATTCTTCAGAGTGTGATTCCACGTAACCCAGGGAAAGAATGTGTTTTGTAAACTATCGTGCATACAGCACAGATATCAAATGGTGACAGCTTCATTTACACCCAAACTAGACTGTGTTTGACTAAACCGAGAAGTGCAATACTTTACCACAGCCCAGGCCTTCTAGTGCTGTCCAGTTTTCCTTGTTTCCACTTTATGTAGATTGAGGGTGAGGAAAAAACCAGTGTATTTACACACCCAGATTAGAATTGGCACCAAGAATGCTGTTCAAACATAAAGGGAAGCCGAATGCGCTTGTGATTAGTATTTGCATCACGCTGGTGTTTCCGATTTGGAAAATATGGGAGGGTGGGGGGGTGGAGAGAGTGAGCTGTTTTAATCCCAAAGGAAATGAATGGAAATAAGGTTCAGGTTGATGCCCTGAATGGAAGTATCTGAGCTAGGAAGCCCCTACTCTAAGCTAGTCAAATCAGTGGACAAAGACAGGTACTTCCAAAGGGCAGGGCAGGCTAAGGCTAAGTTGTTCTGTAGGGGTGCGTAACTTTCTCTGCTGACTACGTATTGTTCCCGGGCCTGGATTCACTCAGTCTGAACAGTAGGCATCTATTATCTGTGCTCTTAAAAATATCCCTCTCTTTCAGAGAAGTTAGACCTCCCTACCTCTGTTTCAAAGTTGTCTCCAAACATATTCAAGGATTTCTTCTGTTTTATTTCACCACGATGATCATTTAACCAGCCTTGGAAGGAAAATGGCTCCATAACGGAAGCGGAGTTTAGTGGGAAAGGTGTTTCTTTCAGGAGTTCATCTGTAAGCAAGGCAGAGGGCTATCAGTGACACTTGCTTCCCTTGATCTTTGCAAACATTTCACTATCGTTTACAGCTTGAAGGGTTCAATTTACAGATATTATCTAGTCAAAAGTCAGTTGTAACAGCAAACAATGCTATGGTCATTATCAGGACTTCCTACCTAAGGTTGTAAGATGCATGTATTGTTTATGTATCTTTATGGAGCTGCTTCTCTGAAGCTGTTGTCAGAACTGTTGTGCATCCATGCTTGTTAAAAATGCATTCAAACAGTATACAGTAGACTACCCAGTTCTTGCTGGCATATTCTTCATTCTCTTTCAGGCCAGCTTTTGCACTGGTAAAATCTGATGTATCAACTCTGAGCCTTTGCTGAGTTACTGCTTACATATCCCCATGTAAGTGGAATTAGGCCCTTAGAACCAGCTTACTCTACATCTTTCACGTAGTTAGTACTGGCTTTTGTTTCTTCTCCTTTATGTGTTTTTAAATACATTGACCACAGTGGAACAAACAGGTTATCACAACCCTAAATATAATAAAATGCCTTTTTTGTGGTGTTCCTGGAGTTGTAGCTGGATTTAATTTCACGTAATTCTCCTTCATAACTGATTTGATTTAAAATAGCTGGAGGACCAAATGCAGTTTCAGTGTAGCTAGTGAAATTCAAGATTTGTTCTGTGTGTTGCTGGTATATGAAATTAGCTTTAGTTATTTACTAGCTCACAGTGCAGAGACAGTGCAATTTCCTTGGTGACCCTACATAGTTTGTTCTGAGATGCCATGGGGGAACACCCATAGAGTAATTTCAAGTAATAATGCCAACTAGATGCAGGAAAAAATCACTAGATGGCTGTCTCCCAAATGCATTGAGGTAATAAACTCACAGCCAAATCTTAGTCTCAGTACTAGTAATAGAGTAGGTCTTTTTAAAGTATTATTGTATTCATTATGCAATGTTCTTCTCTAAAGCTGTATTTCACTGCTCTGCAGTATTTTGAATGTATCATTTCAGTTTTTTGTGGAAGGCCATTTTGTATGCAGTCTTTGAACAGTATGCGAGAAGGTCAGTGCATCCAAGGGATAGCAGTGCACTGAATAAGCTACTGCTGTTTAATGGATCATAATAAGCACTGAGTATCTACATCCATCTTCAGACAGTCTGGATGGGTTGCTAACCCTTTTATTGTAGAAACAGGTTTTGCCATTCAAATTTCTTCTCTATCATATTAAATTAAATGGAAGAAGTCAACATGTTTTCTGCAAATGATTTGTGTCAGCAGTGCCTCTTTCAGGAAATACTGAAAACAATCTGAAGAAATCTGCAGCAAAAGAAGGAATTTTTTGTTTGAAAGCTTTTTGCCTTCGAGCTTTTTAAAAAAAAAAAAATCCTCCTTTTACATTATTTAACTCAAATACTTAACACACTTTTATTGAAAAGCAAAATCCTCCAGAGAAATTAAGAAGCACCAAAAGGAAAAAGAAAATCTTTACATTAGATTTATTTTAATCTGGGCCTGGAAACATTAAGAAGATCTAGTCTGAACATGCTATATTTTATTGCTTGATAGCACTAAAAAGTAGTGTTAAGGTCATTGGTGATTTATTTTCACACTGCAATATGTCTGATTTCCCCCCCCTCCCCCCTTAATTTTCACAGGTTCATCAAACTTGCTTTGAAGGTAATTAGGAATACTTATACACTTTGTCCTTACATTATGGGTATGCTCAACTACAGCTGTATTGGAAAGTCCTTTTTTGGCTAGGGCAAGATACCAAATAAAGGTCTAAAATATTATGGTATATATTCACACACAGCAGAGAAGACGACATTTTATCAGAAGGTACTCAGTGCAATTAGCATTCCAATAGATTTTAAAATATTTTGTTTCATTAATAGTAGCAACCTTTACCTTCTGAAGTAATATGAAGATGATAGAGTTTTTTTCTGTTATCAGAATAAAACGGGTCACTCTTGAATTTAGAAAAGCCTTTTGGAATACAAGTTAGTTACTCATTGGTAGGGCTTTCTACTAAAATGCATGTCCTAGTTGAGATAGTTTAAAAAACAAACAAACAAAAACAGGGTATATAGCACCTGGTAGGGTAAGAGAGATATACCGAGGAGCCACGGGTGTCCTGCTCAGCTTGAGGGGATACACCTTCTCCACAGGTTAAGAATTCCACCATCAAGCTAACAGTAAGTTCAGACTTCGTATGCTGGAGAATGGATAGCAAAAAGCTGACTCCCGAGGGTGGGCACTGTGGTGATTTAGGCAAGCAGAACTATGAATGCTCCCCATGAGTTGCAAGGAATTCGGGGTACAAAAAAGCCAAAGTACTTGTTTGTGTTCTGACCAAGAAGCAACACAAATCTAACAATGAAAAGTAACTATAAACTTCTAAGTTAGTAGCTTAACTTCTGTCACTTATTCCCCATAAACATAATTTTGTTAGTTTTCCTCTTTCTAGTGATCTCTGACTCCAGCTGTCCTGATCAACAGGCACAACACGCACAGGACAACAGTAAACAATGACCTATGCATACTTAGGGCCAATGTAAAGTGTAATACATCCTACACCTACTATGGAGCACTGTCCTTTCGTGCTTGTGATGTACAGGCACTTTCTAACACTTTCATTTACTTCCAAGTAAAGGTAGACTTTTTTTTTTTTTATTTAGACTGTAAGTTCTTTGGGACAAGAGCTGGCTTTTGATATTTGTCTTGTCAGCGGGCCCTGGTCTGTGATGGGGTTTTAGCTTATTACTGATTTTGATGTTAATGACACTGGCCCAATGATAGCATAATGGCCTTTGAAAACTGAGTCTGCATGAAATGAACCTTTAGTGTGGTCCAGTACAATGACTTGATTACCTGTTACTGCAGAACAAATAAGAGAGCTCTGTGATGAAGCACCTGACATATGTCTGACATTATTGATAGCCTACTTGACTGAGTCCTCATTTAACCCTGATACTTATCCCTTGCATGATGCTGAAAGCTGCAGGTGCCCTAGCACTTGTGAACTTGAGCTAACGAGCTACAATGAGGAGGGGATCCAATATTTTGTGATGCCATACATGTGAGAGTTGAAGCCTGGTGCTTCCAAAGGAACTGAGTGTTTATCAGGCTAATGGCTTATATTTAGGTCTTGTTGCATATATTTCTGTTTAGCCTGTATGTTAGCTTTCAACAATATCTCAGGAAGTGTGAGTTGGTGTGTTTCCGGAGTTCTTATGTTCTAGTAATATTGTGAGACAAGGAGACAACAAGTTTAATGATGGTAAAGGTAAAAATATGCCAGCAAAATGCAAGAAGATGGCAATTCTAAGCTAGTCAGCTAAAAGTGTTGTGTATGTATCTCCAAGTAATATATCACTAAGTGGAACATCAAATCTAATATTTTCTTACATGTTGGAGATCCATTTAAATAGTTCAATAGTAAAGTCCATTTTTGTAGATAATTACTATTAAATATTCATATCACAGCAATGTGTTCTTTGGGTTTTATAGCTCTTTTCAGCTTTAAATTAGAATGTGATGATATCATGTTAAGCTGAAAAATACATCATGTTTACTGAATGAGTTTGTAAATATTTAAAAAAGGAAATCACAGGGTTTAGAAGAAGTTGATTTCAGTTAAACAATAGAGACTGTACTGAGCCTAAGAATATAAAGCTGTGCAAAAACAGAGAGAACAGCTTGCAAGAAAACAGCCAGTGAACGTCCAGGTAGTTACAGCCTCAACAGAGACCGTCTAAGGAAGAGTTTGAACTTGCTGGGAGGACTGTACTTCTGATAGCAGTAAAGAGGACAGGTAAAAGAGGACTGCCACTGGCCTACCAGGTATATGTGGGTGTATTTGCTTAGCCCAAATTCGCTGTTACATGGAAGCTCTCCCTTCCCTACCCCAGTGACGTGCCTAAGCTTTCTCATCAAGAAATCAGACCATCTCATTCTCCCAAAGTGTTTCTTGAGCCCTGCTATCCCCAAGCTCTTCCCATAGCTCTCTTGCAAACCTTGTTTTGTGGAGATTTGTTGCAAAGGAAAAGAGCAATAAAGCACATGAAATGCAATATATTGAAATAGTGTCACCTATCAAACTGATTACATGTTGGCTTTATGAGAAACTGTTTTTCAGTAACATGCCATCCTTCACTTCTAGGCAGCACATTCTAGATGTAACATCTTCAAATCTTTAAATTGCCTTATATGTTCTTATTAATTATGAAAGCCCCTCCATCCTAAGTCACTGTGCTGCTTCAGAAACAGTCTGTTCCTGCATGCTGTGGCCTCATCTCCATGCAAGGACATGAGAAAGTCCCTTACAAATGGTGTCTCCCCCTGTAAAAGCAGAAGACATCCTTATCTAAAGTGGAGCAGTTAGATCCTCTTTGTTTTGTTATCTTTTAGCTGAGCATAAAATGGTCCAGACTAGGGATAAGGAGCTCGCAAGTTATTTTAGAATTGTGTATTCATTTATTTCTGTCCACTTTCTAATCACCCCTTCCATTTCTTAAAGAATTCTATATCACAATGAATAGTTCTGATGTGACAGTTTTGCAGCATTTTGCGTTTAATTGCCAATGCCAGCAATAATACATACCCTGAGATGTTTTTCCCATATGTTGCCTACCTAATTCCTATGAAAAGTCTGGTTTATTCTCAATGTTAACAGAAACGTCAATGAGACTAGTAGGAGTTTAATACCTCTGCAAATAAAACCTGTGGACTGAGGGACGTAATTTCAGGCATCTTGGTTTGAAAAAACAAGTAGTCAGCTCATTCCATATAAAAACTGATGGTGGCTGATTACTTTGGGGGTAGTTGGCTCATTTCACTGTTCTTGAGTATAGATGCAGAAACATTTAGCTGAAAATACAGCACTCACTTGGTGTAATCATACATTTCCCTGTGTAACTGTATTTGTTTTCGTAGCATGCCCTGAGAATTGGCATCACTGCTAATTTATGACTTGTCCCTGTAATTATTTCCAGGCACCTTTTTCTTTGTGTTATTAAATCTATGCTGGAAACTAAACAACAATTTTTTTTTTTTGCCTCATTGAAACAAGGAAGTTTGAGGAAAGCTTTGAAAAATATTTTGATAATAAAGAAATACAGCCTCTTCAAAAGGAGGTATCACCAGCCAGAAGGAAGGGAATAAACTAGAATGACAAAATTGCGAGATTTAGGCCATAATTCTGTTTAAAGGCTCTTCATGATATAGCTAGGTCATTGTAATAAAGAATGATAAATTGTATTGAGAAATACTGACCACTCTTCCAATCCTAAAATTAGGAATCTTAATTTTTGTTTCTGAATCTGCCTTTTATATTACTGGGCATTTCATTAATCGTCTTTGTGTGTAACTTCTGCTTCCATAGATGAGGAATAGGACATTTCATTATAACAAGTGTTGAGGCCTCACTACATTTGTGAGACAAGGATTTGCACAGCATATGTGAGCTATTACTACTAAATAGCCTTAGAAACACTAGTGAAAATGTCAGACTGATTCCATTAGTAAGTTTTTGGTTTCAGATGTTGCTGTCTGGGGAGCATTTAGGAGTGTAAGGAAGAAAGAAGCTACATTATTAGAGAAGACATACCTGCTATGAAACTGCTCTGAGCTTTACGGGTCTTAAAAATATTCAATTTTTTTTTTTTTTACTAAAGTCTGAACAGAAAGGAAAACAACTTTATAGGGCATTTATTCCAATTTTGCTGATAGGTTTATTATATAATTATATACTAAAGGTCAGTAGTGGCTTGGTTCCCATGGTGAAGCATTAGGAGAGCTCTTGGAGATTAGAGCTTATGTTCTGCCTCTCTTTGAGTAAACTCAGCTGAGAATATTGTGGGAGAAGCACACTTCTTTCTGGAGACTCTTCTTGGTTTTTGTTTGGTGACTGTTGTCATTAGCAGTTCTGGGCTCTGAGAGCCTGATGAACTTCCCGGAGTCTTCCTGGCTCCAGAGAATGTGCAGCCTGCAGTCCTGGGTTTTGGATGGTACATTGTCATTTGGGACTAAAAAGTTTAGCAGAAGTTTTCATATGGCACATTATAGCAGCCATACTCCAGATGATGTAATTCTGCTTTATTTGTGTTTTAAAGGTTGCTGACTTAGGTTGGTTCGTCTGAGCTCTTCGTCTCCAGTACTGGCTATATACTCATTGGGGACTGGTGTGGCATGGAAAGTTGTTAAATATGAAAGGAGGGGAAATGGATGAAGCCAGTGAGAGGTTGCATGGTTATATAGGATTGGAGGTGATGATGATTAGATGATAGAATAGATGATGCTATTCCCTTCTTCCACCTATGTACCCTTTGCAGTTTGGGTGGGCTTCAGAAGGGAGATGAACGTGACTTTGAAGTTACTTAAATTATTTAGGTATGATGGGATAAAGATGAACAGTGTATTTATGTGGGCCTCTTTGCCAAAATAGAGACAATGAGGATGATATGAAAAAGGAGTAGATTCAAGCTGTTGATAAAAGTTGTAGAGACAGTGTCTCAGAGAACTGTACAATTATGGTGGGTCTAGACAGTTTAAAATGATTGACTCTCTGTATCAGTTTGAATACTGTTCAGTTCTGGAGACCTCACAGTGGCTCTTTGCAAAATAAATTCCCTAGAGGAGGACTCCTTAATATCTAAATGTTCATATGCTGTTTCTTTTAATACAAGTACTCAAAGCAGAAAGAAGTAACGTATTTTAGAAGAGAAGGAGCAAGCTACCTAGATATGTTGGAAATCCTTAAAAGATGAGAGAAAAAAGAATCAAATATTCAGTTTTCTAAACAGCTTCATAGAAAATAAAACTTATTTCCAAAATCATCATTCTTATTTTAAAATAACCCACAGTGATAGTATCTTTAGAATTATTTCAACATACCTACAACAGAAAGACACAAATATTTACACAGCTATTTTAAGTTCAAAAGAATGGCCCTATATTTGCTCTAGTGTAAGTGAAGACAGAATTTCTTCCTCTCCTTGTTTTTATTTTTCTGAGGTAGTTTTAATTGAATTAATATTGCCCACTAGCCAGTTATCATTATTCTTTAGCCTTTTCTTATTTTCAGTTATTAACACTCTTCTCTTTTGATCTGCTTGTTTTTATACACGAGCGAAACAAGACTTAACAGCAAATACTGTCTACAGAGGTTGCACTGGATTAGGTACAGAGGATGACAGTACAGAAGCTGATTTTTATAGAGCTGAGCTCACCCTTATAACTTGTTTAATAGCACTACTGAAACCAGAAAACATTTGTTTATAGACCATGCCCTAAGCTGTATGGTACTCCTACTCCAACAGACTGAAGAAAGCACTCAATTTTTCATACTCATTCAGATCCTAAGGTTTTGTCTGCTCTGAGTCATAAGCATGGAACCATGCTGTATTCTAACAATACTAACCATTTTTCAAGTCCAGACTGTAAATTACCCTAGATATATCTAGAATCAATTCAAGTTTTGCTAGCGAAGTTACTACAGGAATGGTTTTTGTATTATATATTGTATGTCCACTGCCAATAAAACTTTTATGGGAACTAAAATTTCATTGATAATTAGAAGTGAATTAATTAATTTGGACAAACAAACCCCTGACATTCTACCTACACCATTAATGTTCTTAAAGATCATTTTTAAACAAGCCTAACTTGGGAAAAGTCTTTTTTTTTTTTTGCACTTTTTCCCATCAAATTTCACATAAAAGAAGCCTGGAATATTTCAGTGAGCATGGCAGGATAAACTTTTGAACTTCTGGATACTCTTGCGAACAATATTCAGCCATCACTGTTTTTTACAGCTGGGGTTTTTCTGTCTGAACTGTCTCTTGTCCTCTTGACTATAAAATCAGGATGAAATAAAAACCTTGAGAGAATTTTGTTTCTAGTCTAGTTCAACTGAAAGTAGCAAGAGTTGTTTTGATAACTGTGATTCCTCATGTCAAAAATTGTGTAAAGTAAAGAAAACCAACCTATTTTGAGTGTTGCATATTTAGGCTATATCCTAAATATATTCACCCTTATTGATAAAAGGAGGGGAGTTTTCTCAGGCTTTATTTCTACATGTGGTAACAAAAGATGGTATTTGAGTCCCTCTTCTGAAAATGTATTTTTTTTAATAGCTGCTGCTGTCTCTTCATATATTCTGAGTACCCTGCTTTCAGAGGGATTTGCCCTACTGTTGGCTGAGCCAGAAACCATAAATAAATCAAGAAAAAGTCTGGACTTAAGTATTTTTTTTTTTTTGGGTGTGGTGCTTTTTTTTTTAAAGCAATTGGAGCTTGATTGATTCCATTTATAGCTTTCCTCTATGAGTGAGCTGCAATCAAGGGTTTCTTTCAAGATGTTTTTCTTCAATTTTATTCCACTTCTCTCTAAAAAGGGGAGGCACTTTTAAACTGAGGGGATTCTGGATTTTCAGAAGAGAAACTGAAAGAATAGGCTGAAACCCAGCCCTCTGCATAGGCCAGCTTAAATCTTGTTAAAATATGTTACAAGTGTCATGCTGATTGTTGAATTCTACTTCTTGAGGAAAAAAAAAAAAAAAGAGCTGCTGAGGGAATAATTCCAAAGCATTATTTCTCTATAAGTTGGGTATGCCCCCAGAAGGAACATATTACCAGCTTACTCATATCTCAGTCAAAGTTTGTTTGATTTTTCTTTTTTTTTCTTTTTTTTTTTTTAAAGAAAAAACCCACAAATCTCATTGACAGTTACAGAAGCTGCTAGCTAAAACTTCTGTAACTAAAAATCTGGGGTATCTTCCTCATGTATAAGACATTGCTGAGACTTTGAGCTTCTTATTGTTCATGAGAGCTGAAAATTGGAAAAATGGAGCTGTTCCCCAGGCTGAAAGCCTGCCATGTAACTTTGTTGACTGCTTTTTGCTTATAGCAAGAGTTAAGCCAAGAGCATTTCAAATATTTGTTGTCTTGACTTAGCGGCTAATCCAAGAGGAAAATCCATTCAAGGAAAAAGATGTAATGAGGTCTGAGCAAAATAACTACATTTACTTGCTTTACTTTTTTTGTCTTGAAAAAAATTTTTTTCAGCTTTAATGGAAGACTTTCATGCCTTTTGGCCTTTTTACAGCTTTTGAATAAATTACAAGGAACAAGCTTCTGTACTGGATTTATCAATAACAATTTCTCAGAGTTCTGTGTTTAAAAAAAAAAAGTGTCAAGATGTATCATATTCTGATTGATTGTCAGGTTTGTTCTTCAGCTCCAATCTGCAAAAATATTAACAATATAAATCTTTAATTTTTTTCTTTTTTTTTTTTTTGCACTGATATAAGTAATTTGTCACTGACATACAAGCTCTTAGCTCCGACTGGTGAGGGATGCTTATTGGAAATCACTGAACAAGGATAGTATGTGTGAGATGATATTTTTTTTATTACAGCAGCATCTAGAGGCTTCATCTGAAATTATATTTCCTCTGCTAGACACTGTATGAACACAGAGTGAGAGACAGTACCTGCCCTACCTATCCCCTCCCCTCCAAAAAAAAGAACAAAACCAAAAAAACAAAAAAACCCAAACAAACCAACCCCCCCCCCCCCAAAAAAAAAACAAACTACCAGCACCCAAACATGCCACACAGGTGACATGCTCAAATTAAAATAAACACATTTTGATGGTGCATATAAAGAAAAGTAAGATCTTGGAGATGACAATATTTTGTTTGTAAGAAACACAGAGCCTTTTTCTGAGAAGCACATTTCCTAGTCAGTCAAAAAGCCAATGCCAAAAGCTGGTTCAGCTGCAAAGTCTTTCAGGCAGGGTTTCTGAACTGGCTTACCGTTTCCAAACTGCAAGGGCTTGTAAGGTTGCTATCCCATACATAGGACTCTTCTGTGAACGTTTCGTTTTGGTGACAATGATTTAGTCAACTATTTTTAAGAATGGCGACGTTCATGCAAAAAACATCTTTCCCCGATTTTAGGATTTGAGTAAGAAAGAACTTTGTTCCATTATGAAGACAGCAGGTAGTGACATTCTTATGGTGACTATCAAGCTGAGAAATGGGATAGATGTGGAAATAATGTTTCACTAGAACTTTTGTCTTTATTACACTAATTCATTAAAATCATCTTACTTAAGACATTTGGGAATGAATATGGAGATTAAGGACAACTGGTTCCAAAAACTTCTTAGAGAGGGGAACTAAAATTTATCTTTAACTTGTGGCAAGAGCTATGGAATTTGTTATGGGTGTGACCGAAGGATGACATTCAAGTTTGTCATGTAGTTGTAAGAGTAGCATAGTTGGGTATTATGGCTGCGCATGTGTGCACATGCAGTGCACGTGAGCCATAGATTTCCTGGTTGGTGCAGGACATAACCCAGTCAGTCATCTGCATAGATGAGACAACAGACTGACTTGAAACAACAAACCTAGTTGAGCAATGGGATTGACTGAACTGGTGGCCCTCACAACAGCATTTGGCTAACTGGTGCAGGAACTTTCCAGGTGGGAATCTCGGGCTGTCCTGGAGATTCCACAGGCAGCTCCTGCTTTGCTTATGTTGACTTGTACTTTTCCATGTGTCAATTAGGAACCTGGCAATGTCATGGAGACTCTCCAGGTAGTTCCTGCAGCAGAACTGACCAGGTTGCACCTAACTAAAACACTTGCAAATAGTCCATAGAAACTGGTCCTGAAGGTGCAGAAATGGTCACACAGTGTAGTCTTTTGTACATAGTTGAGACAGGTGGGTGGTATTTTGCACATAGTTTACGGTAATCAATACCAATGGATCATGCACAGGCTGGATGTTCATGTAGAGCTGTGGGCCAACAGGATTGTAAGATTTCAGCAAAACAAGTTTCCCACTGAAGTGCTGTTGCAAGTATCCTTGCAATAGAGACTTAAGTTGCCATACAGAAAGCAAGCAACCATCATATTTGAGAGATCTGATTCCTAAAGATACTAATAAATTAGTTTTCTTTAACAGTCACTTTCCCTGTGTCCTATGTCTCTGTCCAACAGACTCGAGAGTGGAGTTAGGACTGGAGTATCTACTCCAGTGTGGAAGTTGCAATCACTATCCACAAACACAGGCAAAATAAAAAATAGGGCAAGACAGCATGGAAATAAAATGTTAAATGGATCAGACCCTATATGAACTAAAAGTATCTGTCTTTTTCCAGGTGTCCTTATTTCCCAAGAGCAGATCACAGTGTATAGTTATAGTTAAAGGAGTACAAGTAGGTACAGAGTGTGTAGATTCAACTCACAAAAATCTCATTCTCCACAATCAGAAATGAAATTTTGTTAGTATAAGACTTGAATGGCACGCAAGGATAGATACGCTGAGATTTCGCACTGTACAATTACCTGATAGGTCATTATGATGGCATCACACGAACAATCAAGATGCCATTGGTAATCATGTATATGTATTCTATTTGTGGTTGGGATAATGAAAGGAATTACTTCCCAAAGTAACTTTAATTTACATAATCAGGAAGAAAAACAGAAACTTAGTCATTTTATGTGGAAAGAATCATTGCTGTTCAATCAGATAGAATAATTGTTCCAATTCTGAAATTAATTTGCATTACCTGGATTTGGTTTTCCAGTTTGATACTGTCTTGAATTGAAAAACCTGGAATAATAAACATTTAAACACCAGTAAAAAGTCATGTTCATGTTCCGTAGGTTAACAAAGACTAGGCACTAATACTGGCCATTAAGGTTTGTGCTGAGAATGGATGTGTCAGATCCTCAGCTACTATCACATGTATTCCACAGGGATATACCTATTTTATTGAGAGGTGGTTTATCTGAAAGTCCTCCAAAATTCATGTCACTAAACAAGTTCCTTGTTCACCTTTAGCACTGTTTAACAAATTGATTAGTTAACTGATGACATTCACACATTTCCTAGAAAGCAGCTCTCTACCAAATTTGCCAGTCCTGATTATTCATGAACAAGACAGATTAAAAGTACTTAGATTAAAGCAAGAGTGAAAGAAGCCCTAAGGGAATTCAGTGTTTTACCTAGTTAACCTAGCATCAATTCAGTGTTAATTTTTCATTCAATTCTTTTTGCACTTAGCAGCAGTGTGCTTTTTACTTGTTCAAGAAGTATGTTCCAGATAGATGTGAGGAACACTTGATTTTCATATTTTTTACAATCTGATTTAATGAGTTTGGGGTATACAAGATATAGTTAAAAATTTGTCGAGCAGCAATTAACTTTTAACAAGTCTATGTAAAATGCAGCATAAATAGAAAATTAACTGTGTAAGTCACAGACTCATGAAGATGTATTAGATCATTTTAACTGTTCATTTAAAATTTACACAGAAAAAAGCTTACTCTTGAATTATTGGTATAAGTTGAGTGCCGAGATCTTCACAGTGAAACCATTTTTCAAAGAGGACATTAGTTGATTCTCCAACATAGTATCTGACAAAGTAAAAACATTAGTCAATCCTTTTATTAACTAACTGATCAGACAGTTGCAGTCTTTTCAAGAAAATAGCCACTTGATGTTGTGTAAAAGCATGTTATTCTCAAGCACGGTGTAATTTGTTCTGAAGAATGGTTATTTAGGGAAGCTTTCCGTTTCCCTGGTTAGCCGACTTGGTGGATGGGATGCTCAGACTTCTATGGAGGGCCTTGTAGTTCTGCTGATCAACCACAGATAAGTCACCAAATTCCTTTAGAAAACTTTCCAGATTGAATCCTGGAAATGACTGATGCCATAGTCCCTTGGGACCAATAATTCTCACTTTGGATGTCTTAACTGCAAAAATAACTGTTTCCAGTAACTGTAACACAAAATAACCATTTCCAGTAACTGTTTCCATGCAGACATGAGATAAATGCTCGTATTTAAGAGAGTCCACTTGCTTATTGCACATGCATGGACTGATAAGAAAACAAGGTGGCTTATGGGTTTGTCTGCAAAAAATAGATGATTGTCAGCTGCGTAAATTTGGGACGTGGTTAGGTCACCCCTCTGAAGAGTAACTTAGTGCTGCACTTGCATTATTTGATGTCTTAACAAATAAATAAATTGTGCCGAGATCAACAGGTCAAGGTTGCTGTAATCTTTGGAACGGCAAATATAGAATTTACCTACAGATTTAAAAAAGACTGCATGGACTGGCAAGGGAGTGATGCTCCAGTGCAGTCACTCATATTGCAACTGATTGTAAATAGGTCCTATGTGTCCTTTGGGTTAAAGTCACTGGAATGTGTGTTTGAAGGGCAAAACAAGGCTTATCTAATTATACTGTGCATATTTGTGTATTCATGTCTGTCTTATGTATCTATACACATATTGTCCGGAAACCTTCTAAGAGCTCCCCGGCTTCACAAGTTTTGCAAAAACAGGGTACTTGGAAGAGAGTAACATTATTAATGTCTCCAACATGGAAAAAAGCTGTGCTAGGAGCACAAATTTTGAACACAGAGAATCTACGGAGAAGAGAGATGTTACAAATGTCTCGGTTGGGAAAAGGCTTTGCACCTGGGAAGGACTTTGCACCTTACTAGGTGTTAAAGAATCCAGCCACACAACTAGCATCAAACTTAGTTTTTTCTGTACTTTTTTGCCACAGGATTAAGATTAGCTAGTGCGTTTTTCTTATAGTACAAAGCATGTAATCATTACTTAGGCTGGGGCAGGCTACTTATTCTTCGCTTGTATGCTAATTGGCATGCTGGGGCTCTGATTTATGACTGAGGCTTGTAGGCATGATAAATAATGGAACAGTAACATAATATTAGACCCTGAGTCAGCATACTTCAAAGTCTATTATGACTTCCTCTTGTACACTCTTTGCTGCAGGTTGCTGGGACTGAAAAAAGTTTGAGAAGATTAGAGGTTCTGGTTGTAAATCCCCATCTCTCCCAGGAGCACACAGAGAGACAGTGTAGGTTCAAAAGTATGACATGATTGTTCACTTCCAAAGCTTCAGGTGTCTTTGTTCATCATGTGAAAACAAGGGCACTAAGAACCTAAGTGATTTATTTTCAGGCACCTGATTAATATTTGTAATTAAGAGTGTGCTCTGTTAAGCCAATTATTTTTTTCCACCTGCAAACCATATGGTAGCTTTTAGTTTCATTTCTCCACAAGAGCATGACTATTGAGTGTGAATCTCTAGATCTACCTGGGATCCCTAAAAAGGCATTCAGCATCTCTCTAACTCATACCATTCACAGACTTGATGTACAAGGTAGGTTATTTACTTAAAGTTACCTAAAGCTACTTACATTCCTTTATCAAAAATAAACATTGTTATCTGAATCACTGGCCAATTGTTTCTAGCTCAAAATAGCTTTTTAATAATATAAGTGCTCACAATCCACAGACCTGCAATGAAAGGAAAAAAAGGGACAAGTGCATAGATGAACAATGTTTTAAGTGAACTGGATTTGTCTTTAGCTTGGAATCCAATCAGGTGGTTTTTTGAATGGTCCCTTTCTTAGTTGTTTATTTCTTTCTTTAGCCTTTTTTTGTTTGAATGAAAAAGTATATCTTTCTAGCTCCGCATATTCGCAGTCTTCCTGCTGTGACGCTGCCTATGCAACAGTCAAAATTGTAGGCAAAATGACAGAAACAGTACATTACAGATACTACCGCAGCTTTAAATCTTTATAAATTACATGAATACCTGTAAATTCTCTTTGGTCAGTTGTATCTGTTAATAGCAAAACAGCTTTTCCAATTTAGCTAATGTTACTGCTGTGACTTGCCTTCTTAGACTTATGAATTCTCTGTGACCACAGGACAATGCTTAGTCCTGCTCCCACTAGAATACAAAGTAAACCTCTCATTTCTTTGAAGATGTTGTTCTCATAAGGCAATAAAAGCTAGGCAGAGGTGTGTACCATGTAGAGGGGTTCGTGTTAAGAAAATTGACTTTTGTTTCCAGCTTCCCACACACTTGCCAAGAAAGCTGCTCTTCATCTTTTTGCTTCCAGTGCTTACAAAGGAATTAATGTTCTGCTTGCCAGAGTTGATATTAAAAAAAATCTTTTTTGATTTGTGTTGTTACAGAGCTCTGATATTTTAAAACTTAAGGTAATAGTTGTAGGCAATACATAAGTAGATAGCTATAACCACAACATGCATTTAAGACATTTCAACATGTTTCTTGTTTAACTAAATCAAATGCTAAATGAAATCTCTGTTTACGTGTGTGTAGATAAATAGATGTGTGGATAAAATTAGTACAAAATTGCCAGGGTGAATCTGATAATTTATGAGGAAAGTAAAATACAGTATTGTATTGACATGAGAAATTAGCTCATATTATGAATCCTAACAGATCAGCCAACAGTTTATACTTCACCTGAGCCCATCAATTTCTGTCTTTAATCTTTCCCTCTCAATCACAAGACCCACAGTGTTTGCGTATCTCTGAGGAGAATGAGGTATCCTAGCAGGTAGGAGGAACATCTGTTCAAAGAAATAGGAAAGCATCAGTGTCAAGAAGTTTTTGTTTTTTGTGTTGTCCTTCCCCTGCCCCCCAACCTGCAAAATCCTCTGCTCCTTGCCCCACTTTTTCCCTACTCTTTTTTGATCCTGTCTTGCTCCTTTGCAGCTGCACCCACTTTGGTACCAACAGCCGGGCAGATACTGTTTCTTGCTTTCTCAGTGAATGATGACCATTGACTCTGCAATCAGCACTGCCTTTAGGGCAGTCAGGTGCTCTCCTCCTGGTTTGATCATCATTGCCAGACACAATTGAAATGAAAATCTCACCAGTTACTCATCTGGAATTTATAAATTTACTGCAATTTCTGAGTAGCAGAAATGGAAATAAAAAGCAAGTTTGTTGTCAGCTCAAGAAAATATCTAAACTAATCAACCACGTGTATCCCTCCAACACAGTGAGCACCTGTGATTGCATGACATGGAGTGTTATTCTCTCCAGAAGTAATTAACAAATATGAGAGGCTACTTACTCATGCAAGTGACAAAGTGAATAGGCAACATTTGGTTGGGAGAAGTCTATTACTGAAGTTTGAGAATAAACCTTATTCCAGCAGCTGTCTGACTACATAGGAAGGTCGTAAGCCTGTACTGTACCGTTCTTCAGGCTTCTTACCCAAGTTTGGGCAAGTCATTACAATTTCACTGTCTGCAAAGCAGAGCTAATGATAGTCCCTCACCAGGACTAGTGTCAGTCTTCCCACTAAGGACATTGTGTGCTCCTTTTCATTAATGCTTCTGCTACATGCCAAGATCTCAGCTGGATGTACTTCTCCAGTGTGAAGTGTATTACCAGAATCTCACTGTCTATAGGTTTGAAAATGTAGATCTGTTTCTTCATTGAAAATGTCATAATACTTTTAATGACATCAAGCTATGGGGTCTAATATATGTCTTCCATTTTAAAGGCTGGCCCCACTAGATCTAATAATACTTTCAAAGACTGAGTGCGGTTCAAGCTTGTGACAATAATAATGAGTGGCAGTTGTAGCACATCTAATAACTTGTACTAACACCAAGTAAAATATCTAGTCATGCTCTCATTAAGAGCACTGCAATCTATGCTTTAGCAAGGCCACTACTATAAAGAAGAACAACTGAGTGCAGCTGGATACATTTTTATCCATAAATTGCTCTTTTAAAACTGTTCCCGTATTGTCATGGTTGCGAAGGCTAGCTGTGAGGACTAAAGAAGACTGAAAACAGCTGAATCTCTTAACTTTCTAAGTTCTAGGCAGTTCGCTTAATGGCGTACTTGGGTGGGTGGGCAGTACGTACCTGACAATGTGTAAATAAAAGACTGACCCGCTTGAATTCACATGGCAGATTCCATGCCATGCAGGGGAATAAGAACTCCTCTCAGTATATTCCTGACTATCTGAATGGGTATCCCAAATGCCCAGAGAGATTTTTATCTGTTATTGAAATCATGAAATGTTGAACACAGTGTATTGTAGTTTGCTGTTAATTACATGGAATTTGCTATACTGCATTCATTCTTTTTTTTTTTTTTTTTATTCTGATGCCACGTCTTGTGCAGCAGGGATAAATTGATTTTTAAATACTTCATAAAAATATTCATTTAACATACCTATGTACAACAATAACAGAAAAACAACCCTGTCTTACCTCTCCTTCTCGGATGACAATGTCTTTTTGTTTCCCCTTTTCAATTATCTTCAAACACATATCTCCTTTAACCTGGTAAAAAAGCTGAAAGAATAGGAAAATAACATTAAGGCAACTACTCCAAAACATTCTGTACTTCATAGTCTGTATATAAAGGGTACATTTACAAATACATTCAATCTGTAATTGCAAATATTTACAGATTTTTTTCTAACAATAAATAACAGACTTCCAAGCTTTGTTGCTTTTGAAAATGTTACTAAACGTGTATTTCCATTATCTTACATACATTTGACAATCTATCTAAGAGGTCTGTAACTGCTTATAGAGCTATTTTGTGAACCCGGTGGAATTCCATTGCACTGTCTTTACTCCTGGGAATTCCTCTTTTTAGGGCTGGGACGTTATGGTTCAGACATCCGTCAATTACACTGTGTATAAAGCTTCATTTCAGATGTAGCAGCGTCTTCAGTATTACATTCAGTCAAATTAAATGTCACTTTTCCAAATAAGCTCCAAATATGCATGCACAGGTTTTTTGGGTGTGGGTTTTTTTTTCATTTTTAATGGAGATTTCTCATATGGGAATAATTGCCCATTTGGAAGCTGTTCTGCTTTATTTCTGTGGATACCCTCAAAGCCCAGCAACAGCTGCTCCTCTTCCTACTGTGTATGTAAAAGGATTACATTCGTAGCATGTAGAAGGACAGAACCACTGAACCCATAATTCTGTCTTCAGTGACCTTTCCACAGCTCTGTTTTCCGAGTAGCTTTGTGCGGCTCTGAGGTGTTTAGACCTAGCCTCATGTTTCATGGCAGAACTGTGCTATGATCTGTACGCAGATCTCTCTTTGACCTGGAATAATAGGCACATTTTTCCTTGTTTTATATAATACAGAGCAATAATACTTCAAAAAGACAACTTTAATGTTCTGCCACTCTCTGCCAAGCTTCTATATGCTTTCCATGTTCTGTTTGCCATATCTAGAAACCAATCAGATTAATTCATATAATTGCTAGTGCAGCTGAAATTGTCTGAAACCTGATTGAAAGTTAGAACTATAATGAAAATAACTTTATTTATAGTAATTCACTACAATTTTTGCAAAATGGAAAATAAATAGGGGAAATAAGAAACCACCAAAGTATATAAAAACCCCGAACTAAACCTTTTCCAACATTAGAAAAGTTTAATCAATTTTTTTAATCAGGATTATTTCCAAAACAGTTTTGAAATACTAATACATGCCCCTGAGAATTCAAGAAACATAAGAAAGAATAAATATGCTGCCAAGGGAATGACACAGAGAGAACGGAAGATGTACTGGGAAAACGAGCTCATGCTGAGAGCTCTTACACAAGTGAAAAGTTCACCTTGTGCCAGGGACATCACCATGGATAAATTATAACTCTTGTCTAGATGGCCACAGTGCCAGGCTACTTATCCTCCTTGCACTCCATTTCCCCATGTTCTTTTCCTGTCATTTTCTTTGGTGTTACTGAATGACCATATAAAACGCTATAGTAGCCCTCATTACAGAGTACATCGGGCAAGGCTAACTGCTCATTGTGCAACATAAAGTGATTTGAGTGGGGAAATGATCTCTCCTTCATTTCAAAAAAAGACTTATCTAAGACCTTAAGATCTTGATGGATTATCACACAGGCCATTAGTAATATGGCACTGGTAATGCTGAAATTGAAAGATCCTTTTTGAAACGTTGAGCTTTGGAGTGTTATCTTCCCTGTAACTACTGAGGGAGCTATTACTGAACACATGTACAGGACATGCAGAAGAGAGAAAGGACAACAGAGGCAGAGGCTGCTTCTGCTTGTGACCATGAATCCCATGGCTAAGCAACTTTCTGGTAATGAGAGACTGGGGAGGGGAAAGGGGCCATCCAGTTCAATAGCCGAGCATCGCAATCATAAGGAAAGATTCTGAACACTGAATTTTGAAATAAAAGAACAGTTTTGCAATGGGAAAGGAGGAATGAGGTGGGTTACACATTGTCAACAAAAGTCTTTTTCTGACTGAATTTCAGTAGTACCTTTCACTATAAATTATGGTCTATTCTTCAAAACTTTTTTGAAAAATGTGTGAGTGCTTCCGTCATCTATAAATCATCCAATGTAACTGTGATTAATACAAATGGCAGTAATTATTGATTCTACTGCTGTGCTTATATTACACCCTGAACTTTTTTCAAGACGACTGTCAGCTGTTTCCTCAGTGAGTTACAGTCCATGCCCATTTCACAGGACAGGTTGGCAATACAGTATTGTACCGTCTTTTTGCTGGAATGTTATTTTTTCTAAATGCTGACTGAGCTTTGCATTCTGGGCAAATCTAACCTCTTCCTAAGTATCTCCTGGAGAAATCAAGGCCTGAGTAAGGAAGTACTGGGGTGTGTGTGGGTGTGCACACAAGTGTATGTATATGTATGTGTATACACAAATACGTATGCATATATAGATGGAGAGGAAGTCAGTAGAGTTCATGCTACCTGAAAATACAAGCATTCCTCGTTGGTCTGTTTTTACTGGGATAATCTGGTACCCGTTCTCCACAGTAATATTTTCACTCTTTTAGCATCTTATTAATGACGAGGTCTCTTACACGTAAAAAAAATATATATATCCTTGCAAAAAAGCCTAGATTTGTACATTGCTACTGCATAATGGGTTAAAATCAGACATGGATTTGTCTTTCTGGGTGAAGAATGTGGCTCAAGGAAGAAACACAGAGTGTTTACCATTCTTTTTATCCCTCTTATTACTAAATATGCTTATTTGGGGGTTTTTATTTTATTATTTTTATACCTCTTCCTTTTCCTCCTTTCATTCCTCCAGACTTTTGCCTTTCATTTAGCTTTCCTGCTTACTATGTGGCACCTTCTCATTACAATTACACTAAATTATTAATTCTCACTTTACCTCTAGAAGTTGAGCCACCTAGAAGTCATTCTTTGCCCTAAGCATAACATTTTTTGATAAAATCGCTCAATATGATCATTAAAACTGCAGTTATACCTATGAAAACTAAACTGAAAGCCCTTTCAGGTTAAGAGTTTATTTTTTGACTCATTTAATTTTCTGTATGTTCTCTTTACTGTAGAATTACACCCTGCTACCTTAGTCTGCTTCACCCTTTTTGATCACGCTTCAAACCTGATAGCATTGTGTTAAGCTGCAGTGAAAGGCAGTGTGACCAGTGCTGAATCATTGTCAAGTCTGTAAAGCGGCATTTCACTCAATTATGCAGACTCATAAAATACATTATGCAGGCATTTCTGGAAAAAAATAGGTGGAGATGCAGAGAGGCGGGAGTTCGCTGTTGCTGTCAGTGGAAGCATGACTGAAGCTACTTGACTTGGTAGGAATTCATTTCAACAGGGCAGCAGAAAGTGTGGATACTACCTTAAAAAGAGCACTATCATCCCCACTATATTACTGTGGTGAGAATTGTATTGCTCCTTCATCCAGGTATGTGTGTCCTAGCACAGTAAAGAAGGAAGCATGTAGTAGGGGAAGAACGCAGTATTTCTAATTGGTTTGCATAGGCCAATTAAAAAACAAGTCTATTTTATGTACAGCAATGTATGTAATTTAATTTAGATCCACCTTTGATACCAAACTCTGCCTAGACGTAGGAGCCCAAAGCTCTGTGAAGGCTTTTGTAGCTGAGAGCTTATTCACAGACCTCTAAAGATACCTGCAATTTGCAGTGTACTTTGAGTACTGACTGCTTCTGAAAGTGGAATTTGGGATTGCTCAACCACTTCTGGGATTGGGCTCTGACTTGGCATATCCCGGCTTGTATTGCTTGTCAGATTGCTAAGTACTAAATTAATTTGCAGAGCAAATCAAATTCTGATGTGGGAGTAGAGCCTGGGTGTTCTCCAGACTTCAGTGGTGATTGATTTATTTGAGCACAGAAAAACAATTTTCTCCCTCTCTCATCACAAGGTTTTTCAGCCATCAGAAGTCTGGGAGGCAAACAGATGAGGAAGGTAGAGAAAACTATTTTGTGGGTTTGTGTTTTTTGTTATTTTTTTTTTCCCCTCTGCTCATTTACATGTCATCTGTGAAACCTGAATACTAGCCAAGATTCATCCCAATGATTTTATGCAGCAATCTTATTTCTGAAGACACAATCTCTTTCTGATGCAAAAGGATCATCACTCTTATTACTTTGGAATAGGAGTTTTCTTTCCTATTAAAATATTCAAAGAGTTTTCACCAGATAAATGTGTGGGTTTTTTAAATATAAAGAAGCAAGAAGGTTTCTCTTTCTTTGCTGCAACTCATGTTCTGTTTTATTTGGGAGATAAGCACCACAATACCACCCACTGGAATGCTCACCTAGCCTCTCTTTCCCCTCCTTACGCATCCAGTATCCCCGTACAATGCAAAGGGAGAATTGAGCTGCTTGGGAAGAGTTTCTCAAAAGCATGCTGCCTAGAGAGCAGCACATGCTAGCAGGAGGGGTCAGGCTTCGTTTAAGCAGATAACTTGAAACTGGAGCCAAGTCTTACTTGTGGTGTGTGTGTGAGGGGGAGAAAAAGAGAAATCGAAACTCAGGTTAGAAAACTCAGGTGAGCTGTGGCAGATGTCACCTCAAATCTGTACCACGTTTCAGAGCAAGACGTTAGTATATCTCAATCAGACTGTGTAAATATGCTAGAAGAAGCTGAAGAGATTGGCCAACATGATCAAAGGAGAGGGAATTTCTGTTCTGAGAGTCCTCTTTACGGCTGCAGCATAAGGGCTCTGGTCTGTGGGGCTGCATCAGTACTTAGGTGGCTGTACCCATATGAAACAACTCGGATGTTAAGTGCAGAAACTTAGGGTAAAATATGCCACAGTGAGAAGAGGGCTTTTAAAACCAAGCAGAATACTGTGCCAATGCAAATGTGTTGCAGGTGGTAGATGAAAGGCTGATTTGAATTTCTCTGCATGGAACTACACTGTTTTATGTAGACTCAACATCAGAATATTAATTGTTAAGAAATCAAAGTCAGCTAGTTGAGATTCATTGTGTTTAAGTGGTAGACTGAAGTGAGTAAAGAGACAGGAGCCTACCTACTTTTGTGATCCTAGATTTAGCTGTTAGCATCTCACTTTCCCTCAAAGCAGCTCACACAATGCAGTAAATAAAATCCGAAGTTGGTTTTACTATAGCTAAGCTTTGTTATGATCATGGTTTTTATCTGCCATTAACTTCCTCCAAAACATATAGTCCCCTTCAGTTTTCAGTTACCTTATTTGATGAAAGTTATATGGTGAATTTATACGATAAGACTAGAGGTGTCCCCCCGCCCCCAGGCTTTGCAATGCCAAAACTCACAAATGCTACTGTGTGATGGAAAGTTCAAGAAACAAAGGTACGTCCAGGACTGCTTCCTGGTACCTGGAATGCAGCTGTTACCCCACAGCCATGAGGAGCTGAGCATCATGTCAGGGCCACCACAGAAGCTTTCAGTGGTCTCATCAAGTTGACTACACAAGAATTGTAGTCACTAGTCCATGTAATCCAAAGCTGTCTTGACACGTGAGGTACATTGGAATAATGATTCCCGTGAAAACTCACAAAACTAGCTATATAGCACAAACACTTTGTTTTTAGTGCATATTAAGAAAGTTTTGCCTATATAGCTCTATAGGTGCATTCTTACAGCAGGTTTTTTGCCATGTTTCAACAGAAGATGTGTTTCCCAAAGCAATTCAGTTTCATTTTGAGAATGCATCTGATTTAGAGGCAGAGAATGTCCGAGTCGATGTTTGCTGACTCTGTTCTGATGGACAAGGGAGCAAGGGGGAACTTAACATTTACAAAGAGGAAAAAGAATAAATATGGTATAGTGGTAAAGTCAAGCCAAAGAATGCGAATGGTTTATCTCTTGTAAGGTATAGCTTGATTTGGCTTCTTATAAAACCTGTTCAATGGAAAACAATGTCTCGGGTACGAGGCAGCACTTCTGTGCAGAAGGATGGCAAATAAGTAGTGCACAGAAAATTAAGAAGGAGGCGAAGCAGTACAGAGAACTAAGAAGGAAGAAAATGTTGAGTTACATATTTAGGCAACTCCTGCTTGCCAAGAGAAGGAAAAAAATTGTGCGAGACAAGCTGCTGTTTTAGCCTAAATAAATGTTCAGGAGACAATCCTAAAAGGCTTTGAAGAGAGTCCAAATCAAGCCTCCAGTTTTTCTCATAATTAGCCAGTCGCAACTCATCTTCCCAACAGACCTGCACATTAACAGCACCAGCAGAGACCAGCTCGGCAGCAGGAGGATGCTCCGAAGCCCTCACCTCTGCATGTCAACCCCTTGCTGCTGTGAACTGCAGGCTGACAAGCACAAGTTGTGCCACAGGACACACTATAAGCTGTGTGTCCTATACACTAACAGGTATAAAATAACGAGTGAACAGATATAAACAATCCTAAATTTAAATTTCTTTTCTAAACCGACACTTCTTTGCTATCAGAATAATACTAGTAGAGTAGCATCAGCTAAATCTGCGTAAAAGATTTGTGGGTTTTCGCATTCATGATTTGGCCTGTTAACAGTATGCCTATATAGTTTGTCTTTCAAATTACCACTTAGAACTATAAATGACCTTTTACCTGCCAAAATAATGAGCTGAACATGGTTTTGAATGTTTTATTAAATCCCAAATCTAATTTAGGAGTATGCCTTTTTAGTAGGATACTCTCTGCCTCACAATTCTTCTCTAATGAAAAACATGGATCTAAGGGCTTAATTAGATCACAGGAAAGTACAAATGTGTCTGATAAAAAGCTATGGTAAAATGCAACATATGAGTATACTGTAGCTCCATAAAAGCAGACAAAATTGGCCCATATGTTAAACTGATATGTAACTGATACCGCTTCTGATGTGTATATTGCTAATTTTCCTATCTGATAGGAATTTTATGTTTCCATTTTTGGTTGCTGAGTAATTGTGGGAAATTTGCTATGTAAATGAGCATGTATTGATACCTAAAAAATGTTTTATCCAGTTGAATTAGCAATAATTTACCATACTGTTGCATACTGATTTAAATTATGCCTTTATAGATACAGCTAACTTTTTACACCATTGGAAAGTCATATAATGGGTTTAGGCTTATTAAAGGTAGGCCAAATTCTTTTCAAACACAAGAATATCTTGCAAAATAATAATAATAAAAAAGGTAAATTATATTAATCTAACTTTCATTTTAAGGGAAGGGGAGGAGGAGATAAATTAAAAAAAAAAAAAACGAAACAGCACAGGAATGGGTTGGGGACCCAGGATAATCCAGTATGAACTGGGAGATGCAGGAAGAGAGAAGATCATAAAGAAAAGAAAAAAAAAAACAACAATATATTTAATATTGTAGTGCAGGCTATTGCACTAGTTAAACTTCAGCTTGTTTTTGTGTGTTCCTCTCTTAGTGTACAGCTCTAATGTATTTTTCAGAGCAAGAAAGTAAATTAATTGTATAAAACCAAAAAGGTTAAGTTACAGAAAAAATTATTTGGAATCATTGACTTCCATATGTACATTCACATACCTTCATTTTATGTTTTGCCAAACCTCGATATTGTTGACGTTGATAACAAAATTCACTCATTCTTTTGTAATCTAGCATATAATACTTAACAATATGCCATAACAGCAGTGTACAGATAAGATATTCTTCTCAGTGCTTTCTCAGCAGTCATAGCACAGATGTGATTGCTCCTTTCCCAGGGACATAATCATGTTGACGAAACCACATTTTGTTTTCCCCAGCTAAGTATCTCTGGAATTTCCTTGTAAATGTATGATGGATGCTAAATTCCTCTGGTGAGCAACAATCGCTTCACATGCGCTGCCCTGAGACCTGGCTTGCCTCCTTCCCAGCCCAAGCAACCTGCCGGCGTGGTCCCGGGTGTTGCCGGAGCTCCCCCGGCGCAGCCGATGAGAAGAGACATAACTGAGCGTGTTGGGTAACCTGGTACCTGACCAGAGGTGCCTGTGCCCACAGCCGCGGGTGGGCTGTGAGACCGTGGTGGCAATGCAAAGCAGGCAGGAGTCTGACAGTGATAAGGTAGCAACCGCTCTTTCAGAGCGGTACGGTTATAATGACTATAAACATCTGCATGGCACAATTATAACAGAAAATTAACGATGGCTGTTGTGAAATGCTTGGGTTGGTTTTGTGAGAAATGATTCAATGACAAGTAAACACAAATTTTTGTTTCGTTTTAAAAGGATTTATCGAACTTGACTCACTTCTGCCTTGAACTATGTAGATGCTTAGGCTTGGGTTTCCAAAGGTACTCAAAATTAGGTGGCCAAATTTTATCGGAATGATGTGAAATTAAATTACTCTGCTGGGAAGCAAGGCAAATTGTCTCCCATCCCGAAATCCTTACTGCCAGGCCTCTAGCGTCCCCTTTCCCTCAGGGTTCCTCCAGAGCCAGCTGTGATACTTCTGACTCAGAGGAGTCCTTAGGCCAAGCACACAATTCCATGAAAAAGGCAGTAAACAAAGTAGATGTAAATTGTTACAATGTTGATAGGCACTCTTTCTTCCTATATTCTGCATTTGGCACAATGGCTACTCAAAACTCAAAGCAGTGGGACGGCTTTCCTTTGATACAGAAGATGTGCAGCAAAGGGGACTGATTTGAAAAATATTTAGAGACTCTATTCTTTAATCTTTCAAACCTGAATGAAAGCCAAAAATGCTGATATTTTTCACAAAGTCCAAAAAATGTAATTTCAAGCCAATCAAAATATTTAATTTTGATTTCTGAATTTCAAAGTTACTTTCGAAATATAGATTGATCTTCTGCAACAAAATATCACTTTAAAAATATCGTTACCTTTCCAAAGCTTTGTTCCAAAATGTTGAAATGAGACATTTTGATGTGTCAGAACACTTTCTCTAGTTTCCTGTAGGAAATAAATTATAGCAAAACAGATCTGATCTCATGTGCTTGTTTCAAAGGAAATGCACAGATGGTGCATGGTTCTGGTGAATGATTCTGTTTAAGTCTTTGAATAGATCTAATAAATACAACATCAGTGAGCCTGGCATTGCTATTCTGTAGCTGTAGCTTCAAAAGTAGCTACATTTTAATCATTATAGATCAATTAAGACAGCAAAATATAAACAACCTATATAGGTTACCTCTTCTCCTTCTTCAATATGATAATCCTTCCTTTCATTTGGCCCTCCAACAAACATCACATTCAATTGATAGCGATGCCTAGAAAAGAAAGTGACATTTTAAAGCTACCTCCACTCACAGCATTCTTTATTTCATTTTTTTTTTTTTAATTCTTTGAGGACAGTGAGTCAATGAAACAATACTGAGTGACAAGCAACATCCAGAATGAGAACTCAAACGACCCTGGATGCATCTCTTCCCTCTGCCACTGTCCTGCTGGGTGACCAGCTACCTCCCTCCTGCTGTTTCAGTGCCTCCAGCTATGAAAAGGGGACAAGGACAGTTACCAGCTGTGGAAAGAGCTTTGAACTGTAAAGATTGCTACATAAGAGACACGAACACAGGAAAATGTCTTTTCAACGTGAGCTGATTACATCAGGATTCTGTAAAGGTAACACACTTTTTAAGGTTAAAGGTAAAAACATACTTTTTTCCCCATTGGTAGAATTTACTAGAGATACTGATGGTAGGAATTATCAGCTAATTTCTCTTCTATTTATACTGGTTTTGCTAAGGTGGAACAACATAACAACGGTTTCGTCGTGGTTGTGGTTGATTCAGAAAAGAAGATTCAGGCCCTTTATCTTAACTCTGCCCCTTTTAAAGAGCCCCAATGAGCACTTCTCTCAGCTGGCACAAAGAATAGATATCATCCCAATTATCTATCAGTCCACTTACACTAACAAAGAGGTAAGGCAGCCGGTTTTCATTTGCTAAAAAAACCCTGTAAATCAGGCCTGTTAGCAGTGATTCAAAATTTGTCCTTAAGCTCTTTTTGACATGTGAACTGGGGGGTGTTAAATCTCAGTGAGGAGATTCTGGGCAATACTTGGGCTAACGGGAGATTGTAGTAACACAGAACCAGCAGAGCCGCACTCCCCTGCAACACGGGGAAGAATGATGTGCCTCTGTGTCAGCGCCTTGTAAGCCTTAACTGAGAGAAGCTATTCTGAACTGCTGAACACATACATTTGATCTGCTACTATTGCCATGTTTACTTTGAAAAGTATTTAAATGATAATGAACAACACAGTAGGGATTAATAAAGCAGAAATAACCAGTAACAGCAACAAATTCTTTGGTCAAATTAAAGTCTAAAGAATAAAATTAGATTCCAATTCTTAAATTGACTATTTTCACCATAGGAAGCTGTATACATTATAGCACTTGGCTTCATGCCTGTATCCTAAAATAAGGAACTGAAATCAGAACTGTTTGTACCATGCAGATTTAATATTTGTTTTCAAGAACACACTGTAATGCTTCTGCATTAATGAACCCTTCTACTAAAGAAGGGCAGGAAGACCAAAACAGTAAGAACACAGCTAATAATTAGTGAAATAAATTAAAATCAACCCTGGAGAATAAAATAAGAGAATATGGGTACCTTGTAGCCTACGTTTAAGGTGAGTTAATTTTTTACAGAAACCCATGCAGTTTCATTATTAGTTCAATAACTAAAAGTGAAAATATTGCTCTAAAAATCACTGTTGCTTAACTTTTTGTTTGGCAAATCTATCATGAATTCTGTTACCTTATGGATTTAGCTGGGTTTTAAATAATAAACAGGCAATCATGGGATAATCATTCCTATCATTAACAATTATATAATGACACCATCAAAAAATTCCAGCTATCAAATACAGACAGGAACTCCAATAGGCTTGTTTGTCCATACTGCTAAATAAGCAGACTAAACTGTCTGGTTAATATAGTTGCATTAAGTTAAGAAGAAAAATCATAAGGAAGGAAAGCAGTTTCAGTTAAGGCTGCCAAAATGCAGTTGAGAGTATCATAAAGGTTTCAGGGGTGTGAAAATTACTTGACTGCACTATTTTTAGAATGAGGTGCTAATCAATGACCTATTAAGTTTTACATACTCTTATAGTTCTCTTCTTAATCACATGAAGAAAATTGTACCAGCAGGCAACCTTTTAAAAAGTCTCAAGACCATGAAGAATCAGATAGTCCATAACCACAGTTAGGTGTCCTTATGGTAAGCATCATATTCTGAGCTCAAAGAAGAGCTTTAACTACCCTGTGAAAATCAGTTATGTCAAGGGTTCTGATTTGGCAAAAATTGCTCATTATTGAGGTTTAAAAGCATTTAAATTTGCAAGATAGTGTCATTAAAATACATCTAATTAATTGCAGCTCTTACATTGTATCCTTTTATTGACTCTGGTAAAACTCTAAACAGGTGGTGATTCAGGAATTGAGGTTTTGTTTTGAAATCCCAAAGCGGTATTTAAAACTTTTGATCCTCTCAAGTGTATGGAACATAATTGAATAAAAGCTTGAATGACATAATAAATTTAGACACCAAAAGTCCTACTGATCTGCTGTAAGACCTAGATTTTAACCGTTAATTCTCTTTTGAAACAGAGGATCATAAGTTACTTAAACGTTTTGAGGTGGTTGCCTTCCAGTGATGTAGAAGGCAGTGAGAAAATTGCCTTATACATCTCTACTCAGCACATAAAGGATCAAAGCCTTTTGAAAAATGTTGGAAATCTATTAGTTACTTCTTGGAAAATCGCCTAAAACCTTTTTGGAAAATCCTGAAAACATTTAGATAGCACCAGGAGCAGGTGGTGAGAGACTCAGAATCCATATAGTAGATGTCTTTCCTCTCCTTCTTCACAGGCTGAAGCTATGTTGGAAAATGGATTATATTTTTTAATCTATGCAATTTTTATCACAAAAAATGTTCCTTGTTTCATCATGGCTTCTTGCAATGTTTATGGGGAAGACTTGTCGACGCCGAGTATTTAGGGATGTATGTGACTGTCTGACGTCTGATAATGTCACGCTCCAGAGTTACTTCAGGATAACACAGAACTGCTGGTAGGACAAAAAGGTTCATCTTACAGATGAAGAAAGAAAACCTTGAATATTCCATATACTGTAAAATACTAAAATTTTACCACCATCATTGGTAAGCTTTAGAAATGGCTATGCTTTACAAAATGCTTCCTAAATCCATTTTGAAAATGAAAGAAAAGAAAACACTCATAAGGAGAAGACACTTTCCTCATTCTCTCCCACTATGAAACTATTGTCGTGATTCAAGCTTCATAATTTCTCAGTTAAATGTACAACTGTAGTTTCAACACAGTCATCTCAGCAAGGATGTGCCCTTGACCTTGTTTTTGTCTTGCAACCATTACTTTGAAAGTAACCCTTGAACCTGCGAATAGAAATTAGTATCACTGCTACAGTACTGCCCATTCAGCTTTTGATTAGTGGTAGCACTTCAGGGTAGGGCAAAGGCACATTCTTTGGTGCTTTTTTAATGATTAAAGTTGCAAAGCAAGATTTAAAAAAAAAAAAAAAAGGCAAGAAAAATGCTTTTTATTTTCTATATAAAACTTGGGTCTATATCACTCTTTACAGAGAATTCCTTCTTATGAAAGCCTTCTGGATATAGAATTTTGGACAAAACATATTGTCCTCAACTTCACTGACAAAAGAAATCCTTGCTAATGTTGTGACTAGCAGGTGCCACATGCTAGACCATTTACACTGGAATTTGCTCCTAAGTTTTGACACTGAGAATATGCATGCTACGCAACTGCATAATGCCCACGCTTTTTTCTTATATCAGCTGTCTCATTCAGAATATGGTTCGTAGCTCTAAGGTGCCAGTCAGTGCTCTGAAACACTGCTTCTTCAGCCTCCTGCTGAACAGAGGGTTCTACCCTGACTTGACAGCTCTGGCAATGTCCTGGAAACCTGCTCCTCCAGTGCCCCTGCCCTTCCTTTCTCCTTATCTTTTGGTGCTACGTCCCACTGTTTTTGACTGCTCCTGCAGCTTTGGCTCCTCTGCAATGTTGGACTGACTCTCAGCAGCTCTAGCAGCTGTTTCAGGTTGTAATTTGACAGCACTGATCTGTTAGCTAGATCTTATCATTTGTGGATGTGATGCCATCTCCTATGATTTTTATGAGTTTATTGTCACAGGGCCTGACACAAATTCCCTTAACTCAGTCTAACCGCCTACAAGAGACCTGGAGTTGAGGCAAATATCTTGTATTCAAGTTGATCTTTACAGCTTCTGCAGACTTACTTACAGTCACTTTCTGTTCTTCAAAACAGCACTCTGACTGCAGTCTGAAAGAAACTACAGTTCCTTACTAATCTTTACCATGTATGCATTTTAGCAGCTTCCTCTTATAGCTAAGAATACTTATATATCTAAGAACTGAGTAAAAAAAAAATAAATCTTCATTTACTTACATAAGCTTATTGCACACAGGTGGCAAAAAGGCAGCTTTATTTTCTTCTATCCATTTTCTTACATTTACAAGAAGCTCCATGGTCTACCAGCTATGAAACTTTTGACAGAGATATTAGAGTTTTGCAGAGGGCTCTTTCTGTGAGCAAACTGCAGGTGACTCCATCCCCAGAGCTCAGGGGATTGGTTGGTAGAAGAGGTGTCTTCAGGCTTGAGTGTCAAAGGGGACAGGTCCATCAGCCAAAGGTTACTTCTGCTGCTCCAGCAGCTTAGCTAATAATTGACAAGTGTTTTTAAAATACATATTTTCATCGGAGTCTCAGTCTGCCCACAGGAGGTTTCTTAATTCTCTTTACTGCATCAACTGGAGTGTGTATGTTACCTCTCTACAGAAATTGCCTTGTTACATAGACAAGCTGAGAGTTAGGAAAATGGGCAAGACTTGGGCATACATACCCTTCAAGTCTAATATAGAAACAGGTTTCAAAGCTAAATGCAAGTTGAGAGCAGTTGCTCAAATTTTAGTTACATATACATAAAAAGCTTTTTTATACATGCATAACTACACATAGGTGTTTCAGGCTTGGTAATAGAGCCCCATTTCCTTTTCCTACCTCCTCTCAGCCTTGTTAGGCTGAATGTTTGGGGGGGGGTGTTTGAAAATATTGGGATCTTCTTCTGCTAGACAATAAAAATAAAGATGTCTCTTGCATTTGTAAGACCAAAAGCAGCTGTCCTGAGATGCTCATTTTAATTTGATCCACCCTTTGCCAATGTTATAGCAGGGCTTGTTGGAGAGCTGAACGTGGTTCTGTGATGCCCTTTGGGAAAGCGCAGCATATTGCCATCACATTATCAGGCAAACAAGAAACTGAGAACTGCCAGGCATTCCAAATCTGTATTAGTCTTTATTCCCTCACTAGTTACTGTTCAACATTTACATAGTTCCTACAGGATTGCTCGCTCTGTTCCCTGCCACCCCCATTTTTTAATAAGAAAATGTATAAACATTTATTTTCAGACTTGAAATACATGAAATGGGTGGTAAACAAAAAACCCTAAGACATTACAAAATTTCAGCATTTTTCAATTGCTCTTGACATAGCTTAGTCTTCTCATTATATCTACACTGTGCTTAGTGAGTGCATGTGTTTGGGTATAAGGTTATAATACAAGTCGTTTAAAAGTGAGTGGTACATCCTCATGGCTTGCACATATGAGCAGTGCAGCTGCTGGACTGAAGAGTCAGTATGCTGGGACAGTACAAATTCGGGAGCTCTTTAGCTTATACCATTATAATTTTGCAATGGAAAAAAGCAATGCAGTGTGAGTCTGAACTGATACCGTGTTCTTATTCCAGTATGTGTAAAGATGACTCTGTTTTGCCTTCATCTCTATCACTTCTTTGCAGTTTAGTTTAAACTAATTACATACTTGATCAAAAAAAAATCCATTTATTTTGGGACAAAGAGATCCACATGTAGATTACAGTTCCGCTATACTAGTACAATCACAATGGGACTGACAATAATTTCCTCTGAAATAAGCCCAAAGTAGTTATTATTTCACTCAATGTAGGGTTTTTTTAGGGTTTGTTTTTTTTTTTTAATAGTTATTTAGTACATGAAATTTCTACCATTAGAATGGCTGTGGTGAGACACCAGTGCGTAGCAAAGCCATTAGGCCTGTTTTTGGACCTACAGACAGGAACATTTTGGTGCTTTTTGTACTGTAGGCTGCTGGCACACTATTTAGCCACAAAGGAAAGGGATCATCTGCTTAAAATGCACTTTCACTTACGAGATGGTGACCCCCTGGTGAGACCAGGAGAACTGAAGACACTCTATTTTAATGCCCACGGTTTTGTAAAGCTCCATGTCGTCATTACTACCATGTATTGCAGAGCATGAAAACCCAGAGATTGTACAAAGCCACAGTAGGAAAAAACACAGATCCTGGAACTGATAGAGCCAAGCCTTGCTCATCACAATATTAATGTGCCAGTTTTAACTGCAGGGCTATTGTCCGCAACCCCTACTCTAATCCCTAGTCTCCACTTTTTTCTGCCAGGCAGAATACAAGGTACTATTACCTGCAGAGAAAACTCTCTCAGTTGCAGGCTGATAAATCCATTTTGTGGCTAGAGTGAGGTATGAAAACCTGATAGCTAGACCTACTCAGGGAGGAAACAAATGAAGTTCATTTATAAAATTCACCATTAGTATGAAGCTGAGGTTACTATCACAGGGTAACATTTTCTGCAACCTTCTGAAATCAAGAGGTTTTGAAAAACGCAGCTAATGGCCTCTCAACGTGTGTAATAGGTATAAGGGAACATTGCTGGGTTTTTTGGGGTTTTTTTTTGTTTTGTTTTTTTTTTTTTGAGGAGGGCTAAGAAATGGTCTGCATGGCCTGGAAGTGCTGGGCCATGAAACCCTATTTCTGTGAAGTGTATTGCAGAGGCAAAGAAAAGAGCCAGCACTGCATTCTCTGTGAGACTCAAGTAAATGCGCATGCCTCGTGACCCGACTGGGGCCTGGATTTTGCTTGCTAGTCTACTTCACAATGACTCTGCGTCCATCAAAGCCTGTTCCAGCAGCTGGGGTTTCTGCTTTCACTTTCGGCTCAGATACTTCCCTTTATGCAAAGGTGCGGCCGCAATTTCTCAGCTTTTGCTGCCAGAGAAGCACAAGACTACTGAAGCACAAAACTGCTACACAAAAATAATCAATCTTTTGCATTGAGGGTGCAGGAAAAAAGTGGTAGTGGAAAAAAATGAGTTTAGGACAGCACCTACTCTATTTTTCTACTTTCCTCAACCACCAGACCTATTAGAGACTTAAATTTACTAGCTGGTGTCCAGCAAGCAGCACATGTTAACAAAAAGCACATAAGCTAAATCTTGTGTTTCTAATTAGAAGAGGCATTCAGGTTCGTTGGCCAGGATTTTCATCTGTATGAAAGTGATATTTGGTCATTTTTCCATTACTCCCTATATTAATTTTTTTTCACCTAAAGAACTGTTGATAAAGACTTAGAATGGTTTAGAGCCCCTGGGAAGGGGAGAGGAAAACAGAATAAAGCCAGCAAGCATGGATGCTGCCTGCTCCGCTCTGCCCATTCTGCTCTTGAAAGCAAACAGCGTTTAGAAAATTGGCCCTTAAGCCTTGGTTTTTTTCGTACTTAGTGCTAAGAAGTATTCTGAAAAATCTTCACTGGGAGAGGTTTGCATTCACCAGCAATTTGAGGACAAAATCCTTTTAGTATCATTTCAACTTTGCCTTTCTGCCCCTGTGCAATACAGAGACTGATTTATCTACTTTGGTGTTAAAATAATGGAGCTACACTGAAGGGATAATCTGGAGACTCTGCAAGCAGCAGGAAGCAAGTAACTTTCTGCAGCATTAGGACAGCTTTAACTTCTGCTTTTCTCTGTTTTTTTTTTTTTTTAATATTGTGAAGAAATGAAAAAAGGAAGACATATATGACTAAATAATACATTTCACCTGGTTGAACATGCTTCCTATTTTTGGTCAATTCTGTGCCTTTTCTGTTTGTTCTTTGAGAACAAATACAAATGAAGTACTTTGTTTAAAAAATGAAAAATTGTTTATATTAGAAACCCCTACACAGTTGCTGAAAACAAAAATTCAAATCAGTAAAAAACCTACTACTTGAACTCAAGTGCAGTTATATTCCCACAAATGAATTCATGTGGCCAAATCTCACTGCTATATTCATAAACATACTATCAAGGGCCTCAGTCTCTGTGGTGACAAACATAAAGAAATGAATCACACAGCACAACAGAAGAGTTAAAGATCCCACAAAAACTACTAGAATCTTCCCCATTATCACTGTTACTTTTATGGGAAGGCTCATTAAAATACAACAAGCAGTGATTATCATCTATATAAACACCAAAATTAGACTCACTGAGTCCTCCCTCTTGCCTGAGTCTAAGGTTAAATCTGCAATAAACAGCTTGTCTGTACGTTCACAGCTTCAGCTTTGATTCTTCCCGACATTCTTCTATTTGCCAAAAAATGTTTGGATGAAATTATGTTCACAGCAATCTTTGCGTGGTATAGAATATTTTATTTTCTAGTGTAATGAAGGCAGCTGCTGTTTTCTGGTATGCCAACTAAAGCTATGTGATGATGGAAAATTTCACTATGAAATGAACTGTCAGTTTTCTGTTTTTCTCCATGCCAGCCACCTTCATCAATGGTCAGATACAGCAATTGCATGTTACTTCACCTGTCAATGGTGTACACCACTGAAACGCATTCTAAGTAATGCCCACAGTAATAGTACCAACAGCAGAACTTTCTTGACAAGTGAGAAGCACCTCGTCTCCATTCAAAACAGTCTCAGAAGGTTTCAGCTCATTTACGGATCGGAGGAAGTAATGAAGTCACACATAACCGCCACTCAATCTGCCAAAAGTAGCTGGGAGATCAGTGCTATTTACTTAAAACTGGCTGAGTGCCTGTCACCTGCTGCTGGGCCACCAACAGTTCATTTTTAGAGGCCATGGAAACCCAAGCGCTGTGTAGCACGCCCTGCAACCATCCACTCTGTAGTGAAATGCCCAGAGCTTGTTGCTTTGCACACAGTAAATTAGCTGTAGAAGGGAAAATGCTTTCTAGTACTTATGTCAGTAACCCAACAGAGCTGTCTAGGAAAGTAAATATGCTGACAATGCCTGACCACGGGTGGAAAAAAAAAGAAAGAGTATGTCTCTGTCTCAACTGTGTAACAGTGTTGGAGCATTGCTTGGGTTTAAGTATCTACTGATGCCAATTATGTTTACCATCTTCCTGCCACATAAAGGTACGACAGATCTGACTGCAGAATAAATCATGTTAGAAGTATACTTTAACAATAAACATGTGTGTAAGGCTGCGTGTTTTCTTCTAATAACTATTTCTAAGCATGTAGTACATCATATATACACCGCGTTGTTTCTGTGTATAAGTAATGTCAGCCTTTTAGATCTGTTCAGCATTTTCATATCAGAGCACCTGATTCCACTCTTGGATTTAAGGAAACAGCAAGACAAAACCTTCAGGTATTGAAACAAGCAGTTTAGACCCTGTATATGTGATGTCTTTATATCACGGATGCTCTGTAAAGTACTTGTAGCACAGTGAAGTAAGATAGAAGTCCATCCTGAGGTAAAGTAAGCCCTCAGTGAATCATCCATATGAGATAAACCCCAATATTTTTGGCTATTTCTTTTAAGCATCATTCAAAAATAATTTTGTATGATTCCTTTTAACCTGTACTATTTGTTTTGAAGGTGCCGGGGCACCCCTCGTGTTGCACACAACAGCGGCGGTGCAGCCAGTGGACTGCAAGGCCCAGGGGCGTGCAGCTAGCGATACAGGGATCATAATTTGATTAGCACGTAGCTGCTTTTCTCTCTGGCTTGGGCCCGAGCGCGACAGACGGGAGCGTTATTCCCCCACCACGGACTGCCGTGATGATGACCTTCGTTCGCCTAGAGGCCAGTGCCTTTTACCAGAGGCCGCCAGGAGGCTTGGTCCTGCACGACCCGAGGCCAGGGCCGGGCCCCGTCTGCCTCCCCTCCGGAGTACGGCGCTGTGGGGCCGCCGCTGCCGGCAGCCATGCCTGGGGGCGGCAGGAGGCCCGCCCGCCACCTGCACCGGCCCTGCCCGCCCCGCCGCGGCCGCCCCCGCCGGCTGAGACCGGAGGGTACGCAGGGGCGGTGCGGAGCCCAGCCGGCTTCGCGCCCCGCCCCGGCCGGCCCGGCCCGGCAGGCCCCGCCCGCACGGCGGAGGGGGCCGGGCTCTCCCCGCTGCGGCCGCCGCGGCCCGCCGTGCCTGCCGCCGCCCGTCCGGCGTGGAGGCAGGGGGCGGGACGGCTTTGTCCCGGGCACGGCAGCCGCCCGCCCCGAGGGGCGCAGCGCCCACCCCTTCTCCCCGCCCCCCACGCCGCTGATAACGGGCGTTAGCGAGGAGAGCGCAGCCCGGGCAGGGAACCGGAGCGGCCGCGGGCCGCTGCCCAGCGCGGGGCGCAGGCGGGCGTCCCGCGCCCTTCCCCCGGCGGGGCCGGGCGAGCCCTTGATAAACCGTTCGGGAGGAGTTGGTGTCAGGGCTCCAGTGGCGCAATCGGTTAGCGCGCGGTACTTATACAGCAGTACTAAAGCCGAGCAATGCCGAGGTTGTGAGTTCGAGCCTCACCTGGAGCACACAGCTTTTTGGGAGGTAAAAGCGGCTTTTTTGGGACTCGGCCGCGCTCCGGAGGAAGAAAGAAAAAAGTTCACGGAAAAATTATGCAGCCGTGGCGGCAGCGTGGGCCCGCGCGCCTGCAGCCTCCCGCGCCCAGGGGCCTCTGCCTGCCGGGCCCCGCTGCGTGGGTGTTTGGTGTGCGGGAGAGGGGGGGCAGGCCTCCCCGCAACGCGGGGCCGGTGGCCCTCACGGCAGGGCACCCACGGGGGGCCTTTTTAGTGTCAAAGTTTGCACGTATGCGTTTGGTTATAGGGCTCACGTACCAACAAGGTTGGTGTGTTCAGAGCAGCCTGTCAGCGTGGAAAAACGACCCCGTTCCTGGTGAGAGCTGCTTGTGTGAACTTGCAGGAAATAAAGGTTATTTTATACTGTGTTGTTTAATGCAACAAGTATTGCACAAGTGGAAGTAAATATTGACTGGTGCGGTCGCTGCAACTGAAGGGTAACAAAGTCTCCCCCCTTACTTTGCCTCCTTTGGCAGTGACAGTCTTTGTAACTGCTCATTACCGCGGTAATGCTTTACAAATGTGTGAGCCGTAGCAGGAAGGAAAATAGTTCAAATAATTTCAGATTTCTTTGAACAAGTTGAGAGGCGGCAGGGCCACAGGAAAACTGCAGCTTCCTGAAAAAGAAAGCTGGGGGACGCTGCCTGAATGTCGAGGCCTGGATCTTGTGAAGGCACCTCCATGCTAACATCTCGTCTACTACTTTCACAGTGCAATTTATATCAAAAAGTTCCATGAGACCCTCAAGATAATGAAGCCAGAGGCACCGTTATTGCTCAAATCAGCCCATTAGTGTCTGTACTGCAGGTGTTAACTCCCCGAAGTGCCACTTTAAGGGTTTTAATTACCACTTCTTCCCTATTCTAGTTACTGCTTTGTCCCCTCTGAATTTTGCATTAACTTTCCCATTGATTTCAGTGACAGTGCGGCCATGCCTGAAGCGCGCGCCATATTAGTATAAGAAAGTCTAAATCAACCAGAAAGATCTGTAATATATTGAAGGGTAAATAAAATTCATCCTTTGCTTGCAGTGAGTTTAGCGTTTTCTCCTTCATGCAGGAGTGCCATGTCCCAGTGCTGAGGAGTACTGACAGTACAGAGGAGTATTTGCAGAGGTACTGGAAATACTAAAAAATTAAAATGCTGTTTTTGCATAACTAGAAAAAAAACCCAAAAACTAGCAGAGGGAGCAGGATTCCATTCCCTGGACAGAGACCATTTTTTTCAGAAATGGAGTGGGCACAGTGCTGTTCCCTCTTCCCTCTGCCCCTTCCCCTTCCCTGTGCCCCTGCGTGCCGCCAGGAACAGACGCTGGCCCCTCAGCTCCCTCACCAGGGAGGACCCGCTGGTTTGCATTTGGGTCCTCGCTTGGGAGTGCTGGGTTGGTGATTGTGCAATTTTTGCCAAATTCGAGGTGCACGAAACAGATGCTGTTCGTTGCATTCACAGCTTTTTTGCGACGCCTCTGCGGTGCCAGAGAGCAGCTGGGACAAGCAGCGAGAGCTGCACGGCGCCGTGGCCTTCTCCACAAGACCTCCTTCATCCCCTTGGTCCTACCTTGGCTTTTACTCTGGCTCCAAGATGATTTTTGTCTTGCCTCTGGGAAAAAAAAACAAGGACCAAAATCACTATGTGAGGCGACTTGTTGGCATTCCCGCAGCAGAGGCCTTACCTCCTGACTGACTCCTATGCCTGACACCTGAGGGAAACGTGTTCCGAGTTGGGGATTTCACACTGAAAATCGTGCTAAATCAGGACAATTTATGGGGATTTACTAGAAATCCCTGTACAATGAAAGAATGTTATTTATCTAATGGGTATTTACAAAATAAAGTGAAGCACTGCTAAAGCGTGAGGCAGGGCTGTGAAATAAGATGGAATAAACCCCCGCAGAGCGGTGCAGCTCATTGTGGCCTGGCCGTGGGCACCTGGGCAGGGGCTGGGGCGGCCTCGCGGAGCCTGAGGAGGCCTGGGGAAGGGGATGAGGTCTGGGTCTCGGGGCGGCTTCTCGAGGGCCTGTGAGGAGCCGGTCCTCAGGCAGCCTCAGGTGGGGCAGCCATGGTGCCGCCGTCGTGGCCTCGCCAGCTCTGATGGGGTGACGTGTGGAGTGACCTGGGCTGCCGCTTGCGTTTACAACCTTGTCCTGAAAATTAGGTCTCTCGCAGGCATATGAAAAGAAAGTATATGTTTTTATTTACACTAAGGTGTTTTGTTGTTGAGTGTTTTGGTCCTGAGTTGTTGGTTAATGCTCTAATGCTAGTTGGCAGTGGCTTATAAATAAATATACATGTTTTTATATATACGTATGTCGGTATATGTATGTGTAAAGATACCTTTACACCATTATGGGAGAGCTCCCAATGTCTGTGTGAGTGCTATCGTATTTTCTAAATCTTTAATGTATGCAGATGATGTATTTAGAAAACACCTGTGTGCGAGGGATGCAAAGTGCCAGCTGTACTAATGTGATCTAGAGAGAGGTAATCCCTCCTTCCCCCTCCCACCCATTCCCCAAGTAATAATGTGGTTCACCTGTGCCTCGTTTTCCCTTTGAAAACCAACTGCCAGACCTCCTTCTCTCCCCTCTGAGCCCCTGCCCAGCGTCTATCACTGTCCTTGCAGGCAGTGGCCAGAGGAGCCCTGGCCTCAGCCTCAGGGCTGCTGTCAGCTGGCAAAGGGCTTGGACAGGCCATAGGTGCTCCTGGAAGTGACCTCGGGAGGAAAGGTTTCCCCATGGTGAGTCTTCCACGTTGCCTGGTTTATCTGGGGGCCTGCCTCTTCTAACCTATGCTGTGCTCTTTATTTCTGTTAGTTTGCCTGGTGGCACGTGGCAGGATGGCATGCCTGCAGGCCAGCATCTCCTCAGCTCTTCTGAAATCCTTCCAGGGTCCCTTTTGAAAAAAGGTCTCTCTTCTCTAAAATTTATTTTGCTCTTCATTTACCGTTGAGTGTGGACTATGCATACTCTACAGGCTTGTTCTGACTGCTCTGAGTTCCCACTGACTGTGGAAAGAAAAAAGGGCTCACTTACAGATGCAGATAAACTTTATATGCCTGTTGCTTATTGCTGGAGGGAGAATTTACACAGATCTAGCTATTGCCTGTTTCTGGAGAATTAATAGCAATTTGGGTTAGGGAGCAGGCTTTGTGTTTATCCCTATATGATCTTGCTCAAACAGGGAGTCCCACTGGAACGGGAGATGCAGGATCTAGGAGCAGGAAAGGCAGGCTCACGCAGGATAGCCCTTCTGACGTTTATTTCTAAAAGTGGCAACTTTTGTTTCTGGTATGTTAGTACAGTTTTGGTGTTTGTGAGGCTTTTAAGGGTTTGCTTAACTTAAATTTCTTTGGATGTATCAGTCAGGAACTTTCCATAATATTCAGGCTTGCATATCCTGACAAATGCCTATAAAAGCCTACGACAAAGACTTGGCCCATCTAATTGTTTTTGAAACCAAAGTAATAAATATTTTTAGTCTCAACTTTTACAAATAGTCAACAGCGAATGAGAGTGTGCTCTTCATAACTTTTCCAATAGATGGCACTGTGGTCCCACAAAGTGAAAAAGAAAAACCAAAGCAAAACATTCCCAGACATTCTAAAAATAGCAATCACTTGCCAAATGCTCCGTTGTGCACAGCAGAGAACAATAGGCAAAAATTCCAAGGGTTGCTTAGAAAACAAAGTCCACTGGAGGTATAGATGCGTTTGGGTTTTGTTTTGGGTCTGTGTCATGTGTCCCCCCTCTGTATGTAACACCTTGAGGACCTTTCTGAAAGTAAAATGTATTGATTGGTTGTGTTTGGAGTAACAGAGGTGGTTGGGGTGTATTATGTTTTTTAAGTGTATATGAATTCAGTACTATGTCAAGGTGCCAGCATAGCAGGTCTGGCTTAGATTCTTTTGAACAATTTTTTTAAAGAATAGCTGGTGTTAGAGGCTTTCATGCAGTGCTGCTTAAAGTCCAGGCAGCTGCTTCCCACTGAAGGTGCCCATGCTATGGAGGTATTAAGCTTGGAAGCAGCAGCTGGGAGGAGAGGAACAAAATATAGGTGCTTGCAAACCATGGGGAAGGACTCTTTTAAACCAAATAGAAATTATGTTGCTTTTGCGAGGGGAAAGATAACGGGGGGTAGAAGTCAGATGGTTACATGGAAGCTACCTTGATGAAGAGAAGGGCTGAAAGATGAGGGGGATAGTTGGGCTCATACAGGCTGACAGAAGGACGAGAAGTGAGAAGAACTTGTAAGATTGGTAGAAAAGCAAGCTCAGAGAGAGAATTTGTGCATTGCTCTCTGAAACCAGGAAAGTGGATGTTACGAGGAGAGAACAAGAGCAAAAGAGAAAGGGGAGGGAGGCAAAGAAAGAAAAGGAGGAGGGAACAGAGGGAACAAGTAGAAGAACATAGGTAAGGAAGCTTTTTTTTTTTTTTCTTTAAAAAAAGAAAGAAAATTGAGTTACCTGGCTATAGCTATATGAATGTGCTGCCTAGGGCAGTGAAAAACAAATGAGTGTTAGCCAGTCAAGCCAACCTAAGATGGAGTTGCTGTAGAAAGCAAATTTGCCTGTACATTTTGTTTGAGCAAAGAGTGATCTCAAGAGGCAGCTTTTTCTTCTCTGTGTGTTTTGAGTGGTTACTTTAGTGTGGCAATATAAGAGACCCCTTGGTCTCTCTAGGGATTGAAGCCAGTGTTGGGATGGCTAAAGAGCTCAGCTTTCTGGTTTGGAAAAGGAAGGAAATGGACAATCAGTACTGGATTTTGTGCCCATTTAATTTTCTTGCTTATGCTGAGTTTGCTGTGTTAGGCTCTGCTTTTAAGGTGGAAAAAGACTCTTGGTTTCTTCAAATAGTTTTGGTGCAGCCTAAATATTTGAAACCTTGGAAAAGTCTCAAAATACAGCAAAACAAACTAAACCAGACCCAGAGAAAGAACAAGCTGGGGAAGTGGCTGAAATGGCAGGGGATAGTCAGAGAGTCTGTAATTAAAAATTTTGGAGGAGGGATGCTCCTTTGAAGGAGGCAATTGAGCCTGTACTGCCTGCTTTAGTTAAGAAATCTTTTTACATGGGATAGCAGATTTATGGTAGTGCTAAGAAATACTTCTAGAAATTTTACTATGAAGTTATACATATGAAAATTTTGGGGGAGGATAAAGCAACAATTTTTAAACATTTGTCTTCTGAAAAGACTGTATAAAATTCTTAACAGGCCATTGTGCTGCAGGTCTCATGGCTATAAGATGTAACTTAGATGGTTTTTTGGTTTTGTGAGGAGAGGTTGTCAAATTAATCATAAATATGAACATCCAAAATTATTTGCAAGGTCTCAGAGTCAGTTAACTTCACTGCTTGCATTTATTTTCCTTGTATCCTACCCATTGAAATGGGGATGAGAGTTGTTTAACTATACATCTTAATTTTAAGCACTATTTACATGCTGTTTAAAGGAAGAGTTTAAAGAAGGATATATATCTATTGTTAAGGAAAGTCACATCGGACTTGGGCCAGCATGTATGAAGGCCATTTAATATTAAAAAGCTGTTAATAATGCAAATTTATGTAGCTCTGTCAGTGAGCTGCATCCTGGAAAATGGCTCTGTCACTTTTGCAAAAAACTCATACATTGTTGCAGCAATCTGAAAATGTCTTAGAAGTAAAAATATGCCTGTCTCACTTAGGGGAGTTTTGTAGGAAACTGATGCTGGATTTGAGGGTCCTCTCAGCCCAGGTGAGTGAGGGGTGTCTATAGTAAGTGCCCAGATGCAGGGTTGGGGAGTTACTCTTTTGCATGCTCTGGGCCGCTCTGCCTCTCTCTCCACTGACCTTGCTTCTGCCCCACCTTCCCCCTCCTGGAGGGGCTCGGCCTCAATAGATAGAGGGTTGCCTTGAAACTGGCACCATTTTAGGGAAGGCAGGAAGTACCCATGCAGATGCTTCCCTCCCCACCCGCATTTCCCCATACTCCCAACTGCCTTCTGAGGGGCTCAACTTCTCTCCCACTTTGGTCACGTGCCCTAAGAGTTTGACACTGCAAGGTGAGGTCCACGCTGGTTGCCTTGGCTCAGTGCAGCTGCAAATGCGTTCCTGTAAATCCCTGTGGAGTGGCAGCAGGTGCTGCGCTTCCCGGGGTGGCTCAGGAGGGGCTGCCTGGACGTCGGTGGCTGTAGGGTGGTAGCAGCTTGGGCCAACTTGGTGGCCAAGTCCTTTGTTGGATCCAGCCCTAATGCCTCAGGAGTACTTGTTCCTTCTTGAGACTTGCAAAGTCAATTAAGCTTGGTGGCTGTGTCCCGTTGAAATCAATGGCAGTAAAAAATGCCTATGTTCAGATCTCTTGAGATTTATAGGTGCTTGCATATGTATTTAAGACCCGAATAGCTTTGAAAATTTGACTGCTAATAGTGAACTGTTTGCAAGGCCTATAGTAGCCTACATCTGTTTAAAATACTGCTGTGACTGATGGGTGTATCTGATTGTGTCTGTCATTCTCATTTAGCTAGTCTGTGCCTGCAGTGTAACCTAGCCAAAAAAATACTTATCACTATTTATTATGATAAAGGAAATGTTTGGTGTGGCTCTGCTGTTTCTTAAGTTCTTAACATATAATATATTTGAAAATCCAATTTTTTCTGGAGTTAGAGACTGTGTTTCATTGGGGGTACTAGGAGTGCTATGGTGTGTCTTTGTGTTTGAAGGCAAATTTTTTAGTAGAGAATTAGGGCACTTGCCCCATTGTCTTTAGGTTCCTAATAACCTTAGCCCTTTGACAGGATTCTTACACTTGGACAAATTTTCAGAGCTGTTTAGGGATGCCTGCCTGATGTTGATGTTTGTCTGCCTGCTTCTAAGCGTCTCAATGTTGTAAAGGACATCTAGCAAACAGACCTCTTATTGCAAATGTAATGTATTTGAAGTATTCTTGCGGGAGTAGCCTCTGTCATCTCAATAGCTCTGAAAGTAAAAGCCAGACTGTCAAGGAATCAAGATTGAGGTGACTGGTTTTGAAAAGTAGTATTAATGTATAATACAAATGGGTGCATTTTCACCAATGTCAGTGAATTTGCTTCGTGTTCTGTAAGAGGATAAAGATTGGCCCAAAGTAATGGGAAGCTTATGTCTGGCTGCAAGGCAACCAGGAAATTCATGGGGCTTTAAAGTATGACCCACTGCAATATTCAGTATGTGTGATTTTTGGCATGATTCAGCAGTAAATACTAGTTGAAAACAGAAGCACAAATTATAGGGTAAATAATTCAGGCCAAAGAGAGGCCTCCTGCTTATGCATACATAGTAAAGGAAATGGAAGTAGAACCACAAAATACAATTGCTGGGAAGAACAGCAGCAGTTTTGGAACATTCACTGCTAAAACTGTGGAAACGATCCTCCTGGATGACACCTGAAATCAGAAAAGGGCATAATCATCTCCTTTGTATGTATTTGTGTGCACCAACCAGTAAATCGTGTGAAGACTGCTGCGCTTGGCAGGCATCATTTTGGAGGGGACTTTCTGTTCTGCGGCTGCTGGGTTGGAGGATATAATCAGCATAATGCTCTTTTGGTAGATGATCTAATAAACGTCTGTGACTTGACTTTTAAAACCTTTTTCTTTTTTTTTTTTGGTCATTGGGCTAGATGCATCATGCACCGGAAGAAGAGAACTTTATACTAAATTGTTTTGTCTTGTCTTTCACTTTGCATTTTATTTAGTATTTAAATAGATAACTTTGGTTGCTGACATAAGGCAGTGCTTGCTTCTACTCTATACGTAGAGAGCCACCTAAGCAATGATCTTACATGTCATTTGATATGATAATGTTTTTACCTTCTGGCAAAAAACAGAGCCAAGGTAGTCCCAACAGATGTGTTTGGCTAGCACTGTGGCTGAGTGATCTGGCTTCCATTTGCTTCATTTGGGATGAGGAGGATCTTCAGAAATCAACAGGTCCCTGCCACAAGTGAGGTGCAAATTAAGGCAAATAGCAGAATGAACTGTTAGCACAGAAAATTCTCTAGCTTGGGCATCTTTTAGTTGCTCGTGGAGCTTAGATTGCCTGGTGTAATGTGTATAAGGCTTTTCACAACAGGGAGGGGTATTAACTGGTGTGTGACCTCTGTCAAGCCACGAGTTGAGGAAGACAGCTAGTGGCGTTGATCAGGTGTGACCCATGGTGAGCTGTTGCTTCAAGATTGCTTCCTTGTGCAGTGTGATAATTGGAAAACTACAATTCCTTCATGTCTCCAGTGAATGCTGGTTTGAAAGACAAATTGGACTATTTAATTTTTATATGGAATATTTCTACTTATTAATTTGCTTGTTTTCTCTGGAAGCTAATCCATGGGATAATGGGGTGAAAATTCCTGTAGCTTACTCTATTAAATGACTGCTGGACAATACAAGAAAGTAGGGTTTAAGGGACAATTTGGAAGCTAACTTAGACCAGAAGTTTCCAATAACAATTGTGGTTTGGATACAGTTGAAATAAGAACAACACATCTAAATTCAATTGTACTTGCATTGGCTAAGTAATAATCTTAGAGTAGATGTGAACAATATGCGTTGGAGACTAACAAGCCATATCCTGAAAGAAAATTATAACTGATACAAACTGGGGAAAAAAAAAATGGTAGTGATTACAAGCTATGAAAGTGCTGGTCTTAGCTGTCCCACTCAATAAATAACCCTGAAGGGGTATTAGCAGCATTACTAGTAGCAGCGTTTAGCCATCTGGCTTGGCTTCTGTGGGAGGCTTTAAAAAAAAAAAAAAAACCACAAAAAATACCCCAAAACCCAAACCATTCTTAGTGGAACTGCATCCATCGAAATTGTAGGAGAACTTGGCCCTGCCTTTTAATGTTTGTTCCTTGTGTGCTGTACATCCTGCACTTGGATCTCATGTGATCATTTGATTTGATAGGGCAGATGTTTTCTTGATGTTCACGGACTACCAGCGGTCCATGAAGTCGTAGTTAGTGATCAGTTCAAGTTATCATGCATCAGTCTAACCATGCTGGTGGTCTGCAAGAAACCTTGAGGTGACTTCAAACCTACGAACCTTTGTCTTGTAGCATTGGTGGCTGCAACTTCAAGCTTGTGTTGCCCATTGCACTGTGGACAAAACAAAACAAAAAAAACCCAAGCTGTTTCTGTCTGTTGTGTAATCAAATCTGCTGTCTTTACTGTTTCCTTGGCTTGAAATTGTAAACATGAGTGTTGATCTGGCAAAAATGCTTCTTGCTCATTCTTTACTGAGTGGGTATTTATGAGCTACTCTGAGTAAATGAGTCTTTGCTGTAGCTTAGTGTCGCTGTGACTGCGTTTCCCACGCGTTGTTTGTGTCTTGTTTTACTGATAAACTCTTTTCATCTTGTGTCTGTGTTAAACAATGTAACGTTCACAAATTATCAACCTAAATGTAAGATGTCAGCTTATTACCTCTAATTTTTTTTGACTGACATCTGATTTTTTTCTTAAAATTTGACTTTCTTCATCCTAGAAGAAAATGAAGCTAAGGATGAATGTTTTAATCTCTGAGCAAAGGCTTTTTTGCCTTTTCTTTGTGCTACTGCTAGAACTGAAACTGCCTTGAAATATGTAGTTGATAGTATTTCTTGGCATGTGATTCATACCGTAATCAAAGTGACAGACATCAATGGAGCACTTAGGAGTTTATGCTTGGAATTAAGTCCAGTAAAATGTTTCTCAAATCTCCTGGTAATTTCCTTTTATCAATGTAAGTGATGCAGCATGAATCCATCATAATTACTGTGGAGCTGCACCAAATTATATGATATGATTGAGGCTGAATTTTTCCAATGGATTTCTTGAAGAAATGAGAGATGGTAACACAGGGGCAGGCTGTGTAACATTCATCATTTGATGAGTTTGTTTGTCCTCCTGTATGTAGGAGACCTATTTCTTCTGTTCAGTGTTCCCCATTAGATTGCTTACAATCTCTTCAAAGCGATTATCAACTACTATGCTAATACAGTAGTGGTATATTATAATTCTATTTTTGTTTCCTTCAGTGCAAGGCATAGACAAATTGGGCTTGTGCTGTTAAGCTTCTGTATCTGGTAAAGCCATGCGTGACTAAACTTGGTACAGTGGCTCACATCCTTGGTTTGTTTACACTGATAGAAATTGAGGTCCATGTTCACTCAGCTAAGCCGAGTTATTTCAGATTTATACTGGTGAAATGGGAACAAAAATATCTGGCATCTGCTTGAAGTGTTGTACTAGGATAAACTCTTTAGTCTCATTTATCTGAGAAGTGCCAATCAAACAGTAGAGGACAAAGCATGAATGTCAGACTGCTTCATGGGTAACAGTTGTGCAAGACAGACCATACTACGTGAGAACTCTGTATGTGTACCTAAATTTAGTTACCACAGCTAATCTAGAGCACAGTGAAAATGATGTTGTGGTACTTTCATGCGAGTTCCTTTTTTTTTTTTTTTTTTTTTTTGCCTTTAGCAGCTTTTGCTAGGTGAACGGCTTTGGTTTGGCCCACAGATGAAAAATATTGTCTCTTGGCAAATTGGATATGAATTTTGGCAGTTACAGCAGGCCATATCCATCACTTGAAGAGGACAACTTGTTATTCCATGACTAGATATGGGGAAATAAAAATCAATTAAAAATAGACTCTTAAGTCTACCACCCTTGGGTGCAGCCGTGGTAACTGGAACACCAGCCCAAGCTGCTGGAGGGGATGGTGTCCACACTGATGTGCAGCTTTCCTTTGTGCATAGCCAGAGGAACCTGCAGGCTTGGATGTCCTATTCCAGAGCTGTCACTATGCATGAAACATTACTTTTGAGGCCTGCTGCTGACAGGGGGAACCTTCTGCAAGGCTATGGTGCTGCATTGTACGCAATACATGGAAACGTGGGTTGTTACCAAGTAATGGATGGCCATCCCATTAGAAATAAGTAGAGCTACTGTACTTGACTACAGTTGACCTTGTATCTGTATGCACAAATGCTTGATCCAAAAATATTTGTTATTCTTCCTCAAATTGATCAAGTTAAATAGCTCTAAATAGCTTTGAATATTCAAAAGTCTGTAACTGAATCTTTAGAAATAGTAATTAGAGCATTAAGACAACCAATTTTCAGCAGGTGGCAGCATTGCACTCTGTAACTTCATTTTTCTGGCAGTGGTTTTGCAACGCTTTACTACTTAGGCTGGTAGGAGGCTGCCAGCTAAGAAGTAATCCAAAACCACTTCTAAAATGTTTTGAAATACAGGTCTTAGTAGATTATGATAATTGGGTATTGTTTCAGACTCGGGGCTTTCATATGGAAAATACCACTGTGCTGCATAAGAAAATATTATACTAAAAAGCAATACTATACACCTAAATCTTTTATGTTAACTCTTTAAGTAGTTGCTTTGAGACAGAGGAAGGCTGTTTGATAAAAGTGTTCTTATTTGTAAAAATATTAGCAAATCACTTAAAGATGCAAGAGTTCAAACTGGAATCATGTGTGTAGAGCTGTAAGTGACTTCCTGCGTATTATGTCTTTAAGACTACAACACTCCCTCATTCCTCCTTTAGAAAAAAACATGCTGACTTTCCTAGTCCTTTTGTACTGTACCTTTTAAACAACATGCAGCCTGATCATCAGGGTCCATACCTAGGCAGATGTACGAGTGGACATACACTTGTTAAAAGTTATCAACTGTTTGATAGTGTTCAAAGGTTCAGATGCAATAACTTTTGTCTGTGAGAGCTCAACTAAGAATATTGCACTGTATACAAAGCACATGATTGTACGTTCAGTCTGGTCAATTTATAGCAATTATGGCAAAATTGGAGAGGTTCTCCCCCCTGCCCCACCTCTCCCACTGATTCATGGGAGTTCCAGTAAGACAGTGGAAGAATTGAAAGCTGTTCCTGCTACTAAAGGAAAGGGCTGACTTCAGAGACCTCTTCAGAAAAAACCTTCTAGTTCCAGATGGACATCTGTCTGTGATGTAGTACCATATACATAATCCTAAACTGCATAAGGGATTTCATTTTTGTGTATTCTCTTAGGGAGAATATAAGGCTGCTATTAGGTTTGGCACAAGATGCACTTTGAGAGTACTGCATTACAACCAGCTAGCACTGATGTAAATGGCAACACAAAACACAAGGCAATAATAAATGGAAAGTAGGTCAACCATTGCAGCCATTCAGAAAGAGGTTAAAAACCATACTTCCCTTGCAGATTATGCCCCTGCAACTGTTGGGTAGAAACAAGTATATTGATATCAATTAGATTAGCAGTCTCTTTAGGAAGCTTTATGCACCTGCTTCAGAGTGAACTGAAGAAACCTTCATCATTTCCCTCTCCTTTCTTTTTCTTTTCCTGCAGGACAAAATAATAGTATAAGTAAAACCAAAGTTCAGGCTGAATCATTTGGGTTACACTCTGGTACAAGGCTGCCTTTTGTCACACAAGTGAACCACAATGAAAATTTTGCATTATTCTGGTTTTTGCAGTCAAAGTATAATACTGCAGGTGTCAGACTGTTTTGCCGAGATGAATGGACAGTTCTTCAGCTATATGCTGTCAGGTTGTGACCATGTCAGTATTCTGGAACAAATTAAGCATATGCAAATTTCACTTGAATGGGAGAATTTCAGTAATATCAGCAGCATGGGAATTGGTATTTTGAATTGAGAGGGCTCCTCATACTAGTCACATCCTTGGAACATGGTCTGGTGGTCAGAGCAGTCTAATGCATGCTTTTTTTTTTTTTTTTGCTTAAACTGCATAAAGGCATTAGTGAACAAAAGTTGTGTGTTATGTAGTAGAAATCTGTGGCAAGGGACTTCTTGGCCTACCTGGACTTCTGTTGCAACTTGAGCAGAGTAATAAGAATTGGAATTTATTTCCTGTCTTCATCAACAGTTAAATGGATCTTGCATAAGCCTGTTTAAAACAAAAAGCAAAAACAAAACAAAACAAAGCTTGGTTAAGGTTGCAGGAGGAAGTGCTTTGAAAAGATTAGCAAACTTAATATTTTATCCTTTAAAGGTGCATTGAGAAACTGGGATTCACTGCCCTGTGTGCATATAATGTGAAAGGGTATTATTAATTATCTTTCATCTTGGTTACATGTTAAACCTTTGGCATGAAGATTTTGGATACTTTGAGTAGAGCCATCCTTTACTTTCTGCTCTCTACAGTTAAAGACATAGTATTGTTATATTCTCATGCAAGGGAGTGATGTGTGCTTTGTAAAAAGCAGCCAGTATTGTTTCTCTTCTGTGGTAACATCCCCCTCCCTCAAAGGAGGGGGGGGGGGCGGGGGGAGGGAGAGAAGCTCTCAACTATATCTGCCCTTCCAAAGATCTTGCAGAAAGCCAAATAAACGTCAGGAGTTTTTTTGGTCTTGGAATTAACTCAGGCAATCCATCTCCTATGTCTCTTTGGGTATTAAGTTTGTGAGATAAGTCCCTCTTTCTAAAACAGCATTCACAGATCATTTCAGAGTGTTGCACAAAATATTTTTTTTTAAAAATAAGACACAAAAACTCTAAAAAACCCCCCACAAAACCCCCAAACAATAAAAAAAAAAAAAAAAAAAAACCAGCTGCAGGAGTCAGGTCTCACTTTGAGAGACTTGTCCTTCCAGCTCTGTGGACTCTCTTACTTTGCAGTGTTAGAGTGAGCAGTTGTGGGGAGGGCAGCTACTTTGGGTAGCTTCTGCTGCTGGAATTTTGTCTGGAAGAATGTCTTTGACTGTATATTGCTCTGGTTTTGCAACGCTATTTTATATCAAGGAAAGGTGCACCACAGTAACAAGAGGCCTGATGGTGCATTAATTCCTGGTGTCACTTTAGTAACGCTATAGAGTGTACCCTGAATTTGAGATAAAATCTTAAAGATGAAAATAATCTTCCTCATCTGTAATAGGCACTTATCTGTGCTTTTTCAGGATTGAATTTGCTTCTGATCTGCTTCAATGACCATGTTTTCATATTTTAATGAAACACTGGATTTTGTGACTCTGGTCTTCCAGAGGATATTATAAACTGCTTAAATAATCTGGTTTGTCTTTGAGATACTGAGCATGGCTTAATATGTGAAAATGAGTGGAATGTGTGGATATCTGTCAGTTTCCCAAGTCCCCGTTGCAGTTGACATGGTTGAGGTAGTAATTAAGGACTGATCCAGATGACTTTAGATGATACTCATCATACCGTGGGGGGAGTTCTGGGTGTGTAACCGAATGTGAAACGTCGGTAGTTCAGTATTTAGGGGTTATGTACTCTCAGTATGACAGGAGATGCCATCAGTTTCCTCTTTAATACTCCTAATGAATTAATTTTTAGGTTTTTTTATAGCAAATAAGCCTGCAATTTTGAAGGCAATGAGTTTGATCTTTGTTTGCTAAATACCTTCTTTCTTAGCCGATTATATGTCATTGTTGCCTACATTTCCTGAATACAAAGTAAGTGTTCTTCATTTACATGTTCAAGAAAAGAGAATAAAAGATGTTTTTTCATGTGTTACAGCTCTGTAATAGTTATCTGCATATTGTATACATTTTAGAAGGAATCTATTCAAATAGCTATGTAAACCATTCAGAAAGACTCCCTTGGGCTCCGTTGTTTGCTTTTATAGGGTGGATAATTTAAGAATTGTTTCTTTTTAAAGGATTAACAGCTTTAAGAAAGTGCTTTCTAAAGAGTTGCTTTTGTTTTCAAAGTGGGACAGAGTCAGCTGGCAGACGGGCTTTCAAAGCATCTCAGTCCTGGTGTACTTTGGAACTTGCCTAAAGAAATTGTTTCCTGACCTGTATAGCCAACATTTCTTCTTCAGAATAAGACTTTTAAAAGCCTGCTAGGAAGACTTTCTCCAGTGTTTGGAAAAAGGAGAGATCCTTATAGCTGCTAAACCCATGAACTGGGCTGGTAATTTTACGTATGTTTAACATGCTGAAATTCGACAAATATATTCACAAAACTCAATCTGTTTTATCTTTCCAGAGAGAGTAAATCATAGCATTCTGGGATTTTTTGTTATGTGGCATGTTGTGTGTTTGGCAAAAACTGTTTAAGGACATGAGGAAGAAAGACAAGATTTGTAGACAGAGGTTATGTCTCAGTAGTTGGCCCGGTACAGCTGGTAACAGCAGCCAAGCTTTCAGGTACTCAAGGCCGGGCGCCTGCGTGTGTGTGGGAAGCGTTAGGCTTCAAAGCTAAATAGAAGGGGAAATGTGACTGATTAGATTACCTCTGTAAGAGGGGTCATGTCGTACCTCTGGAGCAGAGATGCCACTTGACAGAGGGGTGGTAATGAGGAGGTAGCTGTTTCGGTGTGGGAAAGGGTTCTGACACATGAAAAGGTGTACAATTTCTGTTTGGGAATAGGGGAGAGGCTGTATGCGGGAAAGCCGAGGAGACATGTCACGCCTTGATCGAGTGGGATGTGTAGTATCCAGTGCAGCTGTGACTTTCACTTTCCAGGATTACTGTTCAGTGTAATAGCATGAAGTCATGATGGAATATAATATATGAATCTATGTTATTTATCTATTATAGAATGAGGAAAACTAAAGGATTTTTAGAACATCTATATTTGACTCTTAAGTTTGGTGCAATCAAAGAAACGACTTATTCTGTTTCATCTGCATCAAGAAAACCGTTTCACTCTCAATGAGATGAAGTATAGGAGTGTTTCATCTTTCAAATGGGAAGAGGGATAACCACATGGACAGGATCAACTTTTAAGTGTTAGCTTTCAGCTAAAGCAGCAGGTCAGGCTTGTTTCTGTGGTCCTCTTGTCTTACCTGCAGACATTTTCTATGCATCAGCTCTGTTAGCTCACTGCTGTAACGTCCCACAAGTATTTAACAGATTTCTCTTATAGCATCCCTTCAAAATAAAGACATAATATTCCCTTCTTGCTGATAGGTGGAAAAAACCCAAAGAGATCTTTGCCTCTTTGGAGTCAGAAATTTAGCATATTAAACTTTTCTGGGCAAGAACAGAACAAGTGTTATAAAATATGGTATTTGATTCAATGCAGGATTTTTTTCTTATTGCAATTTTTAAATCTTTTGATTTTGTTATGGTGCGGCCTGCAGTTGTACATAAAAGTTGCAGTGGAAATAAGAATAACAAAAGGAATATTTATCACTCTAGGAACATAGGTTTTCAAAGTTGTACTTGGATGACTGCTTCTATCTTCTGAAACATCCCAGTTACCAGCAGGAAAGCATCTTTATGGCAAAGACTCAGCTTCTAAATGAGAAAATGGAACACGCTATCTCACTTGTGTAGCATGAAAGCAGGGAGCACACATTTAAAGTGAATTGCTGTGGAATTTGTTTAGCCCTGAGTTTTAATGTGGTGTTTTTAATATCTAGGCTATTTGTTTTAAAATCTTAATAAAGCCACGTGTCTCATATCTAAATTCAGGCAATCTGAAACTCTTATCATTAGGACTCTAGAAATATGAGGCTATGCTTACACTGTTATCCTTGCAGGATATGAGAACTGAAGAGCTTATCTTAACAGTGAAATTGTAAATTGGGATGGTGAATTTGTAATATCAGATACTACCCTGTGGCCAATTTTTCTTTTTTTTTTCTTTCTCTCTCTCTCTCCCCCCTCCCCTCCCCCCCCCCCCCCATATCCTGGAGTTGCATCAGAGTAAATTGTTGTATAGAGATCCATGTTAAAATTGTACTACTTTCAACCCTCATTGCAATTAATACCTGTGTTCCTTTTTCAAGTGCATGAAATTTTAAGCCATTGCCATCTGATAGCTGCTTGGGATAGCACCCATTTCACCTTTCCTGTTAATTGAAAACAACAACAACAAAACCCCTCTGTAAACCTTAACGAGCATGTTCCCTGACAAACAAACGAGCGTTATGCCACCCCCGTGGCAGTTTGATGTTTAGTTCTGACATTTAATTCAGAAATGGACAAGGGGAAGTGCTGCTATGGAAAGATATGCAGATCTGAAGCCCCAACAAATCTTGTGGCTGCACACATCTACAGAGCCAAGGGTTTCTCAGAAATAGGAGCAGGGACTCTCTTCTGCTTAGTGAAGCAGGCAGATCCAGCTGGCCTTCAGAGAAGCTGTGGAGTTTTTCTGTTACGAGTTTCACTCTTTTCCTGCAGTTAGAAATCAAAGTGAATGCAACAGTGATGTGTATGTAATTCCTTCATTTGCCACAGGCCTCTGCTGCAGATAGGGAAACATATAAGAGGGCTAACCAACTTTTTGTTTCTTTTTTTTTTTTACCATATAGCTTTAAGAGGAAAATTAGATCTTCTTATTTGACTGGCATTATTGTTACACTTTTTTTTTTCCCAACTGAATTACAGCAGCTTCCCAAGATTGTCATTCTATTGTTTCCAAGTCACATTTTTCCCTTCTTCTGGTAGAGAATCTTAAACAGCATACAGCCCTTTTTATACTCTCAATGCATGCTACTGTATTTGCTGATACATGTGCTCTGCAACCTGGTGCATGGTGGTCTTAAGCTATGTCTTTTCTGTGTGTTTGCTTTGTGGTTCTTTTTGTCAGCCAGTTCAGGTATACTGATATATAGTTTGAAATTCAGAAAAGGAAACACAGCTTTAACGATTCATAGAATCGTTACGGTTGGAAAAGACCCTTAAGATTGAGTCCAACCGATTAAAATTCTATCATACTGCTTAATTTTAGTCTAAATCAGTGAGGGTGTAATATATATATATATATAAATCCATATAGATTTTTGTGCATGTGTGTGCACCAGTCATCTTAACTTAGCAAGTAGAAGAATCCATCTGAAAAGTGGAGCCCGCTATTATACAAGTTTAGTATTCTAGGTAATCCATAATACAGCTTTGATAAATCTAATGCTCGCTCATCTGTTCTGTGGACAGTGGTACTCGTTGCAAGACTTATTACTCTAAAACATTTAGATTTATGTTGGGATTTCATCAATGTAAAATGCTCTTAAAAAGCTAATAAATCATGATTTGAGGTAATAGTCTGTCCAAAAGATTAGAAATGAAATTTGTAGATTTCTAGTCTCTCTGAGAACTGATAATCATTTTCTCAACACTATCTCATATGTACTAGAAGAAAATCTTTAAAAGGTCAGTTATCCTCTGGCAGAGGAGTTGGTAAGATATTAAAATAGGCTAACATAAGCCAGAGCTGGCAGTGATTTAGACTTGTGGTAGGTAATATTTATGAGAGTTCACAAATGTCTAAGCAGTCCTGCCAACTTATTACTTACCCTTTCAGTCCTTACAAAATTAAAGTTGTTTCTTCAATGTTCTGGCATTTATGGCCTATACAGAAATGTTTATTTCTGTTTATTTTTACAGAAAGCAATTTCTTCAGCTTCTATGAGAGAATGATCATGATGGGATTAGAGTTTCTTTTCCGAATTGTTTCCTTTCCAAAATCCTCTAGTTACAATTACAGAATGTTCTGGTTTTTAGTCTTTTTTTTTTTCCCCTTTTTTCCTTCCCTCATATGACTCCAAGCAAAACTTATTTTTGCATTTCTGTTTTATGGTAATACCAATACTGTACAGTCTTTCTGGCTAGTATCTTTTCAGTAATGAGCCTAGTGATGTCTAAAACCCAAATTCATGGAAAATTCTGCTGGAAAGCCTGAGAAAGGTCATGTTTCTGGTTTCTGCATCTACTGGAGGTATTCTGTGGAAAGCTCAACAGAGCATCTAACGAACTGCTTTACTGAGAAGAAGTAGAGGTAATACGATGTTGGCCTCGCTAATAACACTGTTTTCTTTATTACCCTAAGCTATTAATTTGAATTTATTTTATAAACTCTGCAAGGTAGTTAATGGTCCTGTGTTGAAGGCCTAAGGGTTGGCAAGGAACTGCCGCGTGGCTGTTCACACTGGCTTTGGGCTTCAATCCCTGGTCCTCCTACAGAGCTGATTCCCTTAGTATAACCTCTCTTAACAGCAGAATAAGCACAGTACACTGATGCTGTGCTGGTGGGTCAGTGAGCTACTAGTCAGATATCCTTAAGAGAGAGACCCAGCAGCATGGTTGAATGTATGTGGTTAATGTTCCCGGTGTCAGCTGGCTGCAAGTGTTGCTCCTTCAGTCTGCGTTCTCCCCATGTGTGCACCACGGTCCAAGAGCGGTGGCACCAATCCAAGTCACCTCCACAGATGTAAGATGGTAGTTCTTGTAATTGCAAGTGAAGGCTCATCTCAAATACAAGATCTCCTGAAATCTCAGAGTTTGTATAAGTTGAGGGTGCTCTGAGCAGTGGACAGCATCAACATTTGAAGTTTTTCAGTACCATTTGGAATCTCTGGCGCTTGTCTAGTAGTTGTCAATACTGGATATAGATAGGCAGGTGGCTTAAGAAAGAAAACATAAATGAAGCAAAAATGTGAAACTGTCTTTTGGAGTATGGTCTGATACTGTGTTTTGATGCAATAAAGTAGTAACATCTCTGTGTTTATTAAATATATATGTGTGTTTGTATATGTATAAAAACAAAGCCTGTAATGATATGGACAAGAAAGAGCTTTCTGACTTGCAGTGTTTCTAGTCATGTCAGCTGTGCATTGGGTTGTTTCCAGTACTACTGTACTGTATCTTTTTAGGGCTGGGAAGAAATGAAAGTGATGCTCGTTACAGACAACTTGGTCTAACCAAAGCAGAGCAAGCTGATTTAGCTTCAAATTTTACTTTTTTTATCTTCTTTCAGAGCATCATATTCTGAAATACTTTCTGTATTTGTGGAAAACTGGTGCTTCTCTTTCTCTGGCACAACCCCATTGACCATAATGCAGTTATCCCAGAGAAATTATGGACAATGCAGACTCTCTAACTCAGTCAGACTTGCTGCTAATCTCGATGGAAAACAGAGGGAAAGACAATAAGCCCTTTCTTAGCCTGTAATATTAATTTTCTTATGCATTTCAACATAAAAACAGCTTTTCACTGGAGTGATTGGCTTTGCTATGAGAGTCAGACAAAGTTGTAGTTGTATATCTGTTTTACTTTAAAAAGTGAAGTGTTGAAAATACAGTTTTGCATTAATTTATGCCACAAGCACCGTGGTAGTTTCTTTTGTAATATTTCTCTATATTGGATGCAGACGCCAAAAAAGGAAGCAAAATGAGGACCAAATATTGTATCAACTTGGATGTAGGATTGATGCAAGGAGGAGACTGGCTTAAGGTAGCTGGGGAAATTAAAAGAATTGAAGTGATGTCTGGTCAAAACTTGGTGCTCAGATAAACCCAGTGTCTGTTCTAATGAAACCTAAGGGAAATGAAATTATACAGGTGTTTCTCAATATCTTGGGCAAAGGGAGAAAAACCAGACTGTTATTGGATTCTTCATTTTCCGTGTGTACACACTTAAATGTCTCCTTAAATTTATTTCTATTATGCAGGAGAGTCATGAGTGGCACTTGAGCTGGACAGGAAATGATTTTCCCCTTTAATGAAATTTTGAATCTGTAAATATTTAAATGTCTTGGTCTACTTCACTTATTCCCAAGGCCTTCTGTTTCATTTAGTGATTTTTATTCTTATCACTTACTACAATGTTTAAACTTAGAAGTCATGTAAATAAGGATTCGTTTGAAAATGACTAATTGATTGTCATGACTTTTTTCCCTATTTGATTAAGTCAGACTCTTCACATGCAGACTCTCTTGATGAAAACTATTTTATCCTGGTTTGCAGTAAATCAGCAGTTTGGGGAAGCAGAGAAAGACTCTTGTATTCACCTTAAACTATTAAATCTAGTTTGGATACCAGAGAACAGTATTTAACAGATCTATGAATTACAGGTTTATTCAGTTCCTTTTTTTTCTTTCTTCCTCCTCGGCTGTAAAGTCATAATGACAAACAGTGTTATTTCCCTTCTTGGCATATGCCACATGCTGCTGGAAAATATGCAACAAAATGTAACATTAACATTTCCCTGACACTTCTAAAATTAAACAAAACCTTCAGGGGAAGGAAGCTTCATGTTAATTTATGTATTCCTCAGCTTTCAGGCTAGGGACTGAGGGTGGACACCACCCATAGCAACTGCTTAAGCCAAAGTTATTTCTAGTTTAATACAAGTACAAAGTCAAACCTGATGAGCAGGAGGCTTGAATGGTGATTTTTAAAACGTGGTAAATATGCATTTGTCTCCATGTATTGACTATGTTCTCAAGTATTCTGTACTTTTAATATAATGAGCCTCTGGAATTAATATTTTAAACACTGGTAGTCTGTGGATTATGAAACACAAATCTCATTTGTGTTTCTTAGTAGGAGTAACTGCCAGTGACTCTCTGGATATTCCTCAGATAGCTAGGCAACTCAAAGACTGTAATTTTCCTTATTTGATCAGGGTGACTGGTTTGTATTTCCTCAGCCTAGGAGGGTGCGCTTCGAGGTTTGCTGGCAGTAGAGCAAGACATATAGTGGGTCACCTTGAAAGGGAGGTAGCCAGGAGAAAGTCTCAGAGCATATTGGTTAGTGGTGTGTTTTTGGTTGTTTTTTGGGGGAGGAGGGTGAGGGTGTGTGTGTGTGTGTGTCCAATTTATTAGCTCTCATGTCTGCTGGAGTAGGTCTGTCCAGAAAGCGATCTGCAGTTCATCTTGTACTTGGACCTTATTACATGTCTGGACTGAAGACACCAGAGAGCTGAAGCTCCGTTTTAAAGATACTAGATAGGTGGAAAAAGTAGTCATTCTACATAATAAATTTATGATTTGGCTAATACGATAAACCCTGGGCTATTATGTTTCACTCTGAGAAATATTGTGCTGTCTTGCTCCTTTGTACCAACCTCTACTGGCATGCATTTGTTTAATGTGAAATTTTATATTTTAGTGTCTTTTACATTTGCTGAAGATAGACCCCTGCGTGAGCAAAGGCACCTGGCTGTGTCAGAAGGCTGTCAATGAAGGTTCCTTCGTGATCTCTTCAGTTGTGGCCCACTCCTTCTTGTGGTCTCAAACAGTGACTTAATGGAGGTTGTAAGGTTTTCTGAAGAAGTCATACTTCTCACTAGAACAGAACAGATGTATCATCTTCCATTCCCCCCTTAATAGCATGTATCAGCAAGAAACTAGGCTGTCTTGAGGGTGGAGGGGGTATTCCCTGGAAATACAAGCCAGTCACCATGGCAGAATAAGGGAAGTTACAGAATTTGAGCAACCCAGTGATTTGAAGCACATCCAGATTTCACTCCTGTGAAGTCTCCTGTTAACATAAATGTTCTGTATAAGGAAGAAACTCGAAGCTGCGTACATTTTGTTGAGAGCCTGGCACAAAATTCCTCTTTGTGGATTTTACCGCTATGTACAGTAACATGACATCCATGCTCCCACACTCTGACTTCTAATCCCCTTTCCCATGATTTTTCTGTTTTTTTTTTTTTTTTTTTTTTTTTTTTTTGTTGGGGTAGTCTTTAAATGTACACTACATGAAGGTAAGGTCTAAAGTATTGTATCTTGCTCCTCCTGGCCAAACACATTCATAAGGACGATGTTGAACTTCAAGTTTGTTCAAGTCTGCAGAGACATACAAGGTACTTTGTGTCACAGCTACTATTCATGTTTCATCTTTTCCTCCAGAATAAATTTGGTTTAGGCTGCACGTGTGTCTAGCATACTTTCCTTTAGGCATTGATTTCTTTGAAGGTATTATCACAAGGTTTTGGATAGTGAGCCTACTCTTTGTGTAGAGATCACACCTTGTTGATTAGACACTAAAATCTTCGCTGTTCTTCATAGTGCATGAAGGGAACTTTTGCTTGCAAGGTGTGTAACCTAATGATATATTTTGTGTCCTACCTTAATTTTAGTCTCTTTAGGAAAACTCTTTTGTGAATTAATGCTATGAAACGGCCAAGAATCATAAATTACCTCAAAGGAATCGCAGAGCACCATGGTACATCAAACAAATTTTCAGTCAACTCTCTCTTTGTATAAGCAATAGTGGGTGTTTCCTCTCCAGCATACTTTTGTTCTAAATTTAGGGATATATGCTCTCATTGGTGTATGTGGAAATATTTCATATAATTTCTGTTAATATTAATGGTTGTCAGGTGGGGTCCAGTAATTCCATGGCACAGCTAAGAAAGAACAGATCCCTTTAGTTTCTTTACTTGAATGTTGAATTTTAGCAATAGTCATTGCATACTGTGTCAACCAATTTCAGTGCCAAAGGTTTTCAACCACAGAGGTAGCCTTGAAGATGACTTTCCTGAAGTTCAAAGCTCCTGAAATGTTAAAAATAACTTTCCAAGCAAATTATACAGTAATGGCAGCATTCCACTATCTCTCTTGTCATTTGCTAGTTACCCAAATGAAAGAGGAAGAGGGTGGTATGGAGACAACCACAGTCCCACAGCAGCACACAGTGTGTCTACCCGTAGCTTTCCCATTCAGAGTGGTATTGGTGCTCCTGAATTTGCAACGTGCTAACAGTATGCACTTCTGGTCTGGCATGCTTCGTGAAGGGATGTGGCAGAGTACCTCAGGGGAAGATGCCTTCTGCTGGAATTACATGTGCCTTATGGGCTGCCAGAGAAGCAACTTGTGAAAGCAAGCCTCTTGCAAATTGGTAGTGAGTCATGTAATGGCAGAATGCTCATGTGCTTTGTGATTCAAGTGTTTCAGGCAGACACAGTAAACATCTGCCTTGCTTGCTGAAATATGTTAGTGATATGTGACAGTCCAGGTACAGAGTTACTCACATTTGGGAAAATTGGCGTTTGTGATGAAATATATGTTTAATATATTCAGGCAATTACCTAACATAAACGTGCTGCTTTAAGCTGTTCCGTATGTCGGGAAGAGCAGTAGTGTCTGTGAATTTGCTCTGTATCCAGACCAGCAGTGCTGCTAACGCTCTGCGAGTTCACCAAGTGCCATCACTGTGGAATAAAAACACCAGGACTGAACGTACCCATGAAGAGAGACTTCCCTTTATTCTGTTTGTGAAAGTCAGGCCCCTGTCCTCCCTGTGCTGCATAAATATGAACCTTTGGAGGCAAGAATTAGGAAATGAATTCTAGAGAAGATCAGGGAGACAGTAGTCAATGACTGAATTAACGTGTGCCTCAGGGCTGCAAGAGATAGCGTATGGAAAATCTACCCATCAACTTTGTAAGAGCAAGTGTAATTAAAAGGAGAGTGTTTGGTACATTGCCCAAGCTTGATAGAAAATTTTGGAAGAGGTTGCTAGTGAATAGAGTGGATAGAGCAATTAAGTCTGTCCATAGTAATTACTTTATAACATGCAATTCTGCAACTTACAGTGTGTATTCAGTTAAAAGGGGAAGAAGACAGTAGAACCAAGTAAAGGGTAAGGGCTGTGAAACAACTTCTGCAAAATATTCAAATAGGTTAAAAAATGAAGCACACAATGGTGCTGAAACATCTTCAGAATGTAGCCAATGTATTTTTAAGTACTTTGGCATGCATACAAGATTTGTAACTGTAAATCTGCCTAAATTGTATCATTCTTTAAGTGTTTACAGGCTGTCTGTGGCTCTAATTATTAACCTCTGTGAAATTAGTTCGGTTTTAATGCTATATCATGGTCTAGACTGGGTCTCATATATCGGTACACTGCAAATACTGTGGAGATCTTGATAAAATGAACCATCAAAGTTACTCGGGTGTTGTAATATGCATTTATGGCTACAAATGAAAACTGAATTTGGGTTGTGCAAGATTTGCTGAAGGCTTGCATGTTGGCACTCACTCAGTACATTAACATAAATACGTTAGCTGCAGTATTTTCAGTTTAAGATCACGGTTGCATGAATTATTTACAGACTTCTCTGTCTCTTGAAGGGGGTGGGGGGAACCAGCAGTTGGCAGTTTCAGTGTTCTTGCTCACTAGGCTTCATGTCATCGAGAATATGATGTATCGAGAGTATATGGCTTCCACTGTAGCAATGTAGAATAAGATTAAAGACCTGCACAAAATATGCTCAAAATCATTATTTTCACTTGAGAAGTTATTTTCCATGAGCATGGTCATACTTGTATGCAAATTAATGACGAGGCTTCTGTTTTGTGTCTGTGAACTTCAGGAACTGCTTCGAATCTTAAAATGAGTTAAAATCTAAATTAAATATAGACAATGAAGGGAAGAATGACCTTTTTAAATATAACTTCACTGACTTCAGGTCAACCTCTTTAAGTCTGCTGTTCATGCTGAAGTCATTAGAATTTTGTTGGATGAATTTTTGTTTCATATTAACCTATCAATAACTCCCCTTGCTCACTCCACCTCCTGAAAACAAAACACAACTAAAACTGTAAGGCACACAATGAGCACCTGAAGATTTCTTTTATGAGTTGATTCCAGCTGTGCATTTCGGACTCCTTTTTTGCCAGTGTGCATGTGAGACTAGGACTCGACCAAAAAGTCATTCTACAATAGGAGACTTTCAATGAGAGTGTTTGCTGAAAGCTGCGTTATATTTATAGATATTGGTGAATAAGAAGGTGAGAAAAACCCTGAAAAAGTACTATGCCACTGTGAGAAAAATTTGGTGTGATAGAGAAATCTTAGAGGCAGTCTTTAGCATCTTCAATTGGCAATAAGCACAATTCACCTATAGTAAACTAATCTGACGGGTCAGGAAACCTGAAGGCTTCTAATGCTCATAGCATAGACTTTTCCAATCTTAAGCTTTTTTCAGTTCTGTAGAAGAAGATTTCAAATGAGAACACAAAGAATATTTTGCTCTGAAGCATGGTTGGATTAGAGATTTCCATCTTGTAGATCTTTGTGTGGAGCTTTGAATGGCCATTGCTTTCCCAGCTTGTTTGATACTTCTGTCCTACTCTGAGAAGTTTTGTTCAGCTGAGGGATAGATTTGGGACAATTATAAAGTACCTTTCTTAAATGCAAGAAAGACTTGTTCTGTTTTCTATTCTCTGTATGGTTAAGTGGGATTTAATTTGGTTTTAGATACAAATGGCACCTGGATTGTAATGGGTGTGCGCTTATACTTAAGCATGACAGAAACCTGTTATTTACTTTTCTAAGAGTACTTTGTGTTCATAAGGGCATACTTACACACTAGAATTTTTTCATAGAAAGCGCATCAAGCACACAGATAATGCTAATGCTGAGGGGTGACCTGCAACGCTGTCCCCCACCTAACAATGAAAGGAGATGGATGTGAAGTGTATAAGGCATGCCATGTTTATAAGTAAGTTTAAGAGCGAACTCCATGAAAGCTGTGCAAGCACATAAATATATGCTACAATTAATTTGTTAAAAAAAATAAAAGGCAAGCAACTTGCTGCTGTGTATTTAAACCAAGGTTTAATAGGATTTCTAAAGGTATTTAGCACTTTAAAATCAGCAGTCTTTATATTTAGGCTCCTTAAACTTGTTTTATAAGTGTCTTAGAATGAAGTTGTTAATCGTTTTAGTTCATCTTTGGTAGCACTAAATCTTTTATGCTTGAAGTAATTCATCTTCTTACAGGAAAAGTAGAAGTTATCTTTTGTGAAGTGTCCAGCAAATCACTGCATTTTGAACTGCTGGAGAAAGATAAACTTCAGGGTTTGAATTCTGACTGGATTGTGTGCAACCTAAATCCCTGGGCATGGTTAGAATGGGAAGAGACCTCTAGCCTTATACCTCTTCTACTGGAAATGTTTACAAGAGATGCATTCTTTTGCTGAAAACTCATGGCAATTTAAAAGCAAAAAAGCCTACTTATCATAACAGTCTGACTCATGCAACACTTGCAGAGTATGTTGGTTAACACTGAAGACTTTTAAAAAGGGGAAAAAAAGGAGGACACCCCCCCCCACACACACCCCTTTCTTGGTCAGCTTCTGCAAAGATGCAGTACTTCATGTGTGATGCTATCCTTGTGCACCAGGAACTGTTATAAACCTTCTACTGATCACAGACCACTGTATCTAAGTTACTTTTTTGGTAATAAATTGTTTGCAGCTGTTTGCCTCATGCATGTCCATTTTTGAGAGCAGAAGCATTTTAAGGACTCCTTTAGTTGTGTTTCAGTTCAGATTTTGTGTTTCTAATATAACAAACCTTCAAATCTAAATACATAGGAAAAATTAAAATGGAAACAGACCCCTCTACCTTTATACATCTTCTGTTGAAAATATTTGAGGCACCTCCCTCTGCCCCCCCTTTCTTTTTTCTTTTTTTTTTCCTTTGGAATTACTTATGATAGTCGTTCCTCACTTTTTTCCAACTCTTGTAATATGGGAAATGTAGTACAAAAATAGTATAGTACAGTAGGGTATTGATATAATAAGTTTTTCTTTTTTAATGAAGCTTGGAAAAAGTATTCTTACTGATTCATTCTGTAAAAAAAATACTAACAGAGATATGATATACCTTGTTTTTGTTTCCCTCCCTATCCCAAACAAGTGTACTTTGTAGAGTTCCTTGTGTCACATTGTGAATGATTTGAAGGAAACGCTCATTTCTGTTTCTATTCCAAAGTTCATCTAATGGTTTCTTTCCTATATGGAAGCAAATAATCTGCTTTCAGCTTTGTTTCTTAAACAAAGTCCCAATATAGAGCATTGATTGAAGCAATAGGGGAAAGGCAAACGTACAGAGGAAGGAATACTGAATACATGCTGGTAAACTGTTCAGCAGGGAGTTACTTTGCTGTACAGTGTGACCCATGAGATGCACTACATGTGCCATCTAGACTTGGTTTGCACATTTACTGATGACCAGCACGCACAATGAAATCCGCAGTAAGCCTAACCTGAAGGATCGTGCGGTTGGGCACTCCCTGGCTGGCACCTTGCTTGTGATGTCTGTCTGGTTATGTGCTTCATTCTGAGGCAAGTGCTTTTGCTCTCTCTCTTCTTTCTTACAGTGGCACTGAGTCAGTTAATAATCGACTGAGGGAAAACAAACTAAGAAACTGAGATAAGAAAGTATTCCAAGGAGTACACTCTAGCAGATACCAAATACCCTTGTATAGACTTGTAAGTAGACTTTTAAACTATTTCTAGCCTTCTCCCAGTGGCCAGTGACTTGTTCTTGCCTTGTTTAAAGAACTTGTTAGCAAATCAGCTTCTGTCAAGATTTTTCTGAAACTTGTTAGAGGGGAAAATTACTCTGGCTGTCATTTCTTAAGGTGACAAAGGATGAATCAAAAATTGTTTGGAATCTGAAGATTAATTTAAGATTATACAGGAGGAGGGTGGCTTTCAGTTTTACAGTACAACAAAAACTGTACACGAATAATGGAAACTTATTACTATTTTATAGCTTCCTTGGAAAAAAGCACGTTGTCTATTATGTGTGCATTAACAGGCCTTTGATTGTGTGTAGCAGCAGGATGTTTTACAGTTGGGAGAGTAAGGAGTTATGCCCTGATTTTTAAAATCTGGTAATCATGGCAGAGAGAGCTGACTCAGTGGTAGGAAACGTATCTAAGATGACAAAACTCTTATAATAGATGAGAGAATTAAATGATTGCCAGGAAACTCCCATGCAAAAAATGAGCAAAACAGGAACAAAAAGATCCTCTTGGCATAATGAAACCTGTATTCTAAACACAGCTGAAACTAATTAAATAAAAACTGAGCTAAGCAAGATTGATCAAGTTGGTCTGGAAAAACTGTTACCTGTTTTATTAGGGGCAGCAATTCCCTAGTAGATCAAAATAGCCGTTAGTTTTGGGGTGATAGATGAATTTTGTTTTCACTTTCTATTGAAAAATTATTCAATTTTTAATTTTTTTAAGATTTGGAAATTACTAATTGTCTGTGTTCAATATAGTCCCCCACCCAACTCAATAATATCAAGAGATACCTTGAAAGCATATCTTTGCTTTTAAGTATGTTTTTAAAAAATCTTTATTTAAAAAGGAACAATTTGATAACATTCCAAACATAACTTGTAACTGGTATCGTACTTAAAGTAGGCCAGACTTCATATTTTTTAGAATTTCATATTTCTAGATACATCAAGAGTAACATCATAACTTCTAAAGTAACTTTCCAGATCATGAGCTTCCCCAATTTTATCTGTACACTACTGTATTAAAAAAAAAAAAAATCAATATTTGATTGTTGTGGAAAACCACCATCCCTTGAATTCATTATGGGGATGGGAGGTTGAACAGTGGAGAAACAAAAACCAATTACTTTTTGTGGGATGTACATATGCGGTTGCTAAGAAAGGGTTAGAAGAAGGAGGAACCCTTATTCTTGTATGAGCAACACAGATTCACTTGGCATGAGAGTGTTTATTGTTCAAATAAAACTATTACTTCAGACCAAGTCATATGGATATCTCCACCTGCTGTACAGCATCTTGATTCAGAATTCATGAATGATGCAAAATAAAGGGGCTCTGTTAGTGAGTCTGGCATTCTCATAGCATGAACACACTTATTTCTTAAGGTTTTGCTGATCTGTGACTTAATTGGGAACCCTCATAATTTTGATTTGCTGAAGGCTTTCAGGAAGGAAGCAATCAGTTCCCTAGCATGAAAACACTAATTTATCACAAAGTCTCTTCAGCCCCCTCACATTTGAAGCATGGAGTATATATACAGAATGACCTGTACTTTCTGGCATGCAGTAAGGACCCTGTAGGTGCTTTATCATCTCAGTAGATGAAGAGCAATACAACAGACCAACCTCCTGGTCATCTGTGATGATTTTTTTAAAAGCATGTTAAAGAACTGAAACAGTTTCAAAGATAACAACATTCACTTATAAATATATATTTGTCTGTGTCTTTATGCATGTTTGCTTCTCGTACAAGACTAAAGAATATGAGTGGGAATAGAGTTTGGATTGCAGAGTGTTTCAGGTATGTGTAAGATACATTCTTTTGGGGTGAAACCAAAACAGATCTTTTCTGGCTGCACACATTGGGCATACCTGGGTCCAAATCAATGCATGGGATCCAAATAAGTGAAAGTCTTGCAGCTTACTCTGAACATGTGTACAGATGCAAAGCTCGAGTTACTGATCTCAGGTGACAATCTGAGAAGGCTTCTGACACTGTTAAAGGAGCCAAATGACATGGGCACCATTATAGTTGCTATCTTCTAGCAGCAGCTCTGCTGTTCCTTCATGTCTGTAGTTCCACTTTTTTTTACACCCACCTTCCATTGCCCTTGCTAAGTCCTTTTCTGAACATTTTGTCTCACAATGGACCAGTTTTTGTTTTTGCCGTTTCTAAGTGTCCACTCAGGTTTTCAACACCTGGGCTTCCCAGAAAATCCACCTGGGGGCACTGAGGAAATTGTACTGCTGCTCGTCAGCTTGAGAAAGGAGAGAAGCTGGAGCTGCTCTGCCAGCAGGGTAATGCAGCAGCAGGATCAGGAGGCTGCTAACCTCATTGCTACTGTGGGGTATGAGGAGAGCAGCCAGCAGTGTCCATGACGTTCAAGATGATGAACAATGTCTCCTTGAAGACCCAGAAACTGGGGACCACTCAACAGCTGTGCCCTCTGTAAAGATCCTGAACAAAATCCTTGGACATCCATACTTAGGGCTCCAGAGCTGTGGCATGTAAGAGCTGGGAGGAGAGTGTAGGCTTAGCTCTGTTCCAGGATCCCCATTCCTGAAAAAAGATACTGAAAAGGGCACACTGACATCCAAGGATGCCAATATTCAATCTGAAAGAGTAAAGTGGAGAGCTAAGCACATTACGGGGATTCCTTCCCTTATGTTTTTCTTTTTCATGGCGGATAACTGAGCTCAGCATTGGAGTGACATTCGATGTGGTGTCAATACTTGATGTGATGATGCACAAGATGGTATCACTCCTGAGTGAACAGGAGCAGAAATACGTCTTGCTTCCGTGTGAGAGAGCAGTAATGCACTGCTGCTGTTTGCATGTGACAGCTGCCAGGATAGCATGACACTTTCTAGAGTGGTCTGCTGAGGTTCCTGCAAAGCAGGCAGCAAAGGCTTGTTGGATAGATTTCCTTCAGACAGCTTCAGACTGCAAATGCAGTCAGGACATTTGGTTCAAGGAATCAAAATAAATTGAAGTAGAAATCCAAGAAGAGTGTATGGTATAATATAGCTGGCAGAACCAGCTGCTCCAAGCTGCTGATCTACTTCAGGGTGGTACCAGGCCAAGATTGCTGTTCCTCTCTGAAAATGAATGTGCTGAATTTGTGCTTGAGCTGTGTACGAGGGCTGCTCTGCCACTTGAGGTTTCTCATTGGCTTCAACAGATTTTTTTTTTTGCAAGTAAAGCTGTTGTTTTTTCACAATAATAAACTCTGTGTGTGTTTGATATTCTAGTAATTAACTTCATAATCCATGACAAAAGGGATATGGGAACCTGAGGGCAGGGCTTCAACTGTAACAGATGGGCAAGGTTCTTTATCCTTACCTGACATTCCACCAAAGTGCTTGTATTGGAAATGATTTTACATGGAGGGAAGACTGGGCTCGTAAGGGCCTAGCCAAGACTGTACTTTTATAGTACAGTATAGTATAGTACCTTGTGATGTATAGATAGCTCATGACACTTCAAGGTATAGTGGCTGGCTAGTGGAAAATTGGGCAAGTGTCTGAGAAGATCCTTTACCCAAAACAACAGATAACTTTTACAGTTACCGAATGGTTGCACATAAGTGTCTGCTGCTGTAAGAGAAAAATTATTTAGCACAGCTGCTGGTTTCCAGAAATTCCAAAATACGCAGAGCTGGATCTTTAGGGCTGAGTATCTCCATCGTTTGCTTTTCTTTGTGTATGTCAGATATAATACTGGAGAAACATTTAAAGAAAATGAATAATGAAACCTTATAACCTGTTCAAGTGTTTTAGAGAATCTTGTAAACTGATGGTTTGTTTCATTGATTAAGTAAGAGTTGTGTATAAGAAAGACTTTGTAATGACAATTGAAACCATATACATAATTGCATAGTTTCCACTCTATAAAAAGTGATCTGCAAAGCTGGAAGATATCATTAGACTTGTGTTTATAACTCAGGATGGCCTCACTTCACCAGCTTTTCTTGCAAATTAGTTCCCAGATGTCGGAAATATTGTCTGGCTGCCAGCTATTGCATAAACTCCTGAAGGGTGAGATATGACTTACTGCTCTTGCACTGACCTCAACTGTCAACAGGAAAATAAATGATCATTAAATAGGTTGGATGAAGCAAGATTCAGAAAAGCAAACTTAATATCTAATTTTAAGTGGCATTTGAGTACGCAGCTATCACAGTTGTATCTGAGATACACAATTTTAACATTTCTCAACTATGTTAGTAAAAAGCCTGGTATTCTTGGATAACCAGAAAACCTTTGTACGGGTTGGCAGCCATGTTTAAATCTCTAGCTATCTGACTTCTAACAGCTTTTGTGTGTAATGTAGAAATGAAACCCAATACTTTTTATCTTGGGTGGGGGAAGTGGCTCCTATGCCTGTGACCCAGCTTGTTGATGTTGTCTTTCTAAGATCAGATGGTTCCAATTCATGCCCCATGCATTTTACTACAAAGTGTTGTAGAGTACAAGGTATCTAATATCACAAGTAGAATCTCTGCCCCATATCGTACATTGTGTGGCAGCGCAAGTGTCCAAAAGTGACCTCTTGGAAGGGTCACCTCCTCATTGCTGGACTTTCTTGGTGCCTTGGCTGGATTCAAGAAGATCAGGCGGCTGGATTCAAGAAGATCAGGCTGCTCTGTCTGTCTGGTACTAGTTTTGTGTTGGCCCCAGAGATGGGGATGTTGAAACGTAGCTCCTGTCGCATAGCGACCCCCTGCCTCATTCCCAGAGTAGCCCAGAAATCTCTTGGACAAGACCGTAGCTGGGGAAGGCCTTCATGTCCTGAGGAAGCAAGGAACTGGTGTATCCAATGTTGAGAGGGGTCAGATGTGCTGTAGCAGCTGAAATAGATTTTTGCTTAAAGTGTCAAAGTTTCCCTGCATCCTTTGCTTCATCCCGTTTTCCCCTATTGTTGTATTTTATAACCTAAAGCTTGACGCTTTGAGGAACGTGAACCAGGGCTGTAGTCTTGCATGAAAACACATTTTTATTTTTCTAGTGATTTGCTTGACTTCTTGTAGCAGAGGCACTGTTTTTTTTCATTTAATCCCAGTCCTGCAGAATCTGCCAGGGTTGCTATTGTTAATCATAGTACTCAAAAATCACTAGCTAGTTTTTAGAACAACTGGATTATTTTTTTTAAATAGGATTTTATTTACTTTCTATCTTATGAATTTTGGGAAAAACTATTCTCATGTCGGTAAGCTCTCTGCTTGAGCTGATCTTTAAAAACTTTCTAAGTGAGGTTCTCATAAAATCTCATGTTTCTAGAAACACAAATGCATAATATCATTACTTGCTGTGTAATAACTCCCTTGCTTATTCCATATGTTTGTAAATCTGATGGTTATTCATAGCTAGCTATAGTTGTCCTATAGTTAGATACCTGTGGTACCTACAGTTGTCCATACACATATGGATGAAGTTATGGGTGATTAAACAGCTGGTCAGATAAGCAACATGTTTATTAAAGACACAAAAAAAAGCACTCTGCACTAACTGGACTAGAAAAATAGTCAGGTGGACTCAGCCTTGTTCCCTTGGCTTTAACTTTGTTTTCAAATATCAAGCTCATTCTCCTCAATAAGAGTGCCTTGCTGTGTTACTCAGCAAAAATGTAAGGGAGTCGACTTGTAGCTTGCAACAGCATCGCCTTATTCCAAATTTGCAGACTAAAATGATTAATATCAGGCAGATGGCAGACAGTTTGCTGTAAATCATGCAGGGTTGTCAGCTCACCAGTCATTGAATCTCAGTTCTAAAAAGTGACACTGGGTTAACGATCTAATTTTGTGTAGAGAGAATTGCATTCACAAAGTAGTTTTTCACTCAAATAGGTTTGTAAAACGACTCCACTGTCCGCTTTCTTAGGCTATTGTTATTTCTCCATTTAACTTAATTTGTTGTCTATGTGCAGGCTCATTAGATGGCTTCATAATCAAATTGCAAGGTTGGCCATAATAATGCAGTCAAAAGTGGCTAATGGGTTCAATTCTAACTGTAAGTTCTAGCTGAAAGAGCTGGGAGAGGGTAATTCTGGAGAGTTTTTTAAAAGAAAATTAGCTTAAATTGACTTTTTTCAGTTCAAAACTAAAAAGATATGTGCTAATCAGAACTTATGTCACTGTGTTCCTTTTTAAAAACTGTAAATGTTACTAGAGATGTAATGCTAAAATGCTATATAGAAGCTACTTACTGTGTTTTTGTTTGCACAAAAATTCCAGATCTCAGTGCACCACATCTTGGTGGTTTTTTAACCCAGGTGCACAAATAAATCTCTTGGATAAAGAAACATCAGCTGGTAGTTTACACTGAAGCTATGTAAGGTTTGTGACATGGTGTCTTTTTGTGTGGTTCAGACTTATAGCTGATTTGGGGGGGAATTTTTTGTTTGTTTGTTTTCGCTGAACTTGTTAGCATACCTACCTGAAGTGCTTGTATTTCGCAAGAACGCCATGCTGATTTCCTTTCAAACTCTTGTAGAAAATGCCAATTGTGTAAGTTCCCTCTGCCAGTCAGTTGAAGAATAATAAATGTTTCCTATGGGCATAAGGAAGTCACTTTGGTTTGTTTGTTTAGAAAAATCAGGAGTTTTAATGAAGTCACAATTATTTTTTCTGCTTCATGTACTAGGATGGTGTTTAGAAAAAACACACTTAGACTTGAAATACTTTGGTTTCTATATGGCATGCTCTAGTGCATGAAATATCTTAACATCTGTTGTTGACATTTTGAATAATATATAAAATGCTTGCTTATTTTTTATCTATATGTAGGTGTTCATGTATACAGATAACTGTGAGAGTTTTGGAAATATCTGCTTCAAAACTTGATTTAAAAAAAAAAAAAAAGATGTTTTTTAAATACAGAAATGCTCCACTGGGAAAAGTTTCACTACTTCTAAAACACATTTTCTTCCTCACATCTAGGCAGTCACTTTCATAAACTGTAAGACAGAGGACCTGCAAAATTAAGCTTCACTTTCCAATATCTACAACTTACTAGGAGATTTCCTTCAATTTATAGGGAATTTCTTCTGTCCGCTGAATTATTGTTATATCTGGGACATCTGAGGTCATTCCTTGGCAAAACCTTACTTGCACTGATTTCTAGCTACAGTTAAAGTATTTTCTTAATGGTTAAGTTATTTTTTTCATGCAGTTACATTTTTACAGAGTAGATATGGTGATGAAGATGGGAAGGATGCTCAAAATGCAGTTCCCACCATCTGCATTTACATTCCAAAGCAGGCACAGAGATGGCCTCTTTCCCTTCTGTCTTTGTTAGTGTAACAGGCCCTGAAAAAGGGGAGACTTGCATTGGTTTTTGTTAACACCTACTACTCTCCTTCCCTGCTTCCCCTTAACTAGCAGCCATTTGAAGTGTGCCTGTGCTCTTTGGTCACTCTGCCTTTACCCTCCGTAGTCCAGGAGCAGTGGAAAATGCCTGCTGCAGTCTCTGGAGCTGGACTCTGGCGGCAGCCTCACAAACTCGTTGGTTTGCAGCAGGATGAGGTGAATAGCAACAAGGACAGCAGATCTTGAAGAAACTGAGCTACTTTACAGGGTTAGAGCCAAGGAAAAGTTATTTTAAGCAAGAGAATAGTCTTAATATTTCTGTGATAATACCTATGTGGCTAACTGGGCTTTGTCCTAGAGCAGGAATTTCCAAGACTGTGTGATAGGGAAGGTGAGGTGAGCCAGCTGGCTTAAAGAGCAGGGAGACTACAGGATGTTGACTCTGCCATAGTTTTCTGCAGGAATGTTTCATGAAACTGCTTAAAGGTTTAACGGATCTTCCTAATTTCACTTTTCCTATAAGCAGTTTGTGGGGCTATCATAACAATACTTGTGAATAATAGGAAAAGTACAATTATGTCTCTCGCAGTGTGCTCCCTGAACAGTAATGAGAGATTCTGTATAAACTGTTTTGAGGATCCTTGTCCAAAGGGGTTTGTTCTTTGGCAGTCAGATGCTTACCTGAGAAGATTTTAAGCATCTGTTGAAAATTGTTACGGAGTGAAACTGAACAAAAAGCTGTTACAGTAATCTAAGGACTTTCTAATATATTGGAGATTCCCATATAAAAAGAGATATATTGGAGATTCTGATATAGAGAGCTAAATTGGAAGACAAGTGTGAGGAACTATAAATGCAAGGTGACTCTGTCTACAGTTTAATGATCGTGTGATTTGATGCAGGAAAACTTCCCACATGTAAGTTTATGCCGAAACACTTCTGTGAGTGGTGGGGGCTTTGCTTTTTTTCCTTTGTCAGCCTCACCAATTACAGTTTTCAAGTTCTTTTTTAAAATCTCTGTCCATATGTGTCTTAAACTGTATCAAAGACATTTGATTTACTAAGAAAGTGATTGTAAGTCTATAGGAGTTCAGTGTCTGTTGTGCCCTCATGTTCTCTGAATAGTGTAGTTTTCTGGCAGAATTTATGGGCTTTGCTGGGCCTTTCTTTGTGTAAATCATTTAATACCATGTGTACATTTAATCTCTTCCTTCAACTTTAATAAAAAGCAATCCTAATAGAAAGATCCCTATTCTTAAGACACTGAACATCATCTGGGAAGTGTTGGATGTTCTCACAAAAAGTTCTTGGGAAGATGTCATTGTGGTCAAACTTTTAAACTGATTTTTCCCTCTCAGCTGTATTCTAAGTCTTCACCTAAAAAAAGTGCTTGTGGATGTGTGCCTTTCTCACACCTTTTTAAAATTAATTTTTAATTAGAATCTATGAAAAAAATCTGTTTGACTTAACTCTATTTGGATGGCCTAGTGGAGAGCTAGAGCTGCTTACTGTCATCATTGTAGCCTCAAAAATCGTCTCTATGCTCTCAGTACTTTTATACTTTTGATACAAGGCACGTGTATACATCGATATCCTTCTCTCAGATGTTAAGTTTTACTCCAATTTGTTTGAACTTCTGTGTAACATTTTCTAAAGCCACCTCCAAATGGGACATAAGTACACATTATGAAATGAGACTTGATAATTTATCTGTCTTCAAGAAGTCGATGTGGCATACAAAAAGACATCTTCCCTCCAGAAAATTTTCTGTTGTAAAATATCGAGAGTAAAACTTGAGAACCCTTCATTTGTCTTCAAGGTCTTTTAAGAATACTAGGAAACTTGTACTTTTGCATTAACATTTACCACTTAAAGAAATTTCAATGAGAAGAGACCATAAAATGCAATGACCAAGAGAAACTTCAACAGTAGACTCTGTCTAGTTCAGCGTAAAGACTAACTTCTATTCATGATGAAGTTTTAAAGCTACATTTATAGTGGAATACCACTTCCTATGTATCATTTATCCTGCACTGTCATATTCTACCACCCCCACCCTGGTTTCTAGACGCTTAGTTTTTTTGGAAAGAATGTGTTTTTCTGTTCCTCTGTAAAAGACGATGGGCAAACAAGATGAAGGACGTTGCCAAAAACATCAGACACTTGGGCTCAGAGGCTAATAGTTAACCCTCGGGAGTGTATATTTGAACAGTAATATGTTCGTACTGTCTGTAGGCTGCTACATGATCACAGGAGTGCTGTGAAGAGAGTAAAATTGAATCTTACGGATTCCTGTGTATTTTGCCAAGAAAGACTAAAAAATGTAACCTGCTGTTGCGAGGCCCAATGTGACATTTAAAAGGTTTTTGAAGTGTGGTGTTGCATATGCAATAATACCTCATGGAATAGATGCACGTACATCATGCATACCCATGCAAGGCACGTTTCATAGTTTGAACACCTGCGTTATGTTAACAACTACAAGGCATTGTGACTTGCTTGTTCTGGGAGTCAAAAAGTTGGTTCCTTGAAGTGCCTAAAATCCTAGGGCCGCTGATGGGATTACCCTAAACTGCTGCATGGATATGCAGAACGGAGGAATGGTGCAAGAGGAATAGGGGAAAATAGCCAATATTTTAACTATAAAGCAATATCCTGTCCTATACAGACACTAAGGCCTCTCCTAGTGATTTTTTTTGTTTTGCACTGTTAGAATTGGCTTTCAGCATAAATGGCTAAATTTTCAATTAGAGAACTCAGTAATGCTAAGCAGTTCTGCATGAATTGACCTCTAAATCCATATTGTTAATGCTGCTGTTAGCTCCTGTAATCCAAGTGGTTGGTGAATTGCTTGTGTCCACGCTAGGCAGCTACTCAGCACCACGAGCACTGGGTTAACTGCTGGCTGGACGGATCGAGTTGTTTGTGACTTCTCAGAAAGGGATGGTTGAAGAAATTATCCCTATTCAATAGTACCTTGCTATTAAAATATCACAATTCCACTTAAGGGAACTGTGTAGTTATTCAGCACAACTGATCTCAAACTGGTCAAGCTAAGGATGCCCCACTAAGGTCATATTCTAAAAACTTTATCCATGCTGCTGGTTAATATAATTATAGGCTTCAAACTAAATTTATTTCAGCTGTAACTTTACCAGATATAGTAGAACTACAATGTAAGTTACTTTCTTGATTTATTATACGTTCTTGAAGGGTTTCTTTGTTTATATATGTGTCTCTGTCCAGTATTGTTTTTACCTCTTGTAAAACCTAACTGCCTCGGAGACTTTACTCGTATTTCAAAACTTTTAGTTTGTATATTTAAAAAAAAAATAAATCCATAAATATCTAAAACACAAAATCCATTTAAGTAACACTTGCTGACTCCACACAGACTGTAGTTAAATGTAAAACAAACTACATTTTGTTATTGCTTGTTACAGTCCAAATTTGATTGTAATTTTGCAATATGTAGCTGCAACAGGAAAAGAAATTTTTTTTTCTCAATAATAAATGTGCTCAAAAGGTAACAGATGTAAAGATCTCTGAAATCAGCTTTCTGCAACTGGGGTTACTCCCCTTCTTGTGACTGAGTCTGGATAATGCTAGCGTTGACTTTACATTACTTTTATACCTTGGTTTTTATCTATGTGTCGAAAAGTGACAGTAGTTGTGTGTTTTCAACTCCCTTCTTCTTTAGCAGGAGCTCAGTGATTTCTATCTTCTGCTCTTAATCTTACCGAATTTTGACCTGATTGTGCCTGCCAGAATTGAAACTGGTGCAGAAGACTTAATAATGGAGGAAGCTCACCGTGGTTGTGTCTAATGGGAAGAGAATTTTCTTCGTAAGGGTCCAGTTCAGACGGCGCAGTGTTAGTTAACTGGTGCCTTAAGTATCCACAGCTGTTTACTTTTATAGCATATTTTACAGTTGTTTAATTTTATAGTTTGCACTGCACTATTGTTTAGTTTTGAAAACACAGCTCTCTTTCCTCCTTAAATATTTGCATAGTGGGTCACAGCAGTTGCTCTAGCAGGCTTGCTCCTGCAGAGCATTTCTCTGAGCAGTGCCCTTTTCCATACCCCTGGTTCTTCAGCTGCTTCCTTGGTAGCATTGGTTTGACTGTTTGTTTACCTGGGAGCTGGAGGGGAGGAGATAGAGAGTCTAAGGCAAGAGGCTACAATTAAACTTTTAAGAAGCCCTTTTGAATAGTAGGCTAGTCATAAAAACAGTGCTTAGAAGTATCAGTTAAAACTGTGTGCTCATCTGGGCCAGAGGTTTATACATTTTTGCTGAGTAGTCCATTGTTTTTTGGCTTCATGGGGGTCTCTCTAGAAGGCAGACTCAGCAAATGTGACCTTGATACTCTGGTTTGTAAAGAGTAACTCATTTCTCTTAAATTTGCTGCGTCAAAGTGAATGTAGCTAATTGTGAGGTAAAACATTACACAGTGTAAGCTTATCCAGATTTAATTTATCAAAAGTAAGGCCCTCAGATGCTTCTGTATTTTCCCTGTTGAACAGAAAAGCCACTAGTTGGTGACTCACTGCCCTGTTACTGCAGGGTACCCGGGAGTGTGGACTGCAATGTGTAGTTGTAGCTCAGCCAGTAGCTGCTCAGAAACATCTCAGACTCTGCTGGAGTTGCTCAAAATCTTCCATTAATATTCTGAAAGGTAATTTCTGTGATAGAGGTGTTAACCCACAGAACACAGTATGCTTTATAACTCATTCAAGTGAGGAGAAGTTAAAAAAAAAAAAAGTGTCGTATGTCCAGTCAAAAGTGCAGTGTAAATACAATGCGTGTAAAATTGCCTCCCGTGAACTACAGAGCCAAGAACACAGTAGTAATCTTCCAGGATAATTATAATTCCTCTCACATTGATTTACTTTTTACAAGATGCTTGTGGTGTAATTTGAGAAGAGAAAAACACGTAGTTTGGTTGAACAAACCAACATCAATTTTCCTCCCCAAGCTGAGCATTCTACACGATTCCTTAGTTCATTTTCTTCCAAGTTTTGCATTTATCAATGGTGTTTGTCACCGAAAAAATTTCTTGTAGCTTCCTCATTCCAACTCCTCTTATTTCTTATTACATGTATTGTCCCCTCCATTTCTCTCCCCCAGCTCCAGAGTTATTTGTTTAAAAACGTGTATCATATTCTTTCCAAGCTCTTGGTACTCCCTTTCAGCATCTTAAACATTTCATGGCTAGATGAAGATAGGAGTTCAAATTCCAGATGCCCCCCAAATTTAAACCTCTTGGACTCAGGAGCTTGCTTTAATCCTAGCAAATATCTGAGGGGGAACAAGTTTTTGCTTACGTAAGTACTGGTGGGAGGAATGAAATTGTAGAAACCTCTTGTCACCTACATTTTACCTCTTGAATGTGGGTGAATATACATGGTTGCATCATGTGCACTCATCGTAGGTGCTGGGAAACTGAGGGAAGGCTGGGGTTGCTGGAGGTGTGATACTCTTGGAGAAGACTGGTCAGGACTGCTTTATCCCCATCACTTTGGACAAATACCTAGGTAAATTCAGACTTGGCAGCATGAAAAATCTGTTGTATGTGTCATCTCCCCACCTTACTTTTAGGTCTAATGTATTTAGGTCTAATGTTTTATGTAAAACTTGAAAGCCTGGGTTGTGCAAACTCTAGCCTTTTTGGAGTGATAACAATATCTTTGATGGAGACATCCCACTTCAGTATTTTATGCTTATGCTGGGACAATTCCTAGTGTATGTTCAATGAAACATGGATTTTGCAGCAGTAATAAAGACAAAATCTTTGTAAGGAAGCTGTTTGCTGTACAATCTTGAAAATAGAAATGGAAGGTAAATAACAGAAGTGAAACATTAAGATTTTGCAGCCTGTGCATGTTGGGTTGAGTAGCACTGGAACAGGGGAGCAACAATGAAACGGAAATCTTCACTAGATACCTTCTCTCTTACTCTGGTGCTAGGTACTGCTAGGTAAAGCGATTACAGACCACTGTGGAAATGGCAGAGTTTCAGTGATGATTACAAGATTTCTAGTAAGTTCTCTCATGTCTATTCTTTAGAATTTTTAAGGAAAAAGTTTACAGATGGAGGACTGAAGTCTCTTGTGACAGGAGCTGCCTCAACTGTGACTATAACATAGAAGGCAGCATTCCTATGTCTGTTTTCTGTGCTAAAAGTGTATTACACTCTCACTTATAGGGAATTCTTCCAGGGCAAGGACAGAAGAGAATAGGATGCTTTTACACATACCAGCTCCAACAGCAAGACTGTTTTCTCTTTGAGACAGCTATTTAATTGCTGATCACAATGAGACTGTAATCCCAACAGTGGTGTCTCAACACTGCTGCAATATATGCATATTTTTAATCTCGCTGTATTTTTCCACTATTCCCTGATTTCTGTTTGCCCAGCCCCTCAACAGTCATCAAAACCACCAGAAGTAAGCTTTATTGCTCAAATGAATATGTTTCTTTTCCCTTCCTGTGTTGGCATACAAAGTCTAGAAAGAGATTGTATTTCTTGAAGCAAATTTTTATCTTTAAGCTTCCCCAATATGAAACATAAAAGAAATATATACCATTAATCTTCTAACAGTTGCTCCTATAATTTGCAAATTACATGACCACATAGCCTTACTAAGCATATAGTCATGATATTTTTCTATAATGTATGCTTTCATATATGTTGGCATAGCATCTTGTGACTTGTCTGGCTGAAATTTTCTTCCAGCTTTTTATAGGGGATATTCGTTCCCCTCACCCCCTTCCTTTTTTTTTTTTTTTTTTTTGCTATCTATTTCCTTTCCATTGGTTTAGTATAGTTGAAGAGGCTCTAACATGCAAATGGTAGCAAAAGACTGCTGGTCAAACATGTTTTCTTAAGCTAGTATCTACTCATTCTGTGATCTCAAGTGTTCAACAGGAAGCTGCGTAAGAAATCTCAGTTGAAAAAAGAGAGAAATTCTTGTATGGGCCTTATTTTAACTGAAAACATTGAAATCAATAATGAAGTGTCCTTGCAAATTTCCACATTATGGGCTTGGAAGTGAACCATGCAATATATCTGACAGAAGGGGAACTGGAATCGGGATTTTGGTGTCCTCTTAATGTCAGTGGCAGTTGTAAAATAAATGAATATACCCACATACCTACCTCATAAGTGGTTTCACTTTTATTGATAACAGAAGGCACTTGATGCTCAGTGTGGTGCCACAGAATTGCTAAGGTGCTCTTCCCCTTGATCAGCCATGCAGCTTGATGCTTCTGCGCTAAGGGAGAAATTGGACTGCTAGTCCTCATAGAATGGGGGCCTTAGCAAAAAACCCTGTTTTTAATTTCTTTTATATTAGTCTGTGCAAATAAGACTATTTATGCATCTGTCTGACTTGCACCTAGTGTCTATGCTCAAACCATTAGAAATGGTTAGAACTTGCACAATTCAAATGTTAGCTTCGATAATACTTATACAACCTCACAAGACTCAAGTACCAAACAGACCCTTTCCAGCCTGGAGCCAGAGCAAGAGCAGAGCAGTCTGTCTGACACCCTTGAGCTGGAGCTCCTCGTGCCCTTACAAGCTGAAGCCTGGATGCTTTCAGTTTGCCAGTGTAGGAGCTTGGTAGGCTTTCTCCAGTTTCATCTAAACTGGCCATTTCTGATTCTGCTGTTATCGTCACTATCCACCACACCTCTGGTACAGTTGCACTGTCTGTCCAGTCTCTGCAGCAGAACTGCATAGTTGTCACCTCTGACTGCAAAAGGTCAGATCTGGAAATGAGTAGCAGCGATGTGCATGAATGCCCAGTGTAAGAAAACTGAATCCTATTAAAGTGCTTGTGATCTTCTAAATGTGCAAAAATTAACTACTGAATAACTCAGTGTCAAATCTCATCAGTATGTTGCCTGCAAGAATGGCCAAATAATTTTTTTTTTATATTTGCAACTGGTTTCTCATATTCAGATTCAGCTATGTTAATTGTAACACAACCCCACAATCCACCCTCTTGAAACAACTGAAGCACCAGGGGACAGCTGATTTTGCTGTTAGCTGTGGATGTAGTAGAGACAGGCATCTTACTCATATCATCATCTGTGATATGACAACTTTTAACTGCAGACTATGAGTTGCAAGTGATTTGGGAGCATGTGTAGCCTTGAAATGATCATCACTTCCAGCTGGAGCTAGGATTACTGGTTGTTCTTGTCCTCTTCCCCCATTCCCTTTTGTTAAAGAATAAAAGCTTGGGTTGCTGCAAATAGTGTCAATATTCAGTATGTTGAGGTCTTTCAGTAACTCACCTATCATATCATATAATTTCATTCATATCAAAGTAGGTGGTGAGCTGTTAACAATCCTGGTGGGTTGTACTGCACTTACAGACATCTAAATTGGATGCAGCGACAGCAGCAGCCGTGGCAGCAGAGCTGCATGTTGGATAACTTCCCTGAGCATTTTGTCCCAAGCTGCTCCCGACTCCTTGAGCCCAATAGTACAGGTTTCACATTAATACTCTGCTCCTCGCTTCTCAATAACAGCACTGGCGTTAGCATATGTGGATAATATAGGAATCCTTTGACAAAGATGTCCCATCCGTCATAAAACCAGGCAGACTTCTTGAAGTCTGCTCTCCCTTTCTCAGAAAGAATATGAACTCATATTAGCTATGTTTTGGGAGGGTGTGGTTCCCATCCTTTTCAGCATGCTGAGACTTGATGTTTTCAAGCTAAATTGTGTGAATTGATAACTTGAGTGATGTGATAAGCACCTGATTATTTCTTTTTCCTTTTCTGTTGAAAGTTGGGGTGGGGGAGATTAAGTCTTTGGATGTTCCTATTCCGTCTTTGCATTTTCACATTGTTGCCTCTTTAGTGTAGAGTGCATTCCAACTGCTGTCCTTTGAGCTCTCCTGAGCTTTGGGCACTTGTAGACATTTCACACATTTCTCAAACTCCTGTTCTCACAGTTGATTCTCCATTTCCCTCAGTCTGTCTAGCATACAGGCAGATAGGCAATGACTAAGGCTGAAGTTCAAAGTTTTCCCAGTCTTTAACGATTTGTTTTTGCATGTGATGCCTGAAGACAATGGCAAATATGTTCTAACAGATTCTTGAGGCTCTAATGGGTATCTGTATGTTTGCTTATGAGAAAATCGTTCCTTTTTATGGAGAGGACTCAAAATAAGGGAAATGCTGTACTTGACCATAGCCTACCTACAGTACCATGCCTGTTAATGTATCACATAGTTTTGAGATGGAGGGTGGTTTTTCACACTTGGGGTTCTACTTCTGAATTAATAATGTTCTGAGCTAATAAATATGCCAGTTCATAATATTGGTAAGGCAAGTCTTGCAGGGGTATCGTACCATCTTGAGCTTGACAAGCTTAACAAAACGTGGCATATTTTATGAAAGCTTAAGCTTTGCAGAAACGTGGAAGTTATTCTTCGGAGGGCCAAACCAATTTGGTATCCCCTTCAGATGAGCAGTGGAGCTAAAGAAGAGGTTGAGTGTCATGCTCCAAAATTAATCTCTTTGAAATCATTAATGATCATGTAAAAATTCATCTTCCACAACTGAACATGACTATAATGTCAGGGGTAGGTGATTTCCTTTGCTGATTGAGGAGTCTCTCCCGTGATATTGTGATTTGTTGTCCCTTCAGTTGTGCTGACACAGCTGTTGTGTGCTGTAGATTGCATCACCAAAGCCTCTTATTTTCAGGGTGATGGTTGTAAACAGCTCTGGGAGATCACTGGCATTTAAGTCCTTCTGTCTCCATGTCTTGCTGGATGTTTCAATAACTGACTACAACCAGTGAGCTGGAAGATGCCCATGCAACCATATCACTTCTGTGCCACAAACATGTGTGCTCTGTGAGCAGCAATGACTGGGGATATCCAGGAGTCCCCTTGGTGCTTCCTTTTAGATACCAGGAGGATTTCTAAATAATTGCAAACTTGTAATGCAGCTATGTGTGTATCTTAGGCCATACAACTGAATAATTAGCCTGGAAACAGTGGCCAGTTATGTAAAACCCTTTCGTATTAGATAAGCTTATATTCTAATGCGTATTAGAAAGTTTGCTGCTTTGTTGGCTCATGGAAACACTATACGTTTACTTTGATATCAGGATCAATTCTGTATGCAGTAATGGGCACGTGAAATCAAAACCTGGCTTTTGTGCTTAGGCTCATCTTGAGACTGCAAAATGCTCTAATATGTTCTCTTGTAATTGCAAAGGGATAGAGGGTTAGTGCTTAATTATTTCCTCTTTTCTAATTCTCTAAAGCATTTTTCTTGAAATCATGACAAGTTTGTCTTTGGCTTTGTTTACAAGTTGGCACATTTTTTTTTCTTTCCCTTTTTTTTTTTTTTTTTTTTTTTTACCCTTTAGACTATGAACTACTGACACTACTGTAGCACTGAGAGCGTCCTATGAAATTCTATCAATTTTTACTTCGTTGCGCTTTTAAAATTCAAGTCTGTTACTATTTATATTAAGCTTCTGCCAGGTCTTTTACTGCCTACTATGTGCTTGAAGTGGTGAGCTTTAACCAAGATAGCAAACAGAACTGCCAAGACAAACCGCTTATGAACTGTAAGCCATTATCTTTTCTTTAATTCATCTGAAATCCCTCAGTGAGTACACTGGCTTATGCTGTGTGTGCAACGTTTTCATTTTATAGATATTAGAAAAATAGCGTAGGAATAAGAGAGAATCTTTCCATTCAGAAGACAGAAGCCAACTAGGCAACTGGTGGTGCTTCGGAAGCTGCCGTGGTTTCAGGGCTGCTCTTGCTTTTTGCATCCTGTTTTGGTTGCCAGTTTCATGCTGGAGGTTCTGCCAGGTTTTTGTTTCTGCTCTTCCCTTGCTGTACTACTGCCTTTCTGAGGAACAGACTGGAATATAAGAAAAGAGCATGAATTGCAAATGTATGCTGTGGTTCAAAGTTGTATAACGTGATAGAACATTGCTGCACGCTTCATCCTTTTGAAGCCCATTTACTTAAGTTTTGTTTGATGTGAAACTGTCTTTTTAAACAGCATTTTAAAATTTAAATTTCTGTTTGAAGAAATGGGACCATCTCTGCAGGTTACTTAAGAGCTTTAAACTGGTAGCCTACTGTAAGGCAATAAAATTGCAGTGATTTTTAAAGCCAATTCAAGTATTTATTTTGTAATGTATCTCAGATGGATTGAAATCTCTGTTAATCCTAAGTAATTACGGCAACACTTTGCACAATTAGCTTTCAACTTTCAGGTCAACAGAATAATTACATAAAAAGATGAACCTGTTTCTCTTCCAACTCCCATTTAAGTGGAAGGATAAATTAGGCTAAACAGATGCCATAGATTTTATTTGGTTAACAGGAGATTTATGGCCTAATATTTTGTTGAATCACAATTTCATGTGCACCTGTTTTAAAAGAATGCAGAGGTTGATTTGTAGCTTTTTGTACCAACTTTGTGCTTCAGTAAACGATTACATTAAAAAAAAAAAAAAAAAAAAAAAGCGAGCCACTGGAAATCCAGAAAATATAAACTCCAATCTGTATGGCCAGGCAGAATGGTACTGAACTGGAAGACAGAAAGCTTTCTTCTCTTCTATAGAGTGAGATGTTTTATTAAATCAGGGTTGAGTTTATTCTGATTGGCTTTGGTGCAGATTTCCAATGTATACTTAGTTTAGAAATCAACGTGTATTTACAAATGTTGTCCTGTTGCTATTATAAGTAATGTGCCCAAACCAAAGCTTGATTTGGTCTCTGAGAGCAAACTCTGGTTTACTGTTTAGGCTTGTGTTTCTTTCAGAAGTGAAGATGTGTGGTGTCTTGTTTGTTTGTTAGTTTGGGTTTTTTTGTGGTGGTGGTTCTGATTGATTCCTTGGGATAAGGAAGAGAATTAGGATTTATTCCTTTGTTTTTCTTTTCTTCCCTTGAAGTATATTTGTATTGCAGAGGGAAGGGATATATTTTAAAATACACCTTTCTCCAGTGAGATAGAAATGACTGCATTTCAGATAGCATTGGGAAGTTTTAACTTGTCCACAGCTTTCATTTTAAGGAAGCTCATCAAGGAAAGAGCTACTGTTATGGAGGAGTAGATGTGAATGTTCATTTTGATTGTCTCTCTGATGTTTCCAATGTTGTTCCAGTAATTACTTCTAGATAAATTAGCAAGAAGTAAAGTATGTTAAATACTTCAGATCAAGTAAAGACAATATAAGGTATAATATTTTTTAATCCTGCTGTAAGTAGACTCATCTTTCTTCCACTATTCTTACTTTCCCTTACATGTAAGGTCCAATGTCACCTGACAAAGAAAAGACTCTAGAACTAACTTTAACATAACTTTATCCTGTCATAACAAATATTATAGTTCTTTCTAGGGCTCTACTCTTGAGTGGAGTTTTTTTTTGCTTTATAGTTTCATAATGGGCATTCTTTTAGGCAATGATGTTGCAGTAGATTAATTAAATAGTAAGGTGCACACATATCTTTTAAATCTGAATTGTGTATAGCGATTCAACATGAACGCTTGTGTTGTTGAAAAAGATGTTATCCTCAAGCAATCCATGAGCCTCAAGCTTTTGGAGTGAAAGAATCATAGAATCATTTAGGCTGGAAAAGACCTTTGAGATCATCAAGTCTAACTGTAAAAGGAAGGTCCAGTATTGCCCATTCTTTTGCTTTATTCTTATGCAGAAATTTTTCTTGACCCATTTTGTTGTATCCACCTTCACTAATTTCAACCTCCTTACGTTCCTTCAAGAAACAATGTGGAATTAAATTGTAGTTTTATGTTAACACATTGAGAATTGTTTCCTTCCAGTAGTTAGAATCTGCTCCTGGTTGTGCAGAGATAGCTAATGAATTTCTAATGGCACCAGTGTGTCACTGAGCTGCTGATACTGTGAGAAGAGCCATTTCTTGTTATTTTCTTGAATTGCATTCAGTATTGGAATTTAAAAAAAAAAAAAAAAAAAGAAAAATCACGTTCCTATGGAAAGATCCCTAAATCTTCCCAATGACTGCCACATATGAGCAGAACTAGACAAGGCCTAACCTTCATCCTCTTTGAAGTTTTGACGGAAATCTTTCAGGTTGCTTTCACAGACCTTTTTATTTGGTGGTTTGGTATATTTAAATGCCAGCTTTACACATTTTAAAATTAGGAAAAGCATCTGGTTTAGTACATGAAGTTGATTCAGCCTGGACACACCTTTGTTTGGTCAGGTGCTGGTACACTAATTCAATTAAAGCCTCTATTCATCTTGCCAACCTTGTCTGACATCGTTCAAGATGCCTGACATACTAGCTTTCACATCGCCTCTGGTAATCTAAAGGAGTAGAACTACGTATTTAAAAAGCTGTTACCAAATACAGTGCTTTGTAGTTTATTGTAATGGGATGCTGGTGCTTCCCTATAAAATCTCATCTTTGCAAATTGCCATTTTTTTGGGCAGTCAGTGCCAGGTGCAGTAACACTAAATATTTTCCAAATGCAGCTAACCAAAAGGCCTTTATGTCTGTTTTAGTGCTAGTAAATTCAGTTCTTCATTTATTTTCATAAGTATTTATAGGTGTTGCAAGACTCTTTGCTTAGTTATTTTTCCTGCCATAGAAAATCCTACATAGAGAACAAGAATAGTGTTTATATTGCATTTAGAGAAGAATTTCCTGCTTAAGTGGTTGCCTAAGATGTGCTAGCTAGCTGTTAATACACTAAAAAAATATTACTAATTCTACTACAGCACTTTTTTTTTTAAATGAATTTATCTAATCCTGATGAGATTTATCCAGAAAATTGGAAGTTCAAACGGACTTCTGGATTATTCCCGCGCCCCCTCCCCCCCGCCCCCTGGTAGCTCTAGTAGTTCAGTATTTTTCACTTGTAAAATCATTTTATCATTGTAAAATCATTGTGGTTTGCTACATGATGTGTCTGCTGCTGTGTTGATTCTTTCTTGCCTTAACGAGAACAACTGGAAGTTTGTGCTAGAGGTATGGAGGAAAAAATCAGCCCTAAGTACGCAATTAGAGTTCAGGTACAATTGATATGAAGACAATGCAGAATGTCTCCTCCTGTATTCTCAAATTCCTGTGCTGCCTGCAGATGTGAATTTAAGCAATCTGAACTATGAGTGCACTTAAAATTAAAAGCTTGCTTGTTTGTTTGTTTGACTTTTTAGTGTAAGCATTTCCATCCCAGGTTTTTGGCTTAGTTCATAATACAAATACTGTACTATACAAATAGTGTATTAGTTTGTACATATTTTCAAAATTACTTCATCTGGGAAGTGGCATGCTTTCTTTTCTCGAAAGGGCGTGATTTCCAAAATATGCTCAGTACCAGTGAGTTGAATCCCTGACAGCACCGATATTTCTGTCTTCTGTCTGTCCTCCTCCAGATGATTTGCTTCAGCCCCTGTCACTCTCTCAGTTCAGCTATTTCTGTGTCTGTGCCATAAAACTTGTTTGGGTTAAAAAGAAAGCAAAAGCAATGAGCCAGCAGGGCTGGGTCTTCCTGTGTCGGCTCTGATGCCAGTTCAAACATTTTGGGAACCGAGGATGTCAGATAATAGACCTCCAGGAGCCTCTCTTTACGAGTGCTGTTGGAGTGGGACTCCTTGAACAGCGGTAATTAATGGGCTGTTGCGAATGGGTCAGCTTTCACATTTTGAAGTGTGGAGCCACAAAGGTGGAAGCAGAGGAAGCGTGTGCTTGCTCTTAAGAAACCAAAACCCTTTCTGGCGATTAAGCAGAATAGGTTACCTTATGCTTCTGTTCCTCCTTTTCTCTGTTTGACGGACATCTCCTCTTCTTATTTTACTATAGATATTAATGCTGGGATTTTACTACTTGAGTATAAGTAATCAACTTTTTCTAAGGGAGCATATGGCTAGGATAGTTACTGAAGGGATTATTCTATGGTAGTGAGGGCAAACTGGTCAAGGAAACTGCATTTGACTATCTGAAGTGCAAACCTGAAAAAAGAAGAAATAAAATAAAAAAGCATCAAAGTGTTTCATTTGAAGCCCCACTGGTGTTTCTCATTGAAAAACTCTGCTTCATCATGTGCTTTTTTTATTTTACAGAAGAGAGACAAGAAAACCTTTCTTCACCTTTCTCATGCCCGTACCATTTGCAAGTTAACACTTGTGCCTTAATCCCAGGCAGTTTGGTTAGTCTGTAAATTGTGATCACGCCTCGCATGAGATCCTGCCCATGTCAAAAGCCAACAGAGCCGTCTTGGAAAGGGAAGCTCCTCGCCAAGCTGCAACTTGTACGACTGCAGCGATCACGTGGCATTGGAGCGAGCCAGCCTGCCAGGGCCTGGGAGTAGCACATTACAAGGGCTGACTTTATAGGAACAACAACACAGTTGCTAAGGAGCAGATAATTAAGCCAGTCTATTAATCTTGAAGTGCCTACAGCTAGATCTGTTCAAAGGCAGTAGCCTTTTGAAGCTGGTACTTCAAACTGCATTGCAAAGGTGGGGAATTGGAAGTCACATGTGACCAAAGCTCCTTTTGCCCCTTGTCTTGGGGCTGTTATTAGGCGCAGAAGGAGTTTGTCTCGTTGTCTAGGGTAAATGTGAAGGCTCATCCTTAAACCAAGGGCGAACAGGAAGATAGCAGAAACAGTGCTGTGCTAAACTTCAAACTATGTGATTCAGAATATATGTGAAAAGGAAGTTGAAATGCAATGGAAAGCAACAGCAAAAAAAAAAAAATCCCAACTTTTTTTTTTAATGGAAACTCTGTATCCTGGTTGTACTATCCGTATTTCTTATGCCCAAGTAGTAACGGAGCACCTAGCAGTATAGATTTGGTCTGACTGGGCTGGAGCATGCAATTAATTCTTGTCAAATTAGCCACAGCAAACAAAATAAGGTTTATATAAGTCTTACTGCCTTTTTTGTTAGTTATGGGAAGAAACATAATATCTAATCTCACTAACTTTTTGACATCAATAAGCTTTAGTCTCTCTCTTCATTACTGTGATGAGTTCATGGTGAACATGGTGTAGTTGGGATGACTTTTATTGGAATCCCTGCAGACCAACTTTATCATTAAACCATGGCTTTCCTGTGTTTTCTTGCTTCATATAACTTGTGGCAAAGAAACAGTCTTGTGGTGCTATCAACCTGGGTTTAAGGAGCTCATCAACATGCTGTGACAGTTGCTTAAGTCTGTGTGTTACAATAACGTGAGCCACAGGAGCTGATTTCATTAGCCTAGGGGCTAGCTACATAGTAGATCAGTGGGTGGAAGACTGATCACAATCTAACAAAGTTAACTGTGGGATGGTTTGATAATAGAAAATACAGGTTGTATTTAAAAAAAAAAAAAAAATTCCCTGGAAGCCATATGTAAGGAGAGTCTGTAAAGAAAACTAGATGTAGTAAAGTTTTTCTGGGCAATATGGTACTTTGATATTTAGTCAATTTGATAAGCTGATCCAGAGAATGCTTTACTATTAAGGAAAGTAAAGCAAAAAATTGTATAGACTGGGTTAAAAAAAATTCCACTTCTTGAAACCAGTCACACTACAAACTCCTTCTAGCCACCATGTCTCTGGAGAGACATGTCTTCAGTTTTGATTTTCTACTGGTGGAGTGCTTAGGAAAGTCTTAAGATAATTGTGAATCCTGAAGCAGCAGCAATTGCTTTGTCCTGCTTCAGCTAAGGAATAAAAAAAAGGTCTTCTCTTCCCTCTCCCCTGTGTGCAGAAGTTTAAGAGCGTGGGGCCAACACTGTGGGAACAGAGCACAGCGGTCTGGCAGCCTTCAGGAGGAGCTCAGCTGAGGAAAGGGTAGATTAGTTGAGTAAAGGAAATCTTCAAAGTTTGAGACCCAAATCCAGAAATAGTATATGTTATTGGTTTGTGTCATGTGCAGTCTTCCAAGATGAGGAAATGTACAAAGTAACCTTAACAGGACCCATATACTGAAAACCTGTACCTAATGAATAAATAAGCCTGTCCCTCTGCTGGAAGTGAAGGCCATGTCCAACAGTTTAGCAAAAAGAATGTTTGGATCAACTCAGTCAATTACCTCAACCAAATAAGTGAGGGAAAATTATATAGAGTGGATGGCATTTACCCTTCAAAGGTCATATTCAAAGCAGCAGATTCTCTTTTTTTTTTTTTTTTTTTTTTTTAAATTTTGCATGTATTTGTATTGGTCTTATTATTTATTCAGAATGATCACCATTGTCTGTCTTCCGCCTGCCCCATGAAGCACACACTTATTCCAAATACAGTTTAGTTAATTACTGTTGTTTCTGAATACCCAATAGGCTGTATTGGTAGATGTCTCATAGGTATGAACAAATGTGTCTGGAGGCCCTCAATATTTTTCAGATAAACACAAGGGAAGAAAGAGCACTACCCTGTGAAAATTTAAGTTGTAGCTTACATTTGTATATATTAATAAATGGGGTACTATAGCAAGCATGAAGTGAGAATTGCAGCTGGTTTCATGGAGGGTGTGAAAACAGCAATATTCTAATTGTTTATAATTATTAGTTGGAACTGCCACTCCAGTAATTTTTAGCTCTGCCTTACTATAGTGAGTGAACCTAGAAAACACAGAACAGACTTTTGTGTCATTTAGAAAAACTTCTAAAAAAATCAGTAATTGCATATGAATTGTTTTTCTTGTTGTCAATCCCAGCTCCTAGACAAGTAATGAAGCTCCAGCTACTCCTGTCAAACAAGATGCTGAGATCAATCCTTTCTTCTGTCACTTTGTGTATCTACATTTGGTCATTGTTTGTCACATGTCAGTTCTCTATGAAGATTCCTTACAACAGAAAATATTCAAATTCCAATAAAAAGTATTAATTAGAGTAGTGGCACAACTGAACAATTGTTCATTTAGAAATGGAAACAAAACCCTAGAATAAATACAGATCTAAAACTCTGCCCTTTTCTTGATTTATGCTTGAAATCAAACATTCAGACAGCTTTTATTTTCTAAGCATGATCAGACATATTCCCTGACATTTGTTCTCAGCTTGCTGCTGGCTAAGTGAAGACTGACTTATTAGCCAAGGAAGAAATACTTCACCAGGAAGAGTTCAGCCTAGGCTTTGGAAAAACTCTGTAGCTTGTTGGTCAAGACACTTGTCAAGTTCCATTTTTCTTTTGCATTAAAGAAGGTCCCAAGGCTGATCTCATCAAACAAGTGTCCAAACCCCTCATGACTGACACAGTAAGAGACAGCAACAGAAGACATGACTTTTTTTCAGTGGAAAAGGATGACTAATGTTGTTACTCGTTACAGGAAAAAAGTGGATTTGATTCCCTGATGAAAATCAATTCATTATGCCTTGTTTTTCTTTTGTTTTTATTTTTCAATATCATGAATACGAATGTTGCAGTTAAATAGCAATTAGGCAGATGACTTGTGAAGAAAACAAGAACGTAAATGAACTAGGCCATTCTCAAACAGGACTTTAGGAATGAACGTCACTAGTAATGCCCTGAACAGAAATGTGTTAAACATGTTAAAGTGTTCTTTCATTTACAAAAACTGTAATATCATTAGCAAGCAAAAAATTAATACTTAAATATGAATGCCCAGGTATCTTCTTTCTCCTCAGCAATGCTTATACAATATTTGTGATTATACAGTGAAAGAAAATCAGGGAACTGTTTTGGCTGTGAAAAAGCTTCCTTGTTTTTTAAAATTTTTCAGACAGATCGGTGTCGTGAGCTACCTTGTAGCAGGGCCTCACAGCTTTGCAGGAGAAAGTGAGGAAGGCAGAGCAAGCAACTTCACCAGAGGGGCAGAGGTGTCTTCATTACTGCTGCTGCTGGACGTTGAACCTTGCTCGGAGCTTCCTGTTTTTTTATACCAATACAGAGTGTGGTACTTCCCTTTGCTTAAGTGAGCCACGGGCTCATTCTAACATGCTTCTGCTGTGTCCTAATATTGAAACATCTGGTTTTGCATCTGGGTGACATTGGGTTTGAGTTGTGGCCATCCATCTTAAGCAAAAAAGGATTTTGCCTTTTTTACTTGGAAATGTAGTCTTCTAGCACATTCATGGTGCTTTAGGAATCAAGTGAAACATGAATGTGCTTCTGAGCTATAAGACTTAAAAAGAAATATATATGTAAGTTAAGAAACTTATTATATAAGACAAACCGAATGGAGAGAGACCGGTGTGTTGCAAAACTGACACTGGCAGTCACTAAAAATAAGCAGTGAAGGAAAAAAGATGAGGACAAATTTTACAGAAGGACAAAAACTGTAGTGTTAAAGGAAGCATAGATTTTTCCGTACGAGAAAATGTCTAGAGGCAGTTTATATACCTGAAAATCAAGTGGTAAATGGTTGTACTGGGACTAATATAAAGGTAGCCTCAGATGGTAATTTATTGTGCCATAGTACTACTTTTCACCGTTTGATTCATCTCTGAGTCTCCCTTAGGAAATTCATGGGAGGTAGGAGAATAATTTTAGTTCCTAGGAAAACATTAAACAAAACATCTCATGTTGTGCTCATTAGCAGAAGAAAAACAAAACAAACCAGCTATAACCCGTGCTGGGAATGGTTCAGATGTCTGGGATCTTTCTTCACAGTAATTTGAATTTCTTCCCACTAATTTGCTACTTAGTAATAACTGAATTAATATTGTTTTAATTTTTTCCTAGTCATTGCTGATTTAAATTTGTATGTATAAAATCAATGTGATCATGTTACTTGCAAAACCCAGTTGACTGCAGCTGATCTATGGGTGAACCTTCTTGTGTAATTCTGTGTCTGCTATAACACACCCCTACATGAAATTTCACCCATCACACAGTGCAAACCCTGTCCTGAAGATTTCTACAAAGCCAGGTTTAATTAATTTTACTTATAAAGATAAAAAGATATAACTTATAAAGATATCAAATTATTAAGATATCTTACTTACAAAGATATCAAATTTCATGCAGATCATGACAGTTATCTATGCTTTACAGATGAAAAATTTTGGTCAAGGACAAAAATTTGCCTGTGACTAAGAAATTAAGAAGTAGAGCTCAGACAGCAACTTAGCTCTCCCATGCCCAGCCTTTCTGTTAAGTCCTTTTGCCTGTGTGCTTTTATGTGTTGCTGTATTTAGAAAAAGGGAAGGGGTGGGCAGAAAACAAAAGACAGGATACTGTATTTGAGATTGAGAACTTGAAGAAGGATGACTGGTCTGCAAAACACAACCGGAATTGTAGATAGGCTGATGCTTTTTGTTATCGGATTCAGGAGGAGGTATGTTTCTTCACAAAGAGGCATTTTATTACTGATTCCGTGCCGCGCCCCCCCCCCCCCCCCCCAAGAGTGCCAAAGAATTATTGCAATGCACAAAGAGGAAAAGCCTGATCTCAGTTCATGATCTATTATGCGAAAAATTTGCTTCCCCTCCCTTTCACCATTTTCTCCATGAGCACAGTGTTACATCAGTGGTGGCCAGGTCAAATACATCAGGAGAAAATTGGACTGTCACATAAAGCAGTCTGTCTTGGACTTCATACTTTGGAAAGTGCAGTTCTATGCTTGTCTCTAGATAAGCTCTGTTTGGCTTATACTGAGATTACTAAGTCTTTGATAGACTTCTGTATTACAGTGAAATCACTTTAGCCATTGTTTTACTGTGGCTTTGGTTTGTTTTACTTCTGCAGAGCTTCTTCTAATACAAATAGGTACCCTAGGCCTAATTTTTCCAAAAAAAATGGTGTCCACCAGTTAGTTACAGAATCAAGTTCAGGAAGCAGACTTTATTTCTGCACCGTATCACCAAAGGAGATGGTAAATGGACAGGTGGATGAAATATGTACCGTTATGAACAGCAGCAGCAATCTGTAAGAGGCCTGAACAAGGCATTACTATGGAGGTGGAGTTGGGGGAATGCATGCAGGTTTGGATTTCAAAGATAACTCTGTCTCTTTAGGATGAACATGTGAGAAACGGAACTCCTAATGGTGGACCAGCCTACATCCATGACTACTAGGCTAATCCATCTGTTGTGGTGGCTAGGAGTTTTCAAGTTTTTGGAGTCTAGTTGAAGAGGAGCAGCAATGAGCAACAAGAGGTGGGATATGGATATGGGCTTAGGACCAGATACGGCATGCTCAGATTTTCATTTGGTTCATGTGCCTTATTTCAACCTAGACTAAAACATCTGTAGGAGTGCTCTGCACTATAGGACTATTTTTCAATAATGAACTCGGCTAAAGATTTCAGTTTTCGGAGGGCAGCTGTACATATTAGAAACGTTTAGGACATTTGGACACCGTGCACAGGATGAAAATGTTCTCAGTTTTCTCCCCGTTGTGGTTAAGTCCCCCAAAACAATTGGTTATTGCCAAGGGAACAGGGGCTGGTTTTTCCTGTCTCTTAAAGAATTGCTAGTGGAAATGTGAATGACACGCTGGTGAACTGCTCTAGAAAAGGTCAGTACAGAGCAAAGCAGGAGTGTGGATAAGGTCTGTTGGCTGTGTCTTGGACTATCTCGATGTTGATGTAACTTGCTTTCTAGATTGTTCAAGAGATTGAGTGAAGTTATGTTTGTGACAGCTCATCAGTCTGGCAGTGAGTGGTTTGTGGTGTTTTTGGGTTTTTTTTAAATTATTTTAAAATCTCATAATTCTATAAAACTATTTCTGTGCTGCAATTATTTATCACTTGCTGTTGGCCTCATTTGGGTACACAAGGGACTGTGCTAGGCCTGCAGTCATCCATACTGGCTTTCAAAGTTGTGCCTTTTTATTTCCTGAGTGCATTCAACTTCAGTTCTGACCTAAGAGAATCTAGTTTGGAGGTACCAAATCTGGCAGTTTTTTTAACAGTACTTTAGAGAACATGACGTGTTTTTTGAGCCAGGCCAGGGCTGAGAGGCTGAGGTCTCTGAATCCACAAACATGGCAGAAGGTCGAATAGGGAGTGCTGAGTTAAGCTGTAAGCTGTTGGTAAATCATTCTGCTGATTTTGAAATTGTCTCATCTGGAGGAGGTACTTCTTAGAATTGAAGAATAATGTTTGATGTGGGAACTCAAACTCATGCTACTCTTCTGTCTAGCTTAAAATAAACAATTATATTCAAAAGACAGGCCCGGTTCATCACCTATCTAGCTGTGATTGGCAAGTTACTGTTTTGGCTTTCTGAAAGTTGGCTCTAGAAGAAGCCTTTAACTGAAAAGTTGTTCAGGTATAAAGTGTGATTTTTATAAAGCCACTTTTAACCAAAAAACAAGTTGTTGTTTTTTGTTTTTTTGTTTGTTTTTTTTTTTAATCCCAAGTTCTTCTAAAGGTTGAGGTTTGACTTAGTTGTAGTTAGTGTCTTGATAAACCAATGATAACTTCATTTTCACCACTTAAATCTAAATTTTCTAAATGAGGAGGAAATGGAATGACTTAACTAAGAATAAAAAAATTCAGGAACTCTGACAGTGGTTCAAGTGCCTTGCCAAGTGACCTAGCTTGAAAAAAACACGTTTTTATTGCCAAGGAAAAAGCAGTTCGTTTATGAAGTTGAAATGAAAAGGTTTTAAAATGCCCAAGTATTAATATATGGGTGCCAAATGCAATTTTGGCCAGCATGTAAATAACACGCTGAAATCTGTTTTGAAACTAGTTTTTGGCTTTTGGTGCTGTCACTTGCTACCTTGATCATGAATTGTATGTTTTGGAATTTTTTTCCCTGCTTGTTCCATTCCCCTTCTTTCCTGTAACACTCTCACCCTCTTTTCCCCAGGAAAAATTATTTGTGTACATTTTTATTAATTTTGTGTGTATATTTCTGGATAGCCAAATTCACCTTATTACACCTGGAAGGTGGAAAACTAGGGATGAAAATATTGTACTCTGAATTTATTTGAATTATTCTGTAATTTCCTCTTTGATTAAGACTAATTTTAATATCTGGAGAGTATTTCTAACAGTTAGCAATAATGAGTATGAAATATAAGTAATTTTGGGGTCAAATTATTTACATAGCTTGCATTCTCACTTGGGTACCAAAACTTCACTCTTCCAATAGCAAAGCTGAAAAGCTAGTTTTGAAGGCTTCAGAAGCATGAATTGTAATAGTCCACACAAGTAAAGTTGTAAGGTGGAGCTTTTGTTGACTGAAGTTATCACAGGAATTTATCCAAAGAATATATATAGTGTGTGCATGTATCCTTGAGATTTAAATATGAACGTGCAAGCTTAGGTATTTGGACATAATGCTTTTGCTCAAAACTTGTCCAAAGTGTACTGGGGGAAAAAATATAATCTTTTCTTTAAAATGCTGTGTTTTAGCTCTAGTGGGACCACAGTGTAGCAGAGATGTAAATTCACTTGATGGCAAAATGGGGCACCGGTGCATCCATTATTGTGCCTAAAGAGTGTTTTTCTGAAGCCAAGCACTTCCATGTATTTGCATGTAGGATGAGATAAAAACTAATGATATATTAACATGTCTGTGTGTCTCAGGAGAAAAATCAATGCATGGTAATATAACAGTAGCATTTTTTTTTTTCAAAATGCTACAGATGATTAAATAAGAAATTGGTTTTTTAAAAAAAGTTTTCATCAAATTAGCTGATCATTTCGTCTTTTGCAAGACTCAGTCATTTGTTATTTGTTTTTCTTTTTGTATCATTGGACCGTAGAGAGACGATGTTTTATTTTGTCTATAATTCCTGTATGCAATGTAAAATATGAAATAGATTGACTATTTAAATAGTTATTGATGTAATTAAGTTGCTTATTAAGAAAATTAAGATTTCTGTTGCTGCCAAATTTTCTAGAACACTTTCAGAGGGAGAAATACCAACTAAGCATAGTTAAGCTTAGACAAGTCTAATTCAGTCTAAAACAAGTCTAATTCAGTAATTCTTGAGAAACATCCTTATGTCCATGCTTATTCTTTCTTTCTTTTTTTTTTTTTTTTTATGAATAGGTGACTTCATGTTTGAAATTGGCTTCTCTAAAATCACTCATTGCTTGATAAGGAATTTAAGAAATTTAAATAGGACTGAATTGTACTGAAGTCTGAAGATGTCAATATAAGTTATGTCTTCTATTCAGACCTTTTTCAATTGGGTTTTTAAGTAGTTCTTATAATGATTTTGGAGTCTGTAAAATCAACTGACCACAAACTGCTTTAACAAATGTGTTGGTTTTTTTTTTTTTACTGCCTAATGACTCAGTTAGAAAAATGTCAAGTTCTTTGAAATACAGCATTTGAGTTGTCCAGCAAGCATACAGCTGAAGTTATGGGTAATTCAGAAAACATAATGGAAAGCATGATTTTGCAAAGTAAGTAATAGGAAGCAAGCTGGTTTTATTCCCAGCCTTATAATGTAAGACTCTGATGCATCTAACTGATCCATCTGGCACAGCAATCTGCACTTGAGAAGGCAGGGCAAACAAGTGAGCCATGCACCGACAACAAAAGAGCTGCGTCATGGGGAGACATTTTGAAGTCCGGTGTCAGACCTGAGGGTCCTGGGTGCCTGTGGACCGGCTGCAAGCACGCGGCCTGAGGCAGCAGCCAGCCGTGCCGGAGTGGCCACAGCCAGGAGAGGGGCTTCCATCCTGCAGCTCCACAGCTACTGATGTGGCCTCGAGCTTGCCGGTGATCCCAGCGACTTCGGTACCTGTTTATATGGGAGCCTAACAGAATGGGAGACTGAAATCTTCAGTGTTGTTGCTTGCAGGCTTTGTGTCAAGGCACTTGGGTACTGATGTTTGGCTATGCCACAGCAGGCGGGTAGCTCCTGTGCTTTTTGTTGCTGTTCAGAGCTGCTGAAGAGCCCTCTTAAGTTGACCAAAAGTATCCAGCTGTTTTCTGGCCACTTGGGTTAGATGCTTGGTGCAGCAAACACTCACTGTGATGGTTTCTTACTAGAACAATAGACCTGATGTGTGTGTGCAACTTATTCTTCTCCAAAAGCTAGAGATTTGTTCTTGCAGTTTTTCTGTGCTTTATGATTTCCTTCTGGCCCAATTCCCCCTTGTGCTTAGGACCCAGGTAAATGGGAAGTTTGGAGAAAGTTGTACAAGAGCTTAACTGCTGTGAAATCCTCCCCCCGTCAGCAAGAGCAGGAGTTTGGAGTGTAAAGCATTTCGTGTATTAAAGATGTTTATGGAGCCCTAAGGTATGCTTGGTAAGTGGGTTTAAATCTGCACAAGTGCAACTGGCTTTATGAAGTTCTTTACCTTTACTGGGGACCCTTCCACCAGTGTCCTGGCAGCCTTCTGCCATCTTTGGAATGTCCTTCAGAAGGAATCCAGTCTTTGCCCGGTGTAATATACAGCGTAAAAAAGGGGACCCACTTTTCAGTAAAAGTGAGTCTAAGTGTACTCCATGACATTCTTCAAATCATATAAATATGTATGTTCAGTAACAGCTATGGACTTTTTTCAGGCATTTTGGTTCAGGTAAAAATTAATAAAGAAAAAGATATGGGGAGGAGGGAGAACATGTTTTCTAAACCTAAACTTTTTGAGAGCACTTAATCAAAATTACTTTAAAATGACTCTAGACAGATTTATTGTTACAGGCTTAAAGATGGCAGTTGCATGCATGAAAGTACAGGGCTAAAAGTGGTCAGCACTGTTGATATGTGCATTTATAGAAATTAATAACACACTTGTGAGCGTATCACGCATACGCATTTTCTTCCACCTCCCAGTATACCACTAATCGTTCCAGCTTTTGGCTTGTGGAACTTTTTATGAAGTCAGATTTTCCCCAGAGCAGCACAGCTTCTTTTACTCTCCCTGGTCTTAAAAAGACTGCTTTAAGCGCAGGGCAAGACCCAGACCGTTTGGGATGGTGATATCAGGTCTCCCTCATGCCTCCGTCTCTTGAATCCAAATGACATAGTCATTTGGCGACTAAACTTGAAGGATCAAAATGAGCCAGATGTTGAGTGGACGGACCTTTGTTTGCCAGCAATCAAGCCTCTGTTAAGCATGCCATTGCGGCTCAGATTTCCATGTCTGCTACCATTTATTTCATTTTGGCTCATTAAATTGACAGCTTTTAAAATGAGAAAAAATGGGGAAGGGGGGAAGAGCAAAAGTTAATATAGAAAGCTGTTGTATTGTCCACCCACATTTATTTTTAAAGTCCCAACTGTTGATTACATTTAAGGCCTGTTTCTTTCCAAAACTTTTGTTACTCTCAGTGTTATAAAATAGGTTACTTGTTACATTCTCTGAACATGCGTGTTTGTTTTATGACTGTTCCAGGTAGATTTATGTGCACATCGTGACGTCTCAGATTTTTGTGTGTAAAAACTGGACCCCTAGTGTGAAAATGAGGGAGTAAAAACCTACTGCTCTGGTGCTTTTTTGATAGTGCTGCTGTTTCGAAGTAATTATTTTGTTTAGTTACACTGCAAACCCCATAACTCTTCACAACTGGAGTTTCTATTTGTTTGTTTGCTATGCCCGATAGCCAAGAGAGAAACAATCCACAAATCATAATAGTTTTCTACATCTAGTGTGAACCAGTGGATCAAATCATGGTGTCCAAGTTGATGCTAACTGATCAGTTAAAAAGTGGTCTTTGATACCAACTTAAGCACGCTGTCACATATAGCGTGCTGTTCCTATTGCCTCACTTGATGTTACGCTGTCTTCAGACAGCTGGTGTTGAAATGCGGCATAATGTTTCTGCCTGACACGGTCTGGCACTACGTGTAGCTGTACTGACTGTAGCAAGGTTATGATGAGCCACAGCTCCCGGGAGGTACAACCTGAGAAGATGAAGGGATTCACAGTAGCCGGCTTTTGGTACTGTCTGGAATATGAGAGCATTCAGAAGGCCTCTGGGTACAAGATGTGGGCAAGCCCTGTTAAAATTCAGGGCCTTCAGCAAATCCTAAGTGGCTGAAGCAAGGGGCATGGGTGCCTAAGTAATTCTGTTCAGATGTAGATGAAGTCTTGATAATGCAGATCCTGTGTCTTTCTGTTGGAAACAATTATCTAGGGAGGAAAGTAAGGTCTGGGGCAGATGCTGTAGATGCCTGTGTACCATGGCTGTATCAATACATCTGACACACAAAAAAAATTATAAAATACGTGAAGTAATACGTATTTGCTGAGCAATGCTTGTGTCGTCTTCCTATCTTTGCTAGAATTCATGTTTTCACCTTGTCTATTCGTAATCAAGATGGAGACACTTTTCCATATGCTTTTCTACACTAAAAGTTTATGGATTGTGGTAATTTTCTGAAAAAAAAAAAGAAACTGAAAACAAAGGAAAAAAGGAAGGGTTTGTTCTTTTTTGGTTTTAGATGGTTTTATGTTGCAGGGAGCATTGCTAATAAAAGGAATTTGACTTGGTGGCATGGCTTGGTACACTCCAGTCTTTTGCTCTGATTTACGTGCAAAATTAAGAACTCTTTATTTAGAAAAGTTACACAAGCATAAAAAACAACGCAGGTGAAGTTTTAAACATCGTCGGCTTACCAGCAAACTCTAAAGGGGCATGCTCTAGTTGCTCTACATAACTAAAATCACAGGATTGTTTTCAAAAGTAGATAAATTGCACAATTTCCTGTTTTCACAGTCTTGTAAATGACTTCAGCCGTGTTGCTGTGGATGGAGTGAATTCCTCTGTTGAGTGAATTTTCCTCTCTGTTTCTGTTGGCTGACCAGGGTTCAGGTGTCGGGCTGTTCTTCTGAAGAGAATGCTGACTTGTCAATGGAAGCATTTTTTCAACATCCTCTGATACACAAGAGCATCCAGATGTAAATTAAGACAATAAATAGAGAAAACCATTAGAAAAGTGGGAGTGATTGATACCAATTGTTACTGGAAATGTGTTAAATATTTAAAAGATAAATATTTAAATATGGGGGGGGCTAGTGATGGATTAAAATGGTCTGCTACCACAGGCATGCTTTCTAGTGCTTTATAACTTTGTCAAAACTTTAGGAACAGTTTCTGTCTTCTGGTGGACACTTTCTGTGGTATGTGGAAAATGGGAGGGGGAAGAAGAAGGAAACAGGAAAGAGAACTTGGAAAAACTTGAGAGTTGCTCCTTGTAAGCTCAACATCCTGGGCGCGCATGTAGTCTGATACAGAAAATGATACATGTGGAGGAGTCCCACTTGTATGTAATAACAGTATGTAAACAAAGCTTGACACAAGCAATTGCTCTGTTCTTGAACTGTTCTTCTGTCTGAGGCCCTTTCCTCCAAAACCTACATTTTCTTAATTTTCTAAATCTAGGAACATAAGGTTTCTAAACTTCTGGCATTTTATAACATGGGTACAGACTAAGGAGCACGATGCTGTATCACTTTTTACAGTCTCCCTACTGTTTCTCACAGCAGTTATAAACTACTCTTGTTCAAAGGCAAGTTATGTTAAAAAAATCAGAGCTGTTCTGACACTACAATCCTCTCAACCATCACACCTTCATAACATGTCACCCAAATGCCTCATCTCAGTTTTGATGCTGTTTCTTTTAGGAAGGATGGACTCAGTGAATAACAGCAAGTGGAAAACAAAATAACAAAAGTAAAGCCTCTGTGGGAGAACACAGAATATACAAATTTGGGCTGAAATAGAATTTGAATAGTAGCTTTCTGTTCTACTTTGAGATTCACTGCAAGAAAATCCATGAGGTACTACCCAGATAGGAGGGTTATTTAGTGAGAAGCCAGGGCAGGCTGTTCCTATGCCTCTTGCAGACCACCATATTATGGTAAAAGAGAGCTGGAGGGCAAGGAATAACCTATTCCAGCTTTTTAGCAGAAAGCTCATTATGTTTTCTGAGGCTGCAGTAGAGATGGTAACAAGCTGATTTGGAGGTGTGCTTTGGCAGGAAAGCCTGAAGATGATTTTGCTCCAGGAACATCTAGTGGTGGAAAAATTGATTTGTAGAAGGTCAAATATTTCAACAGCATGGTAAAATAAGTGCAGAAACTCAGGTTTATGTTCAAGTGACAATGACTCTGGATTGTCTGGGACCTTTATTTTTCTGAGGAGAAAGGGTAGTGGTGTATGCTGCTGGAAAAGTTGCTTGGATCCTGCAGGTTTTAAATGGAGTGCATGCTTTGTTTGCTTAATGTGTACCCCCAAAACATGGTTCATGATTTCCTGTACTGCCAAGCAAAATGTCTTAAGTTGTCGTGCATGGATGCTGGAAGTATCTTAAAATCTGGAATAAATGTTTTGCTCTTTCTTCGTGAGGAGTATTCTGTGTGGCAAAACAGTCACTGATCCACCTTCTAGTTTTTACACTGGTTTAGTAACAGAGCAGGGGATTCATTCTGGGTTGGGTGTGTAGTGTTCTCCAGCAGCTTGTGTCTGCATGGGATTCAACAAGAATTTCTTTGGTTTTTTTTTTTTTTTTTGTATTAATCCTTTTTTGCCTGCTTCTAGAGGCATTTTTGATGCAGACAGGTATTATAAGGTCGGCTTAAAAGAAGAAAGTTTGAAAGAACTGCTCTCAGTGCTGAAATGTAAATGAATTTTTTTTTTCCTTGAAAAGCATATTTTCGTGACTTGTTCCTTTCCTCCTTTTCTGTCTGTTCCTGTGTCTTTGAAGGATCAGACATCGGTAACTAGACTTCTAGATATCTGCAGGCAGTCCTGCCATCAGCGTGTGCATATCGTTATGATTTTGCCCTCCTCTGCAGTTGTGCCCATGTTATCTTGTCAGCAGAAAGCAATGAAGCTGTCTGGATTCCCATTCAAAGATTTGCAGGGCCTAATTTGAAGTGTAATGAGGTGAACTGGAAAACCTTGTACTGGGAGAAGGTCAGGCCCCCTGTAAACAAGTTTCCTGTTAAATCCTGTCTAGTTTTAGCAGGTCTCATTGCAAAAAATAAGGAACTCCGGGATGCAACAGCATCATGAACATCAGTGTAGTCATCTCAGTGGTGCACTCTGGGTGCTCGTTACTATTCCCCATGTCATACGAGCAAGGAACTTTGAAAACCATGTTAGCTGTTGTTTTTCGAAGATTGAGAGCTGTGCCTGGGAGAGCGTGTACACAGTCTAAACTGAATCAGTTTTATATTGTACTTCTAATGGCTTTAGTGGACTTATTCCTTGCTTAGTGAGCATTGTAAAACTTGATGCCAACCAGCGTATGTTTTACAGAGGGGAAAAAACCCAACAGAACACACTTAAATGCAGTACTGCAGAGGTCGTAATGTTAACAAGAGCTGTGCAACAATATAAATATGAAACTTAAAGTTGTATCAGCATTTGCTGTTAGAGGCTTTGCTTTCTGGCACTTTATATAAATCACATTCTACAAAATCCAGCATTTAAATGATAGTAAATTTTAGAATCTTCTAAAACTTCCCAGTTGTTTGATCATATAGGTTTTTTCTAGCCTGTCAAAATAAATTGTTAAAGCTACAAGTCTCAAAATCTTCAAAGTGAATATGGAAAAACAAGCCCAACCAGCCGACCCTCTTTTCTTTCCACCCTCAACTCCCAAAGACAACAGAGTTAGTTTTTTCAAAAGGCAGAGGATGTTTCTGGAATTATACTGTGGAAGCGTATTATAAATATATGTGTATTTTCCAATGATCATATTTCTCTCCTTCTGCAGCCGTAATGCATTCTTGCACCATAATCAGTCACAAGTATGACCTTTAGTTTTATCGGAATAAAATTACTCTTAAGAGCAATTAACAAAACCACACGAATTCGAGCATTGCAGCATGGATGAAAAGAAAACTATTTTTTAAGTCATTTTAGTGCAGCCTCGGAGCATCTCATGGTCAGTCATTTGGGCAGGAGCAGGATTGCCTAGTCTGCCACCTTTATAAACAATTATTCTGAGAGTTTTGAGTGTCTTTAATGCTGTTTATATTTTTGTCTCTGTTTGTATTGAAGATTGCAGCATGTTACAAAATATGGAAAAGGTTCTGATGTTTGCATTTAATAGTGCTATCAACAAGTCTTCACATGAAAGTAAAATGTAGTCTTTCAAATTCAGAGGTTGTGGTTTCCCATTGAAGAGATCCTATTATTTTAGCATTGTGTTTATAATGCCTTGGATAGCTTTGTGCCAACACCTCCATTGTAACCTGCCCCACCCACCATGTATTTTGTAACTCGGCTTTTTTAAATTCTCCTCCTAGTTGAAACTTGTCCTAAAAAATGTCAACTCAAGAGCAGATTTTCTTCATCATATTTTCTCATTAAAGGATTCCTTTAATTTTTTTACAGGAAAGCTTTTTCAGGAATAATAAACAGTTGGCCTCTGGGTAGATACGGTGTCTGTGACTGACCTCCATGGTATATATGTATATGCATTCAGCAAATAACAGAATCTAGATAGAATAAAAAGTAAATGCATAACAACCACAAGCACCAAAGAAAGTCTAGCAACTGTAAGATCTGGTTCAGTCTGCAAATGATCTAAAGCAACCCTGAAAAGTCTGATTCTGCCACCTGCAATTTGGCAGTGTCCCTGAGCATTTGGTTTAGAAGCTGGAGAATGCTTTAGAGAGTGTAATAAATTATTTCATTTGTTGTTTTTTTGGGAGGGAAAATTTGTGAAACTAGAACTGAGTCTCAGAGAAAGAAAGAAAAGAAAGAAAGCAGAAATCTGAGTCAGGGCATAAGGAGACAAAGGGGAAAAGCATGAAGGAAGAGGAGGGAAAGAATGGAAAAAAAATTGTACTTCTAGTATTTCAATTTTTTTCTGCTGAATTTGCTCTAGCTTTAGCTTATAGTGGGCCTTGGGAATTTTTTTAAAAATTGCAGTCTTAGGCTTTGGGACTCTTAGGAGAGAGAATCTCCACTTTTCTGGGCCTTTATACATCCACATAGTGTTTATACTACCAGCAATTCCCTGACACAGAGAAATGTTCTTCTCTTGAGCTGGATTTGTACAGTGCTGAAAAATATTGTCAAAGCATGGTTGGTGCACAGGCATTTTGGTGACCTCCTACCCGCTTGGCATCCCTAGGTAATTAAAAGATCTTATTTCAGGTTTCTAGCTGGAATGTTATCTCCCAAATCCCAGTGCCACAAATCTGCAAACATAGATTTTCATGTGGATTGGGGATGCAAAATGTGGGAATGCCCATCCAGATACAGTTTTGAATCTGTTACAGAAATACAGAATCTAAATGAGCCTGATCATTTGCTTTTGGTTCCATTTCAACTGTAAACGTCTGTTCTGATACCTCATTGCAGTTCTCTTCTGTGCCTTGTAAATGAACTGTACTCACTCAATGTCTGAGGTTTAAGCTAATCAGGTAATTTGCCCGCCAGCTCTGCCTCCCTGTGCGGTACCTGGGTGAAGCTTTTAAAGGTTTTTACAGGTATTTTTTTCACATGCTACATCTTTAGGTTTTGATTTTTATTCAAGTTTTCATCTGTGAAAGGAGCTATTTAATAGCTCCTATAATTCCCAAATTATTTTATTTTTTATTGTTGCACAGAGCCTTGACCTCATTTACTACTTGCAATTGCCGTATAAACCAGAAGTTCCTCCATATGTTTACCTTTCAGAGAAATGTAAGAGTGAGAGTTATCATTGTGGAAGATTGGATTTTTGTACTGAGCAGGTCTCGGCAACTTATTGGAAATTTAAAATTATCTAGAGCATATAAAGCAAAAACATGGAACAGGAAGGTTAGGACAGTCTGGAAAGAAAAAGCATATAATCTGGTGTGTAAGTTAGAAACAGATGTGCATTTCAAGTGTGAAAGAGAGAGAAATGCTCTTTCCCTGCTCCAGCTGGAGAAACATGAAGTACAGTGACGATATTGACTTAAATTCTTCTCTTTGCACGTGAGCTGATTCTTTCTGAACAGGAGGAGATTTGAATGAGGCTGTGGTGTGAGGATGTGGTTTCTGGAATATTTGTTCTCCAGGGCTGACTGATGGAATAAGTGTTTTAGTAAAGTCATAGAATGGTTTGGTGTGGTTTTGTTTTGTTTTTTCCTTGTATCAGGAGCAGCTTTATATCCAGGTACTGCGTAAATGTGCTCTGGAAACGGAAAACTGGATTTGTTTTTGAAAAGGTGTATGTGCACAGATTTGTCCTTTTAGCTTTGCCTTTTATTTTTTTCCCCTCTAAAAGATAAAACCTACATCAGTAGCAGAAGCAGAGCTTTGCTTTGTTGAGAAGGGTGGGAGCATGTGTGGCATCAGAAAGTCACTGCACCGTCCTGATTATTGGAAACTAAATGTGTATCTAACGTATAGGCAGCTATGGGCCTGTATACGTTGTTTTACAGATCCAAACAGGTGAACAGATCCACCGAAGGATGGAGAGAGCATACATACTTTACAGGAAAAAGGCAAAAAGACACAAGATGTACCAGTGCCTTTGAAAGAATTTCTCTACAATATACCATCTCTTTGTGAATGGTGGCACAGAGGACCAAACACATTGTGACAAATGAGCTTTTCCTTGATTTTTGTTCATGCATTTTCCTTTTCCCTTCCACCCTCCTCCCCTGGCCCCAAGCTTAAAATGCTGTAGATTCTTCTGAGTGTCACACAAAATACATCTGAAGAGAGAGAGGGTTATGAAAATGGCCTATACTGTCTGGAGAGGGCAAAAATGTGTGCTGTTATACTTCTGAGGTCCCTTTCTCACATGTTCCTTGTATTACCTGCACTGAGCTTACTTTGCGTGGTGAATTAGTAGAAGTATGTGCCATGTCTGTTCATCTGCAAAAATAACAGGTATTCATCTTACCAAAAATGACAAACTAGCTTAGATATCATAACAAAGGTATCTGATACTTGTTAGACTAATTAGTCCTCCTCTAGTGCCTCTGCTCAGTATTTGTCAGGATATGATATGTGAAATGAAGACATGGTTCAGCTCTAGCATAAGTAAGTCTTAAGTTTTTCTTCTATCTCAAAACATAATGATTCAGACCAGAGCCATCTGTCCCAGTTCCTTTTATCCCACAGTTGCTAGAAATGAACGCCCAATTGAAAGTAAGAACAAGGAAGGTGTATAATATTTCTTTCTAAAGTACTCTTTCAGTCTCCAAATATTTTCCACTTCATTTTTAGAATTTTTTTTTTTTCTGAACCTGATCTGGTTTATCTGTTTAGTAAATCCATGGTTATCTCTCATGCAACTGTGCAGCCTGTCCTTTAACCTACGTAAACTTTTTGTGCACCACAGTAGCCTTTGGCAAGGAATTCCTGAGGTCTGTCACTTGTTGCCTACACAACCACTTGTGTTTTTCACTCTGACACCTGTTTGGCTTCATTTGACACCCCAATTTATATATTGGACCAGAAGTAAACTTTCAATAGTTTTTTTACCCTTTTCATAACAGTCATGATTTTGTGGACCTCTGTCACATCTCCTTGTTAAGTTACATCTGTTCCAGGCAGCAGAAGCCCAGCCTACTTTTTTGCTTTTTCTCTGCGGAGCCAGTTTCAATCTTGTTGCCCTTCAACTTTTTCCAGTTGTAATACGTTTTGAGAGCTGACCAGAACTGCTCACATCCTGCCACTTGTGGGCAAACTGTAGATTTATACCATACCATGAAAATGAGATTTAAAGTTTATTTTCCTCTGTTCTTTCCTAAAATTTTCTAAATTTCCTAGAATGTTTAATATTCTGTTTTGACTGCTGCTGTAGGTATTGAGTTGATGTTTATATCAAAATATCTACTGTAACCCCAGAGTTCTTGTCCGGTGAGTGAATCTGTGGATTGTTTTATTCCATGCAAAACACTTTTATTTACACTTCTGGTGCCATTTTATTGTCCAGATACCTAGTATTTCAAGGTTTTTCTGCAGTTACTCAGTTTGTCATTCCCCCTTACCTTATTTAAATACCTTTGTTTCATCAGCAAATTTGGTGACCTCATTGCTTACTCCCTTTTTCCAGGTCACTTATGAATACATTGAACAGCACAGTTCCTACAACACAGACCTGTGTTTCTTCTGTGCTGTTTTTTGTCTTTAGTCAATGTTATACTCTTAAACCTTATCTGTTTAGTTTCTTTAAAAGACTTTGGGAGACATGTTGTTAAATGTCTTTTGGAAATTCAAGTTGACAGTGTTATCCTTAAATGAAAATTTATTGAATTCTTCATTTTATCAGCTGTGTGATAGCCCTTGCAGTCAACTCTTTAGTAGGTTTGCAAGACAGGCATTCTCTTCGTAGAAACCATGGCAGCTTTTCTCTGAATAGGGAGAATTAGTGGACACTGGAATAAATGCTATCCTTTGTAATTTCTCTCTATGTACTCTGTCTAATACTAATATGTACCTAAATAGTATCTCTTTGCCTAATGTGAGGCTTACAGGCGTGTAGTTGCCACTTTTATCACAAACCTTTTTTTAAAGTCAGTTTATGTTTACATGGCAGTCAGAGATTGAGGTGGGGTTTAAGAAATGGGGGTATACACAGATTCATATTTTTGTCAAAGGAAAAATTAAAAAAAATGACTCGCTGAAGGCTTGATGGTTTGTCAGAAGCCAGAGTTCAGAATGTAAAACTCTTATCTTGATGTAGAAAGTTTTCATATTACGTGCAGAAATGCAAACATCTTCGCTCTTTTCTCTTATTGTCTTCGGCACTAGAAGATTTTAAGCTAATATAACAGTTCATTACAAACATTTGTATTTAGTCACAGTTGTGTAAAGTACTGATAACTTAGGCACCCTGTTGAGGACTAATATATACTCGGCTTTAAGAGAAGCTGTCAAAGATTACAAGTACATGAAAGCAGTTCTTAATCTACTCTACAAAAGTGCTTTTTGTAGAATTATCAGTTTTTCCCCCAAAGATTTCTCCTTCACTGTGTTTATTTTCCTGTTTTCAAAGTCCATACTGTAGCAAGCTAAAGTAGCACTTGCACCAACAGGTAAACTTTGGGAAGGCTGTAAACATTACTCCACTGTAACTTCAGGTCATAAGATAAAGGGATCTTACTTCTTCAGAAATTACATTACTGTTTTGTTCCATCCACAGAAGTGAGGAGGTGAATATTTTCCACTTAATTAAAGTAATATGTGACAGCAGGGAAAAAAAGGATAGACTGGTAATTCTGGATATATTCAGTACTGGAAGTCTGGTATAACTGTTTGAATCTTTGGTTTATTGCACCAACTAATGTAGAAGACAGAAACAAATATTAAACCTGATTATGTGAAAATCTCTTTTGAAGTATAGGGACATTGCAATAGCAGTTATACAAAAAGTGGACAAGATTGGCATGTGACTATAGTAGTCAAAATCTGTAGTGTAAAAAAAAAAAAAAAATCACAGTAAGTTTCACAACTTGAAGCTTTTCTTCAAGAAAGGCAAGGAAGGGTAAACATATGAAGAGAAGACTGCAAATGCGTTTGATTTTTATTTTCATTCTGGCCTTAACAAAAAAGGATAAATGAGAGATGACACTTGAACTTCTATCACTTAATTTCATTAAGGCCAGAAGAAAGAGCTGCTTACTAGTAGTTAAATGCTCAGTATGTGAACAAATCTCTGAATGGTGGTGGGTGGTAGAGGGGACATGTGGAGCATGGACAGTCCAAAGAACAGGATGAAGTCAAAAGTAATTTTTTTCCTCAAAGAGGCAGCAGCAGCATGGAACGTGGGGAAAGAACAAAGAAAGTAAGGCAGATCGGTGCACTTATGACTTACAAATGCATACAGGAACAAATTATTTTTATTTGGAGAATAATAATGTGAAAAATAGATGACATTGGTTTGATAAGTTTTTGACAAATCTTATAGCATCTTTTTTTTTCTTGGCCAGAATAGCATGTCTAATGGACAAAGTAAAGCCATTGTGAAACACCATTGTGAATTTGACAAGGCTTTCAATACTCTCCTACAAGACAACGTTCTCCTAACCAAATTAAGGAAATATGGATGGTGGTATACTTTGATTGGAAAAAATATAGCTTTTCGTGATTAGGCTATCAATGCAAGAGAGGATGTTAGGTGAGGTCGTACCCGGCTGCATTCTGAACTCTCTGCTAATTTAATTAATGATTCAGGCTGATGGAACAGAGTAGATGCTGTCAGACTCAGTAACTTTATTTGGGAGGAGCTGCAACTCTTGGGAAGACAGAATGAGATTGGTCTAAACAAATCAGAGTGGTGATCTGAAATCAAAAGCTGAAGCTGAAATACAGACACAAAATTTTCCATTTAGAATGAGGGAGAGTACAAAAGAAGAAATAAGAGATGCAGAATACTTAGTTCTCCCAGTGAACCAACAATGTTGCAAAAGGATCTAGGGCTTACGCTAGATGTTAAAACATAACAAATACGCGACAGAAAAATGAACAGGCTACCATATGTGAGATGAGGAACTGATTATCCGTCCTTTTCTGGTGGTGACTATGAAGTTTCAGCTGAAAATTGTATTTTAAGAAATGTAGACCAATTGGCAAGAGTCCAGAGAGGAAATTCAGTAATGAACACATTGGAAAACATGAGCTACAAGGAAAGACTGAAACTTAGAAAAGATTAAGACTATACAAATTGTCAGGGATGGATTAGTATTCTGCTTAAGTGAAAGAGCAGGGGTAGATAGCTTCTTGGGATTCTTTTTAGTCCAGCACTTCAACAGTGGTAGTTTTGGATTCAGCAATAGCCATACTCTTTTTGGCAGTAGCTACTGGAATAGAATGAGTGACTATACAAAAAGAGAGAGAAATAGAGACGATCACCACTGATTTTGCTATGTGACTTTGAATAAGAAGTGGATACAAAACATTTTTCTTGACTTCTCAGATACTGAGAGAGTTTCCAAACATCTCTGAATAAGGAATGGTAATGTTATGTCTGTTAGATCTTGTAGTTGTCACAAAAAATAGCAACTTGAAAACACAGAGACACTGTGCAGGAAACCCCCCTAAAACTGGCTGCTAGTGTTAGTTTCCTCAGCCACCGCCACCCGCTCACTTCTGCCCGCAGCAATTTTGGAATGCCCCAGATGCAGGATATAATTCCAGATGGTCCTATGTAAGCAGTCTGTTCAAGTCTGTGAATTCCTACTGTTGGGATAAAAATGTGAAGCAAAGTCTTGGGAGAATATTTTGTTCCTTGTCTTTTGAGGTAACATGCAGACTCTTTTGATAACATCAAAAAGGGAAGAATGAAGTTTGTCCCAGTGCAGAGGTTTCCATCAGAGAGGTTTCTGTACTTGTTCCTGATAAAGTTAAAACCAAAAAGCTTTAAAAAAATGAGACTTTGAAATCCAGAAGTGTTGCACGTTATTTTATTTAGAATAGAAATAAAATTAAATTGAAATATGGAAAATTCAGAATAAAGCTTGCTTTTTTTTTTTCTTCTTGGATTGAGATAAACTCTTACTGTTCTTTTGGATCCATACATAAGAAGTCGACTTTTGACTTTCCTTTTTAAGGAACTTATTGCCTTTATTGATACACTGAGAAAGTGTAAAAATAGTGCAGAAATTGTGTAAAGTGCAGAAATTGTGTAACGTGCAGAAATACTTTAAAACTTCTAAACAGAAGCATGTGGAAGTATCAGTAACCTTTGTATTCTAAGACAAGGATGGACTATTTTTGCAGACTGGGGTAGGGATTTCCTGAAATGTTCCTGGAATGTAATTTTGCTGGGGTTTAGCTCTTAGAATAAACACCACATCAATGAGCTGCAGTAGAACTGTAGCTCTAGTTCCCAAGGTGTGTGTGGTTGAGAGTTGCGTGAGAATTCATCTGTTTGCCAAGCATTGTGGAAAGCAGTTGTAGTAACAGGAAAAAAAAATGTGTGAAATGTGTATTAGATGAATGACTGAAGACGTTGTAAATGGACAACAAGAACAACCTGAAATCCGGGATATAGACCTCTGATCTTGCCTATGTTCAGGCATTCCCTGCTATGCCTGCATCGATCTCCCTAAAGCAAGTGGCATCTGTGTACTGATGCAGATAGGCTGCCTGAAGCATAAGGTGATGAATGCAGTCAGGGTCTGTGCCTGCAATGGCACTGCCCTCCAGCAATGATAAGAGGCAGGTGGCAACTGTAAATAAGATCTATTAGGTGTAATAAAAGTTCCTCAAAACAACAACCAGCAATTTGAGAAACCTGTCAACTGCAAATTAGAGAGGAATGATTCTGAAGTTTACATGAGTGAGCAAATGTAACACTTGGAAAAGGTACAGTGCTTGTTTCACTGAGCAAACGCGTGTTGCGTGAAAAGGAATTCAGACAAGAAAATTATTTGAAGCAACTCATTGAATCACTTTTAATTTGTCATAGTGTCCTACATGAAGTCTCTCTAACTTTTCCGAGCGAAGAGTGAAGCAAATTTTTTGGAGCTCTGTTTCACATGGTGAAACTTGTCAATAAGAAGTAACCAATGAGAAAAAGAGATCAGCAGAAAAAGCTTTATTTCTGGAATTCATTTGGCTTTGCATTCTTGTGAATTCTTAGTGTTGTCCTCTTGTGGCAAAAATTTTGTAGAGGTGATGAAATTGAATTATTATTTGATATTTAATGGTGATCATTAAATTACAGAGAGAGAAAAAAAATTTGTACTACATTTTAAGTAATCATCCTCTTAAAGATCCCCCCTCCTGCCCCTATTTTATCAGGAAATGGAAGCTACGTGCCTTGAGTACATTTCCATTTTTTTTCCTTACTAAAGTTACAGTAATTTGCACGTGCAGAGCAAATTCACATACGGATCCTGGAAATGTTGGTTTTTATTTAATTTACTTTTGATTTAAATCAGTACCATAGCACCTCTGTATTTAGAAAATTATTTTTCCTAATTCTCATCCTCTGTGTTAAAGTTCCCAGACAAGTGACTATGAGTTTTTGTGCACATTCATTATGTATTCAGATGCCAATACATTAAGTTCTTCAAGGGAACAAGCATGCAAAAGTAAAAGATCTCAGAATAAATGTCTTGTAGGCAAAAAAGAAACCCCCAAACACTGAAAAGCTTCCTTTCTAATCCACACTTTAGAATTCAGCTGCAAGTCTTATATCCCTTTTCTGCTACTTCTTGCAAAATTATTAATCCTGGGCTTTTAAAACTACTTCTGAAGCATCTGTTTATGTAAATTGTGTGATTGGTAGTTAAGACGATTATTTACCCTTCTGTAGAATAAAGACATTTCTGAAAGTGATTTTTTTTTTAATATTGTTAAAAAATGAAGTATTTTAAAGCATAAACAACTCACAATCTATGCAGAAACTTCCTAACAAACCTAGCCCAAATGTTGACATTGTAAGAGACTGTCACATTTTTAAAGACTGCACTGTCCAGTTTCCATGCTTGGGTTTACAGATCTTGTTGTTTACCTATTCAAAGACTTTTTTTTCTTAATTACAGTTAAGGATATGGGGGGAATTTCTAAGGAATCAAAAGTCTCAATTATAAAGGAGATCTTGTTTATTTCTGCCTTGTCCATTTAATTCTGGGATCACAGAGTTTTGATGTGAACTGTCCGTCATTAACTAGCCTTCAGAATTAGCTACCAAGTTACTTGGAAATGCCCAATTTTTGAGTAATATTTTAATAATGCAAGCTATGGTGAGAACAAAGGTAATGCTTTTTGTCATTGGATCCTATTTTACATCAATGACGATATCTAGAGATGGCAGCTTTGTTAGATTCTGTTGTAACAAGATATCTCCCTGAAATAGATGTCCTATTGCATTAGTGGGTATGAAAACATCTCATCAAACATGTTGTGGTCTGCCAGACTCACACATAAGAACTTCAGGAAGAAAGGAGGAAAATTTCTTCTGCATTTCTGATGGGTAACTTGAAAATCAAAGAGCAGATGTTACTGCATTTCAAGTACTGGAAAAAGTAGAGAGAAGTTGTCAAACTTTTGGAGGTCTCAAACCCAGCTCATTGAAGAGGGTGATGTGGGGGGATGCCTGCTGCTGACTAGTGGGGGCTGTGGATACTCATCTCTAATTAGGTGCCAGTGTTCCCCACGCAAAGTATGGGGAGAGTCGGGCATCCAAGAAGCCAGCCTGCTGAATGGGGAGCTGCTTGTGCTACCTTCATTAGACAGATCTGGACTGTTTTACTCCACTTGTTATAGGCTTCTACCATCTCAGCTCTTTTTGGTTGCCCTCTGACTGAGGGTCCAAGAACCTCTTAGGCAGTAGAAAGATTAATCCGTTTTCTTCATTGGAAGCAAAAAACTAGTAAATTAGTTACTGTTTTGCAGCTTTGTTTTCAATCTTCCAAATTCTGAGACCCTAAACCACCCTAATGGGGATGTCCGTGCTTATGCTGTGTGACTCTTAATGTCCTTGTGTGGTCCCTCTCAATATAAGTGGTCTGCCTCTGGCCCTTCCTTGCAAGAGCTGACACATATGTCCGGAACATGTCTAAGGAATGGGACTCAGCTCCTCTGCGCTCAAGAAAAGTACTGCACTTCTGGATTTTTGACTCCATATTTCTGGTCGGAGCAATTGAAGTCTGTGACAACATTAGTGTTGAACTCAGCTAGCAGAATATTTAAGTGCCTGAAGGGATACTGTTCGAGCAGTAGCCCTAAGCAACAGTAGTTATATGTAGCCTCAGCAGTCTATTTGCCCTTACTAGGCTGCCCAAGCATGTGAGAGAGGATCTTAATTTGTGAAAGCTGATATCTAGGTGCTTCTTAAAATCTGGCTGTTTTGTTCCAGCACTAATTCTCTAGTCTACTGTAATTTTTTGATCTTTAAAGACAGAGTTCCCTGATAATTTTTGACCTCTGGCCAATATTTTCAATGATGTAGGCTTCCTTCTAGTGCATAAAATGAATATTTAGGTATGCTTAAGCACTCTGCATAAGACTGTGCATATAGTCTCCTGAAATCCTTTTCTGTTTGTCATCTTAACTTTTGGTTAGAGAATGTTTGGAGTTTTGTCATAGAAATGATTTTCTGTCTTACCCCCTACTGTTTGCACATACTTGTGTGAGTGCTAAAGAGACTGGAATTGAAACATATGGGGATTTTTGTTGTTTTGTTTTAAATACTCTGCTGGAACATAAGGAAATTCCTTGATCACTTCAAACCCCTCTCTAAGTTTAAGTGTGTAGGCTTTTTCCTACTGGGATTACTTTAACAGAACTGGAACCAATCAAGGTGCTGCAGTAATGTAACAAACAGCTACATGTGGTTTTAACTAGAAGTGTTATTTAGAGGAGTTAAGAGGAGTTTCTTTCAGGTTTTCTTTCTTTGAGTGTAATAATAATGTGTTTGGTTATAAACTAAATACTTTCAGCATACACGCTACTTTGAGTTGCGTTATAAAATTGAGTTGTGAAAAAATGTAAAAGGTGGTATTTTCTCAGGGTGCTAATCATAAGTTCTTAACTCTGATAATGTTCAATATCACCTTTCTTCATCTACAAAGTTCACTTTGGCAAATTTTTCTGAAAAATTTTGCTTCTGAATTTTCTATGCATTTGTCCTCTTGAAAGTCTCTTTTTCTTTACAATCACCTCTTGATTCTCTGGAAATCAGCCAGTTTACTTCCATTTATATACTATATCTATACATGGTGCTTGTCTAATTTTTGTCATGATGCTGGGCATCCTTCATTTTTGGCCTGGTTTCTCAAATTGGTATTAAAGATATATTTGCAAGCCCTTTTCCGTAAAAAATGGACAAATGAAACTTTCTACATCTGTCACATAGTGAAAACAAATGTTTTTCTGCCTAGGTGGTATGTTTGCTCTCTCTTGGTAAATAGCGATTATATTAATGGCTGCCAAAACAAACAAACATGTGTCCGTTGTTTCTAATGGCAGGAGGTAGTTCTCCCCTTTCTTTCTGCACCTCTGCCTTGCAACCTGAACTCCGGTTTAAAACCATGTTAAGTGCAGTAATTTCTGTATCAAAGCAGAGAGCTCTTAATTTAGAGGATAACATTCATTGTGTGCCATAGTGGCTAAAGAGAAGATTTGTCCTGATCTCAGTGCTATTTGGGTATTGCAGTTTATTTGGTATGTGACCAAATCTTACGTGTTCATAAGGTTTTTGTTTGGGCTTTAAAAATTCTCCTCCTGAATGTATTATTTACTCTGAAAAAGTATTTCAAGCATATTAGGTGAGACCAAGCATGTTAGGTGAGACTGGTTTGTAGATCTGTGTTCATCTGGCACATTATAGTTCTCATAACATGTTTCTAAAGCAAAGTGCTGTAGGCACATTTGCTGACTTAATTGCTGTCTGATATATTGTTAAGTGCCATATAGCTTTTACAGAAAACAGACTGCGGATCTTTCTTAAGTAGTGGAATTAATAAAACTACAAAGCATTTTTATAACTGTAGATTAGAAGTTGCCTTGAGGTTATTCAGTTTTCTCCCCCTTTTTCTTCCCCTTACATCTTATCTTTGTGACTCATATTTCTATAAAATTTTGATTCCTTTTATTTGTACTTTTGAATATAAACATACATACAAATGCTTACTTCATTAAAAGCCCATGAAGTTTGCACTGTGTTCAAAATTAGGAAACTGGATGACGAATGAAAGAACAAAATTCGGGTTTGGCAGTAATTGTATCTTAATGATAGTATTTATGATTGCTCTTAGACTACTTTGTGAATTGCATGTTGTGATTTATGACTAAACCACTCAAACCTGGTTTCCTAGAGCAAGACAAAAATGTATATAAACGTAGAGATGCCCAAGAGAGGAAGCTGCACCAAATGTAGTTAGGGTTATGGATCTCTTTAGCCAAAAGATGTGGTCTGAATAGAAAAAGTGGTTTGGGGGAAAAATTGTGCTTACCTTTTGGTGTCAGCATGTCTCTGGTATCAAGGAATCTCTTCAGTATGATATGCATCACAGATCTTTTTGTAAATGCTTGGTAAAGCCAAAGCAACAGAGCCCTTCTGAGCAAGAAAAGATGGTGGAGAGACAGTCCAGAGGTGAATCATGCTAAGTAGGGTTGAAGTGTAACTCGGAGCTCTAGTAAGGGTCACTGCTACTGGGCAGTGAAGCTGTAGTTGTTACTCTTGAGATAAGTTATAAAGTCCTTGCAAGAAAATCAGGAGGCAGCTCTTCTGTTAACAAGCAAAAGAGGAACGTGAAATGCAAGATGCCCCAGATACAGGAACGGGCAATTTTTCACAGGTAGCCACAATATTGCTGACTTGAGCACTGACTTTCTGAAGCTTATGTTCTTCTTTCTTGCTCTGCCTTAATTGCCCCCTGAGTTATCTTTGTGTCCTTTGCACAAGGACTCAGTTCTTGTATGTATTGTCTAGTACTCGTGACACAGGATGTATATCCAAGTATTAAGTGCAAGCTGGAGTTGAATTTTCAGAAAGCTTTTCTACAGAAATGCAAACACTGATTATTTGCTACCAAACCCTCAGACACGGTTACACCTGAATAATCTGTGCATGATGGTGTGCTTACCAGCTTGGTGTTGATCAATGTTTGCCACCCAGATCTGTGGGAACATCTGATGTTATGATTTAATCTGTGCGTGAGTGAGGTAACCATCTTACAAAACATGTCTTATTTAGTAGATTGAGTGTTATAAAAGATAAGAGCGTGGTCCAATTAAAAACTAAAAGTTGTCATAAAATTACTCTCTACTTCTACCTCATAGACATGGAGAATGGTTGCAATTTCCACTTTGTACCACTCTGGCTTACCGAAGAAGCCAAACTTCATCCTCCTGCCATTTTTAAAAACAAGATTTAAATAGCTAAAGATCTGTGTTTCTTTACCAAAATAAGCTTTTTAATTTATTTTTTTTTCCCTAAAGTTTATTCAAGTCATACCTGAGTTGAAAGCCCTGGTATGAAATGACTTATTACTTTGAATGAGAAAGGACACTCATTAGAGGAATAGCACTAGAACTATGATGAAGAGTGAAAACTGTGGCATACTATCTATATCCTACTATAGCAGAAGGGAGAGATTTTCTTGTGTTGGAGACTGTGCAGCACATAAACTGTGTTAACCTGTCTCCATAGAAAAAAAAAATCCTTAAACTTCATGCTTCAGTGAAAAAATTTTTATAATGAATGCTTGAGTTTACTTTATCTAGAAGTATTCCAGAAGTAAGGGCAGACCTGCATGCGGGTGTAACATAGTTCTGGAGCAGTAAGCAAGTCAGTAAAGATAAAATGGTGGCTGTTGAGTATCTTGAGAAACAGACCAGGTATCTGTTTGGGCCAAGCTACAGGCAATCTTTGTCAAGATTGAGCATTCAGCAGCTTTTACTTGGAGCAGACTAAACTTTGTTTTAGTTCATGCCAACTTCTTCAGCCTTAGAGACTTGGAATAAGCAGGCAGAGATCTGAAAATCCAAGAGGCACATTAACTAGGTCCTTTTTCCCATGCCTTTCCCTGCACCTTTTGTATGAGGTTTGCAGGAGGTTCTGTAACAGTTTGGCATGACTAGAGTATAATCGTTGCAATGTTCTCAGGGCAACGCAAGCTCCTTTTCATGGTCCAGCTACACTAGTGGTACAATGGAAAAGCTGTTAAGATGGAGCTGAAGATGGGGATTAGTTTTCCTAAGGAAACTAGGAATTCTTTTTCCCAAAGAAAAATGTTTCAGTGGTGATGATGGGGGAGCAGGGAATAAACCAGAAGTTATTAAAAAATCCAATACTTGCCTACTCTTCTCTGAAAATACAAGTTTTGATTAGAAAATTCAGCAGTATGACTGTTAAGCATTGTAATTTGGATGTTTCGTATCCTCTTTCTTTTGTATGTGGACATGAACAATAGCTGGAATAAATTTCTTAAAATGAAACAGTCATCCATTTCTGCAGAACCAATCCCAGTAAATGCATTCCCTTTGAGGAAGCTGATGGTCTGATATCACCATAGCTTCCATGAAGCATTACAATGATGTTTTCAAAACCTAGAAGCTGGAGTTGGGATATGTATAATTTTTCTCCCTGAGTTAATAATTAATAACATTGGTTGATTTTTTTCTTTTTTTTTTTTTTTTGGGAGGGTGGTGGTGGTATGAGGCAGCAGATAATGTATGAGATTTTTCACTGAAAACGGAATTTGAAAGTTTTCCTCCTTCTCCTCCAACCACAAACCCATGGAAAACTTTCCTTAAGGTCTGGATTTGTTCTAGTTAGTCTTATTGAGCTTTGCTTTGAATTTCCTGTATTATAACAGTGCAAAGACTTTGTAAAAGACTGTCCAATTCCACTGCATACTTGCTTTGCATAGGTTTATCTGTACTGCAAGGTTTCCACTTGTGCTTTGCTTGTGGAGAGTTAGCCCTGGAGTTCCCACTGGGAACTGAATAGCAACGGTGACTCCTAACTCAGGTAGGTGGAAGGTGCTGTAGTTACACTGGAAAAGCATCCTCAGGAAGTGCAGACTCTTCTCTAAGGAATTTTGAAAATTCTGTCAACCTCGAGGAGAGGTGGCGACCATCATTATGTTTAGATTCTTTGGTGGTTGGTAGTAGATGTATCCTGGAACTATTAATAAAGTAATAAAGTATGCTAGGTGCTAAAGAGGAAGATGAGCCATAAAAGGGTGTTATTCATGGGGTTCACTTATTTTAGGGTTATCTTGAGTATGTGTGTGGTGGAATGGCATGGAGAGAAAATGCAAAAGCAGAGTTGGAAGTTAAAGGAAAAGAAGGTGAAATGAAGCAGAGATGGAGCTACAGGAGACAAGCAGTGCAGCATGTTGAAAGAGGAATAGCAGAAGAGGCTTATTATTTTAGCAATGATATTAAAAGGAAAAAAGTGAAGTAGAAAAGTGGGAAAGGAAAGAGTGCATACAGGAAGCTGAGAAAGCACTAAAATATGTCAAAAGGATTCAGTGAGATAGAACAGATTCCTGAAGAAGCAACTGAACGGTTTGAGAATGAATCAATATTTTTCCTTAAAATTCTGCTGAGATTAATTTTGGCTAAAATGTAGCAATTACTTGTTGCAAGGGAAGAGGTAACAGATGGACCCGGAGAGGGTCTTGACTTTCGTGTCCATACAGAATCTTTTTTTATTATTGTTTGTTGAAGGCATTAAAAAATACTTCTGGCAGTTTTTCCTTTTCCTTTGGCTTTCATGTCTAAAGAAACATTCAGACTGGGATGGGAAACTGAGCCAGGTGGCAAGCCTATTCATCACCTAGTCAGTGGTGGAAAATATTGAATGATCAAATGAAAGTGTCTTAAAATAACATGAACACAGAGACAGAAAAAACTGCCAAGGGAAGGAATTTGTGTTAAAAGAAAACTTTCAGTTTCCCTGTCCAGTCCTAATAAAAGACTTCAATGTTCAGTGGAAGGCAGTGTATGTATCATCTGCAGCTATAATTTATTATTATTATTACTTTTTAGAGTAGTTAGAAAGTCATAGAGAAATACTTTTATCTGAAAAGCATTCAATTTGAATACTTTTATGGAAAATACCTCTTGTATGTGTATGTATGTGAGTATGCCTGTACGCTATAGGTCAGCATCTCTACATTTGATTCTAAAGAAGAAAAAAAAATCTTTTTGCCCATTTTCGTAAACAAAAAATATTTCTGTAAGTTACTGAATAAGCTGTGAGGTGGTTTGGTAGCTCTGTCGACTTCATGATGTAAGCCAAATCAACAGGAGAAAAAATTCTCTTTGAAATAAAGAAGCTTCGGATCTTGAACTGGAACTGTAAGTGATGTATCAGCTACAAATCTTCATCAGTCTGCATGATTAAAGGGGGCATGGTTAGTTTTGTTATAACCCCCTTCCTATCCCTTATTTCATAGAATCTGAGAATCACAGAATGGTTTGTGTTGGAAGGGACCTTAAAGATCATCTAGTTTCAACCCCACTGCCATGGGCAGGGACACCTTCTACTAGACCAGGTTGCTCAAAGCCCTGTCCAACCTGGCCTTGAACATTTCCCAGGATGGGGCACCCACAACTTCTTTGGGAAACCTGTTCCAGTGCCTCACCACCCTCAGAGTGAAGAATTTCTTACTTACGTCTATCTAATCTAAATCTACCCTCTTTCAGTTTAAAGTCATTAATTACCCCTTGTCCTATCACAATATGTCCTTGTAAAAAGTCCCTCTCCAGCTTTCTTGTAGGCCCCCTTCAGGTACTGGAAGGCTGCTATAAGGTCTCCCCGGAGCCTTCTCTTCTTCCGACTGAACAACCCCAACTCTCTCAGCCTTTCCTCATAGGCAAAGTGTTCCATCCCTGTGACCATTTTTGTGGCCCTCCTCTGGAGCTGCTCCAACAGGTCCTCATCTTTGCTGTGCGAAGGACTCCAGAGCTGGACGCGGGGTCTCACCGGAGTGGAGTAGAGGGGCAGAATCATGTCCCTCGACCTGCTAGCCACACTTCTTTTGATGCAGCCCAGGATACGGTTGGCTTTCTAGGCTGCAAGCGCACACTGCAGGGCCATGTTGAACTTCTCATTGACCACCACCGCCAAGTCCTTCTCCTCAGGGCTGCTCTCAATCCGTTCTCTGCCCAGCCTGTATTTGTGGTTGGGATTGCCCCGACCTGTGTGCAGGACCTTGCACTTGGCCTTGTTGAACTTCATGAGGTTTGCACGGGCCCACCTCTCAAGCCTGTCACCACACAGCTTGGTGTTGTTGGCAAACTTGCTGAGGGTGCACTCAATCCCACTGTCCGTGTCACTGACAAAGATGCTAAAGAGCACTAGTCCCAATACCAACCCCTGAGGAATGCCACTTGTCACTGGTCTCCACTTGGACATCGAGCTGTTGACTGCAACTCTTTGAGTGTGACCATCCAGCCAATTCCTTATCCACCGAGTGGTTCATCCGTCAAATCCGTGTCTCTCCAATTTAGAGACAAGGATGTCATGTGAGACAGTGTCAAATGCTTTGCACAAGTCCAGGTAGGTGATGTCAGTTGCTCTTTGTTTATCCACCAACGCTGTAACCCTGTCATAGAAGGGCCACCAAATTTGTCAGGCATGATTTGTCCTTAGCGAAGCCATGTTGGCTGTCACCAATTGCCTCCTTATTTTCCATGTGCCTTAGCATAGTTTCCAGAAGGATCTGCTCCATGATCTTGCTGGGCACAGAAGTGAGACTGACTGGCCTGTAGTTCCCCAGGTCTTCCTTTTTTCCCTTTCTAAAAATGGGGGTTATATTTTCCCTTTTCCAGTCAGTGGGAACTTCGCCAGACTGCCGCAACTTCTCAAATATGATGGATAGTGGCTTAGCAGCTTCATCCACCACTTCCCTCAGGACCCACAGATGCATCTCATCAGGTCCCATGGATTTGTGCACCTTCAGGTTCCTTAGATGGTCTTGAACCCAATCTTCTCCTGCAGTGGGCAGTTCTTCATTCTCCCAGTCCCTGCCTTTGCCTTCTGCAACTTGGCTGGTGTGCCTTGAGCATTTGTGATGAAGACTGAGGCAAAAAAGTCATTGAGTACCTCAGCCTTCTCCATATCCTGGGTAACGAGCTCTCCCATTTCCTTCTGGAGAGGGCCCACATTTTCCCTAGTCTTCCTTTTATCACCGGCGTACCTATAGAAGCTTTTCATGTTGCCCTTGATATCCCTGGCCAGATTTAATTCTATCAAGGCTTTAGCTTTCCTAACCTGATCCCTGGCTGCTTGGACAATTTCTCTGTATTCTTCCCAGGCCACCTGTCCTTGCCTTCACCCTCTGTAGGCTTCCTTTTGGTGTTTGAGTTTGTCCCAGAGCTCCTTGTTCATCCATGCAGGCCTCCTGGTGTTTTTGCCCGACTTCCTCTTCGTTTGCTCTCCCAAAGTCCAAGGCAGTGAGCTTGCTGTGCGCCCTCCTCGGTGCCCTAAGGGTCTTGAACTCCACCATTTCATGATCACTGGATCACTGCAGCCAAGGCTGCCCTTGAGCTTCACATTCCTCACCCAGCCCCTCCTTGTTGGTGAGAACAAGGTCCAGCATAGCACCTCTCCTCGCTGCCCTCCCTGTCACTTGGAGAAGGAAGTTATCATCAACACATTCCAGGAACATCCTGGATTGCTTATGCCCTGCTGTGTTGTCCCTCCAACAGATGTTGGGGCCGTTGAAGTCCCCCGTGAGGACTAGAGCTTGTGAATGTGAGGCTGCTCCTACCTGTCTGTAGAGGGCCTCATCTGCTCAGTCTTCCTGGTTGGGTGGCCTGTAGCAGACCCCCACTATAATGTCAGCTGTCCCTGTCCTTCCTTTAATCCTGACCTGTAAACTCTTGGTCAGTTCTTCATCCATCCCCAGGCGGAGCTCCATGCACTCCAGCTGGTCATTGCCATAGATGGTGACACCCCCTCCTCATCTCCCCTGCCTGTCCTTCCTAAAGAGTCTGTATCCTTCCATTCCAACACTCCAGTCATAGGAGCCATAGGAGCCATCCCACCACATTGCCGTGATGCCGGTAAGATCATATCCCTACAGGTGTGCGCGCGTCTCTATCTCCTCTTGTTTATTTCGCATGCTACGTGCGTTTGGATAGAGGCAATCTGATAAAAGGTCAGGTGGTAGGAAATCCTACCTCTAAACTTGCTTCCTTTGTCTACTTTGTATTTGTGAACTGAAGAACAGTGTCTGCTAATCAAGACTACAGTGTTTTAAAACCATTCTGGGGTTTTAGAGGATGTTCCAAATGTATCTGCTGGGAGCCTCTAATATTTTGCTGGCAGTTGATATGTTAAATTATTTTTACTGTATTTGACTAAATTTAAAGGGTTAGGCAACCATGAATTTTTGGTTATTTTCCAAAGTAGGATCCCTTTATTAATACCCAGCCACCTTAATCACAACCATGCAGGAAATGTGAGCTATGTACCAGCACTACCTAAAAATCAATTAATTGCTTACCTAAGTATTCCTACAAAAATAAAAATTCTAATGAATTTAACTGATGTTTATATATAGGTAAACTAACATTGGCCCCAGCAAATGCTGCTAGACTCCAGGCAGTTATCTTAAAGACGAGCTATGCTGGACACATTCTGCCATAGATGAGAGAGGGATTTAAGGCATAAGCTCTTCAACTTAGAGAAGGTACAGCCCAGAAAATGCTGTTGTAAACATGTACACGCTACCTAAATCCTGTATTAATTGGGTCCAGGCTTAGTGAGAGCTTAAGACTTTAATTTGTTTACAATTTAGAGTCTTAAATGCAAAATACTGTAATTGGTTGGCCAGTGTAGAAATGTGTGAGAAGAAATGAAGAGCTTCAAAGTCTTGGAAGAAATGGAAAGGAAGTATTTTTGAATCATACATTTGGGTTGATATATTCTGTCTACAAAAGCTTGATTAATTCCCCACCACCCACCCACCCACCCCTTTTTAAAGAAAAAAGACACTTTGACCAAACTGTATTGCCAAAATATTTGGAGGATTTCTCTCTCCATTCCACCCCCCTGCCCAAATTGTGAATGGAAATGGAGATTAAGCTGTAAAAGCTTTAAAGACAACTTAAAAGAATTTCTGTTCTCTGGCCAATTCTCAAAATAAATAACATCCCATTTTTAACATCACTGTCTAATAGTTTGTCAAACGTGCAAAAATAATGTCATATTAATATTTATCAATTGTACTGCTGCCATTCATCAACCAACACTATTTGCAAACAAGTAAGTATAATGGAATTTTAAAATCCAAACTGCTTAAATTAAAAACATATTTCTTTTAGGTAGCAGATGCTCTGGAGACTTGTTTTCTGTGCACATGAGCTCTTGGTAACACCAACTGTCCTAGTCAGGGTTGTTCAAAGCTGCCCTGCTTGATGACAGGGTTCTTGGGCGCTGCTGTAATGTAAAGAGCAACAATGTACTAGACATATTTTGACAGACACTTAAAGAAATGGAAGGGTAAACTGTCTTTTAAAGACATCTGTTCCAATGTAAAAATGTCTGTGTGGCCATTGCGAGGCAAAGAGATTAGGAATTGACTTTATTCAAATGTCCTTGACTGGTTTTAAGTTCCAGTGCTGCATATACATTCTGAATCTGGAGTTTGAGTTGTAACTGGGCTTGAACTTAAATGATTTAATCAATTTAATTGTTTTATGCCAAATAGCTCTTAGAAATCTCTCTGCTTGAGTGCAAGGTTAGCTGGCTTACTGTTCGGCCACCTGAGGGTCTTTCTCAGAAAATTCTCACACTTGTATCCCAAATGTATTTTTGAATTATATGCCATGCTTAATGAAAAGCAGAGAGTTGATTGGAACAAGCAATATAGGAAATTAGTTTTTTGTTTACATGAGGGAGAGATTTATAGTTCCTGTAGTATATTTCATGTCTTTGTAGACTGGAAGGCAGCACCTTGCAGCATTAGAAAGTAGGCATGAAAGAACCTTTTAGGTGATGAACAAAAAAGCAAAGAACTTTCTTGTCCCAAACTTTGTGGTTTTGGATCCTGGCACAGTTGTATTTTATGGAGTTAGTGGGAAATGGTTTAAAACAGACAGTAATTTTCATCGTGACTCATTATGCATAGCAATATACTATATATAAACACATTGTTTGGAACCAATACAGTGAGTTCTATTTTGTGGTTTAATTAATACTATACTGAATATGATCTTCTGGAAATAGAATACCTTGATTCTGATTCTGCCAGTTACATACTAATGAACCACCTCTGTACCTCCTTTATTTACAGCTGACATCTTGCATTTATTTAGACAGAAAGCTTCATAGATTGAGGTTCCCTCTAGCTACATACAAGTGACATACAGCACAACAGCAAAAAGTTGCCATACCACAATACAAATACCTCATTATCAGTATTATAGATTAATCCATTGATATTTCAACAAGGAAACTTTGCTTTTTATTTTTATCTGAATTTTGGCCCCTGGAAATTATGAACTTAACAGTGTTAGCTTAAAAGCCTCTCTTTCTAGAAACCTGCAGGTCCACTAGGACTACCCTGGCAGTTTCAGTCCACAAACTGCAATCTTTACCAGTTCCTGTAATGTAGCAGTGACATGAAAGTAGACAAGCTGACAAGTAGGCACACCTCTTCAGAGTTGTGAAAAATCCAGCAGCCTCATTTTGTATTGTTTTTTGACGGGATTTCCAAGGAGAAAAAATTCAGTGATGGATTCTAAAACGCAACAGTCTTGATAGAATTGCATCTATGTACACTTAACTACCTAAACAAAATTTGGAGGCTGGGGGTAAATCCAATAAATGCAAGTTAAACACTACTGTCTGACCCTTATTTGAACTGCAGGATCAGATCCATCATAACATAATTGGTTTATCCTCTTGTGTCTAAGATGGTCTGTAGTAAACAGAGTATTCTTATGTCCTGGAAATCTTAAGCCTGGCCACTGCTATTTTTGGTTACTGTTCAGTAATTCTTGTAATGGGAAGCATAGTGAATATTCATTCCCTGTTAATACTGAATGTGCTAGTAATATTATACACCTTTATGAAAATTGTCTCAGGCTGGAAAAGAGAGTCCAAGTCTATGTAATAATTTCTTGTAGATAAGTTGTTCTGTGTCGTTGGTCATCCAGGTAGCCCTCCTCTGTACCTTTGTTAGCTCTACTAGATCTGTTCTGGAAAGGAAAAAATCAAAAGTTGTGTTTTTCTAGTGTAATTGCAAAATACAGTCACTCTGGTGTTACGATAGTGCAATAGCAAGTAAGATATCTAAGTTGTATCTATTCATTTTTCTTATTAGGATATGATTTAAAAAAAAAAACCAAACATTTCAGGAGTGCAGACTACAGAACTTGTTTCAGTTAAACCCCTTGCTTGACATTTTAGCATGAAGCATGGGTCCTGTGTTCAAAAACTTTTTGTAGGGCGAGGTGCGTCAGCACGTTAGGGTAAACTAAAGTAATCCATGGCTCAAATTAACCCTTCTGCCCCTGCTTCCCCAACTCCCAGAAACAGTTCAAGCACAACACAACTATTTCTTCTAGGATGCCTGCACACGGAGGCTAGGCTTGGGAACCTATCTATGTAAATATTTATAAAATATGTTCTGGGAATCCAGTCTTGTTGGCATATTTAATACATAAGAAAAACTCAATAAACTTGAGGGGAAAAAATCCCCCACCTGCAATAAAGTCTTTCTCAGTGTGATTTTTTTTTTTTTAATTAATAACAAGATTTTACAGAATCTGCAGATAAACTCGAAATGTATCATTAGGCCTTCTGTCAATAAATGCTGCTTAATACAAAGGAAAACAAGTCATATATTTAATATCTAGATGTAGGCAACACTCGGGACAGCATGGAAGAGTTACCATTTTGTCTTTAGCTAAGCAGATTTTTAGGTATGTGCTGGTGATCTCAGTTTTTTCATGCCCTCTCAAATTAGCTTTAGTTATTCATTACTCTTGTTACCTATGCACTATACTGGGGAAGAGAACAGACTAATAATTCTTCATATGAATACAGCAGGTTATCATACGGGAGTTGGTCTTTCTACAGCTGTTCTAGGAGTAGGGAAAGCAGTATAGACAACTAGCAAATCGATAGCACAATCTGTGACTGCAGAGTTGTCTCATATTCAACTTACACTTTCTAGCTTTGCTATACAGTCATTTTACACTATACTCATTCTGAAATTGTATCATTTGTCTCATCCTGAAAGACTGCTGAGTGTCAGAAAAGTGAACAGTGAGGATTTCATTCAAGTATATAGTGTGTATAAGCAGCAGGATATAACTGTATGATGCTTTCATAGTCCTTTATGTTGTTGCCATTGATTCTACAAACTTTCCTCCATGCAGTAGAGTTGAGTTTTGTATCCCAAACTCAGAAAAGAACTGTGTTCTCTGAAATCAGTCTGAGTTGTAACTAGAAGGTGACACATAGACTAACTTTGTGCTAGGTGGTGGTGTGTTGAAGGGGAATTGTGTTTCCATTGAAGCTGATAGGTATTCAGTTAACACTTCCAAATAAGGAAGACTGAATATAACTTTGTAGTTTGACTTTAAATATGATAAGTATTCCTAATAGAGCTTCTAAAGTTTTTGTCCTGCAAAATCAACTTATGTGTCCCCTTCTTCTTGCTCCATTTAAGACAATGGATATCTCATATTGTCAGGGTTGGATTCCCAGAGGGACACGTAATCTCCCTCATACTCCTCTTAACACAAATAATGCACACCTGTAATGTGATAGAGATGGTTGAGGACCAAGCAGCATTTTTTCTGTTCTGCAATCCTCTGCAGCCCTGATTATGCTTTATTTTAGATTGAATGAGCTTTTGCAAAGGACTCATGGACTTCATTTAGCTTTCTAGAAAGTTAATGGGTGTATCTGAAGTTGGTTAGCTGGGCTCTCCCTTTAGTTGGTTTAAGGATAGGCAAGTCCAGAGAACGGTTCATCTCATAAAATGATGATTGCTTAAGACAGGAAAAGTCCTCACCTTTGAGATGTTCTTATTTGTTATTAGCCAGATTTAATAAATCTACTCTGTTCGTATTCCAGATCTGTTGGTAGAAATGAGCTATTAAGGAATTATCTAATGCAGAGTATACTTAAATCACAGTACTATCATAGATCCATATTCCTATTTGATGACAGGAAGCATGACAGTACTTTCTTCTGGGAAAGCTGTATATAAGATTTGTATAATTGATCAAAATTCTTTGTCCTCAGAGAGATGTGATAGCTTCACTGTAATAGCTGCAGAAAATTCCCTCAGTGTTATCATGTGTGTTATACGACTACAATGTGCATGTATGATTACAATGCATTTTAAGAAACTTAGCTCCTGGAAACTTTTCAAAGTGATTGCAAATAGATTCCTTATAAGCCAAGCTCACAGAGATTAAAATCAACTTTCATATATAGCCAGTAACCTCTTCTTTTGGTGAAAAGACTTAATTGGTTTCTATTACCTAAATTTGGAAAATAGGTAAGCATATTGGATTGGGTCCATAAAGAAGTGACACATGTACTGCAAGCTCACAATAAGATGCTGTGATTTTTTTATATTTGCAGATATCCTGTTTTGCTCATGGTTTACAAAGAAAACTCAGTGTTGAGGGAACTGAAGACCGGGATGTGCTGGGCTAATACAAATTTAACTGCAGCCAAGAATGCCCCTGGTTTGGCTCTGAAAAGCGTACTAAGCAGCCAAGGACATTTGGAAGGCCAAATCCAAACCAGTACGGTGAGCTTCCTATATTGTGCTGCATACAGCAGTCATTACATATGTGAATTTTATTCCTTCTATCCTGTCTTTATATCTTGTTTTAATAGAGGATAGTCTGCTTTCTAAATGCCAGAGCAGGGTGACAATAGTTTCATGAGTGACAAACTAAATATTCTGCTTTTCTAGAAACAACTTTAATTTGTTGTCATTAGTTCCCTGCTTTTTAGCCAGAATTGACTGTATGGCTCTAGTTTGCCCTGGTCAGGATGTGGGAAAAGCTAAATCCAACATTCAGATTGACCTAAAAAAGTTATATTGACACTGAGAGAGAGTCAATAAGTAATTTATTTTGCAACATAAGTAGAAACCAGGGTGGTGATTAAAAAATAATAATAAATTGCAACAATTTTTTATCTGCTTTTGTAATAACACAGCAGACCTGGATTTCTTCAGAGGCTTATTATTTATTCCTGATACTGTCCTTCAGTAATATCTCTCAATGGGCTCTTCCTCTAAAACTGTTTTCACAGAAAACATCTAGCTAAATATTTGTGTTGAAATGGCCTCTGACTTCTTAAGGTTATATTCTGTAAGGTGCTAGAGTTATACTCCTTATCACTTTGGGAGTTCTTTAAATATGTAGAGTAGAATAAAATGCTTTAGTCTGAATGAAATATAAGATCCCCCAAGTGGTATAATTCTTTAATTTAGTTGATGTTCCCTGTTTTCATGAATGTACAAACATTAATGTCGAAATGAGTATTTAGCTTATTTGTAGATATCCCTGTTTTGTTTTCACCAAACTACTTATCCCATCTAATTGAAATTATTTTTGTCTTGTTTTCTAGAAGATCCATGTGCTCTTGCTAATTTAAATCTTTCTGTTCTTCTCTTCCCCATTTTTCTCTATTCTTGCTTGTTGTTATGCCTGAATTAAAAACATCTGGATTAAAAATGTTGAGGTTTTGATAACAAGTCACTCATTTATTTTTCTTGTAAAATGCCACAGCGTCCTTTCTATACTTAGCATCCAAGAAAAGCTTAGATGTGTTGAAAATTTTCACTAGAAACTATTTTTTTATAGAAAATCACTGTTTTAATCAAGATTTTTTTTTTTGTATGAATTTTTTACTTCCTTTGGAGAGTTAGCTTTTCACTACACCTCTGAAAGGGAAAGAAAACCGTATTTTGTGGAGTTTCAATGTCTGAGATAGAAAAAATGAAAATTTGCATGTATCTTTAACGATTACAATTGTAATTACTATACTGCTCTGCTTGCATGTGTTTTGCCAGCAAATCCTCAAAGGCCAAATGCACACAAAAAAAAAAGATGAGGGGTGTGTACAGTAGATGAAAAAACGTATGCAATGATAAAAATGCATTAGCAAACGATTCTTCACTTAGCTGCAGCAAAAAACTATACAGAAATTTTGCATGTTACTACCTACTAGGAAGAAAATTCTGTGCTACCAAAACAAGGTCTGACTGAAGGAAAATGAATGCTAGTACAGCAGTGTAGCCAAGGATCTCCCCGTTCGTTTTTTATTTCTTGCCAATCTAACTATGTTGTGACCTGCCCAGAAACAGGGATAAAGAGTGTAGACTAGGGAATGAGCTTGTTATCATAGGTCCAGTGTTACCACTTGAAAATGAATTATGCAGATGAGTAACCTCAAGCTTTTGACACAATTTGCAACAGTAAGGTTGGAAATTCAAGTTAGTGCAAATGCTCTTCAAGCTGGAACAGTTGCTTTTGCAAAACAGAATAAGTAAAACCAGGTATGAATGGTAGGCTTTGGGGAGTTTGCAGTTTGTTTACTGAATATCACATGCTGAAATCAAAGGGAAATTGTTTTTCAAAAGTTGCTTAATTACCTATTCAGTCAGAGCCACTGAAGAATAATGCTTACTGATTCTGAAAATCTGATTATCAACGCAGAGTTCTGTGTCTTCTCTAATTCTGCTATTGGACTGGAATGCAACTGCAGAACTGATTTTCCTGAACGTTTTGGGACAGTTGAACTGCAGCCTGAACTTTACAAATCAGACGTGGTGTGTAATTAGAGCATTTATTATAGAATGAAGGAATTCTGAGCTCTGATGTTGATTCATGAACAATAAAAAAATTATACTACGATCAGGAGGACTATCCATTCGTAGCGCATCCATTCCTTTGGGTTCATACTGAACTCCTGTGGAACTGCAGAACCAAAAAAAGTCTGTGGCTCTGCTAAGGAGTGACTGAATTTCCACTGGAAATTCCAGTAAGCATTAGCACTTAATTACCATACTCTACCTTAAAGGCAGGAGTTAAGTGATGTGCAGCATAGCTATGGCCTTCTACTTTCTACAGGTCTTAATGCGTCACACTACAACTGAAGTCAGGACTAGAGCTCCTTTGCTGATAATCTGTGCTTGGCAGGATCTGCAGGTACATAATAAATAACTGACTCCCAATTACACAACATAAATTGCCCCTGCTCTCTCAAGAGGATAATTACGTTTTAATACATGCTCATTAATAAATACTGTAGGTACTGAAAAACAACCTAATTTCCTTTCCTTATTTAGGAAGCTAGACTTACCTATTTTTGGACACATTCTACATACACAGAAGTTTATTCTGCCTTCAAATTTCATAAATGACATTGTAATTCTGATAGACAAAAGACATTAAAGTGTCTGTCTTGCTTAAAACTTCAATCTAGTTCTTGAGCTCTGACCTCATAGGAGTACAGGGTCAACTCTTAGGATTTTGGCACTCCACATGGTGCTGTGTAGTGAGCATTTGGGTCCTCTCTGGATTAGGTTTTGCTCACATTAGTCAGCCGGGCAAACAGTTTCTGCCATTTGACTTCCCACAGGTGGAGTTGTACTGCTTTCAATTAGTGCTCTCCCTTGTTCTCCCACCCCAAGCCTCCTGGAGACCAGGAATGGTGTAGTGAATAACAGGGATTTTCAAATAGCACAGTATCAAATTGATTCCAGGCTCTGCAGCCATGTTGCAGACTAACTTTTGTCATGAACTTTTCTTTTAAAGTACCTGGTATATTTATTTTCTGTATCTTTGCTACTTCTACCTTTTAAAAGAAGAGCTTGTTGGCAATTTACTGGTTGTGCAGAAGGGTGAGGAAAGAAGATTTTTAACACTGGAAAATTGTTTGCTTTCATAACATGTAATAGAAAGTGAGTCTGAAATTACGAATTTAGAGGTGCTTGTTTCCAGAGCTCAAGCTATGTTGTTTAAAGGGGTGTCTGTATAGACAACTCATGTAATTACTTTGAACAGGAACTGTACAGGTTATCATCCTGTAATATTCAGTGATAAGAAATTCAATTTACATATTTTGCAGTGTACTTGTGCTTATGGTTGTGTTTATTATATATCCATGTGAAGTAAGCACTAGAGAATTGATGTAATAGGTCCCCACTGTGAGATTTTTATGCAACGTACACGTAACACATGTAAATGCTTTGTCTGGCAATTATGCCAATCACATGGAATAACATGCAATGAATAGAAAACAATTTTGTGGTAACTGCAGCCCACAGTGGTTTGATGAAAAGTCCTAGTAAGAAATTGCTTTCACATCAGAAAATTCTGTATAGTCAGAAATTCCTGAAATGTCAGCAAGGGTGTAGCCCTTATAAAAATCCTTGAATACTCCAGGGTTATTTTCCTTGTTTTCCTTTGTGTCTTCTTTTATCTTCTTTCATCAGGTATATGAGCAACCACGTGTATAAATATTGTGCAGACTTGTGTACTTATGGGGAATGAGTCTTACTCATTGCTGTATTTAAGTTTCTCATTTTCAGAGCAGTTAACTTCTTTCAGAAGTCAAGTTTTCAGTGTGGAACTGGCACTGCAAGAATCCTGTCAAAGGGCTACCTTGCACAGAACCTTATCAGTCCCTCATACATAAGCCAAATACACACAGTGTGCTCAGTTTTCTGTTTGGCATTTTCTGATTTCATAGAAGAGCCCCAGAGAACTGCTTCCTTGCAAAAAAAATGGAAAAATATAAGCAGAAAACAGATAGGAGCTTGACATTTTTATTTTTTTTTCCAAAACTGTGGCTAGAAAAGGTAAGAAGTCCACCTTGTTTTTTCCAACTGAAAGCAGTAAGAACTTACTAAAGTATCTATTAGTCATCCCAAAATATTTAGAGAGTGCTTTTGCCTTTCAGGGAACTCTGTGCACCACAAGGTAACAGCAGGCTTTGAAGCTGAGGGTCAGAGTGGGCCAAATCACCCTGCAGAGACTGCAGAGCAGGGAACAGGCTGGGGGACAGTGTGGTATGAAACAGCCGGGCTCCGCTCTTCGCAGCGTGCCCAGTGCGTGTTTCTGTTCTGAGCTGGCTCGGTGCTTGACTTGGGACGGGTAGGACCTGAAGGGGAAAAGGAAGAAAGAAGAGATTTCTCCTTGCTTTTATCTTCCATGTAGTTCTGCACTCAGGTGAAGATGTCTTCCCCTGAATACTTGGCTATTTCACTGGTGTACAGTCAAATGCATAATATTTTAAAATCCTAAAGCCAAAAAGTGTATAAACTGTCTTTTATAAAGGTATCTTAGCTTTCATGTAGTCAAGTATAACTCAAGGTTGACCATCTTTTTTGCTGTGGGTTTATCAAACTATTAGACTTTTTGTCACTGTTTCTTGTAATGGATCTAATCAAATGTATGGTTTTGAAGAGAAGGGGAGATGCTTTTATGCTTTCTCGCTCTATTTGAACTGCATACTGCTGAATAGTAAAACCAGAACAACCAGCTCCATTTTGATGGTGTAAGTCAACATCTGTTATCATAGGAACATGTGTTTGTGATTTTTTTTAATTACAAAGGAAAAACTCATGTCCTTTCAGATGTTAAGTAGGTGACACAGCACTCTTCCCCTCCCCCCCATTTCTTGCATTGCTATACTTTAAAATTAATATATTTTGCTTTTGTTTGTGCTAAGTGGAAATTAAAAACTGACACACCCTTATTCTGACTATGCTTTTACTGTCAATTGTAACCACTTAAAGCAGTAGTCTAGTAAATAATGTTGTCTGCCAAGGAGTTGGCTTAGGTGGAGTTTTCTGAACCGCTCCCCAGCACTCTGAAGAACTCCTTAAACTTCTGGTATCTGTTACTGATGGTCGAAAAAAGAAGAATTTGCTGCCCTCACATTCACACTGTGTAGTTCTTCTTGAGATTGCAATACTAAACCTTTTAAATGTCTGACTTGGCAAACCTGAGCTTGGAGGCATCATTTCAGATACTGATTGTCTTAATGAGCTGTGCAGGAAGAAAATTAGCATTATGCCTGTATTCAAATATATTTACATATGTGTGTATAAAAACATATATTACATATACGTCTCTATTATATAAGCGTTCAGAGGTATCGTCTCCTCTAACCCAGGACTAGTGTCTATATGACTTTTGTTTCCATGTATATTAATGATGCCTCAAAAATGGTATTCCACATATAAAACTAAAATCAATAATTGGTTATTTTGAAAGTGGTTGCTCCCTGAAAATTCCTGTACTGTGTTGGATGTAGTTGTGGTGGAGAGAGATCAGAGTGCAGTAAGACATTGAAAAATATTTGATACGTGAAATATATTGAAGTGCTTAAGGAATTATATAGTTGCATAATGGTATGTGTATTGTGTATACGTAGAAAGAGAGCAAACCTCAAAAGGGGACAGCTTTAACTACCATGAAGCACAGCGAAGGTTTAATATCCATGCAAACCTCAAACTGAAGCGAACCATTGAATCTACAAATGAGTATTATTCACCTATGCCACTTCTGACTAGCCACTTATAGTAAAATTGAGCAACTTCAGCCAAATTGTATAGAATATTCTCGGAATTTTACTATCGGAGGCAAATATAAAAAGCTTCCTCCCCCCAAAGTTCCTGAATAATAAGATGGCCTCTGAAATGCTCTGCAAATTTGAACCAGTTGCTACAAGATTATAAAAGCCCTAAGGCAGAGACCAAGTTTAAGTGAGCACTTTATTACTCTTGTGTGAATCCAGCTTGATTCACTCAAACCCTGTATTTAACTGCTAACTGTGTTGTCTGGAAAAGAATATCAGGTTCTGTGTATCCTGTGATAGTTCATCCATCATGAGCAGAAAGAGATTTAACAAGACAGGGGAAAAACCTCATATTTGACTAGTATGTACATATGTGACTAGTATGTACATATGCAAGGAAGGGGAGGAGAAAGTTTTGAACAAGTTTCTCTTTCTATTAGCCAAATAAACACTGCTGTGTATTACAAAAAAAACGGTTATGTTGCTGATGTTTTGGAAATTTCTGCATTGCATATATTGCATAGTAACCAATAGAACTTACCATTTTCTATAGTGTTTAGTCTGTTCAAAACCTCAATTCTTCTCATTGGGGGAGCACAATTATATGAATTGCCCTGAAGATTGTAAGTAACTTTAAAGTTGCTAGTTTAGGGCCTTTGTTCAGGAAGAGTGATCTGTGTGTGAATGACAGGCAGTGGCGCAGATGGCCAACGAAATATGCTTTGTTGTAATCTTTTGTTGACCAATTACTAATCCTAAATCATGAAAGACAGATAATGCAATGGCTGATATCTAGAAAATACAAACTGCTGCAAATATGAGATGAATTGCAAAGACAAGACAAAGGCATAGTGACCTAAACTATGGAAAATATTATAACAGGAGAAGACATGTTTGCCTAACTGAGACTCTCCCCTTTCAGCTAGTAGGTTTATTTCAGCTAAAATGTCACACATCCATTCCAAAGTTAGCAAGGTCAAACGTCTTCCTTCTGCCTTTCCCAAAATTACTGTGACTGATGTATATTATTGCTCCAAAGTCTTAAGTTATGTCTCATGATTGAATTGCATGATAAAGAATATTCCCATTGATTAATAATTGGTCTGATTGTCTAACCTGTACTCACCTTGGATGTCCCTCAGAGGAACTGGCTTCAGGAGAATGACTCAAATGTGAAATGAGTGTTCCAAGGTCGAGCCATTATGTTTTACCAAACATAATCTCTATGGCAACCTATGGAAACGTAAAACACTGAATAAGCCTGAATCTCCGTAAGGTTTTGTGGTGAAATTTATATTCTGGGAGGGGGGAAAAAGGGTTCTTCGGGTTTCACTAAATAATCCCATTTTACAGACTGGCTGCAAATCAGGGTGCAGTGTAAAAATGACTTCGTTCTATAAACTAGAAAAAACTAGTCTGTACTGAGTTAATTTCCTTAACTAATTTGAAATTGTAACAGAGAATTAAAAATAATTATTATATAGTTCAACTCAAACATTTTGGGGAGATATGCCAAGTTCTGTAGGGCATCTGATTTCCTTTAGCTGGTTCTTACGTTGTTTGTGCATGTTGATGCTTGATTTGCAAAGCCACAGATAAATATGGCTAGAGATGCTGGGGTTTGTTTGCCTTTTTAAGGTCTTTCAGTTAGTTGCACTGCAGAGGAGGTGACTTGCTGCTTATGTGTCTGAAGAATGATATGCTGTTTGGGTCTGCCCTTTAATAAAAATGCATGATAGTTTAGGGTGAGGGTAAAGAAGACAGAAATATATCAACCCAGAGATAAGGAAAAACAGATGTAAAGAGCAGCAGCATTCAAGGCTGAATTTACAAGCTGTTCATTACTGGTGTACAGACAACTGTCATTGCTGTGAAAGTACCCTAGTGCGTTGAGCAGCGTGGGCAGAGTGCTTCGAGTTGGTCTGGAAGCACATGGAATAAATCATGCTATTTCCATGTCTCCTTGGCACCCATGACTGTGGGACCCCTTGCAGTCGGAGGATCGTTAGCATTGCAGGTATCTCCATAAACAGAGCATGTTTGCTAATCACCGAGAAGCAGCATGCTCTGATAATGAATTACCTGCCTGCTGTTTCTGTGTAGTGCGTCCTCAGAAGTTTTTCATGTGAACACAGCAGGATAACACTTGCTTTGTCTCCTCTGGCTACACGCTCGTATTATTTTGACTTGCTATGCTGTCCTGTGCAGTCACTAAAGTAATGAAACTTGACGTACGTAGAAGTTATAGAAAGATAAAGCTGGAAGTGTTGTTGAGTCCAGTTGTTTACTCTCATAAACACAATTTATATTATACAAACTGATACAGCTCCAACTTGAAAAGTGGTAAATTTCTCCAGACAGTTTTTGGAAAGGTGTCTTAAGAAGACAAATTCTTCTTCTCAATAGAAACTTATTTCTAATTTCTAGTCGGAGAGTCGGAGTATGGCTATTCTTTATCCATTTATTCTTGTGCCATTGTTTTCCTTTAGCTTAGACAACTTTTTTCCTTCCCGGATTGTTCCTTTCCCCACAATGAATTTATAGGTAGTAATCCTAACCCTTCCAAGACCCTTGTATGAAATTCTGTTGCTTCCTGGAGGATTATCAAAACTTTCTCTAAAATAATCCCATTCTGAATATTTCTCTTGAATATGACTGGCCATTATTGTGTGTATTTAGCTACCTACGTGAGTCTCATGAGTGTTTTGTAAACTGACAATATTTTCTATCTCTAATCTGAAACATTAAGATCCTTGTGTTTCCTGGGGCTGTGATACTGATGCTCATAAATACCCTGTCATAAACACTTTCTAATGCTGCCAGCTAATGAGACAGCAGCAGATGTTTTTAGATCCAAGCATTTATTTGTAACTCCACCTTGAATTCTGAGCTCCTGGGGTCAATCTATCTACTCCTGTTCTGTGACAACCAGTTATTTCTCTATGTAACCTCCACCTCCTATGTGCTATCAATGCCTTCTAATTTTGTATCAGCAGCATATTTTGTTGGCACTTTCCCAGGCTTTGGTATGGGGACCTTAGAAAATTTGAAAGATCAAGGAACCCCACCAGTGATACCCTTCATTACTTTTCTTCTTGTGTCCACCTATTTTCCTCTCATTTTAGCCTTGTTCTAAAGCTGGCCTATTATTAAGGTGTTTAGCAATTCAAATAACTTCTGCCCTTCTCCAAGTATGAGTTGCATTTGCTATTCTCTCACCCTAAAAATGGAGATGGTCATGAAAAAAAGCTTTTCTTCACTATCCTTAAGTTTGAAACTTAAACTGAATGGAAGAAAAGACACAACTGTTTGAGAGGGCTTTAAGGGCTGTTTCTGTGAACAGAAGAATAATGTGAAGAAGCAAACGACAACAATAAATGGATATTCCCTCCTACCACCATGTTTGAGCCTTTTTTGACCTGACCTGTTCCTGTTCTTTATGTATATACGTTTAAATTACTACATGAAGTGCGCTTTTCCTTCTCTCGTACATAAAAAGTATATGTGTGGATCTTAGTCTGTATTTTGATGTTTGGGGTTTTTTGGGGGGAGAGGGGAGGTTTGGTTTTTTTTGTCATATTACTGAATTCAAATTAGGGTATACATAAATGTCATCTCGAGTTCCTGCTGTGGTATGTCAGTTGTGTATATAATCCTGTTGATAGATCCACAATGTCAGGTGGGTAGAGCATTGTTCTTCCCTAATTACATTATCAATGCTTTCAATTTTGATGGTGAAGCCTTATTTTTTGCATCACAATTTTTTTTTTCTTGTTTGTGGTTTTTTTGTTGTTGTTGTTTTTTTTTAATCTCCTCCTCTTTTACAGAGATTCACAGCTCTGCCTTTTGACCATTTCTTGCATTAAAAGAAGGTGGCTGAGCTATGGAATGCTGCTATAGCATATGTGGTAGCTTAACCACAATCTTCAACTTTTGTTTTTGTTTTTGTTTTCCTTTGGAGGTGCAAAACCTTCCCTCAGTGAATGGAGATTTCCACTCTAGCCTGTCTCTCTGCTTTTACAAGTGGTGCAATGTGTTTTATTTTTGCCTTAAGGGGGAGGGGGGTGTGGGTTGAAAGATAAGAAAGCTGTGTTGTAGCATACTGGTTCCAAAAATGATAAAATGTGAAAAATAACAGACTTGTTCCAGGGCCGTGCAATCAAAATAGATTTTGCGCTGGAGATATAAAAAGAGACTATGCAAAACATTCCTTAAATAATTTATGCTGAGTTCAAGTTTAAAGCCAGAGATATAATAGTATATTATGTGTTCTTTTGGCATTCTGTTTTTAAATGAACAAAATTATCTCAACTTTTGCACTCCTCTCAGTGCACTGATTCCCTTAATATTGTACAGTCAGAGCTCCGGGTCTACCAGTCTTTCAAATGGCTCATTTTCAAAACTGGAAGACTTAATTGGTTTTTAGTGTCATCTATCCAGTTTCTAAGACAGTGATATGCTATTGCTTATTAGTATTCGTGGACTGAGCTATCAGCTGCTTTAGTTACGTATATTCCACTGTGTTCTGGGCTGTCTTGGTACCACATTCACAGAGAGAAGCATTCATATGTCTCTCTGCTTGGCAATGAATGTTTTTCTGGTTATGCTTACTTATGCCAACCACCTGTGTAACCTACCTGTTGGTAACCCAGCTGAGCTGGTAACATTTGCCAGTCCTGAGCAAGGGCTGAGTCCTGCTGTGGGCAAGGTAGCTTGCCTATTGCAATCATAGTTTAGAGTCTAAAAGGTTTTACAGTGTGTGTGTGTGGCCTGGCTATGCCAGTTGGCCTTAGGGCCAGAAAATGGGCCTTGGCTCTGCTTAGCTTGCTAACACAGATACAGATATAGCCAGAGGGTAAAGGCCTATCAGGACATTTCCCAAGAGTGAATATTTTTATGTTGTGAAGGTATTTATCTTCCTTCCTCTTCCCTCTACCATATAATTTTCCTCATTGCTTCCAGATATTTTACCATCTTATTTCAAGAAGTGGGGTTTTCTTTTTGTTTGGCTTTTTTTTTTTTTAAACAGCTAATTATTTATTTTTAATTCTGCTTGATCAGGAAAATACACAGGAGAGAGCTGTGACTAGAAGAGCCTTAAACATGAGCTAACTAACGTGAACATGTACAAAACTTTGCCAAAGGCTTCAGATAACAAGTTTAGATCCCCATAATAATAAAACTTATTAATTTGCAAAGCTAATGAAATCTCTGAATAGCATGCAAAAAATTATCTTAGAGTCTTTCAGTTAGAAAAAAATTTATCATTTGAATTTAGGCTCTGGTGCAAAGCCCGCTGAAACAATTGGGAGTTTTGCTAGTGCTCTCAACTGGGGCTAGACTTGGCCTGCAAATGCAAGCACTCTTAGGGCAAAATCATTATAGTCAAGTGGGAGTTACATTTTCCACTCAAAATAATCTCTCTGTTCTGAGAGGTCAGGCTCTGAAAGTGTCCCAGAACTGGGACTTCACCAAAGAGTTATAAAAGTTGCAGTGAAATTGCGTACACTTTGATAACAAGGTAAAATGAAAAATGTGGGGGAAACATACAAAGCCAACAGCAAAATAGTTTGTCATAAATTATATCACAAGCATAACACTACAGAGATCAAACTTAGAGTAAGCCGTCTCCGTTCATATTCTAGAAATGCCCTCAGTATCTATGTACATACCTACATGTTTATATCGTAAATTCTCTGCATTTTGAAACTAATTGGCTGCCATAGTGCTAAGGCAGGTGTCCCCTGGAGCATGTGTCAGAGTGGAAAGCAACAGCCATTGCTAATGCTGGTCCTTCCCATTAGACTGGCTGCAGTTTCACTGCCGTGTACTCAGAGTGTATTTCCATCAAGCCCTGTACTGCCCAAAGCCACACTTATAATTATTTTTAGTTATAAATGCCTGCATAACGGAAGGAATATCTTGCATCTTGAAAAAATTGTGGTTTTATAGCATGCCTAGGAGGATTTGTGTTGCATGTCATGAGAGGCTCATGAGGTGTTTGAAGGGACAAGACTGCATGAGAACTTTTGAAAGACTGACCTAGGTATGGGGCCGAAACATGGCATAGTCTAGCTCCAAACCTTGCTTTGAGTAGAGTGAACCATCTTACCAGGTCCCAGATATCAGGAGTATTGAGTGAACCATGATAGCAGGTTCCAGGTTTTCTTCTTTATGCTTGCTGTAGAAGGCAGCTTAGAGACAACTCGTGTTACATGCGGTGTGAACAAATTAGGGGCTTGAGAGCCAGAGGGAGTTAAATTATTTGACAGAATAGATATATATAGTCTGCAGAGGCCAAAAGGAACCTGAATCAACCCTTGGATATCAGCCTAATGTGAAGCTGCTTGGGACTTTTTTAAAATTTGGATTTGATCTCCTTTAAAGAAGTCATAATGAAAAGTGTATGCGTGTGTGTGTGTTCATGTTTATGTACAGGAAGGAAGGGTAGAGACTGAAATCTGACCTTTGAAAAACTTTTGTGCCTCAGTCCAAAGCATAGGCTTAGGCTGGTTGAACTCTAAATAGGAAGAACCAAGTGATTATTAGGGTGTTAATACTGAGCTGGGGCTGTCTGTGCTTATTTGAGATTGAGATATGTTAGTGACGTGAGAATGGGCAAATTAAAATTACTGGGTTGAGTTCCTTCTACATTTATTTTTATTGAGTTACGTAGTTTAATTATGCTGCAGTAGGGGGTAATTTAACTTGTCTAAAAAAGAAAAAGCCAACTTTCTGCCAAATTCACATGTTTATAATACACTAGGTTAGACTGAACTAGAGTTGTACTTTGAAAAGAAAAAAGTAAATTGATATTTTGCACTGGAAGTGTATAATTTTTAGGACATGAGGGTAGGTAAAAGGGTAGTCAGGTAACTTCAGTTAGAAGGAATGAAGTGATTGTTTTTAATGATTTATAAGCCATTTATATTTAGATAGGACATTGAATTTGTTGTGTCACATCCCTCTGAAAATATAACTTAAATATTATCTATTACAGCATTTATACATCCTTTTAAAGGAAGACTGCCTGCTTCTACGCTTTGTTCTGATACCTTCCCTTTAAATTTACGCAGTTGTCCTGTGTATGATAGCAGGAGGTTGCTTCATGCAAACAGTTGGGAAACAAGGTTTAATGACTAGCAGGAAAGTGTTTGTTCTGCTTTAAAAAAAAAAAACAACAACAAACCAAACCAAAACCACAAACAGCAGCACATTCCATGTATTTTCATGTAAAGACCTAATATTTGTTAGGATTTTTTTTTTTTAAATGTTGTAATCAGAACTATCGAAAATATACAACATCCTGTTCGTATTTTATACTTCTCAGATGTTCGTTGTTAGTGGAATCATTCTTCATATCTAAGCATTCCTCCATTCAGCATTAATTGTCTATTGTTTTAGTACTCTAACTCATCACAATTTGCTGGTATCACAACTTAAAAATGTCAAGAACATATTTTAATGAAAGCAATGCATAACATACAGTTCATGCATGAGAAAAGTAAAATCTTGTTGAAGTCACAGTTTTGTTTCTTTTTTTGGAAAAGTTAGATTTAATCCTTTGTAGGGGAAAAATAGTATTTCTCTCTTTGCTAGATCTGAAAAAGCTTTCCCCATGACTAGCCACGAAGACTTCTTGAATAGTAAACTTCTGCAGGGTGTTAGGTATTTGCCTGAGTGGGCAGTTCTCTAAACAGAGATGACATGAATTCTTCTATGAAGAATTATCAGAAAATGAGGACCTCACATATTTTAAGTATGTATTGCAAAGATACAGGAATAAGAGAAAGATTTTAGATTTATGCTGTGTTTTAATCTATATAGCACATGATGAGATTGTTAAATTATTATTGGTCTTAGCCTCTTAACTCTTATTTTCCTTATTCTTTCCTCTCCAGCAGTTTTCTCAAGTTAGTTATTCATCAGCAATAAGCAAAACAGACTTGCACTCATACAGTAATTAAAAAACAATGTAGTTAAGATTGAGTATAGGTTTAGCTGAAGTTGAGAGACTTGAAATCCATGAAAAGGTTTTGGGGAGAGTATCTCAGTTGATAGTTCACTCAATGAAAAGGCAAGATGGGTCTGATTCTAAATATTTATGAAAATATGCTTATTTCCAGATCAGCTTGCATATGTTTAAAGTGTAACTCTGTTGTTGTCAGCTTACATTAATGCTTGTTATTTGACACAACTGGCGATCCTTTTGTCTTTTATTAGTAAAGCACCTGGCAAGCTGAGATCTTCATTAATAACTGACACTCTTGGGCTTTGCCACAGTTACACAGCTAGTGACAGGGAAGGTGCTAATATTGGTTCTCCAAGATAAACTCCCAATTAATTTCAGAAGAATTACTGGCCTCATTCTGATACCATGGGATTTACAATATTTTATTTTCCCAAATTTTACTCTAAATGAATCAGTAGGATAATAGCCAGCGTTGCTGCTAAAGACTAGGCAATATACATAGAAGTAATACATTGCAACACTTGCAAAAGGTTACTTCTAAGATAATTTCAAATACCTCACTTATATCTGTTATGTAATAATACCAAGTACAGACCTCAAATCTGTAAATAGTCTGTCTGTAATAAACATTATTAAGGAAAAGAACAAACATATTTGACAGGGTGCCTGTATTTCATCACTGCAGTGTATCATTCAAATCATGCTGTGAGGTTAATATGGATATGAATATTAGGATAGCTTGTTAAAAGTGTGGATGCACACGTGTAATTTCAACCAAATATATCTTTACAGTATTTATAATGAAAAATATATACCTGTTGCTTAAACCCAGCTAAGTTGGGGTTTTTTGCCTTTTTATCCTTAAAAAGAGGTAGTAACATCCGTATCTTCTATGCTTGTTTGTTTGTTAACTTATTGTTTCATCCTAATTAAATTTGTTAAAACAGCTTCATGTCAAAGTACATTCATGGGCTCAGGAATTCAGTACCAACCTTGCTTGAAAAGTTTGCTTTGTCTTGAAAGTAGAGGTAAGATGAAGTTTGTAATGGAAATTTTAGACGTAGCCTTGGCCTTGTGTGCTGTGAGCCAATACTGCTGTAATGTGTCAGCTTTTTTTTTTTTCCTCAGATATACCAATTTTTGCTTTCACAATGAAATATGATAACACAGTTAATTCTGTCTTCACCACGTGGCCTTTCTCTGTGGTCTTGAATGGTGAGGACAGAATTAAATCCAAAGTACATATCACAACAGCAACTTTCTGTCGTAAGTTCTTGGTCTCCATCTTGTGTTGTAACTCAGCTCAGTGGTGGTACTTGAAATGATGAGACCAGAAGAATTTAGCCCTGTCTCTTCTCTATAAGAAATACTGGCAGTGGAGGTTAGTGGTGTGTTGCGATCTGCTTTATGATATGTTGGGGGAGGCGGGAGCCCTACCTATCATGTCTGCCTTGGGAATCTCCCCAAGGTAAACAGGAGGAGAATGGCATGTATGGGGGAGGACAACCCCAGTGTTGATGAGTAACAAAAACAGCCAATAAATTCACATCAAGGATGCCATCCGTGACGTGAATATATACTTGAATCTGCTATCTGAATGTACTGCAGTACATTTAAAAAAATCACCCTTGAATAAATGAGAATATCTAATGGAAATACCAAGCGAAGGGTCAAATGGTTGGGGGCTGGGGGAGGAATTAATAATAAAAATGAAGCAACGGAGGAAAAAAAGAGATAGGAAAAAGAAATCTTTTTTTATGCAAGATTGTCAGAAAATATTGCTCAGCATGCACTATGAAACATATCTCTTAGAATAATTTGCTTCTTCCTTTATATATCTTTTAGTAGCTATTTCTTGTTAATTATAATTTGTGACAACTGCTACAAGGCAAATACTAGCTTAATTAAAGTTCATTGTGGGTATTTGAATGGAATTCAATTGGCCTTGGATTTAACAGGAAAGAAGTACTGGATACTATTTTTACTAATACAAATTTGGGCTGAAAAAGTGACCGTAACTTCATGAGAAAAAAGTCCATCTGTAATTTTCAGTTCATTTGATATAAAAGGTCCCTCAGTTACAACACAGTTATTGTTCTGAGTTAATATGCTGGAGAATTTGCTTTTTCTGCGCCTCCCCTCCATCTTCTCCCCCCTAAGAAAAAGGAGCAGTTGTCAAGTCAGAGTAGAAATCACAGCATGTGATTTACCTTTTCATATGCACAATGTGAAAGAAAAACTAATAAATACCTGAAACTAATAATTCATAAACATCTTATTGGTTGAAAATTCATTAATTTTTTTAGTGATTACTTAAAAAAATTACCAGAAGATAAATCGGTATCAGGAGGCAGTCTAATTTTATTTTTTGGTCAATAATTGTGAAGAAAAGGCATGCTTTCCTAAGGTTTTGATGCTTCTTTCTTGTGAAAATATTAGCTTTAAAAATGCTGGCAACTTGAATTAATTGACAGCTATATTGTTTCATCAGGCATATCACGGTTGCCCACAAAAATATCTGAGAAGTCTGAAACATGCTTGAAAATTTACAATGAATCAGAGGCTTGCTAATTTGTGTGGATCTGGTATTTGGAGGTACTGGATCAACCTATCTCAAGCATATGGCTGATGCATATCCTTGTATGCCCTGTGTGAATCACAATAAGCAATACTATTTCAAATATGTAATACCGAACAATGTAAACTGGTTTAGGTCCCCATATAAGTAGCAGACATGACATGATGTTCTATCCCACAATATTGGGACTGTTGATGAAGTCATACAGTGGGGAAAAATGAATGGAGAAATACTGAGTATTTGTTTTAAATGTATTTGGAGTATGAGAAGATGGATAATTAGAACAACTAGTCATGTATCTCACAGGACTTAATGAGACTGAGCAATCCTGTTACAGATTCAGCTCATATTAACGTTACAGCCACAGCTCCTAACATTCCAAAAGTGTCTTATTTAAGACACCTCTGATAAGATCATGGCAGTTAGCAGATATTGCTAGAAGCATCATATTTGGATGGAAAGTTTTAGAGGAAGCGCCGTATTAATTTGATTGTCAAATCTGATTTATCCATTATTGAACCAATCCAGTACAGTTGGTTATGGAGTTCCACAGTAAGCCAGAACAAGGAAGAGATCATGGTTAAAAATTAATCCTAAAAAAAAAAAAAAAAAAAAAAAGACATGGTACTGCAGCCAAATACAGAGTAAAAGCAGATACCTACATTCAAAGACACTGGGGTTTTTTTTCTATCATTTTCTGAAACTTTTCTTTTCTCTTAAATTGTTGTATATACGTTTGCTAAGGAAAATTTATCTTAGATTTCAAAAATGATTTACCTTGTAAACGTCTGAAGTTTGGAATCCCCAGTATTAGACAGGGATTCAGTATTATTGTATAGTATAGTCCAGCACCTTGTAAAAATCAAGATTTTTTTTCTGAGGTATCTCAGACAGGGCAAATAAAAGCTGATGCACTTGCAATTACTGATTGGCTTCTGAAAATGTAAACCTAAAAATGTATAGAGAAGGTATTGGCCTGGGGTGGAGAAGTGATGTGTGTGAACTGAAACTGGTTGGTGCTATAGGAGGGAATTTAGATGAATAGGTAAGATGTTAACTGAAGTTTCTGGACTTTACTGAGCTGAATAATTCAGATGTTGGAGTAGTGTTCTTGCTCTTATTCCTAGATGTTGATAATTTTGCATATTTTTTGCATATAATTTTGCTCCCTCTCTCCTACCCATAAAAGCACAATAGCACAAAGTTTTATCTACCTTTAAAAATAATTTCGAAGGAACTGAAGTGGTTTAGGTCTTTCATTGAATGCCTTTAGAAATATGTATCACATATGATTAGATCAGTCAAATAGCTCTTTCAATTATGAAGAACACTACTGACCTTTTAAGCCTATAATGAGAAATACAGAAATCTGAAATTCTTGTCTTTTTGAATTTAGATAGATCCATTGTCCATTGTTTGTGTTTAAGCAAGGACCAAACAGCTACAAATAGTCCTAAAATAAAAATGCAAATAAATTATACTAATTTGACATGAGCCAGCTAAGAAACCTATAGAATAATGAAAACAAAAGAAATTATTCTTCTGATCTTTGATATTTTCTTTTCTCTTCATACTCTCTTATTTTGAGTTAAACATGCTTGGATGATGTATTACTCAAGAATACTTTCATTCTAAAGCACCTTTACTGTACTTGAAATTAAAATAGTTGTTCAGAGTATGCAGATGACTTGCAGTTTATGTGAGATCATGTCTTCAGGAGATAATGCTTCAAGTGGATTACCAGCTGCCTTTGAAGTGTTTCAAATTGGTTTAATTTGGGATAGAAACAACCACAAGCTTTTGACACAATTCCATTTCATTGATGTTGCTGTTTGCCCTCAGAATTCTGTAACTCTCTCACAGTGTCCTAACCAGGACCTAATAATACAGTTTTATTTTGTAGTTTCACAACTGTATACTATGTTTTGTTCTCTTATCAAACATGTGCATAGTGCTCAAATAAAAACAAACAAACAAAAAAACCCCACATACAAAATCTGACTTAATAGTTTGGAGAGATAACTATTAAAAAACCCAAAAAGCTTAAAATCTGTTAGTGAGTCTAAAACAAAATGACATTTAAAAGAAGGGAAGGTGGTTCTTGGTCAAGTACATACTTAAAGCCTGATGAACAGTGGTATGTGCTGGTGCTGAGAAACTCAGATTTGGAATTTGACATATGCCTGTAAAGATCTGAGCTGCAGTCAAGGTTTATAAGTGCTAAATGTACGTTGCGATGTGGAATGATCAGCTACTGGCCTATAGTGAATGATACATATTTTATGATAGTTTATCCTATATGCAGGTTTAAGGGATTTCAGTTGCTTGTTGGTTGTTGTTGCTGTGTTTAGCCCTTCCTAGTTTAGCTGCAAAAAGCCTGTTTCTGATTTTTAAAAGATTCATGGCTTAGCAATGTAGAAACAAACACACTTGTAGTGTATAAAACAAAAAAGCAACTGAAACATTTCAGATGGCTGTGGATACTTCCCTTTTAGATAAGAGACCACTGCAGATGTCAGAATTTGAAGTCTTTTCTCTGGCTTTTTTTTCTACTAAGTGTATGTGCTTCTGACCCATAATTTTTAATTTTTTTTTTTTTTTTAAGCCAGAAAGAACTTCTCTTTTAAAAACAAAATGTTTACTTATAGTTAAATAAAACAAATCTCTGTGTGTTTTCTTCTCCTTTTGTGTTTCTTATGTATATTTTTAGAAAAAATCCTAAACTTAACCATAATGTTATTCACTTAAAACTTAATTATTCATTCATTTCAATGCTTTGCACAAAAATAAAAAAGTTCCAGAACATTAATAATATACATAGCTTATGGCTTTAGCCTGGAGGAGCTGCACACTGTAAGTAGTGCCCATTGCATTTTAGGGATGACGTTCTAAAACAGGCATAATAAGTCAAAATATTGGGAATGCAGATTCAAACTCTGGCACTGTCCTTGCTTAAATAACTCAGAATTTCATGTTATTTATATAATCGAGTAAATGTCCTTTAATTTTGGATCTGTTATTTGACTTTGTACCTGTCTGAATTTTCAGACCAGTATTTGGAGGGGTTTGGGTGGGGGGGTAGGTGGTTTAGGGAGCATCCAGAAACTGTCAGTTAGGTCTTAAACATAGTATAAGTCATGGTTCAGATTACCAGTTCTGAAGTATGGAATACAGTGTATTTCAAATTAATATTTGCCTCTACCGTCAATGTTGCCTCTGAAATAGAAATCAAAGCTCAAGTTAATGAGCATCTCAGATTAGGTTGTCTTTGAAAAGGTTGACTTGTCCCAGGCTCCTCATCTGTCAGATATGAACTCTGCAGGACTGTTCATATGCCTCAGTGCATCCAGGACAGCAAGATTCTTGCCCAGCACACTCTGTATGAACACATAGCGCTGGTGTTATACTCAGATCTTTTATTTCTGCCATGGTCACAGCTACTCCGGGTATTGTCTCATTTGCATGCCTTTGGTTAAGTATGGCCTTCCTTCATGGAAATAGCTTAATGATCCCTGTTGTGTAACAATGCATGAAACTGCAAACACCTGGAAAGATTTTCCATGGTGCAAGCATTAGTGCATCAGTGGCCAAACATCTGGAACTCATTGGGAGATTCCCAATGGTCCCTTCAAGTGCTGATTGAGATTTCTTTCTTTTATGAGATGCACATCTCTTTTGACGTTGATTCCGAAAAGTGAGAGGAAGTGGGGGAAGGGAAAGCCTCTGATTGGCAAATGAAATTATTTGCCACCAGGATCATTTTATGTTAAAAATGTAAAATATCAACATGTTTGTACATAATTTTTTTTTAAAAAATATTCTCTTAAAATAAAACTTCATTTGTCGTAGTTACCAAATAACAGAATTTTTAATATCAGGATGTCTGTAAATACTTTAGTCTTAAAATATGCAGTTTGACCTAAAATGAAATGCTTTTCAAAGAAATGGTAAAACTGACACAGATCTCAACATAGTAAGAGGTGAAATTCCCTGACTTAGGCTGGTTCTTGTAATGTATGGTCTTGCCCTACATTCTATGGCTTTTCTTTTTCTTCTTTTTCTGTGTAATGATATGGATAACCTAGAGGTCAAAAGTAAAGAGAGATGAAGCAGCTCCAGGTATATGTGCTATTTCCAATTTGTCAGATTTCCTCCTTCCTGATCTTTCAGATGTGAGTCCTTATTGTGACCTGTTGCTAATAGCTGCTGATATTGTTGCTTGGTACCACACCCTTCTGGGGACACCTGGCACACTGTGGCTTCACCTACATCTGGAAGATAGTAGCTGAGCCACTGGGGGATCTCTGCTTAATGTCAAGTCACTTTTGAATGGCCACAGTGGCATAATTTTCAAGACTGTATGATGACATATGTGGAAACTGCCTGTACATATTTTTTTAAACTATCTTCCTTTAATTTTGACTTTCCTGTAAGAAAATAGGGCTCCATCCTGGGATTTTGGTGCTGCTCAGCATAGGACATTTATTGGTTTCTTCCTTGTCAGGCCAGACATCAGCCAATTATTGGAGGAAAACAAAAAAAGGCCTCCTTATCATACACTGTTTTTTCCCCAGCAGCATGCTCTTGTGTAGAGAAGTTGGGAGGCGAATTGTACAAGCAATACTTTGATGACTGTATGCTGCTCAAAACTGCCTCTTAGGGGGACATAACATCATAGGTTTAGCAACTGCCTCTGTGTCCTGCTGGAGTGTCAGAAACCAGCTGGAGCCAGTCACAGGACTTAGCCTTCACTGTAAAACTTATATTTAAAGGTTTCCATCTGCATATTTTGGTCGCTTGTAATATTACTTTGTAAGTTGCAGGAAGATACTGATTGTTGGCTTTTGGGGTGTGTGTGTGGTTTTTTGTTTGTTTTGGTTGGTTGGGGTTTTTTGTTTGGTGTTGTTTGTTTTTTTTTTATAATAACACAAATTTTTGAACTGATGAAGTTATCTACAGTTTGTGTTAAGCCCCTCTAATCTAATGCATTTATGCTGAGTTCTCATGTTTGATTCAAAATATGAAAGCTGAATAGTCATTTGTGTAATTGATATCTGTTACATGGCTTTCTGAAGATGATCAATGTTTTCAGGCTTTACTGAGAACAAATAGGAAGTATAGTTATGTAAACCCAAACTTGTATGAAAAAATACACACCTGCCTTTTCTTCTTACATTATTATTATCATCATCATCATCATCATCATTATTATCCTGGATGTATTGTTAGTGGTGTTTTCTTGGGAGCATGAAAGTGAAAGGTTTGAAGAAAGGGTTATGAATTGAAAAAAAAAGTTTATTGAAAAGGTAAAGGAAGAGCAGGAAAATGCTTCCGCCCTCCCCAGTAATCTTTCTAATTTCAATACATACACAACTGGTCAAAACAGAGGAAAAAATAACCAGGTCATAAACTTACCTCTGTATTGACTTTATTAGGAGCAAAGTCCCAAAATCTCATTGCTAGTGTCTTCATTGAGAAATATTGAGGGCCAGTAGAAATTGAATTGTAGAACAAAACAGAGGATACAGTGTGTGCATTTTGAGATGTTTTCCTTCAGACTAGCTTTCGTGTGGTCCCATAGGCTGCATACCCATGTGGCTGGAGTGCATCTTTGATTTAACTTCAGCTGAAACAGATCTGGTTCACATGCTCCCAATCAATAGTCAATGTGCAGAGACAATTGGGAGATTTGCTTCAGAAGTGTCCTGGTGATTTAAACTAAACCAGTAATTAGACTCGGCCATTGTGAGAACTGGCTTAGGTCAACGATGACTGGTTTTGAAGATTTTATTGGTAGTAAATGAGTGTGATCTAAAAATGAGATTTTTGGAAAAGATTGAGCTAGGTACACATATTAATTTTACTTTTCCTATGGAATTTGGGATTCCATTTTCAAAAGCATGGAAGATACTTATAGACTATCCTCATTTTCAGGCGTCTTTTTTTTTTTTATGCAGAAGTTTCATGATGATCTTAATTTTTAATAAATTAGAGTATAAGAAGCATTTCCCAGAATCTTATGATTTATAATCAACTTATTGGACTGCAAAATGTTCCACGCTGCTGACCTCCAGAAGTCTGGCATATACAAAAATGTAACTAGAATATGTTTTGACAAAAAAGGTACATAAGGATGCAGCAGTGACTCTGGGGAATTTGGATCATAGAACTGGTAAGTTTTATTGGATGGGTACTGATTTACAACAGAGAAAGTGTCCAGTATAATTCTGGGTGGAAAACAAAGCTTAATCCTTATTAAGAATAGATATATATAAAAGAAATAACACCTCTGTTGTCTTTTCTGAGGTAAAAGAAAGCTTCATTCTAGTGGCTAGAGTAACAGGAAAAATTTCAGTACATTTAGGATGTCACACATGATTCAAGTCTTGCCAGAGACTGAAGTCAGTGGGATGTGCTGAGTATGTTACTGGCCCAGGATCTAAGAGACTTTTCCAAACTCACACAAGACCTCTGTGGCAAATGTGGAAGCTCAGTCCAGATATTCTGACTCCTAGTCCAGTCTTCAGATTGCAGGAACATTTACCTTCCCTCTGTTCTTCATCTTTTGGTACTAAGTTTTCTTGTGTGTTAAGCAAGAATAACAACAAGTTTGTAGGTCAAAGAGGTGAGCTATTGGTGGATTTAGGTATTGCATCCCATAGTCCATAAACTCTGCCTCTGTAATCACTGGAAGTAGTTTGTAGAGATAACTCTTACATATAAAAGTGATAATACTGGGTTCTTCGTCTCTGATGTGCACTGTTCCTGGTCACCTCCCAGTTTTGCCAATACTGTCAATACATATACTGCATTAGGCCTTGTGGAAAAATGTAAACTTTCAGTGTGCTGAGCCACACCAACTGTAGTGCAATTTAATGATAAAAGAGCCATTGAAATATTTTGCTGGAAACCCAGACTACATTTTTCAAGCATGTGTTTATAAACTCCTGGTTCTAAGCACAATGGCAGCATTATAAACAAGAGCTCAGGAGTAGGCAGTGCTCCAAGCGGAGTCAGGAGTGGAAAAGGAGTAACAGCTGACTTCTGTTTATCAGAGCAGCTTGAGCAGGATGTGCTTTCACATATCTAAATATTTATGTAAACAGATGCACATTAAACCACTTAGAAATAAATAAAGCTTTCTGAAAATAGAACTCCACAATGACATCAGGAGCTGTTTATCTTCAAGAACTGTGGGAATGAGCTTGAATATGCAAATATTTCATTGAAAAAAAGGCAATGAAACTAGATTCAGATGTAATTTCTTAAGTTTATATGACACAGGCCATCTGACTGTGCTGAGTGTACAGATCTACTAGTAGTATTTTTCTAAAACCAGCCAACTTTACCTTCATTCCCAGCCTCACACAATGGTTGGTCATCTGTACTTGTTGCTAATATAGCTTTTAAGTGAGAGCACTCATCTGCCCTTCTGCATACTAAGGCAAAGAAAGCCTTGTTGGAGTGTGATGCTCTGCTAGACAAAGGGCAAAGTCTCAGTATTGGCTGTGTCTCACCCACACAGTGCAAACACGCCAGGTCTGCACAGATTTTCTCCTGTTACATTGCATGTCCATAAAGAATTGTGTCTCAGCAGACAAGGGTTGGTTTTAGTATGATTGTATATGAATGCTGAATTAAAAGACTTTTATCATCTACAAGTGATTTTTGTACAGTGTGCTACTTTCTCTGCTTCAGTTCCACAATTTGAAAGATGGTATACCGCAATCATGGTTTAATAGCTGTTTTCTCTCTATGCTTTTGTACATAATTTTTTGCTGGGGTCAACTTGTGTGGTGGTAGTTTGGTTTTGGTTTTTTTGTTTGTTTTTTTTTTTAATTCTACTTTTGGCAGCTCTGTGAAATGCTTTTTTTATAACTTGCTGCATGCCCTAAATGTCCCTCCATTTTCTTTGTCTGGTGCACCATGTCAGATAAGTTGTTATTTTTTTAACGAAGTTTACCAAACTCCTAAATTTCAAACATTACCATGGACTTCTCTGTGATCTCTTGTGTCCCCATGTCCTCTGAAAATGCAACACAACCTGTCTTTAGATTTCTTTTCCCTTGGGCATGCATCCAGGTTTTCAGATAAATGATTAGGACGTATTATAAATACATTGTCCTAGAGTATATAAATGAAACAGCTCCAACTCGGCCCAGACTTATACAAGAGGAGGAAGTTCTGCTTTCCATGGATTTTAATTACATTTTCTGTATGTGATTTCTCCTACTCGCCACCATTAGTTAAGATTTTTGATAGGTTTCTATTCTATAACCTTGATTGCACTGTTAGCCCTCTACAGCTTCTTGACCAGTTTTCTCTCCAAAAGCTTTATGCAACAGAAGCTAGTAAAAGGAACATTCAAACAAACTCTTTGTTGTAAATTTGGGACAAATTAACTGTAGGGGACATAATAACCATCAAGATGTGTTAACAGATTTTTACGATCATTTTACGTCAATAAATGCCAGTCCTTGTTCCATGTGTTCTTACTGTGAGAACAATGCAGCTGGTCAAATGGTTAGAGAGTTTGTGGTTGGAAAAGAAAATGAGTTCTGCTCAGTCTTGAGTTGATGTAGGCAAAAGCAATTTTTTTTTTTTTTTTGTATGAAGCACTATGATTCTGAAACTTAGTGGTTCAATACCTTCAGTTTGTCCTTGCTTCCAATAAATGTGCAGGTGCTGGTGCCACAACCAAATCAAGCATTTGTGTTCTGTGATTATGAAATCCTTGTAGTTGCTTGCTGCCACAGAACTTCATTTTGTGACTGTGACAAACCTGACAATAGCTCTTTTGGCCAGAACACCCATGGCCATAAAGACTGACTAAAAAAACCCCGATTTATACCCACTGACTTTGTCTACACTTAAAAAATATCTCTGTTTTGGCACCCCAGTATGTATGAATAAAATGAACAGTCACTGATCTTGACAAGTTAGACTTCATAGATCCAAAAAGTTAAAACTGCTATTATTTCTGATACCAACCCAAAGTGTTGTCTACCTTTTATTTCTTAAGCCTGAAACAATACCCTTGACTGGGGATAGAATTTGTTTCCTAGATTTTCCCTGTATATTTGAAACCTTTTTTTAATGTTTCTTCTACTACCTTATCCCTGTTGAAGAATGTTAAGAGGAAAAAAAAAATGCAGATAAGAAAATTGAGATATTTGTTCTGTAAATCTGGGTTTCACCAAGCTTAGTCAATTACTTCATTTGGACAGAGTAACTACTTGCAGAACAAAGCAATGCTTGAGCAGTATCAGAATGCTACTCTCTGAGCTACCTACGATTTATTTTAGAGTTTACTTAAATTGGAGTAAATAAATTTTGTTCAACAATAATTCCAAATGTATGATAACTCTATGTTGATTAAAGTGATGTTGTACTGCTCTACTAGACTTTCTGATGTTCTCATACAAATGAAGACTTAGTAAACAGTAATGTAATTCTAGGTAAATTCTGAAGTTGCGTCTTCCAGTAAAGTCAGGAAGTTTTAGTTTAAAAATGGAACTTCTTGAAATACAGACAAGTTAAAATAAAGAAAAAACAAAAATATTTCTCATATAAGGAAAAATCTGATAGTCAAATCTTGTTTATTCACAGTGTTCTCCTTGCTACTTAAATTTTTAAAAGTTGATTGACACAAAATTTATATTTATACCGCCATGTAACAACAGATAAAAATATCTGGAAGGTATATTTCTTTTTTCACATGTGATTCTGATATTAAAATACTGATTCAGACTTTCCTTTAGGTATGGTATGTGTGAGTGGCAAAGAAATTTCTCGTCCTTTTCCACATGCTATCTTCTGAATAGCAAACCACAAACTTGCTTACTTTTGGTTTTCTTTACTGCACCTCCAAGAGGTCGTGAGTTTGTAAGGAATTTATTTCTTCTGTTCTGGTGAAATCTGAAAAGGAGGAAAAGTGAAAACTTAAAATCCTGATTCCAATTTTTGTGTAGTCACTCAAAGCACTGCAAAATTAATGATATGGATGCATCTGAAGATATTTGCGTTTGTCATGCTTAGAGGAACCTGTGCAAGACATTGGGGACCAATAATCTGCTTTCCAGTGTAGTTTACTCTTGTTGATAAGTCAGGGTATAATGCAATTGGGATCAATATAGCTGCCAGCAAAGGCAAAATATATAATTCTAAGGGAGACTAGAGATGTATTCCTGGTATTGCTTCAGTTTTCTCTGCTTCTTTATCAGTGTCATCAGTTGAATGAGTTTTCTCTGAGCACTCTTTTCACAAAAAAAAAAAAAAGTTCTTTCATGGATACTCATGTGAGAACATATTGAAGAATGGTGTATGAAAGAAAGAAAGAAGAGTGAAGTAAAACTTCTTTAAGAGTTTTCCCCAGAATTGTCTTGGGAAGCACCGTTTCTGTCCCGCACTGTTATGAAGGTGTCCTATGTCCACATAAGTGCACATTAATAATCAGTAGAGTTAAATTAACTTCATGAATTTTAGATACTTTTTTCTAGAATTTTGTAGGATCACTGTCTTGCACAAGTGATACATTTCTCAAAAATTCAGAAAATCAATCTGTGTACTCAGTTTCCCATTAGCTTTAAGCCTCTGCTTAAAATATTCTACAGTGCGCACACACCCAACATTAGAGTGTGTACAGCTGCATCATACTTCATGGGATTTTTTTCTTTATTACTTAGAGGTTTATTACAGATAGTGTGTGAATAGATGATGTGTTTTTTAATTTTTGTTCATTATTGATCACCTTGGGCCTTAGAGACACACATGCTTTAGCATTGAGTTTTTCTCAGGAATACAAATTTCAAACGATACCCTGTTGTTATGAGTTGATTTTCTGTTACAGAGCTACATTCCAGTTTTTCCAAGATGCCAAGGATTCAGTAGCAGTGTGCTTGGCTTTGTTGTTGTTGCTGTTCTTTGTATGATGATGGCTATCCTGCATGCTATATGTTCTCTAATCACATGTGGAGAGAGGAATAAATTATCATAGTCACACAAGTTTTGGCTGCCTGGGACCTTTCAAGGTCATCCAATCCAACTTCCTTCTCAAACCACAATCAGTCGTGGCTTTGGTTAGCTTTAGTCTTGAAGGTCACATGCTGTAGGCCCCTGACTGTGTTAGAAGCCTGTTACTGGACCCTCTACAAAAATCCCTGTATTCTTCTTGGAGCCCAAAGCTTTTTTGGGGTCCGAAGCTGGATGAAGTTCTCCAGCTGCAGCCTTACCAGTGCTGTGCAGAAGAATAAAGTGTCTTCCCCTGCTCTGCTGCCCCTGTTCCTCCTGATGTAGCCCAGTTATGTGGTTTGCCTTAGTTGTGATGGAAGTACGCTGCTGCCTTGTGTGTAGTTGGCATCTGCTGTAACTGCCAAGCTGTTTTCAGCAGGTGCTGATACGGCCTGTGCTTCTGCCCCAGGACCAGAACTTTTTACCTCTTGTTGAACTTCATAAGTTTTCTGCTGAGCCAGTCCTCAGTTTTCTCCAGGTCCCTCTGATTTGAAGGTCCACTGTATAATTTCTGTTCAAGTGTTTGAGTTCCTGACAAAAGTTCTGGATTTGCCATACACTGAATATTTGTGGCTTGAGAGTAGTCAGTCACAACCTCATGTGGTGTTTCTGCTCTACACAAAAACCAAAAAAAAGTCACAAATGTCAGAGATAGTCTTTCATGTTACTATCCAAATGACATTCTTTGATTCATTAAACTCTCTTTAAAGACGTTTTGGTTGATAACAAGGGCATTTTGAAGACAGATTTCCAGATATAGCTATTTCCCAGGAGCTAGTGGTTAAACTTGATGCATGCAACAGTGGGGGCCTTCAGATAGAAATGTGCCTTGTTTCTCTATGACGTTTGTTTCTGTTGCAAGCAGCTTGCAGGTAGTTTGTAAAGTTATGCTCCTAGCTTGTGTTTATTAGCATTCACGAACGGTCAAGTTGTACTAGTTTACAACAAGATTAAAATCCTTAACTGTTACCTGTTTGTTTTGAAAGCTTCCTATTGGGATGGACAAATTTTTCTGACATCCTTCATGGTAGTCTCACAAGGACCTTGTGTGGCAGGAGTCTGGACTACCAAATCTTCAAAAACTTTGCATGCATTGTGAATGGCATATATGTACGCCACCCAGCATTTCTTAATGTTCCCTTTTAAATTCTTAAGAGTGCCAGTGCGACAATGTGCACAACAAATGACATTCTGGTTGTTGGGCTTTTGTGTTGTTGAAAGATTCAGTAGATAACACTTGTTATGCAGTATTAGGAATGTAAAAGTCAAGATGGCCATTAGGCTTTTCATGACAGTTCAGGAAACCAAAACCTGAAATGTGTTCTGTAATTGCATCACCTTCCTGAAATCCTCCTCTCCCACTGTGTCGACATCTTTGTTTATCTTCTGCTCAGTGTCTTTCAGAACTGTTTGTGTCTGCCAATGAATCTGGCAGATACATGGCTTTATCATGTGGTGTTCTTAACTGCCAAAAAGGCATACAAACACAGGGGAAAAAAGAAATCATGAGTTTTTGCTGAATGTCTTCAATTGTGAATAAAGAAACATCTGAGGGAGACTTGTAGACATTTTCTGCGATGATATTGCTTTTGCTGATTTTGTGTGCTATTTTAATAGTGACCATTTTGATTGGTCTCCCTGTCAGTGATTTAGTTCTAAGATGTCTGTAAAAAGAAGACAATTGATCTGTTGTTTTAATTCCTTCACAGGAGTTTCACCACAGATCTGATTTCCAAGTGGTGTTACAGGAAAAGATCTAAAGGCCTTTAGTAACATTCCTGTAGTGACAACATCACTGTCCTTTTGTGTTCCCTTTCTTTAGCAAAAGTTATAGAGTGATATGTTTCCATAAAATGTATTCCTTCTGTGCTACCCTTGACAAAGTTAATTTTGGTACTGGAGAGACAGGAGACATGGTTGTCTGTTGTTTTCCTCATGCTGCTCTCCTTATTCATGTGAAGATACAGGGATCACTGAGGAATCCAGAACAAGATGTGGACAATGTAGGGAGGAGATGGTCGTATCTTGTGGAAAGGGAAAGCGGTCTTCATGTAGATTGCTAGTGTATGTTATATCTGAAATATCTGGCTATTTTCGGCTGTCAAAATGCTTTTGAAAGGACGGAAAAAAAGCAGCAAATATTGTGTTGGAATGTAGTATTTATGGAAATACCTGCTGATGTTCCAAGACTGCAGACAGTGGTCTTGGGACATCATCCATCCTGTCAGCCAGATCATTTAAGTAGTGTATATTTGCAGTCTTGGAATGCTTAAGAAAGGAAATGATAATACCAGAGTGAATTTATGCATTCATGAATTTATGGAGATTTTTTTGTTTAAGTAAATTTAGAAAGTACTGTACAAATTTCTGTTAAATGTCTAACCTGGTGTACCTTAAATGAACTTCTGAACCTGCTTCTGCTGGCTTCAGTGATATATGTTTTTGTGTGGAAACCTTTGCACTTGAAATTCATGCATTAAAAAAAAATTGAAAGCCATTTCGAAATTCTGAAATGGTTTCTAAGAAACAATTGGGGGAAAATAATTTTTTAGCAGTTTTTTTTCACTGTTTTCATTCACACTGCCAGGTGCTACTTCTATGCTTTGGTTAAGTCCTGTTGGCTTGTGGATTTTTTTTTTTCTCACTTCTGCCCTCATTTCTAGGGTTATATAACCCTTGGCTGTGGAACTTTAGCCTGTTCATGTAAACCTGAAGGTGTCAGTATCATTTTTGGATACCAGAGTGTTTCATCACAAAAGAAATTCCTGGTAAATAATTTTTAAAAATGGGTGGAGATTTATTGCTCTGTTCACTTTTATAGTTTCTTAATCTAGCTTGGATCACTGGGAAGCAAGCCACAGATTCTTTGGTATAGAGCCTTTGAGCAGCCTGTGTGTTATTGTGCTGAATCACAGCACCTGCACTAGCCTAAACAAACTGTTTTCCTCAAGCCTCTGGAGATTCTAGACTTTATGAATAGCAATTTTCTAGTCCAGCCGATAGAATTATAATAAAAGCATCAAATATTTTGAAATGGATAAATATTCATCTGCTTATGCTTTGTCTGAACATAATTAAATTACACCTGATGTTTATGATTCCTTGTACGAAGATTTACAAATGATGTTTTTATGGTATGAGAAATATTTTGAATGTTAAATTGCTTTGTGTGATACACTTTTATTATTACTTCCATATGCACAAGCTCCGGGAGTTTTATTATCCATTTAACTTCCATAAATCATTATGAATTACTGAAAAATTGTTGCTTAGGTCAGATTACATTTTCCATAGTTTCATTAAAATGTATTTTGTGGAAATATTTTTCTCTTTTTTTCCTATTCTTGCTGCCCTATGCATGTTTTGTATGACTTTCGTCACTATTACTTGACAATTAATAAAAGTAAACAGAGCAAGAGAAGGAGGAGGCACAAGTTTTTTCTCTCAAACTGACTCACATTTCCTGTGTGAATTTGGGCGAATCACTTAACTTCTCCATGTCTGTTTCCACATCTGTACAGCAGGAGTAAATTTCCCATGGGCTTTATAAAAATTAATTAATCTTTGGAAAGTACCTAAAAATTCTGAAATAGAAGGGCCTGCAGATTGCAACATCTTATAAATTACATCATGATGGCATCGATTAACTTCGATCTTGGTCAAAAGAATGTGCAGTTTATTTGTACATTTGTGTCAATAGCTATAAGTGGTACTATCACAGGACTATATGATTATCACAAGCCCTCTGCATTGTTCTCTATGGTTACATATTGTCAGTAGTAAACCTGACAACTGTTAGCCCAAGAAGACTTACATTACTACTAGAAAGTTCAGCTACCAATAAAAAAATTGGTGTAGGACAAAAAATCTGGACTTAAAATAAGAACTGTTAAAAAAAAAAAAAAAAAGAAAAAAGATAATATTTATTATCAAGGTAAATAGTCTTAAAACTCTTCGCTTGCATTGTTTTTACTGTGGCTCTATTTTTTGTTCATAACTTCTCTCACCTGTTATTGCTCAATGTTTAACCTTTCCCTTTTGGGCCATAAGAATAAAAAGGATCGAGTATTTGCAGACCAATGCTACAGCCATCTGGAGAGCTGTGCCTTGGGCCTTTTTCACTATATTGTCATGGTAATTGTACTGGTTTTCCTGATGACCTTGTGATCGATAGAAGTCCAGGCACATCAACAGTGATTATTATTTTAGATCTCATTAGGAATAGCAATTAGAGCAACAAAATGCATTTCAAATTTCTTTTGGATGGACCTGGGAGGGATCGCTAACTCCACACTGAGCAGGGAGCCTCAGAAAGGACTAAGCAGGTTTTCGTCATCTAGGGTGTGACAAGGCAGTTGTCTGATGGTGTCTTTGATGTCCTTCTACATCCAGTCAAATGAAATTGTCAGTCTGACCCAGCCTCTGCTGAACAAGCAAGATTTTCAGGTTCTGGAGACTTCTCTGAGCCGTAACGTAGAGCTGCAGCATAATGCATTATCATTCTGGGCATTATTATATGAGAATTACTCAATAGCAAGAACTGTCACTGAGGCCCTGTGAATATAAGGCAAAATATAATTCTTGATGGACAGTAGTAGTAATAAAGAGAAAGCCCACTAATAATTAGCTGCATAATTACTTTAGGGCACACCTCTGGAAAAGCCATTTTCCGCACACCCTTTCCTTCCTCCTCGCCTTTGCAAATCAGCCCTCGCCAAATCCTAACTTAAAGCATTTGGCAGGCATAGCTAGTCATCTCTTAATCTGTATAAAGTACCCTCCATGTGAGGCACACATATAGAGAAAGTTTGGGTAATGGTTGGCTTGGCAAAGAGATTTTTTTTGGACGGATAAAAATTCCCAAGGCCTCTGTTTATTTATATAGTTCTTGGAATAACCCTGTTTTCAAAAGGCTGCTGGCCAGCTGCTGAGACAGCGTTCCAGCTAATATATTCCCAACGCAATCACCACACTTTGCTTTTCCCATCATGATATCCCCAAGGCTGTTTTTGGTTAAATCTCATGACTGGAATATAGGAAAGTTCACCTTAAGTCAAAGCTCACAGTGCCACAATGTTTCTTTTCTTTTTTTCTTTTTTCCTTTATTTTTTCGCTTCTTTTAACCAAGCCTCTTTAAATGGAAAGGTGCCTATTTCAGCTGCTTTAGCCCAGAGTATTTCTCTATCTGTGGGGAGAATAAGGCATCTGTAATGCAGTGTATGCCTGTGTATATAACGCCAGGAATAAGTGGATCGCTATGGCGGATCTCAAAAAGCGTATGTGAAGAGGTTACTTTTAGCAAGTAGATTAAACTTTCTATTTCAGTGACTAAGATAAAAGCAGAGCCAGTGCTAAGGATCTCTGTGATATAAATGCCCTTTTAGCATTTCATTTTTTTTTAGCAACCAAAACAATGAGCCAGGACAACAAACTACACTTTTTTCTGTTTGTTTTTATTTGACTTCTTTTTTTTAAGTCAGAAAGTTAAAGAGCAAGCCTCATAATATCTCTCAGTCATAGAAAGCACAGAAAGTCCAAGGAACTTAGAAATGTTTACGAGAATTTTTTTTCTGGTTAGGTGAACTACTATCATTGAAGAAAATTCTTGCCCATTTCTATCCTTCCTACCCATGGCAATTCTTGTATTTCTTCCACAGGTGTGAAAATAGAAGTGAATAATAACACCTAAACAAAACAGAGCAATGACCCAAAGGATTAATTTAGATTCATGGTCCTTCTGTCCATGTGATAAAGGCAGGACTAAAGGTTCCCCAGGCAAAAAGAATTCATGTATGCTTTCACACCCCAACTTGACCACAAGAAAGATGGTTGCTACATGCTGGTCTGTGGGATGTATAGTTTTGGAGTAAGCTTTATGCAAGAGAGCGCATTTTTAGCAGAAGTTGAATACAGGCAGAAAGTTGGGCCTAGCAAACCTATCTTGTAAAATAACTTTAATCAAGATATTTGAAGTGTCTGCTGTTCTCCTGCCACTGCTTGACTGCACCAAGCAGCCAGTAAGACTGTTCTGGTATTTTGTTTGTTTGTCTACATAGCTACGCTTCTTGATTCTTGTATCCAGCACAAAGCAACTTTTCACCACTGATTTAGCTGGTTTCTCTACATTCAGTGAGTACTACCAATTTCTTTACTTGTTACAGAGATCTTATCAAATTAAATGTTTAGCCCTTCCTCCACCCCAAACCCATATACTTAGGCAGAATGGAATTTAAAGTTTGGGCGGTTCTTCTCAAAATCAATGTCTCATTTTCCTCCTTCCTAGGGCCTGTTGTGCTTATCATTAACTGCAGCTCATCCTCACTGTGGTAAGCAGTGCCACAGATGTCTCCTGCTTCCAGTGATGGCAGGTCTGGCTTTGTGCTGTGGGGAATTCTGACAGACATTTGCTAAGACAGTAATTCTAAGTGGAAATAGATTGACCACCCTCAGAAGGGCACTGGAAGAAGGAGATTCAGAAGGCAGGATATTTCACTTAGTGAGGGATTGTCAGCACTACAAAAGAGGTGGTTGAGGTCATCTCTGGCTTTGTTGATTATATGAATCACTTCAGACCGTTAGCAGGTAATAAGCTCTGTGTTGGTACACACCTGCACATCTACAGAGCTCCATTAATTTCAATAAGACTCCAAAAACATACACAGGTGAATTAAAAAAGTAATGAAACCATCCTGGAGAGACACACAGGGATGGAGCCTTGGAGGACAAACACGTATTTTCAGTTTCTCTCGGGAAATTAGGGTGAACTGAACAGAATGAGTCAGAGGTCAATCACATATGGGAATGTTTGATATTTCATCTCGTTCAACATTTTAGGGCATTTCTGCCTCCCCCCCTTATTTGGGAATAAATATAGACAGTACAGCTGTGTCCAATATGCCTGGATTGGTTTACTGGCTTGTTCTATTGCCATATCTTGAAGCTTTTGGATGAAGAAATGCTGGAATATGAAAGAGGAAAATATAACAAGAACTTTTTATCACCATATTTATGCAGAGAAACTAAAATTACTGTAGAGCAAACAGTGGGGAAAGTGGCTAGCAGATAACAAAGCAATATAAATTGAGTTGAGCTCCACAATTCAATACCTGGAGGGGTTTACAAACCCTGTCGTTGAGAAGTAACTACAGAAAGAAGGGGGGCTCCAGCTTCCATAGAGGTCACTGTACAAAGAAAATTACTTGAACTATCATTTTTGTACTTTGAGAAAAGAAGAGTTGCTTGCCTCTTGGAAGTCACTATGAACATTGTTCCTTCTTGTCCCACTTTATTAAGACTTTGTTAGAGCTACTTATTTAACTAATCCCTTCTGAGGCGAGTTAAGTTTTCTGAGCATCCAGAGCTGTGGATTTGATTTTCCCAAAAGGCTGCATATGAACCTAAGGACACTGCAGATTGCTTGTCACAGGCAGAAGGTTGCAAGATCACTGTATATTGAAGGTCTTGGCAGCAGAACTCCAGGGAAACAACATTTTTATTCAGAGTCCCACTGTGTTTTATAGATGGCAGTATTAAAAAGCCTGAATGTTTTTTCCTGATGTTGCACTAATTACACATGGGAAAGCAATATTTTATGTGAAAAGGAGCCCAGCTCACATGCACAGTCTAATTTGTGTTATCATCACTTACATCTTTTGTGCTAAAACTTTTTGTATTTCCAAAATCTCTTATTTTGAACATCATATTACATCTAGTATCTATACCACTTGGATTGGAGAACAATAAAAATGTCTCATCTTCATTTATAAGATGCTCTTTGGGAAATATAAACCAAAGGTTATGTACGTTATTTTAGAGTCTTTAAAACAATGAGAGATCATGGTAGAGTAAGGTAGATAAGGGAAAAAAAACCCCACAACACTAAGTGTTATGGCTATGACTAATTTTCCATTACTGAAAAAAATATTCCCCTGTTTGATTAACTTCTGAACAGGAATGCATGTATCTGGATGTATATATGTGTGTACTTAATGAAGCAGATATGAACACTAGCTGTTTATGTGTGCATACTCTTATGGATCAAAAATTTAGTCTTTTTTTAACTTTGCACAGGTTATATTGATTCCTTTTTCAAAAATGCATGGAAAAATGATAAACTCTCATAGTATAAGATGTATGTAAAGACTTCACTAGCTCCTGTTTCTTTCCTCTGCATATTTATACGCATACATGTATCTAGCCTGACTGTTTCAGTATGAATAGCTGGTGGGGGAGGGAAGGGTCAGTCAGGCATAATATAGATAGATGTGATTATTCGTTTAAAAGCTACTGGCTCGTTTACTTAAATAGCTAGGTTTGGTCAGTTATATCTGGTTTCCACATGTGTTTCCTGTTTTTCTTCTAAATTCTATACTGCTCAGGGACCTGGGGAATGCGAGTCCAGGATTTTCCTGAAAGGAAGGACTGCTTTGTTCATTACTGCCATGGGAATGTGTTAAATTTAAGCATGTGTCGTACAGGTCTCAACTATGTTTCTCCAATAGCAGATATAAGCTTATTTCATTAGAAATGTAAGAATAGGGAGAAAGCAATGGTGGAGTGCTACTTTTTTTGAGTGGGTAGCAAAGGCAGGGGGATGTGTGTGTGTACTGTTTACTCTAGTCCTCTTTTGTTGTCTGCCAAAGTCAGTTCAAGTAAATTAAAACAGTGACTTTGAAGTATGCAAACTAAAGTAGCTCTGGTTTTTAGCCTAGCATAAACAATGTAAAATACATCAGTAGTCTTGAATGCTCAGGAAGAGATAAAACATCCCAAGCAGAAAACCTGGGAACATATCAAAAATGTGTTTGTTTGGAATCTGTGACAAGGCACAATTGTATTTTTCTCTCCTTAGACAATACTGTTTTAATTACGAGTGGTTCTGTCTCTTATTATGGTAATCCACCATAAGCCCCTAGAAATTGCTTATTAAGAATTAAGTTTCTGACTGCCCAGCTAAGAGGAAGAAGATACTAAATCTGTTGCAGCCAGGTCATTATCAACGTATTTTTCTACCGTTGTGTGCACCCTTTTAGTGGAATTATCATAGTAAAAAGTAGGATTTTCCTGACCAGTTTGTAATGAGAGAGGGGTATAAAATATATTCCAGTCTTAAGTACCATAATACACCCAAAAGAAGCCATTTCTGTGGTCCCCTCCAGGCCTCTGATTTTAGCTGAATAAGTAAGAGCATGATTTCTCTATGTTCCTTTTACAGTCAATAGAAAAGGTGCTTTCCTGCAGAAAGAAGCACTGCAACATGCAGTTGCTGCAAGAAACAACATCCTCAAATATTATCACGTTCAGAATCAGCCGTCCCCAACTTTGTAGCCTCCAACTCCCTACAACCAAGCTCTCCTGCTTTTAGAGCATCTCACAGTCACTCTTAGGGACCAGGCCTAAGCACAGCCCTAAAATTCTTTTTGGATGGAACCAAAATAAATAGTTAGCTAGACTTGGGATACTTAATTTCACTTGCTTCTTCCTGACTACCCAAGACAGCAGAAGAGGAACTAACAGCCTCCTAACACACCCTTCTTCCATGCCACTCTGAATTAATTTATTTGATCAAATTGTGTGGAAGCGTATAGGTGATCTGATTTCCTGACTCCCTGCCCAGTTTGTGACCAACCTGTACAGTCAGCTCAGCTCCTTCCATCTGGGTTAACTCAAGACTGTCTTGGTACTGAGGTTCAGCAGTTTACCTGATATCTAGGTGGGTGGGGAGACTCACTTAAATTGAAGAGACAAGTCTTAATGGAGCCCTGGGTATTGCTTTTTCCCAAAGTTCAATTTTTCACATCCAAAGCCTGATAGTGCGCATGTGTGAGTAAAAGGGTGGCAGCATTTTGATCTCAGACTAGAGAAAAGAGATGTAATGTTGAGCTGATGCTGGAGTCTCTTTGTATTATCTAGGTGGCATTAAGAGAAGGCAAAGTGATGAAGTTATGTGTATGTTAGTTAATTATGGTCTTTAAGGAGGGAAGATGGAAGCATTCTTAATCACGTATTAAACAGACTGCATTTTTGTTCAGCTGATTGAGGAAAATGTTGCCCAATATGCTATTATATCAGGTCTTAAGGACTCAAATGAAGAACTTAAGCAAGATGAAAACTAAAACCATATTTCAAAATGTTAAGAACTGGCTTGGGATTTAGAGTATGTCTTTTAAAAAAGTGTTTCAGAGAATCATTGTTGTTATTATTTTTTTAAGGAAACACGGAGGGCAAAAACTTGGAAATCCTTATGTATGTTTCACCAAATTTCCTCAAAAGATTTTAAATAAAGAAATATGGTCAAGGTATGCAACTTGGAGTGTGAGAAGCAAAACTAGTCACCTTAATAAATGAGGAAAAAGGTAAATAATAGTACTGGAGAATAACAGATCTGCGAAAAAAGGATTTTGCTCCTCACGTTTTGAAGAAGCAATGGAATGCAGAGGTGCCCTAGGAAAAGATTATGTTTTTAAAACAGTTGAAGAGGAGTATTTAATGTTTGTAGATAAGCATAGAACTGAACAGCAAGATTAGGTGCTGTTGAGGCAGGAAAAGTTTTATAATAAAGTAATACAAAACCAAAGTTTGTGAAGGAAATTAGTGTTGTTTTCTAATGATGTGCCAAATTTAAAGCACCAGGGAGAGGAAAACTCTACCATTACTCAGACAGGAGCCAAGAAATCACCTAAGTTGCTACCATAATTATAAAGTTGTTATTCTGCTACCCACTATGGAGGAAATATTAGAAGTACTTATATGACTAGATTAACCTTGCCAAATTTTAGTATAAACAAATATGAACAAAACAGTGTGACAGATGAGGTATTTTGGCAACTGTATGTTACAATCTTAGTCAGGACTTTTCCTTCTGATTTTTCCACAGTGGTCTTGACCTTGCTTCAAGAGGCAGTAGAGATTTTTGTTCAGTTCTAGTGGCCATGAGTTTTTGATATTTATAATAGCTTTTCTTCCAAAGAGAGTTAAATTATTTCTCAAGCAGTCCCAAGTCAGCTTTATCTCTGCCACATTGGACAGAGCTCTGCACCTAAACACATTTTGGGGGCACAATGCTGCTGCTGGTATGCAGTTACCCTCTCTAGTATTAATACCTTGGCTATGTCTAACTCTGATAGAATTGCATTTCTTCTTTTTAATTTCAAAAAAGTATTGTAGTACTTTGGTTAGGAATATATATTAGAGTTCCTCTCCTCTGTGAAGAAATCTTGACTTGGTATAGTCCCCAGTCAAATGTGACAATTTCTTTTTTGAGGTCTGGAGCTGTCCAGTTTCGTTCCTATTTGCGTTGGCTGGGATGATGTTTGTTTGGTTTTTTTTGGTCTAAAACTGAGATAGTAGTAGGTACACTTCCATGGGAAAAACTTCCTTTGATCTGAGAAGGAGTAAAGATTACTAGTAAATTTAGGTAACAGTTTGTGCTGTGTGTCACTGTTCCTTCTTTCGGAGCTGTCCATATTTCAATATGTTGTTGGTCAAAATTGCCTTTGTCATACCAATGTATAAGAACAGGTGCCAAGTCAGAATAATAATCATACACTTAAACTACTGTGGTATGCCATAATGAGGACACAATAATGTATCTGAATACATTTCATATAAGCAATGAATTGGTGACTCTTACAGTAACTTAACATGAAGGGACAAGATTATCATAATGTCTGCTGGTACCATAACATCTGAAAATGTTTGATAGATGAAACTTTAAGCAAAAGTTACTAAAAGCAGTCAATTTTTTTTTTTTTTGTGTCACTGTGACACCACATAAACTGAGAGTGGTTGGCCCTTAGACACTGCACCTGATTGCTAGTGTTATTCCTGGTTTGATGAACACAGCCACAAAAATTGTGGGTTTTTTTTTTTTCTTTACTGGTTCCTGTGAAACCAATTTGAAAAATACTTTGTCCTTGATTTGAATTTTGAAGTTGATGCTCAAAAAAATCCTGGCAGCACATGATTTCACACTTTTTGTGTCACAATTTAACAACACAAGTCTGCATAGGATGCCTTTAGTAAAAATCTAAAGAAAACAGAAATGTATTGTTCCATATTTTAGTTGTTCTGGAAATCCCTTGATCTTCTCTGTGGGCTTATATATACTGTGAAGCTATTTGCTGTAAAAGGTTTTCTTTTGGGGGTTGTTTTTGTTTTGTGTTGGTTTTGTTGTTTGTTTTTTTTTTTTTTTTTTTTTGTAAGCTAGGTTTGAAATTCTGAATTTTTAGAAGCATAACAACAGGCTTTGATGTTGGTGACTTAAGATTACTTGACCCATTTTCTGAATCTTTTTCAAAATTTCTTCAAGATCAGACTGTCATAAATCAATGAATATTGATTTTTATTCTTTACATTTATATCGATACGTACTGAAATATACCCACATACTGATTTTTTTTTTTTCTTAATTGAAAACAGGGCACATATCTGGAAGTCTAAAGCCATTCTGTCCATTCAAAGGGTCAAAATGGTAATGGAGCAGTTCTGCTCTTGATGCTATCAAGTGTTATTGGCTTTTTCTCTGCTCTGATCCAAGGACTTGAATGCAGAATCCAGGGAGCGTTCAGTTAGGTCACAGTATTGTCATTGTCACTATGTCAAGAAGCACATGTATTACAAGAAGAAAAAGAAATCTAAAATGGCAGTTCTTCTTTTGACCTGATGCTGAAGTGCCATGAAGCAAGCTGACTTGGAGACAGGTCCTTCTAAATGTTTTGCATACATAGACAATTTTGAAATAAGCTAGCACTCCTGATGGAGCAGTGTAATTTTTTTGTGTTGCTATTAGTATATATTTCCCTTGAATGGGGAAAAAAATATATATTTTCTTATAATTTATGAATAGATATGAAAAGATAGTTAGAATATCTCTTCTTCTAAGAGTCTCTTCCTTTTAAATTTCCACTGAAAATATTAGCCTTCTTTTCTTTCTAGTAGTTAGCAAAATTATGATTAGTACCCATTAACATTTTTAAATCACCAGAAAGAAGGCAGTTATTAGTCCATACCCCAGTTTTCCAGCAACTATGTCAAGATGCAGTAGTTAAAATAAGCTTCTTAAAAACTGTAAGATGTGCTGCAACTAGTTTCTCACAAATTTCTACTTGTTGATTAATCAACTAACAGTGTTAGGAAACAATTGTCTTACCAAAGGAAAGTAAATATCTAAGTGTAACAGATAATGTGATGAATGACAATTATCAAGCTCTTTTTAAGGCAAGACTTGTCTTCCATCATAGCTGACTGAGCTTAAACAGAGCCCAAGGGGAAGAGTCTGTTGCATTCTCTCTGCACCTACTGAAGGTTTCTGAAAACAGTCTGGAAACTCAAGTTCATACACTAAACCAAATAACTCTGGATGAAACCCAAAATCAACAACAAAATGCTAGCTATATGGTGTTGAAGAACAATGCCACCACAGGTAGATGTTTCACATAAAAATGCTGAAATTCAGAACAGTGACTGGTATTGTTGGAGTTCAGTGACTCCTCCAAATTCTTCTAATTTTCTTTAATTTGATCATTCATCCCTAACTTGGATTCCATTACCACCTGGTTTCTTATTTTTTCCACTCTGATTGTCTTGAGGGATTTAGTGCTTTGGGAGCTCTCCTATAGCCTAATGGAGAACTACAATAAGGATGAGAAAAGAATAATATAAAACCTTTAGGGGATAACTCCTATTATAATGGCAGTGCTCCAGATACTTTTTGGAAATCTTTAAATGTTGCATCTCTCTCTATAGCTTATATTTTTCTCCTGAGAATTGGACAATTCATACAATGTGTAGAGGGTTTTGTTTGGTTTTAATTTTTTTTTTGTTTAGACTACTAAAAAAAGGCCTTTCTTCCTTTTGGAATTATTTTTCTTATTTTAGTCCTGATGTCCAGTTACAAAGAGTTCAAGGACAATTTGCAACGGAACAGATTATTTGTTGGCTTCTAAATTTCACCTTGAATGGAGAAAATTAGTCTTGCTTCACAGTCCTGGGCAAAAAGGACGTTAAAAGATGGGTTGCATAGTTGAATTGGTTATTGTCAGAAGGAAACCTTTTTTTCTGCTTTCTGACTTGCACTAGAACAGAAAGGAAAAAAAGGTATGTCCAGTGACTTCAGGTGCTGAGACCAGATGATGCATCATGAATTTAGTGGTGTATTAGTACAGTTGATGTTCTGTGAAGGACTCAAGAAGAAATTCCAATTCCTGAATGGGAAGCAAAGTTGAAAGTTACATGAAAAAAACCCAAACAGTAAGAATGTGTGTAATTGGAAAACTCAAGAAGATTTTAAAGCATTCAGGTCCAGTCTGATTGTGGAAGTGCAAAGAATATTCACATGTGAAGGTACTGGGGAGAAAAAGAAAGGGGGGGGGGGGGGGGGAGATAGATGGCCATGCTTGCAGTAGAATGGAAGCCAGATCATGAATATCCTGAAGTTCTGCCTCTATGTGTATGCATTATACTCAAACAATACTCACACTTACCTGTATCAAGATGCATAAAATATGTGTGTGTATATCTATATGTATGCATTTATATATACACACTTAAGATGTATGTGTGTGTAAATACAAAATAATTAAGCTTTTATTAATTAAACACCAATTAAGGTTTACGAATACAGAAAAAAATCTTAAATGATCGTAAGTCACAGTTTTATGATTCATTAGCAAGCGCAATGCAATAAATTTTTTTTCTTATTTTTTTTGTTACATATCCTGAGCAATTTCTCTTCTCAAAATCCATTTTTCCATCAGACTTAACTCTGAAATTTGCTGTGGGTATAATCCAACAAAACGGGTCAAATAGGTACTCTGTGTAAACTGTCCTGTCCATGTAATGCTTAACTTTGATTTAGACCTCCTTTGAGGTCTTAACTTTGTTTTAGACCTCAAATTCAAATGAAAAACAAAACTAAAATACCTTCAGAAATAAAACTAAAAACCAGTAACTTCAAAATGCTTTTCTACAAGAATTGCTGGAATTCTGGATGTTTGGCAAAGATGTATGACTGTACAGTTAAGCTTTGTCTCGCTTTCTTTATGTTGTCGCTTTATTTTTAAACAGTATCGGCAAATACTATGACCTGCTTGTCCCTTCTTTGTCATAGTTCTGTAGCAAACATTTAGATTGATACCGATTAGGTTGTTCTATAAATTTGTAAAAAGAATAAAATAAGATAAACATCTGTGGCAAACAATTTTCAGTGCATTCCTCAGAGGTCAGTAATTTGTCCTAGAAGCTGGTTTTGGGAACTTCATTAAAACCTTTCATCTCCTATAGATCTAAGAATAATGATTGGAAGAATGTCTGTGCTTATTATTTGTAATCTTCAAAAAGTCTTCATACTCTACAGCTGCAGACTTGAAGTCCTTGGGAAGTATAATCTGTTTATATGTCCTTGTAGAAGATTATGAAAAAGAACTTGATAATACAGTTAAGAAAGTGAAGTACTTAAGAAAGCTAAGATGCTAATAGTAACTTCTAACCAGTTGCTGGTATAACTAATTCCAACATAATATTAATCACTTTGTATTGTGTTAAAAGGTCTTCCTGCCAATTAAAAGCAGTCATTTCCAGACATGATCAGATAGCTGTACTGGGCCAATGGTGTTATGGTTGTTATATTTCTGTTGCTATGCGTGTCTTGCATACTGTCTGCTGGAGAGCCCTCGTAGGAGATTCTTTGGAATAAACAGAAGATGAGATAAATCTGGATTTTATTTATTTATTTATTTCAGATTGAAATGTTGCCTTCACCAGTCACGACATCGGCTTCTTTTTAGCAGATACTAATAAAATAACACCCTCAGTGAATTTCTGGACATTTTACAAAGATGTCTTTATTTTCACACTCCTATCATCTTGACTAGCAGCTTCGAAAATTGGAAGTGTGGTAGGTAAATTAGTCAGAAAAAGTTTGCAAACAAAGTTTTGTGTAAGTTTCTCTAGTCTGTTAGCCTGCCATGATTAAATTACATCAGTTTCTGTAGATAATACCATGCAAGAATGTGATGTGTGTATTTCGATACCCACAAGCCCTTGCGTCTATACTTGGGTCAGCTGTAGGAAAGCTTAAGCAAAAGTCCTGAGAAAGTATTAAACTGATGTCTCTGGATCCATAGCAAGACACTTAAATCCTTCTGAGGCTGGGGTTAGTAAAAGGCAATATCCTACCAGAATACTCTAGCTTAATTTTGGCTGGAATCCCCTTTCTCCTTAAGTCATGGACACATGTAGTTTTCTCCTACTGTGCTGGGGTTCTTGCTCCATTTCTGTTCATTGTGTAGCCATTCTGCAAGTGCCCTGGTGGGCAGCATACTCTCTGCACCCTTCAGACCTTCCTGTCCCCAGGCTGAGTCTAGGCTGCAGCCTGCTATACGTGGTACCCTTGCACGCAAGAACTGTTCTAGAAGAACAAAGCATGGTCCTTAATGTAACACCAGGCTCAGGTTAGAGTGGCAAATTAGTCTTGTTTGTAACTCACCCAAAGAGCAGCTTTTAGGACAAATGACAGAGGAAAGTATGGGAAAACTAGAGGAAGAGGTGCCATTAACGTGGTCAAGCTACTTTGATCTTATTCACAGTTAAACAGCCTTTAATTAATTTGACCACAGCATCAAGACCGTTCTTCAAAGTCTTTTGTGTTACTGAAAACAACTTCCTTTGAAAAGGAAGACTGAGAAGGACAAGAAAGAAATAGTAGTGCCAGTTGGGTAGCCTTTTGAACAGTTCTTGAGATGAGGCTAACTCTTGGACAACTAAAGTGTGTGCTCTCTAGCTCTGGGCTGCTGTGGGGTAGAAGCACCCTGTAGACAGAGCTGCCAGGTATCCTGGACCTGGTGTCTGAGGAAATGTGCATCCTGACCTGCTTGGGATAATAGATCTAAGTGGCCCTTGAGCCTCCTTGTGCTTTAGCTCATTCTCATCCCACAGTGAAATGGAAGAATTACATTGTTGTTTCTGGCTCATGAATAGCTCCTTGAGCTCCCATTCCACTGAGTTCTTCACAGTATGAAGTATGTATTAGATAAAGTTCTTGGGTTTATGATGTGGCATGTAGGATTAATAAGGCTGGACATTCCTAATCTAGGGCATTTTTAGGTATTTGAAGGTTTCTTTTTACTAATTCATACTTTTTCAATAAAAATAGTTATCAGATCAGAAACTTGGTTTCTTCTTTGTTTGTTGATCCAGAAATAGACTATGAAGACATAACTATGGTTTTATGCAGGAAAGCTAAAATTAATGACAATGTTATAAGTGCAATTTACTTGACCTGTCTCGTATTACTGTTGCACATTTTATTTGGTTATGTCCACGCCAAAGCAACGCTAGAGGATTGTTGTTCATAATTATTTCTAACCCAGCAAAAAGAAATAATGGTTTGACATTTAAAGCCATCAGCTTTGACTTCCTCAAGGCTGTTTGTTGTGTACTATAAGATTCTTTAACTTAGCAATAGAATTCTGTACTCTGGTTTTATTTTTTTAATTAATTTTTTTTTCCCCATCCATCTAAACCTGAATGTTATGTTCTTTTTCTGTGCCACATAATAGCTGGAACTTAGATAAAGACTTTGGGAAGTCTGGAGTTTTAGTCTGACCAGAAAAAAAACTTGTGTTTTATTTTTTCGTCTTCTAGCTAGACAAAAAGGTCTCTCATAAGATGTTATCTTTGACAGCGATGCACAGTATTTGAAATAATCAGTAGTATCATAAAAATTCAATTACTTTGTATGATTTTTTGGTTCTTCGGGAATGTCTACAAACTGTTATTAATGTTTAGTTTGACCTGCCATCATGTGCATCAACTAGCAATAACTTCATGATGTGCTAAGTGTGGCAACCATATAACTGTAGTAAGATTCAGAATAAATTCTTGGTTTTCTGATACTTCCATGCACCATCCAACTATTATATAATAACCATATAAAATAAGAGTTCTGCCAAGCATTCAGAGTCTTGGGAGGTATGAAATATTTTAGTCCTGTTCGGTGACAGGTCTGTCATTTACTATGGGCTTGTCCAGGAGAGTTGGCCTATATGTAAGAATATGGAGCCCCTAACTTTCAAATATATCCTTCACTATCCTATTAGTAGTTCATGCTTAAGATGATGTTTACAGCAATTTCTTATTGTTGCAATTTCTTATTGTTGTTCTAGTGATGGGTTAGCACTTTCACAGAGATAAAGCTGATTGGATTTCTTTCTCTTTTTTTTCTATTATTTTTTAAGAAGTGGGATAGACTTTATAAACATGAGATTGTCAGGAAGGACAGACATACTTTCTGTGAAATCTTGCAGATTAGTTTAATTATTTCTGACAGCTCACCTGTCACTTCAGGTTTCTGTTAAGTAAGGAAAAATAAATTTTTCCCCTTTGGCTGCTATAAGAGAGGTCAGGAACAGAATAATTGGAGTTTTGTGATGCAACATTTTTAAAGGGTTTTTTGTAACAAAGGCAAAAAACATCTGTAGCTGCAGAACAAAGTATAAAAAATCAGTTCTCTCATCTACCCATAGTTGGTCTATTGCAGGGACTAGAAAGCAGAAAATAATATCAACAATAAAAATCACTACTCAAAAAGAAAAAAAAAAGTTTTTGGCAGCAAGTTTTCTTAGGCAGCTTGCCAGTATCCTGATTCAGTGTTTATGGGAACATCTTGAAATGACTCCCAAATTAATGACTATATCTTCCATCACTCCAGTCTGATGTCTGAACATGAGGAGAAATAAACAATAGTTAATGATCTGGAAGCTGCTGGCAGTTACTGTATTAGTTCTGGTTCTTATTTTCACTTATTAACAGCAAACTGTTCTGATCAGATGTTTATCTTTGAAAAACATATGCAATGGAAAATTGCACCTCAGATTGCTATCCATTTCACAGTCTCTTTCACTGGGACAATTTCACACAGAACAAAATTATTTCATTTTGATTTCATAGCTAGCTGCTTTTAAGACTAATGGGTCTCCTTTAAAATAGACAGTGGTTTTTTTTTTTTTTTTTTTTTTTTTTTTGTGAGAGACCCTAGGCACCTGAACATAATGCACTGTGGGGTTCCCTTGCGAACTCAGCAGGGATACGTGCGAAGCTGTGCCAAAAAGACTTTTCCTTCCCAATACCATTGGGCAGGCCAAGCTGCTGGGGAGAGGCGATTAGTTTTTTATGCAAAGCAGTCAGATGGTAAATTGCTGTAAGATTCATGATCTCTCATTTTACATTGAGTGTGCATATATGATGTAAAGGGTTTCTGTGACATTAGGTGTAAATGCAAAACTGGCTTTTTATTTTTGTCCCTTCCGTTTATTCGGGAATGAATTTATTGTTTTGTTGGATAGTGTCACTTTTTTTTTTTTTTTTACAAGCTTTTGCAGTCTGGTACAGTATGTAATTGTATGCAGAGGTAAGATCCATGTGATAGATTTCACAATCGTGTGATAAATGTTTTCAAAGTCACTTCTGAATTACCTAACATTGGAACCAAGCCTCTCCAGGTCCCTTAGCAGCTTCATAGGCTCACGTGTTTCTGCACAATGCTTTTTATTTTTGCAAAGGAATATTCCGTAGCAGCTGGGGACATAGGACTGGAAGGGTGCCTTCATTTGTCAAGCCCAGGCCCCTGGTGTTACAGGCACTACATTAAATAACTCCTTCCCTGTATTTACAGTGCTGCGTTTTAAGAGTTCTTTCTCCTTTCCTGCCTCCCTAAATGTAGAGTTCTTATCCTTCCTCAGAGATCAAGAAAAATCATTCATTCCCCTATACGTAAAGGGTGCAGCTTTTTCTAATATCCTTTTGGCCAAGCGGGGAGAGACAGTGTGCTTTACATTGTCATCCCTCTTCAAAATACCTATTTCTAGTCCTTGAAGAAAGACACAGGATGAGGCAAATCAGCATTATAATATTCTGCATAATTCCATTAAAAAGTTTGTCTTATCTGAAGGAATCACATTGTTTAACATTTCTCTTCTATTGAGTACCCTTCATTTTGACTTCTATTACTAAGAAACTAGAGCCTATGGTCATGTTGTATTGAAAAATACAATAATACATTTTTTTTTCATGTTGCTGTGGTATGTATATCAATATGGTGTCTTAGAGAAGTTCTAGAAATCCTCATTTGGGATGATTTGTGAAATGCATCATTGCTGTGTGTAATTTAGACTTCTCCAGATAAGACTGATGAAAATCTTTGTTTCATTAGCATATATTAGCTTATACTTTTGAGTCCTATATCTATTTGCTGGCTTACTCTCTAATTGCTCTTATCCCAGCCTGTCTTAATAACTTCCCCTACTTCTCCTCCAAGAACTGTTACTATTTTTCTAGCTACATTATGAGAAGCTACATCTCTGATGATATGCTTCAAACACTTCTGGGGTGGTTGAAGAAATTGCGAAGTAATTTAGAGAAATGTGAATTTTTGTTGTCTTAATTATTGTTTTTGCTTCTTTGAATACTGTTTCCTGAACTATGCATATCCGATGTCATCTTCAATTTTTCATTTCTTAGCCTAAGACCCCTTACAGGTTCTTGCTTGCAAACATTGCTAATGACCTCCCAATCCATTTTAATTTCAGAGTTTCAGAACTGTGGTATGCAGTGTATCTAGTCCCACAAGAAAATACAGACTATTTACAGGAAGCTTCCAAAGTAACAAAATGGTTTTTATAACGGTGGCTGCTGAATTTTGGGTGAACATGCATTATTAAACTTTACTTAAAATGTAGCTTAGGAAATAAAAATAGAGTTCCACTGGGGACAAAAATTTGACCATTTTGTTGAGTCTGGATAAAAATTTACCTTGTGTGAATTCATTGAAATATAACTATTTTCTCAGTTGAATGAATGTAAATCTTGACATGGAAGAAATTAGCCTGGACCTACACATGGATGAAGAATGTCCTTTTAAGAAAGGTCTCTTACAACTACTTCAAGAAAAAATGAAATTAAGTTTTCAAGAGTCAGCAATTATACTTTCAGATATAGAAGGATGCTCATGAAATTAGGGCAGCTGGCCAGACCACAAAGACTTTTCCCATTCTACAGTTCTCCTCTGTATTAGACATAGGAGAAGAAGCAAGATGTAGCCAGACCTGCAGCTGAATTTAAAAGAGAACTCCTTTTGAGGTTTGGCAGATTTAAGTTAGCTGCAATCACATCAGTCACATTCGGCACCTATGCACTTTCTTGTATCTTGTGGTTTAAACCAATAGAGTAGATACTCTATACATGGTCTCCATAGCAGAAATACTGTATTTTATAGCCATAAATAAATCCAAGTCTGCAATTCTGTTCTTTCATCTAAACTGCTTTTATCAACTTCATCCATTTATGCTTGGGACTACATTTGGCAATAATCTCAAAGGCAAGTGGGAAACTGAACTGCAGTTTTCTGCTTGACTCCTGTAAGCCTGACACAGAAATGAAATAAACATTTCTTATGAAATCACTTTCCAGGCATAGACACATTCCTTTTACCCTGTATAAGAAAGGTTTATAGTGAAGAGTATTCAAGGCATCAGAGTTTGGTATTCTGCTCAGGAGCTACTGGTGTGCATTTGCGCCTTCACCTGGGCTTGCACCAGCTGTTATTTTCAGTTAATCCAGCTGCAAATAAGTGTAAGTAGGTATTTAGTGATTGGCAGGGAAGGGAAGAAGAGGCAAGGGTGTCTGGGTATGATGCTACGTTGTATATTAATAGCTTCAGAAACAGGTCTGCTTTAACTGATCTAGCTCTAGTTTCTTGTCTTTGAGTAGAACTTTCACCTTTTTTATGGATGATTAGGTGTAGCACTCAAAGTTAGATATCAACATTTGAACACATGAGTTGGTATCCCATATGAAGAGATGATTTCATAATATAGATGCAGTAGAATTGCTCTGATTATGGCCAGAGATGATTTATGATTTATAATTCAAAATAATGCACTTTTTCCTTAAGTACAATGGAAGTGAACTACAGATTTTTTTTAAAAAAAAAAAACAGCGGTTTGGGTTTTTTTTGTTGTTGTGGTGGGGTTTTTTTGGTTTTTTTTGGTTTTTTTTTTTGTTTTTTGGTTTTTTTATCCAGAGTAAGTATCACTCTGGATAAGCCTCACATGCAAGTATCTGTAGGCAAAAAATGTGCACTCAGTTGAAAAGTTTAACAAGAATTAAAAACCAAAAAGGACAAATCATGGCCTATTGAAAGAGAAATTTATTTTCATTTCCTGTTAACTAGAAACCATACTTGGATGTGGGAACAGTGGACAAATGTAGGCTAATGCCATTCCACCCATTTCACAGTATGGCTCTAGAAACGGCATCTAAATTAGACAAATACTCATAGATTTTTAGAAGAGAAGGGTTCAGTATGTAACATCTACTTGCATCTTCTGCCTAACACAGATGAAACAAGCTTGCTTAGTATCCGAGACAAGGAGCCTAGACCTTCTGTTTAAGCTGTAACACATCTATCTATAAAATGCTAAACCTTAATTTAAAATCAGGGTTGGTGAACTTTCTGCTGTGTGGTTTTAGACAGATTTTTAAATAGCCACATTTTTGAAATGTGTACCTCATTGTTGGTTTTGGTTTGACCATTGACTCTATTAGCTCTTTCTCTGCTGGCTGGAGAGCTGTGGACTATTAGAAATTTCCTCTTTGTAGATGTTAGTCTCATTACTGCTTTTGGGTTTTGGCTTTGTGTATGCTTTGCAATTTTGACAGTGCCAGAGTGCCCCCCACCTACTAGGTGGCTTCATTGCGCTAAACACTCAGGAAATGTTCACCAGTCACCTTTGCACTCTTTGCTGATGAGCAGCTTTAAGGAAAACCTTGAATACTGTTAATAAGAAGTACCTTGAACTTCTACAAGATCTGCTTAAATTTGGCCATAAATATCCCATTCGATATTGGAACAGCACAACAAACTGTGCAAACATTAAAGAGTATTTTTTTTTTGCATCAAACAATTTTCCCAGTGTATAATTATGCAATTATTTAAGTAATAAAGTTTTAAGCTGGTACACGCCTGTAACTTCCTTATACTTTTTCTATTAAAACAAAATGCCCTTAAGCATTTCACTTTTGTTTTTATTCACTTCATTTCCCAGAATAATTAAAGTTTAGTCATTCTTTGTAATGTCATACAGGTAGGAACATAGGCCTGGTTTACAATCACAAAGGTAGAGCCAGATGGTACTTTCAGTTTACTTTTGTAAGAGTAACAAATTTTCAACAAAGTTCTCAACTCTCTGCATTACATAATACAAGAAATTAAAAATTCAGTGTCAGAACATCCAAGGTCATGCTTCTATTGTATAAAGAAATGTAACTCCCCTGATTTCAGTAAAAAAATGAGGTTACGCCAGCTAAGCACCTGGGTCTATGCATTTGAGATAACTTTCTATTGTGTAAACAGTACTATACCACCTAACATTAAGAAAGGCTGATACAGATTAACAGGGTCACTGTTCTTTATTTACCTGTTTTGTGAGACCAGAATTTAAAAACCTTAGTATTTGCAGGCAACGCAGGAGTGCCTGCTGTAGGGTTTGCACTGATGTTTATAAGCCTAATTCTATAAATCTCAGCGTATGGCTCTTGGTTCACGCGAGTCCCAAAGGCAGCTTTCCAGTTTCGTTTTACTTTTTTCTCTAGACTGTGATAACATTCTTTCAGGGTTCCCTCTTACATCGTACACCTATCTTGAAGCTTATCTAGGACTGATCTGTGTCATTTAGGAAACGTTGCTTTCATCTGAGAACTCATAATATTCAGTCAGTCTGTGCCATTCATAACTAAATAGCCTCTGCTCTTCATTGTTCTTTTAATTAATGATTGTTGATTGGTTTGACTTGCTGCACATTATTGCCAGGCATGATCAAAGAAAATCCAAGATTAATCAGCTAAACTAGATGTCAGATTAGTAAATTCCTCTGTGCTATTGCAAAGATTTTTCTCTCTCAGTAAAGGCCTGTCAGAGGATGATGGCTTGGCTATACCTCTGACAGGTCAGTCCAAAGGTCAGTCCCTGAAAACATGCACACGTTAATGCAATAAAGCGTGATGACTCATTTATATCCAGTTTATAACTCCAAGCACTCTCTTCATGAATGTTAGTCAGATACTGCTGAGAAAAAGATAATTTACTTTGATTGCTTTTGAATACAGCTGAAGAAAGAATTTATACCCTATCATGTTGTGAATACATATGGGTTTTTCTCAGGCCAGTAGTGGAATCAATCACCGTAGGCCAGAGAATAGAGTGTTGTGAGTGTCTTTTCATCAGCTAGCATATCTCCATTATTTCTGTGTAACCCCTTTAGCCAGAACTTGATTGACAATAAGGAGGACTAGGCTTCAATTTAAGAAAGTAACTAATAAATAGTGGGCTGATGCCCCAACCATAAACCTTCATAAATTTCACTAAACTCCCTGGTATTCAATAATGTAATTTTCTCCGTTTATAAACTGTCTTTTATGAAAGGGACCCCCAAAAAACCCTAAACCAAAAATAAAAAAAAAAATGCCCACTAGCAAAAGACATAAACGCAGTAACATGCATATAACTATTTTATAACCCCGTCCTTTGGTGCAGCTTTCCTGGAGACCCTTTGTTGCTCTCTGTCTTCTACAAGAACAACTTGCAGTCTGGGATTGTCAGACCCTGCTAGATAGCAAAGCTAGATTTCAGCTGCTGCTGATCCTGTGGCGCAAGCTGTTTTCATCTACCTTGGCATGCTACAAATCCTTCCTTTCTCTGTCTGCGGCTGCATTAGCCACTGCAGTTTTGGTGTTCAGCTCTTAGCCAGAACGCAGGGAGTTTGAGCTTTAACACAGCCCTTCTGCTTAATAGCTAAAAAATGTTTAAATGAATCTCCTGGTTTTGTCCTTTCTTTCATTGATAACATCTGCATCCCAGTGCTGGAAGCTATTGGTTGAGATGAAGGATTGAAATCATTCCCCCCAGTGACATAGATGTAATGGGCTGACTGGGCTTCTTTCTTCCACTTTATGAAATGCTTCCTTATCTCCAGAAATACCTTTTTAGCAGAAGAAAATAAATAGACATGTTTCAGGCCTGCCCACTGGGCCCTTTCATTTGTCTATTTTGACCATGTATCAACAGAAAGATTCTCCATTTTGGCCTCTTCTCCAGTGCAGAATGGCTCTTGTGGCGCTGGCAGCATTGAAGCATATGGCTGCTTTTGCTGGTAGACCTCTGCCACAGAGCTTATACCTTACATAATTTTGCTTAAGTTTAAGGTTGCTTTTTCTTTCTTCTTTTTTTTTTTTCTTCCCCTTTTTCCTCTTCTTCTTTTTAAATCTGAGTGCTTCTGTTTCATACCATTACTGTCTCCAGTAGTCAGGATAAACAGCAATCTTTCAGATATTTTTATTTAAGAGATCTCAGGCTAAGAATCATAAGCAGATATCAACGTTTTAAGAATGTTTTCAGAGTTTATTTGTGACCACCATATCTTTTGAGTTGGTTTCTGTTTAGTGAGGGAAAACTTTTACTGATTCTGTGTATAACTGAATATTTGAAATGCCACAGTGTTCTTCCTTAATTACTGTTGCTGTTAGTTTATCACACATGGTCAACAGATTAAATATCATTATTTCTATTAAATGATCATAAAATGTTTACTTTTCAGTTTAAAGGTCAAGGAAGAAAAACTGTTAGCCAGGATCTGTCAAGTTGCACACCTCAGTTGCCTTTTAAACTTCTAGACTGTAATTCATTTTTCCTCCTACTCATTGAAGAATTTCTGGATAGGTTTCCAGATATGTTTTTGCAGCCTAAATTAGCTTTCTATCATGAATAAAAGATGTTTTCCAAAACATCAGTGTAGGCAATGGATTTTTGAAGTGGCAAAAAAATGCATAAAACATATATGTCTTTTTTGTAAGGGAATGGATGGTTCAGGCCGATATTGAAGGAACATCATAGTTGGAAAAGTGGAAAAAAAATTACCACTTCTTTCATATTTTTAATTTATGGCAAAGTTATTGAAATAGAAACGTTGTTTCTCCAGACAATTGTTGATTCTCTGCTGACAGAGCAGTGTTGTTTGGTTTTGTTTGTTTTATGTCAGTGCATAATCCACAACACAAGTAGATGATTTAGCTCATTCTAAAATTGGGAAAAGAGCAGTATCATCTCCTGACTTACATTTTTTTTTACAGGTCGTAGTACTTAAATGCTCCAAGGATAGTATATGGTTTCCTGTAAATCTGCAAACTGAACTGAGGTTATTTTGCACCTGAACATTTCCAGGCATGTCAGCAGATTGCTGTAGTTTCCTTAAGACAAAAGAAAAAGCAGAGCAGCTGAAAATAGTTAATATTGAACTTGACGCATCAAAAATGTCATTTGTCACTTGTGATTAAAGCCTTTATCTTTAGTTCTATTTTTATATTCATCATGGGTCTCCCTTAGCTATCATTAGGCTCCACATGGTTGGAGTTAGTCTGACCTTTGATCCATCACCATAGACAAAGGGATCTGTTACTGCTAAATTGGAGCCCAAGCTAGTCAGCAACAGCATAGGTCAACAAATGTAAGCTTGGTTAATAATAATAATAATGATCAGCTTAGCTACTCTGATTAATTTTAAAGTCTATTTGGCTAATGTAGATGCTGATCTGCAAACTAAAAATTAGATTCATAACAAAATTTAATATTAGGAATTCACATTGTGGTAATTTCATCTGATGTGAAAAGCAAAGATGGTGGAAGTGATACGTATTTTCAGTATATTCATACGCTATTCAGTTGAGCAAATAGAGTGATAGTTTTACAAACTTTCTACTCTTTTTCCCTTTCTCTGAATCCTTCCAGAAGTTTGCTGACTGCCACAGATATTGTGGTTGCTTATTTTCTAAGCACAAGGAATTGAAATGTTTGACGCATCGCTGTCCTACCACCACACAACCCTCTCGCTTATCGTTGTCAACGCAATGTGTCATACTGTATACAAACCTAAGCAACGCATAAAGTAGGATAAATTAATGTTTTTATTATCAGCTATGTCTTCAGTACAGGCATATGTATCTGAAAGCTGGCAATATTTTTACAGGTGACCGTAGGTGGTGTCTTTTCAGAAGCAAATCATTATTTAATTCACTGTTTAGTCACACAGAAAGGCCCAGACTGCGGTAGTAAGTCGCACTGCCTGTTATTTAAACTAATTTCAGTATCTCAGTTAAACCCAGACTATGTGTTCTGTGGTGCAATTTATTGTGGATGCGATGTAAAACTATTTCCTGACCCTGTGTGCTTACTGAATTTGTCCTGTCGCTTTCCACAATAATAAAATCCTAAGCCAAGCCCTGGCTTGGTCTCTGTTAAGTAAAGCTCCCTTGTGAATAGAGTGAAGACTACTAGATTTGTAGTCCTATTATTAAGTATTTTTGTGGTAACAACTTCATTATTCTAAGGTCATTAACACACTTCCTCTTTTACTGCAAGTGATTGTGGGTTAAAGTAATTATTTTAGGCATCTACATTTTGTTTATCAACATCTAATCATAAATAGCTTCCAGTTTCTGGAAGTTGGAACAATAGCTAGCAGAGAGCTATTATCCAGAAGACCAGTTTCCCCCCTTACACTGGCTTCAGCAAACACCTCCGTGCATGAAGCACTGTTTAGTGTGGAAGTGCTGATGACAAAACCTTTGAATCTGAGCGTTTAAAGACTTAAAGCACCGAAGCACCATAGTGTGCACCACTGTGTTTCCTTGATGGGAGTAAACACGGGTGCTATCTTTTCAGCAGTTACCCCTGCCTTGAGCCACATAGCTTGCCCTTTGCTATAAGGTGCATCTCCCACTGAGACATCAGCAAGGATCTAAGGACATTAGGCTATGTCACCTGTCCTTTGGCTCCAACAGTTAAGAAATAATTTACTCTTGGTTTACGTTCATTTTAGTAGTTTGTAAATAGGTTTCAGTGTCAAATTTACCTCACTGATGTGAATCTCCATTTCTTCTTGTTTAAAAGGGACACATACAGTACTGATACATGAAAAAGTGAAAAATATTTCTGCTCTGCGACCTTTAGATTTTTGTTTGTTTTATGGCTTCCTGAATCCGTATTTGTGTGGCAGCACCTTTTCCCTTTACTTATGTATTAGTTTCTTTGGGAACGTCGCTCTGAGCAAATCAGTGTGTAAGTCAATATTTCCACCACCATTTCTTGTATCAAGCCAAATAACTTGGAGTGACTTGGTAAAGTCTAGTTTAATCTTCAGACATCCCAGAGAAGGTCAGTGAGAATTTAGACTGAGGGCAAGGAATGCAGGTTTCTGACACATCATAATACTGTGACAGCATTTTAAACTACTATTGATAATTTTGATCAAATCCTATAGGATTTTTGTCATCCACTCCAATAGGCCAAGCTCATTCTGATATTTTTTTTTCTTTTTTTTCCCCTCTGTTTTAATTTATTTTTATTTTATTTTATTTTAGGTATGGTAGAGCTCTCTTTTCATAACTTGGTCCCACAGCCCTCACAAAACCATAGGATTTCTTCAGTAATGCTCCTGCACTTTCTTGGTTGCAGAAGTGCTGTTTGGAGTGTTTTAGCCATTTCTGGAGAATACCATGCCATATAAGAGTAATGGAAAAATATTACAACATGAGAAAATCTCTCCTTTTGTGATGAAAATGCTGTCCATCTGGAAGGAGAATGAGCTTTAAGTCTTCAATATCAGACCCTAATCCCATCCTACTTCTTTCCCATGCTGCTGCTATCCTGATTTTCAGTTTGTGGTTCTTATATTTTTTTTCAGGAAAAATCAGCACTGTTAATAGCTATTTGACAAAATGTAATTGCTCGCCCCTGAGTTATTTAAGTTTTTATTAATGAGATTTGTAAAATCATGTGATTTTATAAATCATCTTTCCTCTTTATACTCCCCCTCTTCCCTCCCACAAAACAACCTCAACAAACAAACAAAAAGAAAAGACTTCTCTCCTGCATTTTGGATAATTTAATGTTTTGCCCTTGTGTGATAGTGTTTCTACTCTCTAATGTGTAGTAGTGCCACAGAACCCAGATAACTCTCCATTTCACCATTTATTTCACACATATTTCCATTAAAATTAAGGAGATTTCCAGTTCATTTTTTGTGACTGCAGGTTTTAAGTTTATTGCATGTTAGCAATAAACCTAGTTTTTATATATATATATTATTATTTTTTTCAGGTCTTCTGCTGAGCATGTTCCCTGCTTCTGTGAGGTCAGTGCTGACACCAGTGAGACAACTGGAAAAATAAGGTACTATTTGATATTTCATTACTCTCTAAAAGAAGGTGTACTTTAAGTTTTCATTATTTTATATTTCTTAACAAATGAGGTTTAAGCAAGTTATTAATGAGAATATGGTCCAAGTAAAAGGAGAATGGTCAGAAGATATAATTCTTATCCATTCCAGTTTTACTATTTAGGCCTTGTACAAAGATAATATTTACCACATTTTCAGCTGTTAAACTATGGTTGCAAAAATTGTTATGCAGAGAAGCACATAATGAACATTGTTTTACAATTTTCATCATATTATTCAGGTACAATAAGTAGTCAAAATGAACCTAAAAGTTTCCATTTAAAAAAAACCATCTCTTGTCCCTTCTCTCCCCTCCCTGCCCCCAGTAGTAACAATTTTCCTTGGGAAAAAAATTAAGTCGTATTTTCTAAACAATAAAATGTGAAGTTTTCTCTCATAACCAGCACAGTTTGTTTGAAGTCACATATGGTTGTACTTCACTTGTGTAAATGTGCTTAGCACTTATTCAGCTTTGGAAGTGCTGTTCCAGTTTCATACCAATAAAACCGATCATTGCCCACTGGTGATTTTTAAAATGGACACATTTCAGTTCAATTCATTTTGTTCTCTCCTTACTGCAACCTGAATTTCTGCATTTTGCTATCTTTGCTCCTGAAAAGGACGTTACCGTGCTGCTTTGGCAACTGGTGTTGCTAGCTAAATACAATCTGTGTTTTCGCAGTGAAATTGCCAAAGTTATAAAAAAATCAAACAGGCATGTCAGTTTGGAAATAGTTAAATAGCCCGTATACTGGAATACTTCATCATGAGGGCAAAAATAAAGTGTTTTTTCAAGGCATTCAGTGGTAGTCTTACTGCCACCTTCACTGTAGCGGGGCTGAACACCTCGTTTTGGAAATGGCGGTGAGCTGGAGTTGGTGGCCAGGGGCTGCCGGCTGAGGTACGCCTGTGCTGCGGTGCAGGCCTTGGGACATCATCTCTCTCCATGACTGGGCCTTTTAGACACCCATTTTAAATGTGTTGTGTGCTGTGGTGTTACTCCTCCAAGCCCTCTGTTAGCAGGGGTGCCCCCCAGCACCCTCCCACCTCAGGTAGCTCCACCACTGTCCTTAGCGGGCTCTTTGCACATCTAAAGGGTGGCTCTGGCTTTCAGATCCTGAATCCAATTTTGAGTGCTCTTATTGAGTATAGCGAGGAGAGAAGGAGAATTTTAAGTGTACTGGGAGATTTCATGGCCTTAGAGATTTGTGCTGCATCTTACAAAAACATTGGTTGCGAGTGCTGGTTATTGTGCTCTTTCTAGAACAAGCTTCACAGAGCTTATGGCTGAATATCACCATTGATGAAAAAATACATTAAAACATTACCTTTTTTTTCCCCTATTTCCTTCATTCCTCCTTCGATTTTATTCTGTTTGGTTTTCTGGATTACAAATAGTTTTGTTTGTTTTCATTACCAAATTACAGAACAAAACTTTAATTATACAGTTTGTACAGAATGCAATTAAGAGACTAAATGTTTTCTTCTTGCTAGCTGCATGGTTATGTCCTGTCTGGTGAAACAGCAGTTGCAATGCGTATTTGTGTAGGAGGTTAAATCTGTTGTCAGTGGTTTGCAACTGACACTTACAATATGTTCCTATGGCAGTTACAGTGCCGTTAAGAAAAAAAAAAGATTTTGTTGTAAATCTCTCAGTAGCTTGGGGGGGTGCATTTTAAACCTCCTCATATGCAAAATACCAGGTAGTAATGTTTTGTGTTCAAGTGGGTGAATGCCGCTCAGGAAAACAGTAACAATTATTTCCAAAGACTGTTTATTATAAAGGGATTAAAAATGTTTAACTTACTCCCATATAAACTAGCTCCAGTCAAGAAGCCTCAGAGTCAAATCATGCTGACTCAGGAGGCCAAATACTCCAACAGCGTAAGCCACAGTAAGAGCAGGGGGCTGCTGGGACCCCTGCAATCGTGTTATGGGGCCTTCACAGTTTCACAGAAGCTTTTTCGTTAAGATTGACCCTGATTTCTCTGAAGGGAAAAGAATCCTTTCTCACTCATGCATTTCTTCTTGTTTGTACGGAACCAGAACATTCAGCAAAAAAGTTCACAGTTGTAAATGGAAGGTAAAAAAGGAGAAGAAAAAACTTGTACCTCTTGAGTGCTTCTCACGTGAAAATAAAACGTATTGCTGCTAGTAGGCATCTTTATTACAGCAAGTTCTGACCTGAATGAACGGTACTGGGATTAAAATGCATAAGAGGATCCAGTGCTCTTCCAAATTGGGAATAGTAATTCTGTCTTTTTTATAGGCTCTTTTTATATGGAAATCTCTCCTCTGTGTGAACAGTTGCTGAAGTTGAGCTGCCTTCTGGAGTTCCCAGGTGGTAGTGAAGTAGCTGTTGTGGGGCTGGGTCCACAACATGAGACAGCTGTGCATACTTTACTTTGTCTTGGCTTCTAGTAGGGCAAGTGCATCCCTAAACTTCCTGGAGAAAGCATGGGGAAAATGAAGAGGCTGAACAAAATTCACAGGAACTAAATAAACAGCTGTATAAACTGGCATTAGGAAAGCTGAGGAAGGTGTCTACCTTCTATCTTTCTTTTCAGAGCTTTGGTACCTACTTCTAGGCTGCAGAGACACCTGTGACAGATGAAGTCCATCACATGAACCTGTTATATACATTTTCCTCCTCTTTGAGGTCCATTTTATTTCTGTTGTAGTTAAAGATCTTGCTCATAATCTTGAGACAATGTGGTCCAGATTTAAATTTCTAATAAGCACGTTGTTACCATGAGCCAAATTATCCAGTGTCTGGGAATGTGGAATAATTGTAATTGCTACTGCTGCTTAGGACTGGGAGACAAACCTGGAGGTAAGACGTATAGGGCATAGAGAGTGTGTCCTCTCATAGGGAATTGAAATTTCTACCCTGGAACCTCATACTAAGCTGTTCTTCGTGCTAAATTAATCCATATTATGCAAGACTTGGTCAAGCTTCCAGCTTCCTATAAGGTCTAGGCTGAACTCCCCAAAATTCATTTGTCATTTAAAGCGAGAACAAGAACAGCTTTTCAAGAAACTAGACAAAAAAACGCATCATAACATTGTTCATATCGCCTCCCGATGAGAAAAAGAATCAAGTAATACTTTTTATTCTTAATGGGAAAATCTTGATATTGTTCATGTCAATGTGATTTTTTGGATGCATAGATGTTCCAACTTACAGTGGTTTCATATATAGAAGAAAGGAATTATTTAAGATGGTGTGAATCATTGCCTTCTGAATAGAGCTCTTTTTTTTTCTCCCTGTGGTTTGACAGTAAATTAGGAACAATAGGGATGTTTGCCTTCAACTCAATCTGTAAAGCAGCATTTGTCTGAACAAGTTTGTCAGGCGGTGTCTGTTGATTCATGATTTCAGACAAATAATGGAAGCAACACCACAAGAAAACAAACATAGATACTAGGCGGATGGTAACTTTGCTGGGAATTGCAGAATAGGCAAGGTAAAACAGAAAGCAAAATAGGTAATAAAACATGGAAATCCCCAAAGCTGAAGCTGGGAATTCAGCAAAGAGTAAGCACGTGCTGTTCGCATGATAATGTAATGTATCCAACCATGTGAGTGGTTAACATCTACAGTCATATGAGGAATAGATGTCGCTGTAGAGCTTTTATTTGTGATTCTGATTTTTATTCTGTTGTGCCTTTGTGGTGTTTGCTAGGGAGCACAGATGAAAGGAAAATAAAGATGAGGTTTCCTCAGGAAGTGGCTTTTTGTTTCTCTCTTGTGGAGGTGTCCCCGCCCCCCGTTTTGATACTGTATACAATGAAGCTTTGCTATTTGTGATTGAGGGAGAAAAAGATTAGTGAGTCAGAAATAGTGGAAACACTGAGTGCATTCTGGTTGGAGGCTGTATCATCCTTGTAAAAGGAATGTGAGAAGGGATATCCTAACCGCATTGAGGTCAATGACAAAATCACCACTGACTTCATTAGGATGAGGATAGCACCTTATAGTTGGGAGCAAAGAGTTAGGGAGGAAAAAAAGAAAAGAGAGTTTGATCCTATGTGTCCAGAGGGAATGAAAGACTAAGAGATAGAAATGACCCCAACAGGGCCAGTGCTTATTTCTAATGAGATGAGTAAGTAGGAAGCATTTGAGTCACCACATGTTTTCTATGCTTTTCGGATTGAAAATCTATAGTCAGAACACAATACTGTTTCTTCCTTACGTGAATAGTACTTAAAAAACATACTGAACAACCATTCAACTGATAAAACAAGCAAGAAAGACTGAGCTTTTTAGTTCAATTTTTGTTTTGTAAGCCTCATCCAGAAGACAGGAAATAGTAAAGCTAGACATGGCAAGTATAACTGTAAGACATATTTTCTTCAGCCCTTAGCTCGAATGGATCTTCCTCAAAAAAACAAAAGAAGGTTTATTTACCAAGACTTGGTAAAGATGTGGAGCAAGTGACATTAATGATATTCAGTCTCTCACTTGTTATCAATATCCTGGGTGAGTGACATGCCGGCTAGCTTAGAATAACCCAGTAACAAGTCAGAATTTCTGTTTTTACAAAACTTTTGGAGATTCCCTATTGGAAATATTCCAAAATATCTAAAAGTAAACATAAGCGATCTAGAGAGCTCCTCACCTTACCTTCTCAGGATTGTCAGGTACAGATTATGAAGGTATGCAGATTTAGGGGTGTTTTCTCTTGGCAGTATGTCACTTGTTACCGTTCATTGTCTTTAATCATCTAAATTTGATGGTCTTACAAAAGAAACACCTTTCTAGAAGGTTATTCAGAACAGGTACTGAAATTCAGTTATATTCCTTTTGCCTTTTACCAAATGGGAAAAATCTACTTAACATGTGTGCAGACTAAGAGCTTCTGCTGGTTAGTCAAAGTTTGTGGCTTGTTTTTGCTATGTGTTTATCAGTATTTTTAGATTATGCTACCATGCCATGTTATTGAATACTTCCTCTTGGACTTTTGCTTAAGGTAAAATACATTTTAGTCTTTTCTCTAATTCTGATTTGTTCTTCATTCTTTCCAAACCTATGCAAAATAGAGGGTATCATGGGGAATAGTTATGTTTCACTGCAATTAAGTTGTCATGATATTATTTATTTTTGTCCACAGTTTAAGACACTGCCCTTTCCATTCAAAAGGAGTGTGTTTGTCTTCTGCACTGCATGATATACAACCAAACTCAAAATGATATACCATTCTTATTTACTGCAAAAAAAGCCAATATACACTGACACAGTTACTTTCTCAGTTTAAAAGTTATGTCTTTGTTTTCTTAAGAAAACACAGAAATGTTTCGGAAATCATGGCATACAGTAGCACTGGTTGTTTTTCTTGGATAGTAAAGCTACAAATAAGTAGCTTGTGAATCAGTAGCAAGAAGTTTTACTTCCTGGTGTTCATTAATTCCTATGCTATTTGCCCCTGATATAGGGCCCAGGAAAAACAATTATAACTTAAGTGCACGAACCTGCTGAGCTACTTAGCCATTTTACTTTCTCTAAACAAAAGACTATGAAGCACAAAAAAAGTGGTTTAAGGAATTTCTGCATTAAATTTCTATTTTGAACTCTTATAACCACTGAAAACAGTACCATCTCTCAAATAAAAAATAAAGCAATATTTTCTTTTTCGTGAGTATTTTTAATCATAAAAAGACAGGATGAAAAAGGTATAAACTTATACATGATGTCTCTAAGAACAATCAGTAGAAAGTCTTAAGAAGTTTCTTCAAATGGGCACGAACCTTTGTTTTAATGACATAAGTAAGATTATAGCAAGTCAAACACTCTGGATGTTTCAGAAAAATGTGCTGATCAGTGAACCTATCAAGAAAGGATTTATCTAAATGCTATTCTCTCAAGACGATAGTAGTAAATGACTCCTTTGTAGGATGGCTATTTTTAAAAAAAGTTATGACACTCCATATATAATGATAATGAACTGTTAGAAAACCTCATGCTCACTATGAAGTTTGGATAAACATTTAGACCTTAAGTTAGCCGTTCATGTTATGTTACCTGTTTTAGACAGGAATATACACGAAGAGTTTATGTTGGGTTTATAATTGTTTCTGTAAAATGTATGCTGCTGTGTCTGCATTATAACTTTAGAACCATTTTCCTCCTGTTTCTGAGCTATGTGGGAATGCACGTGAGGTGGAAGAGTTGAGTTACCCTATGGATGCACCCAAAGCTCTGGATCCGAGTTCTGACCCTACCACTTGGGTCGGGCCATTGAGTAACCACTGTCATTGTTTTGTTGAATGCAGTAGGAGAAATGTAGACATAGGGCTATCTAAATGTATAGGCTATGCACGTTTAAACCTGAACTTGTGTAATTTGTGAACATATCTTTGTGGAACATAAGATCTAATTTAAAAAAAAAGGTTGGTTTGGTTTGTTTTGTCTTTAAAGAAGTGGTTAAATTCTTCTTAAGGATTCTGGGGACAGAATGGGGGGGCAAGGTAGGATCTATAACAAATAAGCGGCTACAACCGTCTTAGGATGTGGACTAAGTACCAATGATGCTGTCAGACAAACATTTTTTTAGAAAATCATCAAATGACTTGTAAAAATATAAAGAGGAAATACTGGGAGAGAATTTCTGTTATTGCTCTGGAATGGGGGGCAGGATTGCTCCTCGAAATCTGTCTTCCTCCAAATATATTTTAACATCACTTGGAAGTTTTTCATTCTTTTATTTACTGTTCTGTCCATTCTATTTGTTCTTGTCGTATTAATTTATAAAATACGAGGAAAATCTTAATGTGCACACCCACAACAAGGTGGCATCTTAGTCTGTCAGTTTCCTATATGTCAATCTCCTCCGGGGTGGATCACTCTTGATTGCTGCTTTGGACATTTTTCTAAAAGTGATTGGATTCTAAATAGGTTGCGGACTTGCCCAATATCATAGAGCAAAATCTAAGCTCACTGTCTACAAACAGCTTAAGAAATTAATTTTAGCTTATTTTCCTGACATAGGATTTACATTATTGCTATACTACTTCCACATTATTTTTGCGCTCAAGGAAAAATTATCTTTTAGTCGATCTTTGTGGATTGTCTGATAAGGCATGAGTTTGTGCTGCAGTCTTTTTCAGTTAGTACAAAGGTAATATTGTGGCCTTTTAATGTCTCATTAGTTTCCTGTTTTCATGGAATTTTTAGGTACTGTGCTTCTGGCAAAGTTGATTAAACTGGCTAATAAGTTCAGAAGTAGTTGACAAGTAAGCACTCAGTGTGACTAGATATATCTTGCTTCCATCACAAAGGGACTGAAAATTAAACTCCTGAGTACAGACTTAGGACAAGCTACAAGAAACATTGCGAATATATCAGTTCATCTCAATGAAGTTATTTTCTCACTGAAAAATTTTCAGAATAATAGTTTTATTATACTATACTATACTATATGATATTACTAGGTCAGAATCCTACAAACATCAGCACAGAAGAAGCTTCACCGACATAAATATTCTCAGTAAGTTTAATAGAACAATGTAGGTGCACATATGTTTGAAACTTATAAAGCTTGCCTTTCATGATTACCTTCACGGACTAGAGGTAATTTAAAACAACAGAAATCTGACAAAACTTTTGTATATTACAATAGTTAGGAATATATTTAATTTGTGTGAGAATTAACTTTTTCTTCTTGAGGTTTTTATTAATTGGTACATCTGGTTTGTATCTGTCAAGTGTCAATTTCTTCTGGAGAATAGCTTTTACATAGCTTTAAGAAATATACTGGAAACATTTGAAGATTTTTATTTTATTTTTTAAACTTCTCTCATACATTAAAAAACAAATCATTTTAAAAGGAGGTTTAGTTTTGTAAATGTTCCCTTCTTTCCTGTTCCTTCTTAACTAGAGGAAAAGAGAGAGAAATTATAATAATGATGACTAAACAAACACACACTCCAATATAAATAAGTATATAAAGACATTTAGAAAGAAAGATTCACCACAATTTATTTTGTTATGTTTGAAGTAGAAATATTAGATAGACTACAGAACATTTCTAATGTGAAAAAGAAGCTCTGTATCCTGAATTAGGAAGACCCTACCTTCCTCCATCCAGTTTGAATGCAAAACATACTCTTAGGAGAAACTGATATATACTAATAAACTGGAATATGGCCAAGATTAAAGAAGCAACAGAAAAACTGGTGAATTCTTGTCTTCCGATGGACTTGGCTCTTCAATTTCCATTAACACTGAAATGAACTCTAGTCTCCTGTCTTCCCAGTCTAATGGAATTTCAATACAGCACATTGGCTGGCTGTGCTTTTTTTTTTTTTTTTTTTTTTTTTTTTTTCCCCTGGAGCACCAAATTCAGTTCATAATCCCTCTTCTGAGCTCATTTTTTTTGTTTGCATCTTTATTCTACTTCCAGTTGCTTTTCCTCCATACTCTTTGTTCTAGGGAGCGGTATGACTTCTGTTTTAGAACGGTGAAGACTAGAATGAAGAATAGCAATGCTGCTTTAACTTCTCTTTACATTTTAGAAACCGGTTTTAAAGGGAGAAAATACTATGAGAGGCAGATAAGAAACACAGTTTTCTTCTAGTGGGGAGGGATTTGCAAATTTAGCCTCTAGACCCACTGTGAGTGAGTGCAAATCTCTACTTCATGAACATATTGAGACCAGGTGTGAGTCTGATCCTTCCTCTCTTGTGGGTCATACAAGTTTCTATTCACTGTTTGAACTTGCACAATGGTTGTCATCAAACTATTACTCCTCATTATTTCAGAGATCAGTCATTACCCAAACTGAAAAACTTCAGATTTGTAGCTTGCCCAGCAATACAGCTAAGTGATAACATTGCTGTCATATAACGCTAGTAAAATTTATGTGGCTGTTCTTAGAGATAACAATAAATAGCAACCTCTTTGTAGTGGCATGTGCTGTCCTTGATGCGGAGTTTCCGATTTCCTCTTTAAAAACAACAATACAGCCTTCAGGTACTTCTGAAGGAGTTGTGTTAGGCATGGAGTGGGTTTGAGAGACATCAATATAATAGAAAACAAAGTCATTAACATAACATGCATTTTTTATTTTTTTTAGAAGCAGGTGAGCCTCTCTGACTATGTGCTTTTCCCTGGAACATCACAGAAGTAATTTATTAAACTATTGTGGGGGAAATTTTGGATACCTTTTGTGCTCTGCTAGAGGAAAGCCCCAAGACTTTCATTTTTTTTATCCTGCTTCAGGACCTTGGTCAGGATTTAACATTTGTGGTTTTGCTAGAACTTCCTTTATTAGACCTTCTGTATAATAATTTAACAGCATTAGATTAACATAGCCTATAGCTAGGAGGAATCTTTATCCTTATGCACTGTAACATAACACAGGTACACTATGACTAGGTAAAGACATTTACCTCATTGTTTAGTTCCGAGATAGCCACAGTTTCATGATGAATTTCAACATGCCTAATTTCACTGAAATGACAGCTTTTGAATAAAATAACATTGTAATTTAAATACAAGGCAGAAATCAACACAGTGCATCATGCAGTGTATAAATAAACTCTCTCAGTTTTTTCAAAATTACCTTCCTTCTCCCTAGCTCTCCCCAGTGGATTTCTAAAGCTGATAAATGCAAGGGACACATGAACAATATTTTCTGTATTCCTGTCTGGAATAGGCTGTTCCATAACTGACAGTGTTTTCCCACTTTCCAAGAATACTTTTTAAAAAACAGGGGGGAGTCTGTCTTTCTGAACAGCAGATGGATTTAAAAAAAAGGAAATATACCTTACCTTGAAAGAAAGAGCTTTTATAGCACAAGAACAAACCTTTGACTGCTCTAGTACATTTATTATAAACTTCTGATAATTTTGCTTAGTGTTTTAAACCTCTGACTTTCAAAACATTTTTGTTACTAAAATTCATTAACCAAATGTCATTAAACTCTTACTTTTGGACAATATGTTCTTGACATTCTGCTGAAGGAAAAACGTGCTGTAGAGTTTTCCTGCTAAGCTTGGGAGGTTGTTCCTCCTTAATCCTCATCAAGAAATTTTATGAAGTAATCTTATGTTTGTGAGGAGGAGTTTGCTATTGCTGCACAATCTTCCTCCCTCTATGTTTTTGTTCTGTTTAAAAATGACAGTAGATAGATTTTACTATCAAAAGTACATATCACTCCTTTGTTCTTCATAACAAGAAATTTCATGGACTTATATCTAAAAATAACCACCACAATGGCTCAAAGCTTCTGAGGGTTGAAGGCATTTGTTCTTTTTCAAATTGTTTACAGTTGCATCTCACAGCTGTTAAAAAAATCACAGTAGTTTTTTTGATTGGAAATATCTTGCCAGGTCAGAGAGTCTAACATCTAAAGAGACTTAATAGGAGACTTTTAGTCCAGAGTTTTCCTTTAGATTCTTAAACACTGCCAAGTATTTACCAAGGACACCTATCGCTTTCTCCTATCAGTCACTTGGAAGCAGTCAGTACATTGAATGGAACAGGCTGTAACAAGCCAAGGTGCAGATACGTGCTGCAGATTCATTTTAAGGTCAGGTTCAGTGACAGGCAACACTGTGAGACTCAGTCCATGGCAGAATATTGTCTGGTTCTGAAGATGGTTTTGTTGTGTTTTTTCTTGTTGTCATTGTTCTGGGGGTTTTGTGACTGGAAATTGCAATTTGAGATTTTTGCTATAGAGAATGGCAAAACTTCTGCCACTTGGGCATTAGTTTCATAGGTACAGGCTGCTGTAAAATTTCAGCTATTTAAACAATGAGGAAAAAAACTAAGCCTCTCTTTGGTTTTTGATTCTCTTAGAAAACAAACCTTACAGGTACTGAACCTGATATCTCTGTGTGTTATGCATTTCATTGCATGTTTCTCTTTTGTTGCTTTTTTGGAGGATTCAGAATTCTAATGTAGGAAAGCAGAGGTCATATATTGTGTCAGCAACCAATAACTGAATTATCAGGCATAGCAGATAGCAGCAGGCATGGCAGACGGACACAGCCCCTTACTTCAGAGTCTCTCATCACCATAAGACCTGTTTCAAGATTCCCATTCCTTTTGAAAGGGCATCAGTTTTTGTTATCCTCTATGACAATTATCTTCTCTTTCAAGTATACTGAGGCAGAAAGCTTCGAAGTGAGACTAGAACTGTGAGAAGTAGCTAAATTCCAGATAACATCTGGATCTCATTTACATAAGAAATAAAATATTGTGAAGAGACAGGCTGAAAAAATAACCTGTCTCACAGCCAGAGACTGAAATGCTGAAGGGAATAAAGGAAGTACCATATTTTGAGCTAGCTAACTTTATCCTTTTCCAACGGCAATTTACTCTGACACTGCATTCAGATTTTGTGGAGCAAACGTGTTCCTCTCTAAGTGTTATGTGTTGAAGAGATTCAGTAGAATTGTTTCAGTATCTATGGAAATAATTATGGTTTTTGACCTCAGCCATGGCAGGCACAGCATGTTCTGCACTCCCAGTAGACTCAGCACCTTACAGTATCAGGCTCTTTAATGATATGCCTTTGTATCTTGGCATAACTTCTTACTAAATGTGACCATCCAGTGGTACATTGGATATCATGGTTGTCAGCCAGTCAGCATGCTCTGACTACAGGGACTAAATACTGGCTAGTTGAAAATTTGGGCTTTCAAACCATGTGGTTCCCAATCCTTCAGCCAAAGGATAATTTCAATAACATTTAGGATGAGAGCTCCCTGCTGTTCCATAGTTGGAATGCATCTTATTTTGCTTATGAGCTGATCTAGAATATGCCATATAGACAAAAAATATGCACATTCATAGACCAGCTTTTGTCCTTTCAGAAGGCTACATTTTACCATTGTAGTATGTCATATCCAGTAATTACATTTGCTACTTGTAATCAAAGCAATTTAATTGTACTTGAACAAATAGAGGAAGTAACTTTATCATGTTCTCCTTCTTGAATTTAACATTTCACAACAGCAGCAATATCTTTTTGATGAAAGTGTTAGCTCATTCTAAAGTTGTCTCATAAACTAAGAATATTTAATTATTTCCTTAGATCTTCCCCTTTTAGAATAAAATCTTTTTAAAAGGTTAAGATTTGTAAAATGTCAAATGGCCGTCACTGCTAGTTGGTGACTAACGCTTGCATTCTCTTTATGCTCTATTATCTTCATGTCATTTAGTGGATCTTCAGGTATAAGTAATGGGGATTAAATAGCTTTCTGGACTTTATTTGCTTTAATAACAGCTTATAGTAAATGTCACTGGAGGAATTAAAAAAGTCATGATGATCAATTCGCGGAACTGTTAATAACGCTAAAGTCTTTAAAATGTTCCTGTATATTTGGAATTCATATGCAGAGCTCCACTGAGCATTTGCTTAGAGCCATTCACGCTCCTTCTCTGCCGAGTGCGCACACTAACTGCTTGAGACAAACTTTTGCTTGTTTTGAAGTTGCCTCTGTTCCCAAATAAATATTTACACTGGCAGTTACCCCATTTGTTTACCAGCCATTCACAGATTGGACTGCATTTGGAGAATTAATTGCCTTACATAAAGATGCTGTTTATTCTTTGACAGCATGTTTCTGTGTTACCCCTCTAGATGGCATTTCTGAAAACAATTCCAGATGGAAACATGCAAGATATTTCTGTATTCCCCAATAGCTTTAAAAATAGATGCCTCTGCATGATTCACAGGGATCTCTATGTGTACCTCTGAGCTGACCTGAGCTATAAACGCTTTATAAATAAAGTATGCTGAAACAGTAGATACGTTTTTTTTCTCCCGATTGTCTTACTGGTTTGCCTTTTTTGTTTTGTTTTGTTTTTTCTTTTTCTGTTCTCAGAGATGTTAAAAGAAAATAATGTTTATGTAGAATTAGATGATTTTTAGACAGGAATATCTTATGGGACTTCCTAGTGTTTTTTTTTTTTTTCATGTTTACAAGAAAGTTGTAATCAGAAGGCATTCATGAATCAATCCTCAGTTGACAAACTGCAAATCTCACTGTAATGTACCTGAAGATTTGACACTGTGGTTTTAAGGTAAAACATCCTCTTAGGTACAGAAGCATGACTTGTTCAAACCCGCAGGAGCTGGAGCATGGAAATGAAAGCTTTCTCATGGTGTGGAACAATAGAGAAACACTCCAGCCGTTACTGTAGCCTGCAGGCTACAGGAGATGAGGAGCCCTACTCCTATTCCTCTCCCATGCACTCCATACTACTAGATACAAAATACAAGAAGTCAGCCTGCTATGGCTTATCTCATGGTTGGATTGAGTAAAATCATTTTGATGCATTTCCCGCCTAGATTCTAAACATGCTGTAAAATCTCTGGCTTTCTCAAGCAAAGTGATCATCTGTTATAACATCATCACTTGTTAATGATTTCTTTAAATTTCCTGTTAAAAATAAGGTAATCAGAGAATCAGCTTTTGCATCTATGCTCATAGCTTGTGCCCATAAGGGATTCTTTTAGATGGATATCCCATTCCTGTCAAGGTAACACCATCAACTCTGCATTTTTGTTCTTGAAATGCTAGATAACCTTTGGTGTTTTTCCTAAACAGTTACTCAACAGAAGAGACTGTTACTTATCAAAATGTTTCATGCCTCTTAAATACCACAACAATGTTCTAGAGCGCTTTTAATGGACAGTGTCATAAAACGCGGAATCCTTTCTCAGTGGAAGGTAACAGCCCAAATTACAATATTGCCCAATAAGGCTGTAAGCTGCTGGCAGCATTCAACTTCTCTGCTAGAATAAAGGAAATCTGAAAGGGCATCTGTTATAACATGAACCACACTCCTCCTTGCTTTAGCAGCCATGTGGCTAATGGAGTTACAGATACATGAATGCTTCTCAACTGAGAAATATTGAGTTAAAACTCACAGCGTGGGCTTCAGTCAACCTTGAATTATTGCACTTTATGAAAAAGTGATGTAAAATACAATCTGTATCTTTCAGCAAAGCTGAATGACAGAGAAGCAGATTAATGGGTTATGAGAAGAGTATGAGCATGCCTGGATTGCTTTATTAGTACTAATATTGCAGTTGTGAAAGTCTTCTCCTTTGACTTGTTTGAGGCTAAAGGACCTTTAGCAGACTAGCTGAGGAAATTGTGCGGGGGCTCATTCTTCCAGTAAAGCTTTTCAGCATAAGGACCTTTTGCTATATGAGAGCAGAACATGATGTAGGAAGACTTAAGTTATTTCCATTTAATTATTATCAATAGAGACTGCTGGGAGTAGGAGGGATCAGGGATCTACATGTCAGACCTGGTCCATTTCTGAGATAAAGGAAACACACGTTTCCTAAGAAACAACAACAAGCAAATTACTTCATAAAATAGCAAAAGGGGAAAGAAAGATGTTAGGTATTATTGGATTTTCTTATGAGATCTGCTTTCTTGAGTGTCTTTGGATTTACCAGTGGGGGAAAAAAACTTTTTGGAAAACAGAAAATGCTAATGTTCAATTATGAAACATTTTGTTAATCTGCTGTGAGGGCTGGTTTATCCTAAATCATCAGGCAATAGTTTTTGACACAGTCCTGTGACTTTTTCTCCTGATTGCTTTCTAGAGTTTACAAAGTAATTTAATTATATTCTCTAAACCTTTTCCTAAAATAAAATATCTAGTAAAATGACTGATTAACTTAAAAGGATGTGATGGGTTTTGATTTTGTTTTGGTTTTGTTTTGGTTTTGTTTGGGTGTTTTTGGGGGTGGTGTATGTGGTTTTTTTTCTTCCAGAAAGAGTTACTGTTAGCTATTCACATCAGAAAGATTTAAGAGGTGATGTTAGTTTTGTAAACATCCACTGCTTTATGTATACCTTGTATTGCTCCATGCCCTGCCATAAAAGAAAGATACATGCAGTGTTACTTCCAAAGGAAGAAATATTTTTTCCCTTATCTTTCCAGGCCTGTAAAAGTAACCCCAGAGATATTTTAAAGAAGATTATATTGTCCCACTGCAGACTTCAAATGCAGTTAACAGATGGCATGCTATCTGTTACAGTGGAATTGGCTGTACGTGCTATAACATTTGAGCTTCGTGCAAGTGGATCACTTTCATGGACAGAGTAGGTAGTAAAGAGTAGCTCTGTGAATATACTCGGATCACTGGAATAACTTACCAGAGGTGTACGAGAAAGAAGCACATCAAAGCAAAATCACACCTGGTGTTTTTTCACTATGGCAAATATTAGAGATTAAGAGGCAAAAATGGAAGCCTCATTAGTAGGCTTCCTCTGTGTTCTCAATATTTCCTGACCAAAGCTGAAGATGATGTAAATTTTTCTTTTGGTACTTAAAGCAGAAAATGGAGAGGGTGATAAATCCTGTTTAGTTCATTACCACTAACTGCTAATGATGGTGATTTAAAAAAGGATATCAATCATATATTCACTTCAAGGCAGAAAGAGCAGAGATGAGTGAGTAGTGCACACTAAATAACTCTTTTTGAGTAAGTTGCTGCTTAGTATCCAGGAAGTCTTATTTAAGAATTTCAGTGTTGCTCAATGGGATTCACCCCACAGTCTGAGCAATAACCTGCCAGGAATGATGGAATGGATTTGGGGATCACAAAAAAAAAAAAAAAAAATGGAAGTAAGAAAATCTAAAATAATGGAATTAACTGGATCTTTAATAGGCACAGACTTCTATTCTCAGGCTGTTCTAAGAAGGATTTAAGGGTTAATCGGAACTAGCTACCACTTTGTCATATACCAAGAACAGTCAGAAGGACAGTTACTGCTTTCTTGTCAATGCAACTTGAAATTTCAGCTATTGTTTGTATACTTGGTTGTTTATCAACATTGTGAAAATACCCCTCATGTCCTCCTCCCTCTTCTGAGCCAGCATTCCTGATATGCTCTTTATAGCCCAAATGCCTCAACTGAATCCCAGGCAATCTGAAACCAACAGAAAAACTTACGTTCATTGCAGGGGGATTTGGATCAGGCCCAGCAACAAGAACATTGCAAATTAGGAATGATGTGGAAAAGTGGGTGTCACGGCAGAAATATGTGCGTGGGCGCTTGTGTAAAACCTGTACACAATATGCTTGTGTTGTGCTTTTCCAACTATTATTTCTTTTTAGCTGCTTATTTTAAAAGAATGCAATTAGAACCTTTAATATGAATTCGATTCCTATTTTCATGAAAAAGTAAACAGGGAGAATCTGCATGAAGATATCTTCCTCTTACTCTGCAAAAACAGGCAGAATTTGAGGCAGGAAACGATTTGATCGAACTACTCTTGAGAGACCCACAGGAATATAATATTCCTTTTGAGAGAAAAACTAAAGTGCAGAACTGAACTGTACCATTTGAAAAGGATTCATACTGAATTGTTCAGTGCATGCCGTATGTAATTAGTGCACACTGGCCCAGTGATTATTTACACAATAAACTGAGATTTGGCCAAACAAATCTCTCTTCGTGTTGCCAATATACTTTACTGGCTGTGCTTTTCCAGCTTCATCCTAAACTCCCCCTTCCCTCTGCCTCCTGGTTTGTTGGTTGTTTTTTTTTTTCCTGCAAGGACTTCCAAATGCCTCTGTGTGCTGACAGCACCAGGCATTCATTACTGGGAGACTCGCTGTCGAGACAATGAAACTATGCAGGGCAGGATGGCGTTGTCACTATCTTCTTCAGAGTCTGCTTTCAATATGGGGAAAGTTCTCTAAAACAGCTTCTACCCTGGCTTCGCTCAGGTTGTTGTGACCTTTTGTTTTTGTGCAACTGGAGCTTCATTAGTTTGTTGCCGCATGCACAATTTCCAACAGCTGCTTTGAAGACATGTTAATTATAGTAATAATTTCCAACTCATTTACTAGTCATTGCCTATTTTCTTGCAGGGCAAAAGTGGAAATAAGATCTTGCCCAAACCACTCCTCATTGAACAGTAATGCCTTGAGTCAAATCTCTATCTGGAAATTTTTTTCTCCAGTAAATTTTGCCAGAAGCCATCGTTTTTCCAAGGTCTGTGCAAGTAAATGCATAATGCAAACACTAATACTCTAGATCATTTCACACGTTAGTAATAGGGGAAGCATTTAGCCATCAGAGGAAGAAAAAAATCTATTAGAACACTTCATTTACTGAAAGCTAAATAAGCTGTTATTCTGTGCAAGTTTGCAGTTACAGTGCTCTTCCTTTAAGCTTGTGAACAAGCCTTTGGCCTGCACTGCTTATTTGATCATCATAACCATCAGTAGCTTCACTGTAGAAACTCCAACAAGAACTCCCTGTTTCGGGGCTTGATTCTGCGAGGAACTGAGTACCACCTGGAAAGGATTTTATGTCCACAGTTTCTGGCAAAGGCAGTTCCAACTCGCCTAGGCCTTTGGCCAGGATTTATCAAGAGAAATATAGGTATCTTTTCAAAAGGAGCCAAAGATAGTCATGTGTGAACATAATTGGTAAATGCACACTGCTGTCCATTTGCATATGCAAATTTGCTAATGTAAATACAGACTTGCATGTGTATTCATTATTTTATGGACTCAGTCTTGGTACCTGCTTGAATTTAGCCCTTAGCATTATTAGTTTCTCTGATTGAATCATGTATTTTGACTAGATGCAATGAGAAGGTCTGAATTCTGGTTCAGTTTTGATGTTGTATTTCACGAAGCATGCTCGTTGAAGCTTGTTTGAATCCTACTCAGTTGTGCAATGCACAAAGGAAAAGTCCCCTTCTCCCAACTGATCTACGGGAAAGGAAAGTAAGCATATGTCGTCAGCCATTCCCTCCCGCTGTTGTACGTGACTGCAACTGAAAAGTCTAACTATGTATTTCCTGTGGCCACCCTTTTAGCAGATGATTGGTGTCTCAAGCTGCAGAACAGCTGACCTTCAGTGTTAGCTGCTGGTGCACAGTGGTTTGCTTGAAAAGTCGAATGCAGTAGTGTACCAGCTATTGAGTCATTTTGCTTTTATTTTATGTTTGCTTTGTTCCTGCACTCGCTGGAATGGGAACAGTCATGTTGATGATATGGTAGCAAGTTAGTCATATGGTGGTATTTAAAGCTTTACCACCAAAGGTGACCACGTTGGGAGCAATTCTAATGGTGGCAAGCTTGTTGCTGGGAAGATTCCTCCTTCAGCTAAGACAATGCTACAGTGCTCTTGCGTCGGGTGCTTGGGTAATTTCAGTTTGAGAGAGGTCATCAAGTTTAATATGCTCAAGTACTCTGAACGTTAGCAGAGGGAGAGGAGCCATGGCTTTGGTGTGCCTGCAGCAGGAGCCCACTGCAGCCATGACTTTGACACTGTGCAGGCCCTGCACTTAGTAGAGTACAACGTTTATTTAGGCACTCTCTCAAACAAAAGGGAAATGCTCAGTGAGGCAGATCGTATATTACACATTTCAGTGACAGCTCGTTCATCATGGATCTAGTAACTGAGCAAATGGTACAGCTTTCTTTAGAAATTGAGGTTATTTTAGTAACTTTTAAAAATAATTTCTTTCCACTAATGTACAAATGACCCCCCCAACATTTTAGAGTTTTATCCTGGAGAAGCATCCAGAATTCTGATTACTTGCCTGAATATTTTTTTTTTTTTAATTAAAAGTACAGCTTGCATTGAATAAAGAAATCTCTAACACTTCCTAGTTCAACTGCGCCAGAAGTTTTCCAAATACTGTCATCTTTTTTGAGATTTAGAAGTTTATTCTTTTTGATCATGAGGAAGGGCTGCAGAGGGTTTTAGTAACAGTTACTGAAAGACAGCATTGATTTTTATCTAGAATTTTAGAAGAGGATTATAACCATTAGTGGGTTTATTATAACCCAGCATATAAATATATATTTAGAAGAGGATTATAACCGATGGTGGGTTAGAGTTATTGTTTGTGAGCAGAGGGACAAATGTTTGTGAAAGACAAGTTTTAAAAGGATAATGTCTTGTATCAAGTAAAAACTATTGTGAATTTTCTGATTTTTAAAGTTTATAAGTTTTTATAAAATTGTTAATTGTACCATAGCAAATTTCTTGTCATTTCAAGTATGATTTTATGTTTGGTTTCTTTCTGTGTGGCTGTCCATTCATTTTTGGAATGTGAAAGCCAGGAGGGAATCCAGATCTTCATTTTCTATGTCTTTAGAAGTGTGTTAACGTTATGACAGAGCAAGTGGTGACACAGCTGGACCATAGTGGGTGCAAGGTGAAGATTGCTTTTGGTGAACTGCAGATCAGAGTTGCCCAGACCCAACTTCTGTAGCTGATACTGTCGACATTTGCTCAGGCACAGACCACTGTGCAAAGTGGCACCTCTGCCTCTGTAGGCAGATCAGTGCAGAGGTAGAGGAGATATTTTTTGAAGAGTGGAAGGAGGATGTTAGTAAGAGTGGGAGACGAGGTTGCGTTTGTGCACGGGTGACCCAGCACCCACCATCTCTGTGCCTATACGGCTGCAGAGGAGAATGAACATAAATGTACTAGCTAGTTTCTGTCAGACCAGTTCTAAAAACCTGTTATTTCAAATTTTAGTCATATATATATATATATATATATATTAGGGGGGAGATGGGGGAGATTGTTCTGTACCTAGCATAACTCCATGAGAATATATATGTGGATCTGATCCAAGGCATGTATATGAATGCACTCCTTTCTTTGTTATCAGGAAATAGTTTTCAGTGTTTTCTTTGATTGTAATTCACACATGTTAAATCACATCATAAGTGTGTAGTCATTTGGATTCCCAAGGCAGTATGCTGTCAATTACTTTATAGTGTTGTCCCTTGAGAACCCCAAATGGGGTGCTTGTTTCTTGATTTCTCCAAAGAGAAGAGATGCAAGCATGAACAAAATATTAAACGTATCTTTCTTTTTTTTTTTTTTTCTGTGTAAAAAAGATGAGTGGTTTATTTTCCCTCCATACGGAGTATTTCATTGCTGTTTTCAAAACCATGGTCTGTGTAGATGATAAAAATGTCTGTAATCATGTAAGTTCCCACCTGTAGTAAAATTCTGGCACAGCTGTGCCAAGCTGTGCAATTTGACAAGGGACTGATTTCAGTTTGCTACATAGCTAAAAAAAGAAACCAGGTGAAACAACTGAATGCTGACATTTGAGTAGGAGTAATAAATCAAACTGGTGGGTGGGGGAAAGGAATGTTCCTGTCTTCAGAAAAAGCCTGCTTTTTTCCATGTGAAAATGAAATGTATTTGCAAAGGGTGGCTCATTGACACCTCATATCATTGCATATTAAATAAAAGACTAAACAAAAAGAATAATATAACAGCCTGTTAGATAATCGTAGTCGTTTACCAATGCATAAATATAAAATTCATTAGAAGCACAACTTGGAAATATTTAAAATAATAATAATCTTTTTTCTCTGTTGTGCCAGTAATCTGTACGCTTGCATTCTTGCTGTTTTCCTCTCATAATTCCTTCCTCTCATGCAGTGTGAGCTACAGTTAGGGATGAATGCTTTCCATCATGTGGTACACTAAGTGCGATCTTAAAATTTTAGGCTCTTAGCTTGAATACCCAAACCAAAACTTATGTGTCTATAGGAGTGAATAAGAAGTTCTCTTTTAAAAGACAATAATGGAAAAAAATTAGTATAGCAACAATAAAAAATACTTTCTGATGCATAGCAGAGTATTTGAACTCAGATATGATCTTCCTTGAAATCACTGATAGCTTGATTGAAATTTTCTTCACATTTCAAGTGATGGGTTATTGAAGTATGTCCACTGTGTGTTGAGTTTACCGACCTTTTGTGTAATTTTGGCACTCTTACCCGCAGATGAGTTATCCAAGTGACATATACCACATGCCTCATTTCCAAACTGGGTTTGTATGGTTTTGTATATGAATAATGAAGCGTCTTAATTCATGTTATGCAAAAATGCCTGTGAAATTTATTTGTCGCTGTTAATTTGTTAGATTCACATGAGTACTCCTGTGCTAGCTGACCGAATGCAGTTCAGCTGCTGGCTCACAGGAGGATTTTCAGCTCACTGCTTCTCTCATGAAAGAATTGTTGCCATTGAATCTGTATGATGGAAGATAACCGAGCTGGAAATATACCTTCTACCCTGCCTGGAAAGATCAGTCTCTTTCAGTTGTGACATTTCAAGGACTGAAATGAATCATGGTAATATTAAGTCATGGTTATTTTTGCTCAGAGATGAATGTATGTAAGACTTCAGTGCGTAGATGGACTATATATGTGTAAAAAAACTTGGGGAAGAGTCAAGTGACAAATGGGTTTGAAGATTACTTGAAAGTATAGCTGAATGCCAGTAGCTAGAATTGCAGTCTGATGTTACATCCACCTGGTGCTCCAAGGGACTCCTGAAATTAAAATTTAGGCTATTTCCCTCCATGTTTCAGTGGTGTGCGTGCTGCGGTTCATAGACTGATGACGATATATAGTGTGATATTTTAAAATTAATTTTAATTAGTTATGTGGCTTTTGTGTGGATTATAATACTCACTATCATTACCAAAATGATACATAAAGGGAAAGGGAAAAGGCTTGTTTTACAGAAGGCCACCAATCTGGTCTCCCAGAAATAAAATATGAATATTAACAATATTTGCAGTATAATAATACTCTTCTCTGATAAGTAACAGATGAGATGCTATACTGTTGCAACTGTAGTGAAAGTGGTTTTAATAGCACTCATTATTTGACACTAATGAGTGTAGATCCTCTGAGTTAGACTGCTTCACCAGATTTTCACCTAGGACAAAATGGGGGAAATCTGCTCACAGGACTCCCGAAACCTCTTCTGGGTCCTGGTTCTGAACCTGGTCTGGATCTGAAAGAGACATGGAATTTGTTAATGTGCACAGAAAGCCATAACAAAAGATGGTGATTGGTGTCTTCTGTTCCATAACAAGATCTTCCTCTGAGCATTTTAAAGAATCTCATTGTACTGCACCTTCTTCAAATTCTATTAAAAGAGCACTGTAATTTGGTAGTGCTTAAGTTAACTTAATGTACAGGTGACACAGGTAGAAATAATTGACCTTCAAGATGCCTAAGGCTTTATAATAGTCTATCTTCACTTGCTTATAATGTTGCCAAATTTTAGTAATTTCAGTTTATATTTTCTGTGTGGGATATCTGTCTCAGCCTAAATTGGTTTGGAAAATGTTCAGCAAGGAGGGTGCAGCAATTGCTAAGAAAGCATCAGGAGGGGTTAGTTTACTTAGGTTTAAAGATATGTAGCTAATGTATTGAAAAATTCTAGTAACTTCATGCTTTTAGGGGGTGAAGGGCAGTCAGAATTTGGTGGTCATTAATATCTTTTGTGATTCTGGTGAGAAAGCTATTGAGTTTTGTTCAAATTATAAGCCTCTAAAAATCTCATATACGTACATATTCTTTTGAGATTTGATAGAATTTGGCAGCTTCATCATCTGAAGGATCCATTCACATGAACCATATTCCAGCCCCATACTTCAGTCTGCTAACCAGGCTGTGTATCTGCCTCATGGCCATAATTCGTATTCTAGTCCTGGGCTGTAAGGTGCAATCAGGATTTTTCCACTCATTTTTTTCTTCCCTAGCTGCTCAGATTCACTGTAATGCACATCAAAAAAGCTAAAAGCAGAGATTTTGCTCTGAATGGAAAACAGTGTTATGCCCCAGTTAAAGATCCATATCATAGTAGCAGTTGTATAGCAGATTTTACATTGTTGTGTCCTGATTTGACTGGGCATATTTATTAACGTAGTTGCTGCATATGAAGCTGAATTCCAGCCTGGATTACACTTGTTTACTCCTGAAATTTACATATAAAACCCACCTGTGCATATAGGTTTTCCACACAGCTATTTGCATGCCCATATATGTGTTGCTTAATGGTATTTTGACTCATTGCAGCCCTTGAACAACCATGTTAAAGGTGCATGAGTGAAGTTTGTGGTAATTGTACCATCTGGAAGTCTGAACTCATAGGTAAGAGCGTGCCTGGAGTGTTGAAGGATAAACCACCTCTTTGAGTTTTAAATAGTTTATATAGAGCAGTCTGGCAGTACTACATACTTTCTACCTCAAGTCTTCTCCAAGTCCCATCAAAGCCTGGGAATTGGGAACATGTTTTACTAGTTAGGTACTACTGATTTCCAACCCACAATGCAGTTTTCATTTTAATTGAAGGAGGAATAGTGGAGAGTTTCATAGTGAGATAGCTTTTTCCTGACATGCGCATGAGGATAAAGGACAAATAGAAAGCTGCAGATATTCTAAAGACACAAATTAATTATCCTACTTTCTATAACTACTCTGCAGAGTGCTGTTCAGCAAGTTTCATGTAACAGCACTTCTCATCACAATGTTGGCTCCATCATAGCAGCAGGCTTTCTCCTTTGAAAAAAGTATTAAGCAGATTCTAAATTTCAGCTGAATACACAACTCTAACAAAAAAGGAAAAAAAATCCTTTTGTTTTCTTTTTAATGGCCAGCCATTAGTGATTCTGAAAATAGAATGCATTTCGAAAGTAGTTTAAGAACTGCTTTCATCAATCTTTATTATTTATTGGTTGACTCAGATGACAGATCTGAGCTACTTTATAGTTGGAGGTGTGTCTGATGGCTTGCGTGCCCTTCTTGACCTTGTCAAGGGCAAACATAGTTTAAAGTTGTTTATAAACTATAAATTTCATGGTAAAGAATGATGTGAAAATAAATCCAGTGTACTTAAATGATTAAAAGTACATTGTGTAAACAGGATACTGCAGTAGGGAAGTCTCTGAAGAGTGTGATTCTATTCCTCAGACTATTCTGAACAGACACATAGTACACGCTGATCATTAAAAAAGATTTCTGTCACTACGCTTGGTGAGAATGGCAATAATTTTGTGGGTATTAGCTGCATGTAGCAATGAAACTACTGTGAGATGTTGATGTTTACAGTTTTAAAGAAATGAGGTAAAGGCAAGTTCTATTAGTTTTTCAAGAAAACCATTCACAATGATTGGAAGAGACTGCTCTGTTCCTGACCTCCTGAGGTTTTAAAGGCATATGGCTTCTCTTTAGTAAGAGCAGGCTGCGATAGCTAGGACACTCAAATTCAAATTGCATGCCTATGGATGTTAGACATTTTTCCTTTAATTATATTGGTTCCAAGACCTGCCTTGTCTCTGGACAAGTTTATTCCTTCTACAGTACTGGACATACATTTCCACAATTTATACGTATATATTTGAATGTAATCATTGTATAAGGGGTACGTTACTGATTGCTACACCGTGCATAACTTAAACAAGGCAGGACAATGAATAAAGAAAAAAACCAGGATTAGAGTATTTGGGAAAACTATTTGAAATGTTTTTTTGAAGCAAAGACTAGCAATCTCGGGACTTGCAGCTCTAGGAAAAACAAGCTGTGCACAATATTAAATGGACTTGCCATGGCATGTGGATGAATCTGCTAGTTTATTCTATTCATGGTTCACAAGAGTATACAAATTACTGTGAAGATATTAGAAAGTTTTGATCCTAGAGAGCTTAAACTCTTTGCAAAACAGTATAAAACTGTACAGTTTTGGCGCTTTAAAACTATCATGATAAAGTGGTGAAAAAAATTGCATATTTGGTAGTGTGATAAAATAGAAACAAAACCGATTGCATGCTCACATCAGTTTCATAAGCTCACCTTTCATCTAAAAATAATAGGGAATTTGCTTCTCTACTTCCTGCATGAGGTTTTAAGTCCTCCCTTTGTCTATGACTTTCTAAGATTGTTTTTGAATGTCATATTATAATCCTGTGTCAACCCTCCCCTCTCTACCCCACTGCCAGTTCAGCCATTAGATTTTACTAAATGTAGAGGAAAAAAACATGAAGTTCTGGCACTGTGGAGACTGCGGGCAATTCAATGTCCCACTTATTTAATTACAAAGGTAGAACTAAATGGCAGACTTGTACATAGTTCCTAGTTCACAGCTTAAATTCCTTTGCATATTTAGATTATTGGTCTGGTACACAGATCTTTACAGAATTAGGCTGTGAGTCTGCCTTTCTCAGAGGTGTGAAGAGTTTGGATCTAGACTTCAAAATGAGTCCTACTCCTATTATTATTTTACACTTCCCCACATGTCTTTTACTAATTTCTGGAATATTTAGATAGGAATAATTTAATTTCATGGATCCCACTGAGTAGTGTTCATACTCCTCTGAATGAGTTTACGAAGGGTATCTCAAAGACAAAATTATATTTAATCAATTTCAGAGATTCTTAAAACAAAGTATATTAGACATCTCTCTGTGATGCAGTTCTAGACATGCTTCCCTCTACCATGCAGAGGTAAAAACCCTAATCAAGGTTTGTGCTACTTTTACTCTGTAAATATAAGCTTTAAAAGGATCCTGTGAGAGCTAACCTGGCCCTGTACAGAAGTTTTTTTTCCAAAATTGAAGAGTCAGGACCACTTCTAATTCCACATGAGCAATGCTTTTCATGCTGTGTTTTCAACCAAAGTGTAATAAGACAGTGGTGGTATGTGAAAATGAAAAACTAACTAGACACTAAGTGTGTTTCAGCATGAGTAGGGACTGCCCTGGAACTCCTTTAAGCCAACCACATAAACAGCTCCTCATTTCCTGGTGGAGGTGTCAAGAGACGAGCTGTGAATTTTGCTGCTTCTCCTGTAATGGATGGTGAATTTGTGAACCATAACAGATAATGAACAGATCTTTGGCACACTGTACTGGATATATATGTAAGAGATTTTGATTATATGCCTCAGACTTCATTTTTGGTTGCAACGGGTGTAACATTAACCATGAGTAAAGGTGGCTAGAAATAGAAATATATTCACATCACGCCAGTACTACAGGTAATTTCTTTAGAAAAGAAAATCTCTATCATGACTCACGATACAAAGTGAAAAATACAAAGATTTCTGAGGAAAGACATTCTATCAAATTATCAAATTAGCATAATCAGGTGGGGTAGGGTTTGTTTTGGTTTGTTTTTTTAATCTGTGAAGAAAGTATCTATCAATATTTCCTTCTGCTTTTGTAGGCAGCTGAAAAATCTTTTCCTTTGTGGATAGTCAGGGAGCTGTTGCTATGATTTTTCCCATAAAAACTGAAGTTGCTAGTTTCTATAGAGAAAAAGAATGTCAGTTTTGCTATGGAGCTTCCTTTGTAAGCATAATTTTTGAGCCGAATGTCCCTGCTGGTTTTTGAACATTATTAACTTCATCTGCAAAATTGGAAGCCAATATGCAATAAACAAAAGATGAGGCAAAGCACAGTGACAAATCTCACAGGTTAAACTGGACTTAACACAAAAGGAATCGCCAAGAAAGAGGAAGAAAAACTTCCCTGTTGTGCAGAGTAGCTTTATTTAGGTCTTACCAGCTTTCTTATTAGCCTGTCAGAATCCAAAGTGTCTTCAGTAAGGCAATATTAACAATTAGGAAAACAAAGGGAGAGCAATATGTGGATTCTGTCATTGGAATTTAGTGCAATTCCACACAAGGGGAGTGGAAAGGAGCGACAAGGGATGGAGGAAATATATGGAAAATTATAAAGTAAGAGGTCACACAATGCTAATTCCTTTGTAGGAAGATTGGAAAAAACTTCTGGCTCCCTGTGCTTCATTTGAAAATTAACATTTTAGTATAAAACTGTTCGTGCTCCAGGTCTTAGCTGGCTGCTATGCATAGTTTGAAATCAAGCTGCTTCTATAATTAGTATGCTCTTTATTTATCTAGCTTATGTGGCAGTTCGGTGTTTAGGTGTTTAGTTCAATTTATGAACTAAAAATTAGGGTAGAGAACTACAGATAGGCCCATGCCAAAAACCACACTTCAGACCAAATTTAAATTTAAAGAAAAGTTTTCTGACTGTCTCAGCTTAGCATTTTGAGCTACTTTCAGCCAAACCAGAACTATATGATCAAGCACTATGGCCTTTTATAATATGTGGTGGCCTTCAGAGTATGTATCCACACTAGAATTTTGCAGCTTGGTCATTTTTGAAGCCAAGTTATGATTTTGCTTTTCATTCCAAATACTGTCACAGTCCAAAAGCGGTCCATTGACTGTTGCAGATGCTACATGCCATTCATTGTGAATGAGGATATTGGAGTCTGTGCCTGACTGAGCAGCAGCATCTTTGCAGGTATTTGGCAGATATTACCTTAACCAAGTAAACTTATTTTATCAGGCTGATAGGTACTGCACTTCTGAACTTTAAGGAGCAGGAGTCAGTATTAAAAGTGGAAAACCCACAAGAGGGTATAACTGATATCCTTATAGCTCAACTGATCCAAAACATATTTTTGCAAATACATATTCCAAGAACCACCCACACAGATGCTGATCTGAGCAGAATAAGCAGCATTAAATGGTAATGATTTTTCCTTTAGTATTTTTTGATGGTTAGCAGAGTTGCCAATCTATTAAAGAACAGTTCTTTTATATCCACTCTGGAATTGCCAAATATTTCTATAAATCAATGAGTGGATGATATTTTTTGCTCTAAGAAAATGTTGCAAATCTTCCTAGATAGCTGTTGGTGTAGTTTTCCCTTATGCCAGTCCTATTTAATAGCTACTTGCCTAAATGTTTGTTGGTTTTGGTCATAAGAGGAATACATATCCAAAGTACTCTGGATGTGTTATAAAGATATGCAGGATCTCTTCTTTATTTGCATGTAGCTGTGGTAAAATAATGCTGCTATTAGGAAGGAAAGTAGTAATATAACTGCTGAAAAATTTAGAAGTGCTTTACAGACTGTATATATGTACTTCTCAGGCAGGATAATTTTGCAGACAATGTACCTGCGGCATGGATTTTAAGTGGCTTGACTGAGATGAAACACAAGCCTGCAGTTTAGTCAATACTATTCTAAATGATGACTGCTCTAACTATAATTAAGTTTGGTCTGTTCCAGCTAAGATGTGTTTAACATAATCTGGAGTGGTCTGTGTGGCAGACCTTTTATTACTATAGAGCAGTATATCTGGTGTAGAATTCCATGAGGAATTTGAACAGCCTCTGGCACACTGATTTTTCGATATTTCTGTCAGGTTGAGAAGGTAGGCCCCACCTTGGCAGATGTAGAGAAAGAGGTTGGACAAACTCCAACGTGGGTTCTTTGTTTTGTTGCTTTTCAATTAAAAAAAATAACCAGACATGATGCATAAGACACTTTCCTGAAGATGAATGCATTGAATTGTTTGAAACTTCTCAAATTTCTAGTTGTCTGGCAATAGTAGAAGTGATAGTGTAATACAGTGGCGCCGTATCCTCCAAGAAAACTCTTAATTTTCCTATTGAAGATCATTAGAATATCTCTCACTATTCACAAGAGTAAGCAAATAGAAAATCCGTGATTTTATCTGAACAACGTGGTATTTTAGATTGGGAGCTTAGAAGACTGCAGTGACTACAGTGGATTAGGGTTAAATTGTTAATGGCAGTCAGAGTACTTTGTACAGCGTATTTCTTCTTAAATAATGGCTTGTTCCATGTGTATTCAGATCAACAGACTCGTATCAAGTTCAGTGGGCTGTGGCTGGAGCTGCAAATTTCTCTCAAGCTACATTTCCAAATAGTGATGAATTCAAAGATGAGTATAAAATCTGCTGTTGATTCTGTCCTGCTCCTTGTATTCTTTACTAGTGATAAATGTATATTGTACTATTTACTGGCTACATAGTACTTAAAAGAAGAAAACTTCTGGAGCTGATACGACCTCAGTCTTTACTCCATTAGCCTTACTCAGTAAATTCACTCAAATACACTCAATTTGTGTTGTTTTATAATAACACCTCTTCCCCAGGCTCAATTCCTTCAGCCTGTCCTCACAGGGCAAGTGCTCCAGCCCCATCCATTGTGGTGGCCTCCACTGAGCTTGCTGCAGTTTGACAATGTCTTTCCTGCACTGGGGGGCCCATAACTGGGCGCAGTGATGTGATGTAATGTAATGACCCTTACCAATTGCTCACTCCTCATCTGCCAGAGCAATTCCCACCATTGTCTCGTGTGTCCCAGTCACAGGTACCAAAGTGGCATTGACCAGAACCAGGATGCTATGGTCATATGTACAGAGCCAAAGGCAATCTATTTTTATGATAGGTAAAAACTGACAACTCCAGTTTTCCACAAGAAGTCTTGTGTTAGGAGTCGTACAGTGGTATAAGTTACAAGAGTTCTTTGATGTGAGTGAGGTCTGTCCAAACATTCCAGCAAACCCGTTTTTTTTGGGGTTTTACTATACTAGATATTAAAAAAAATGTGCTGATTCTGCTTATTTTGCAGAAGGGAATTTTCTCCCCGAACTTTCTCATTAAAATTGTTTTCCCTTAGAAATAAAGAGGTAGAAGAGAATTAAAACATTCACTCTAAGCAGACCTCTGATACTTTTTGACCTCTAACCATAATACACAGGAAAAAAGTTAGTTTTAAATAAAAATTATGAGAATATTAGCGTAAAAAGTACTCTAAGTCTGTAAGGTATTTTAAAAATATGGCAAAATAGCTGAGATCATAATAAAAATTAGTTGCTACCATATGTGAAATAATTCTATAACAATCTTAATATGTGTGTCTGTGTATTACCATTGTTTCAGTCTGAATTTATGGAAACATCTACTTTTGATTCTAATCACGGTTATTTATACATGCATGCTGAAACAGAATAGGCCTCCTTTGGGTGCTGTGAGACAAGGTGTCTTGACAGCTTCAAAATCAGCCTGGTATGTGAGCAAAATTATTGAAAATTCCTGTGGTCCAGAGGCCATACAAGTAGCTGAAAGGCCATGCTGAAACTGGAATTCAACGTAGGAATATTTCAATGAAGAAGATTAAATTTAAATGAAATGGAGTTATATCAGTAGTAAAAATAGCTGAAAGGGTGGAGGGATGTTGAAGAATGACTCATTAATTCTGAGCTAGATGTTGCATAATAAAGACTCAGTTTTACAAATAAACCAGAGCTGGTTGCTAAAGACAATATAGATTATACAGAGAAGTAGAGGTAATTATTCCTAATAATAGTCAGTGGTAGTGTTAATCCCAAGTAATCAGTGAATGAATCAGTCTCCCAAAATCCTGAAACTGAATTCAGACCTATAGGGGTTTCTAAAAAACAAAAACCCACACAAAACTCCACTCCCAAACCCCCCGAAACAGAGGAAAAAAAAAAAAAAAAAAAGTGGTTTCTTTTCATTTCACTGCTTTTTGAGACTTTGGAAGACACTGTTACTCTTTTATCTGGGAGCATAGGGCCCTCCTCTCTTGTGAAATTCCCATGTAGTCTCGTAATTACATTTAGGTAAAATAAAAAATATTTGAGGTACATTAAAAAAAATCAAGAATTAACAGCAACAACAAAGCACCAGCTTTCTGTTATTTTTCAGGCTATTATTGATTTAGGGTAAGCATTCTGCAAAATTTTGACCTACATCTTTGAAAAATACTAGCAGTTTTTGGTGTCATACTGTAACGAGGCTTGGAGCTTCACAGAGTTTTAAGTACTGCTGTCCTTCAGTCATCATCTCTTTGTGGTAGCTACTTTATGTCAAGGGGCTATGTCTTTCTGTTTTGTGTTTTAAATTGGTAGTCTGAAGATAATTTCATGATTTGGTGGGATTAAATCACAGATAGTATTTTGGTAAACATTTTTTCTTATTTTGGTAAACTTTTTTTTCATTTAGGGAGCAACAAGCAAAATTATGCATAATACAAAAGGCAGAGGCAAAACTACAAACATATTTTTTACTGCTAGATATATATTCCGTATATTCTATGGCATGTGAGTCAAACCATTTAGGAAAAAACTGCCTTTGGGCAGTCTTTGGGTATGTTTTGAGTATTTAAGTATTCATTTATTATCTACATTTTGATTAGCACACCCATTTTATTGTTCATATTCAATATTAATAAACTGTCTTCAATTAAATATTCAATAGTCAGTAACATTTGTATACAGTACATAGTAATACACTTATTCATTTTCAATAATATTTGTATAGTTTTATGGCCTCTGTTAAGTAAATTAAAATCTCTCGCACTTCTGTGTAATGAATACAAGGATAATACTGTATGTTGTTGGGATTAAATTAAGATGTCAAGCTTCCTAAAAATGAAACATCCCAGACAATGAAATAGCTCCCAAGGGAATAATCTCATACTTTATCCTTTGTATTAAAAAAAAAAAAGCAGCAGCAAAAAAAAAAAATCAAAAAGAAAAAATGTTTACTGTATTTGAAAATGATTTAATATTGGCAGCCTTGGCAGGATTTTCTGTGCGACAATGAAAAGCTTCCCATGGGACCATAAAATAATCCTGGGAAACTCTCTTCAATTTCAAAAGGGTCTGTCATCATAGAATCATGGTCCGGGTTGGAAGGGACCTTAAAGATCATCTAGTTCCAACCCCCCTGCCATGGGCAGGGACACCTTCCACTAGACCTGGTTGCTCAAAGCCCCATCCAACCTGGCCTTGTCATCCCAGTACATACTTTGTATCTCCCTTCACTTGTTCACTGGGCACCCTCAGATGAAATCATTGCAAAGACTCTGCTGCAGGCTGGCCTCAGAAAGACTTTTCTAATATGATGTGCCAGAATCTAAGGTCAGCGCAAAAACATTATTCCTTCCCCCCATTACTGTGATCGCAGGCCAATCAGTCACTCAAATATCCGCACAACATGCCCTGCATGCCAGGCAAAGCTTTTGAAACCTACAGTCTAATTGCTCTCTACTTACGTCTTCCACTGAAAATGAACCCGTGTACCATTTACAGCCCAGTGCAGTGGACACAAGGCTCGAATTAGTGGTTCAAAGCCTTTGGAAAATATATCACAAAATACATAGGAAGTTGTTATTTTCTAGAGTTACTAAATATTCTTGTGTTATCCTCTTGTTCCATGGACTTTTCCAAGTAAAAAAAGTCAGTTTTGTAGCTGAGTGAGTAGAAACTCTTTAATTTGGATGTCTGAAAGTTACTGCTGTATTCCTTAAAAAAATAAAATTATTCAGATACACCAAGAAAATCTCTGAGGATGAGCTGTATTAATTCAAAATAGCTTTAAGCGTGTGAAGTTCAGAATTGTTCCCAGCCCCACTTTTACTGTATGTATATACATTGGATAGTAGTAACTTTGTAAAATTTTATATACCTGCAAAGCCAGATTACTTTCTTACCTTGCTTTACTAAATAAGGTCTGTGGTGCAAAGCCTGGAGAAGGAGGAGCTTTCTGTGGTTACCTTTTTGTGAACCTTGGGGAGCCTGCAACTCTGTTAAGAGATCCCCATTGACAGAAACTCTTTATGGAGGATAAAGCTTGCCTTCATTTGCTGGTGAATAAGCAGAAATGACAGTATAGGTCAGACCCTGTTGAATTTTGATAAGTAACAGCTTGGCATTTTAGTCAGATGCTGTTAAGATTTAAGTTTGCAGATAAAATGCAGTTGCTGCTGAGTAATGTAAGAGCAAAAGAAGAGTCCTAAACATCCTAAGTTTCTCTCATTTCACCCCCTGTTCCCCTGCCTCCAATTAATCTTTCTTTGCCCAAAGGACTCTGTGCTGGAGTCAAGAGAGTTTGCCTGTTTACCCAGGAGCCTAGCATTACATGTAGTTTTTCAGACTTTCTTGGTGGGGCTTTAAACTGCTGTTATTTAAATTATGTGGGGGAAAAAAAAAAACCCTGATTAATCAGACATGACCTGTTTTGTTGCTCTGAACAGCTGCAAAGGTATTGTACTAGAAGGCTAAAATAATTGAAAAGACCTGCTTTTTACTAATTCAGTACAATAAAACAAACTTTATTAGCAAGGCTAGACTGGGAGAATCTCTAAAACTGACAGATGACAAACTGATGGGTCAGATACTGTGTTCATTATCAGGCCAAACTTGCCAATAAAATTAAAAGTGGTTTTGTCAGAGTAGATCTTCAGGATTCTACCTGGTATTTTAACAATTGCAAACCTGCACATATTTTTTTAATAAATATTGGCCAAAACTAACAAGTTCATATGTAGGATTTGGATTGAAATCAAATTTGGAATATGTCAGAATATAGGGTTTTACATTGGCCCATTGCTTATTTTTACAGTTCCCAAGATACAGTTCAGATTTTCAGAGGCTGGAGAGGGAAAAAAAAGAAAATCAGTATTAAGGATGATTAATAGCAAATGGTTATAATATTAGAACAGTTACAGAGTTAGAATATTGCCACTTGTAAAAACATTTTTAAGTGGAAAACATTTTACATCATTAGAAAAATATGTTAAATACAGCTTTGAAGTGTATTGCTTTAAAATAATTTCAGTAGAAATCACCAATACGACTGGTGAGGTTTAGAAAAAAAGTATTCAAGGTTACTAATGCCTGAAAGATCTTTTAAATGGATGTTAAATACTCTGATTCCCAAAGAATGTGACACTGATTCTTATCATTTAACTTATGATGTAATGAATAATACTGAAATATACTATGATTGTATAGATAGCTAGGATTCCACAAAAACTAGTAACCAAAAATGTGTATTTGTAAATGCTAATTTCTCCAACAGAGGTTAGAGCAGGAATATTTTGGATTTAGTTTAAGGGTCTCCTGTTTATCATATGCTTCAAATCAAAACAAAATCAGGATGCAAGTTCAAGTAGCCACATGATGCTTTTTGTTGTCTTGAGTAAATGGTGTTTGTGAAATTAAGAAGTTATGTGAAAAAGACACTGTGGCTGCAGGAGAATCCTGGTCACCGTCAATACAACAAACAAGTTCTAAAAGAGAATATTTTTGTGATGTTGCCAGACACCATCCAAATAGAAAGATTTTGTTATACAAAATACATTACTGTTAGTTTATCTGCAATCTTATGCTTGTGGTTTAAAAGGAGCATGGCAAAATAAGATAAAGGATAATATCATTGTGAGACTGAAATCTGTGAAATAAGATGAAAGAAGAATAAAATGTTAGGCTTAAACATTTCAACAGGTATATTCTTATAGAATCATAGAATCATTTAGGTTGGAAAAGACCGTTACAATCATCGAGTCCAACCGATGGTTGGTTAATCAGGTAGCACCTCGCACAGACTAAGCCACCTGAAATAGCCATTGAGGTACTATTGGTAACAGCTGCAGCTTTAGTCAGTGTGAAAGAGAGGCTTCTGTTTTTTTCACTCAATAGGGAGGAATTAATACAGGAAATTAACATAAATTTGGAAAGGCTTTTAGAACCAGTTTTCTTTTCTTTTCTTTTCTTTTCTTTTCTTTTCTTTTCTTTTTTTTTTTTTCTTCTCTCCCTGTCCAATATCTGCTTTCAGGCACTAGTTAATATTTCAAGTGTAAAAAACCACAGTTCATTGCAACATTTGTCTGGAAGTTGATTAAGTTCATTCAATTGTGGGAGAAAATATAGGCTTGCTGTGGGGTTATTTTTCCTGATTGGTCCTTTGTCAAGATTGAAGTGTACAGCTGAGTTTAAATGATGACAATTTTGCTGCCTGAATTCTGGTCAGAAACACTGAAATAGTCTAGTGCAATGCAAATAACTGCTGCTATAGAGACAAAGCTCTCCTGCGATGTGTTGTGCACCGGACGGCATCCGGTTGGATCAATCAAGGTTGCGTTTTAAGTAAGGCGAAGGGTTGTGCAGGCTGCAATGGGGAAGGCTTTCAGTAGAGTATGGCTGCTGGAGGGAGGGAGGGAGGAATGAAGTAATCCTTTAAAGCAAACAGAGTTGGTTAAATAATGCCATGAAACTTCCAGTTCTCAACAATGGTCAGAGATCAAGCTGTGTTTGTATATACAGGGTTGAAGGTTAACCAGTAACTAAAGTCTTCCCTGATTGCCACAGGTTTACATTTTCTCTGTCACCCATGTTTGCCAAGTGGGATTTTGTGAGATTAGAAAGAATACAGCTGGGCAAACAGGTATATTATAGGGCTTACCCAAACAGAGTTAGAGAGGAGGACCACCACACTGATACGATACACATGGTGAGTTCAGACCACTGTGAGAGGCCTGATGGATCGTGTAACAAGCAAGGGATGAATGCAGAAAATTTTAAAGCGAACTCTGTAGTTGAAAGACCACACTTCCCTCTCATTTCATATTTCAAAGAAGTTGCAGCAGTACATAAGAGTACTGCAACTGAAAGAAGATACAAAGGTTGGGTTTGGGTTTTTTCCCTGTTTTCCCCAGTGTATTCTCTGTGCCATTTGACAGCCCTTTTCAGAAAGCTAGTTTCACTCTTTGCAGTCTTTAGTATTCACACCACTTGCTGAAAAGATCTTGCTATTCAAAAAGCAGTGTAAATAACTTCTCTCGGTAAACAGTAGTAATGACAATAATAGTAAGCAGCACATGATATGTAATTGCAATGGTTTTGTCTAGTAATTTTCAAAGAACTGATAGTGGAGTGAAGGATCATTTCCCTTATGGAAATTCTTTCCTTTGGCACTTTGTTCTTTCCCTTTCTTTCAGCCAAGCAGAATTGGCTAATTTATCTCCATTCCTTATGCTTCTGCTATTTCTGCAAGCTCTGATGAGAGCTTAACAAATGCTTATTGATAAGATATGTGATCTTGTTGTCATCTCATTTGGCTTTTGAACTTCTTTGCTAATCGTTGTTCACAAAAAGAATTATTCATATTAATCTAAATCTTGCTGAGGTAGAAACTCTTTCTGATACTAATAAATGGTCTGGCAACAAACACAAAAAAAGACTATTGAGATGTATAATCTGTTTCCTATTCCAGTACATCCATGCATCCAGCATCCTGTACAAGCTGACTCCAGTTGACCATTTATTGCAGGGATGCTCTTGTACTACAGTTGATAAGTAACAGTAAGGAATAGTGCAAAGGGGTGAACTTTGGTAGTCATTTCTTGCTCGGAAACTTCATGCTCAGCAGACACTGAAAGTAAATACAATTCCTCATGTCTAACAGCAGGAATTACTGAAGGTTACCTCAGTGTGCTTAGCATGTGGCAGGATAGGCTTTAAGACAGACTTCTGCTAAGGGGAATTACTTTGCATGGATAATACTTTTCTCAAGAATATTCCACAGAAATACTGACTTCTCCGATTATCACAATAAAACGTTTTGCCTTGATCTATTATATACATCACTGGCATATGATATATTTACTTTTTAAAGCATATCTTATAACCCTGAGTAAATGAAGTCTCCAAAGCATGTCTGCATTGTAAATGTATTAAAGGCAGAGAAGTAAAACAGAAGGCAACAACAGAAGTTCAAAATCTAAACTGCATTCCTGAAGAATGATTATTTCTTTCAAATGTTGTATAACATTTCTAAGAATCAAACTCCTCCGTCTATACCCTTGCTGAACAATACTTTACTTTGGACTAACACTTGATGTAAGTACGAGTAGCAGGCACTATTTCTCAAAAGCATCTTTAAATTTATTAAAATTCTTTTCACAGACTGATTGATTCATAGAATTATGAGAATCTGCTAAATTGACAGCCATTATGAATTTGATTCCTCAACCCAAACTAAACTCCCCTTACTTTTGCACTTCTTAGCTCCTGCAAAAATAAAAGCTTGAATGAGACTATTTGGATAGTACAACAAAGGATCATAACAGAGCCTGGATCTGGTACGGGGAGCTTCAGTTCTGTAGTGGTAACTGAATTGTACAACAGTATCACATACTGAGTTTCATGCAATTTGTGCATCAGTAATTTCTGCATTATAGGCTCCATTTCTGTGCCATAGCTTCCAAGATGAGATTTTTTACCTTTGCATTTTACCTGAATCTTACTCTGAAGAATTTTGATGCTTTTCCTTAAATCAAAAATATTTTATTTACTCTTAAACATCTGCATTTCTGTTCTCAATTAATGTCTTATAGAAACATGTCCAGCCAAGTGCTTAAATCTCTCTTATCCCTTGTGCTTCTGTAGAAATGGAGCGCAATCAGGACCTTGCAAGACTGGTATGAAAATTTCTGTCAGTTTTGGGTTTTGTATACTGCTTCCAAAGGGCAAAAGACTTTGGCACATATATCTTCTGTTTCATATGGTAAAGTCTTTAAAAAGCTGGAACTATATCATAAGTTTTCGCTTAATTCTACTTGGTAACAAACCAGGAAAAAATTCAAGAGCTTCAGAACTATAAGGTCAAAGTCCACCTATTGTACGTTTTATTTACCAAGCCTCGCACAATAGAAAGAGATAAGTGCTTAAGGATTTTTAAATTAATGTGATTAAAATGCTAATTATATCTTTCATCCTAACAGTCTAATATATAGTCAGCAAAACAAAAGGCATATAAAAGCATTTAGTAAGTAAATATTTGTGCATGAAGGACTAAACACAGATAATATTAAGACTTAGTTGCCATTAACTGTTGCTTACTAATGAAAGTTAATAGGCTGGATTCAAAAACAGCTTGCAGAACACTTCAAAATTGCTCTCAGCATTGTCAAGAAGTAAATAGCTTTTCTTTAGATACTCTTGCCTTAGTGGCAAAGGAGTATTAAGGTTTCACTGCTAACACCGTTGGGCACCTTCTTTTATTCATTAGGTAAATTTTTATAAGGAACAGTTAAATGGTTGAGATCTTGGGATTATTGAGAAGGCTGTCGCATTTTTCTGTAGTCCATGTTTTTAAACACTTGAGCAAATGTGGCTGCAGTTCTGTTGAGACCGTACAACTGACATCTTCATAGAGTTATAGTCAAGTTAATCAGTTTATCACTCCATGTTTGTGTACTGTTGAATAAATTCTTGACTATGGGATTTTTTTATGAGCTGTTCTCCCATAGGATCTCTTCCATGGGAATAAGTCAACTCAGATCATTAATATGGGCCAAAGCTTCCAGATAAGTATTGGCTAAATACTGACCATATTGACTAAATTACTGAGATAAAAGTATACTGTCTGTGTCAGCAGATTTCACTATTAAGCTATGTTATTGTGAAAATGACTTCAGTATTAGTATTATATGTATGAAATTTTTGATTTTATTATTTTAGTGTTAACACTCATTGAAAAAAGGTCATACTTCTTAAGCTACTGATTAACACTTTGTTCATGGTGCTTCTTTGGGTGGTCAGGAAAGTTCTGTGTAAACATACAGTTTACCCATAGGCTCTTACAATGGTCCCTTTATGCTTTGTAAAACTACTCAAGAATGTTAATTCTCTTCATTGTAATCCAATTTACAAAATGATCCTGTAATCCCTTAGAACGTGAACCATTTCTTTTAATGGGAACCATCTTATAAGGTAAATAGAAACCTGATTGCACTACGTAAGAAGAAAGGTGGCTGTTTTCAACTTCTTTTTTAATCCGGAAGCAAGTTTCAAATGGAGTTTACAGACTCTGGCTGATTAGTAAATGATAATAAGCATATCAGCGAACGATTCATAGATTGTTTTGAGGGACTGTCCATAAAATCATTGATGTATGTTAAAAAATGTTCACATAAATAATCCCATTGCTGTTAATAAAAATATTCGTAGGAGTAAAGCTGCTTACTTAATGCTTTGCAGAGGCAGGTCCATGTGCCCAAGCTAGTACAGATTTCACTGATGGAACAGGCAAAGCAGGGCATTGTGCAAGGATCAGAGTATGTGGAAGAGCTGCAGAGGTCCAGTGTCACAGAAACCTCTTGAGTCTCTCTCCCCTGCTTTCTCATTTCTCTTGAAAATTTGGTCTGCACCAATTCAGCTACTTTCAGGTTAATCTATTTTCATTTTGTATGAGTAGTAGAGAGTCGGGCCAAAATTTTGCTCATTCTTTCCCCATTTGTGGTTAGTAAACAACAGATCCAGTTTTATGTAACCAGGCTCAATACTGGAGAAACCCTCAGGGCAGTTTTATTGCTCCCATTCGCTTCCCCTGCACAGTATAAAATGGAGTCTCACCATAGTGGATAAACCATCTGTTGCCATACTTATGTCTATACAGCCCACCAGTTCATTTTGTGCAGATGTAATTAGCAGCAGGAGTGTTGTGTGGTGTTTTTGGCTACTGTTTACTCTGTGAAAAATTCTGTGTGTTTGAGGTAACAAACTGTGCCTGCATCAGGAGTGGTTCCTAGTTTTTAGGTTCAAAAAGAAAACCGCCTGTAGAAGACATAACCCTAAGTCTGAGAAACTATTTCAAATTCCTGTGTTGGTTTTGTACTTTGTGTAAAGATGCAAGTGCTTGGCTGTGTTCATGAAACACGTTTTACAGGCAGCAAAAGGAAGCTGCAGCTTTTGAGACTGCTCGGTTCACTCAGAGGTATTCTGTACCTGTAGGTAGTCCCAAGGCACATTGAAATCCCCTGTAGGGCAACCTGATTGAAAAGATACTGTTTAACAATTTTCTAATGTGCATTTGAGGCAGTGGGGGTTTGGGCTTTTTTTTTTTTTTTTTTAACTCTCCTTGGAAACATTAGCAAATGAGTTAACATTGGGATACCTGCTTAAGGTATCTTCCTGAGATAGGAGGTGTGGATGTTAACCTCTCATAAAACACTTAAATTAACCTTTGGAGAAATCAGGCTGCAGGAGTTTAGGTTGGTTTAGGTTTATCGCTGTACTGACTTCACATGAAATAACCAGCTGAAACTTATAATGTAATGGCTAGTATTCTCTTTTCTTTAGTGGCAGTTAAGTTTTATGTAGTTAAAGGTCACTTTTAAAACCTTTCTGAGATGTCAATATGAGCAGCTACATATTTTTTATGGCCCACTGTTCTTAGTGGAGACAATATCATTCATCACCAGTGGAGGATTCCACTCCTAGTTAAGTCGGAAAGAACAAGTGCTTTTAAAAGATGAAGTCTAGCCAAAGCTGGAGTATACAGGACGCTTGTCAATATAAAGGAGTTTATTCTGCTCACATAAAGAGCAGTTTTCACAAAGTGTCAAGTCAGAGTAGTTAACTGACAGTAAATCTGTAATCAGCACCTACAACATCTGAGCGTTTATGATAAAATTCTCTACTTGGATATGTACATTTTAGGAAAGAATTTGATCCAACAGTTTTATCCTGATGTAGTTGTTCATTTTTTGGCAGTGATATAGGGGCAAGCTATTTTATTTACCCTCTCAAAGATAAGGAACTCTCCCATAAAGGCACTTTGTTTTCCTTGCCTGGCTTTGATATATTCAATTTGCTGGTGGTGGTGTACTTTTGTGATCCATTTCATAATCCTGCCTACATGTATTTTTGTTTTTCACTGCTAGCTCAGAACAGACTGACCCTAATAAGATTAGTTGGAAAATATGATTCAGTAAAACAATATCTTGATATTTTGAAGCTTATCTCTCATAACAATCTCTCTGATTTCAGCAAGATTGTCCTATGTTTGAAAATTCTGCCATACTGTTTAATTACAAATTCCCAGGAAAAAAACCCTCCACCAGGTATGCTGGTGCTAAGCAGCAATCTCTGTTGGTGGAACATGGTCTTGATTTCTGAAACATGAGAGACTTTACTCTCTACGTTTTCTCAGGCAGAAAACACTAAAGATTAATGAAAGTAGTGTGATCTCTATGGCTAGGGTTAGGGCCACGAAAATGATCAGAGGGCTGGAACACCTCTGCTATGAGGAAGGCTGAAAGAGCTGGGCTTGTTCAGCCTGGAGAAGAGAAGGCTCCAGGAAGACCTTATAGCAACCTTTCAGTATTTAAAGGGGGCTTATAAGAAAGATGGGGACAGGCTTTTTAGCAGGGCCAGTAGCGATAGGACAAGGGGGAATGGTTTTAAACTAAAAGAGGGTAGATTTAGACTAGATATAAGGAAGACATTTTTTACAATGAGGGTACTGAAACGCTGGAATGGGTTGCCCAGAGAGGTGGTAGATGCCCCATCCTTGGAAACATTCAAGGCCAGGCTGGATGGGGCTTTGAGCAACCTGATCTAGTTGCAGATGTCCCTGCCAGTTGCAGGGGAGATGGACTAGATGACCTTTAAAGGTCCCTTCCATCCCAAAGCATTCTATGATTCTACAATTCTATGACTCTGAATGTAAGTAATTAGCCCTTTGTGTCATCTCCAGGCAGTCTGCAGAGCACGTTAAAAAGAACAGCATGAAGTGTATGTGTCCCCTGAATGGTAATGGAGCCTTACTTAGTTTTACATTAATATCTGATTGAGGCCTTGATAGACATACTTCTGCTTGCCACTGCTTTTCTGCCCTGTAAATTTTCTTCAAAATGTACGAGATATATTAAATATATATAAATATATAATAAACTAGAAAGAAGTTTGAACCATAATACAATGTAAAGTTCAGGCATCAAGGTATAGCTATCCATGACAGTACTGACATCTCTTCAACAAGATCTTGTTTATCAGTCAGCTCTTTATGCCTTGAAATACAGAAATAAGGATTTGGATAGAACAAGGTTTTATAACATGAGTAACACTGCATAATGATAAATTATTTTCTCTGCATTATTATTCCCATTCTTTTGTAGTTATATGTTTTTGTAATCCATTTGTGCACTTTAACTGAGACATACAATGAAAAGTTAGGTTATAGAAATGATCCACTCAAGTAGTGACACTGGCAGTCTAATTAGCCACACTATGTCATGACGTGCCATTGTGTGTTTTATTCTTTATAATTATTTTTGTTTATTTGTGTTAATAAAATAATGATAACTCGGAAACCTCTGTGGGAACTATTATGAAAAATAACTAAATGTTCAGTGGTAATTTCTGGGTAGTATTTATGGAGAGGGACATTTTCTTGGAATGATTAAAAGCAAATAAACAGACTTGTTGAAATATAAAATCAATTTGAAAACACAAAATAATAATTTTATTTTTGTGAAAAACATGTTTTGGCAGGTTCTGCAGCAGATGCAAAAGCCAGGGCTCAGTTTCAAGAAATAAATAAAAATAAACTTTTGCCATAAAGTGAGTGTAATACTTTTTAAATAATTACTGTCTTTCAGGCTTAGGTAGTGAGTAAAATATATATCAATGAGATAAAAATATATATCAATGAGGTAAAAGAAAGCAGGATACAGCAATGCCTGGCACTTAGGAGTTAAGCATAACTTTATGCAATTAAATTGCTTTAGATGTGTTACAACAGAAGGAAGATCTCAACATATTTCTTTTGTAAAAGATCTTAATACTGCCTTCATTCCTATATCATTTGCACTGCTTTCTGGACAGATGTTAAATGTTGTGTCCATGATGCGCATTCTGCTCTTTCTCTCATCTCGTCCCTGAGCTGAAAATCGACTGGATAGTGCTATGTTTAGTTTTGGTAGAATTTGTTTTTAAAAGCAACAAATCCATTTTAAAAATGGATAAGCTGGATGTTAGAGAAGGTCAGGACAAGAAAGATGTGCATTTGGAGAGAGAAGTGGAAATGCTTGTGATGACTCATAGTTCCTGATGGAGCTCATTCCTCAATTTGGGACTGGACTCCAAAAAAACTTCATTTTCAGCAAAAATAAGCTGTACCTTTGCATTAGAAGGTGTAATGATAGAAACTTCCTGAGTATTTGCCGTCATTCAGCATCTTCTCCCATTCTGCAAGTGGTCTTTCATGTTATCTTTGTCACAAGTCACTGAGTGTTTTGAAGGAAAAGACCTTCACTTGATTTCAAGGAGGAAGCCAGTGTAGAGCATGGAGAACAGGTGTGATGGATTTCTTGTAATCTGTGTTGCTGAAGCGCACTATCCTGACAAATATTTTTAAAAAGCATTATGCATTGTTGAAGTGGAGACAGGAGGTACAAATATTGCATGTAACTAAGGAGAAGCTGGAATAGTTTTCTCTCACATGAAGATAACATATATAATGAATAGATGTAGCTGTACAAGTGTTTGATAACAAGAGAAATATCGCAGCAGTCCTAAACTGTGTACTCAGAAGATCACTGATCAGTGCCAACTGTATAGTTTAATGCTATGAAATACAAGCAGAGCCATCTCCGTGCTCCTGACACATCTATGTCATTTTCTTAGTTCACATTGATATTGAAAATATCTGGAGAGACAACAGGTCTTTTTTACAGTGTAAACTAAGAGTATGGGGATGGATGTGCAGTTTCCTGTTACTGTTTGGAGGGAATGATTTAAATCATTTCAACACATTCTGTTTGGATCCCTGCCATACCTTGGGACAGATGATGTTGAATTATGCCAGAAGATCAGGAAGATGAGAATGGATATCTGCTCGCTGACAGTCGATCTTCCATCAATCTCTCTAAAGTTTGTCCTGTCCTCTGTGCTAGCCTTGATCGCAAATGCAATGGATCAAGGGTATTGGCATCAACTGAATGAGTTATATTGCTCTCTGGCTGCCATTTCGGACATGTTCAGATTTGATATACAGGGTAATGCTAAGACAGAATTTTCCTATCCGAGGTTTTTTCGAGTGTTGGTCCGAATACTGCATGCCTTCAGGAAGAAAGGAATATATCTTCCGTAACTCAAACGTGAGTTATTGCAGTCATGAGTGGCTGCAGTTGCTTGTGACATCCTTTCATCAGCTAGGCAGCTAATCCACTTGCAAAAACTTTTGGGGAAGGCTCCTGTGCAATTTCCAGTATTCCTTGAGCAGTGTGAGCTCCTCAAACACTGGAGCGTACACGAGGAACTGGGTGACTTAATAAACTTCAAGTGTACATGGTGATGTCACCAAAATAGGATGATAGTTCTTTACGTTAATGTGCATTTATGAAGTATCTCCTGTATCAAAAGATATCAAATACTTCACATCTCAGCCAGTTAAATTCGCAGGCTCTGGCCCTGATCCAGAGACCTCTGAAATAAGCCTTTTTATTGACCTCGCTGGACTTTGTAGTTCAAGCTGCCCAGATAGCAATGATTTCATATGCCACGCGGATGAAACTACTCCTGTTGTGACTTATGCCAGCTTACAGGAGAAGACAGCAATAATGTATACCAGTTCAGTAAATCAAAAGAAATGTTGCTTTTAATTGAAATTACAAGACATGTTAATAGGTAAAGAGGACAGTAATCTTCAAAGCTGTCAGTTACCCAAGGCTCTGGTGTTATCCTGGTCCTCTTGAAAGAAAAAACATAATAACAGGTTGCTAAAGTAATAGAATGGCTTGATGTTAAAATGTTGCCTCATATTAGAAGACTTTCTAAATCAGCCATACCAGTTTTCTCATCATCAGAATATCTTTGGATGTCTTCTAGTCAAGCTCCAAGCCCACTACCAGCTTTTCTCCTCAACTTAGTAGCAGAATATGAAGCGCTGTTGCTCTAAAATGAGTGGAGCCAGTCTGTACCTACTCAGTGCCTGCTACCAGCTGCTCAGAGACAAGTCACTTTTGGTCTAGGGTGGACATGGCAAGATTAGCTATGTGTTGTGCTTCACTGAACAAACCCCCGCAGCCAGTGCTGCTTAGCGTGGGCTCTGTAGCACTTTAATGTGACCAAACACATCCGAGACAAAAGCTGTTTTGTTTCGTTACCTGAAATGTCAGCAGAATGGCTTTCTTGCTAAATCCAAGTGTATAGACGTTGACAGCATCAAGAAGAAAATCTTTTATTCAAATGGCTCCTTTGCTTCCAGTACTAGTGTCTGCAGATAGTCTAAAGTTGCTGCTTTCTCTTCTTTCTGCAGATTAATTTGGAGTACTTGTCTCAGCCTGGTAGTTGGCAATAAGAGAAGCAAATATGTCCTAACAACATAGCGACAGGCACAAAATGTACCTTATATTTGCTAAACTCTCCTGTAGACCTCAAAAACATGTAAGGATTATGTGGTGTACCAATCCCATAACCACCTGCAAGTGTTTTAGTCGGGCAATCTACGTGCCTAGGTTACATTTTGTTTTTACATTCCTTACAGTATTTGCAATACATTTTTAAAATAATAATAATAAACTTGTTTTCATCCATTAAAACCAAATGTCTCCCTTCAGGAAGTTTGTTTACTGTTTTCAATGCTCATCATTATATTTGGTTTTCTTTCCAGAGTACACACAACATGTCTGCAGAATGTTCCCTAACCAAGTGGAAATAGATTATTTTCACAAATGGAGCCTTGCTCGCTAAATATGACAGCTCAGATCCCATGTAAACTAAACATAGACGGGCAAATTCTCCACCCCAGCTAGATGAGAACAGCAGTATGATAGAAGCCAGGACAGAACCTTCCTTGTCTCCCTCAGACCTACAAGGACAAAGCTGCTACCAGCTTCCCCATACATCCCCTTCCCCAACTGTGGCCGTTTTCTCCCTCCCCGCCAATAGGAACTGTAGAGAGTTCATTCTATTACTCACTGCTTGGTAAGGAACATCCTAGTGAGAGACATATGGATTGCTTTTTCACACTTTGCACCATCAGTCCCATGAAAGGCAGAGAATGTTGTAGTTGTATCACTGCAGTGCTTTAATTTCTGTATATGGATCTGTATGTATGAGAAAAGAGCGTGCTCTTGAGTACACATGCTCACATAATAAATATAATGGCATTTGTTAGACTGGCTGTGTGATTTAGACTCCTTTATCACCACGAACAAAGTAACATTTAATGTTGAAATATAAGTGTGTTTATACATCAAGATCAGTCTTTCTAAGGCATATAGTGTTATTGCTTAATGATATTTGTAGAGTTTATCCATAAAACAAGTCAGGGTACAATTCAAAGCGACATCTTAATCTTGTTCTTCTTTCTCTGTGATTTTACTGGAAAACTAACAGAGTTATGAACCTGAATGTACATGGCTGGCTCTAAGTGTATGGTGGGGATCGCATCTGGTTTCTCACTCTTAAGAGGTGGTTGAATTTTTGGGAAGGGGTCATATATACATGAGCAGGCTGGGTTGCTTGTGCCAAAGTTTTTACAAGCTTGGGAAAGAAACTGAACTGGGTCTCTCTTTGGCTGCCTTTATAGTGTAATTCAGAGCTTCAAGACCAAAGCTAAGGAGTGGCTTTCAGCAAAGACTTTTGGGGGGGGGTGGTGGTTTGTGGTGCAAAGAGGATTATCAGACAAAGTGTTCTTCGAGGCATTTCACTTTCAGTACACATAGGGAAATGATTAGTGTTCGAGTCAAGGGAGAGAATCTACAGGAATGGATTGGAAGGGCCTATGTAAATTATCTGCTGAAATATTATGAGCAATCTTGTGTTTTGTTACACTTATATTAGGAGAATATCAACATACTAATGATTTCTAAATCTCCCTGTATGTTGTCTATAAATGCCTATTCCCACTTCTTTCTTTTCTGTGCATGTTATCATGAAAGCTGTTCTGAATGCAGTGGAAGAGTAATAACTAGTGTAAGAGCATTAGCCATTAAAAAAAAAAAAAAGATAATTTCATCCACTAATACACATGCTACATACAATAGCACATATGCTATTCGGAGCCCTAGTAAAGGCAGTTTCCACAATGAAATGTATTGCTAGTAAACAATTAGATGGGGAGGGAAATGCAATGTGATTGTGGGTATATGATGATGATTCTTTTGATTCTTCTGTATCAAGAAGTGGTTTAACTTTAAGTATGTGTGCATCTATGAAATTTAGGTGCCTCCAAAAGCTTGCTGAGGTGACCATTCGTATTTAGACCACTAGAAAAGGATTTACATAGGTGTGCAAGCAAGAACATGTGTTTTTTCAAACATATTTGTGACACGTTCCTTTGATTCAATTAAAACAACAATATGCAGCTTTACTCATGGTGTGGCTGTTTGCCATGTCTTTATAGTTTTCTGAAAAGAAACAGGCAGACAGGATTTATAATGCCTGAAATATTCAGATTCTGAAAATGTTAACCAGCTCCTATTTGCAAACAAATCTATCACATACTCCACCGCAGAATATAGCTGCCAGATCAGGAACTGGGATATGACAGCACTGAAATGGCATACAAAGAACAGAAAGGGATCATAGTGAGCCTAAGAAATATATTTTACTTGTTTGGTTGCTGTTGTCTTACTGATGGACATTTGTTGCACTGTTTGAATCATATAGTGGAAAATATTTCCTACAGGAAGTAAAGCAGGTAAATTTGTTACGTATTCAGGGTCAGAAGAAAATACAAACATAGTTTCCACATTGTAAATTTAGTGGTAGTTGTCTAACAATTTGAGTTTGATAATGATAGCTGATGTATTCAAAGAACAGGAACTGAAGCAGGAGCATAAACCAGGTAGGGGATGAGAGGAAACGATGAACATGCCTGTAAGGGAGTCAATGCTGCAGAAGGATACTGGACAATGAAGGATGTCCAGGCAGGAGCCATTGCGTAGAGGAGGAGCTAGTACTAGAGTCGGAAAATTTTAATTTCCCAAAATAATGCTTTTAAACAGAGCTATTTTTTTATCTAGTGCAGGAGAAAGTATTCTAAAAGGGATGGAAGTACATCCTCTTATATGTTTTTAGACTTTGTATATTGAACCATGAGTATTTACTTTTATTTTTTAAACATAAAACCTCTGCATTCGTGGCATTCCAAGACTTCATGTTCGCATCAACACTGAATTTGCAGTGAAATTCCAATGTTACCCAATTACGGTGTTACAAAAACACAGGAATGAATTCTTCCAAGTAATGCTATACTGTGGGTCAGTGTAGCAGAGAGGACTGAACAACTGCTTTCCATCAAAGATTAAACTGCTTATCGATATGGTTCAGTAATAGCAATGCAAGGGACACTTACTGCTCGTTTGCCAGGGCTGCATTTGTTCACGCAACATTACTTTTTGTAATGGAGCACTAAAGAAATGTAAACATCAAGGGGGGTAGGGGGGAAGCATGATCTCTTTTCAATCCCTTCTCCCCAGGGACTGAAAGACATCAGCACCCCTTCTTTTATTGATTACAAATAATTTAGCTTCTCTGATGTGGTGCTGATCAGGTACATCTATTTCTATTTTCTTCTTGGAGAAGCACCTGTAATCCTACAGATTCCACGCAAAATGGTAAAGTTGCTAAGGCTCATAATGAAAGTTCAGAAAAACTGTTTGTTTTACCCTTTACAACAAGACCCTGTGTTGTACTGCAGTTCTGAAGGGTCAGGGAAGGATTTTGCAGCTGGTACTTCAGAGGAGGGGAATCAAGGCAGCATTTTGCAGTATCAGTCATAATGACACATTTTCTCAGAATGATGGGGTTTAAGTTTGTTTCTTCTACTTGTTATCAAATAATAAACATACTCTGTCTCATTTAAAGAAAAAATAAATTTGACTAAGTAAAAAGGAGTTCAGCTGTGTGCACCACACGGTCTCATTTCAGTTATGGAAGGGGATTAGAGTGGTGTCATCCCATAACATCTGAGCTGAAGGGAAGGTGTCTGTGTTAACTGAATGTCACAGTTCCCATAAATTTTCTTTGGTACTTTGTTTCTGTTTTGTCTTCAAACTGGGGTGAGCTTTTTATGATATTAGTAATCTAAAAATTATATTCCTACCCTTTTGACTGACATCTGAAGACTTACAATGCTTTTCTGCCATTTCCATCTTAAGATTCTTGATGTGTATGTATGTAGGAATTTAAACAAAAGAATGCATATTTTTAACCCATAGTAAGTTTACTTTCTTAAGACACTTTTTTCTGTTGGTTGAGCCCTCAATCAAGAAGCCTTTTTTCTTGTTTTAGTAATGACATGAGAAAAATACCTAATTATGTTTGAGGTTTTGAACATTTCTTTTCACATACAGTTCTATCATGATCAGTATAGGTATTGTCATAGAGCTAACAGCTCTCAAAACTAAACACAAAATTCATTCACACATATATAGAAGAGGAGATAGCAAGCGTAAACAGCAAACCCTTTTGTTGAAATGATTAGCTGTGATGCTATTTGTTAAAGAGAACGCACCCTTTTGTCCATCATTAGCTCCTTAACTTGTTTTCTTGTGTTGTAGGCTGAGTTTACGTAATCAGCTTTTTCTAACACTGTTAAATATTGATCGTAAGTAAAAATATATCATAAATAAAGAGTTTCAAGACCTATTGGATCATTTCTCTCTCCACTTCAGATTATTTTTTCCACCTTTTGTACAGTATGTACATGTGATATGTTAGAAGATTCTACAATGAAACGCTCACATTTTTATTAGCTCACATAAATATTAAATTCATCTGTGCTTGCTCTGTTCTTCTCCCTCTGGAAGTGAAATCAGGAGGCTGCAGTGAGTCAGGTTTAGACAGTGACAGTTCTAAAATACCTGTGTGAACTTCATCAGTCCAAAGGACTGAGTGTTTACATGTTGAGTATCAAACCTGAAATGCTTTGGATTTGTTCTCTGTAGCCTTTCCTGGAACTGAGTTGAAGTAAAGTTGACGATCTCCCTGTTTCATACATAGAAGGTAGGGGAGCATCAGGCACAGCTCCATGCTTCAGATTTATTCTGTCTCTATATCCAAGGAGAACTTTAGACACCATAAGGCAGCTGCAGACACAGCTTTCAGGTATATCAGTAGATCCCCTGATAAAGAAATGTATTCTGCATTGACTCACAGAAAGTTAGATAGCTCAAAGGTGCTAACCTTTTCTACACTGTTTTATCATTCAGTGGTTCAGGCGGTGTGCATGGGTTTAAATGAAAGCATGGGTGTTTGGACTTGGATCTTGGATGCCTGTGAATGGTATGTCACCAGTAAGGTTTGAGGGCTGAGATCCTTAGTTATTTTTGTTGCCAATAGAAGTGTTCTGGACAATGATGAAGTAAGCCTGCACCGAAAACATCTACAGAGCCCCTTTTGTCCATCCAGTCCTTCCTCGTGTCCATAGCTGTTTGATTCTCTTTAATAAATGGGTGCAATCTACTTGAGGGTAAATCTTGTCTCAGACTATAAGAATGATAGAAAAAGAGAAAAGTAACAAAACATAAAAGATACTGAACTTGAGCTAAGGATGTTGGGATCTGATTCTGTAAAGAAAAAACCTTTCAGGTTTGAAGAGGAAAATGTAGTGCTCATATTATGCTTTCATGCTCTTGAGGAAAAGAAGCCAGGTCTTTGCTTATTAAGCAGACTGAACTGAGGAAGACTGTGCTGTGTTTGCACAGAAGTTACTAAGGGCAAGCAGTTAACTTGGTTACACTGGCAGCTGGCTGTACCTTGTGTACATATGAGCCATTCCAAAAATTTATCAAGAAATCTCCCAATTAATTCATAGGAAAAGTTAAATATTAATGCAAAAGTAAACAGTCTGTTGACTTGCTGTGTTGCTCGTTAGTTAGGAGCATAGCAGCAGTGTTGAAATACCGATAGTTTCAAGAAATGTATGCTAAACCTAGCTCTCTTTTCATGAAACAGCTATGTATCTGAAAGGGATTATAGTAAATTCCCCAGTAATTTGCAAAGGGAAAGTCCAGGTGAGATTCATATTGTTCTTCCTCTGATCATCCCAGGCATTTTTAGCTTTGCAGTGTATTCTGTAACATGGAGTATGGTTGTGTTTATTCAAAAGTTACTTGATGCATCTTCTGTTTTTAGATCAGTAGTGTTGCTGATGTTTTTCAACAGAATCACAGTGTAGCTGAGTCTGGAAGGCATCTCTGGAGATTGCCTAATCGCAAAGCCACTGCTTAAGGCTGGGTCAAATAGAGCGGGTTGCTCAGGGTTGTGTGTCCAGGCAGGTTTTGAGTATCTCTATCTCCACAGCCCCTCTGGGTGACCTGTTCCCATGTCTGACATACCTCATAGTAAAAAGAAAAAAATTTTTTTCTTATGTTTAAATGAAATTTCCTGTATTTCAATTTGTGCCTATTGAATCCTGTCACTGGGCACCACTGAATCTTGTCCTTTCACTGGCACTCCCTCCTTACTCCCTACAGCCATCAGGAGTCCTGTCTAGAAGAAGAGAGAGGAGGAAAATTTCCATTCATATCTGGCCAAACTGCTGGTGGCAGGATACTGACTGGGATCTGAGGTAGAGATGTGCTGTAGAAGAAGGGATGGGGGAGGTAGGTGATGGGTAGCAGAGTAGACCATGGCAGCAGGACATAGCTTTTTGCAGAGTGTAGGCCATGGGGCAGGATATGGTCCTTTAAATCCAGTGCTGTGCATTAGAAGGAGCAAATGTCTATGGAAAGGAAGTGCCATTACAGGGAGGCAAGGCTTTTGCTGAAGAAGCAGCCAAAGACTATTTGTGCTTCGTGGAAGCAAAGCTCTTTCTAGGTACCTTCTCAGGTGGCAAGCCAGTGACTCTTATTTTTAATTTAGCTTGGACTCTGTGTAGATTGATGAAGGTTTAGGAACATGACTGTGCATTGCAGTTTTATATGTAAGTGCATTTCCAAAGGTTTTATCTATTTAGGTGCAACAGGCACAGAGGGAACATTTTAATCTTGGAAAAAAGGAGGGAAAGAAATTGTAGCAAATTATTTTTCTTAATTTATGTGTTTAGGGTTTTCTTTCTTTAGTTTCCAGTTTTATTGCTTTAGGGACCAAGATTTGGGGACCAAGATGAGGCAATGTCTATAAATGAGCCTGTATATAAAATTCCCTCTCCTCCAAATTGTGACAAAGAACCTGGCAATTTAGATGAAAACTGACACCCTAATGGTTTATTTCAGATCTTTAATTCAGTATGTGTTCTTCAATATATTCTTCTTTTTTATACTGCATTTCCTAATGCCACTTCAAGGAAGTTGATAACTTGACCTTATTTTGATTTGTTATTGGTTGTCTGATATGGCCTTATCTAGATGCGTATATTCCATCACTTTACACTTCTCTGATTCTCTGTTGTCTGGCTTTAGTGTAACTCGGAGAGGAAAACAAGCCCATGTTGTCAGGGCATAACCAATAAAGGAAAAAGTCAGATTTTCATTTGATATTTTCACTAGGGATTTACACTTTATTAAATTACCAGACTAGGACTCCGCATATTTATTGAGCCATTTCATTTTCAGGGATATGTCCTCTTTGATAGCATCTTTTATATAAAGCTTCTTTATGGTTCTGTATTATAGTAACCAGTTAGACACCTGAATTAATAGGAATTGAAATTAAGAATTTGGCTTCGTTGGTTGTTGATCAGTGAGAAATTTTCTTGCCTCATTGAAGTTATACTATCTTCTGAATAACCAGCTCCAAAACTGGCTTTACCAAACCATGGATTGTTTTCATGTGTCAAAGATCTGCAGCAGTTTCCAAATCCCTTCATGGATCAGAAGATGAATTGGATTTTATATAAAACTGCTTCTCCTCTTCATTAAAATAGATGACCTAAAAGACACCAAAAGGCTCCCAGGCTCTGAAACTAATTTTTATTAGAGCAAAAGTTATTCAGACTGAGGCAATTTTTTATAAAGCAAATTTTGACCTCCTGAGCAAGAAAGAAACACTCTAAAGTTCTGAAAAGAAATCTGTCCACCACACCCACGTCCTTGAAAGAAGGGACATGCAGAGCGATATTGCTTCCTGGGCTCTCAGCTTCTTAAATCTTGAATTAGACAAGGTTGACACAGCCTCCTCAGGCTTCCTGTGCTCCAGAAGCACTCCTCACCTAAGCAAAAGCCACGTTTTTCTGGGAACCTGTCTTGCCCTCCCACCGGTATGTGCCGAGACATTGTAAACAAGAGGCTTCATTTTGGCTCCTGTACATCATGTACAGTAAAATGAGAACAGGTGAGGCAGGTCTGCTGTCCATCAAGACGATGTCAGGTTCATTATGTCATGTCGCGTCAGGTTTTCTCGTTCTTCCCCATGACCTAGTTGGGCAAGCTCTGCCTTTGACTGTGCTTAGCTCCAGTAGCGTAAGAACATGGCTTCAGAGATCTGGGGGCTGCTGGCCATTTGCTTGGTGTTGAGGATGAAAAGGTTAGCTACGGTTTCAGAGGTCATCTTACAGAACTCGGCAGCAGTCTGTTAAACTGAATTCTGTGAAACGTGATGGCGGGGGTGGGCATTTATTTTGTCAGGGAAAACCCACAGTGAAAGTAAAGCTCAGAGATAAAAAACCTGCACAGCTTAAAAAAGAGTTCTCAAGTCTTTTGAACTGAACCCATCATGCCAATTATAGATTTAATTCCAGTAATTGTATTACATATGTTTTTCCTGCAAGGAAATGCAGGAAATTGCATGTATTGTTTTAAAAATTGCTTTCTTACATACTGTAGTTATCTTTCCTGATGACCAAAGGAGGTAGATTTAATCTGCATCCAGACATCAGTATGTTTTGCTGTAACAAATCAACAGAGCTAAATAAAGCACCTTATTATGAAGCTGTACTGGTCATTTCATATGTACTCTAGTGAAAATATTCTCCTGGTTGTTTTTTGGTTTTTTTGTTTGTTTGTTTTTATTTTTACTTTAAGTTCATTAACAATACTTACCTTGAATTGAAAATAAAACCTAAAATCAACTTTTAAGTATAAATGTTCTATGTTCAACTTATATTTAGTATTTGCAAAGATTTAGTCCTAAGGGAAGAAGTAGTGCTGACATAATTTTAATTTACCTGAGCGGCTCATGCTTGGGACAAGAAAAATTCTCTTTCCCCGTATCTCGTTAATGTCTATTGCTAGATAAGCCAGAGGTGTATTTTTAAAATGCCTTTTTCTTTGTAACCTGACAAAATGGCTTTTGTAATGTTCCATGCTTACTGTGTCTCACAGGACTCCTATTAAGCCGTATTGACTCTGTAAGCAGAAAGCTGCAATGGCTGTTGTTTGCTTGTTGTCTAGTTACTGAATCTGAAATTTCAGCTTGAAAAGTGAGAGACAATTGCATTTTCCATTTTGCATGTCAGTAGCAAGGATCCTGGAGGTTGGTTGTGCCTTTAATAATATCCATACAACTCCACTGCCATTATATTCTGTACTTGGTAGCATCTGTGTGGATTCACTGCCTCCTAAAAATGCCACACACTGCAGTTATTGGTCAATGGTTTTGCTGGTGAGGTTTTAGATCTGATCAGCCCCTTATCTAGGGTACTCTGATTATTAACAACCACAAAAATGTAAGGTTGGGGTGAATATATGACTTAGGTGCCCCAAAATTATGTGCTTTCTAGTCTCTATAGTGGAAATCCCGAATCCTCATTTATACACTGAAGTTCCCTGCGCAGGGCAGGGCCTCAAAGCTGAATCCAAACAAGGTGGTGGCTAATTAGGGAGTGTAATACAGCTAGGAAAAAAAAAAAAAACAAAAACAAACCCAACAAATAAAAACCAACAAAGGTCTGGGGGCAACAGTATATCTGAAAACCCAGACTCACACATAGTTTAGACTGTGTGGTACAGCGTGTCTACTTCAGACATACTTTTATCAAGGTAAATATGTTGCTGTAGAAGTTGATGTGCCTGTAAATAACTTTTTGCAACGCGTGAGCTAACTTGTTTAAAGCTAGATTAAGGATCTCTCAACTGCACCACAATTTGCAGAACAGACATCTCAGGCCTCAGCAGATGTCTTCTTCACAAAAGAAGCCTTTCTGCCAGAGGAAAGCAGCACTCGTCCTTGTTTCCTTTGAAACAGACCTGGAGGAGAAGGCAGGGTCTTGAATGGCTTAGTAGTTAGGACTGTCTCCTTGGAGGTTTGAATTCTGTCTGTCTGATGTGAATGCATAGATCCCCATGAGTCCCACATGAACCAGGATGGTGGAACAACATCATGCTGTCCCTTACTTACTCTCGCTGGCCAATTTGAAGGTGGATTCCTTTCTCTAGAATGGCTTGGCATCAATTGTATTGTGCACCCTGCATAAAAGGTTGGTAGTTAAGGCACTCTCCTGGGAAGCAAGACCTTAGGCTTTTGAATGTCTGTAGGCTTAGGAAGCTATTGAATCTAGCTGTCTCACTTGCCGAGTCCTGCAAGCATTAAGCTGTTGCGTGAAAGGTAGAGATTCCCACGCATCCTTTTAAAAGACAGTGAGCAAGTCTGCATTTTCTGAGGAACCTCATCTTGTCAGTGTGCTCTTGGTGTTATTCAGTAATGATTAATGTTTTGGATGCCTTAGGGGACCTACACATTCCTTTGCCAAATTTCTAGATCCTATCTTGGGAAGGATGTGAGAAATAGGCGCTGAGCTATTTAGGCTGGGGCAATTCTAAGCATGTACAAAGCAAACACCTAGGAAACTTTCAGGTCAAATGGGGAGGAGAGCAGTAAGTTTCAGCACCCTCTGGAGTAAGAAAATCTTACTAAGAAATATTTTGGATTTCATTTTGGACATCTAGGCCTCAGATCTGAGTCAGTCCTATTTTAGAAACTTGTGTTCTTTGCTGAATGTAGGTAATGGTCACCAAAGACAGTTGTACTATTCTAGATACACACAGGAAGCAGAAACATTAGCAAGTATGAAAATACCCTTTTTTATTTCCAATTTGAGATGTAGTTACATTTTGGCTGTTTTACTGCAGGTGATGTCTACATTGAGTAGTTACTGCTTTTTAATGGACTCTAATTTCCTGATACTCCATTTACAGACTCCCTTTTCTACTTAATAATGCCGTCTTCTACTCGGAAACAAAACATTCTGGACATGCAAACTTCAGCTGGCTCAGATGTTAGCTGAAAAATACTGAGGAGCTTAAGAGCGTAAGCCTTCAGGAGTTCTTAAAAAATGAAAACATTTGGCATTCTCACATATCCATGTTAGTAAATTCATCAGAAGACTGTATCTGTTCTCACTTGATTCTTCTTACTGTTTTCGTAACTATTGCTTTGCAATGAGAGGTTTTACACAACTTTGCATATCACAGAGAATGCAATATTAAGATTTTAGGATAGGTAAGGAGAAGATTTCTGCATCAGAAGACTTCCAGTTTTTCGGATCAACACTTACACTCTAGACACAAGGGAGAATGATTTTAAATTTAATCTGGCTATGTACTTCAGAAGCTATTTCCTATTAATTCACACCCATTCACACAAGCTCACTGCGTGAAAGCTCTCACCTTTGAAAAGCAAAGTTCAAAGTTGAGTACACTTTCCTGACTGGAACTATTTGCAGCTCAATTTCCCTCAGTTGGGAGATATAATATCACATTCTTGTCTGGTTCCCACTGTTCTAAAGGTATCTAAAGAGCTTTGTTTTTAGAGGTTGGTTTTTTTTTTTCTCTTGTCACCTTAATGATCCAGTCTTTGGTCAGTGGAAATCAGGTGCTATTTATTCAATTTCTGCAACACCCACTTCATGGGAATCTGTGTACCATTAGCTCTGCCCATGGATTTAGAAAAACAAATCTATTCTGCCTTGGGAATGCCAAATGAGACTAGCTTGGGTCACACATAAAGGGAGCAGGAAGAGAACAACAGTGAACAAGGAAACATTAGTATGAAAACAATCTCTCGTTTATGAATCATAGAGCCTTTGGTGAAATTAATTAAACAATGTGTCCTGAGCACATTCAGAGAAAGAGTTGAAAGACAAAATTTCTCTATGAAGGTGAAATAAGTTCATAATATTATTTGAAATGTTTTCAAGAATGTTTCTTCTATACACAAGGAAAATGGGAAAAATTGAAAGTAAGTCGGTGTTTGCAGGCAGGCATAGCATATTTTATTTTACTGTTACGCTAGAGGAAACCAGTAACTCTTTTAAGCACATAAGCCTGTCATCAGGTGATAGAAAGACAAACTCTTGGGCCTCATGGATAGGAAGAATGGACTGATACAAAAACCTTTTCCGTTTTTCCCACTATACCAGAGGCAGTAAAATAGTTTTTGCTACAACCTCTTGTTTGTACCCTTAGAGCATGATCACTGCAGCAATGTTCTAGCAAACGTGTAAAGACCTTCCGTCCTTTTCAGTCACAGCTATATTTTTAATTCCATGCTGAGAATTTTCAAAAAGCAGATATTACCCAACAGCAGTACACCCCTGAATATGCTGAAATGTCGCTTCAACTTTGTAGTTTAAAGGAAGAAATTCTAAAATAAATTAATACAATTGTGTACAACTGTGTGTCATTTTGACAATATTTATACGTTTTTCTACAAAACAGTGTAATTGTGCTTTCTGAGTGTACTCATGTAGGCTTTTGCTATAGTAGAATTTAACTTTTTTCTCTTCTTGTAATGTTCTGGCTGTTTTCCTGTTTTCTATGCAGTTTTCTATTGGTTGCCCTGTAAAATTGGCCTGAGATTTTCTCTGTATCTACTCTTTTTTCCTCCTCTTTTTTTTTTTTTTTTTTTTGCCACTACATGAGTCTCATCTAAGCCAGAACTATATTTTTTTAAATTTGCCTCTGTGTATTCTTGCCAATCTTTAATGAGTACATTAAGGCTTACTATTAAAGTGAAGAACAAACAAAATCATATTCTAAAATATCCTGTTCTGGCTTGTGCTGGTTTGCATGTAAATTTTAGGCAGGATTCTTTCTGACCGATCTTTACATTAGTTGCTCTAGCTAATGGAGGATGTTGTTACTTTTCATTCATACAACAACAGTCCCATATTTCAACATTTTCAGTGTAAAAAAAGTCAGTATTTGAACAAGGATGGCAAGAATGATTATTACAGAGGCTTACATTTCATTGCTGTGTGATGGGCAGGGAAGAGAGGAGGAAGACAAGAGTTAGATGGTGAGACAAAAGACAAGAAAAACATGTAGTTCAGTGGCAGAAGAGCATTCTATACCAAATTCTCTGGTGCTCTAATAAACTGGGACGATGTTGTCTTCTACTCCATATCAAGCACTGACATGCATCAAATATTATTAAATGCTTTGGATAAAACTCTTTCAATAATACACTATAAAATATTATTTTTACTTTCTCAGAGTTTGATTGTTAGTTTAAGAAAATTCCTTTTAACTATTCCACTAGCAGAAAAGAGCATTAAAATAAAAATGAGAATATTAGAGTAGGTTAGATACTTTCCAGTGCCATTAAAGCTAAATGTAGTTTCTTAAACCCTAAACAATTTATTTGAAACACTTGGGTTTGATGAATTCCTATCAAGACATGGTCCTAAAGGAATGCTTCCTTGACTTTTTTCCCCGAAGTCAGTGACACTGAACGTCCTGGGATACCTGTTGTCTGGGGCAGATACATCTGGTAAGCATCTCCTAGGGCCAGAGACCGCCAGAGCCTCTTGCAGCTATTAGGGAAATGGATGTTCTGCAGAAGCTGATAAGAGATGAGTAATAGAGCACTTCATTGAACTACACTGGTGGATGAACACTGGTCATTTAGTTAAGATGAGATTAAAGCCCAAGTTTTTTGGACTTGGACTTTGCTTGCAGTTTATTGATCATTTTGCAGACATGAGGAAAAACTTATCCATTTTCTTCTAACTGTGGAAGTAGCTCTAAGAAAGCTATCTCTTTACAAACTTTGCCTCTGTGAGAAGAACATAGTTTTCATTGAGCAGTTGAAAATCAAGTGTCAGAATTTCCTGCAGACTCGGATGCAGTCTGGTTTTTGACTGTGTCTAGTTTACTTGAATATTTTGAATTTGTGCCAAAGCCGCATGAAGGGGCCTCTATCTATATGAGAATAAAGTCCATGAAGGTTTTTATTGTTGCTTTTGACAAAATGCAAATTGCACAAACTTGAATACCTGAATCAGTTTTAATTTGAAAAACTCTCACTAGATGGTTGTTACAAAATACTTCCAGGCTTCTTGCTGCTTGAAGAATTTTCACAGTTTTTTACTACAGACTTTTGTATTGCAGAGCAGTGTAGAAGCGGGAATTTTAATTTTCTTTTGATTTTATGTTTAGATGTTACCAGTTTTCGGGCTATGTTTGAATCTGGACTATCATATAAGCATTTCAAATTTTAAGTTTTATGTTGACACTTGAATCCAAACTTTCTTAAAGCTTTTGGATGCTGGCGGAGAATGTTGGTTCTCTAGACCAGTCACATCTGTAAGTTACAACAAGGAAATGAAAATTGTGAGGAATGATTTGCAGGAAATATTTTCATAGCAATTATTTGCTTCTTCCCCCCATCTCTCCCACCCCCAACTGGTCTGTAAGATCAAAATCTATTCAGTTTTTGTTGTTTTCAAAAACTCATGTGATGCATTTGGGGAGGGGGGGGGGCACTTCACAGCATGCCAATCGTAGGACAATGATAAATGAAATATTTTTTCTTTTGAAGGCAGTATGTTTGAAAGCTGGATCATCCAATGTCAGCCAGGGGGACAAAACCAGGACAAATGATGGAATCAAAGCCTTACATCCCTAGCACAACCTTAAAAATAAATAAACTTGGAAGAGTGCCAGCATGCCTGTACTTACTTGCAGGAGACTGTTTGCAGTCCCCTTGTTCCTATTCCTTGTGCTGACAACTTCCAGCTGTGTGGAATATTTAAGATGGGATAATATGAGCCTACTGCTAAACTGAGTGCTCTGCAGTGAGCCTAATACGATCAGTTACATCTTTGAAGAGTGCTGAGTAAAGACAGGGGTAAAATACAGTTTTTTAAAATTTCTAATTATGTTTAGAAAGTTAAGAGGTTTTTCAAGTTTTGAAAGCTGTTTGGTAAAAAGCCGCTAAATCATCTGCTCAGCACCTTCCTATGCTTTCTCCTAAAGATGGTCTATAGTTATTTGCCTTATCAGCTAACTTATCAGCACTTAAGATTTTCTCTTTAAAGTATCTATCAGTTATTTCTCGTACCAGAAACGGCCCTTGAAGTTTTAGGCTGCTCCTCTAGAAATCTGTATTTATAGCCAAACCCCTTTCAGAAGTCTAAGCATGTCTTGAGGTTCTAATGTAAACTCTGAGATGAATACTGGGAGTCCCCTTTGGATTCCTTTCAAAGCTTTAAATTCCCTTTATTTCCTTTCATCCTTCAAAGAAAGGCATTATATTGATTTAGATTTTATTTTTTTGAGATAGAACACAATTGATCTGGGAGTTTATTATTGTTGCACCTCAGTGCAGAAAGCATGTAAATTTTAAAGATTATGTTTGATTGCCAGCCTTAGTCTCAAATAGCCCATTAGATTTCTTGTGAGCATAAATGTGTGCTCATATATATATAGATTTATTTCTCCATCTTAGTTTGCATTTGCATATGCGTGCTCGTGTATCTCTATATTTATATAGAGAGAGATATATCTCTATATATGTGTGTGTATGCATCTAGATGTCTAAAAAAAAGTTTTAGAATTTGTATTACGTTTCAAATCAGCACAAAAAGTGTACAATTTCAGTGAGCCAGCAATCTGTAAAAATGTTATGCTTTTGAGCAATCCAAACATTTCATTTTCATTGAATGTAATATTTTTTGTGTCTTAAATTTCAAATTGAAACATAATTTCAAACATACAAATGGGATTTTTTTTTGTTTTGAAACTGTCAAAACGGATCACTTCAGCAACTTTAGGAACTTTGTTCCTGAAGACGACATTAATTAAAACTGTCTTTTCCTCGTTTAATTTCAACCAGCTGATGTTTTCTAGCAAAATAAATAAATTTTAAAAAATAAATCATGAACGGGTGTGCTTTTCAGAGAGAATTCTGCAGTGTTTTGTTAACTAATGGGCAAAATAGTATATAAAGATTAGTTATAACTGTCAGGTAACTTGGAGTGGCTATTTCATCTGCAATATGACACATTATTGAAGATACAAAATGAAAAATACACATCCAGTTTAGATAAATATTCAGATTTCAAGGGATTTAAATAAAGCTAATACCCAACAATGGATACATAATCAATATAATGTACTTCTATGCTTAAACCATTTTGAGCTATGGAAAACATAAATATTCCATCATTTTTTTTTTTTGTGGTGAGCTTCAGTCATGACTGGAACATTATGCCTATATTTATGTGGTGAGCATGTTTCGGTCTTTTGGTAGAAAAAAAAAAATTAAATTGTATAATAATGTCTAAATTCATTCCAAAACTTGGGGAGTGATTTTATATTTATGCAGATGCTTAAAGATACATTGGGCCTGTGCAGCAGAAACAGGGTTATAATAATAGTTGGCGATGGTTTAGAATGAAAAGGGTCAAGTGATGTAAACCACCAGTGTCTGCATGTTGTCACTATCAAATTAAATAAGGGTATTCAGGACAATAGTGCGATTGGGGAAGGGGGGTTGCTTTATTTTTTGGCTTTGATGCACTCAAAGTACATAGTTTTTAATGTAATTTTACATAATGATTAATTTGAAACATTCAAAATGTATGAGTGGTCTCGGCAGCAACTGTAAAATGAGTCTCTCCATAGCAAGCACAGGGATAGTGTGCCTGCAGCTCTGAGGTGTAACTGCTGCTCTTTTGATGAATGCTTTAAAAACATTTTACGCAACTTGTGAGTAAAAAGAGAATAATTACTGTAATCAGAACATCACAAGCTGGGCCCAGGCTCAGCAGTATGTTACGGACACCTTTCGTGAGTGGTTGTCTGGTGTTTACTCTTTCTGTTATAGTAAGGGCTGCACGTTTCATGTTAATTCTTTATTTAACATAACTAGATATATAAAAAAATATAAAATTTTTGCTCTGAATAAGTAGTTTCCAGAGACATTTTTTTGCATTTCAATCAGCACGTGCAAATATTGCAGTTAGTTACTTTTTTGTTGGTCGTGTTTTTGTTTTTATTTTACTGAAGTCCCTTTAATCAAAACACTTTACTGCTTTCCATTTTTGCCCAAGCAGCTCTTTCACCAAGTCCTGTAGTTCTTCCTGCTAGGAGGAAAAATTGATGATAAAGTTTAAGGCAACCCTGCTTATTTACAAAGACTGTCCAAAGGCTGTTTTCTCTAAGCAATGGAGGAATCGGGAAAGAAAAAAAAGGTGATTTCATTGCTCCCAGCGTCAAGGCCCTTTGAGCCTGCAAGCATATTCCAAATATTCCACAACTCCAAAATACGTTCTCCAGACTTTTCTTAAGAAAACATACTTTGATTTCTCTGAAAAATAAGTTGGAGTATTTCTGGCTTTATGTTACTCTTATGACTTTCTGAAACAGATGCTTGGGTAAGTTATATCAAGCAGCAAAGTAGGATCCCAAAGCCAATGCCAAGCTTGCTCTCCTCTTCCCTGCAAAGCAGACAGTGATGTTGTCCCAGCAGGAGAGTGTGAAGATAGTGACCTCCCCAAGCTGGCTTTGCTGCTGAAAGGCAGGGGAATGTGGAGAGCTGGAGGGAGCAGGCGTGTTAGCTTAGAGCCATGTGAGAGACTGTGAACACTGCCTAATGCTTTCTGCCTTTCGCACTCTGTTTTAGGTTGTTTCCAGCCAACTCGTTGTAGTAATTTAAGCTGAATTTTTCCACAGATTGTTCCTTCATCACATTAGATTTTTTTATTTTTTTATAAAGTTTCAACAAAAATAGGTCATTCATTTCCAAGAAAAAGGATGGTGAAGAACAGGTGTTTTTGCCAGTGCTCATTTTCTTAATTTGGTTTTTTGAACAGCTGTGTATCCACTGTGGTTTGGAGATATATCCTGAAATTTGGCAGTAAAGTGCCTTTCATTGTTCCCATGACATTCACCCTGTTTTAGTCAAGTTGCAAACAGGGGAAAAAAATTGCCATTTTCATACACGCAGTAGGATTTTGTGTTTTATTTCTTTGTTTTGCTGATGGCATTACTAATTTTCAGAAGAATTTGTGTTACAAAACAAAAAACTTTTCCACAGAAAAATATTCATAATTTGATACTAACTTTATTCTGAACTAAGACATACCAGCTGAAATAGGGACATAAAATTAATGTAGAAATACCAAAATATTTCATTTTGCCCAATTCAGCTCTGTGTCCCTCAGAAGTACAGTGGTGGTGCATGAGAAGGTAAGTACCATGATGAACCACCAAAGTGCAAAAGGACGTGCAGAAGACGTGGTGCATCATGGGAAACAAAATTTGTTTCAAGAAATATTCTTCTGTGGAAAACTTTGATTTGTCTGTACTCCCACGATTTCTGTAAGAAACCTCTCTAAGAGAGAGATTGTTTATGTTTGGTTCAGTAGAGACCTTTACAAGGGAGAATGACTATCATTTGTCAAAACTGAGCTTGAAATAGGTATTGAAAAAATTAATTCTGTAACACTTTTTAAGTCACCTTGAACATAGTAAGAATAATGTTATTAATAATGAAGAATGTGATGTATTGCTCCAAGAATGGAATTAAGAGAGAATGAAACTCAGAGGTCTGAGAGCTGCTCCAAAGAAGTCAAAGAAATAATGAAAATCTATCTAAAATTAATTCCTACATTTTTCAGGCCTCTGTGCTCTTTCCTAACCTTTTAACGGAGCAGATGAACGAAGAACCAGCCTTACTAAGAAATTTCATACTTCTGTTTCAACTTAAAGTGCCCCCTTTGTTTCCTACTTTCATCAGGTTTCTTAGAGAAAAGAACTTCTCTCAGCCAGATCTCCCCCGTCTTGTGATCTACACGAAATAATCAATAGCAGTATGCGATAATCTACAGCGTGATATACCGACAAATACAAAATAGACTAAGCACAATATGGATCTCTTGTTTCTATAAATATCTTACACTTTCTCAAAGAGCTTAAATTTATGAAAACCTTAGAGACATACGCCTGCAAATATAACACTTTGTTTTACTCAATTCCAATTACATTTGAAAATGGAGAAATTTCTCTGGCATGTGAGCTCTCAAATGCTTTGTCTGTGAAGTACATGGTCCATGAATTCTGTTTTGTTTGCAGGGTTTTTCGTGTCAATTTTGATTTTAACTGCTTAGAAGAAGCTACAGCTAAGCTAACATTAATCAATACCAGCAATGTTTTTCATAGAGTTGCCACTAAGATATTTATGTCATCGTAAATATTAGGGAGAAGGTTTGTGCAGGAGTGGGACAGCAGCTTGGCTAGGAGGTTAATTTTATCTTTAGTCCGTTCAAATGAAGACATATAAGAAACCAGCTTTTACTACTTTTTTTTTTTCTTTCTCTAAGTAAGGCTCCAAGGTTAGACTCAATTTTATATCCATGCCATGTAGACATAGTGTTCTAAAAGGGCTATTAGCCTGATCCAGTGTTAGTGACAGTTCTCAGGTTACTTTTTTACCATAGTAAATCCTTTAACCACTGAAATACTTTATATGCAGTGTAAAAACAAGCAAATGAAAAAAGTAATCTTTAGGATTTTTTTTTTTTTCGAATTTATTTCGGTAGAAGCTGTAGCCCTACAGCTACATGATCACTTTGATCCATTCTCATACTGAAAGGAGTGGTCTCATCCTCTCCTTGCTGCAGCCATTTCTCAATTTCTCACTTTTTTCCACCATTACTGTTTGTGCAGCCTTGCATTGAGCTAAATCACTGGAGCGCAAGCTGTCTTGGGGGGTGCCAGGGATGGGGACAAGTTGCAAAACAATGCTTTTTTACATAATGGCTCAAAGCATTGTGCTGGAAATACACAGCTTTGATACTTCACTGGGAACTACTTCATGACATAGTATGCAAAAAGTTAATTCCACTTTATTCAGGTAAAAATATAGGCAGGATGAAGCCTAGGTAAAAGACTAAATGATGAGAATGACAAATGAAACTGTGTTGAATATGTTTAGAGAATGGCAAGTGAAATCATACAGTAGTGGTAGTAAGTGCTAGTGTTAGGACCTGTTGCACTTGTTATCTTTGCTACTGACTTGGAAAAAGGAGTTAGCCACTCAGCGATTTTGGGGCTGTTAATTTACTATAAGTCTGAAGCTCAGTCTAGACAATGACATAAAAAAAGATGTCATGGTAGAAAGGAAAGCTGGGAAATAATTAGCAATACAAGGTTATTCTTTTATAAGACAAACAAACAAAACCTGAGAACCGAGAAACTATCCTGAAACATTTTGTTCTCTACAGGAAAATGATTCTGGGGAAAACACAATACTAAGAGACGTCAGGTTATGTCAGTGTACGCCAAGTGGACGTGAATTTCTCAGATGGTATGGATATGAAAAGACTTAGGCAGTTTTAGGCTGCTTGTGAAAAGTAATCTCATTTCAAAAGCAAAAATCACTATGATGAGCCAGTACTGGGGTTCTGGACGACATCCTAAAATAAAGGTACTGCCATGCCAGAAGGGGTTTAAACTAACATTAATAGAATCATAGAGTCATAGAATCGTCAAGGTTGGAAAAGACCCTTAAGATCATCCAGTCCAACCATTAACCTAACACTGCCAAGTCCATCTATACCATGTCCTCGAGCACCACATCTATCCGTTCTTTAAATACCTCCAGGGATGGAGACTCAACCACTTCCCTGGGCAGCCTGTTCCAATGCTTGACCACCCTTTTGGTGAAGAAGTTTTTCCTAATGTCTAACCTAAACCTCCCCTGGCACAGCTTGAGGCCGTTTCCTCTCATCCTGTCACTCGTTACTAGGGAGAAGAGACCGACCCTCACCTCGCTACACCCTCCTTTCAGGTAGTTGTAGAGAGCAATAAGGTCTCCCTTCAGCCTCCCCTTCTCCAGACTAAACAACCCCAGTTCCCTCAGCCACTCGTCATGAGACTTGTGCTCCAGACCCTTCACCAACTTCGTTGCCCTTCTTTGGACACGCAATAGGGCTCTAAGCATTGATTTCTGAAGTCTGAAAAGCTAAATGTATGCAATTTAGCATGACTTAAGTTCATGAAAAATTTAGGGCTTAAACATCTAGAGAAGATCTTTTCATCAATTGTCATAGCTCCATTGCCTTGGTTTAATTGCAATTTCCCAGGCCAAGGTCAAATTATTTAGCTGGAAACGTGTGGACAAAAGCAGTGAGGTAGAGTAAAATACAGAGTAAACATACGTTGAAGATACACACACACACACACACACACACAAGATCCTTACAATGTGATAAAATTGGCTGTGGAATGGTCTACTTAGGGAAAAGCATAAATCACATTGTTTGGAGTTTTAAAGTGATTCTGAGCAAAGCCCAGTGTAGCGTGCTGAAGTAGAGTGATCTTCCACCGGCTGGAAAATGGGCTGTATTCCATAGTCTTTCCAAATGCTGTTATTCTTTACAAGAAGCCACATAGGAGAAGGATCAGATTTAAGTATTTATGTATGAAATAAGCCATAGAGATTCAAAACTACTTTCAAATAAAAACCAGATTTAGGCATCACTGTTGCTGCATTGTCTTGATTGAAGACAGCACCTTTGTAGACTATCTGTGCCCATCATTGAGGTTTTGATACCCAGATGTTGGTCTGTAAGCTTGGTAAGACTTCTGATAAATGAATGAATCTGCTTTTCAATTCTATAGAAAGATCAGATTTGAAATCCTGGTAAGTTTCTGCTTTTTGGTCTTTTTCTTTAAAGGGATTAAACTAAAGTAGTAGCTCAACATACATAAAAATCATCCTGACCTAAACAAAGGACCAGCAAACATTCAAGAAACATTTATAAATTTGAGTGCTGTTTACCCTAAACATATCAGCTAAGTTTTGAATTTCCCTCATACCCATTGCTCTTTTTATTGCTCAGTTTATAATCTAAATAGCTTCTCTCCAGTGGCATCAGTAGTTGTGCCCGAGAGTTATTTGGAGTTTCAGAAATATGTAAGCTCAGATTTTGAGGTTCCTTTAGATACAGGAAAAGAGATATAGTTGCTGCAACAAAATGTTCTGAACACCCACACATGGTAGCCAAAACTAAACCAGAAGGAGAAAAACATGCCGCTTGGCAGAGATAGGAGGTAACTTGCATAAGCAAAAGCTATGCCCGTAGCCGCCATAAAAACTTAATCTTCATTTTGACATTCTTGTGTTTCAATTCATTCAATATAGAAGCTAAAAGACAAACACGGTTAACAAGATATCCAGCATCACTGGATAGTAGGAGAGAGGGGAAAAAAATGCACAGAAGTGTTCTTGTGGCTCTGTTTTGTTGCTTGTATTTGGCTTTGAGAAAGAACCGTTGCTTTCTTGATTTGTAGAGGATTTCTAGACGGCTAAATTGCACAATGCTGCAGTAATGCTAAGCTTTAAAACTGGCAACATTGATAGAGGTAATTCAGTTACTGGGTTTTGGTAGTGTTAGCGTTACTCTGTGTTAAACCAGAGCTGCGTGAATCAGTCGACATGTGTTGTCCTTGGGTATAAAATAGAGCGTTCTTTAGTCAGATATTTGGATGCAGCAGATACTATCTTTGAAATTTAAGAGAATTCCCACTTTTCCACTCTAGCAGTAGTCATAAACAGATGTCAAGGCTTGAAAAAACGATACCGTGACTTCTCACACTTCATCATGCCATACTTAAAAAGAAAAGGGAGAGGAGGCAGGCTGCTGATAACCCCTCGAAAACAAACTAAGATGTATGGTCAGACGGAGAATTACAATGAAATATGTTGATATTAATGCCTGCTTTTCACTACAGGATAAGCAAGAGGTTTCTCAAGAGTATTCTGTTTCTACACCAGTGAAATCTATGTACAACGGGACAAGTTAAGGACTTGTATCAGGGATAGTGCTGCGCACTGAAGACAAAATGCAGAGGGCCAGAACAAACTTATCAATTACTCGATTCCCCATAGACATTAAATCAAGTCTTTCTTGCTTCAGAAAAGTGGGTTTTACTTGCAGATCTACAATTAGGCTGCACATAGGGCAAGAACCTGTTAATTTCCAATTATCTCCTGTGAAAGTACACAAGTTTTCCTAATTGCCCAGGAGAGAAAGTTACTGAGCGGATGGACAGTATTTTTATGCATGCCAGAGAAGCCTCCATCCTGCTGCTGATCATCCTGTCTCAGGCCTCTCTTTCTAACAGCCGGGATGAACCTGCTGTTCCCAGAGCAGCATGGCTGTGTGTGGTATTAGAAGGTGTCCAAACGCAGCTTGTCTGTCTGAGAGATTGCTCGCCTCCACCCCAAGAAGTACTTGCTGGCTTCAGAAGTGAATAAAAACATATGGTAGAGAGCAAAGCTATGCAGATAGTTTTATTTTAAATGCAAAAGCATTTCAGTGTTGTGTTGTTTTACTGAGTTGCCAGGAACTTGCTCTGAAGTTCGTTGTGTTTTATTTTGTGTGCTTGTGATCACATGGCAGTGTTTAAACCGAATCCCCCGGGTTTGTCCTGTGCAATCTTACCTCCTGATGCGCTGTCCTGACAAGAGAGCTATACATTAAAAGCAGTGACATCTAGATAGCCAGTAACTTGCTGGAGGCAACCCAGTTATGACTAAATGAAAGTATATCTTTGACTGACAGCTTGTTCTCTTGCTTCTCCTCATGATGAACATGGAGCCAAAGCCTCTCAGTCCTTGCAGAAAACTGCAAAAAGGCCCTTGAGTCATTTGTTAAGGAGGAACTCTGATGTCCCAGGAGGGAGCCAGGCAGGTCTCCTTGAAGGCCTGTGCTTATTTTCAGCAGAATAAAGCAATTTGCTCTGCTTCAACTTACTGGTTTTATTGTGATTCAGATTATAGCAACAGTTGTTTTCCAGGGGCCTAGATGCACATTTTGCTTGGCTTGTTGAATGAGGTGTTCAGCAAGCTCTGGGTTTGCGCATTTGTGTGTTTGTCCTTTGTAAATGATCTGTCTGGGTCATAGGACAAATTCTTCCTGGAGGTTAGATTTCCCTGTCTTCTGTTAGCAAGTCTAAGACTTTCAGAAGTGTCTGCCTGCAAATGAGGTGGGCAGTGGCATTTTCAAGGTTATGGCCCAGTACCAAATTCAGAAAAGGGGACCAGTACTCCAAACAGCATAATGGTTCCAGTTCTTGATCATTTAATTTCTTCTAGCAATGCATATTTGAACGCTCACATGTGCCTGTTGTTGCTCATGCTTAACTGAAAATAAACTATAAAAGCTCCCAAACAATTCTGAGCACTGCCCCACCTGCCCAAATCCCATTAATATCTGTATGTCAACCTACAAAATAACGCTGCGATTGCTGAAGGAGTCCATGGTATTTAACCATAAAAATTATCTCATTTCTTTTAGCTTTACACAGCTGTCTTTTGCCGTCTCGACATAACTGCTTGTTGATTAAAATTCTTGGCACAGAACAACCTTTACTTATGCGTACATCATCATTTTGATTATTTCTGTTCCTCAGGGGAACAGAAAGCATGTAATCTCTGATTTGTAAAGCAGCCTTGTTACAGGTATCTTATTTTATAGGATTCAAAATAGGGACATATTTGGTATCTTCCTTTGATTTAAAAGAATATTCTAGTAAAATATGCTTTCTAATAAGGTGGTTGTGAGTTGGTTGCAGCCACAGACCTAACCAAACACATGTACATTGATTGCACAGTAACTCAGCTGCTTCTCTCCACCCCCAGTTTTGTTTGCTTTTCCTTTTCAAAGCAGTCTTGTCAGGATGAAGTCTGCCCTCAATAACTGCTTAATGTACCTTGCTTCTAGACTGGAAGTCACTGACTTCTTTTGGAATGTGCCTTTTGCGCACAACAAAGAGTTTCACCCTTCCTTTGCTCTGCCAGCAGAACGCTGGTAGCAAGCTGCAGGTTAGCATACCAGCCAGCAAAGCTGCTCTATTAGGGTGCTTAATTTTAGGAGCTTAACTTTAAACACCAAGCTTTAAGACAGCTCTCATTAGTGTTACACAGCTAACTTGTAGAATCTCTCAGGTTCAAGACTGTCAATCGATAAATGCTTTCCTTTCGTTTAAACCGGAGCTTTAGAGTTATCTATGAATCAAATTGTCACCTCACTGAAACCAAAATTGTGCATGCTAAAATAGTAACGCTTTCTGCTGTGGCCATGTTAGTCTGCTTAAGTGTTGGTTAAATGGTATGCAACAACTTTCATAAAATATGTGAGGGAAGTTGCCTTATGTATTAAATTTATTTAGTCAAAGTCATAAAAGGTAACATTTAACAGAAAAAAAAATTAGCATGGAACTGTATATAAATTCAAGTTCATCCAAAAATATTGTTTTGTTGAAATAGAAGTGTTTGACAGAAAGATTTTGACTTAGGGAGTGATTATTAAAACAAAACAGAAATAACAGCAAGATCTTTAAACATTCTGGTTTTTTCACTCTAAATCAGTTCTTGGTAAGGGCTAAAATAGAGTTTAATGCTTATGTGCCATCAAAACAAAAAAAAGTTTGCACAACCCTAAATAATTTTTCCCAGTTTAATTTCAAGAGAAACATAGGAAATTTTTTACCTTCTGTTGCAGAACAAGAAAATATTCAGAACGCTAAAATTTATAAAGGAACAGAAATCTGATTCTTAAATAACTGTAACAGTTATATACCTATATACCTTCTCATTATATTGCTTTGCAGTGAATTACTGCAGTCTTAAAGCCTGCATTAAGGGCAGATTCATTAATAGCTGAGTTTAGATTCCCATGCTATAAAAATCATGGTTGGTGTTTTCCAGCTAAAATGCCTCAGTACCATAAACTCAGTTATACATAGAAATCTTACCTTGGCTTTTCTGTGGTGAAACCAACAGTTCTTGTATGAGAAAGTTAACTCCAGTTTTTGCTTATGAAACTGATAGACTAGATGTTACAGGCATTGTGAAATAAATAGTTTTGTAGAGCCACTTAATTTACAAGTTTTGTCATTCATTAAAAAAAGAGAGAATTCCAGCATTTAGTCATTACATGCAAATGTTCATAGTGAGAATATATTCAGTATTATTATTGGATTAAAATAAGATGTAAAGTATCTGCTAGTGTGCTTATGGCAAAGAGTTGCACAGAGACACATGTATGCAATATCAGTACCTATGGAGGCAGGAGTTTGGAGGAGAAGTTGGAATGTCTGCTGCTAGCAGATGTTCTCAGGGTGATTTCCCTTATCAAATTATCAATAAACTGGCCTGTTGATGACATTTTCTTCAGAAATATTGTGATTAACGTGTTTGAAACATCTTTATTAAAATTCTACACAACAGAACTTGTTGCATAGAAACTAAGAGAAACTGCATTTATGCCTGGTAGAAATTCATTACTATAACTAATTAGCTAAATTCAGTTTTGTTTGCATGCAGCCAAGCTCTTTGGAGTTCTTTGTTACATGCATATATGTAATCTGTTTGCTGTTGTAAGCATACTCTGTTTCTTTAACCAGCCATGTTTCTTTTGTCTCTTCTGGAGCTTTCATGTTTGGAGTTATTATTATCTATGGAAAACAAAGGAAAGAAAGATGACATAAAGTCCATGAGCAAACAGAAAATACAAAAGCAAAATAACGTTCAGGACCATGTCTCATAAAGTGTTGCAAGTTTTCCAGTACATGCTAGTCTGTGCATGTGCAAATTGATTGTTGGTACATGCAACAAATACATGGTTGCAGTCATGTATTTTAAGTGTGTCTAGATATTAAAAAATGTGATCCATGAAACACAGTCTACATTGCCTACACTGTCTATGTACAGTTATTACCAGGGAGATTTTTAACAAGGAAGTCTGGTTTCTTCTTATAAGGTCAAGCTTATATTTCTTGAAATTGCCCTCCTTCCACAGTACCATTTAGTCTTATGTAGAAAACGTGCAAACTTGTTCTGCCGATCAACTTTGCATTTAATTGCATTTGGTGTTAGTTTAAACAGTTGGCAAATACTGTAAACGTTTCAGATCCTTTACCTGCAGAATGTTCATTTTTGGGAAAAACTAAAGCTCAGAATAACAACTTCATAAAGTGTTTATTTTACAAAACAGAGTCAAACAGATAACATTAATGGTTACATCATATAATTAGCTAAATTCCCTCTGTGGTTCTGTAAACTCCAGCCAGGCTTTTCTCACTTGCTTTTTCTGTCTTGGACACAGCCGTTCCATTGCGTAAAGTTCTGCTATTGTTTTATTGAATGGAGGAACATGGAAAGAACAACCAGTGGGCATCTTTGACCTCACTTCACCCCACATTGGTTTTAAAATAATGGTCTTCAGTAGAAAAATGAATGATAATATCAAACAGCCTGGAAAGTGAAAGAAGTGACTGCATCTACCAGTTATTCAAAGTAATCCACTACATTTTAGGGTATATACTATAAATCAAGCTATTTAGTGGCCAGTTTCATTTATATCACCCTGACAGCCAAAAAGAGACAAGTATTTCATGTATTTCTTTATATCCTGCTGGAAACACTGGAAAGGTCTTGCCTCAGTGTGAATCATGGTCAAGTCTTATAGGTATTTTCTCTTATCTCTTGGAGCCTCATCTTGCTGCTATTGAGGTCAGTGAGAGTTTAGTGATTGAAAACAAGTTTGCAGTGATAACATCCTTCTACTCTCTTAATAATCAATTCAAACAGCTAATAGCTCTAAAGGAGCCCTCTTATGTCTATGTTGCTTCCTCAGTTGTTGAACATTTTACTTAAATTAAAGAAGTGCTAGCTTCTTAGCATTCTTATTAATTGATATTCTTGATCTTAAGGTAAGCTATAAATAGTACCCTTTTGCTGTCTGTGATATGCAGTACTGCAGTTCTCACTTTCTTTGCATGTCCACTCTTCTTAAAAACATATTTTTCCCCAGTATCTGTCATGTGTAATACATGAATGACTGGATTCATTGATTCCAGTTTATGGTGGCATTTGGAATACACTGAGCAGATGTAAGTTTCAAGCAAGATTCTTCAGCTGCGAAAGTAAACAGAAAGCCTGCAGCGATTTTTATATTATGAGGTACTATCGCGGACACAAAGGCAACTGCAGTCCAACATAGACATGTCTGGGCCAGCTCACTTGGGATGGCACGGGGCAGAACCAGGTCAGCGGGGCATCAGGAAACTCCAAAAAGCAGAGAAAATGCATCCATGTGATGCACTGTAGTGCTGCGAATGATCTACAGTGATCAAAGTTTGCTGGTTTAAAATTAGCTTGAGTACCTTTTCTCATGACGTAGAAATAATTTGTGTGTTCAGTAAATGTCATTTACTTTCCTCTAATATGCATTTCAACCTTGCCAGTTTTCAAATAGCAGCTCTCCATTTTGTCTCTTTGATAGGCATTTGCTGCTTTTGCTTTCCATTCCAAAAGGAGCAATGCACTAATGCAGTGCCTCAAATCCAGTGAAGTTTGAAGTCAGAACTTAACTCTGTTTTCTTGAACTACATGTAAAGATTTCTCGTTATTGTTTTACCCCAACTGGCAGGGATGTGATCGTTAGGACAGAAACAAAAGAGCATAGATTTTCAGATTGTATTTCCATACTTTCAGCTTTGTGGCTTCTTTCTGATGAATGAGCAAAACCCATCAAGTACTGAGTAAATGTTACAGAAAAAAAAGACTCCTGAAACATATTAGCTGCCTACAGTGACAGTTCAGGTCTCAGTTCAAAGAAAGTTGTCCTAAGCATCACCGACACATTGGAATATGTCCTTCCCACATTCCTCTGAAACCACTGACAGGACATCCTGCACCATAATAATAGGAGCCTGAGGGTTGTTAAGAGCCAGGAAAGAGCAGCATTAGAATACGGGAGAGAAGTTATACTTGAACAAGAAAATATCAGACCTTTCTGCTAGATGTCAAACTACGAAACTGATTCCTGATCCAAGTTCATAAGACTAATTAGTGTTTTCTACATGTTTTGAAACATATTTAAAATGGTATGATATGACGGTGGGATAATACATGCTGTTTATTTCAGAAGAGAACTGTCTCAGTTATATTCTTACCTTGATCGGCCTTGAGCTTTTTTTATGAGGTCTCAGAACAAACCAAGCCTATAGGAATAAAACCTAAAAGTAAAATAATATGTCCTTGGCAGTTAAATATATATAAATATATTCTATGTTATTTACTGGTTTTCAGTCACAAAGTGAAATTCACAATTAATGCTGCTAAGTTCTCTCGCAAAAACCTAACTGGAAGATGTTTTGGGGGCATGGCACTGCTAGCGTTCAGAGATCTTTTCGAAAAGCAAATTGTACTTCTCTAGACAGTGTGTACTCTGTTCTCTTTTACTTGTTTAAGAAGAGGGCAGATCAGAGGCTATGGAAATGTCCATGGATATGCATCCAAATCCAGTCCTGCTATGTTTGGTGAATGGCAGCTGTTTACGGGCGCTATTTACTTTGAATATAGAGTCAAGAAAGGCCCCCACCATTAAACTACATCTGTCTTGAGGTGTTCCTCTCAAGGTACATGAGCTTCACCACCTACGAAATACTCATACTTTCCTTTAAACAAACATGTTTTCTATTCATTATTTACTTTGCCTGCTGTATTCATCATAAATTTGTTATATATTTAATGCTCATTCAGAAAAAGAAACATTTTTCCTTCCTCCATAGAAAAGCTAAGAAATTAAAATGGTAATAGTAACTCAAAGAAACGGACAGCAAACAAGTAGTAGTTTTAGTAATGTGGATCCTTCATAAAGGGAATTAAGTATTTCTGATAGTTTTCTCATTGAGTTTTGCTTGAAATCTTCCTTGTATTTTTTTTTTCCTGTTCCAAAGTGGCTTTATGCAAACCCACACTACAGGATATTCTCTACTGTCCTGAGCGCCAAAAGACTATTCGATGGTATCAGAGACAGAAACCCTCTGAGAGAATGCAATATTCCACTTCACCAAAATGAAAACAAAATCCTTTGATTGTAGCAGAGTCTGTTTCTTTTCTTGCAAGGACTGAAGACATTTTGGCAGCTATGCTGCTTTTCTTGTGATTTGTGGTATTGTTTATTATTAAAACAAATTGCCCATCTATTGGAGGATATTGAGCCAAATTTGCTGATGTCAGTGAAGATACCCTGCGGCTGAAATGAGTTTGTTATAATCCGTGCAGGAACTTAAGAGGCTTAGAAGACTGCTGCAGAGAAACATCCTAACTTTGCAGCTTTGGAACATTTTTAACTGGGAACCCCTGGCAGTGTAAAGTGAAAGTAGGGTCCAACTTTTGGGCTGGGCTTCATTTTTAAATGGAAGAGGTAGGGTTGCACCAATGTCTGTCAGCAGCAGCAGTCTCCAAAAGCAGAGGGTAGGAGTCAGTCTTTAATGAACAGCGGGTCACCTGTGGTGGCTCAGCACATACTTAAGCTGACCTCAGCCCAATACCTGCCTCTCCTCTCTGCAACAGCATCACCATGAATGCCAGGGAAATAATTTCTTGGGTGGAGGGAAACCTCTGCTCCATCCGAGCCTTTGCTCTGGTTAAGGTAGATGAGTGCTAAGAGAAGAACAGCACAGGGCTTTTCTAGTGCCTCCCCTGCCTTTGAGAAACAACCAACTCCATGCTAAATTCTGATGAGAAACACAAATAAACCGCTTCTTTCCATAACAGTGTAGAAAAGCAGATTTCCTAAGCACTGAAGATTATTGCTGCCCGGTGGGGGAAGTGCCGAGCCATAAAAGGTTGCATCAGAACTTTCCCAAGCACTGAAAAGATCAGAAAAGGCATGACCAGGGAAAATATGAGAAAGTTTTATTAGCCTGTTCCATATTGTCCATGTACTTTTGTAGCAGCTTCAGGCAAGGGACTGTTTCCCAGCTGCTTGCTGGGTGAAGTTCTGTTGTTCTGCATGCGAGGTAAAGGGCTGAGGAGGAAAAACAGCTCATTTGCATCAACAGTAAAACATCATGGACCCCTTAATTGTGAGAAATACGATGTCTCAAATTTTATCTGTTAACTAGGACTTGTAATAGCCATGTGTCACTACTGCAGGTTGAACTGCATCACCACCTCTGTGATCCAGCATCATAATTATTTCGTGTAAAGCGAACATTTTCATAGTGAACATAGCCTTGCTTCATACCTCGTTTTATTAGGCTGTGACAGTGTACTTTCACAGCAATTAGTTCAGTCAGTTCCATTAAATATGACATGTTGCAAGCCTTTCAGCTTCACTCATTTCAAGTCTGAGAAACACACTTCTAAGATCGACAGTGTGATCAGGAGACAGCGCTGCCCTCTTTCACCTTGGAATATGGAAATATAGAAATAATACAGACTGTTTGTACTTCATGTCTTATTGAGATCTGTATCTTTTATATATATACCATAAGCATTCTATATATGCAATTTGTGAATGTAATATACTTTATTCCAAAAAAATCTGACTTGCTGGCCCAGTATGAAGCTCATATAGGCCACAGGGCTCCACTAGATTGCTGCTTGCTAGCTTCATGTAAACCTTAGTTAAAATCTCTTTTTTTTTTTTTTTTTTTTTTTTAAAATAGAAATGAGCTTAGAGCAATGAAATAGTTTTAATTTCACAAATGGACACTCCTTGGAAGATTGGATTAGATCTCAGTTTCCCTCTCTCTTTAAGGGCAAAAAATATTTTAGCAGAAAATTGCATAATTATGCTTCTTTTACCTAAGGCAAGTTTTGCCAGTGAACCGCCATCAAAGGTATTCATTTAAGCAGGAAACTAGCATTTCTGGCTGGAAAGAAAAGCAGCATTATCTCTACTTTGTTTACTTTAACTGGACCAGCAACAATTTAGCACGAACATGGGAGTTTTGCCTGCACATAGCTAAGGGGAGAGAGAGTGCCTAGGAGAAGGAAAGAGATGAAGTCCATATGTTAGATACGGGTATATATGCATTCATGCCTTGCTTAGGTTTAGTATACATCACTGAGCAAAGCTGTGAGATGTTATCTCATTGCCAATACATCAGCCTGTTTTGCTTGGATGAAAATTGACCACCCTTCAGAATGCCAAGTCATTTATCAAAATAAAAGACCCCAAACTATCTGTGAGAGGCAGAGCACAGGGTTGGTCGAGAGCGTATGCTGGAATGCATTTAACATCTCTGAACTTCATGCAAGAGAGGTAGAATGCAGCTGCTATTAGCACTTTCCTCTATACTCCCATAGGAAAATGTGTTCTGTGAAATTCAACTGTGACCAGATAACTATCGAAGGAGAAGAAAGAAAGTGATAATACGTGGGCTGAGAAACCTTATCTTAAATTGGTCTAGTAATATTGGGGAGAGGTACTCATGTTACTGCTTTTATAACTACTGTAAACAGGTTAAAACTTTTTGTTACTGAAACCACATGGAAAATGAATTCTTTGGCAAAGAAATTGATACTTCACTCACCATGCTGTTACAGCGTAAATAATTTTAGAGTGAAAATTGAGAAGGTTTGAAAAATTGTCTTGCTCTAAAAATATAGGATGCAGATGATTTCATGAAAGACACTTTCACAGAAGTAAAATACGTAAAAGGTATTGTGAAAAAGTATTTTCTCGGTATTCCCACATTATTTACTTTTATGCTGTTAGCATACTATTAAATGCAGTGGTGTTTTCATGTGTAATATAGGCGTCATCCAGATCCCAATGAAACTGATGGAAAGAATCCCACTGACTTCAAAGACCTTGGAATTGAGCCCTTATATAAATTGCTAATTAAACTTGATTAGTAAATAAGGTTGGCCAATGGAAAAAGTTTACCAGATTTATAGCCTACTTGAATAATAGGTAGTGGAATTAGTGAAGGTCTTGCAGCTTTATTACTGGAGCTCTGTTTGACCACAACACAGCATGAGCTGTGGGCCTGTATTGCTTTTCCTCGTATTAATTCCCTGGTTCATAGAAGTAAGGCAAATGTTCCTTTCTAACATGATTTTTTATTGTTTACATAAGACAGGCTTCCTTTTCATTAAAACTTTTGTTATGTTTCCTTTGAAAAACAAAGATATAAATTAAGGGAAAGGGAGTATAACTTGCATTAATGGGACGAAATGAAAAAAGGAAGAGTTATGCAGAATATCAGGGGAAACATCCTGACAGCAAGATCTATTACAGTACTGAATTGTCTCTTGCAGGAAGCAGAGGAAGCCATGTCACTTGAGACAGTTTCAAACTAGATTGGATGAACCACAGAAAAATCCAGCATATAAATGAGACTGGGAAATGGGCTGGATCACTTAGTAGACCTTCTGTGTCTCTGACGTCTAGAAGAATTTTAAGAGTTGTACAATTTTAGGAAAGCCTATGTATGTCTAGGCTCGGCTGTGGTACTGATTATACTAGACAGTTTACATTAGGCAGTTTTCAGTAACCCACATTTAAAGCTAACCAGGAAAATGCTCAAGGAAAAAAAAAATCAAAATAAGATGAAAACTAAAGCCCTGTAACTCTGAAAAGGGGCTTAATGTGCCTATATCTTCTGATTCTTACCTGTTTGTCTCACTGTGGTGTAATCGCTTGGTTGTCCAAGTGGTGGGTAGGATTCTGACCTACTGGTATGAAAAACAGAGGTTGAGTGAGGTCAGTATTTGACTGAGGGTGCTCATTGTATTAACCTAATTCCCTGGTTATCAATGCTTTGGTAGCTTAAGCATATTGTATGTGCACTGATCTGACACTAAAAAAAAATCCAGAATACTTTTAGGGATAACTATAGTTCGCTACTAGATTTTCAGTTTCACTGATTTAGTTAGTTGAAGTCTGCAGCTGCCTGACTTATTTTATTTGGTTAACAGACTTTGCTGTGTGTATTTGACCTCATTAAATGGAGGGTGTACGCAATAAATCCTATTAAATATGGGGTAGATAAGAACATTACATACCCCTAAAAGCTCTTTTAATATGCCATGAAAATATTATTTTCATTAATATGAAAAATACTGCTGCAGAATGTGTTTTTGGAAGGAAAAAAAGATCTTTTCCTCATGGCTTACTTAAAATTATTAAGGTGTTCTTTGAAGACCATCACAGTATGGCTTAGAATTAATCAACAAACTGTTCCTAAACACCATTTGCCAGGAATAATCAAACAGGCATATGTTCAACACTCAGGAAACATTTTAGAGGATTAAAAGTCACAGCGTGGAGAGGAATATGAAATCCTAAACCTTCCCCTGCACTCAGAGAAGCAGACAGCCACATCATGAGCAGCTGAATCAGACTTCAGGAACTGCTTGCACAAACTATGAAAATGTCTGGCAAGATAAAATGTACCCTCAGCTGGAAGAAAATGATTCAGTGGTCACATGATGTCCCATGGCCATAGCTTTAAAACAGACTTTCAGAAACATATTCGACATGTGTTGATGATCACACAGATGAAAGCATGCATTGTACAGATGGGAATTCTAGTGTCTTGCGCAGAGCCTTCAGGACTTATGAAAGAGAGCATTTACAGTGTACTTTTAGGACAACCGCAGAAAAAAAAGTGCCTTTATCAGTCAGTACAGTAGTTATGAAAGCCTTGTTTTCTTGAACATACTGAAGTATTCACATGTACACATATGGTATTGGAGATTAATTCATCTGTCCCTTGATGCGTTCCTCATCACTGAAATAGAAAAACAAAACAGAAGAAAATGGAAAAGACTGCTGTGGAAAGAAAAGGCCCATTTTATTCAATCTTAAGCATGACAAAGGAAAAAAAATGGTTGGGGTCGGTCTTTGAATGATTTTTTGCATGCCCTGTGGACTTGAACTCCCCTAGGTATTTTACAAAGCTTTATGACTGGGTAAAACAACCCTAGATATTTACTTGGTATATCATGAAGGGATTTTAAAAAGCATGTGTAAGACAGAAAAAGCCCCACACTTTTTTCCTTTTTTTTTCTGCAAATTTATTTATTTTTTTTAAAAAAAGGGGGGAGGATGTGTGTTTCAGTGTTTTAAATAATCTCAGTTATAGACATTGTTTTATTTTCTCTGAATTTGTATATCCGGGGTACTTCTTTTAGGGGACGCCAGTTAAACCTCAAAGCAGACAAACAGTTTTCTTAAGATTGACTGTAGCTTCAGATTGACATTCCTTAATGAGCCTAAGCCCCAAATCCTGCCTTGCTGAAAACAGTCTAGGTTCACCAAGGTTTCTAATCTTTCAGTTCAACTTTTAGATGTATAACAAACCCTCAGACCAGGCAAGAAGTCAAAATAAGCAAAGATCTTTCTGGATTTTTTCAATGTGTTCTCTGGAAACACATAAATCTCAATGTAGGTTTTATCAGGCATATTTTCCCTTGGATCTAACCTAACCTTCTAATTTTTCTCATGAAGCTCTGTATTTGTATAAAGGCATGGACGTTTATGTGCATACCTTTGATCATTAAGCTCATGAAAACTTAGTACAATCTGGGCAGATCTGTATTATGGATATGAACATAAAAATAGGATGGAACAGACCATTTTGCATTAGGGACCTATTTGTGAATTTAAAGAACCAGTCACATTTTAGTAAATTACAAAACGTTTTAGCCGTGTGTATGTTTTGTAAGCACATAGGTGTGGTTTTCAGTTGTGTTAAATCAGCTGTGGTGATCTAAGTGGGGTATAGTGAAGCTGTGAATTATATCTATAGAATTTAATGTTACAGTTAAGGCTTCCGTCCTTTGCAAATATTCTCAGTTTCCAGGATGAATTTATCCATTGATTTATGTATATTTCTCAAAAGTAAAACTACTAAAATGCTTTTAAAATGAACAGTACAATTTGAGACAGGACCAACTGTGAACTGAGATAGGTGGAATTACATCAGAGATTAAATTGGCCTACTGTTAAAATTATTAATGTTGGCCCAAAGACCAAAATTTTAACTCAGTCCTCATTCAGTTGTAATTCCTGTTGACCTTTGTCAGGTTTTTGCTTGCAGAAGTGAAGAAAAAATGAGAGTTTGGCTCCTTAAGCTGTATGTTATTAAAATAAAATTGTTGACCTTTCTGGTAGATGATCACAGTGGCAAAGTCAGGTTTCTTGCCAGGTTGGCTGGCTATAAGATTAAACTTTGGGGATTTATAATTATACTAAAAATGAGTTTTGCCATAGCGTCCAGGCAAGGAAGTAAAACAGTTTAAGACAAATGCTTTCATTAGGTGCAGCCATTCCTGTAGAGATCAGATTTCCTTTGCACTCTCTTTTCTATACCCCGTAGGTAATAAATTCCACCTGGATGTATGGCAGCAGTGATGTTCAGTGTCCCAAACAGTCAGCCACCCAAGGTAGACACTTTGCTCTAACATACATATCTTGATCTCTGCTTCTTGGGCAATGCTATCACAAATTACAATGGACCATTTAATTGTGTAATTTCATTGATCAGATTTACCACTGCCATCTTTGTTGCTAATACCTGTAATTATGTTTGGACTTAATGAAAAGGCTACAGCAAAATGTCTGAGGAGCCCTATAACCTGGTTTTCCACATTCCTGGCTTTTTGTTTGTTCCAGGATTTGTAACACGGTAATTGATAATGATAGGTGATAGAAGAGATAAGTGGTTTTACTGTAATACCAGGAAATTAGTTTACTTGCACTCATGGCCAGAGGTGTATTTCGTCCAACCGTGTTATAGGTATTTGCTAAGGAATAAAAATAATAACAATAAAAAAAACAAACAAGGAGAGAAATTCTGCAGCTCTATTCCCAGGAAAATTTCACTTCTCTTTGTTTAGGTCCAGCTTTAGCAAGTTGCTCAGTAATACGTGAGCCAGGATAATAACTAGCAGAAGTCAAAAACTGAGGCAAATAGGCAGCTAGTGAAATTTGGCAGTATTATTTTATCTGTGCTATGATTTCCTCATAAGTAGCACTTCTACAATTTTAGTTGTACGTCCAATATTAATGCTTGTATTGACATGGCTCTGGTGATTTTTTTTTGAAATGTAGTTTACAATATTTCTAAGATACATTACAGGGTTGAAGCATACCTTTCACATCTATGGTAAAGATCACATTTGTGATAAGCAGTGAAGGAGGAGGACAGAGCAGAGTCCTTTCAGTCAGAGGACATTTTTCATTCATTTAACTTCAGTGATATCCATCCAAATGGTACTCTAGTATAATCGTGGGACATAATTTGCTGGGAGCTGACCAAATTCCCATGGATTTTTCAATTCTGGATGTTGCCAAAATTTTGCATGAAGCTGAAATACCCAAGCTTCAGTATCATCAGAGAGGCCTCAAAATGTTAACAGTGAACACACCTTTTGTGTGTTTTGAGGAAAAACAAAGTGTTATGGCTTTGGAAAAAGAAATTTCTAAGAAGTCACTAAAACAGGTTACAAATGAGATTGGAAGACTAACACTTAAAAAGACAAAGGGCTTCTGAAGTGTAATTGCACAGCCAGTGTTTCCCATTTGGAAGAAGGACTTAAATGTGTCAACAAGACTTGTGGCAACATCTGCTGAGCACATTTTGGTGCCATCCTTTATAGCCATGCATTTTTACAAGGCATAACCATTTCTGAAACATATCTGAGGCTACAGTGCTGTGAGCAGCTGAGAAATCTATCAGTTTCTTGACACTGAAGAGAGGTAGACTTGTTCTCTTTCTTCTCTTTCTGCTGCTCTTTCCACCCTTCCCTGGTCTTTGCTGATTAGTTTTCAGCAGGGTTAAGAAGCTGAATTGATTCAAGGAAGGGTCGAATCAGCTTTAGATTTTTGTCTGTATGGGCCCCGTAGCAAAATGGATGGGACAAAGATTGAGTGGAACCTGTTTCTTTGAGCAAAAAAAGTTTTATTAGAGTCACTAACTGCATGTTGTGGATCCTAAGAGATGGTAGTAATTGAAACATTCTGGGTCATTTACACTGATATCAAGATGCAATGTTAAGGTCAGCATGAGCTGGTAGGGAAAAAGTATGGGACCTGCGTCTGAATTCCATCTGTGCCATTGTGCCCTGGACCTACGCATCCAATTATCTGAACTGTATGCAATCATTAACTAGCTTACAATATGCAAATGATGTGCTTATATGTAAACCACACAAAAGGGCATGTTCTGAGACTGCAGGAGATACATCCCGAAAGCTACTTGGTGTCATCAGAGTGCTGAACACTGAAGCAACTGCATGAGATAATTGAGGGACAGGTTAAAACTGAAATGCTCCAAGAAAATTAGTAGAACTGAAAATGCCTAGGATATTGAAATATCAAACAGATGCTATATCTTTGGTTTAATATGTAATATGCCTGGGAGAAAGAGATACTCTATATGTGGTGATATTATCAGTCTAGTAACTGGTCAGTTGTCCTCCTTCTCCTGCCCATTTTCACAGAGGACTTTGAAATCCAACAAGGTAGAGTAACAAGCATACCATAGTTTCAAGAAGAAACATTTTGAGAATAATTCTTCTGCACGGATGATCAGACATTGAAATAAACATTTTCAGACTTTTTTTTTCTCTAAGGCAGTTGGAAGGATCTTAGGAAATGAGTAATTCTCAGAATAGGCAGGAATTTACTTAGGAACTTATTAATTGCTGGACTCTAGAGAAGTACTGGCATGTCCATTATTCTCTGGGCATTGGCACTACTCAGTAGATGTCTGTGTGATTAATGGAATGAGTCTGGTCCAGACAATGAACAGCGTTACCAAGAACTTTGCAGAGCTTGTGGAAAGTGCCTGGTTATTAGTGTTACACAGAGGTGCAGAAAGTTGAAGAATTTTTGTTGCTGTTGACATTTCTTGGGAGATGTCCATAAAAAATGCTGGAGGTGGAAGAGGATGTCTGATACATTCATTTAAAGAGTAGACCTGCAGATCAGATGCAAGATAGCTAACAAAGGAAGAAAAACTATGTTTGAGTCTAACAAGTTACACCTGGGCAATGAATGACAGAGTATCATTCAGTGTGTGAATAAATCATGCACACTCAAAACTAGCTTGGACTTTGTGAAATCCTTGCATCCCTGTCAAACCAATGAATGCATGTTCATTAGTAATAGACTCTAGTCCTTGTGTGCAAGCTAAAAATCTGTATCAAAAACAAGCTAATGAAGAAGGAAATTTGATGTATTTATATCGAAGAAAGTCAGGAATATAAGGAAGAGACAGAGAAAGAGAATTCTAATATTGGTAGAAATTAGTATGCCTTATAATACATCTTTTAATACGATTCTCCAAAGAAAATAGCATGTTACTTGTTTATGATTGTTTCAGACAAGTAATAAGTTTTAGATGTTTACGTTTGTTAAAATATTTTTGGCTGATAAACCTGTCATAAAACAAAAATATGTATATTACTTTGTGGGAGTGATATGTATATAGTGCAGTCTGTCATATCTAAACTAAGGCAATTGACAGATGTCTTCAAAATTTAATCCTAAATTTCTGCAATCTGAGGTCATATTATTAACTTTCTTTTTATGCTGGGCTCCTCAGTATAAGCTGAAACCTACCCTTTTTAGTATACGACTCAGACTGTTCATTTAATACATTTTATTGAATGGTAAATGCTTTGTAAAGAGAACTTGGAAAAAGGTGGGAGCATTATATCACTTGTTAACAACCCCTTCTATGTCTCTGAAAAGACTGACATCAGAGGAAGCCAGTTTTGGGAATGTACTTCAATACATCTTATGCTTCTTGCAGTACTGAAAGTCGGAGGACTTGAATTTTAAACATGGTTCTTTCTGCTAATGATTTCGTGGTTTTATACATTGATTTCTTGGCAGTCTCTTTTTCTTTAATTTTCTTTTTTTTTTTTAGGCATGGATAGAGGATGGACAGATTATATAATATATATATTTTATTGGTTAGTAGCTAGCATTATTTTAATCTATGAAATCTATGGTTAAAGATACCAGAACAAACTTTTAGACCATCCTTTAAAACATGTTTGCACAGCATTTTTCTACCCATGCAAAACTTCATAGATTCATGTGAAATTATGTTTTCCTTCCATTCTTCTGAAAGAATTTAACAAAATTTGCCTATTAGGTAAGCTTAGTTTTTCTTTAAAGAAAGTAACTTATGTCTAGAAAACTAACCAGCTGAAATCCAGGGCAAATTCCAAGAGAGAATGCATTGCATTTAAAGAACAGCCTGCATGCTAGGGGCGTCTTTGCTTTTTTAAAGCTTTGAATTGGTTTTTATTGTATAGCTATGTCCTCAGAGAGCTAAGATTTACAGCCCTCATTAATGTAATTTATAAGACTAAATGACAAGCATACTAAAGGATCTGCAGCTGATCCAGTCAGCAACATACAGATAATTCAGATTTGTCCAACCTGGTCTTGTCAAGTCAAGCAAAACAAAATCAATCAGTGAACAGAAGGAGTGGGAGTACTTAAGCTGAAAAAGAGAGTCTGTTTCCTGCTAGGAGACTGGGGCTGGGCAGCCTGTACCCATTTTGTATTTCAGAGAAAATACTGCAGGAGTGATTTCTTTTTTTTTCTTTTTTTTTTTTTTTTTAAAGTGTTGAAAAAGTACTGACATCCTCTGAGAAATCCCCTTCTCGCTTTCATCTGTGCTGTCTTGAAAAGTGGCATGATGGCAGTGCTCAGGAATAGCTTTCTCAAGGAGAGCCCAACTCAAAATTGCTGTTTGCCAGAGAATCACATTTCCATCTTGCAGCCACTAATAATAACCTACAAAAGTATTCACTCTCAGTTTTAAATGACCTATTGTACTTGCTGCTGCCACTGAAATTAACAGTCAGTTGACACAACTGGTATTTTCCCTTCAACTGAGAGCCAGCTATGAGTCTGAGGCACGTGTGCCCTGGCTGAGGAGAAGAAAGCCCCGTCCCTGAGCAGGGGACCTGATCACCCAGGCTGTGGATTCCTCCCCACCTTCCCATTTGGCTGCACGTGCATCGCCAAATAACACAATCTCAAGACCTGGGTTGAGGTGGCGGTGGAGGTGATGGAAGCTTAGTTCTGCTACCTAGCATACCAACACTGAGCTGTGTACTTCACCAAGCAGGGCCTGCTTGTGAACAGCCGTTCTTGAAACTTGCAGAGAATACACCAACTTCATGTTCAATAACAGCTACTGAAAGCTGTCCTCTCACTGAAAGGACGATGGAGAACCAACAGCCCTAGACTTTCTGCCTCACATGTATTTTAGCTGGTAGCTCTAACATGTGATGTGTATGTATGTACCTAGTGCCCTGAACTAGTCAGAGACATGTGAGCCTGCCTATTGAGCAAGGAACTGGTTTTTGCTTTATTAGCCTTGTTTTCATGCTTGTCTGGAGTGATATACAATGAGGTGGTTTTGGTTTAGGAGTTTTGAACTTTTTTTAGTAACAAAACCTACTTTGTTCTAAGTAAAAGCAGCAGTCAAATCCCCTAGTTAGTGGACAGAAGTAATGCACTACAATTTACATCTTGGGTCACAAAGATTAAAAAAACAAATTCCTAATATTGTATTTACTTCCTGGCACAGCAAAGAGCAGAAGAGACTACAATATGTTCATGAGCAGATGCTTGGCTCCCTTTGCCGGTGGCTCATTAGAATGCTGTGTAACCAGACTCTATACAGGTGGACAGTTAAGAGCCAATAATTTTAATTAGTGCTTTTTTAGATCTATGTACCCAAGGATCTCTAGGAGCTTGACCTCGGGCCAGAAACCAGTCTAATGTTTTAAGTCATTGTGGGCCTGCTAAGATGCTTGTCTTGCTAGTGACTAATTTATGACTCATTCTCTCCTCAGTTAGTCATAGTATTGCAAGTTTCCACAGTGTGAGGCCGCAACTAAGAAAAGGAGGAACTAGGGCAGAGAAAAAGCTAGGGAAGAAAACTAAAATGAGAAAGATTTATTATTGTACAATATGGGCTGAAAGAAAAAAGAAACAAACTAACCAGACTTGTTTATAGTCTAATGTGAGGTTCAGCAAGGCAAACTGCAAGGAACTGTTGGGGTTCCGTGGACTCATTTTGTATTTCTAAATTAACATTAGATGTTCAGGAAAAAAAAAAATTAAAAACCCACTCAAAACATTGGTTATCATGAACACCTCACCAGTAAATCTTTGCTCAGTGTACCATGGATCAAACAGCAACCTCTGTCTTTGAATAGCCCTAGCCATGTTCTGTGAGCTAGTGTGATCTTTTAACTGCGTTAGTTTGGTTGGGTTTGGTGGTGGTCTTATCAAAATATCTGGGAGAACTAGAAAAAGTCCAATAGGAAGTATATAGAAGTCTTTGGACTGATAGAGGAATTTTGAAAGGGGAATGAGTGAAGACCATCATGAAAGAGCTTATGCAAAACATTTTAAGATAGTGAACAGTAAAATCATACCTGATTGTAACATGGGATGAAAGGACATGAAGGTTTAGAAATTTCACATTTGAAACTGGTCTAAAAATGCTTCATGAAGTCTTCACGTGCTCAAAAACTTAGGCATCAGGTAAGTAACAAAAATACAAACAATTTAATCCAACTGTTGCCTTCTTAGACCATCCTTCTTAGGCTATGCATTCTAGAGATGGTATTATATTCGTATCCATTGTGGGACAGCAGTGTGTTGTGTTAATACATTTAGTGCTTTAGTTAGACATATCCTGAGGTCCCATTTAAAAAAAAAACCCTGCAGCCAAAACCTGATGCTTTTCTTTCTGTATAAACTAAAGAAATTCATAGAAGAGCCCAGGACAGAAACAGCTATACAATTCATTTGTGTCCATCCACCTTCATCCTAATAACACCCATAATGACAACTGCTTCTGGTGAGAGAGGAAACCATGTAATCTCAAGGAGCCTTTTGCAACTCTAGGGATACTTCTTTCCACTGAAATGACAGTAGGTGGGTGACTTAAATTTGCTTTAGAATGTAATGGCTTATAAAACCAAAACCCCACTGTCGCACGTTCTTTGCAGCAGATTTTGTAGCATTTGAGAGATAGATCTGCACTTTACCATTGTCTAAGTGAAGGCACACTTGAAAAATTGGAGCAGTTTTTGCCTGAAGAACATATTGCCACCTTTCTTTTTATTTTTATGTCAGAAGACGGTTTATTTCAACACTGCCAGTTTACGAGCATGCACTGGAAACACAGCAGAAGAAGCTGGAAGCATTTTGGATGAAAGGCTTTTGTTGATTATATGTATAGAAGTGCCAACAGCTCTTCAAATGGATAGCAACCAACACTGAACCTCAAAAAATTCAGACGGTTCAGTTCAGATAAGCATCCAAAAATTAGCCTGCTTAACCAAAACTTGTCCAGACCTCTTTGGTCTGGAAATCAGGCTGGAAATGTTACATGATCAGACTTTCTTATGAGTTTTCCAGTGCTCATTTCCTTTTGCCAGCAAAGAGATATCATGAGAACAACTTCTTAGAGCGCGGTTTGTCTGCAATTAGGCTTGTGCTCTTGGCTGAAAAAAAACTCCAACTGCTAACCAAGCCTGTTTTGAACTTGTACAGGGAATGGATTCGATGCAAAGTCCATCCCTAATAATTACATAGGAGATAGAAACCATATACTCTTATGCAATGAAATATGCATAGTATTAATTCCTTTGCAAGTTTTTAAAGCCACTTCCTTTCTTCTTGTGGCACTAAATCCAATGGGTTCATTTTAAAACCAAACTTGGACTGAAATTAAGTTCACTTGTAAGTGAACTTCAGATTAAGTCTACCAGTAGAAAAATTGCTAATGCAACAGAATTGTTTCTACTCTTCCCTTTCCAGTGCCTTTTAGTGTATAATCATATTTTGATTTATATTCCACATGATCCTTTTTAATGAAAACCAAAAAGACAACTTTTGTTTTCAACGGTTTTGCTGTGAATTAGGCTAGGAGAGCTGGCCAATGTTGGCCAAATGTGTCTAAAAAAGATATAAAGTGTTATGTAGTTAATAAAAATGTTAAACGTACAGGACCCAGGTAAGTCCTCAAGAACACACAAAAGCTTGAAGAATAAGAACAATTAAAAATAAAGCTGAGAATACTGCAGCACTGGTGTAGGAGAAATAGCACCCCAGATTCTGAAGTCAGTGACACTGATTACTGTTTTGTCTGCTGGGAGTTAAGATGAAGAACTAGGGCATTAAATCTTACAGAGTCTGTTCCTGTGACTCCTTTTGATTGGACTCAAATATTTCAAAAGATAGGAACTTAATGGACAAATTGTGAACCGAGTTGTTGCCATCAGATGTCCATGTGAGTGACTATAATAACTCACACAGTTGCTAGCAGTTTCATGCGGGCCAGTGGCGCTCGTGTGGGCCCTTGGAAGTTCAGTACCATCTGCAATTCAAATTTTGTTTCTTCTACTGACTAAAGATCAAAGGTGTTACAATCACTAAGGGTAACATTAATCTAGAAAGGTATGAAAATTCAGAAATAGAAAAACCGGTCGCTACTAAATAAAGAACTTCTGGCAGAGATAGTGCTAAATCAGAGTTAAAAAGTTGGGTTTTTTACATTCAAGTGTCAAATAACTTATCTGTGACAAAGACAGAGGAACAGAACGCTGGAAAGGAGACTTTGCGCTTTACCTATCAGCAGCCTTTCCCATACAAATTTGCCTACCTTGTTCTGTTTGGCTTTCAGGGTGAATGAAAAAGGCTTCCACACGTTGTTTGTGTAATGCTCTTTCAGTCAAAAAAAGGGTCTTCAGAAGTGCCTAAGCACAGATTTTCCAAAAGTTTTGAGGTGACTTAGGTGCCATTTGCATAAACTGTAGCATAAAAATAGCTTTAAGCACCTTCACATTCAGTTCCTTTGAAAATTGGAACTCAGATCCTACTTAATTTTTGTGGTTTTCAGAATTTTACCTATATAGATAAGCAGCTAGTTTCATTTGTTCAACTCCAGGTCTCCATTTTCTTTGTTGCTTCATTTTAATTCTGCGTATTCCTAAGAATGCACATCAGTTTTATTTGTACTCAGTGTAGGTCTCACCAGCTGTTTTGTTTCCCATAGTTTTCTGTAAAAGGGGAACATCAGGCATATTTTATAGTTCACATTTTTTGTTGCCACTAGTCTGAATAATATCTGATAGACACATGCTTTGGAATTTGTCAGGAAAGGGATTCATCTTTTATTTCAACTGATTTCTGATGAAATTGCCCACAGAAGTAACCACAATGTCAGAGGTTAGGGAAATAACTCTGTTAAAAAAAAAAAAAAAAATCAGGAGAGAGTCAGACATTGAGAAATGTAGTTATTTCTCCAACTTCTCTCTCATCATATAGATTCTTTCTGTTTCTATCATACTGAATTCTTTGAGGTTTTTCTCTGAACTGTTACTTATACCACCCTGAGCTGCTTCTGCCTAAAAAGCAGAAAATTGTCCCAAAAAGGACCATAGTTCATTAAAAGAACTAATGATCCTAAGTAGTCTAAACACTCAGGATGTTATACTCCATGGAGCAAGGAGTTTCTGTGACTAGTTATTTGCTGAACTCTAAATAAAATCACTGGGTTTGTATCAACAGAATGTCAAACCATGACTATTCTTCACTCCTTCTCCACTGTTCCTGAATGGATGCTGTATACACAGAGAGGAGGGAAGACAAGAATTACGCAGTGTGCTTTCTCCGAAAATGAAACTGTTTTAAACTAGTCGTAATAAACATTCTATGTTTTGCTCTTAAGCTCATCTTTTTTTTATTCTTAGCAAAATGCATACAGGCTTAAATCTTAGGTAGCAATGAAAGGAAGATTTTTTTTTTTTTTTTCCAGGCACCAGCGTGGTGAATGTAGGCTGATTTCTGAGACTCCTCAAAAACAAGAAGCCTGGCTGCACCTAGGGCAGGCACGAGGCTAAACCAGTATCATATTAGTGAACTGGGTGCTGGTAAGACAGCGATAATTTAGGCCTTCAAGGGTGAGTAAGTTAGTCTAAGGACCTTTCTAGATCCAGAGGGAGGGAGCAAAAGAATCCAAGGAAAGCGCAAAGGATGGTTTAAGATGTGTTAACCCCAATGCACCGTGTGTATACAGATACTGTATGCACTTCAAGGTTATTAGGGCAAATCCCACAAAGCATGAAGTTCACATACAGGTTTTCTGCTGCCTTCCCTGACTGATGTCCGAATGAACTTCTGACTGGCCACCCTTGTAGGTGTGAATTTTCAGTATCTACTTTTGAATCTGCTCTTATGTTCCTTCTATATTGTGTTGCAATAAGTAAGAGCTCATTTTAACCCTAGTTTCCCCAAAATAATCATTCTTGACAAGAAGTTACACAAGGTAGGTTAGGCAGTATGTAGAGCATGGCATACACGTGAATATGCCTTCCTACAGCTTATTTCAATGCCTATGGCAATCTACTTCCTACAGCTTATTTCAATGCCTATAGCAATCTAAAAACCCAGGGACAACTTCAAACACATTATTTCAGAAAAGAATATTGATGCACACTTGAAAATTACATCAGGCATCAATAGTAATTTCAAGCATATTTTCCCTTCTGGGAAAGTACATCAAAGAACAGGGGTACCATTCTCTTGTGTCATTTCCTTCAATAACAAAGGAAGGGCTGACCCTAGATATTTGGATTATGTTAGTCAAAACTAAAAAAAAGTATATTAATCAAGTCTGAATCTTAATAGAGCCCTTTTGTCATGCAATTATTTCTTAAATAAATTCTGAATAAGGGAAAAGAGGTTGGAAACTTCAGTACAGAATGTGATCAGGTTAAAATGCAAGTTATCAGACTAAAAATCATTGACAGGTACAGAAAGAAATATGTATAAACTTTCTGGATTTTTTTACTACATTACAGTAGTAAAGATAGATAAGAACATCTTCTAAAAGGTGAAATGAGGGAAAAAAGAGGCAGGGATCTGAAGAGCTAATGACAATTTCATCATTGTCCCTCACAGTTCTGATGATTACATGGTTAATGTCAGCAGCATGATTCTCGTTCTTAAATAATTGTTATAATACATGAATCACCTTTGTTTGCATATGAATTCCTCCCCTACAGGAAAATGTCAAAAACCTAACATGCAGCATAATTACATGACCACTTTTCTGCAGGAGAAAGGCAAAGTTCAGTGTAGAGCCAACTCCACCAAACTTGAGGAAGTTTAGAAATGGCTAAGAACCAGAGTGACGTAGCACATCCAATCATACTGAAATATTGTATCTTGGCCACTAAATACAATTAAAATTAAAACTATAAATTACCCTTATTACCTGTACAGAGTCCAGTTTGGTCAACCATATGCACCTGAGTAATTGTAATGGACTTACCTTGGCTATTTATGTGCATTATGATGACACGTGGAAATAACGGTGGCAAAACCAGACCCATTAAATGTAAGTAAATCTTACCTTAACACCAAGAGATGTCAATTCAACTATATACAATTCCCCATCTACAAATCATGCTCCTTTCTTCCATACTGTACTGCTTTGTCTCCATAAAGGAAAATCTGCCAGACTTGACATGTCTGTCGCTCTCTGCATATATGACAGCTATGTAGTGGATAATTTCACGGAGGTCCTCTGGATACCATCAGAACACTAAGACTACTTCCACTTCAGCATGTTTATCACAAGATCTAATTTTTTTTTCATTATGATACTGAAATAGGAGGAAAGGAAATACATGATGTAGTTGCCTGTAGTATAAGTGTATTGGATTTTAATACCCACAAATCCTTTCCAGGCCCCAAAACCCCAATTCCTTGTTGTCAAAGAAAAGAGCATTTCTTCTTATTATTCTGAATTCATTCTGGCATGTTCAAGGAGGAATATTTTTTACATAATTCCTTTTTCTATTGTGAGTCAGCAGAAAGACCTACGTCCATTTGAGACAGAGGGAAGAATGTTGCCTGTATGTGTGGATGATGATTCAGATACAACCAGAAGTTTCAGCAAACTTCTTCCTCCCACTCATGTAGAAATTAAGAATACTGGAATTAGAATAGAGGAGGCTGAATGGTATTCCTTCCTGGGAACTGTAGTTTTCTAATTATTCATGCTAGCTTGCAAGAGAGGATAGAGAATTTCACAATGAAAAACACAGGAGCATTGAAGAAAAAAAATCTTCTTTGCCTCAAAAGATTATCTTGATTAATTAATTTCTTTCTGTTAAGAATTTAAATTATAGCACTTTTACCTTACTTGACAGATTCTGTGACGTGGGAAAAAAGTACAACTTAGAAGCTATTCTGTAGCATACAGGAATAATGAAACTTTATGGCAGGGTATCTCAGACAGGCATGTGACTAAACCTGGAGTTCTTGAATCCACCTCTAGTATCATTAGTTATGAGTTATAAATAAAAGCTTCTGACACATTTCACGGACAAGCAATTCTGGGCATAAAAGCTTAACTATGACAGTGTGAACATTCAGTAGTTCCTGAAATGCTGCTTTAAATTTAGAAATCGAGGTTTCTCACACAGGAGACATAAGCATGATGAAATGCCCAGTATTTGCATTGAGATACTTCTAGAGGTACTCTACAGGGGGTCCTACAGGGGCCTAATGGATTAACTCATTTCATTTCCATGAAATCTGCTGCACTATAGCCCATCTGGAGCAACATTACCTGGAGATAGACCTATAATGCTTATTTAGGATCTAGACTGAATCTAGGGTCGCAATGGCTAAATGCCATTCCAGGATCGTGATTGAAGCATTGTTTCAGGTCTTGTATGAAATGGGACTAGTCAATATCTAATGCAGCATTCCTATTGTGTCAGCACTGAAGAAGACTGCCCAGGGCTGAAGAAGTGTGGGGAAAGCCCAGATGTGCTCCAACCTCAGCTGACTGGGGCTGATGTTGATGGAGTGGGACCTGTGTACTGAGAAGGATTCTTGATATTTATAAAGCTTTCCCAGTGGCTGCTAGTATCGGAAAGACTTCCAACACTGCTACTGTCACCTTCTGTAAGCATTGAAATTGTTCTGCTTGTTTAAAAAATAAAAAAAATAGTTCAAATGAAATTCATTGCTGTTGCTGGCTGGAACTGAAAGTGAGGTTGAAGTTTCAACACCAGCTCTGTTTTCTGTCTGGGAACCATTTTTATTCCCACTGGGAACAGTTTCAGTGCAGAAAAAAAGATGAAAAGGATAGCTAGACAAAGCAAAAGGCGTACCTAGGGTCCTATTCCACTGGATGTGCTTGATGGGCAATACTTTAAACATGACGGCAGTAGCTCAGTTTTTGTGGCATCTTTCTTTCTTGCAGGAAGGACCATACTAACAACTTGTTAACACACAATTTTACAGGCATGGAGGGCAGGCAGAGGGTATAAAATGCTAAATCAGTCTGAAAAATGAATTTATCTTTCCTCAAAGACAAAAATCCAAAAGCTTATGATTTGGTGCTGGTTTTTCTTTTTTCTTTTTTGTTTTTAAGTTTTCACTGATGCCAAGTGGCAAACAGGATTTAAAAGAACTGACTAAGGTTGTTTGCACAGGTGCAAATTCTCTGCTGTCCTTTAATTTTTCAAAATCTCAAAAATGCAGGAGCTCAGTGCAAATAGAAGTACAGGAAAAAATTCTGTCTGGAGTGTTCCACAACAGTTACAAAGAAAAGAGGAACTTCTGCAGCCACTGATTTTTTTTTCACATGCATAAATTGAAATTGAAAACTGGGCAGCAATTCACTTTAGCATTTATATCACCACAGCCTGTAGTTCTATTTCTTTTTCCAATCTTTGTTTTCATCTAATCCAACTTAGTACTCCCTGGGATAAAGAATTATGAGGCATAATAGAATGAGACTATCATGTCAGTTTGGACTTGTGGGTACTGCACATATTAATGATATTTAATAGGACTTAGGTTTTACCTTTAATGTCTGAACACCATGAAGGAAGGTGTGGCAATGATTTCCCTTTTTTCTGTGATGTAATATTACTGATTTCATTTTGCATTTTGGCCAAGGAATCAGAATCCTATTGTGACATTTTACAAATGCATGATGTAAAAATACATCAACAAAAAGTAGCCTCTGTTGAAGACATAATTTTTTTTACATGTTATCTGGTTTATGTTTATTAATGATGGTAGTCCCCATATGAAGTAGTTCCCACCAAGTGGAATTTTAATGTTTTACTTACGTTCCTTGATATTAGAATCAGACAGAGGTAAAAATAATAATTCTTTTTCTCAGAGGTTTTTGTTGATTTGACAATTGTGTTTGTTCCAATTTGAAGAAATAGAAGGAAAACACTTGGAATATTCTATTAATGGGGACAGAGCTCTTGCACTGTTTTGGGGAAGGACAGCTGATGATCTCCAGACCCTGCAGATCCAGGGTCTCAGCAGCCTGCTATGTGGGCTGCCGACAAGCTGGACAAGGTAGCCGGCAAGAACCCAAGTTTTAAAACCTGCCTGGCAGTGAGGCTCATATTGGAGCCTGCCTAGGGTCTGTCAGACTGTCTCTGAAATTAAACCACATCTGTGAAAAGTTCTGAATTGGCCAAATCATCAAATTCCAATGAAACACTATTTGGTAAGAATTTTTCCAACCTGCTCTAATTAAAATGAAACTAAATCACCACAGCTACTGTTGTGCCTGTTCAAGCTCCCAACTGTAGTTATTTCCAGTGTTCCAGGTTGAAATGATATGTAGATATGTATGTAGGTCCACAACATATTCCTGAATCCAGGAAGTCACTCTTTCCAGCCAGAAAAAAAAAAAAAAAAAAAAAAAAGCCAGTGTCCATGGCCAGACTGTTTATAGTTCTATCACCTCATGATTTTTCTCTGAGGAAGGTTGGTTTTTTTAGTAAAAGAAGTATTTCTCTCTACACAGTTTATTTCTAAGAGAGATTGTGTCCTGATGAAGAGTTTTAAAAAGGTCATGCAAACTGTACTGTTCAGGCTGTCTAAAAAAGATTGCTATTAAATATGCCTTAAACTTAATATTCCCTAGAAGATTAACTGCCTTATAAATGACATTTTGACAGATTATTTTAGCTACGAGGGGTTATGTATACGTGCTGAATTTTAAAGCCTGCCTGTTAACTCTCAAAGTGAATTGAAATGAGTAATTTATTTTTCTGATATTTAGTATGTTATGTCGTTTCTGAAATATAGAGATCTTCATCTGGGGAATATAACAGATACTGTAGAACCAGCAGAACTTAGAGATCCACACACAGCTACTCCCTTTGGACTAGGATATCAAAGGAAACTCCAAAAATACAAAGATACATTTTAAAAATAAGCGCACACTGAGTTCTTTAGAAAATCTGCTTGTATGTGTCAAAAGACTGATGGGTGCCAGGCAGTTTGTAAATCACCTCTATTAGATTCCTAATTGTAAATGGAGTTTTTCTGAAAAGCTTTTTCACTGTAACACTGATACTATGATGACAAGAGTCAAAATAGAAACATCACCTCGATTAACTGACTATATTTCTTAGACAGGAACTGATCTATTTCTTTATGTATTTACTTCTTGGCTCTTGTATTATAGCTCTGGCCAGGTGAAGGATCTCCATGTAAGGGATAGTCTATACGCAGTGTGTCTTTCTGCACAGAGAGCAGGGCCTGCGTTAATACCTATGGCTGCAGCTACTCCACATCTGTTCATGCTGCAAGTCCTTTTACTTGTGTAGAGTCTTGCAAAGGTGTCTCGTGCAAGAGTCTGATCTTTGCAGGTATGGCAACACAAATTGTCTGGCATAACCCTGGAGAGCCTGCTCCTCCTCAAGATCTAGAATAATTAGATAGGAAGAGGAAGCTCAGCAAAAGGAGGATGGTCATTGGAGTGACATTGGTTTCTACAAGTGGTGACTTTTGCAGTCTTTCAGGCTCCAGGAAGAGGAGCTCCTTGAGTGGGCTCAGCGACTTTGTTTTCTGCTAGGAAACACTGTACAAGAGCTCAGATGTAAGGGTTTTACAAACTTTTATTATGCATGCTTCAGTGGCATGTTATTTAGAAGAAACTTGAACTTGTTCTCTTTTGTTTGTTTATTTTATTTTGGCTTCTCTCTACTTGACTCCTGCACATGTGGAATAGTCAAGAAGTACTTTTGAGAGCCCCTTGCCTTGCAAAATGTCCTGGAGATTATCCTGTGCCTGACGTAATAACAGCCAGCTGACTGACGGCAAGTACCAGTTCCAGATTATGCATCTGTCTGCTTAGCAATGGCTGAGGAGTGCACAGCTGGTGTGCATGGGAAGGACTGGCCTGTGTCCTAATTATTCTGTGAGAGAAAGAACCAGGCATTGGGATTCACCCAAGCCTCACTTTATCCATGATGAGCTGTAATACTAACCATTTTTGAGTGAGTCACTACCAAAACCAGATGGGAAATAGGCATTTCAGAGGTGAAGCTGGACTGGCTGGATAGTCTGTGGTATTCTGGGGAGTAATTTGTAAATGTTACTATATGGAGCTGCATGGATGTATTTTGCCACTATTGGTGGTCATCATAAGCTAGCTAAAAGTTTCTTGTCCATTCCTGAACATGATGGAACATCTGTTCAGTATATGTCTGAACAAAAACAACACTAGAGGGTTAGTGGGTGTCATGACTCTGTGTAGCTTCAGTGCATCTTCCTGACTGTGTTAAGTTATTGGTCTAGTGTTTATAGCTAACATGGGAGCTGTGAAAACATCTGACAGATATCTTACAGCCAAAATACTTACAATGGGAAAGCTCGGTCCTATGATTAGCTGACCCAGCCAAAAACAATGATGGGAGATAGATAACACTGCTGACGCCCGACTGAGTCTTCACTAACAGACCCTTTGAGACCCAAAATATCTCAGGTCAAGATTCTGTCATGATAACAACCTGAGTGAAGTAAGAAACTTCCGAAAAGTCTCCATGTTGTACAGGGCTGTTGTTTTGTGCGAGCTAAAGACTGATGATGAACGATTACTTAACAATGTGATACAAATATCTGCTGAATAAACGTGACTATTTAGCATGCTGGTTTTGCTGGTGAGTAGTATTTTTGAAGGCTCGACAAATATGTAACCCAAATAAAAAGAAGTCGTAACATTGTGGAAGGGATGATGGAGATGACCTGTTTCCAACACAATCTGTTTTTGTGCAAAACTCGAATCCAAAATCCATCTGGATTTTGTTCATACATAACAACAGTCATGTGAGCTGACTGTATTTCATGCAGTACTTTGTATTGCAAAAATAGTACTTTGCCGTTTGCTGTATACTGGGGACACTGAGGTCCTGCTGCCAGGTAAACTGCATTTGGTTAGGAACATTATGATCTGCAATGGCTTCATTCAGTGTCAGTTTTGTATGGCTTTACTAGCATTTGATACCCAGAATTGCAGGCATCTAGGAATGCTTTCCTAGAAAAGAACACTAGAGCACACGTTTCATTTGTTTAAGTAACTAATAGATGACAATGTTGAGTAAACAAGGCAGTGAGCCAACATGAAAAGGAGGTTACAAGCTGGTCCTTAGCCGGTGTCATGTTGGTAGAGAGCCCTGCCTCAGCCTAGAGATGAAGTTTTCAGATTAGGAAGAAAGGAATTGTCAGCAATCATCCAAGGCACACTTGCTGTCTTTCTCCTGTATTTCAGGATTAGTTTGGCCAGGTTTAGAAACTGTTTTTTTTTTTCCTGAGAAAAAATTAGGGGCTCTCAGTAAGAATTCTGAGGTAAGTGCCATCTGAAGTTTTGTTACGCCCACTGCTTCAATGAGACATCAGAAGGAAAATATTTTGGTTTGTTGGTTTATTTTGGCTTTTCCTTGCTTGGATCCTTTACAGGGCTCTACAGAGGAGTGTGTAGGATGGGCAGTGTGCCAGGTTTGCAGCCTGTACCATCCTTCAATCCCAGAGAGTTCAGTTAGAAAAGGTATAAATGTATTCTCCACTGAATGGCTGACAAATGACGGGAGAAGGACGGAGGACAAGAAGTGAGACTTTTGTGTAAGCAGAGAATTTAACCGTAGCTGGAGTCTCACATGAAATCTTTTAGGACAAGACATGAACTGTGGTGCTTCTGATGACATGAGCCTGTAGTAGAGCTGGGAAATGGGAATTATGCAGGCATTTTTGCAGCTTTTTCTTCCTCTGGAAAGGGAAGGTGGGCCCATGACACTTTGTAAGACCTGTTGATGAAGTTCCCTTTTTTACTGAGGCTCTTCTAAAAGGGTCTTTCAATTTTCTTATTTGGTTTTATGGATTTTTAAAGTGTGTTGGGTATGTTTATAATATTAAAATAGCTGCTGTGTATGGGGATAGAAACAAGGGAGACTCTTACTACAGTAGTCACTGCCAGTGTAGATAGGAGATAACGTTTGAATTCCCCGTTGTGAAATTGCCCTTACCTTCTTGCCATGTGGCTTAGACCCACTCTTGGACGTGACCTACTACTTCTGGTTCAAATACATGTAAAAAATAGCAGACGTCTTAAGCATTGAAAGAGATTCTCATCATTCTATGAATGGCTCACTTTATGTAAATGTCTATAAGCAGCTTTATTTTGTTTGTTTTGTGGATTAAACCTCAGTCTTAATCTGGCACCCATTTTGGCTTTGAGGAGGCATCCATGGCAGTCTACTGAAGACATAGACAAGAAATGAAAAGGCAGTTTTTGTAGCCATTCCAACATTACAGGAAGAGAACACTTAAAACTAGCCACATGTGGTACTCGTGCACAGAAACTGAGACTCTGTGTACTCAGCAGTGTAGAAATGAGCAGAAAGAGAAATCGAGATGAAGAGATGGCAACTAAGACCATAATTATGAAATGCAAGCTCTATGGGCAAACTTTTGCTAGAAAAGCTGTAATGCAATCAGTCATATATTGTGAGACAAACCCACACATAAACAAGAAAAGTCTTTTTATTGTCCCCAAATCACACGTAAAGCTGAGGAATAATGAATTTGAATAACTGGCCCCAGATCACACCAAATGAATTTGAATGTTAACTTAGTTTTTTCTGAAAGCTGATCAAGGGCCTTAGAAACAAGACTATCCTTCCACTCAAATAGAATTTAATAGGAATATTGTAATAGCCAAAATAGCCAACTCTTAAAAGACTTACAGATATACTATTTCAAGTTTCCATAAATCTCAATTGATCTTTAAGATTTTCAACTAATCTGCCAAAACTCCCCAGCTGCTACAAAAGCTTTCTTCACAGAAATGTCAGTATGTCTTTCCTAAGTCCCAGACTCAGGCTGAATTTCTTGGGAACTTTAGACAAGTGCTTCATCTTTCAACCTCCATACTCTTCCTCCTTACCAGTGCCAGTAATAGCGACTGTTAGTTTGTACTGCACAGTGAAGTGCAGTAATTTCTTCATTATTGTCAATATGTAAGATAATGAAAAGTCCTTATTTCCTATTATCTGTCATGCAAATGGACAAACACAACTGTAATGCATAACTGAAAATGTTCTTGGATGTAAAACAAGTGGTTGTCCTATGGAATGCCATAGGATACTCCGGATATAAGAAATATACACAGGTTCAAGGGAAGACTGGACAAGTATTTGAAACAGAGGGCCCCCAGAGTTCCTGAACAGATTAAATCATAACAAGCTCAGAAAATCTGCTGAGTTGAAAGCAGCTGCAGGGTGGAAGAGTATGATGAGAGGAAGTAGCTTCTGTACTTATTCTACTATGCTTTCTTACGTGTCCAGTTATGACTACAGAATATTTGATTAACTAGATACTTGGTCCGAATCACTATAGCCACTTGTATTTTTATGTTCTAACAAGGCCCTAACTGTTGATGTGACCCAGAAACAAATACTGAGCCTCTAACTTTTGTAAGATGCCTTTTTTCCTACAGAAACTGAAAAAAATGCTTTATTTCTTGGGCTGTACAGCAATGGGATCTGCAGTGTGTGTGAAGTTCATCAGAGCTGTTCATACCTACCATTACAGGCTTTACAGAGTCTGAAAAGTCAGTTAGGAATTTATACTTTCATGTCTGTATCTTCACAAATGTACAGTAAAATGCCGAACTAAGCTGGTGCTCTGAAATAAAGAGCTATGAAGAGGTGTGAATTCTGCAGTGCCTTTCATTGTCTCAGAATCATAAACCATGTGAAGCCCTGATATTTTCGTTTCACTTGCTTTGCACACATTCTGAAAGGCCCTATGACTGTTTGGAGCATCCTTTTGTGTATGAAAATATGAAAAGTCAAATATTATTAGAAAACCTATTTTCATCTAGTTGTGAACTGAATATTCTTCCTGGCAATGAAATCAACATCTAAAATTATCATTTGGAGAGAGGGATAAAGGGGTTCCATATGGGGATAATTTGTGGTCTTCTCTTGAAGTAATACAGAAATCACTACCCTGATGAAAGAGTCAGGAATAACTTGTTTATCTAGCATTTATTTGGGCATCACAACACTAAAACAGGTCAGAAGGAATCTGACCCAGATATTTTCTGTCTTGATTATTGGTTACAAATGTGAACAGTAACTTTCAGCTAAGACAAGCTTACCGTAAATCCTACTAACCTGTTTTTTGAGGCATCACCTCTTATGGTGATAGGATTGTTCTGTCTCTGTGTTCCACTCAGTCCTTGGTTTCTTTAGTGAAATACCCAGTAAAGGTGCCAATTGCGGCAGAGGTTTTAGTGGTGTGGATTCCTGTCCATGAGATCATCAGCTCATTGACCAACCATGACTTGGTAATGACCACTTGGTAAGTGACCTACACTGGATTTGAACTGGTGACCTCAATGTGGAAGACTCTGAATGCCACTTCTAATCTCTGGAGGATTTAATTTCTGTTTTTTATTCTAAAATAAGCTCTGTTAAACCTCAGACTTCTTCCTCAGGCAGTGTTGTGACAATAATCTTTTCTCTTTTACCTTAAACTGCTTTGTATCTTTCAAAACACTAAGTTGATATTCTTCCTCATTTCATTCGGAAATAGTCTTAATATATGTTTAATTCATGGAATATTAGAAAACTTTATTTTTCAGCTAGCATTTATGGGAACAACAAGAAAGAATTTTAACAGCTATATTCAGTACCCTTGAGAAAACACCACGCACTGTAGCATGGGAACAACCCTAAGTTCCTTATTCCAGCAAAAGCCTAAGTCAACAAGACTTGGGCCTGAGCAACTACCATGGGACTGGCCCAAGTATTTTGATGTTTCTGGTTACAGAAGTACACAAAAAGGAGAAAGAGACAAAAATAATTCCAAATTCCAGAATATTTAGCTGGAGCTTGATTATGTAGCATTTTAAAAAAAATAACTGTTCTGTAAGATTAAGTTGTGTAGACCTAATTGACCCCAAATCTATATTAGGTATATTGATTGAAAGCCCACAATGGTTCAGTTATTTGGAAACCATTTTAAAGGACAGTGTTAGCTTTGAGTGTTTTTTCAAGTAGTATTTATGTATTGATTGCAATTATCAACGCTTCACTGAAATCTTCTAATTTCATCATCAAAGTAAAAAATGAAGGTGAAAACTAAATCATTCATGTATTCAGTATTCATGAACTTTCTTAAACTGATATTATTGCTCAAGACATGAGCTTTTATAGTTATTTCCCTCTTATTTTTCATGGCAAAATATTCAAACTTTTACCTTAGAAAATCTTGGACTTTTTAAACCCTTTTTTGGGACAAAAGAGGGGATATGGGTGTGACTTAGGTGCAGAGTTTAAGTTCATATTAGCAAAATATGAATAATTAGATCCTATGAACCTCAGTTGATAGGTATTCTTGAGAGATTTTCTCTTCTATGCATTACTGATTCATGGCTTAGGATGGAAAATTTTGCAATGAAATCCTCCTTTATTGGTGCAAGGCTTATATGACTGGGCATAAAATTTAAAAAGACAAGTGAACAACCCTACCCTGAAACACAGAACTTGATCAGACTGAATGCAATAAATCAGTGCTTCTTTTTCAAGTAATGATACAGAATTACTCAATACAAAATATTGAGTAAGACAAAACAAAGCAAAAGGCAGTGAGTTCTTTTCTTCTCAAATGTCTGCTAATTTGTTAAATACATTAAAGAGCTAGATGTACAGCCCTTCTCCTGTATAAATTATAACATGGATACTGTGACTTCCCAAAGATTCCAATACTGCCATATTTTGTTACTGAAATTTTTCTGTCTCATTGATTAAAATGGCCAGTCTTCAGCATCTGGTCAAATACTTAACATATTTTGTGTAGCATAGCCAGGAAAATACATTTTTAATTACAGATCCATGAAGCCCTTGTGGTTAAGAAGGAAAAAGAATCAAAAGTTTCATCTGAAGTCAAGCTGGCTGACTGATGAAGCGAAGTCAGATAGGAAATGAACAAACATACATGTTATATTGTATATTTGTATGTTTGTATATACTGTACAAAACTGAGATCAGTTTTGGAAAACAGTTGTCCCTGACTTGCAAGACTGAACAAATCTGGCAATGACATGGACACATGCTGAGTTTTGTTTTCCAATGTAAAGTCTAGGCATTTTTCCTACAAATGAAAATGTCTATCTTATGAGGTCTGTGTTACGCTTTCAAAAACTTTTGCATCATACATCTACTATATAGCCTTAGTCCAAGTGTGCTATACTCCTCATAGGAAAGCAGATTGAAATGCTTATTTCAACACATTTTCAACTAAAAAGGACTGCCCTTTTTCACTTTTTTTTTTTTCCCCAATAAAATGTTAAATTTTAAAGGAAAGTTTAGTTTTTCTTGATTTAATTACCTGAGCAGATAATGGCACTTCTCTCCAAAAACATAGTCTCTGCTTTTCTCTGGAAAAGAGAACTTCTATGACAAATTCAAAAACTATGGAACTTCTTTGATAAATTAAAAAAAAAAAAACTTTGACCTTTCTTTCCAAGTTTCTCATTAAAATGCTCACTATTTTATGACCTGCTGCAATGTGGTAATTTCTGTTTAATTTAGCTTGGAGCCAGTTACTTTCTGAACCAACAGAGAAACTCCATGTATAGATTCACTGGATGTAAGAAACATCACTTTCATTCATGAGATTGTAGGGTTTCCTTCTCATGACTGCTGAAAATTTCGAGAAAGCACTTTATTTTTGCTTATGGTTTACTCAGTATTTTCTTCCCAATTTTTCATTATAAAATATAAGTTTTGATAACTCTGAAATGTAGGAAAGAGCCTTGAAATACTGTCCTCTGAGGGATGAAATCTTTATGGTGTCTTATTTCTAGATTTAAATATGATTCATTCTGTGTTAAAGCTTCTAAATTTTATTTCAGCCATATGACAGCCAGTTGATAGTGGTTTAAGGGCTCACTAAAGAGCAAAGCTGGCAAAGTCACTTTTCAGCTGATAGCTCAGCTGCATAGGAATCAGCTGTAACAGCAGCAGCAGCAGCTGTCAGGAGGCAATAGCACAGAAGGCAGCAGCATGGCAGGGAATGAACAGAAGGCAGTAGATACTAAGAATTGGTCTGTCTTGTCACCCACAGAAGTGGCAATGTAGCAGCCATGGGTAATATAAGCTTAAGTGCTAGAGTATTTTTCCTTTAACTCAAAAGGAATAAATGTACACAAAAGATTTGGGTCAAATTCATATACAGGGTTGCAGGCACTTTGTGCCACTCTACACAGCACAGAGATGCCTCCCAGAGCCCTCTCCTGTGGGGAGAGGATCCCTGCTACAGGCAGAACCAAGGGCATCCGCTCCACACAGGCTGGACCAGGCTCAGCCTGGCCTGAAGGCTCAGCCAGAAGTGAGATCCTGTTTTTCAAGCTCATCTTTTCTTTTCCCATCAGGTTGAGCAAGCTGCTGGCCTGCTTAGTGATCTTGGGAAGCTTTTTTCCTTTTCTGCCTCTGTTTTCCATAGGGAAGGTGTAAAAGGATTTGAGATATTCTATTGAAAATATAGTACACATAAAGTAGATGTGATGCTGCTCTAAGCAGCTGTACAGGGTTTCTGCCTTCCCTGATGTTTTTCAGAGAAGACAATGCTTCTGCTGTGAGTCAGAAAAATACACAGCTCATATATTTTTCATTTCAGTTCTATAAAGACAGTAGTAGTCCATGGGATGATCACATGTATAAAATTACTCCAAGACTAGCTCTAAATTTGTGAAGTGCTTTTGGATTCTTTTGAATGAAAAGCATTACAACTCGTAAATGCAAAACAGTGATATGTAGGTGGTTGTGTGTACTGGTAGGCCAGGGAGATGTCACATGAAAGCAGCTAATAGCAGAGGGTTGTACCTGGAAACCTTTCTGCTACAGTTTTTACTTGTTTCCAGCTTTTCCCAGACCTCAGCCTTTCTTTTAGTGCAGCGTGTGAGCGAATCAGTTGGTCTTTGATCCAAAGGTCTTCATAGCTGAGGAAAACATTTCTGCTGACTTGAGTGAGGCTGAATGGAAGGTGTATGGCTGTGTTTAAGATGGCAGTGTAACTAATATCTAAATTATGAGGTTTTCTGTAATGATAAAAAAATTCTACTTAAAATATCACAAGTCTAAAGTTGATTCTGCTGGTGTTTATGTATGATATTTCATATAATACATATACATCTGTTTACGTTATAATGTCACATTTAGAGTTGAGCAAATCAAAAAGGAATTATCTGCTAATACTTTAAAGAAAAATACTCTCAATTAATTCATCATGCTCCACCAAAGAGAGATGGATAATAAGGAAAAGCATGTATGGAGTTAGTTTTATATTTTATAATAAGAATGTTCTGCTGAAAGCAAGTGCCATCTTACCATTTGTGTTATAAAACACTCAAAACCTAATTTCTTTTTGATGATTATCTGCTACATTGGTTCCTCTGAACTGGAAAGTAGATCCACATAAAGACACAGTTTTCAAAAGGTGGAAGAAAAGCTGAAGTCAGAGTTTAGGTCTCATTTGCATTACAAGTTTGTGAGTAAGTCAGAAAATTGACTGTGTAATGGGTCATTCTGTCTGGAATCTAGTCTTCATTAGCTGCTGTCAGTGTCATGGAAATGATAATGTAAAACTTGAACAATTTGATTTCTACTGCACGTGTTTGAAATATTTATAAAGTGATGGTATGGTAACTAAGCTGTTCTTGATATGGGCTATGTAGTTCTTCTGTCTGCTGTAGTGCTATACTTTGTCCTGCATTTTGGATGTGATTTTCACTTTTCTTTCTTGGTGATGAGAATGACTCTTTTGGTGACATTATTACAGAATTTACTGTGACTTCCTTATCAGGTTCAGATTCTCCAATAGGACATTGCTGCTCGACACGGTGAGGGAAGGGACCCCTTCCTTTGTATTCAGCTGAATACCAGAAGAAATTTTCCAGAGACCTCTTTACAATCCCAAACAAACTATGGCATAAATTCCCCTTATTACTTGATCTCTATGAATAGTGACATTACTTTGATGAGTACAAGGCTAAATAAAATGGGTTTTCTCCTATGACCTAGTGACTTTTTCCCATTATATGCTCACAAGATATTACAGTAATTAGTATCTGCTGACAATTGTGCACAACATAATTTTATATAACACTTTTCTAAACAAACGGTTTCTTTCACAGAGCGTAAAACAAATTAATCATACAAATTTGCTACGTGTCACTTAACTTTCAGGCTACATTTGCTTATATACATATGCCTGTTTTGTTAGGGTTTCATATAAAAGCTTTTAATGTCCACACAGACTTCTAGAATATCTAATTACATTCTCAAAAAATGGGAGGAAGAAGACTTATTGAAAAGAAAATATGTGAAGTAGTAGAGGCTTATTCTTGAGGCATTAGTGGTCTCCAAGTATTTTTGGCAAGACATTCATTCTCTTTTAAGGTCCAGTGCTAATGCACAAAAGCTCAGAAGCTCAGGCATGTAACTTCTCCTCTCACAGTGGTATATCGTAACAATCTGCAGCATTATTGATCCAGGGACCCTCTGACTGTGGGCTGCTGGGAAACATGCTCACCTAAGGTCAACTTTTCACATGTTTGATTTTCCCTGACAGTTTTCCCTGAGCCTTCAGTAGTACATGAGAGCTAATTTCAAGCTTACCTGAATTTATTTTCAGTGATTTGGGTTTTGTTTTTTGTTTTTTGTTTTTTTTTTTTTTTGTAAAACAAAGACTACTAAATCATTTCTTTTGTGAAAAACCTATACAGCTGTAGAGAAAAGTAAGCCATGTTTGGGCTTTTGCAGCCTTGATCCATCTTTTTTATGCATAAGGCAAAAGAATAGCATGCATCCCTCGAAAAGCTCCATGATTTGAAATCTGATGCTTCCTGCAGACAGCTCTGTCATCTCCCTGCCCGCCCACCCATTTCCCTCTTCTGCTCACACATGGAGTCATTACCACATCCAACAGTGTTTGGCTTAGCAGTCAGGTAGTGTTGGCAGAGTTTCGTGTGGGGCCTCATTGTGTGAAGGAACCTACCGTCTGATTTTCGCTGCTAAGAGAGTCCTGCTTTTTCTCCTCCCACCGGTGTTGTCAAGGGTGGCTCAGTCCAAGTTAGGACTTTGATTGGGCCACGCAATCACAACTATGAGACCTGCTTTCCTTCAGGTGTAAATGGGAGAGAAAAGGGCTGGAACTGGTCCTCACATAGTCACCCACTAGGAGACTCAGAAGACAAAGTGACAAATGTGGCTCCTGTGTAATGACTTGCAGGACAAGCCTCCACAGAGGCCCATTTGAAGATGGCATAACTTAGAGCAAGCCTATTATTGTTGCAATCTGTGTCCATGGCTGAGATCCAAACTGAGTGTCAGCAAAAGTAGATGAAAGCAACCAGCACTGTTTCCTCTATGCCTCTTGCTCTAATGAACTCTATTATCTTTATGAAACTGTTTCTCACCTACAGCTTGCGAATGCAATAATAATATGGTCCTTTTAGCTCTTACATATTCTTTAGTATACTGTTCCCAGGCCAATTCAAAATCACCACAGCATAAAAAGATTGTTCTCAACAGCACTTTTATGCTGTTGATTTGAAACGCTTTGAAAACCATTAGATTGTTCCAGGCTTAACGGGACATTTCCATAAAAATAAGCTGCATGCCAAAGAATCTGAGATTCATATATTACAGGATATGGTCTCCTCACACCCTCCGCCTACTCGTTTGGAAGTGTCTCATGGTTTTCCTGCATCATTTGACACATCTGTAGTCATTTAATTGTTCTAGCCTTTCAGACTGTATTGTGAAACAATTGCTTACAGGACTCATTAAAAGAAAATATAACAAAAAATTCCCATGCGTTGTACCTCCTCCACAGTAACATAAGCCTTGGAAACTTGCAGGGTATCCAAAAACTATTATTTTTTTTTCAAACAGGACATTTTGACCTGTGTTAGGGTAGGCAGCCAGTATGCAGCATGAGTATTTGGACAATATTTCTGTATGTCTAAACAAGTCATGAGTGGAATGGGAGTATGTTATACATTGCATGGGATTTTTTACTTGTTATTTGTTTATTCCAGTTTTGGCCCTGACTCAGAAAGGTACTTAACCACTTTTTTATGTCAACCCTCAACTAGAAAAGCCTTTTCTTAAGTCCTGTTGAAATGAGTGGAAACTAAACATATCCTCAGAGGTAAGCATTAGCTTGAAACATTTTGCTGACTGGGATATTCTCTCACACTAGTCTTTGGAAGTTGACCTGGCGAGAGATGTTATTGGAGTGCATCTGTTTATCTCAATTAGTATTGTGTCATACAGAATAAAACACATTGCCAAATGCTTGAAATTCCACTGTTCCCTATTTCACTCTTTAGTGGAGAGAACTCCCTGCATCTCCGGCTGAGATATCAAACATCTGGCAGATCTCTAAATTCCCATCTGACTCAAGGTCATAGAACAAGACACTTGATATTGATGCTGAACTAGGCTTCTGCAATGTAATGGATGTATCTAGTTGCAAATGTTTAGAATTGGTTGCAAAAAAAGGTGTTTTAAGTTTCTGGGTTTAAGTGAAACATAGTAGGTTCCACAAGTGATCATTTCCAAAGTAACTTCATTTAATCAGAAAATCACTGGCTTTCTCTGGATCCAACCCTTGCCCTAATGAGTGGAAAACATGATAACCCATAGCAGTTTTGTTGGGATACCTCATTGCCAAAGATATTTAGCAAGTCTGCATGACCTGGGGAGAAACAAGGATAATAATTTAGCAAACACGGGAATAAGGTTTGTGATCGATGTGAGCGCTTGCAGGTAAGCAAAAACAGTGCAATGGATTTGCAAATCCCTCCCCAAAGCTTAGTGGTGTTTAATAACACAGGTGCCTCTCTTTGCACCTACTGTTACAGTCTATGCCTTATAAACTGTACCTCAACATTTCACTACTTTCATTGCAAGGCCTAATTCGGAGTTCAGACTGCACAGGGGAATAGTGTGTATAGCACAGATTTTATCGTACTGCCCGTCTCAGCTGGTTTTCCAGCAGAAAGGTGATGTAAGCACTCTGAGGAGCAGTTTGGTTATATTCAGAAAACAGATTTTTCTATAGGTTTTCTCTCATATCAATTTATTTTTTTGGTGTATTAGAATAGAGTCAGCATGAAACAGGCTGTGTGTAACTTCAAACAGATCATGAACTTTTGTCAGTTATAATAAATTTAAGAATATATATATAAGAATATATATATATAAGAATATATGTGTGTACAAGCATATATGTGTGTATATATATACCAACGTACAGCCAACATAGTATGTTTGTAATCTAACAGAAAAGTTTGAGAAGCATATAAAAGCTAGGGGAGAGCTACATATCTGTTCATTAATAATTGGGTTTTAGATTAAGCACCAGTTTCATGTACTCTTCCAGTAGTAAATGAATTGAATTGAGTGTAGCTAAAATACCAAGGGTTAGCAAAATCCAGTGGACTAGACTGGGCATCTTTTGCAAAGAGAATCCTGGATGTAACTGTGTTGGAGCAAGTCATTTTCCTGGGGCCTGACACACAATGTGTTTCTATGCAGCAAATTTAACAGAGGATATGCAGCTTGCATCGTCTCTTTTTTCCTCTTAGCCAGTTTTTCCAGCTAATGGAAAGAGAATGTCATTGGCTTCATCTTTGTTCCACCCTCATTCCATCAGTCCCAAACTCTGAGTTGGATAACTCCCAATAGGATCAGGACATGTATGGTCAAAACATATCACTTAAGTAATGCTTCTGAATCAGCACATGCATTTGCAAAACACATTTTTACTCTTAAATTTCTTTGTGAGATCAATTCATTGCTCAGCTTACATTTCTTTATGAATAAATGTATATGGATATGTTTGCATACACTTACATGTGCATATATGCAGACGTAAACTCATTTTTTCTGTCCTGCTAGACATCCAGAAGATGGTGCTTCCAGCTCTGTGTACATCTGCAAAGAGACATTTACTTTTGTATATACAGTGACAGGAAGCGGGATGTACCAGCTCACATCTGTTAGCCATTAAACAGTGAAATAATAACAACAACAATAACAAAATATTATTTTAGTCAGGCCAAGAAGACATCAGACATAGAAAGCTGAAGGTGAGTCAAAAGGGGGCTCCCATCCAGCTGATTTCTTCAAAGGCAAAATAACTATGTACTCTTTCCTGGTTTTCAGTTCTGCAAATACCGCCTTCTTGGATCATCATAACATGCCATCAGAATGAGTGGGTTTGAGGATTTCCTGTAGAAAACTATAGCAGCATTCATTCCTGCAGCAGTGTTCTGAGAGGAACAAGCACGGGCCTCAGAAATTTTTGGATTCACAAAAGCACCACTTTTCTTACACTTCTTCCCACTCACCTTCTATACTTCGGTCTGCTGATTTTTTTCCCAGGAAACTGCTGAACAATTGGATTAATGGATTAATTAGAAATGAGTGCCATTTTTTAATAGATACTACCTAAATTATTATCAAGGGTTGGCGGGGTGGGGGGGGTAATAGCTGTTGTGTGATGTACTGCATCACTAGAGTGAACAAGAGGACTGACTTTCACTAAAATTTGATCAAGTCAATGAGAATAAAAGTGGTTTCAGAAGATCATGCCTCAGGACATTGCTTTGAGTGATAAAACAATCTATTATTAAATTTAAAGGGAGAGATGGCTCTTTTGCTGATATGTATGATAGTTGTTACCAGATAGCAGCTGCCATTGCAGAAAACTCTGGCAAGCTGAAGGAACATCATGATTAACTGGAGAACTGGCATTCACAGAAAATGGCTGGCTGCCAAGGAACTGCAAAAGTAAATAGCATCAATTAAGTCAGCATAGCTAATTTTGTCCTGAGCTAGTAATTGCACTCTATGCACAATGACCTCTTTCTTAAAATAATAGAATACAGTAGAAAGTGTAAGTACACAACTGTTGAGTATTATTCTAGCTATTTCTTGATGATTTAATAGAAGAAAAGATATGCACTCACTTTTACCCACTTTGGTCACTTTGGCAGATAACTGTTTCTACTTGAGTTCTCTATTTTCACTGTTTCTGTTTCATCAATCTGTTTGTGCGTAAATAAAAAAGGCAAGCACTTGGTGGAGTGTTTTATAAACATTTATGTGCAAATATTTGGTACAAGTTTGGATCTTAGTTTTAGGCTGCTTGTTTGTTTCATTTTTCAAAGTCGCAGTGTGTTTCTCAAGTCTGAAGTCGGGGATCATGTGGTGGTGATTCAATGGCCGTGTGTTGTTGGTCATGCCTCACTGAGAGGACAGCACTAAGCTTGGCCTCTCAAGCCAAGTGTTCACATCCCTGTGTTCAGAGGGACAGGACAAAGGGTGTCCAGGACAAACTGTTCCAGGCTTTGCGGACCTGTTGATGCAAGCAGACCGGCAGGAAGGAATCTTTACCAACCTTGGCTATTTCAGTAGATGTCACAGGGCTCAGTGACTCAAAGGCCCCTGTACGGTGGATTGCGCTCACTCCCATTTGGCAGGGAATGGTAGGGGAAATGGATATATGTAGCCTTAACTGCTGAGCTCAAATGTAATGTGGTGTTGGCTGTTCCCTGAGGAATAGGAAAATGACCCCAATGACAATATCACCATCTTCTCCAGGTGAGAAGGGAGTGGTCTCTGCATGTTTACATAGTGTCAGGTCGTAACGGTGCAGACATGCACATTCAGTGTTTTAACTGTCTCACGGAGAAAGTCAACAAATTATCTGAATCCTGGCCAGACTTCAAAAGTTCAGAGGTTTGGTTCAGAAAGAGCTGCAGTCACTGATCCAAAGTTTATAAAAGCTCTCCAGATTTTCTGAGACTGTAAAACTGGGCTGGAGCAGCATTTTTCCTGTAGCTTTCAGCACTTCTGTTTCCCATCCTAGCTGGACAGTGGAATTGAAAAAACACTTCTTCAGAAATTCCAAGAGCTTAAGAACATTTGGTCCCAGTCTGGTTCTAAAAATGAGTAAAGATCTGGGAGGCTGTCTGGTGGGGTCATATCTAGCCTACCTAGTCTGTCCCGTTTTGTCTGCAGCTCCCTTCAGATTGAGCGGTATTTTTGTAGCTGGAGATCAATGCGACACTCAGCATGCACCCTAGCAAACCAGCTTGTTGTCTTTTCCCAGCTGCTTAGAGGTTCCTATTGATATTAAAGCTCTTGATTCAGAAGCAGATTCTGTTTAGTCTTTGATAGCTAACACTGTACTCTGGTGAAGAAAGAGCCCAACAGTTTGACAGCTGCAATGTTGCAACATCAACGGGGAGGCTTAAATTTCAGAATAGTAGAAAGCATGCTCCTAATGCCTTGATATTTCAGATAGGAAAATTCTGTTTATAATATCACATGACCAAGGCATGGGCTAGTCAAGTCATGGGAAGAAAATAAATTTCAGCTTCTGCTGTTAACTCTTTCAACAACGCTGCTTTGGGATTATGCTGTAAGGATTCATCCTCTTTCCTCCTGCCTGGAAAATCCTTGGGTTTTTTTTCCAGAGAATACTTACAGAAGTGCTGGACCACTGCAACAAGTGGGTCAGTCACCAGCATGCTTCGTGCGTGCCAGCAATGACCACTGTAACGGCAGCAGCTTAGGCCCTGTTGCTTCAGTTGAAAGAGAACTTGTCAGGTTTGAAAACTTAATTTTTATTTTGTCAGGCTAACTAGATACATATTTAGCCATTCTTACCTAAATCTGGAGCTTTTTAAAATTTTTTAGTTCATTGGGAAAACTAGACTTTTCTGGAAGTCTGGGTAGTAAGGATTAGTATTGGTATACTATTAGTTTCTACTGTCAGTAAAAGTGAACTAGCTAACATATCCTCATAAGAAATAAGCTATGCAGAGGTAGGCAGGCTTTTGCAGAGACCCTTAAAGCCACGGGTTCCAGTTTTGCCCTTCAAACTTAAAAACAATTGAATTGCAGAGGTATTTGCATTAAGAGGAGAGAGAGAATTGTTAAGCCAATTACAAAGAAAGGAGAAATTTTAACATTCAGTTCTGGATCTGGGCTCAGATATTAAGCAGTTCACAAGATTTTGGATCTGAGACTCTGGGATGAGTTCATGCCTGTTACTATGTACAGTAAGAAACTTCCTGCAACTATGCTCGTGCCTTCACTGAGGAACAGACACTACACGGGGCTTCCCGGATCCTTCTGCAGGAACAGGCTGCAGCTGCGTGCAGCCTCCGACTCCTCCAGGGACACCACGTTGTATATTCCATATGAAGGAGCTCTTAGAGATATTTATTCTCACCAAGACAGAAATCTTCCTGTACTTTCCCAAGGGATTGAGTGCTGCCTAAATATTACAGACCTTGGAAAAATCTGTTAAGACCTTATCTCTAGCTCTGAACCACTTGGCACCTTTCTTTTCATCCCAGGAAGAATTTTCTAATAGGTTTTCTTAACTGCATTTGGAGTCCAAGACAGTCAGGTTTATACCACTGCAATGGTACCTGCATAGAGTCTACCAGAATTTTCCTTTTTCCACCCTACAAGAAATCTAAGCATAATTCATATTTGTGTAGTACTGAAAACTCTTTAAGTTGAAGGGAGCGTACGAATGCGGTGTTCACTTAATAGGGTACGTTTCCTTGTGATGGATGCAAAGTCATAGGCAATGAACTGTGAATGGCAGTTGCTGTTACTCATGTCAAAAAAACAGTATTTGGCTTTGCAGAGATACATTTTGTGGAGTGAAACTGGATTTCACGTCGTGTTAAATAAATATGATATTTTAAGCTTTATTTTGTATTAATAAAATTAAAAAATAGTAGCTAGTTAATAAAAATAATGTAAAATTTGAACCCCTCATCACAAGATATTTTTACCAATTAAATGTTATTTGGACAAGATATTTTTACCAATTAAATGTTATTTGGACTCTGAAAGTAGGAGACATTAGGATTAATATTGTGTTTGGGCTTATAATGGCCTCTCACAGAGATTAATTTGATCCTTAGTGAATATAATTTTGCCTCTCTCCCTTTTATTCCGTACTGCATTTTACTCCAGTTTCAACCTTCTCGTATGCTCGGTTAAAAATGTTAGTGTAATAGTGAGACTGAGAGATTCAGCAAGACTTCCCAATAAAAATATTATGCATATGCCCTACATGTGCAAGTCCACATTAAAAGAACATTATTAAGGCTTTTGAAGCAAATAATTTGAGGCAAGTAATTATGAAAGTGAAGTTTGAGATTGCGTGTACAATTTCAGTTTGGGTCACGCATTTTCATTTTAATCATATAGGGGTTTTTTAAGCCACAAGTCCCCTGCGTTTTTCAGCACACAAGGTTTGTCTGCTCTTAGGATGCACCAGAGCTGTGAAGTCAAGAAAGCTAGTGCCTTTGGATGTGGATTCAAACATTATATCATCATCTGCATCAAGTGAGGCAGAGAACTACTGGAAGAGAAAGGATGGTCTTTGCCCATCTTTCTCCCAGAATTCGTGTGAGATGACACTAAGCAGGTCACTAAAACCAGACTTTATAAAACATGACTGAGAATTTTGTGTTTCTTCTTTCTGGATCCCGTGTTTAGAGGTGCAGCAGAGGGCAATAGGACCTGTACTTTGGGCATGTAAGTATTGCGAAAACTTAAGTCCCAGGTGTCACAACTAAAAAAATGAAATTGCTACCATTATTTCAGCTGCAAAATGGAAACTATATTGTCAAGATAATTAATACATATGAAACACTCAGATACTATTGTATTGAATGTGACACAAAAAGTCTTGAGGAAATTAATAAAGCTATCTTGAGAACAGCTTTTGAATAAAGTGTAGCACGTAAAGGCCATAATCACACACTGAAGAATAAGTCAAAACAGCCAGCTGAACATTGTTTTTTTGTGAGCACTTTTCATTTCTATTCACAAAATGAGACAAGGACCCACTCAAAAAGAAAAAAAACAACCCTGAATGTGTAATCATCGTATTATATGTTCACAGGGGGACCAAAGTAAGGTCAAGTATATTGTCATTTCTGACTTTCTGAGTGTTTGACTTGGCAACTTTAACACTTTTTATGTCACACGTGTACTGGGAGAAAAGTGCCATAAATTCGTGGTCAGGTCTTTTTTTGGTATTATTCTTACTTCTAAATGTCATGAAATAAGTCAGTGCAGCCCAGTTTCACCTCACCTTTAAAAGAGATACGGTATTTTAGATGTGGTTTTGTACTTAGAGAAGAATGTAAATTCGACATAGAAGAACCTTAGTTCTTTTCAGAGAAAGTTTGGTGCTAGCAGCTTTCAGAAATAACTATTTTTTCTCATCAGAAGCTGAGTAAAAATGAGCTACATTTGGTAATACAGCTGACCTTCTCCTGTGAAGATACCAGCACCGTTTCTTTAACTTTTAAAACAATGTTGGGCAGCTGGTCAGGAGGGAATGGGAACAGGGAGAGATTAAGGGAAAAGCTCCTCTCAGTTAAGTGGAGGGTGAGAAACAGACCACCTTTATGGGAAGTGCTGTTTTCCTCATACCAGCAACGTTTCTTGCTCCGTGTTGAAAGATAATGTTTCTTTCTTGATTCTTTACCATTGTCATATGCTGCTGCCAAGGGAGCAAGGAGGAGGAAATAAGGCCAAGAAAAGAAAAGACAGACCTGTCCATGGGAAGGGGATAACAACTTTAACAGAGCTTGCAGCAGAAACCCACACGCGTCCCCATGCACCGATTGCCCTGAAACAACCAGGCACAGCCACAGCTACGCACAATATCCTGCTGGGCCTCCAGCCAGAGCTTGGTCCCCCTCAGAAAGGACAGAGGTCTTCAAATTGCCACTCAGTTATCCAAATTACCTGCTTTTCCTCATAAACCAACAGCATTGTTCTCTTCTACAGGTTCTCAGGCTGAGTTGTCAAGTAAGGGGATATCTGCTGAGGTTAAATAAAGGGAATATTGTTACAGAAGTATTTAGGCTCTACTCGAAATGCCGAAGGTGGCAGGGGCTCTGGATTTTAGTTATTATCTTGCAATTTTTTTTCTCCTCAGGAAGTTGTTTTTGCACAAGAAACTTGCAGGATCAGGCCATGGTTCACACAGACCTACGTGCTGCAGCCCTACAGCCTACTGCACAGCCTTTCATGGTTTTGGCGAGAACTGATGATAGCAAGCAGTTACCTTGGCACAGTTTTACCCAGCCAAGGTGAGGTGTACTGCTGTTTCAAATATGCCACACACTAGGTGAGCAGGGGGCTCCCCAGCTTTCGCAAAGGAAAGCCAAACTTCCGAAGCTGTTAGCCACGTTTACTTTAGACCAAAGTCCTGGAGTTACCAGGGTCTGGGAGGAACAAGAAGAGGGTGAGGGAGACTAGAAAGTAATTTTCCTTATTCTCCAATGGACATTTGATAAACGTTGTTGATTTTTTTGTGACTTTCTCGGTTCCTTTTCTTCTTCATATATAGCATCCTAGTTTGGGAATGAGGAATTCATAGATCTAGGGTGTTTTCTACCACTTTGAGGGAGATGCTAACAGGAGTATACCAGAAAGATGGAGAAATGTGTGTCTCTGCATTTCTTCCAGTGGTTGTATCACTGACTGTGTACCGTTGTGCAAGCAAAAAATATATATTACGGTGTTGTACTGGGAGTAACTGCATTAAACTGCTCCACGTTGTTTCACAAACTTTTTTTAGCTTGAAAAAGACCCCTTCAGACTTTGAAGAAATGCTCCTCTCTTGTAAGTTTAGGATGACACAGTTTATTTTAGGAGAGTTGAAGCAAGAAGGAGGACTATTACTTTTGTTCACTCTTTTCTATGGTCTCTAAAGAAAAGAAATGAAGTGGCAGAGATGCAGCGTCTGTGTCCTTGTTGAACTCTCTGGCTGAGGAGGTTCCCTGAAGGTTGTTCGACCGTCTCTGTTCGATTGTTCAAAGTAAGAAAATGTCAAAACTTACTGCTGCCAAATTCTTGTCTACTAGAAAGTTAAACTAGGGAAATAAAACCTGCTCATGGTCAGCATAGGCTTGATCCAGTAAGAAACTAAGTCTCATAATGGATGCTAGTATCTGTGTGAAAAATCCGAATATCATACAAAACCAGATTACAGTTGACAACAAGCAGCTAAGTGTTTCAGAGTCTTCATACTCATTTGCTGTGATTTCATCATCCTGGTTAACACTTAGACCATGTTTCTGTGCAGCCATTTCTATCATGTACTCCATCCATCCATCAGCATTTCCTTGTTCTGGCTGCTTCGGGCACCAGCTTTATTTTTGGTGGTTTTTTAAACTGATGAAGCATATAACCTTGGATCAGCAGAGTGTTTCAGATTTGTCTCTCAATATTGCCTGTTTTTCTTGACTAGGAAAACCTGGAGTAAATGCTACACATACTAGTAGTGAAATGAAGTACAGATTGCCTTTTCAGCAACTCACACAGTCTGTTTTGTTATAGAAAAAATAAATGCATTGGGCAGACAACAAAATTGCTTACAGCAACGAGTGGGAGTTTACAAACTAACTAAAGAGCTTTGATTCCTGTGTCCTCTAGTTGCACTAAATACCAAAAGATAATATCACAGCATAGCATAAATGAAAACACTGAAGGCAACTCGTTTGTTTATTACTGTTTTGTTTAAATTTATGGATACACATGTTCCACTCTGGATGCTTATAGAACTGCATAAATATGGTTTTGCCTGGGTAGGTTTCTTTTTTATTTTTTTGGAGCCACAAATTATAATGTTTATCGTGCTGATGAAGCAATGGTTGGGGGACAAATATGACATTAAAAATAGACTTGGATTTCCCAGTCATCTGAAGTGCTGGCTTGCAAGCCCATGCAGCAATGTCGATTTGTGGGTAGTTAATTTTCTTGGCCATTGTTTTTCTACTGTGTGATGCTGTGAGGTTATTTCTAGGCAAAATGAAATATACAGTTATACATAGTAAGAGAATTGTATAGTAGAAAATGTTCTTGGCACACACACACTACTCAGAATGAGTACATAACGTGCGCTTGAATGGACTAGCTGTTTTTTGTTTGTTTTTCCATTGGCAAGCCAAGAAATAAAACAATCCATTTTGAACTTGATTTTCCCCTTTTTTTTTTTCTTTTTTAGATTAAGATTAAGAAACAAAATCTTATTTTCCTTTGGACCCAGTTCCAAGACTCTGGACCAAAAGCTTACTTAAGTGATATTTCCATCACTCTACACATGTTACTTATTCACTTTTCAATCCAGTTCAAAAATATTAAAAGACGCAGATATTTGGTAAAACAAAAAATTATTTCCTTACGGCAGTATTGAGTTCAGGTTTTGATCCTGATATAAATATAGAGGTGAAATTCACCGGGGGACAGAGGCCAGCAGAAAGCTGTGCACAAACACTATGTTTTGCAGTGTTTGCATGGGAGAATAGCTCAGTACCTCCTTCGTCACTTCAGGTTTGCATTACCTGGAGCCGACACAGTATGTGGTTAGACAGAGCAGAGAGCATAAACTGGCATTGGACTTGGGTTGGACTCAATGCCTGAGGGCTGGATTCAAGGCTGATTGAAATAGAAAGGAGGCTTTCCTTTTATTTCATTGGTCTTTGGGCCAGCCTCAGATCATCTGGCCCTAACTCATTTGCTCAACAGAGACAGAGACTGTGGATGCTGTTCCAATACATGAACTGGAGCTGCTGATTCAGAAGAGCTACAACTTACTCCCAGGTTGTTTTTCTTCAGGAAATCAGATTATTTGAACTTTTAGAGGGTGAAACTAATTTCATGCACAGCAGGTAAAAGACAGAATTAAAACATTCCTGGTACAACAAAACTTAACTTGCAGGGCTTGTTAAACATTCTCAAGCTAAAGAGAAGTTGTGGCACAGTGTCCTGTACTATGAGATCATTTCCTATCATTCTAGGAATATATTCTCTTATTATTCTGCCTTGAAATGGAAATACTGGGAGATGGATACAAGCAGGATTTGGTCTATGATTTCTAGGTACAAAAAGTCACTTCTTAGAAGAGGTGATTAATAATTTTCTTTATAAAAAAGGAGAGAATAGTTAAAGAATTGAAGTGACTTGAGTGATTTGCGTGTTTAACACCATATATTTTCTTCCCTTTTTATCCTCACTTACATACATAAAAGAATGGACGTCCTCTTTTACCATGGAATTTTGTATTTGTTCTTCCATCTAGATGAATTTTTTTTATAAATTCAGTTTGCATAACTGTCTTCCTCTTTCCATCAGGCACAAAGGTCTCTTCAGTACAGATGGGGATGGAGTCAGACTAGGGTCAGAACTCTCTGTCTTTTGGATTCATGCCCTAGACTGGAAAAAAATGGTTAATAAGTTGCAGAAAACAGATTGGTTTTACTCTTGTGACACAACAGTTAGAGATTTCTGTCTGCCATTGCTCAGGCTGTCAAATGTTCCTAGAAACAGCAGTTAAGCAAACTGGTAAAAAAGGGGATTAAAAGAAAAGTCGAAGTAAGTTGAACAAGGTCAGCCATCCAGAGTGGACACCTAAAGGAAAAAAAGTCACTGCGTTCACATGTATTCTTTGTAGAAAGCAAGATGTGGAAAATCAGCCGTTTTCTAACCAGACTGTGCTAGTAATTTTGTAATTCCAGGGTTGTTCTCCTTCTCGTCCCCAGCAGTGCTTCAAAATTAGCTGTAATTTTCGTGGTTCAGTTATTAGAGTATGAAATTCATAAGGTTTGGCGGGTAGCAACAATGAACCCTAAAATTAAGCATTTAGTACTGAAATGTCTATATTATCCTGGGTAAATATGCCTATATTTTTGTCAGATGGGTTCAAGAGAGTTAAACAGGCCGGGAAAACCTGAAGTCTCCTAAAATTAACTAGGTGAGGGGAACGGAAAGCAGTTATTTGACTCAAGTGGTGGTTGGGGAGTGGGGAGAGCAATAAGGGGAAAACTGAGCAAGACACTTGAGAGATGCCGTAATAGAGTTGGAACACAGGGTTAATATCAGAGGGTTAAGAGATGGAACTGCTTATTCTTTCTCTCTCTTTATACTCTCTGTTCCTTACCTTTGTGCTGTCTTATCTTGCATTCATATTTTCTGGACATATTTCACTTTTCTTTTTTTCCTTTTTTCCTTTTCTCACCAACTATCCCACTTGACCCACTGTATGCATTCTATTTCTGTACATCTTGCAGCAGCTTTTGGACCCAGATAAAACCTGGATATTGCTCTATACATTACAGCAGAGGACTTCAGCTTGTGCTGAAGGCCATATATTCAGAGAAGCACTTGTTTTAAATTTCAGGTGTGCACTTAGGTCCCACATGGAGCCCTAAGGTATTTACTGGCAGACAAGAATATTAATAAGGGCTTTGTTACGATAGGTGGAATAGTGAGTGACTGCCTACATAAATGCCTCCAGCAGTCCTCATTCTGGAAATCCCTTTGGGCTTAGCGCTGGGCTGGTGGTTCTGTCTCTGTTATTGTGGTATTCTGACCAAGAACAATTGTACGAGATAATGTCATATGCAAGATATGCAGTAACTTGTATTTCTGTTTGCCACAGACATTGTTTCCTAGTCTTTTTCTATTTCAAACTTGCAGTCCCCTTAGTGAGAAGTTCAGCATCCCTCTAGAGTGCTCACAGATATTTCTGCTTGAAATGGACTTCCCTTCATCCACACTTTGTTCTTCACCTGGTATCTCTTTCCTTCTTTCTTTTGTGTTTTTTATGGACTAACCTGAAATAGGAAGAACTGCTCTGTACTGTGCTTGCTGTTTTCCTTCCCATACTCATTACTTCTGATCTCTTCTGGCTATATTCGCTTGTTCTGGCTATGGAGTGTTGTTCTATCCAGTGCATCAAATTTACTTCTCATTTCCCATATGTTCAGCATCACCAGCTGTTATCATTCGCTGGGGCTGTATCCTTTGTGGGTGTACTTCATTTTCCACAATATCAGTCAGGGTTCTGTCACCTTCCCTTTTACATAACTAAAAAGGCCGCATCCTGCTGACAGAGGCAACTTGGTTACACAGAGGCTGCAACACAAAAATTTCCACATGCTACTTACAAATGACCCACCAGAGCTGGCGGGGGTATGGAGAATTGTAGTAGAAATGTTAAAATTAGTGTCTTAGGAGAGCAAATGGATAAGTCCGGTTGCAGAAACACCAGAATGAGTAAACAGTTGGAGAAGGGTTATAAGAATGGCATGTGCTGATGGCAGCTGGATGAATGGGTTGTCAGGATCCTAGCACACGTGTGTACAGCTTTTTAAGTCACCCAGATTGGGAGACAAAGTAGAGTGAGTAAGACCTGATGACTCACAGAGGTGGAACAGGATGGAGAGATGAATCACTGTCATCCCCTGAAGGGTGCAAAAAGGCACATCCAAAACCAGTACAGGGTCGCCAGGTGAGGAAGAAGAGGAGACATGAGGAGGAGTTGATAGTTGAGGGGTCCTCTGTGTCACTGCAGAGAAGCCTGAACAGGACACCTGGGTATGAGCATCTGGGTGCCTGCATGCTGGGCAGATCACTCATGCAACAAGCCTTAGCACTTGTGAGTGGGGGTGGGGGCATGAGGGTGATGAGGGTGTGACCAAAATCAGCTTTGTTTTAAGATAAAATTCCCCTTCTCCTACAAGTTCTTGCATGATTTGCTGCATTGTTGCTACAGCACTGCAGCATTATTTCCTGCAACTTTGCCATCTCGGGGATGGCAGGGAGTCGGGTTTCCCCTGGGACCACTCTGACCCTAACCCAGAAGTGGGAGGAGGAAAAAGGAGGACAATATCAAGTAGTCCTCTAACACGGACGCAGGGCAGAGACGGTGCCAGTCTCCACACCACAGGCATGGGCACCGAACACCTTATTCGATGTGCCAACCTGCTTCATCTTTTACAATGAAACCGGGGCCTGAACCTTAGCCCTGACATCCAGGACACTGATGTTACCCCCTCTGTGCTGCAGCAGTGCTCTCCTACTCTTGGAAGAAGCAGGAAAATGCTCTTTCTCAATGAATATTACCAACTCCAGCTAGGGGACGCTGCCACACTTTTATCATTTTCTGGATAAAACAGAAAGAAGAGACTAGTATTCTGCGTAGAGAAACGTGCCTCTCATTGACAGATGTGTCTCTAATGCTGGAACATGCAGTACTTGGCACAAGTTGCACCCCATTTAGCGAGTCTGGTCTTCCTTAGGTGACCCAATTTGCAAGGTATTACTCAGTGGTCTGAAGTCTTAGCAAATCACGTTCCTTCATAAAGTCTTACAGCAAAATTTCCCCATTTTCATTTGAGGTAATAGCCATATGATCTCCTCCTCTTAAGTGTCAGATTCCAGATGATTTGCCATGTTTTCTAGCTAGACAAAACATCCAATGATATCTAAGTGATTTAGAAGTAGAAGAGTGTTCTCAAATATGCTTCTGAGAGGATCTAAAGGAGCCGGGGACCTACAGATCCTAGCTTTTAGATACTGGACAAGGTATCAAGGTTGCCTCTTTACTAAAGGAGTTAAAGGCTGCAGATAGATGTATGGGTGCTTCCAAAACCATCGGCATACTGAGAAAGGAACCCTTAGTAGGACAACAGCAGCTTATAGTCAGCCCATAAAAAACACCAAGCTCTTCAATTTTAAGTCAAGGCTATAGAGAATTGTTATGTCTGCTCTGAAACCACAGACTGGAGCCCCTTTTGAGGCAGATGCTCTGACATGGGAAGAGAGGCAATTTAGCTGAAGCTGCAGTTCCAAAGTAGAGTATTAGTTTAGCTATAGGTGGTTTGTAGGAATACTTGTATTTTATGTCCAAGGCCATTGCAATCCTAAATTGCAATTCTTGCTCCAAGAACATGTGTAATTGGCATTTCACAAATCTGTAAACATACACTAAACGGGTCTCTTACGAAATGCCTGTTAAAAATTAACTCACTTTCATGGCACCTTTAGAGGTTAGTTAAAGTTTAAGTCCCATTAAGCGACATTAGAGTGAGACACAAATGTCATGACATGTCCAAGGCCACTTTGTTGTTGGAACAGAATAACTTGTAACAACAGGGAATGAGATGGTCTGGCTGTCTTCTGCATTCATCTCATGCTTCCTTCACTCCCACTGTCCCCTAGCACATTGTACGTGAGTTCAAACCTGCAAACACTTTTACCCAATTAGCAGCCCCTCAGTCAATGGTCTCATTCAGCTGTCTCAATTAACATCAGCTTTTACCAGGTCCCTTTGCCATTTGGATTCAATAGAATATTTATGTAAGTGAGAGCCAGCGATAGGGGACTAGCAGGACTCATGTGGGCTGATGTTCCATTTTATGCCTTTGTAATGGAACTTTTTTAAGCATTTGCTTCTCAGAAAGATCCTCTCTTACTTTTCTTTTAAACTGGTATTCTCAGTTAATAATTCTGCTTCATTTAAAGTTAATGCCAAATTAGTGCTATTTTATAGGGTGTTTGCTTTGTAAGTGGAGAGCTGGTAAATCAGTGTGCTAATTTCTGTTGTCACCCCAGTGTTTAATTTGGTTTTGTCAGATGATTATCTGTTATGTACACAACGGTGTAGTTTCATACTTGTCATTTGTCGCTCTCAGTTACAAGAGAGCGACACTGTTGTTGCACTCCTGTCTCAAGGCTTCTTGCTTACAGACATCTGACTGCAGCAAGCTTACAATTATTATTTTTAAGCCTAAAAGATATGAAATTGCAAAAGGGGAAGAACATTTTAAATGTAACTGTGCATTAAGTATGGTTACTGAGTCATTGTTTCAGTTTTATGCAGTACATATTTCTGGCTAGTGTAAAATGCACTAAGAACCAAATTTAAATACCATCTGCACCTCCTGTTTCCGTCTAAGACGTTATTTATGTTTTTGGCTTTGTACCCTGAGCTAAATACAGAATGTGTAAAGACTGTTAATTAACCCTTTGAGACATGAGTTTCCCATCAATGCGTGGAACAGGAACATGTTTTTAATTAGGTAGTAAAACTCCCAGGATTTATACTTGCTCAAAATTTGCTCCATAATGCAACCAAAGGGAGTGCATGTTAAATGAATCAAGAGAAAAAGAAGGAGAGAAAAAAAAAAAAAGGCTCTGTGTTTAAGTAAAGCTAAATTTGTGTCACGCTCCCACCAAAGCCAGAAAACTCAAATTTAAGGCCAGTGATATGTTATTAATCCAAGATATTTTAATGAAAATGATCAATGTTAGATACAGTTTTTCTCACTTGAAGAGGCAACCTCTTAGTCTTTATCTTTTCTCTAACATTTTTGGTAAGATTTGTTCACGCCCTTAGGAATTCCCCAAGATGCCCAGTATTCTCCTGATATCAGGAGATATCGGACAGTAGATATCAGACAGATGGATCAGACAGTCAATTAAAGGAGCTCTCTGTAAAGCTGAGCTCAGCTCAAGTCAAGCACAATGTTTGAGCACTTGTCTAACATAAAGCAAGTGAATAGTCCTGTTGAAACCAATGGAATTAGTTGCATAACTGAAGTTAGCCACACACTTAAATATGTTAGCAAATTGTGGCCCAAAGAAACACTCTGGCTGTTCAATGATAAAATGGGGCATTGGTCTTGTGATGTGCCACAACCTGCCATAACCCAAAACCAACAGAATCCTTCAGTCCAGATGTAATCTTACCTGTAGTATTATTTCAATCCTTAGTTAAACTTTATAGAGAGATTTTAATATTGATACGTGTAATAAAATATGCTATAAATAAAAAGTTACCAAAGCACAGGGCTTGTGTTCTTATTCTGCTGTATTTGCTACTCAGTCATTTCAATTTTAAATCAGAAATTCCAGAAATGCCTAATTCAAGCAAAGGTCTTAAGGGTCTGGAAAATATCATGTTTTAAATAAAAGCTTATTTAAGTTACACAAGCACAAGGGAGGGAAAGCAGTTCAAACTGGGAAGCCTGTTTGTTTTTCTTTGTGCATGTTTAACTTAAAATTAAACACAATATATATATCTTTTTTTTTTTCTTTCTTTCTTTTTTTGTTTTAAAGGATTTTGACAAAACCCTTGACACTCCTATTTCATATCTTTGAGTGCCAGGTTTCAGTCTAAGTGAGTTTTTGTGGACAAGTGATAAAACACTAAAAATAGTAGTTCAAAGTAAATGTCTCCAGACCAGCTGAAAAGAGCTTCAGCTGTGTAACTGTTGGTCCAGAGAAGCTCTGTGGGTTTTCTGTTTGGTACAGTGCCATGGATAATTTTTACTCTTCCCTGGAGAAAACTTCCTTCCCCCTTCCCATGTCCTTTGTAATGATCCTGGTCAGAAGCAGGGCCTGATCCTGCTGGCTTCATAGGAAAACAGAGCCACTGCTTGGAGAGAGTTTGCAGTCCAGAGTCCGTAAAAATTAAAAGAACAAAACGTGAAATTCAACGAATTGACTTGACCATTATCTTATTTCTAGTGCAGTTATTTGCACCTATGGTAATTGTGTAAAAATTGATGACATTCATATTTTGTTTAACCTTGTATTTCATCCAAAAGCTGGTGTAAATGAGCCACCAAGTTGAAAAGCGATGGATAACCAGCTTCACAGGGTAGACAAGGAATATCTTTGGAGGATTATTGCTCCATGGGGTTTGAGGTACAGTTTCAAATACACTTACTTAAATGGGCATGAAGTAGCATGGCTTTCAAAAGTAGCACCCCATCCTCTGCCTTCTGCCACAAAGTTTACCACAAAGCCACCCAAACAGCCACATTGACACGATGGACACAGTGGTGGGGCTAAGGAGCTGGGGACAGGGACAGGGGCAGGCCGTGGTCACCGCTCAGCTGAAGAGCTGGTGTAAGCTAACTGTAGGTGAAATATCAGCTTTAGAGAGTAGAACTGCTGTAGCACTGTTTGACCACAGAAGTGCAACTTGGAGAAATTGAAATCTTGAAACTCAACTTGAACAAATTGCAATTTAGACTAGGTGCAGTAAGCACATTTTTAATGCTTTCATGTTAAAAAATACTGTTGTTTATACTTTTATGTTAAATACGATCCCCATACGTTTGGCAGCAAAGCATACATATAGCTCTGTACATGCCCATTTGAGATCTTCAGATCCCTCAGTATGTTGTTTTTCTCTGCATCACCTGAGATATTCAAGTGCACGGAACTGGCACTGCACTCTAGCACTGAAAGACCTGCACCTCTGCACCAGGGTTATGAATAAATAAGCATCAGGTTGGAAATTCGGATAATACCTCTCTTATATCAAGGGAATTGCCCATTGTGATAGCTTCATCACTTCAGTGCTTCCTTCTGCTCTGCTTTCTGGCTCCCTACCTTCTACTGTCCTTCAGGGTGCTCTGATGAGCGAGCAGATCTGGTGACTCACTTCTGTTGTTTTGGCTGCTCTTCGGCTCAGGCTTGCAGTCCCATTAGCCTCATCTGGTTTTTCTCTGATCCCTTGACGAACTGATTCAGTTTGTTAACACAGAAGAAAAGTATTTGGTGGGTGGGTTTTTTTCTGAGTTAGTGTTCTTTTAATTTAATGTCCTGGGTCCTTTCTCAGAAGGATTGGATGAATATATAGTCATTAGGACTCCCAAGTAATGTGCTAATAGGAGTAAGAATTTTAACATGTCTTTTAATAAGTATTTCTCTGATTGGTTGGTACTTCAGTATCTTCTGTGTTGCAAATATTTCTATTCTGGGTTTAAGTATCAAAACTTTTTAGCTAATGTGATCCTTTAGGAGAAACACCTGTATTTGAGTCGTATAAGTAATTAAGCATTTAAAACACCTGAGCTGCCTTCTCCTCCGGTGTCTTTTACCTTGCATGGTTATTTACACTTGCCCAAAGGGAGTGCAAAGTGGGTGCAAAATGCTACCTCATCAACTGGTAATGTTTTACAAATGTGTAAATGACTATACAAGCTGCAAAGCTGTGTAAAAATCAGGCTTCTTATCTTAACTGATTGGGGAGAAGCCATTACACTTTTTAGAAGATGTCTTGTAGGCTGCTTCTCTTTCTTTGTGTTCAAGCAGTTCTTTCCTTGCTCCAGAGCTTCTAGTAAGGCAGCAGTGATGCTAAAGGTTAACGGGCAAAATGGAGGGAAGGTAGGATGTACCCTATAGACTTGTGTGCTCTTCTATGTTTACTTAAAATAACTAGGAATTGCTGAAAAAGCTACAGTACAGCAAAGGGGATTATAAATCAGGATCCTTCACGTTGTATCTACCTGTTACACTTGTTTATGTGTTAAAAGTCTGAAGTCTTTTGCTAGTTATTGTGGTATAATGGGAAATGGATCACAGTACAGCTGTTTGCTAAAACATACTGATTGTTCTCCTCTCTCTGTTATCTCCAATACTGGAAAATTAGAGGTGGCAGCACAACTGAAATCTGACCATTTGTGGCTTTCAGATCCTGGTAATGAATAAGCAAAGCAAATAATGTTTTGGTTTGGTTTTTTTTGTTGTTGTTTGGTCTGTTTGTTTGCTTTTTGTTGAGAAAGCTGGTATCAACACACAAGTGCATGATCTCATTTTTGCTGTGTCTTTTTGGGGCACAACTGGGCCAAACCCTTTTGCTTAGTTTTAGAGTGTAAGTAGACTATAACAGTATACTGCTATGGTTGGTTGGGCTCTGTGGACAATGAAGTGTCCTAATTTTATCCTCTGCTTCTCCTATCTTACCATATTACCTCTGTTCTTATACGTTTCATGTGTATCATGTTCACAGACCTGTACTACTAATGTAAACTCTTTCCTGGTACTAATTATTTCTTACTTTCAATTTAATAGGATCAAAGCATTCTAATATAATTCAAATAGTATTTGTGGAAATACAAGGAGAGACTAATTCTATACTCTGTCTATCACAGTAAAAAATTGCCTACAGAAGTTATGTAGAAAAATCTTGTGTAAAAGGGTTATCTTTGAACATTGTTGGTTAATCAATTATGTATCTTGGTAGAGAACAAGCCTGTTGGATAATTGGAATTTAAGAGGATGGTTAAACGCTGGAGCAGTTTCTCAGAAATACAGTGAAATCCCTGTCCTTGGAGGCTAGGTATTTAAACTTTACTGGTACTTATCGGTCCAATGTAACTCTTAAGCTGGCTCTGCTGTGATTGAGGGCTTGAAGCAAACAACCAGAAATCTGTCCCAGTCTCAGTTATTTTGTGTTTCCGTGTTTTCTGAGATGTGCTCTACATCCACAGCCTGCACTTTTAGGTCACAGGCTAATCTTTTGTCTCGGAGAGTACAGTCTATAAGCTTTGATATCCAGGCAGTGACGATTTTTCAGACATGTTAAATGACCTCAACAGACGACCAGGTACTGATACTTCCGTGCTGCAGTATGTAGCTGGTATATTTTGGTGGTGCTGTCACACAAGAGGTTGAGAACTAAACGCAATGAGCATGGCGACCTGTGTGTAGTTCTGAAGATAGACTATTTCATGCATGTGAGTGATCAGCCGATCACTTCCCCAGCCAGCCTAATTCTGTGAAAATCTTCACCCTGCCTGCCACTCTCATTGCTCACTAGGTCTGTGTCCATCTACAGAAGAGATCTTCTAGCTCTGAAAATTTTTTATCACAAACAGTGTTATTTTGTGAAGGGCCTATAATTAGATAATATTTCATTAATTCCATGAAAGGAAAAAATCACTTGCATCAGATGTGTTTGAAAAATATTTCTTGTGGAGAAAGCAAATCTATTATGTTGCCTTTCTTGTAGCATCTGAATCAGTAGGCTGTTCAAAACATTATTTGCAGAGTAAATGAATTATTATAAAGATACCTCGGGCAACATGTCATTCACTACTATTTTATTTCTGTGTCTGTATAGCAACAGAAAAGTAACTCAAAATAGGTCATTCATCATGTGAAATTAGAATTCCAGTGCATCACTAACGGGCATTTTAGCTACTTGATATGCAGAGGTGTCTAAGAACCAAGTGTGGGCTGCACTTCCTATAGATCTCCAAGATAAACTATATGCTATGTAGAGTTTATTAATTTATTATAGTGGTGTGTGGAAAGCCTAAGTCTATACCAGGAAACTCAACAGGTCCTACTCGTAGCCTTGAGCACTCTTCTGCAGGTGTCCCATACTGTTTTCATTGTTAGCCTGTTTCCTGGCAGGATTTTGATCTATGCCAACTGGCAGTCTCCTGGGAAGTCCTTGGGCAAGCTCCAAGGAACAGCATAGGCCAGGGGCAACACCCAATAGACAGTGAGACAGGGGCACACATTTAGGGTAGGAGGAGAGTTTAGCTATATTGAAGGTGAAGTGTGTCCTGCCAATTGGCCCCTGTGGCCTTCAGTGCTCTTGAGGGTCTTTCAGTAGAATAGACAAAACACTTTGGATTTTGCTCTGTAAAATCACTTTATACTTGAAAACCATCCAGCATGAACTAAACTTTCCTCTCAGTTGTCCTCATCTCCTTTGAGGCCAGCTCTGTACTAGGTATGTCTGCCAGCATAGCTGTGTCAGTCTGCATACAAATAGGTGTGATTCCTGACCAGCGCAGCAATCCCAGCTGAACTGTCCAAGAGAGCCACGGCTGCCCTGTCAAATTATTCTTTAACACTGTAGCTGGTGTAGTTTTATCAAAACATCAAACATCTTTATAAGCTATGGCCGTACTATATTTGAGTGCTGCGTTCCTGTACCGGCAGCGCTGCAGCGTAGGACGCAGCCTTGGGCAGAGCATGATCCAAAGATTGAAGTGATACAACTGGCCTACAAGGTAGTTTGCAGGTGCACTCTGTTACCCACCATCGACCCCCTGGCAGATTCTACATGCCAACATTCGTTACCCCTGCAAGCTCTCTGTGTAGCTTTTTGCATGCTTATTTCTCCCCAACAAGCAGGAGTATGTTGTATATTGACTCAGTTGCTGGAGTGAAACTCTGTTTGAACTTTTTTCCAATCCAAATGTGAAAACATAACTAACTGAAAACATAGTTCTTGGTCTAAAGGAAAAGCAGCTGCAGTTATGCGCACTTTTTTTTTTCCCAATGTTATGCCAAAAAGGTCTGCAAAGACCTGTGTGGGAGAGGAACTGTAAAGTTTCCCATTTAATCGTTAATAGGAACCATTTTTGTTGGTGGCTGGTACGCTGCTGAAAACTGGCAGAGCAAATTTATTTTTGCACTTTGTGGACGAAACTCAGCTGTGGGAGACTGAAATTCCACTGAAGATATAGGAACGGTGCCCGTGCATAGAGGTATTTTTACTCTAACCATAGGAGAGAGAGAAATATACTTGTGTTGCCCAAACCTTGGCACAAGGCAGGGATGTCTTACTTAAGACTGAAAGTCACTGTGGCCTTTGTTGAAGTTGATTCATCAAAGCATTCTTCTTTGCCAGAGACCATAACAAATCTTCCTTATTACCTATGGCATAAAGGACTTAGCAGGAAGGTTAGTGTTGATCAGGTTATGGCGCCATCTGATTCTGTGCACCTACTCTGTGGTGCCAGCCACTGGCCTGTTGATTTTTGCTTGTAAAAGTGGGTGCTCAGTTTGGGGTTTAAAGCTGAAAAATTAGTGACCTTGCTGTAGTAATGCCCAGAGGGGTAGAAAGCATGGAAATGTGTATGTGATTTGCTGATAAACTATGTCAAAGACGTATTTTTTGTAGAGGTCTGTGGGTATGGGAGGAGGTGCTAGCTGTGATTCATGGTTTATTTATCCTTCTCTACTCCTGAAGTCTCATAATCACTAATTATTACAGTCTTACACATGACTTTTTTTTTCCTGAAACAACCTTCATAGACCAGATAGATGTCTGAAACTTTAAGGAAGTTTTGCATCCTCACATGAACTGCTTAGCTACATCATACCGTACAGTAGAAGTATTGCATTTGTAGTTCATCAGCATTCAAAAGGAGGTTAGGGAAGAGAAGCTTCTATTGATCAGTCTTGAGCTGACAGCAGGACTAAAAATGCTCCATTGTAAGTTAGTGCATGCCCTGTTTCAAGCAGCAACCTTGTAGTGAAAGAAAATATTTTAGCTCCCATGCTATTCCACCCTTGAGTAATGCCCTCAGGAAAAAGAAAAAAAAAAAAAAGGCAGGCTAGCATAGCTGCAAGTGCTTATCTTGGGCCTTTTTGGCAAGGAATAAGAGGAAGCGCATTTATGAAGGTATTCTGAGATAAGCAAGGAGAGTGCATTAGCCCATGTCATGAACTACACATCTCATATTTTTTTTTTCCCCCAGATTCTGGAGTATTTGGCTCTAATTTTTCTGTCTTGCCAAGCTTTTGTCATTAGTATTTTGGATTTGTGAAATGATGCCAGTGAGAGCCAGCTCTGAATGTGCAACCTGGCTAGACTACAGGGATGAATGAGTGGTATATAATTCAGTAACTAAAACATTGTACTAGATATTCTTTTGAGTTTGTTTCGGAGGAAGCATCATTGTGGACAAAGATCTTGTGGGCAAGACTTCTCCTTTTGTTAAGGCTGTCTGCCCTTTACATGTCTCTTCTCTGGATGGCAGCACTCTTGAGGTATCTTTGTTTGCCTAGGAGTACAGGTGACAGGACAGATTAGAAAGCTATTTCTGTTAATTGTTGGCATTCATTCTTATGGCAGCGAGGTGAAAAGTGATGGGTAATTTTCCTTTCACATAGATTTTCTTTAAGGATTAAGTTCCCTCCTTTGAGTATGGATGAAGAATGGTACAAAAATAATATTAAGGTTTCCATATAATTTGCTCAAACTTGCTGCTTTTGTAGTCTCAGTGACTGTTTAATATTTATGTAGATCATAGAACCAAACCATAGATCATTATACTTACTATATGTATATAATATATATTAAATGCACAATCCTACATGGGTTCTTTATGTCTGCAGTGTGATAAAACAGAATAAATGTAAACATACGGTATGCTTCTTGAGTTTAAGCAACTAAACAGAACCTAGAGGGATCTCAAAAGACATATACAGATGAAAATGCAGATGAACTTGGACCTTACTGTACCCACTCTTTTATCGCCCTGCTTTTCATTGACATAAGCCAAAAATAACATAACATTTTCCATGAGTCTGAAAGCAGAAATTTTTCCTGGAGTTGTGATTCGTTTATAGCCATAGTTAGATGGCAGGCAAGGCTGTCTGTGAGCCACATGCTAACTGAGTTGACTTTCTATACACACATACATATGTTCGTACATTCCCTATATAGAGGTGCATTTACAAAATGTGTGTGGAGAGTGTGTGCACATGCATGCACCTATAACAACTGATGTAATACTTGCTTTGGCAGTGGACAGAGGACAATGGAATGATATTCTAGGCCCAATTTTATTCCAAGTTTCTGTTTATTAGAGTGCAGTTTATCTACTGTATAAAAGCACAAGTACTGGGACCTGGAGGAACCAATTGAATAGATCCTTCATTCCTTTCGCTTTACCTTCAATTAGTAGCCCTAACAGGAATCCCACTCGCAAGGTCCTAAGGGACGAATGCGCTGCGGGATTGCTGTTAATAGCAGCACTTGTATCGAGCTACTGAACACAAAGATTATAAGGCAGAAATAATGACGTAAAGTGCCATCTTTGTTTCCCAAATGAAGGTTTCCCAGCTGTGCTCTGCTTGCACAGACCTACTAGAAGTGGCTTTGGGAAGAAGACACAGCTTGGGTTAGAAGGGTGGTCAATATGCACAGATTTAGTTCTAAACCAGTCAGGTTATTTAGTCATGTTACTCATAGGTGAAAACTCACTTCATTTAGTCAGGTGAAAAATGGCTGAGATGCATGAGGCTTGAGAGAAGGGAAAACAAGCTTGAAGACTGGAGAGTACTAACTAGAAGTCACTTTCTGTGGCTTGCTCTTCACAGCTGGACTGCATTTCCCATAATATACTATGTCTGTAGGATTTCCATCATTCACTAATGATTCAGCTAAAGGGAAGACTGTGGAGGTCACTGGAGGTGAAATCTAGTATGGAGCCAGCCCGTGGAGGCGAACAGAAAGAGACATCCAATCTATAGTTTTCCATGAATCATTGCGGCATCTCAAGTCAGGGCAAATTATTGCTAAACTGACCCCAAATAAATTGTTGCTTCTTGACAGCTGAAATATCTTGGATTCACCTAAAACTGCATATGTTGTTAAAATTTTCCTGGTGGACAGTCAAAAATATAATATTTCCTGTAAATAAGAAGAGTGTTTAAATGGAAAACTGCCTCCCAGGTACTGTCACTTCCCACCTATTCTATCTAGTTCTTTCTGCATGGCATATTTAAATTGCTGAATGTTATTTTAACTAATAAAAAGGATATGTAGATAATACAAAGAAATTACCAAAAGAGGTTAAAGAGACTTATTTTCTTTTTTTAATTGGCCATACCATTCTAACCTTTTTTAGGTCTTCTCTACTGTTCTTCCCACATGGTACCAACTGTTTGCTTGGGCGTGTTTTTAACACCATAGACATGCGGATAAAGGCACAAATACCAATATGTAAACTTAACAGGGACTTTTTTTTTTTCCTCCAGAGGTCCTTGCTATGCTGTCCATAGGCCAAAGTGCGTATCACTTATTTACAATATTGAGCACTTACTAATAGAAATACTCAGAAGATTTAGTGAGGTTTCTCATGTGATTAACAGCCATGAAGAGAGAAAAAAAAACACTTAGAACTACTCTTTCCTGTTTTGCTTTGTTTTGTTGTTGTTTGTTGTTTTTTTTTTTTCCTTTTATTAACTGAAATATAAATGCAAGTTTTGAAAGAGGATGCTTGTTTTCACCCTTGAAGGGTGAGGTTGATTCCTTGAGCCAAGGCATGCTTTTTTTTTTTTTTTTTTAAATGGCCTAAGTTGATTAAGCCTTTTGTTTCTCTGTTTTTAGGGAGGTTACAAAATGAGGGATTTATTGTAATTTTTTTTTTCTAAGACCACCTCTGGCATCAATTCTCTGCTTTAAAAAAGTTCAGTTCTTATGGTTTGGCAAACCTCAGGCAGGTCTGTTTGGACAAAAATAGCTTTCTTTTAAATAAGGAAATGAGCTGAAGTAAGATGAATATAAATAAGTTTGTACATGAAAATAGAGCTATTGTTGGTGTATGTCTGGATAGTTCTCTCATTTGGGCATTTAATCTCTCTGGCCAGTTTTTGATGGCTCACATATTTGGACAACCCCAGGCTGAAAAAGACCTAGATCCCAGGTTCCCACTTCCCAGGGTAATGCTTCAGCCACTGAGTTGTTATATTAAACGTGGCTTGTGGTACCAGACATCATTTAAAAGGGTAACCTCTGCTTGAGCCTTTGAAAAACAAGGCAAAGTCTCTTTTGTGAAGAGATGTCCCAGGCTGCTGATCTTAAATAGGGAAAGATAACCTCACTGTAGCAAGGAATGAAGGGCAGAAACCCCAGGAGGGGTAAATATCTGGGGCAATGCCTTGCATTCAGCATTTTCTCTTGGATGGTTTCAAGTAGCTGCATGCTGAGCACGCTTGTGTCAGTTGCGTCTCCTTGTTCAAAGGCTGCTTTAGCTTCTATACTGAGGCTCCTAACTCTCATTAACTGTATAGAAATCTGAGACACCTCCAGCCTCTGGATGCCACAGGGAGGTAGGCAATATGCCATTTTATTTTAATTACATCTGGCTATAAATGACTTTGGAACATGCACTCAACTGATTTGTGCTATTCACTTCCAAGAAAATCCCAGCCGTGATGAAGCATCTGTAGGGTCAATCTCATAATTTGACAGTGAAGATATTAAACTGGAACAATTTTAAGTAGTGTCTTTAATTTTCTTTCTTGAAATGATTTCCCTATAAAACTTCTCTTTGACAGAATCTGAAGGTTTCTTTACAAATGCATCTTTCTGTAGTGAGCAACATTTTCACATAGAAGGCAAGAGAGAGGGGAAAAAAGAAAGGTAGTCCTTTTTAAAACCTACCTATCATATTAGTAACATGTAAATCAAGGAGCTGATATTAATTTCAGAGCCTTCAGAAAAGTCTCAGTGGATTGTATCCATTACTGCCCATGGCCCTGATTCAACTTTTATAGAAGTCAATGGGTGTCCTGGCTGTTTCCTCTCATAGCTGTTTGGATCAGTCCCAAGGCAAACAAGAATAGCCATGGGGAGATGCTACAAACAGTAAAATTTAAAAGGAAGAAGAAGAAGAAAAAAAAAGTTGAGCAGCATCTGGTGGGTGCTAGCAAGAATGCCCTACATGAGTATAGCATAAACTAAACAATGTTTTTGTGCCTGCAATTTATTTAAAGAATATTACACTTCTTGGGTTTTGAAACTGAAATTCATAGAGTGGAGGTAAGGTTAAATAGCTTACACAAAACCTTTTCTTCCCTCCGCCAAGCTGTGGTTTGCAAGTGAAGCCTAGCTGCCAGTGGCAGAGGTACCGGGGAGGCAGTGGCAGGGGCCATGCTGCCTGCTGGGATGTCACCTCCTGCCTTGCCCAGTCCCACCAAAACCCAGCTCCCCGTCAGGGAGACTGGCAAGAAGGGGGAAAAAGTCAGCCAATTTCTTCAGAGGTGCTTTGTGTGAGGGCCTGTCTTTCCCGTGTGCAGGCTCGCACAAAAGGGCTCAGAAAGGAGGATGACCTCCTGATCCCCAGCGATGGCCAAAAAGTAAATGAGAACTAGCCCTGAGACAGTCCCTCTGTGGGTGCAAAGCGATCCTCCCCCCCGTCCTTGCTGCGGTTTATTTATAGATAGTCTTATTTGTTTGTATTGTCAAGAAGCAATAATTCCTAGATTATTTCTTAAGCGTCTAGAGAATAAAGATCAAATGCTGCCAAGTGTACACATGACAGATAAATGAGAGTATAACACCAGAATCCTCCTTTGTCATGGAAATTGTGTTGGTTTCCTGTTAAGAAAATGAAAAGCAGATGTTAAAAAACATAGCCAGTTGTGTGCATACTCATGCTGCATTAGGACAGCTTGGATTATAAAATGGTGAATACTCGGGAGAAGGAGGGTGGTTTTAATTTTACTTTAAAAAAAAAAAAAGTAAAAAAGTAATCGAGCTGCTATTCAGATGTTACCAGTAAACTAGACTATATCACCTTTAGCTGGTTAACGGGACAGGAAATGCTAATGAGGATCCTTTCTAGATGAGAGCACTCAGTGATACTGCAAATGCCGGGCTTTTCTACTTTATAGCAGGTACTTTTTGTCATGAACGAGAACTTGGGTGGGTCAGAGCTTCCCCCCCTGCCCCCGGATTCCCTCTCACTGGCAGCCGATCTTGGCTATCCTACGTCAGCTTCTTGAGAAACGAATCAGTCGTGACTTTACTTATAATGTCATTTCAAGGTGGAAGGCAGGGAGAGGGAAGGGATTAAAGCCTGCAAGGAGGGGAAGGCAGGTTGCTGCTTTCAGGGTGCCTCTGTCATGGAAAGGCTCCTACCAAAGGAGAGAGAACCACTTTCTGAGCATCTCTCTCCACCCTCTGTATAAACTTTGTGTTTATCGACAAGAGAGCAGAAGAGCAGAGGCGATCAAGCAATAGGGAGGGTGTTATGGGAAAAGACATTATGAAAATAAGTGATTATTTATAAAACTGCTTGCTCAGGTAGTTCCATGAAACACACATCTCTCTTCTGTGAGGGTATGAAACTGTGAGGTTTAGGATATGCCAACTGGGGTGTAAAAGGCCTGATATTCACCCCCCCCATTTTTCAGATGAGTGTCCTGATTCTTGGTTGGTCTGCAGGCTTTTTAATGACCTGTTGCTGCAGTGCCGCTTCCTGTTTGTACAGTATGTTGACATATGGGAAGTTTGAAAGACTGCCCTGTCTTCCCTGTAATTGATATTAAATATTTATACATATTATACATGTATATATGTGTATGTATACAGGCTTTTAACAGGAAACGGGGAGGGTTGAGGCAGGCTTCAGCTTAAGCCATGGGAGCAATCCTCCAGGTAGGGAGACAGGGCTCCCCAGGAGTGTATCTGCCTCCAGGGATGTCTCCCGCAGAGATGGAGAGGGAAATTTGGGGTGAGCAGGCAGCAACAGCAGGTCTGGGAGAAATGAAAGTCAGTGCCTTCCTCCAGCCCCTCCCTAGACATTCAGTAGCATCAGTGCTGCTCCGCTGTCGAAGTAACACCAGGTCTAGTTGTGCTGTTCGAGGTTGTACTGTGTGAATTTACCTTGGCCATCACATTGTGACTGCTCCCAGTCTGTGTTATGCAAGGGAAATGCATATCGCAGCCAGTTGCTGAGGAGTCCCAGGGAAGGCATGAATGCACGCTCGCTGGAGAGCTTAAACTGATATTTCTTCTTAAGCAGTTAAATGCATTAGGACTGAATGTTCCTGAGATGAAGGCAGGGGATGTGAGATACAGTCATATTTCACAACAATAATCAACATTTTCAAGAGTTTTCAAAAGTTGAAAATACTCTTTTTTTTTTTTTTTTTTAATTTGAAAAATTCTCAGCTGTTGTTTTTGTGTATCTTCAAGTGTCCTCTATCTTTCCCTTTTTATTTTTCCGTTTGCATTCTTTCTCCCTCTGTAGTTAACAACTAGTTGCAGGGGTGCATGTGCATATATGCAAGTGTTACATATGTAAAAATCTAACGTTGACAACCTGGCTGCAATGTCAGTGGGTTCTAAGAGCAGAAGGTAGACAGCTCGCTCTAACAGCTTTGCTGAAGTTGCTTAAATTCATAGGATGATGGTATGGGTTCAGTATATAGGCAAGAGACGGATTTTAACACCACATGCAGCCAACACTGCTACGAAGTACAAGGCAAACTTCTTTATTTACCCTGGGAAATCTATGGTTTTCCCTTCATACACATGGATGTGTAACTTCAGCATGCGCTTCCTTTTGCTTCTGCTGCTTCTCCTCCTTGCTCATCGAACATCTTCAATCCATGCAGCGAGAACAGGCAGGCTCCAGATTCCTGGATGCGATTAAAAGGTCGCATCCTTTTGCAGTTGTTGCTATTCCACTTCTAACCTCAGGATTGCAGGGGAGAGCAAGTCTTGAAATGTTCAGGGCCTTATTTTTTGGATGAGTATCCAGCAATATTTATCTGAATCATCTGATACAAAACTGTATTGGAAAAGAAAATATCTTTGGAGTATGTTTCCTCATTAATTACACTCGGAACAGAAATATTTAGTGTTTTGCTTTGGGACTTCGTTTCCACATACATCCCAGGTGGAAATTGGAAAAAAAGAGCTGTGTGAAAGTGTAGGCTATTACTTGTGCTATCTAGTGACTAAGGTGAAATTATATTGATAGCATATGGACTAAATGATCAGAGCACTCAAAATGGTTCAGGGAATTAGATTTTTTTTTTTTTTTAATTGTAGATGGCATCAGAAGAACCCCTTGGTGACAGTTGCTTCAGAGAAGTAAACTGGAGAGGCTCAGAAGTTATTCTCACACCCTGAGGACTATGTATCTTTTCACTTCATATTTAATGTACTTTGAGACAACAAAACAATCTTCCCCTCTGCTGACGCCAGCTCTGTGCTGTGTCTGTAACTCACCAGAGCGTTCATTTGGCACACTTTGTAACTCCAAAATTCTTTGAGAGATGGTAATTTTTTTTGTGTTGCTGGTTCATTTCACACAGACAAGATCACCAACCACGGCCATGAGTCTTTCGACACAGGATAAGGAGTTGGGTGTCCCAGTGGGCCCTTGTCAGTGGTGCTCCTTGGTGGGTCAAAGGGTTCATTAGCGAGGAGCTTGGCCTCCCTTCCAGGGAGCTGATGGCTGTTTTAGTCATCTTCTTGATGATTTAACAGTACATTGAGTTGCTGATTCTGAGTGGGGAAGATTGTAAAACTTTATATCCCCCGCATATGACATTCTACCAGACCTGAAGTCTTTTTAACACCCACTAACATCTTGGGTTGCTTTTGAAGTCTTGCTGTAGGAATGTTTACCTATGGAAAAATTGCTTGTATGGGAGAAACATTTTGCTTTTGAACAGCTACTGGGAAAATTAATTTCTTTGCATCAAAGAAAATAACTAGAAGAAAACTCCCTTTATTTTTCTCATTAGAAAAAGGACTGTCTTAAAGCATCAAGAAAAACACTACACCTTTTAGGAGGAGGCTGGGTTGAGTCTGATTTTAAATGGCTTTCCACGAGTTTTAAGCTGCCCTCTTTGTAAGACCGTTGTTTGCCTGTCCCCGCTGAGGGGCGCGGGAGCCGGGCCCGGGGCGTGCGGCGGGGCCGGGAGGATGCGGGGCCGGGCGGGGTGCGGGCCCCGTCTGCCCCAGCCCGGTGGGGCAAGCTGAGTGTCTGCTGTGCTACCAGCCAAACACCCGTGCCGGTTTTGACACAAGCAGACGCTAGCAACCGCAGGTCGCTGTTTTCAGAGCCTGCCACTAAATTGGTTGACAAGAAGGTGGCGCTGGAACTCTGAGGTTGGGATTTCGTGCAGTGGGTGACTTCGCATCCACAGGGGTACCTTTAAACAATTTCTACAGGCTGCATCAAGTGGAAAAACAACTTCCCTGCAGCTGTTTTATGTTGTTTGGGGTTTTGATTTTTTTGTTGTTGTTCCGATTTTTTTTTTTTTTTTAATGCTTGGCAGTTAGAAATCCTGCTCCCCTGCAACAGGGTCCTCTCTTCTCCTGTGAAATGCAGCCTCAACTAGTTCATGTCTTACACCACCTTCATTGTATCCCAGCACTAACCAGCTCCGGGAAGCTTTTGGTTACAATGGGCTTCTTTGTAAGGAGGGTGTGTGGCTTTGGGGGTGACCTCTGGGAGCAGTGGTTCGTTTTGGTAGGGTGGAGGGCATGGTGCCAAGAGGGGGGACCCCTATCCTCATGTCAGCAGGGGGTTTTCGTAGTTTTGTTGACTTCAGGGTGTAACTTCAAACTTCGCTCTGTTCCCAAAGCTGCCTTTTTTTGTGCTCACCTCTTGCTTGTTTGTGTCTAAGTCCATGTGTTGGGTACAATTTTACCAAGGTGAGATGTCCCCTCTTCTCCAGGCTGCCTGTGAATGACGGGTGTTAATGAGAGTGAATTGGATTCACTTTAACCTTGAACTTCAAGGCATAAAAATTCATTGCCCTTTTCTCTCCCAACACCTTAATTTTGGTGTTTAACCAATCATTTTGGTGAGTACCAGCCATATGCATTGCAGGACAAATGATTGCTGTTACTTTCAGTATGCTTTAGGTGTGTGTGCATGGTGTATACATAAAATACATGCTCCCACTTGCAAGGCGCTCTAGCGCACCAAGTATTTCTCCTAAGACTGTTTGAATGCTTTGCCACGTATACGGATTATAGTTTTCATGCACCATAAAATGAGTACAGAATATGAAAGGATTACATCTCTATTGCCACTGGCTGTGCAAATAGCTTGTGTGTACATAGCTGTATTTTTTTCTAGGCAGATTTTTTTTTTTTTCATAATTTAACTATGGCATTATAAACTCAAGTTCTTCTTAAATCTTGTGCTTTTTTATGGAGGGAGTAACTTAATAATAAAGTACTTTTAACACAAATTTCTCTATATTAATTTCTCTTTCAAATCGCTGGAGGAGGGGTGGGAGAGCTGGGGAGAAGGTGGGGTGTATGAACTCAAGGCTGCATTTGGCAATTTGGCCGAGCACTTCCTACCAGCACAATGGTTACCCCAGTATGCAATTTGTGCAAAATGGGTAGATGATTTTCTTCATAAGCATCAAGTACAAAGGGTACTCCATGATGCCATCTAATTGCTTAATCCCCAAGGAGTTCTTCAGGCATTTATTTAACACTAATTGCATGTGTAAATGTTCTTAATTTACAGCGTGTGAAAGTTGCAATGAATGCACACAACAGAGGATGTCAAAGTGACACTTCATGGAAAGATGCCGTTAAGGCAGTGTTAAGTTACTTCTAAATAGGATTAATCATTTATTAAAGTTCAAAGCTCATCAGAACGCAGGAACAAGCATATGATGACTTGTTATTGTTCAAAAGTAACTTGTGGAGGGGAGTCACGCCTCCAAAATTTCTGTGATATAACTTAGCACATTGCAGTAAATGATGAACTTAGACTTAAAAAGCTAAGCAGGGCAAACCATTCAGCACAAGGCAAAGAACTTGGCTTGGCAACCGTTGCACAAAGCCTGCTTGGGCTGTTAATTCGTGCTTGCATTGTAATAGAGCTGTGGAGTCCCAGGCACTGTACAGAGCTGTAGTGTTGGGGAGGAGGGTGTCCCTTGCTCTAGAGCTCATACAGCTTTGGCCCACAAGATGTGGGAGCAAATTGGTCTTGCAGGGCACAGTACATCCATAAAGATCTCGGGACAGGTAAGTGGCATTATTTGGAAAGGACCCTGCAGCCCTGATACCTGGTGCCCTGTCAACTATTTCCTACCAGTGGAGTCAAAGCTTTGAGCCTCTCTGCAATCTTGAATATCATTGTGGATATAGGCACAGGAACACGAATAACAGCTAGCACCTGAGCTCTCAGGGAAAACTCCGAGGTCCTAGGTTCTCTCTGTTTGTGCTGGATTTCACAGGGCAAAGTAGCTTAGGAAATCATACAATAAAGAAAATTATACTTTTTGTGACGTGGTTATATGCTCTAGAAACATAATTGCCTGTGAGCCCTACTTTGTGATGCATACTGCTCAGGCATGCAGAAGTAGCTTCGAAGAGGGGAGGAAAAAAAAAAAATTATGTTTTATGGTATCAACAGGAGCAGATTTCAGGAAGCCCATGTTCAGTTATGCTGCCTGCCCGGCTTAAAGAAAACCCTGAGTCACATACCTTTACCCTGTGTGAGATGTATCAACTCTGGGACTTTCCTGGTTCTTCAGTGGGTTATGATACTTATACCTGCATGTTAGTGCTTTCAGAGAGGCAATCATTCCCACAGGGACTAGAGTGTGATAATTCATGTGGAAAGGCAATCCAGCTAGAATTTGTCAGAATGGGCGGGAAAGATGAAGGCTTGCGCGTGAATTTCCTTGTCCATCTGTGAGATGTCTTGAGCTCTTATTAGTTACAGGAATAATGCTGATTGAATACTGCCTGTTTAGAGACTGGGGACTTAAAATGTTCATTCTCTTTAATCTGAAAATTAGATAGGTGTATTCATGCATTTACATGCACTTTGTGAATGTATCTAAATCTCACATAGTTTCCACCTTCATGTTCAGTCTTGATTATCCTTTGACCCATGAGGAATAGCATGTAATCCTCTCCTCTCCAGCTGTGCAGGGCTGTGAAGGCTTTACTTTCAGACATGGCAGAAAAAGTTTAAGGTCTGATTTGCCACAGACTTCCATGGTAAAGACCAGAGCTGCAAAAAGGGCTAAGCATCCTGTCACATTATGTCTAGGTCTTTCCTGCATAGCAGAATCCATAACATAAAATTCGGTGCCTTTAGCACAGACAGAATTGTATGTGTCAGAATGGGATCTGACAATACTGAGGTATGGGGGAAAGTGTCATCTACAGTTCCCGGCAGGCCACGCTGAAGAGGGGCATGTGTTTCAAAATTAGCCCTACTTTTGTATTTAGGACTGAGCATTGAAGTCTTTTTTTTTTCAACCATCTTAAAGGAGGAGCTTGTAAAAAGGGACAGAAGAAGAGATGATCGTATCTGAATGCCAAAACCAGAAATTAATGTGTATGTGAATTCTGGTCCAGGATTCAAGCCAGGTCTTTTGTTAGGCTAAATGGCTTCATCATCCCCACGTGAAACTGCTGAAGAGAGCTGGAGGAAGTTTATGCGTGATGAGGAAAACCTAATTTCTCTTGCATCTATCCTGGGCCCTTTGTGATGAATGGAAAGAGTCCATTAATTCAAGCATATGCTTTTGGTCTCTAGGGGGGAAAGTGGTTGTGATTAAAAACCACCTTCTACTCATATAGTTTAATTTCCTCTGTTTTCCTCAGATGAGACCAAAAATTGGAAGGGGTATGGATGGCCCAAACAGTTTAGTTTAAAACAAAACAGAATGGCCACAAATCTCTGCCTTCCCTTTACGCCAAACTGCATTGGGATGCTTTGGCGCTCTTTGAAGGGTTGGTTTGTCTTCTCACTCACTGCTTGCTTTTTGGCAGGAGTGGCGTGTACTGAGCTTGCTGTTATCCACAGCTTCCAGTGTAAGGAGACTGCAGAGGGAGGAGGCCACATCTCACATAGCGTGCTCTGCAGTCTGCACTGAGGAAGCCTCATAGGTATGAAATGCCAGACAAGGGCAAAAGCCCATACCTCCTGCAAGGCAGGACCTGAAAGTGGAAGAGGAACACGGCACACTGGTGGGGCTGGCTGCCTGTGGGAGGACGCAGGGAGTCTCTGCAGGAGAAATCTGCTGCTGTGGAAGAAAACTAAAAGGCTAGTACACTTAGATGTCTTCATGCTAGGCCAGCTAAGGAAGAACAACTTCGCTGTTACCAGCAGGCAGAGTGGCACCAGGACACATTTAGGTAATGTCCATTTGGGTGCTGTGTTTAAGCTGATGAAGTTGTACCTGAACTCTAATGGAGACCAAATTCTCACTTTTATTTTAAAAGTTCATCCACTTGAGCTGACACAGCTCATACTGGGCTGTCTGTCCCTTTGCACAGCAGAGGTGTGTGCAGGCAGCATTTGTTCCTGCCTGTGGTCTGCAAAGGCACGTGATCGGTCAGTAAGAAGCCGGGAGGTACAGTGATATCCCTGGAGGGAGAGGAGTTTGCTCTTCTGCTGGGGTGCTACTGAAGCACGTTGGAGGGGATGGTAGGAACCAGAGAGCCACAGTGCAGACCTGGCCAGCTCTGCCTCGGAGGCAATGGTGAGGAACAAGGAGCAGACAGGTCTCAGAGTAGATGGGAGGACTCCGCGGGGACTGGGCACTGGACTGGGCTGCTACTCACAGAGTAACTGGGCTCTGTCTAACCAAGCTCCAGTGCCTAAGGTCCCTCCTGTACAGACACAGCTGTCGAAGGAAGAGCCATGTTAAAATCTTTCCTTTTCTGTCCTGTCTGATCTATTTATTTGGAAGGGTTGTGCTTAAAGAGTTAACATCCTAGACTTTTTTTTTTTTTTTTAGTTCAAAAGCTTTTCAGTCTCTTTGGATGAGTAATCTACAAGAGAAAGCCTAGACAGAGCTAGCTCAAAACTGGCTGGCCCAGTGTCTCACCATAAAGTACTGCAAGAGCAAATGTGATATGCCTCTTTGTAGGCTCCTTAAAAATCCCTTGTGCTCCCAAGTGTGCATTTGTGCAAAAGCAAGCCTTCTGAAACCAGAAACCTATAAAAATGAATCTGACAATTAAAATAAAAATTGGCAGTGTAAAACTAAGACACCCTTAGTAAGGACAAAACCGTACCTCCTCTGGGGTGTTTATAACCTGAATGTTATGGAGAACTAAAAAGAAATCTGCCATTAGCAATATAAGCAAACTGTCTCTCATGTCATTTGAGTACCTTATTAAGGACTATTCTTATTAACTGGACTGGGGTTATGTCTGAGGTAAAATATTATTCAAGATAAGAAGGAATATCCAAAATCATGACATTAATGGTTTCTAAAATTTCATCATTACAGTGTGTATGCTTATAATTATCCCATTGGCACCCTTTAAATGTCCCCAGTAAAATGTGATATAAGCTTTTAAGGTCTCCCAAATGAACATCTAAATGGATCTATAATATAAAACATTCAAAATAGCAGTTTAAGAGAAGCCTTTATTTAACATTGATTTTAATGTTGGTGGACGAGATTCTGAAGTTTTTACTGAGACAATTGCTGTGCATTTTCATGGAATTTTGGTAAGCTAACATTTAAGCAACTGGTTCATTTAAAATACTTTGGTACCATACAGGTGTGTATGTTTAACCTGGAGGGAAGAGGGACAAGGAGGACAATTAAAGGATTTCTCTTCTCCCCTTCCTTCCCCCCCTCCCTTGCCACTCCTGCTTGCCCAAGAGGAAAAAGCATCGCATTTCAGATCCTAGGAAGTCACACTTGTCCTGTTTGTTCTCTGATATAGGCCTATAAACAGAGACATTCAGTCTGTAAACAAGTCAAGCTTACAAAGCGACTGAAAGATAACAGTCCCCCATCTAACAGTGGGAGAGGAGGGAGGGAGCAAGGGGAGGGATGATAGAGAGGCTGCAATAAAAACAGGAAGGTCTCTGTTGGTCCTCTTGAAGTTAGTGGTTAAAAACATCAAAGCGTGGTGTGTGGTTTTTTTCAACCAGACTGCTGTGTCACTTTATAATTCTTCATAAAGCAACCATCCAGCCACTAATATACTGCAACTGTTAGTGCGAGCTGTGCTTTGATTTAGAGGAACTGTATCCAGCTCCAGGCATGTTAAGCTAAGGAATCTCTTGTAGGTTTACTTGGCGTGCTGTGTGCCATTGAAGAAACTATAACTTTTCAGAGCTGCTAATTGCAAGCTGTTCAGGATTTTTTCCTTTCATTAAAAAAACGACTCACAAACAAATTGCACTCCCCTTCTCTCTCACTCCCAAAACCCAAATCATTTTCCCAGACTCTGAAGTCTTCAGAATTTCCTACATTGAAATGTTAAGTGAAAAACAAGATGGCAATGGAAAGGAAGGACAAACAAGTCTACCATATATATCAAAGCAAAAATGTACATATACTCAGCTCAGTTCTAAGAAATATAAATTATTCAACAGCTGCTTCAGCAGAGAGGTATTTTTAAAGTTTGAAGCCAGCAGAGTGCATCAGTTCTCTTAGATGGGGGAACATATTTCGTTCTCTGAAAATAAGAGATTTAGAGAATTGCATGGAGCTCTTGTCTGCCCTTGGAAAAGCAGCCAAATAAGATAGGTGGGAAGAGAAGCACAGAAGGGTGGGAGCCTTTAAAGTGGGAAGAGGAGCAGCATTGTTCTGGGAGGGGAATAGCGAACTTTCATGTAAACAGTGTTAGAAGCTTCTCTCCAGTGTGCTGCACAGGCAAGCCACTCTGATTTATTATTGCTCAAAAAGCTGACTTACACTGAACAGAATTTGTTTTTAGCTTTAGCACAGGAAGAAGAGAGCAGTAACAATTCTGTAGATGGAGAGGGCAGTCAGACCAGAGTCAGCCTTTGGCCTGTACTAGAGCAGCCTGGTTTGGGGTTGGGGGCTAGATTTTTAGCAGTTTTCCTCCAAGGGAATAGCCGCTTTTAGATTTCCCACTCCTGTAGGGAGTAGTTGTGTAGGAGGGGTTGCTGCAGTTGGGAGGAGGAGTGGAGGCAAATGTTCTAGGTGGTGCTGATGTGCTCCATTACCAGATACGATAGCTAAAATTTCATGTCTGGATGATGACTTCGATTTCCTTCAGCTGTGAATTAGGATTTTAGCCTTGATCCTTCACTACTGATCAAAGCTAGCAAGCACTCTCGGCAGTGGTGAAGCTGCAGCAGAGATTTTAAATGGAGGTCAGCAGTGCAGAGCTCATTCAGGGGATGTATTTTCTGTGGGCTTCCACGTACAGGCAGAATTTGAACAGGCCACCAGCTGCATCCACAAACTGAAACAGACCTGCGTGCTTCTTTCCTTTGGCATATCTTAATGATACATGTAGTCAAGTACTTAGATGGACAACAAGCCTGACTTCTGTAAGCCATTTCTAAAGGGCCTCCTTTTTTTTTCTTTTCTTTTTTTTTTTTTTTTCAATTGTGAGCACATCTTTGCATATACTTCCACTGAAGGGAAAATTTGTTCCTCCTTGTAGTTTTTAACAACTGAAAAAATAAAGAGAAGGCAACTTAAACTTACAGGTAGCTTCAGGTGAACACGTATGTCTAGAAAGTGCTGATGCTTACTTCCAAAATGTATATTTGTTTTTTTATTATCAGCTCTCCATATGTTATCAGGTATTCTAAAAATGTCTGCTCCATCCAATATCACTGATAGTAATCAGCTATAATAATGTGAATTCATCTTTAGCACAGAATAAATCAAAGGACCTGCAAAATGATTAGGTAAGATCACTTATGAGTGATAATATACTAAGAGAAAGATCATTATCTGTCCAAACTTCCATTCATATCAGTTTAAATTGAGACTTTGCTTTTAACTGGTGGGATATGTGCCTAAAGTGCTACACAGGCACTTAAAGGTGAACATACACCCACCCACCCAGACAAACATATGTAAAAAAATTAGGTAAATAAATGTAGGGTAAAGAGCATGCCTTTTTGGGAACCTCAAAATGCTTAAGTATTGGTTCTTCAAAAAGGTGTATGTAATGGCTACCTGCTACAGACCACAGGTTGGATACCGTTCCCCCAAGCTTTCCCTTAGAGCCCCTAGCAAACTTTAGCAAAAATATCACACTCTTGGTTACATCCCAATCAGTGTAAAAGTTCACTAGCATAATAAAGAATTTGTCACCACTGGCTAGTCCAGTGGTAGGAGCTCATCGTGAGAGATCACGGAAACTTCTGGAGTACAAGCCTAATTTTTGAATGCGTACACGTAGTTATGCTTTAGAAACTTACTCAAGCCACATCATTGCCTAAAGGGGCTAGTGGAAAATGAGACCTGAGGCTGCCTGGCAATTTAGAGGTTTGTTTCTCCCCTGTAGAAGTTTGCTGGCAGTGTGAAAAACTTGAGTGAATAATGAAACAAAGTATTCACAAGCATCCATCAGATAAAAGCCACAAAGTTACTTCAAAGGTATTAGTGCATCTTTTTATTTGCTTTTCGTGCACATTCATATGCATGACGTTGTGTTTGGAAGACTGTCCATGACAGAGAAATTCCAGAATGCTTGCATGAATAAATATGAGCAAATGTTCATCAGATGTTCATACCACAAGTGGCTTGCTCAGTTCTCTTGCCTGCTTTTCAAAGCTTGTTGTCCATTCAGAGCAGACAAAAGACAAAATTTATTTGAGGATTTGCTTTTTGTTAATAAATGCCTAAGTAATGTTTGCAAGGGTACTTTTTTGGACATACACATTCTAAAATATATTAATGGGATATGGTCATAGAAATATAATAAATGAAACTCAATGTATTTGTTACTTAAGTTCCTTCATGAATAAAAAAGCCCGTTTTCTACTGGTAGTTCACAACTGCGTTTGGACCACAAGTAGCTGTGAATATTTAAAGTTAACTTGAGTATATTGGATGCCTCAGAAATCTGCCATATTTTAGGTGGCTGGGATCCAATAATCTTTTTTTTTTTTTTTTTGCTATATGTCAACTTTTTTTTTTTTTTAATCCTTCTGAGGCAGATCAACAGCCATGAAAGTTACCTTCAGGAAGAACTATTAATTGTAAGTTTAGGTGGTGCTAAACCTACAGATATTATGTAAATCTTACCTGCTGCAGTTTCTGTAGAAGTGTGGATGCCACCAAAACCATTGAAATTAATAGGGGCCTTTCTAGTGATTTAAATCTACTTTAGTTTGGGCTGTACATATCTTATTGATAGAACATCTCACTTTCCTCAGTGTGTTGTATACTCGGTTCCTTGTGTCTCTTCCTATCTGAATGGATGCATTTTCAGTTCAGCTGACAAGGCTGCAGTGCTGTGAGCCAAGGCACGCCTGCCACCAAATGTGGCAACTAAGCTAAAGGGATGTCAGCACAAATAGGCATATATCAAACTAATCTACAGAGTATTTGGAAAAGCTGTGGTGCATGAGTTGTTGGATAGAAGCAAGATCCCTCATGTGATCATTCAGGAAAAATGTTGTGGACGAACAAAAGTTTTTGGTATGCCAACAAAACTTATTTCTTATTTGGAAACCTGCATCAGCGAGCACCTTTTTCTCTTCTTCATTGCTCTCATATATTGAAAATAAATATGTATGTTTTTTCTTGTTACTATTTTCATGTGATTGAAATAATTAGTATGCAATAAATAAGAATATTTTTTATTAATAATAATAAACTGATGGGTTAGTATATGTTTTTCTTGTTTGTGAGCCTGAAGTTTTGGAGATGGCATCATCTGTAAGAGAGTGCAAAATAATAACACCAGTGTCACTTCAGAAAGGTGAGCTGGTTTCCCAGTGGGCATAGAGAAGAACAGAGAGGGCTCTATGGTTTGATTTTCAGCTCACTGAGAGCCTGGGGAACTGTGGATTTTATATGGCCGGAGCTCAGCAGAACAGAGCTTTGTCTTGATAACTCAAAATGACTAGATCATGCCTGGTAGCTGGTCCTGGAAACCTGACCCTTGTCACAGGCTGACTACATCAATTTGCAGTAGATTGATGATGTATAGACTGTGGGTGCCCCAGGGGAGGCCCAAGAAAGGCCTGAGAAACATAGTATTGTTAATCCATACCCCTCATTAGCTTCTGCTGTGCTGGATTTCAGCTAGCTGGCAGGGCTAGAGGAGCTGGAGGGAGAATGTGGCGTTGTCTGGTGGTGTTATTGTTAGTTGCCTTTTGAATGAAAGTATGTTTTAAAACACCTTTTCTCTAAAGTTTAATACATCAAAACTGGTAGGATTCTTTATTTTTCTCTCTGTCCCTCTTGTCAAGTGCCTGGAATTCCTAGATATTATTTGTATATTGATTTAGTACTCTCCCCTCGACAGCCTGAGCTTTATCTCTTCTCGATAACAGTCTCTCTCTAGCCTTTCCCCAGTAGTGGCAGGCATATTATATACGCTGTAATCAATTTACATTTCACTACCATTTGTCAGCTCTTGCGCTGCTGATGGAGGCTGTAGGTCTGCCTTCACTGTTTCTTTATGTACTTCAAGACGTGTTGCTTAACCGTTTCTTCTCAGTGCACTGCAAGGTTTTGATTTGAAGGAGGCTGTAGTTTTAAACGTGGTTTCCATCAAACAGTAACATCTTTGTCAAACTTCAACAGAATTAACCTTAACTGCCAAGGAAGTTTTGACTGCCATCATAAAAATGTTTGATTAGTGTTAATAATTTATTAAATTGGTTTGTCCTGACACTGCCAACATGTTGGAAATCTCTCAACCATTAAAACATTAACAGAGGCTGTAATACAATGCTCCTTCTGTTCCACGTTTTATTTCAAGACCACATTCTTACGAGCCTGGTTCTGTGGTGTTCCAATATGCTCTCATTAGGACTGCATTAAAAGATGAAATATGACAAATATTAAAAAGCGTGGGAATATGGAGTAGAGCATGGTGGGTGTAGTTTTGTGGGCAGCTTTGCTGCGATTAAATTTTTGCAAAGCAAACCTGTTTTTGCAATATGGGGAAATAAAATTACTAGGCAAGTATTTAACTGAAACAGGACCAATATGTTTGATGTCTTATGTGTTTTAGGAGATTGGACAAAGCATAGTTAGAATTTCTACAAAGATATGAAAGCTGATATTGGACCTGCTTGTGCTGAAGCATGCAATTCAATTATATACGAAACAAAGTCCTATTTGAGAAAAATATTAACGCCTTGAGAATAGATTGATCAAATTTTTATTTGATCATTTACATCTGCACTTGAACTGCCAGTGGTGGGAGCTCTCCTGTGTTCTACCAGAAACACCTGTTTTGGGTCATGCAGACTCAGGAATTGCATGGAACATATCCCGTATAAAAGGCCACTGAAACAATAACAAGAGTTTGGTTTATTTTCCAACCGAATGGAAGACAGTTGAAATGGAGGCTCAGTTTATCCTTTGTGATTTGCTGTTAATATCAGTGAAATTAAGTACGCAATTGCTTCCTTCCCACCCCACCCCACCCCCATTTAGTACTCATATAGGAGCTCCAACTTTGTCTCAAATGTGTAGGCTGAGGTTGCAGGTTGCATCAGTGAAGCACAGATGTTGACAAGTGAAAGCAAAACTTTCCTCTTTCCACCCCAGTCATGAATGTATATTCAGAACAGTTTCACTACCTACCTTTGAAATTTAATCCAAGGCTTTTGAACTTTGGGAGTGAACTGTTCCATAATTATTTGTAACAGCTGGACTGGTCCCTTCTCAACCCTTTTTGGTACCTGAAAAAATATGATGGGTACATTAGCGAAAGGTGTATTTTATTCTACGAGAGGAAGTAATCTAAGCTAGTCATACCCGTATGTCCTAAACTCCACGTGTTTTCAAATTGAGAACAAATCCTTTAGGCAAGATTTGCTTAGTTTCTGTATTTTATCATTCCCAGGTACTTAGCTACATGGAGCACGAGTCTGAAATAGTAGACCTTAAGTCAGAGGACTGATTTTACAGTGAGGTCAATGATAGTACAACTTGTCCCTTCTTCCATTGAGTCTCCACTGATTTCTCCTTTGTTATGTGCAGGACAATTTTATGGAAATCATTACAATAGATAGCCTTTTTGCAGTTCTCTAAACTTCAGAAGGTCATTCTTAATAAACCCACACCACTGCAAACGCTACTTTGTTTTAGTATGTACTATGCCTTGTAAGATGTTGGCAAGAACTGTAGCAACAGTACATTCATATGTAGAAAATAATCAATTGTTTCAACATCAGAAAGTAATAATCCATCAGCTTGATAAACTCTCAAAAGATATGTCAAATACGTGAGTGTTTGGGGAACAGACTGAGTGTAAACATTAAAATTGTGGCTCTGGAACTGCCAGGAATAGAGTTACTCTTGCTTTCTTATGCCGCTGTTTGTCTTTGTAATTGTTTCCTAATTACTTGCTGTGTTAATAATGAAAATTATTGAACATTCTGAAACCTGAACAGTTCTACATTTATTAATTATAACAGGAAGATAAGCAGAGCAAGTGACTACTGTGTGATGTGAGATATTTTAATATGAAGCTTCAGATGTGGGTGGTGTATTTTATTTTTTTTTTTTTTCCCTTCTCTCAGCAGAGTTGCCAGCAATCAGCCTGTTTCCTTATGGTTCAGGATCCTACATGCTGTTATTAGGAACATTAGATATTTTGTATCTTGAGATATTTACCTCAGTTCTTGGCTGGAGTGGGATAAACTAAGACAAACACTCTTACTAAGTGCCAAGAAATTTCCATCTTATCAAGAGCACCCTCAGCTCCTCCTGACAGTGCGCTATACACAAATGATCTATGAGTCTTTCCAAATTGTAAACCAAAGATTGTATATTACCTGCACAGAAAAGGCAAGGTGAGGAATCTCATAGTCATGGTTAATGCATTCCCATACAATTTTTTCCACAGTAAAGGGGATTGGAAATTTTTGAATTAAGTCCATAAACTGATTATTTTCAGTTCCAATGTTGTTTCTTTTGTAACAAAACTCCTGACTCAGTGATTTTGTAAATGGCCTGCAGTTACATGCCCCTGAGTGTGGACTAACGAGGGTTGGAGGGTGCCTCTTAGATCATGTTGGAAAACTAAAAAGACTTTTTTCTCTAGCTTTTCAAACTAATTATTCTATTTCTTTTTTTAATATGAAAACAATCCTTACATATACATTGAAATCCTCTTCAATGGCACCATTTTCCTTTCCACAGCTTTGATGTACTGCACATACTTACAAAAAGGCTATGTTTTGGGAACAGTGGCCAATAGATCCCGTCACGGGCCTTGCTGTTCAACGATGAATTCGAATACAGTTGTATGAATGAACTGAAATTCAACAGAGAAAGAAAATCTCTGTTCTGTTTAAAACAAAGCCATGCTTTTCACCTCCAATTATTTGTACCCAACTTTTACCCATATTTCGATCTTTTAGAGACAGTGCAGTTAAAGAATAAATGGACCACAAATACCTCTGACCCACTTCTTTGTTTATGTGCTGTAAGCTGATGCTTGCATTGATATTGCCTATTACCTGTATCTCTGGTCTTAATTTGTGTGCATCTGGTGACTTTGTTTACCCTTCTATTGCACTGGCTAATTCCATTGAAGCTCTCTAAAATAAGGTATAAGCAAGATTGCATAGTTTGCTCTTTTCACTGCCTTTCACTAATAGCTACAAAATCATGTTCTTTTAACACTTCTGACCAGCCACAATACTAACAAAAAGGACTCTTGCCCAAATATCTGATAGTTCAAAACAGTGTGTTAGAATACTACTTCTTTATACTTAACTTTGCCCAGCATTGACCTGGAAAATGATAGTCATGTATTCTCCAGATTTCTGCAACAGAACAAATCCTGACTATAGTCCTGTATGTAGCTCTAACAGTTTCCTCTAAAGGAGAGTTTCTTCAGTTATTAAATTAATAAATGTGTATTGCACAGTTATTTCAATGATTTGTATAACACAGGAGTCTAAGAGTATATTGAATGGGGGAAAAAAAAGGAAAACTAGAAATGTAAATAGAAGATTAAATTTGATTGTAACTCAAAACTAGTCAGATTTTTGACTGTCAGTTTGCCTTATTGTGAAAAATAAATGACAGAAGGCAGAATGATCCAATACGGAAACTGCAATCCTGCACAAGGCAAAACAAAAGGATATAAAGGATAGGATGGCTTGAGACTGATCATGAGGTGATAAATAAATGACAGTGTAGAAGAAAAAAAATCAGCAGAAATAGCCTATATTTAAATAATTAATGAGTAACAAAAATCAATGTTAGAGAAGCACTAATTTCAAAGATAGTTTTGAAAAATCAGAGCAGCAGGCAACAGGAAAAACAATGACATCTGAAAATGGGAAAGCCAGGCTGGAGAACTAAGATATAAGAATGAGACAACACCAAGTATAGAGCTTGCTGTTTGTGACTAGGCACTGAAAGAGCTGTGCTTAGTGTGCCGTGCTTGTTTTGTTTCCTAGTGCAACAAGGTTATGTATTCCAACCTATTATGAGTTTTGTTTCATATCCCTTCTTATCTCTTTAGGTTCATGTCTTTGTAGATGTGAATTTTACTGCATGATCAGTACAAAGTTGTCAGACAACGTGGTGAGAATTAATAATGATGTCTGCATAAGTCACGGTTCCCTAGCCACTCAGGAGTTTAACATTTCTAAAAGCAAATGTTGGATATTTTATTACTTGCAAAGCCTTTGAGTTGTTTGGGTCAGTCTTTTGTGTTTCTGTGTTGTCTTTTGTTTCTACCTGCCCTACCTTGTTAATTAATAAGTTTTACATCAAGAGCTAGGCAGGAAAAATAGAAACGTAGGTGCTGAGTATTTTCTTACCTGTATCCAAGCAAATTATCCACAGAGTAGTGTATTTCTTTTAAAGTGCGATTCAGCTTTTCCTTGTAAACAGAGGCAGAAAAAGCCAAGGCAGATAAGGACTCATAATTTTATCCTACTTCTGCATAAAGACAGTCTGACAGTTGGTGCAGTGCAGTCTTGTGTTACAGGAGTACCTCATGTGCAGTGTTCAGGAATGAAAGCTGTTCCACAAATAGTTCAATATTTAGCTACAATTATTTAAGTTGTACTGGTATTGTATGGGCATCTTTAACAGGAAATTATGAACTTTATTCCTTTCTAGTAAAGATGTAATCTTTAATAAAAGATCCTTCAGAGCTGCAATGCAGCTGTCCTTTTACATGCAGCTGCATTTGACCTGTTAGAAATCTTTGTAGCATCAGCAAACAATGTTATTGCCTGTTTTGGGGGGTTTTTTGTTTTGCTTGTTTTTAAAAAAAAGACTATACTTTACCGCCTTTCCTTCCTCCCCTTTACTCCAACTCGCAAACTGAAAATCACTTCCTGGTGCCCCAGTTAGAGGAAATTTCTTCAGAGATATAACATCAGGAGATTTATGCATTTCTTTCTGCTGTAATAAAGATAGGGGAACCTTTCAGCATAATTACTTAACTAGCCAAATATTTATTTTAGATATATTGTAGGCTGTATTGCTCTACAGCACATTAGACAAAGTATATATTGTGAGAGTGGGTGGAACCTGGCGGCTACCTTCATTCATCCTGACCCCAGTCAGACTTTTATCAAAAACCACTCCAGGGAGGTGAGACTTATCACTCCCATGGGAAACTGCAGAAAACTTTTTATTATTGCCCTGGCAAGAGTCTAATGGAGGGTAGATTTTTCACTGGTGCAGGTGTTGACAGTACTGCATCCTGCATGCTTTCTGGAGCAGCTGATTGCACTAGTGAGCACTTCTTACAGGATTAAGTCTGTTGCGTGCACCGGGGGGCTGATTTGCCTCACGTTTGTATTACAGCATTGCATTATTTAAAGGAAAATGGTGCTTAGTAAGCAGTGAGTTTGCAGCTGTGTCCTCTCACTCAGTGGAAAGTGAGCCCAAGCACAGGAGCCGGTCCGAGGGCTGAGCAGAGCAGCCCATGGAAGAAGGTTTCTGCAGCTTCCTCTGGTGTGCCTGTCTGCAGGGCTCTGGTGGGTGCCACCAAATTGTAAAAAAACTCTTCCATGAGTGAAACCTGAAAGCACTGGTGTTCTCCCATACAGAGACTACGTCCTTTAAGCAAAAAGGCCAGCACACTGCAAACTTTGGAGCATCATAGGCCTCTTAATCTACACTGATAAAGTATTTGAATTGATCCATCCTTGTGTTTCAGAGCACTTTGGAAAAAATATCACACGGTATTTTCTGTATTGCGTTGGAAGGCATGAGCAGGAAAAGAGACTTGCTATGGAATTATAGGGCAAGTGGGAGAAACTGGGATGAAACCTAAGTCTCCTAATCTTTGTGGTGCTTTCAGTAGCATCCCAGCCCAACAAAAAGTATACAGCTGTTCACGTTGGCTTAACTTGCTTAATGTTAAGTAAACCAAGTACTTCAATACATTTTTGTGTTTAGATATTGTCACTGCAGGCATGCCATTATATATAACCCAATTATTAATACTTATAAAAAAGAAACATATTATTTTATGTATACGCAAGAGAATTTTCCTCCTCTGGCTATGCGTTGAGAAGTGGGTGGGGGGTGGGAAAAGGCTTGACAGGGTGGGGGTGGAAAAATGTATTTTAACAGAAGAAAGAGCATGCACAGTTACAGTCTCACAGCAAGAAATAAACACTGTAATCATAAACAAATGTAACCTTGAGTACAGAAGACAGTGATTTTATTGTATTGACATATGGTGCTTGGGCAACAATGGAGGATTTGTTCTCTTACATTAGTCAGGACACATTGGCAGGCAGGCCCTTTCTGTGGCCATTGCTTCCAGATAGCATGTGTCAGACCTTGGATTATAAGAAGTCTAGGAAGGTACAGAAAAAGGCAAGGAGAAGGCTTGCTTTGAGGGGAGATGGGGGAACCTCTTCACCTGAAGGCCTGAGTGTGAATGTTCTCAAGAACAACTCTGGAAGCCAAACCAGCGTCGAGAAGACTTCCCATCCATAATGTGCCTGCTCTGCCTTTTGCATTTATTTAAATGCTTACATTTAGACTCTGCAAAGTGTTATCTTGAGGCATAATACTCCAAAGCCAGCTCTGCAGATCTATGCAAACTGTGACGAGACAAACTGATGATGTGGCTCCACACGAGTCCGTGCACTGTCCTCGTGTGTCAGGTTTCTGCTTTCAGTGCCACCAGCTTAGATTCCATCAGGTTCCTCACACAGATCCTATGGGACTTTGTTTCTAAATCTGGATCTCTGTGAGAGGTGGGAATTGTTTCTTGTAAACAAAGCTACCCCAGAGGAAGGAGACCTTGATTGTGTGCTCACGGACACAATCTGGATGGCACAAATAACTGACAGACAGTGCTGCATAAGGATGTGAGAAAAGCCTTGGCCATCCAAGAGTCCCCAGCTTTTCAATTAAGCAAAATCAAGAATATATTTGCAAGGAAGTACTTGTCTTTTTCTTTCTGTTTCTGTTCATCATACGTTAGCTGTATTTTCAGGTTTTTGACAACTTGACTGCATTGTGGTTCATGCTGTAATACGACAGAGCTCCTTTCCTGTGGGACTTTCAGTCCTGTGTATTTAGAAAGGCAAAGAGTGGCAAAAAGGTGATATCAATTTCCTTTTTATGGGGGAGAAGCGAGGCAGAGAAAAACAAAATGTCTTGACCAAGGTCCTTTCGGGTATTTATGCAGACCTGGTTATTAGAGCAAGATCTCCAAGTCCAGTGCAGCATCTATTTAATGCGTTGTTTGTATGTGCTTTAAGAGTATTTTCCAACTCTTCACTTGTTTGCTTAGAATCCAAACTAATTCTAAACAAAACCCTTGTTTCGTTGAGATCAGATTGCAGATGCTGGATGCAAACGTAACATGAAGCTCAGATCCTGTTTTGGGTTTTCTGTTTGTTTGCTTGTTTTTAGTTCTAATACTAGGAAGCTTTTAGGGATGTTAAAAACAAAAGCAAATAAACAACCCCCCTCGCCCAACTCAGAGTTATTCTATTCTAGTGCAAGCATAAAGAGGGGATCCCTGTTATATCAGTACAAGGAAAAAAAACAAGACCTGCATGTTCCTTTTCGTGTAAAGTGTTTCCTCCTCTGAAGTAGCATCCCATGAAGGAACAACTCCCATTTGAGACAGTAAAACTAAAGAATGTTTTTGTACATTGACACCATACATAAAATCTGGGGCAAATCTTCAGTCTAATAATGCTTCTTAATACCCTGCTGGCATATGGAGCCCAGAGAGAAACATCTACAAGGTGACCCTTTATTTGTTGTTGCTGCTGTTAAGATCAGACCCTGTTTCTTGTGAGATGCTTTTCTAAGAGAGCAGCTTTGCAGCAGCTCTCTGAGAGTCAGGGAATAACTCAGCCTGGAAGGGGCCCCTGGAGGCTGCCTGGTCCAATAGCCATGCTTAGAGCAGGTCCAACTTTGAAGTTAGATCCAGCTTCAAAGATGGCTTGGGTTGCTCAGGGCTGCATCCAGTCGGGTTTTGAACATCTCCAAGGATGGAGACCCTTTGCTCCCCCTGGGCGCCTGTTCCAGTCTGCAACCACTGTCATGGTGAAAAAAAATTCCCTAACATCTAATTGGAATTTCCTTGCCTGCAGCCTGTGTCTATTGCCTCTTTCCTTTCACTCTGCACCTCCAGAACTTTGGCTCTGTCTTCTTTGAAAGCGCCTGTTATATAGATGAAGAAAACCGTAAGATCTCCCTTCACCTTCTCTTCTTGAGACTGAACAAACCCAGTTCTCTCAGCCTCTCCTCTTATGTTATGTGCTCCAAATCCCACCACGTCAGCAGACTGGTCCCTTCATCCAAAGCAGAAACTCAAATTAATTTGCAACAGATATGTCTCGGCTTTCAAGACATCAGCGAAGGCCAGACACGTGGGGTGAGTTATTTCCATGTTTGAAGGGAAATGTGTTGGCACAGACACAAGATACCTTGTTGTTAATGTAATTTTTGGCAGGTATGTTCACTCAGACAAGTTTGTTAGATGCCAAAAGTAAAACGTAGTGTAACTTACATTTCTCACATGTGGTCTCACAAGCAGCCCTGTGTTCAAACCTCCAATCAGCCTGTGTTGCTTTGGCTCTTCTCCTGCCACATGGCAATGCATATCCAAGAAGAAAATTCAGTAAATTATTCTGTAAATAGCAAAAGAAATAATTTCTTGAGTATTCCTGTAACTTCTGACTAGAATTTCAATTCAGTTGTATCAATGTCCAATTTTATTCCCTTTATTCCAAAACATTGACAAATGTTTGAAAAAATATATGTATGGTTTGAATTATTTTGCAGAGTGATACTTCACTGATTTCTTAGATAAAATTGATTCCAGCTTATAAAAATCCTTTCTGGACCTCGTCTGTCACCAGCTTTTATCTCACTTGCTCCATTGTAACCTGTCTTCATTGTAAACAAGGTTTCAAAGACGTTGTGAGGACAGATTGAATGTCCAAACAGAGAAAACAAAGCCTAATTGTATAGTAAGTTTGCTTTGTTGGGTTTTTAGGTGTTTTTTTTTTTTGTTTGCTTTTTCCCCTCAAAGACTCAAATGGGCCTTTACTTGAATGAATTTAATTGTTGTAGAAAAGTTTTCTTTCTACATGCCCTGCTGGGTATCTTGGTTATCTTTCTTTAGTCCATGCTTTCATGCCAGGTGGGGATGGGGATGTGTTTTCTCATGCAATATGCTGACATTATACCTTCTTGGCTGTGGAGGGCTGGAGGTATTTTGTATTCTGTGTATACAGGTCTGAACCTATGGGTGGCCAACAGGCTGTCAATACTATATATATCACTTGCCCACCTATTTGCAATTGCCTTTAACACAGTTGCTTACAATTGCCAGTAGGGAAAAGGATGCTGTTGTGTTTCTCTTACTAGTTATCTTACAGTTAAAAAGCTGCTTGCCTTCAGAGTCAATGATACCATAACATAAGAGCAATCTCTGAGGAGGAGAAATGAGGAAGGAATTAATGTGAGGAGGGAAGCGTGCGGCATTTACTTCTCTGCCAGCTCTTATAGTGGCTGCCTTCATGATGAAAACCAGTGGCGTGTAATTCTGATGGGTCGGCTTAGCAGGGATAGCAAGAGCTGCGTTTGGCACAGCATTTGGCCATTTTGTCATGATGTTACTAGTCTAACTTTCATTGGTTTAGAAACTTCTCTGAGCCCGATTCCTCCTTGCTAAAACTGCTGAAGATGAGAAAGTTCTTCTGTTCATGTTGTAGAAAGGCAGCCTATTGTAGCTTTTTAAAAATCTGCTTGACGAACTAGAAATCATGACTGTGATGCTGATCATGCAGTTGTGCCATGAACTTCAACACTTTACCAGAGGAGGCTTTTCCTTTGCCATTAACAGTGGCATTGAAGATGCCCATAGCTGAGATTTGGAGACCAGGACCCCCTCTGTTCAGGTTTGTTTTGGCACCAGAATTTAGTTTTCACCCATGTTTAACTGATGGAACTTATGTTCTTCCACTTCCCAGTTCCTAAATCAGAGCTAAATATTTGGGTGTCTTTCCTCCCTGGGGCCCAGTGTAAGCGACCAGAGTGGCTGTTGCTGGTGCTATTGCTGCACGAGCACCTAGAGCCCAGTGAGGCTGGTACCAGGCTGGCTGCCAAGGAAACACAAGTGAACAAATCACTCTAAAGGGAATCTCTGTACATGAATATATGTCAAGTAATTTGAGGTGTCTTTAGTGACACAAGTTGAGGTCTCACCTGCAATGCCTGTGTCCTACAGCACTCCCTTCAGGACCCAAATAAGATGGTTTGGTTTTGAACTGTCACACTGTTTGCTCCCATTTAGTTTAGATCCTGTTTAGATCCTTTCCTGCTGTATTACAGCCTCACTAGCTGTTCTTCTGTGAGCACCTGTGATTTGTTTTCTCCTTTCTAAGTGTAATACATCAAAGTCATTTTTACTGAAGTTCATCTTCTGGTTTTGGACAAACAGATTGTTCTAGAGTGTTTTATCACCTTACTATATTCCACTATTTCCATACTAGTCAAGAGCCTTGGAGGACAGGATTAGGCCCTGACTTTATGCTTGCAGTATCTTGTTACTTGATTGCTATCTGCACGCTTTTTGCCTGTTGTACTCCACTGTTCAAATCATTCATTAAATAAGAATATTTCCAGGACGAATACTTCAAGGGTACTTCAGATACCTGTTCCTCTGTAGAAATTGTTCTGGCAGTGAATAACTAATAGATGTTCTTCAGTCAGTTGTGAACATACTTTATGGTGTTTATAGCTGTGAACATACTCTATGGTGTTTACATTTAAACTATTTCTTTCATTAAATTTGATAAAGTTGTGTACGACATGTCAAAAGTCTTATTCAAACTGAAATATATCTACCACTCCCCTGTTATCTACTAAACCTATTAATCCATTAAAGAAGGAAATTGGACTGACTTGCCATGTTTTTTTGTAGTTCTTTCTATCACTGTTATATTCCAGTAGTTGAAAATTATTTGCTTAATCATTTGCTCCAGAACCTTTCCAGGACTTGAGTGGTTTGTGATTTCATCAATCATTCTGTGACTCCTTCCTCTTCTTTTCTTTTTATCCCTGTCCTCTGTATACTCTCAAAGGTGATTTCCTATGGTTCAAAGACCATTTTGATTAGTTCCTGAAGTAGTCAAGGCTGGATTTCATGAAGCCTTGCTTATTTGGATATACCTGTCTTGTCTAAATAATCTGTCTTTCTTCTGTCCTCAGGTCAGCATTTATTTTCTTTGGCATCCTCAGAGAAAGAAAAGTCTTTCTTTTAATAAGAAATGACTTCTCCAGCTACTTCACAGGTCTAAAATGCGGAATATCAAACAAGTAATTGTCATTACTCTAAAAATGGTGGTATTTACCCCATTTTTAGAAGAGCTATTGAAGTGCTTTGGCTGATCCTTCACAGCAAGTCAATAGTAAAGGAATGGCACCCAGATGTTTTTGACTCTTTCTTATGATATGTAGCACTCAGACCCTTCATCATGGGTCAGGACTCAGTTGTGCTAAGCTCTATGCAAGCAAGATGATCCTGTCCCAGAGCATGTCATAGTGAAAACTTATGACAGGAGGCAGGCAATACGGACAGCCAAGACAGCACCACTACAGGAAAACCCAGAATTCAACCGTAGTCTGTAAGATGAGCAGCAAATCAGAACTTGGCCTTAAATTCTCCGCTCAACAGTACGTTATTTCCTAAAAGAACATCCTGTGAGTGTGTGAGGTGAAAGTTCCCTTGGTGATGCTGACTCTTCTTGAGATGAAGAAGCCTGAGAAAATTCATGCTGTGGAAACTGCAGTTACTGAATTTGACCAATTGCCATTTCCCTTCAAGCACCGCTTACAAACAAAATGACCATTTCAGGCTCTCCTTGGCCTCACTGAGCACAATTTAGAAGCCTGGTATCCCATCAGCCTTTTGAAGAGAACAAGAAATATAATATTCCCTCTCGTATACTGCGAAAGGATTCACATGGAAATGTAATATTATTAAAACATCTTTAGTCTCTGTACATAATTCAGCATTCGAAGTCACAACCAGACCTAGAAGCAAGATCAGATGGCTTTCTAAAACCCGCTGTGCATTTCTGCAGGCTATTGTGTTAGCTTTGTGCATTCTTGTATTTTCATCATGCATATTTTTATTCTCATTCAGGATTCACCCATCTGAGAGGAATATATTGAGCTTGTACATGCACAATGACTACACGCTCAGTCTTACTGTTCAGACTCTATTTTGTGTCATTGTCATGGTTTAGTCCCAGTGAGCACTAAACACCACATAGCCACTTGCTCCCCTGGCCCCCCCCACGGGACAGGGGAGAGAATTGTGGGGAGAAAAAGGCAAAACCCGTGGGCTGAGATAAAGATAGTTTAATAGGACAGCAGAGGAAGAGAAAATAATAATAATGATGTTTTGTATATTCTTTTATCATAATCAAGTGAGGCACAATGCAATTGCTCCCCACTTGCTGACTGATGCCCAGCCCATCCCCGAGCAGCAATCCCCACCCCCCAGCCAACTCACTCAGTTTATATAATAAGCATGATGTCTTATGGTATGGAATAGCCCTTTGGCCAGTTTGGGTCAGCTGTCCTGTGTATTTAAAGCACTCTGACCTGTTTTGTGAATGCGCAACATAGATGAATCCAGGGTAAATAAGAACCCAAGTTTTATTGTTATCTTGGTGGGGTAACTACAAAATTTGTTTTCCTTGTACTGTCACTTTAAACTGGCAGTTAAAAAAAAGCTTTACAGAGGGTGGGTTTTTTTGTCCATTTGCGGTATACAGAAGTAAACCTAGGGATGCATGAGCTGGACTTAAGGAACCATTGTAGCTTTCATTATTTTGTGGTCTTTGTGGGGACATGGGATAGCTGTATGTTGAAATTGAGGATAAAGGACTGAGAAGGTGAAGACTGCTAATGAAAAGACTGGTTCACTTACTGCTAGGAAGGCAGATTAACATATCTTAATACACAGTTACTCATTATTTTAGGGCTCTGTGTATATGGGCTAGTGACGTCTAGATAGCATGGATGTAGGAGAGTTTGAAACTCTTTTACATAGCACCTTATATTGTACTATGATCTTTGTGACATCTGAAAATCTGGAAGGGAGCTCACAGAGAAGGGTGTAACTGGCTACATGCTGATTGGTTTCCAAAGTAAAATCTTATAATATATGGTTCAAAACAATATTCATATTTTAAAGAAAGTGTCCATGACCTGAATACGTGGAAAATGGACAGTTACTAGACCAGAAAGTAGACATGTTGTGCATGCATTTTAGTGGATGTTTCGATGCTGTAGGTGCTACATGCATGGTTTATGTAGTATACTTTTACCTTATAGTTTTGTGGAACTTCTACGTTATCTGTGGATCAACTGAGTTTTTAAACTGGCTATAACTTTTTCACTCTATGAAAGCAGGCAAAAGATTTGACATAAAGTCTTCTGTAGCTTGTGCACAAAAGCTTGTGCATCTCCTTTTAGATAGGAACTATAGTGATTTGCTGATCTCAGATGGTTTTCAGAGTGGTAGCCAAGCCTGCAAATAAAATGTGTAGCATACCTATCATGCACATTAGATGCATAATTTTGCAAATGTGTATGACCCAGCGTTTGGCAACACCATCTCTGTGCTTGATTGACAGATTATTTGATTTGTAACAATTCCCACCTGGGAGTCCCTCTCTTAAGCCAAACATGCAGACTTATGTGTTCAGTCCTAAAGTTCCCTGCTGTGTTTGTGAAGGCTGTGGCCACCACACATGCACATGACTGACCTTACTCATGTGAGCCGTCCCATTTAGATATGCACATACGAGGCTGCAATCGCATACACTAAATGATCAAAGAAGTAATCCAAATCCCGAATTCTTACTGTTATTCAAGCACACACATAATCTTTAACATCCCAAGTAGTGTTTTAATTAGCCATTGAAAGCAATAAGTGTTAGGCTCTGAAACTGATTATACATCTAAAAATCACTTGGGCTAATTAAATAATTTAGTTTCCATTCATGTTCTCTTGGCTCTTTCTCTCCTTTCATTAATTTTAACCCACACAAAACCTCACTAAAATCACCCTTGGTGTAAGTGCATGCTCACAGACTTTGCTCTAATCCCCACAGAGTGGTGGATATTACTTTCAACTCAGACCTAATTAACAGTGTATGTTCTTTATTGAAATCAGTGCATTTCTGTATATTACATGTCAAAACAGATACTTGTTGTGTGCTGTGATTTTCAGAATAGTGTTCTTGTCCACGTCTGGTACAATCCTTAATTTTAGGAGGCGTCACATTACACTGGAGATTCCTCTAACAGAAAGCAAACCTCACTTTTCTCCTTTTTTCTTTCTAGTATATTTGTACTGGTTTTAAAACTGTGTATGGTTGAAAGCTGTGCTCCAGTTTCCTAAAAGAGAAATGTCCTTTTCCAAACTACTAGTGATGTCCTTAGCAGAGGGCACAGGAGTTGAATGGGCATTGAGATTAAAGGACTTTTCTCGATCAGGTGCGAGTCCTGGTTATACAGCAGCATTGGAAAGGTGACTGTTACCAATAGCTCTGCTTCTGTCACTAGCACAAGGTTTTCAGGTCAGCACAAGGCATAAGCACATGTTTAAATCCTCTTCGCATTTAAGGTGGAAAAAGAGCAGAAGCCCTGCTTTGTAGAAGATGGCTCAGTTACTTACATAATGAAAATTAAATGTTTGCTAAAGTGTTTCACTGAAGCAATGCCCAAAACTACAGTGAAAAAAAAAAGTCAAACAAGAAACTCCAAGCAGAAGTAGATAAGTGTATAAGCCTAAAATATGTTTAGAATAGCTGTGATGCAGCATCGCACTTAGAGTCAGGATGCTACTTGGACATCTAAGCCTACCAATCACAGGGACTAATGCCTGACTTGGAGAGGAGGGCGACCTGCTTCACTGGGGCTCAGAGGAGTGATCCTAACATTAGTAGCATTTTTATACCTGGTTTGCTGAAGGCATGGGCATGCCAAGATTTTGGTGTGGCAGAATGAAGTATCTGTAACTAGATTTAAAACTCAAGCACCACTTACTGTTCTCAACTCTCTTCAATGGTTGTCTCCTACCATTTTAAAGTTCTTCAAATCTGCATTGTTGAAGTGAAGAGATGAGAAGGACCACTTGTAGTGGTGAGGGAGGCTGTTGGATAATTTAATTTTAAATGCAGTTGTGTAGTAAGAGCTTTTTTTCCTTTCTTGACATCTTAGAGACATCATTGGGATTCAGTGCTTTTAGCACCTCATTTATTTAGTTATTGGGATAGAATTGCAGTTGGAAGTCTTATTTCAAATGAATCATTGTTTGTTGCTAATATTTAGCAGAGGGAACACTGTTTTGTGGTTTTACCCTCGGTCATTGACACTGAGTGGATTTGTCTGGAGTAATAAAACAGGTTCTGATAAAATGACTGTGAATCCTCCAAGAAATTTGATTTTCAGTATAAGAATCTTTCAGGCAGGTTGATTTTAGAAACTGCTTGTCGATAGGCATTGATAATGGAACAGATTTATTTAGGACAGCTGAATGCGAGACAAGGCTACATAATCTTCTAGAATATATTTAAGGGTAAGCAAACTATATGTTGAGATTCTGAATGCACAGAGGTTATGTGATTTTTAAGTGGGAGCAAATGGTACTTCTCTGGACAGTTGCAGTAAATCCAACCCAGATTTCAGCAAGAGCTTCTGCCTTCAAACTGCACAAGAACTGCTGTGGCTGGAGGTGATTCTGCAACTCCCTTTGTTAACTCAAAGACACAGATAACTTAATTTTCAAAAGCAACTAAGTTGTGTGTTGGAATGGCTCAGCATTTGGATGCTCACTTGAACACGTCTTTAAAAATCTGAGAGCGTGCTACTTTCTGCAAACACAGACTCTTTTCCATTCATTCATGTCTGTCAGGTAAAAATAAAAGTAGCTTAGACTAGTATTCCAAGTGAGTGTTAAGTCTATAGAGGAAAAAATAGGATAGCAAAATAAGTTACCTGATTCTAATTGAGGTGCACCTGGAGCAGCATGGACAACTGCTTGAGCTGCTTGAGGGACACCTGGGTTCGTCATTGATCTATTGACCTCAGGCAAGGTGCATCCCCCCTCTGTTCTTCAATTCATAAAACAGAGATAACGCTCAAGGCCGCCTTTGTCATATGCTTTCAGATCTTCTGATGAAAGGAGCTTCACAGAAACAAATAACCCTATTCAGTGAGAATTTCATATCATGGCAAACTTATTTTCCAGGTTAGTGCAAATGGATCCAGGAGTTCTGGAACCAGGAAACCCAATATGTGCTCTAGGCTAGTCCAGCTCTTCAAGTGAAACCTGTCCTGCAAAACAGACACTTTGTAATTCTCTCTCCTAAAAGGTTTTTGAATGCCTGATATGTTATCTGCTTATTCAGATTGAGATAGTCTCTGTTTTTGGTTGTTTGCCTTCCCCCCCTCAATCTTGCAGAAACTCAGTCTTTGAACTCTTCATTCTTGTCAAATCAGGCTGCCATTGACCTACAGGATCAGAAGTTGCTATGGGGGTGGGATGGGTGGACAGAAAGTCTTGTGTAGCGTGACTGTGTAGGTCTCATATCCTTAGGAAACCAGGGCAAAAGTCATGCCTGCCTCCATTCCATTTGCTTTGAAAAGCAGAGAATGGACTTGCCAAAACAGTATGTCCAAACTCGAAGCTATCTTTATCCTTAGCAAGTAGGATGAGATGCTAGCCAAAAAGGGAAAGAATAAAATTTACAACACAAACGGGACTGCTTTGTCCATGAATATAGCAGGTGAGATCCTCGTTAACATCTTCATCACTGCATAATCTGATTCAGTACAACTGCTTGCTACAGAGGAAACAGGTGGAAGTTATATACAGGACTCCTGGCTCCATGCAGTGTGGAAGTTATATACAGGACTCCTGGCTCCATGCAGTGTTGAGATCCAGAGAAGACAAAAGAATATATGGTTAGCCTTATAAAGGGCCACAGAAAGGAGAGGAATAGTCTATTTTCCATGGTCATGGTGATGAAGTCAAGTCTTTGCACCAAGAAAGAGGTAAGGTACGTATTTTATGGGGGAGAAGGAAGGTTGAATGGATTGTGCAGGGAATAGGTGGAGCCTCTGTCATTACATGATTTTAAAACAGGATGATGCAAGTACCTGTCAGGAATAGCGTAAGAACACCTGATGAGGCGTAAGGCCTCCTGAGCTCCTTTTGAATCACTATTTCTATAATTCTGCTATAAAGAACAGGTTGCCTTGTGAAACACAGATAGGTAATGATGTAAACGAGACCTTGTGCAATAAGCTTTTGAAGTTAAGGTTTGTCTAGCTACAGACGAATAGAGCTGAAAGTTTGGCTTGTGTAAAACAAACAAGCTCATAAAAATAAACTGTCCCAAACAAGGCATTCAGTCCTCGGAGGAGGGAGAACCAAAGCCTTTGACAATAGCCGCAACTTGCCAATAGCAGCAGGACTCCGAAGCGCTTTCAGCAACAATATGAGCACAATTCATAAAATGCTAGCATAGTAAACACCACATAACACTACTGACTTGCTAAAGGCTACAAAGACTTTCACCTCACCTGGGCAGCTCCCAGGCAGAAAGAAGTTTCCCATCCTTGGATTTGGTCATGGATCCTGGAAGCTGATGCCATGTGAGACGATGAAGTGTCATCTGTATCCTGTCCATGGTTAGAGAAGGATGAGGTATTATCCAGCAGAGATATGAGCAGCTGTTTGTTACAAACCTGGATGACAGAACGTGGCAAGTGCTGTTGCATCTAAAATCCAGGTCCCAGAGCCTTACTCATACATCCAGTCTTTATTTAATCTGTCCTGGAGTCAGGTGCTTGTTCGGCCCCATAATAATTTCCTGAGATACTGACAGAAAAACCTACCAGCTCAGAAGCCGATTGCAATGTCTTTGAGTACTGCCCAGTGGCACTGGATCTAGCAGCAGAATTTGGGCAGAGTGCTGAACTTTGGCTATACAGCATTTCACTGCTGCTGTTTCTTTGTCTCCCCATTGATGTTACTATGTACCTTTCCACTTACTTTAATGGACAGTTATGGATAAGTATCTAAACTGAAGGTTTTACACAAAAATTTTGCTTGAAAAGAAAGTCTTTAACTGAGCAATACTGCATTTTCTACAAAAAATTCCATCAAAAGGTTTTCATCAGAAAACTGAAAAAAAAATGGTTAATAATGTTTTATTACATTTTCCGTTTTGCTTTCTAGTTAAACATACTAAAGTTACTGAGAAAAGCCTCTAGTTTTCCGGTCAGCACAAGTACCAGGCTTACAAAAGCATTTTTGCTCTGCAGAAAAACACCATAAAGAGTTGCTTATGGGGAAATACTAACTTGTCACGTTAAACTTACTGAACCAGGAGGGAAAAGAAACCCCGACAAATCCACAAATGGCGATGCTTGCAGTCTGCCTTGAACTCACCCAGTATGACGAACAGTGACACTGCTCTCTTAATGTATTGCTGACAGAGCTGCTGTACTCATTAACCTTTGATGAAACAAGATGTCACTTTGTTCACATCAAATGCTCCTTGGTGCCAGCGCTCAGAGCCTGTTTTTGTTGCTGATGCAGACATCAGCTATTGTTGAAAACATTCTCTCTCCCTTCCAGCGTTTCACTGTCTGTAAGAATTTATAGGTGCTGATCATTATCAATCTGCAAATGGAGTCTGAAGCCAAGAGTGTGTTTAATTTCTGCAGCTTTTAATTATTTATTTTTATTTAAAATATTTATTTTAAAGTGTAATTTAGGTATATTTAAACACCTGAAAATATTAAATTCTTGATGTGCTGCAGGATGCTGTCATGAACTCAAGGATACATTTGAGTGATCCAGTCATCTTTTTTGAGGCTACTGGAACTACTAAAGATATATTTACAGCATTTAAAACGCTACATAGTAGAAGCACATTGTAGTGGGAGGAGAGGCATTAGTTGTGAAGTATTCTGGTCAACATGATGACTAAACAGTGCTGTAGCCTGGATTAGAACTGAGGTCTCCTGATTCCTGATCTATTCTCTAGCCGTTTATCAGCATTGCCTTCTATTATCAACATTAGGAGCAGATCTCGCTGTTCTATGTACAGTAAATATCATGTCGACTGACCGTCTCTAATCTGGGAATGACATGCCAAAAAGTATTATTTTTGTTTAGTCTTTACTTTGCGTGATAAGTACATTCATTTTGCTATGAGATAAATGAAGGGGGAGCAAGAGGGAAAAGGAAGAAATTTAGTTTCATAGCCAAATATATAAATTTTCAGTACTGAAACACTTTGAGATCAGAGGTGCATGTTCTCACAGTTGCTTTTGTGTTTGTTATTTTAGTGAATAGGACAATATTTACAGATGAACTCTAATGACATTCTTTCCACTTTATATACCTCAGTATTTTTTTCCTTGCATTAGGGGACTTGGCAGTTTTTGCATGTGATTTGTTTGATTCTCCCCACCCCCCCCACCCCCATTAGGTTTGCAATCATTACAGCTGTAGTGCAATTGTAACATCTTGGAAAGCAGTTAAAGATAAGGGGATTCTTCTAATTTGCAGTTGTGCAGAGGAGGAGTGTCTGATCAGAGACTGCTGCTGGAATTCTAGCTAAAGGCCATGTCGTGCCTCAGGGGGTGCTGAGCTTTCAAAGCTTTGTGGAATAAAATAGCTCTAGAAGAAATGGTCTTTAAGAAAAAGATTTGAAGGAAGGAAAGTAAAATCACCTTGAAAACAACAAGTTGTTTAAAGGCATAGGAGCCATTTCAGACTCTTGCAATGAGAGGAAGCAGCAGAGGTGAATGTTAAAGAAAGTGTAAGTAGATGAGATGCAGGCAGAAGTGTTTTCAGGGGAAATGTAGGAAATATTAGTAGTTTACTTAACACTGAAGTGCATCTGTCCCTTATTGAGTGATGAAAGCCCGGGAGATTGACCATCCACACTAGACCAGCTTTACAAGATGAGCATGTGAAATTCACGGAATAGCTAACTTACATGAAATATGACCGTGCCACTAAACAGCAACACAATGGAAAGTGCATCTGAGAACACTCATGGAATACGATCAAGCATAGCTGATACAGAGTCCTTGAAAGGTGGGGGTAAATACACTCATTTAAAGACTTTCACCTGTTGCTTTAAATCATTCATACTCCATGGCATGTCTGCCAGCACTGTGACCCCTGGCGCAGAGTGAGGAACATCAAAGAAAGATGTGAGCAGATCAAGTCTCAGGTAGGCGTTGCACCCTTGTTATGGATAAAAGAAGTGTCAGTAAGTTATAAAACAGGTGGAATTGGGATATTGCAAGCCTGACAGGAGTGCCCCAACAAAAATTAGTAGGATGGTACTATCTGTTCATGCAGAATCCTATAGAAGGCATTTAAAAAGAACATTTAGAATAATTTTTTTTATGTTATCTCAAAGTCATGAAAACTTGTGGGCTATCTATTGCTAGCTTAGTAAGAGCTCCTCTTGACTTTTCAGTTTTTTTTGAACCAAGAAGATTTACGGTCTCTGATACTACCTGTAATCACAAATGAAAATAAGATCCTTAATTTAGTTTTTATCAATCAGGTCACTTTTTTTTGAGGTGCACCAGTGTGCCTTGTAACATCTCTGCTCTGCTGCTAGGCTGCTTACGGTTAAGTATTTACTGTCAGGCAGTGTTTTCTGCTGAAATGGCTGTTTTCTCTGGAAATGCTACTTCCCTTCTCTAAATGTTCTTCATTTGCTTTTAGGTACGACATGTACAGACTGGATTTAAAACAGTAGAAATTGCTCCCTGGAAATGAACTGTAGTTAAAATGGAAGACAAGCCTGTTTACAATCAGAGCCAACAAGTCTGCAAACATAAGCTCTGAGTATCTAATATCAGGCCAATTTCAGTAATGTTCATTTGACTATGTACTGTATAATCTGTTGTTATTGAACCAGAAAAAGTCTGTTATGAAAGTTTATCACTTCTAATCACTGAATCCTAACATCAAAATACTTTTTGAACAAGAATAAAAGCACTTTCACAAATCCTTTTCAGAGAAAACAATTTGTGGGATATTTTTCTGAAGTAAGGGAAACTTTAAGAGTTAAACAGATTCATGATAATGCTGATAACAAGGCTCTGATGCTGGCCTCAGGTCTTTCAATATAGTCTTAGATGTTACTGACTTTGGAGAACATTCTGTGTCATCCTTATACTGGACCCAAAAAAATCTGTGCTTTCACAACGGTAACTGTGATTGCAGAACCATACCCAAGCCTGCACTGTGACTGCTACCTGCTCTCTATGCTTATACATATTTACATCTTGTCTGCCTTACTGACAAAAACCCTGCTGCAGTCCTTTGAGATTTTCATACGTGAGTGTCCTCAGTGTTAAAATTCTGGTGAGCAGGGACTTGTTGGTGTTTGGGGTGGATTTTTAGTGTTTCAGTGGGATTTTCTTTTAAAGTTGGTAATTAATTTTTTTTTTTTTAAGGTTAAGTTTGGTTAGTTGGTGTTTACCTTTCTGGTGGTAAAACATTTAAGGAGGGGGTGATGGGGGGGAAGGAAGGAAAAATCTTTCTAGTCTCCTCCAAGTGGCCAGAACCTGGCTGTCTAAACTCTTTTGAAAAGCAATTTCAATGAGTCAGAAATGCTTTCTCTAGTGTTTCGATGTACTTTCTCCTGGGTTTTGTGATCCAGCATGTATCACAGAAGTTCAGATTTCATAGTGCTCTTGAGCAAAGTGTGTTCCTAAGACAAACAGGAACCTGATGGTCGCACTGAAATGCAACACTGCATAGAAGCTGAATAAATGCCAGTGCACGTGGGCCTGGTGGAGACGTGGTGGTCTCTGCTGGGGAGGGAGCAAGGGCATTTTCTGGCAGCTGGAAATGCATGATGTTCACATTCAGCTGCAGAGACAGTCAATTATGGTAACCAACACTTATTTGGGTCACCGTGTCCAGATACTCATCTGACAGGAAGTGATGATGTTTTCTGTAAAGTTAGAAGTAAAAACCCCATCTTTTTGAAATGCCACTGCTACCCAGCCATCCAAATAAAGGCTTCATACCACTCCTTTGGAAGATGTCATTCAGTGGCAGAGGAGACATCTTGTTTCATGCTTGAGAACATTTACCATTTTCAATCAGCATGATATCTGTCTTTCCCAGGCTAATGTGAGTCAAAAGCTCTTCCTCCCAGAATTATTTTCCTTGCCCATCTTAGTCCAGCCTGGCTCAGTACAAAGTAGTCTTCACAGTGAGTAATGGTGTATAGGAATGTTCAGTGATATCTTTGTCAGTGGACACTGTGGGCGCAGTTCCAGTAGACCTCTGGTTTTTGCGTATGAAGTTTGAAAGCTTACTCTGCTGTCCTAGCAAAGAGAAACATGATATTGAAATAAACACAATGTTCAATATGATAAGTTAGCTTTTACTGTTTTTTCCACCAGCTAAGGCTAAGATGTAATTTGTCATTGCTCCTTTCTCTTGCTTCGGCCACCACTGCCATAGCTGTCAAAGAGGGCAGGAGGAGAGCAGTTAGGCAAGCACATAGGTGTAAGGGGCAGGGGAGAAATAGGGTGCCTAAAATATGGGCAGCTCTAAACTAAAGCTTTCCCTGAAGTCATTCCAATTTAGACTCTACCTAAAACTTACAGAGTGTCTGGGTATAGGCAGTAGACATTTTAAATGACTCAATTGTGACACTGTGACACAAGTTTCAAGTCCACACTCAGATCCGAGGGCACTGAGTTGGGCTGCTTTCCGTACTGTAGACAGAGCTGTTGCAAGCTGCCTGGAAGCTGGGAATTTTGCCTACTGCCAAAACCATGTTTAAAATGCCATCTTGTAATTTTTCATCATCTCTTTTCACATCACTGCTGATTATCATTGATACTGGCTTGGAAAAGGAGGCGCTCTCCTATATAATCATGCAAACACCACAGTGTCCAAACATCACCAAGGCAACCTTTCTTCCTGCTGTGCTCTGCACATTTTTGCAACGGCTGCTCTTGTAGCATAGGCAAGTTTCATGGCTTAATGGGTTGGTGCCCACAGACCCAAACTCTTGGCAGGAATAGTGAGGTTAATTACTTTCTATTAAGGTGAAGTCCTGGCTCACAGAGGCTTTTCCTGGTGAGTTTAACATGGCTTGGATTTCACCCTTCGAAAACCAGTGACTCTGTGCAACAAAAGAATGTGTCCTGCCAATTTGTGAGCCTTTGATTTCAGTTGCTGTTGTCCTACTTAGTGCTGCATGCTAACTTAACGGTGTCTGGCAGCAGTGTTCTGATCCTACCCACCTCCTGGGCTTGACTTCACCCATCCTGTAACTAATAAACAATGTATTATTTTATTTACTGACTTTAAACTGAGTTTAATCTCTAACTATACTGCACTATGTTACTGGATGCTTTTGTCTGTTGTAGGAACTTCATATTTTATTTTGGAAACTTGGCTAGTGGCAGTCTAACCACAAAGGCTAGGAATAGCAGCGTATGTGCACTTTAGAGAATAGTTTGACAAAATTGCAACAAATCACAGAAATTCTGCATATCTCTTGTATGCAAGGAAGGGTTATTTCTTAAGGCTGCCATTGGTCCTGTGTATCTCAAAGATACCATGATAGCTATTTTAAGTAGCCAGTGCATAGCCAGTTATATTTCCTTTATTTGTTTTGGGGGTGGAGGAGAAAAAAAATTGTGGGTTTTTGTTTGTGAGTTTTTTTTTGTTTGTGAGGTTTTTTTTGTTTGTGAGTTTTTTATGTTTGTGAGGTTTTTTTGTTTGTGAGTTTTTTAGGATTTTTAATTGTCTTTAAAGATTTTTGAAGGATATATTTTCCCTCTGATGAATTGTCAAAGGCTCTTGACCTCATGGTTAATAACTTTGTTCAAGGTTATAAAGAAAAGTTAAGACAACAAAAGTAAATAGTCTCATTGACTTTAAGCAGGTTGATTATTAACAGTAATTATGTGCAGAAGAGTTTTCAGCACTGTCTCTCAGTTAAATTTAAAATTCAGCAAAAGTATCCACTGAAGTCAACTGGAAAGTTTTCCAGAGTAGGGAGTGAATATAAAACTGAGGACAGTCTCGAGAACCAGGCCCATGTTAAATAGTTCTACTCCCTGAATACAAACAGCTGAAGGTTTCTGGATAAGCCAAGATAAATACCTTTCTTCTGAATTTTTTTCTTTGCTGGCAAAATCTAATTTTTAGCAATTCATATGATAAATGCCACTAAGGCGGCATGGAAATGGAATATATCTGAAAATGATATGTCACTTCAGACTGTAGTTGGTATAGTCCGTTTCTCTTTGTAACATGTATTTAGTTCATATCTAGTCCTAAGTGCTGCTCAGCTTGTTCCAGTTTTTTTATTTGTAGTATATATGGACAATCAAGGCACTATGTTCTTTCCATAAAGTTTTTCCTTTCATAGCACAAGGCTGGAATGGAACTAATACGAGAGGGAAAGTGTGCTTCACCAATGCCAGAAAAAGAAAAGTATACAAAGTTGCAGCTTTTAAGTTAAAGAACACAAAGTTTGAAGTTCAAAAATCATATAACTTTTTCTGATTTTAGATACCTGGAACCAATTTTCAGAATCAGATTTTTCCTTTTGTAAAAAAAAAAAAAAAAAATAGAGGAAGCATGGTCTCCACAGATGTCCTTTTAATGCCCTTTTATTACCTTACTATGATGGACCTCTTCTTCCCTGGTCTTTTTACTCCTACTGACAAGTAATCCTAGCCTGCTAATCCTGACCCTTAAACTCTGCTACATTATAATTAACTTTCAGTGTCTCATGACTCTGATTTTTATGTATTAAATGCATGCCTTGTTATCCACTCAGTACAGCATAAGACACTGGTTTGACAAAGAATGAAATCCAGTGCTTGGGAGAGAGCTTTATTCATCCATAAGACAAATAAACCCTATTTTCAGGACTTAAGTGACAGTAAAGGTTTGTTGATATTAAGACATTTAATCTGTTCAAATGCTTTAAAAAAATACGTTCCAACTAAATTCACAGACTTGCACTAAATCTCCACTGATTTAGATTGTAAGGATTTTCCTCTGGTTTAACTTAATGGATTTTTAAAAAAAAAATCACCTAAACCATTGTAATTTTTATCTTGGGATATGAGTCAGCTGGCAGGTAGTCCTTGCATGATCCATTTTTGAGGTGATGATTTTCAACAGAAAAATGATGGGTCTGTTTACAAAACGGAAAAATTTGAAATCAGTAAAGCTCCTTTCAAGAGAGAAGCTGAATGACTCACGGAATAAAGGAACTTTCTTAAACTTGGAATCAAATTTAACATGTTTAACACTGGAATTACTTAAAATTTCAAAATCAAAACTTCTGTGACAAGCAGAGCAGAGAGGGCAGGATCTTACATTTCTTAAAGCATGCGCTTCAAAAACAAACTGTTTTTTTCCAAATAAGTGAGCTTATTGTTATTTTCCCAGGTTTTAATGACAACAAACAAGATTTGGATATTTAATATCTTGTTTCCGTGAGAAATAACAAGTTATCTTTAGAACAGCAGATGTCACTTCTTCGGATGAGAAAGGTGCACTTTTGCTAAACAGACTTTTGGCTTTATTGGCAGGTTGTCAGGAAAATTAAGTGAAAACGACAATGCGTTGCCAAAGTGCAAAAGACCTGGATTTAAAAACATCTCCACCAGAAATATGTATTTCAAGCCATCAGTCTGGAAGTTTTTCCATGGCTTTGGTTAAAGTGAAAAGGAGAGAACAGGGGCTAAAATTCAGAATAGCTCAGCTCGTTCACTGGTCAAGTCATAGGAAAAGGTGACTGTATCCATTTATCGCAAAATATTGACATATCTCATCAAGTGTGCCCCTTCTAAAGGGCTTGAAAAGAAAGAGGGGCCTCTTGAAAAACCTTGATCCAGTTGTGCATGCTGAAAATTGAGGCTTTTGCTGGTAGACTCAATGAGAAGCCTGAGGGCTGGCTGGGAGAAGGGCAATTAAGTTTAACGCTTAGTTTCAAGAAGGTCCAAAGGCAGCCAGGAATGGAAGTGGGAAGTGAGGGGACACTGCTGTGGGGCCCACAGAAGCAGCTTGCAGCCATCAAAGGACAGCAGAGACTGTTGGTACCGATGTGGACTAGGCCTATGTCTCTTAGAAAATAGAATTGTTGCTTTTTTGGGAAAAGCAAGAACAACTCTGAAAAAGCCCAGGCATGAAACAGAGTAAAGAAATAATGTGAGTGCTGGGCCGGCGGGAGATGGTGACAGGCCGCCTGCCTCCTCTGTATAAAGGCAAAGCACTGAGTGCTGAGGGGTGCAGCTGGGAGCTCAAGGCAGCCACTGGGGCAAGGAAGGAGCTGCCCGGATTGTCTGTCAGCGGGGTCATTAACTCCTGGATTCACCGTCTGCTTAGGCAAATCCAGGGCTTGAATCGAAGGGAAATTGCATTGTTACAAATTTAAAACAAAGAAGTGGGTTGAATGGCTGTAGGACAAAAGGGAGGGGAAGTTCTTTCTGCTGTCCCCCAGTGTCCAGTCTCTCTGCCCTGTCTCATTCTTCTCCTTCAGGGTCCTCGCTGTGACTGCCTGCCCTCACTGAAAAAGGCCCAGCAGAAGGTAGAGAGTTGCCCAGGGCCCAAAAATTTTGGATATTTGAGGCAATCTCTCTGTCTCAAGCCAGTAAATTCTCCTGAGAGAGGAAAATGAAGTTAGTCTCCTGCCTGTTTATACCTCTGTGGCTGAGATCCCTTACGATAAATGCTTCAGACAGTTGTTTCCCTTCAAAAGGAAGGTGAATGCCCATGAGCTAGCTTCTTCAATTTAAATTGAGCTCTGTCTAAAAGAACCAAGGCACTTGTAAGCATGATTAGTACTTAAATCTGCTGTCGTTTAGCCAGCAAACAATGCACATAACCACTTAATTCTTGGCAAAAACAAAGCTCTTTGTTGTTGGTTTGTTTGGGTTTTCTTTTCAACCGTAACCTTATTGTAAATAAGAGTCGTGCGTATGGTAGTGATGTACAGGAATTCTCTTGGAAATTTTGAGAATAAATACTAGCTCTGCTATGTCCTCTATTTTAGGAGTGACATGAGCAAAGGAGAATGTAGAAGAAAAATTTTGTGTGTGACAAAGTCTGTATCTCTGGATCTTAAAAAAAAAATGTGAGCCACTAAACAGTGAATGTGCTGATAATGAGCCTTTTTTTTTTCTGTTTTTATGAAATCACAAGAAAACTGGTATTACTTTTTATCTTTTGCCATTGCAAGCTTGTGCCAAAATGCTGGAGGTGTAATATAATCCCCCATAATTACATGTTTTGAGATAGAGCATTCCTTTGCTGTTTATATGGATTAAAACTGACTTAGAATGCTAGAAAGCATTCCAGTCATAATGGTAAACTAATTAGCAATTAATACTGTGCTAAGGTTTAAGAGTAATTTTTCTGTTATACTTTGCCATTAAAATACAAATATTCAAGTAAGCTACAAATGATTTAATGGAGTTTTATCTCATTAATGTGATAAATTCTTTGTTCCTTTACAAACAGAAAAAAAATGTCATGGAATAGCAATTAAAGAAAAAAAATAGTGTTGGGAGCAGCACTATGTGTAACCTCACTAATTTCACAAAAGTCATTACTTATTTGCAGACTTGCATTTATCTGTGGTAATAATTGAAAAAAGGGTAGGATCAGATCTTCATTCAGACTTTAATTGCTACTGTAAAAGCTCCGCATGAATAAATCGACCAAAAGTTTGTTTTACCTGTTTGTTAAAGTGTTGGAATCCTGGAATGGCTAGACAGGCTATATAACAATACTTCATAGATTTATCCGTATATAGATCTATTCTGGCACCTTTTTTTTCCTAATGATAGGTTAATATGTTTAGTTTACATCAGCTGCCAAGTATGAGCACTTCTGTGAACTGTATCCAAACAGAATATGTCTAAACTAAGATATAAGACTATGTTTTCCATTTACTTCAGTAGGCTTTGGATCAGGTCTCTATTGAATCTTCAAAGTAGAATTGAAAATCTTGTGTAATCATACCTTCTTATATCCCTTGAGCTGATTCCAGCCATAGAGCTGGTCTATGTAGAGATTTCTGATAATGTTGAACATAAAGTGAGCCTGTCATGATTCTTTGAATTTGTTAATGTATTCAAGTAAGTTGTTGATTTCTGAGAACCCAGAGAATGAAATATAATGCTGTGTTTTCATTGGGTTTTTTTAGGGTTTCATTCCTTTTATTTAATGGAGTTACCATTCTTTGCTGTTACACTCAAATGACAGAAAAATTGATGTTTATGGGCGTGTATGGTAACAGTCTGACTCTCAGTACTGATAGTCATTGTGCATCCAGTCTGTTTTATTAGTAAAGGTGATCCAACAGGCAGGAGAAATGCAAGAGCTTTGAAATAAAACCTTTAGAAATATATGTTTTCCCCATGCTCTGTTGCAGATATGACTTGGAAGACTGGCAGAAACAGATGAAAGAGAAATTTCTTTCCAAACCCTGGCTGTCAGCGTAAGTTACAAGAGCCTGTTTGTAAAATATTGTTGCTTAAAGTGCTTAAGTGTTCAAATAGAAAACTTGCATAGAAACTATCTTTTTCATAAGTGCTCTCCTGCTTAACAAAATGGGTTCTTATCAGGTAACAATTCTGTCCTTGCAACGTTGGCTGGATGGTTTTTTTAACACTTTCTCTGGGGTCCCTGCATGCCAGCTGACCTTCCACAGATCCCAAAAAGATTCCCTACAAGGGGAGTCCCTCTCTAAGCAGGTCCCAGAAACCCTGCTGAAAACATCCAACTTAAGAATTTGGGGTCTGGAGACTTCTGGAGGAAATCAAAAGAAAGGAGTGAGGTGGAAGTGTGCACAGGTGTTGTCTTCGGAGGTTTGTACTAAATGAACTTTGGGCTTCCAAGAAAAACACACAGACCTGGGTTATTCCCAGCTAATGTCATGCAAGATATTCCTAATGAAAGGCAAAACTGCTCACAATTAAATCTTTTCCACATTTCATTGTAAGTTTGAAAATGGTCCAAATTTTATGAGGAAGGGGGAAAAGAACTACTGATGTACATAATTATTTTTGGTTTTTGGCTGGAAATTTGCCAGTTTGGGGTATCCTCTCATAAACATGAAAAATGCACCTCTCTGAAGTAAAAGTAGCTTTTCTCCCCCTCTCGCCACTTAGCAGAAAGGAAAACATGGAGAACATGAAACCACATCACCAAACAGCAAAAGATTAGCTCATAAATGTGTAACTTTCTCACTGGGCAGCATTCGACCCCTGAGAATTGTGTTGCGAGCTGCATTTTGCAAGAGGCTTCTGTGGGGTTTGCACGAATCCATGGAGTCGTGCTTCAGTCTGCCCCTTTCTCCTCCCTTGCCAAGGAAGTGGTCTCAGCGTCCAGCTCTGCAGGGCTTCTGCCCCTGCCACGCTATAAAGCCCAGGGCCATGGGGACTGCAGGACCACTCATTGCTTGTGGGGGCAAACTGCTGGGGGAACGAGTGGTCTAATTGCCATGTTCACTGATGGCTGTAGCATCACTGCTGTAGTTTCAGAAGTGCTGTGGCCAGCTGTGGAAGGAGCCCCAGTGTTGCTCCACAAGCTAAGGAGGTTCCTGCATACCAACTTCTCTCCACCTCCAGCCTAGTGACCAGCTTTTGGGGCAGGGGCTGGATGTAATTCAGAGGAAATACCAGCAGAGCTCAGTTGTTCCAGTGGGCCACATACTGGCTTGGAAGTTGGGAAGTGTGGCTCCTCTCTTCAGTCTCCTGTCTCCTGGGTGTGCTTGAATGAATTTTCATCTCGGGCTTTATCTGTTTTATTTACTCATGTATTAAAAGCTCAGATCTCAGAGGTATTTTGGCATTGCTGGCAATTGTGTTTAAGGATGCTGGAGTTCCCTGAGGCAAGGATCTTACTTGCATCTTACTGAAGGCTGTCTATGTGGCACAACATAGAGCCTGTGTAGATAAACTAAGCTTGTTCTCAGGGAGCCTGCTTGTGGGCCAGGAACTGCTTGTCTGTGTTAGTGAATCCAGCTAGTGCATACTATTTGTCAGCATGGCTGGTTAGGCCAAACAGAGTGCCAAAACCATGCCTACACCTCTCCCAATCTGCTTGAGTGTCTTTTGCAGCACTGCACTGTGCCACACAGACCTTCGAGCAGAAGACCTTATCTGGTAAGTCCTGCATATAGTCTAAGGGGGAGTTGTGTCACGCGAGTAATAAAAACATCTTGGTATGATACACTTGCAGTGAGACGCTATAACTTCTGCCGTGGGACCATAACAGGTAATAGCATACTTTCCATTCAAGTTCTTAAACTCAATTAAGAACCACCAAAAGTTAAATTGAATCAAACATGCATTCACCCTGCTTGTCAGTCTGAGGTAGTGTAACATAGCTCTGATTTCTAAACTGGATTTAAACGTTTGTCCTCAATTATGTTATTTAATTTGCTTCATGTAAACACTACAGGAAAATGAAAAGCAGGTGTTTCCTTTACTAAGCACCTATTGTTATGCTTTCATTTCTATTTTGAATTATAGTGTAGCATTTTAAATAATGAACCAGGACCTCCTCTTTGTTTTCAGCAAAGTACACTAGAGGACTGGAATGAAGCTGGTTCTCCTGGCGGTTACTGTCATAATGGGTAAAGCTCTTCCATAAATGGGGGAGGGAAAGGAAAGGCAACTCCAAACCTTTATTTATCATCAGTGTGTCTTGGTGGCACTTGTAATTTCCAGTGGCTACTATGACTAATAAAAAAGAAAAGTTCCCAGAATAAAGGAGCAGAAGCAGAGATCTGGCCTCAGAGCACAGCAATAGTATCCCAGATAAACATGAGCTCCTTTCACAAAGTTATGGAGCTCTCCTAGTAAACTGCACAGAAATGTGCAAAGTGCAAGGATAAGCCGTTGCGTCACTTGACTGAATAGTTATTTGTTTCCCAGCTCAGCCAGGATGGCAGAAACCTATTCGCGTTCTACTTAAATGCCGTGTTAGTCTCTTATGAAGGTCAGCGGTTATTCACAGCCTGCAAAAATAAAAGCTTATGAATTTGAGACAAAGGAACAGCCAATGTAAATTGTTTTGAAATCATTCAGAGTTTGAAATTATCATGTTTGTATAATGATATAGTCATCATAATCAAAACTGTAAGTACCTTATGATTAAAGAAAAAAGTAGATGAATACATTTGAAACATGAAAGCTCAGGGCTTGTCTTGGAGAGCCTTAACAAAGCACTAACCAGTCCCAATACTGGGATCAGCATGAAGCACCCTGTTACCGAGTGAGGAAAGAGTTTCTGGAATAGCCGCCTTTGATTGTTCCAGAAGGGAGAGCAAACACTCGCGCTCTAGGAAGTGTTTGCTGAGAATTCCTGCAGGCTGAGGAGTTCTTAGTCATGCCAAACATTTGATTAATGATGACTTTTTAGGTTGATTTTCCACTAGCAATGGGTAAATTTAATAGAAGTCAGTGGCTTCATTCATTTTGGTAAAGGATGTTTATCAAAACCTTATCCAAAATTCCGTGAGATAGAAATCTTCTGAGATTAGATACTTGGAAAACTATTGCTTAAGCTGCAGGAAATTGGGTGTGATCATTTCATTATGAACCGATTTGATCGCTGGCTATCTCTTTGTTATTCAAGCGAAAACCTGCCAGAAGATTTACCAAATGCTGCACTAGATGTTGATCTCAGTTCCGTGATATAATTCACTCCACTGATTTCAACTGAAGCACGATAAAACTGGGACCATCGTTTCCTTGTGAGAGGACTTATTGGGTTGTACAACTAACACCATTGCAGAGGTCTTTAGGGACAGGGAGTAGCACTTGTAACCGATGAAATTCTACTTGCCTTACTAACATCACAGTCATGGTATTAAAATGGTGGTTTTCTCAGCCTGCTGTGGTTTGAAACACTAGTTTTAATTTCGCAGCAGTTGACCTCGATCACGCAAGAAAATAAGCAGCGGCACCATGGAGAAGTCCCAGAATACAATTCTGCTTAAAAGAAGCAAAACAAAATCTGATCCACTGGTAATCTTAGAAGGTATTTAATCTAGAAGGAGAGATGATGGCTTCAACAGCAGTGTTTAAAAACTTCTACCCATATGCCAGTCCTAATGATTTTCAAGTACAAATAGGAACTCAAAACATTTAATTCCCAAATAACTCCCCCCCCCCCCCCCCTTAAATGCCTTGCCTTATATAAGAAATGAGTTTCACCTATAGGTAAATCCTGAATGTAGCTGGGCTATGAGGCTTCCATTCTTCCAGACTGGGTTCATATTTGCACACATTTTTAGCACAGCACATGCATCAATAAGTGCCAGGAAGGCTGTGCAAATGCCACGTTTCTATTCTGTTCTTTTTAAAGCACATTCCACACTCAGGAAAGCTGCTGGGCTGGTGAGCAAGAGAGGCCAGACAGTTCTGTACCCTTATATTCTGGTTAATAATGGCAGTTCAAACATTTTTTTTCCCCCACTTTGTGTCATTAATATGGGTGAATGAAAAGGGGAACTATTCTACAGCTGATAGTCTTGTTCTTATGCCTGTGCCATCATTAGTGCACAGTGCCAGCATGTGGGTAATATTATTTGGGGGAAGGGGAAACGGGCTGCTTTGCTTGCTCCCTCTGCATGTGCACAAACAACTGAGAAGCCGGCACACTGAGGCTCTTATTTGAGCAAAGCTTGCTAAGTGTGTGCTCCAGCCTGCCCATGCTGGTGAGGCTGTTAAGAACGTGCTTAACTGTAATCAGATGTTCAAATTCAAAAGGATTTAAACATCTGCTTCTCATTAAGTGCATGCTTAAGAGCTTTGCTGAATCAGGGCCCTAGCCATTAGGAAATAAACAGAGACCACCAACTTACTTTACATATACTCTTGAAGAGTGTTCGGATAGATAGTAATGACTTTCAGACAGTACTGACCAAAGTTGGCTTTGAACTGCTGACCTAGAGGTGAAAGGCTTGTATCCTATTACCAATCCCTGGGGCAAACCAGTCTTACTTGTTTTCAAATATTAATGAATTAAGTCAAGTCAAAATGTAGCCCCATTGATTGCCTTTCCCCTGTATTTTTTCTGTGTCAGCATCAGTAACTGATGCTGCTGTAGAAAATCTTTGGGAACCAATGCTGCCCACATTTCTCTGGTTTAAATCACTTGCATTGTAAGCAGAGTCTTAATAACTGAAACAGTTGGTTAGTTTCTAAAAATATTTAGAAATGGACCTTTCCACGAATGTTGATAGTAACTGTTCATCAAGGAAAACATACTTATGTGTAGAATCTAATGAATTATTTAGGTATCTATTCTTCTTGCAATATGCAGACATAACTCTTGCTGACACTAATAGGAGATTCATATGCATGCCAGGAGCAGGAAAAATCCTTGGAGAGTATTTAGACAATATTCCTTGAAGGATTAGAAGGGGGGGAGTGGTGAGGAAAATCGTTGATGCAAACACGAATTTGTCATTTTTCCAAAGCTGAGATGTGTATTTTTATTTTAAAAAGACAGCGGGGACCATTAACTAACAAATATTTAAAATTCTATTTGCATCTCTAAAAGCAGAGCTTAGATGAAGGCCACACACAGCCTTCCAGTTGAAAGTGGAGGCACACTAATATTGAAGAAAAGCAAATGCTCCTGGTAAGTGCTCATTTGAAAACTTTTGTTTATAGTCTTGGGTATTTGACTTTTGGGAACCTTTATTTCCTACGAAAGGCGGCTTATGGAACCACAGCTATTATCTGAAATCTAGGGGGTGTTTCTTTATCATTGGATATAGGATGTACATTTGATCCAATGATTCAGGTGTTGAGTGGCTCTGGTCAGATATTGCAAAGGCCCATTTCCAGTAGCATTTGCTCAGTTGCTGGGTGACCTATACACAGTGGTGTCCCACGCCCATAGGACCTATATGACCCAGGACAGGTCAACAGACCAGGGACATCTGGAGCCTAGACTGTGGCATGACTGCAAATGCAGAAAAGATTCAGGTGCTATGGTAGGAGATGCAGATAATTTCATTTTTGTTTCAGTCTTTTTAAGCCATCCCAGCATCTCAGAGAGCCATTCTTCCAGTAGTGCTTTACCAGAGGAAATTCAGTCCAGTTTGGTAGAAGTGGTTGTCAAAAATCATGGTAGTATCAAAACGACGTACTCCATTCCCTGCCTCTGCTGCTTCTCCTCCCTGGACCTATCCTGCTCTATATGGCTCAGCCCAGGGGTCCTCCAGCTGTATCAGATGTGGGTCCAAAAACCCTCAAACTCAGCTTCTCCACTGTGCTCTGTTCCTAAAACCAGTTGTTTGGTAGCAGGGAAAAGCAGCTCTCTAAATAAGGCTTCCTGGGGCTTTTGTTTGTTTGTTTTTACTTGCTTTTCCCCAAGAATATGTTCTGCCATGGGCTGAGCAGGGACTGAGAAGTGGGGGTGAAAGGCCCTGTTTTAGCTGAAGCTTTTGGGGTCTATCTTGCATTTTCTGCATTTTGGAACTGAAGTCCTCTGCCCCACTGTATATTTCTGGTGCTTGGTGTATCCGACTCCTTCCCGTAAGCTGCGTTGCAGGCAGGTTAATTCAGCTTGCAGGAGGAACTGTGATGCCAGTGGTAAATGCTTCTGGCAAACGGCAGCGAGTAATCTGCAACCTTGAGAAAGCTATCGTGGCCTTTTCACCTGCTGCACACCTGGCAGGAGGGCAACGTGCCGGGAATCGTCACCCTGCACTTCTGGGTTTCCTGGCTCTGCAAGGAGCCTGGTCCTTGCTAATCTTAAGGGCTGTGTGTAACACAAGGAGGTGCACAACTTCCAGTCAGAAAAAACAACTTTAAGTGGGTAGTATTTCTTTACTGTAAACACTTTCCATCAGTTCTGGAAAAATATAAAATAATGATAATGCAAAGTTACTGGAAAGCAAAACTCATTAGCAATTGTGTCCTGATACAAAAAATAAGTCACAGCAAACCAATGACACTTCTTAGGAGAAACAAAATGTAAAAAGAGCAAGCCAATTTCCAGTAAAATATAAATTGGATTTTTAAAACACTTTAATTAATCAAAGATTGAATCAGCAATTCACAGAAAGCTATCTTGAAAATTTATTATCTTATCTTGACAGCATGTCATTTGCAGTGGGGAAAATTACCAAAGCCAGAGCAGAGGATAAGGACTCACCTATAGGCATGCAAATATTTCTAGGAATTCAAGTTTTTTAGCCTGTGGAGACTGCAATTTACTTCAGCTTAACCCATTTTCCAAAAACATTCAAAAGGTTGATAAATTCCTCTACCAGCTATTTTATCTTATTTTATATACTGCTGAAGATATTTACTGCTTTCTCCAATGCTGGATTTTTCAGGTTGACATAAAAGAACATGAAAGAAATGTCATTGCTTTAAAAATGGTCTTTTTAATAGAGACTGAAAAACCTTTTTATGAGATGTTAGTTTGGTTGTGCTGGATCACTAGATTCAGTTTTGGGTTGTGACTTATATTTACTTTAACTGGCATGTCTTTTCACTGTAGTTCAGAGAAAAATGAGCAAGACCATGTGAGGGGGAAAAAAATCACAAACCAAGGATAGTAAAACTGGTTTTGGATCTTCTTATGGAAAACAAACATTTCTAAGAGTAAGCTGATATTTTTGCTGAAATGTTTTAGTTTTTAGTTTAAAAATAAAAGTCTCTCTTCTCCACTCCCCCCAGTCCAGTTTGCTTTTGGTTTTTGGCAATCAAAGAAAACACTCCTCTTTTCCAGAGCTAAACTTAAGTTTACATCGTCTTTTGTATAAGCAGGTGCTTATCCACAGACATTGTCTGCTACCGGTTTCAGTCTTTATGGTACTTTGCTCTACAAAAAAGAAACATTGCAGAGTAACTAAATTGGAGACTCAAAAGATTTCAGCTTGCTGTGCAGTTATGCCCTGCTCTTCCCTGGGACGGACAGCTCTAAACCAGAGGCAAATACGGGAGAAAATACTGAGGTTTCTAAGTGTCTGAGGGAGCATTTTAACTGGACTGGACTGTTTGGTGGCTCTAAAACTCCTTCAGGCAGAGATACAACAGTGCCAGGATATGACAGCCCATTAGCCCACTCCTTTTCACTTCATGAATAGAAGACATACATTTACCTGTCAGTGAAGGTAAGGGAGGTAATTTGTAAACAAAATGGGTTGTTTTTTGAGGGATGAGGGTCGACATCAACCTAGGTCAACTGGGGCAGCGCCTACTTACGCACATAAATATTGATGCCCTTTAACTAAGTGAAAAAACATTATATTACAAAGAAACAGGGATGAGGGATAGGGCTAATTAGTTTCAGTCAACCTCGATCAAAGATACTTGTGTATCTTTGCAAGCTCTCCTGTCAGCTGCCTGATGGGGAGGGGATGCTCCACTCCTGCTGCCTTCCAGATCTCATGCCCTCCTCTGCATGGCAGCACACTGGGAGCGTGCCGGAGGCAGAAGGAAGGCGGGCGGTCACCCAAGGCACCCACGAGGCTCAGCAAATCTGCGAGGACATGGCATGGCATCCTTTTCTGCTATGCCAGACTGCTGCCGAGGGAGAGGAGCCACAGCTCCTGCTGGCGGGGGCACGCTCCCCTCGGCAGCCGCCGAGTTTGTTTATTTGCAGAAAGAATCTGAATGTATATCACTGAATTTGGTCTAAGAGGGCTTTTTCAGGGTGAGGGATTTACTCAAACCTGTTTTCTAGCTGGGGTTTTTAATGGTTTGGTCTATGTTTCCTTAACAAAGATATATGCTGGGATTAAAGGATCTTGAGTTAACCTCCCCAGCTTATTTAAAATGCACTCTTTGTAAAATACACATCAAAAGTGTCATGAACTCTCTTTCACTCTGGGTGGCATGGAGGGTGGAGAAATGTTATAAACAAAGTAATATGGGGTAAATTGTAATCTAAGGGGCAACCTTTTTTTCCTATAGAAGGTAGCTGAACCAAAAATGCACTCCCTAGCTGCAGAACCGTGCTAAGGAGGATACTGTCTTATTATTATTGTTGCTTTATTGTTATGCTACTTCAAATCAGTATTTTGTACCCTTCTGGGAAAACAGGCTGGACATAAATATACTTTATATGCAGCTGAGGTTTGCTGAGCACTGCTGTTTGCCTCAGTGAGAAGAAGTTGCAGGTGGCTCGCAGGTTGGCAAGTATGCTGTATTTAACACTGCTCAGCTTCTGTAGTTTGGCCTTTGGGGCTAGGGATTCACTAACATCTATTTACCTTATGGCAGTTCCCAAGACACTCCCTGAAATACCAGCCACTGGTTCTGCTTTCCTACACTTGTCAAATAACAGATTTGGAACAAATTGTGTAGAATTACAAGTGGCACAAATGCAATGCATAATTATCTACCTAGCTACCAGAAGACAATGATAATTATGTTTTTATTTTAAATCATACAGTGGAGATGGCTACATTTCTTATAGTTCTAGTGTTGCTATGACCATAATAACACTTTAGGCTTCTAGTTCAGAAATGTGGTTTAACCTTCCCTTCCCCCCCCACGTCGTTGTGTGCCCGTGTTCCCCCCCCTCCCCCCCCCCGAAAATTATAGCCTAAGTAGCAGAAGGCAAGTAAACCTCACTTTACACATTGGCGCTTGCATTACAACAGGACACAGAGTAACAACTGCACATCCTGGAAAATATATTTGCATAATTGAATCAAAATCTGTGTAAGATGGAGGAGGTTTCAAACTAAGGGGTGGGGAGTTAGTCCCATAACAATATCAGAATTTGTGTTTAAATATCCTATGTAGTCCATGCACTAAAAAGTACTTCTTACCATGATATCAAATGGCAGTGTTTGCATATTGAATACTCAGCAGTATTTTAGGGAAAGAGTGGGTACAATATGGTAACTGCAGCTGTGAGAAGGAAGGATATGAGCTGTCAGTTGGCCCAGCTAGCCCTTATGGCAAAGATGTCAAACTGTGCTGCCTCTCGCCCTTTACACATGTCACTCTATCTACTGTTGCTGTTTATTTGTTGCAATTTTGGTCAGAGCTTTGGGATCTTCATCCCACCTGCTCCTTTTCTCAGTGCATCAGATGTGCTGTTGCATCTGTGGCCGTGTAATTTGTTCCTGTCTGTTAAGTGCCACTCTCCAGTCGCGGGCACAGCTTACCGGCCAAGAAGTCACCGGTGAGAGCAGAAGCCATATGGAATCCAACTCGTGTGTTTTGCTACTTCATCACAATGCTTGGCTGAAACACTTTCTGCGGCCTGCTGTTAACATGGCCCTGATACTGGGATGTGCTGGGATGGCTGCTGGGGTAGAATGGTCAGAATACAAAATATTTTTGTTCCCCAACAAATAGCTGACAAAATCATTCCAACTGTGCAGAGAAAGACTGAAGGGGAATGATCACGTGGGTAGGGGGAGCCCCAACCCAAAGTATTGTACATTCCCCCCCGCCCCCCCGGCACGTACACACACAATGTGCTCAGAAGTTAATATTGAGCAATGAAGGGTGCAAGGTACTGCTGCTAATGATGCTGTTTCAGGACCTCAACAGCAAACTTGCATGTGGGATTATCAAGACTTATTTTCTCCATAAGGTCACCACCCCTGTTGTGAAATGATGTTTTGAATTGAGAGGCTGATGATTCCCTGCAGCTTCCTGGGTGACCATGTTGTCACTGAGCTATATAATTTTTAATAATTTAATAATTTTTCCATCCGTCTCACCTGTTTGAGGCCTGAATCTTTCCTCTGTGTTAGGTTTTCTGTTCACTCTATAACTCCATCTTGGCGGGGATGTTACACAACCCCGTGTAACTCTTCGTAACTCTATAAGGTCACATTTTAATAAGTGAATGCACTCACTCCTTTGCCATCTGTGGGTGACGAACACCTGCATTAGGAGAGCACCAAATTCTTTCAAGATATTATTGAATAGGTTTGTGAATAGAAGTATCTCCTACATCTCAAGACATGCGAAAACAATAGTCCCACAGAGTCAAAGGCACTGTATTATGAAATTTAAACGTGTTTTGCTTACATGGGTCTTAGGATAAATCCTTTCTTTCTTTCAGCTGTGAAATCCCTCTTTCAATCCTTCAAATAACCCGTCTGAAAGAAATCATTCCAGCAGAGCCATTACAATTAATTCTATTATGTAAACCTGTAGCTTCAGATTTTCATTAAACTGACAAATGGTTCCTCAGAGTCATTTTCTAAATTACAAAATACATCTTGGCTGTTTTAAAAAGCCTGTTATCACACACTATCCTGTAACATAGGACTATAGTAGTGGGGTGAAATTTGGTCCTCAGACAGGATTTTTAAGGAGCTGTGTTAGGTGCTGATGTCCATCTGTAGGCATGTAAACAGAAAGCCTAGTTTTAAATTACTTAGGATCCAGGGAGCTGATTGGTGTACAAGATTTTGGGGAAAAAAGTTTCCATCTTTATCAGGGCACGATGAAAATACTGGTGCTTGGAACAAAAAAATTGTGGCACAAATTGCTAGGTAATGTTAATGACATTAGAAAATAGGTTTTGTGCCAGTCTTTTCTGGCAGTCCTAAGCACATCTTCCCCCTCCAGTGAAGCTCCTGTTTTGCCTGGGCCCGTGCTAAGGTAAACTCAGCACCATGGGTCTTAGTGGAACCTCCCAGAAGCGGCAGAGGTGCCATTATACAGGCAGGCATGGGAATTTAGCTGAATGGTCTCCTAAAGAAATCAATAATCAGATCATTTCAAAAGAGCCATTCAACAAAACCTTGGATGAAATGACAGATTACTTACAACATTGGTTTAAAGCATTTATGCTGATAATTAAGAATAACAGACAAAGAGTATTAAGTAAGGAGAGCAAACATCTAGCCAGTCATTAAAAGAATGGAATTTTTCTAATCCTCTTACAAAGATGCTGTTTTGGGTCAAAGTCCCTTTCTGCATAAAGCAGCCACACCACATTTTTTAAGTGAATGAAGAGCTGAGAGCTGTAGCCCAGACCATCAAAACTACTTTAAACAGACAACTCCCACTGAGAGACAAGCATTTAAATTAATCTGGGGACTTGGGCCCAGGAGATGAATAAAGAGAGTTTAGTTCACACTGTATTGCGTAGTAAATAATTATGTAGCCAGATTAATTTGATATACCAGAAATTTACTAATGCTTTATTGGCTGGAAATCTCCATATTCTGTATCACACATGTTTTATCTCAGGGTTAAGAAATTCTGAGAAGTGCTTTTTATTAGGTTAAACTGACAGATTTTATTTCATACAGAGCCACATTTATGGACAACATCTGGTCTTTACATTTACTCTCTTTTTTGTTCACCAATGATTGTTCCTGGGAAAGAGGGTATGAGATTGTTTCTATCTGCCTCACAAGTAACTTTGAATCTGCAAAATAAAGTCAAATTTACATTTTTATTTCTTAGGTACCTGTGAATCCCACTCAAGCCTCATGGTCTAAATTGTGCTATTCTGATCGTTAGTAAGTACTCTTAATTGCAGTTGTCTTCCTTTGAGTCCTTTTGACCCTTTGTAGGCTCTGTGAGGCAGTAAGGTCCAGTAGAAGATCCTTCAATACTAATCTCAGATCTTATCCAATTAGGCCCCCTTGGAAGACATTGTTTAATGAGTTGGAAGGACCTCAAATTCTACTTCTAGCCTATCAAACCTAATAACAACTCCCTAAGCTGCATAATTAACCTTCCCCTTGGTAACTTCTTCCACACTTGCCTTCACATCACCTTGTTCAAAGTCTCTGTCCAAAATGTCTTTATCGCCCTGTTTATTGCTCAACTCTAAAGAGAGAAGTCTCCTCTTCTGTAGGGCCTGTAAACCAGACTGTACCAGCTGGTATAGTAAAGTAAAAGTAATTGAGTAGATGGTACTGTACATCTTTTTTTTTTTTTTTTTCCCCTTCTTCTCCTTCCCCCAGTATCTCCTGTTTTTGCTGTTACAAATCTAGCATGTATGAACAGCAAGGTCCAAATACTTCAGTTTGCAAGCTGTGTACAACACACATGACTAGGTGGTGGTATGGTTTGCTGTTCTGAGAAATGTTCCTGCTAAGGGTAGTAAGCTGTTTAAGAGTACCTGGCTAGCAGTGCTTTTCCTTCTCGTGTATAAGCAATTAAGCAAACTTATTCTCATTTCAGAGAAGGGGCTTAGAAGTCTGGAAAGGACAAGACTAACATTTTCAAAACTGCTGTCTCATTATACCAGTGTTTTGGTACAGCCTTAGCCCTTGGTATTTAGAAGTGATGCGGATTACTTGAAATCATCTACACTACAAGAACAATTCAAGTGTTCTCAGCCAAATAAACAGATGTAGGGGCAGGTATAAGAAAGTTACGTTTAAGTTGTATGGGATTTTGCTCTTCAGTAAGATATAGCGCATATATACAAACTGATGGCAGACCTTGCTGGATCCTTATCAAGAGAAATGGAATAGAACAAGTCCATGGAAACTGAAATGAGGCTCAATTTACTGCTGTTAGTACAATTAGAATTGTAAAAATACACGCCCCCCCCCCCCCCCCCATTTCATTCAACATTGTTGTGGTAAAAAGCTGATGGGTCAATTTTTTTTCTCAAGAATTTTTTTTTCTCCCTAAACATTAATACCCTATGTTGAATTAAAGAGTAAACAAGAGGCTGACCCTCTTCGTGTAAGGAATAGGAGAGAAAGGAGTGAGTTGATTCTTTCAGGTTTTCCACACCACAATCACTTAGGACTCTTGTGAGCTAAATCCTGTCCTGTAGCATATTACATCTCCAGGAAAAGAGAAGGGAAAAAGAGTTTTTGATCTGAATAAAGCTAGTTTGTGCCACATAACAGCACCGTAGAGGGTTGCGGCTTTAAATGCTAAACTGCTCTGACAGGTGGACTATATTATACTCTATAAGTACATAGGAAGTTATACTTCTTTGTAACTGGCTGTCTTTTGGCCCTGAGTTCAGCACGATAAAGTATTAACACGCCTGCACCCTAGGCCTGTTTCCCGAATTAGCTTTTGTATTAAAATAGGAGCTACTTCTAGTTATTTTATTTTTTCCTTCTCCTCTTTCTTTTATTCAGATACTAGATAATGCAATATTGACTCAAGTGATAACTTAGGACTAGGTTAGTGATGCTAAGTTTTCCACTCCACCTCCATCTCTAGCCTCTCTAGACCAAGTTACAGTACATCATCAATTGCACAACGTAGACAGGATAGCAGATTTCAGGCTACGAATAATAATATGATTCAAGGTCTCTTGAGCCCTCTGTAATTACTTCTATTAACAGATGACCTGGTGCTTAATTAGCAAGTCGTTTGGAATCAGCACATACAGTAAGTTACGTTTCATATAAGATACTCTTCTAAGAGTCCCTTAGAAAGATATTTTTCTTCCTTTTGAAAAAAAAAAAAGAATCCGTGGCCATATTTAATCTGGTATCAATTGGCAATTAGTTCTGAGGAGGCTATGGAGATAATTGTAGTGCACAAAGTGCCACAGCCTCTGAAAAACCAAAGAATATTTTCTCTGAAGTGATAACTTTGATGTCATAATTATGATCATCTAACTAGCAGTGGACAGCAGGGAGAAGCCAGGTTCCAGCAGTGCCTGCAAGCTGATGCTGATACGTACGTACCAGCTGCACAAGAATGAAGTTTTACAAACACTTGCTGTCACCGTTGTGCAGGCCTTGCTCCAAGATCCTTCAGGTTCCTCAGCGATGTGGCTCCTGCCACTGTTCAAAAAAGACAGAAGTATTAACAAAGTGAATGACCAAGGTAATTACCTAGAGCCCTTAAAAATGTTGCTGAATCCAGCAGTGTTCAGCAAATGCTCAGCATCCTTAGGCATCTTCATTTTCTTGTCTCATGAGTTTAACTGTCAGAGGCGTGAAGTTCAGTTTTAATTTTTTGCTCTCTTGAGATGCTGAATTATAAGGCATAATCTGAGCGTGATTTATCTTAAAAGGTCTGTAATTCCCACGTTAAAATGTTCTATTCGGGGTGGGAAAAAAAAAATCCTCTCTCAACTGCCTGCACTAAGCCCCATAGCACTTGATGATCCTCCAGTAATGCTGCTGTGTGAAAGCGTCTGGAGTCTCAGGGGATTACTGGAGTTGTTTGAGACTCATCAGAAATGTCTCCCTAGCTCAAGCATAGTTTATACTGCACTAGCCTTTAGATGCAATGCTATCTAGTTACACAGACGGTTGGGTGTTCTGGAAACCCCAGAACAGACTCGCTTCTATCACCTGGCCCTGGCAGGCGGTGGGGAAAAATCTTCACTTTGGTAATTTGGACCTCTGAACTCAGCCAGCGATTAGAAAACAAAATTTTGCCAAATGCTGGAATTAAAATCACTAAGTGATAAAAGCCATGTTTCTCTGAAATATAAGTAGACATGCCAGAAGATATGACTTAGAAAACTAGGCTGGAAGCACATGCTGTTCTTTGGTTCTGCTCTGGGTTTTTGGGTTCTGTTGGTTTGTTTGTTTGTTTGTTTGTTTTTAATTCTTTCTTTTTCCAGTGCAAACAATGCAGATTGTTTAGATCGTGCATATATAATACGTGTCAACTTTAGTATAGTCTTGTATATGAAAGGGTAGTGTGGTATTGTGGGAATATTTTTGCACAATTTTCATCATTGTCAGTATACATCAAAAAATCCGTTTCTTTTAGTTTTGAAGTAGTAAGTCCAATGTGTATATGACATACTGGTCCTCCATCTAAACTCAGCGTGTGCGTTTGGTTGCCATGTGTTGGAGATGCTGCTTTGTGGCTAGAGTCTCGTGAAGGGCGATATCTTAAGTCTCTGAAAAGACTGCACAGCACGGTTCAGCGAGTCTTTACTTGTTTATTCAATTTCAAGTTAGAATTGTAAAGTGGTTTTGGTTAGCTCCTGATGCTTTTAGATACTCTTGCAAATCAGTAAATGCAGTGTAAGTTTAGAAAAGGCTCAAGGAATCTTACTTGTTTTGTCAGTTTACGTATTGTGTCTGGATTTGGTCCCTGATTTCAGAGAGAACTTTTTAGGCCAGTACTCAGAGTACTAATAGTGTTCAAGCAGTCGAGGCTATGGTTTTAGATCTTGAAGGTATTCTTGAAAGTATTCTAAAGAATAACTTAACCAGACCGGCTATGATGTCAAGGCCAACAACTTAATTCCTGAATGTACAGGTACTTGCACTGTAGTGGGGGAGAAAACAAAGAAATTCTTTCCGATTTGGAATACCTTGTACTCAGTCAGGTACAAAACAGGATTGAAAGAAAAAGGAACTATGTCTGTCCAAATGCCTCTCCCCACAAAATCTCACACAGACATTGCCTAGTGAGTGTTAAGTGGGTCTCTGCTCCAGCATTGCAGCTTTGCTCACCCATGGGTTATTTGTTGCATTTTTTAGTTTGTTTCACTTTATGTCGTTTCTTGCCGAGAGGTCGCCATTATAGGCCTGACGTGAATATTGGAGTTATGAAAAAGAAAAAAGTCACCCTGATGGAGGATAGTGACAAAGACTTTATTCTCCTGTCCAGACCATCAGCTGAGAGGGACCTGCTATCAGCAGTAACTGAGCCTTGAATTGCACGTTTTCAGTGCTGCAGGCGGGAGATGGTCTTGAGTTACAAAGCTAAGACTCACATCAATTAAAGTCTGTGTGCACAGCAGCTGCATTCAGAAAGGTGGAAGAGATTTAATCTTCACCTTTCACCTTGGGTCAAAATACAAGGTAACCAAGACAGACTGTTATTAAAAATGGATTGTTTCTGCCAACTTAATGTTAAAAGTTTGCAGTTATTACAAAAGCACTTTATTACTTTCTCCCTTTGTTAAGGAAACTTGCTGTTAAATAGCAAGGAAGTAATAAAAGAGTTGAAAGGAACAAATAAATATTTATGCCTGACTTCCGTCTGTAGTAGCTTTAGCCTTCCTTTTTGATAAAAATTAGAGAATTATTCTCTACTGCATCTTACCGATGAGTGGGTGAATTATTCTGATTGAGTATAGAGAGACTCCTAGGACTGAACACTGAAGGTGAACTTAGCTTGAACAGATATACAATGGGAGCAAGTTTTTATTTTAGTACGAATATTCATTTAAGAAACAAACCCAATATGAAGCACTAACTTCTCAGCTGCGTCTCGGAAATCGTATGTCCAAATTAAGCTCACCACTGAAGTCTCTGGGCATCTTCCATTGTTTTTCAGAGGAAGCCAAATAAAGTCCTAAGGGGAACATGTTGCTGATCTGCGTTCCCAGGATGCGCTAAAGATAAACAAGGTATGATTGATCACATTGGTGTCTCACTGCCTTTTAGATGTTGTCTGTGATTAGAATTTGAGGCCAAATGTCTTCGTATTCAAATAAGTAAATTCCTGTAGTCTTCCTGTCTCTTTGTGCATCTAAATGAAGAAATTGCCTCTGAGATAAATACAGATATTTTCTGTGGTTTTATACAGGCTATTTTCCAAAGTTTTGTGGAAAAATATTTAACTGCAAGAATATATATGCATTTTAAAGATGGGGTCAAAACCTGTGTTTCATATGGGTAAAGGTCTGGTACTGCTAAAGTCAATGGAATCTTTGTCATTGACTTGGAAGGGTATGAATGAACTGCCTGTGAACAAGGGAAACTCTTACTGTCATTAATTTACAGAAATTTTGTCAGAAATTTACAGAAAATTTGTCGTTCCAGTTTTACGTCATTAACCTCAGGTAGAGTAAAGCTGTCATAACAGAATAGAAAAAGCAAGCTGCACTGGTAGCAACTCTTACTCTTTAAAGATAATGTTTGGAAAGACAACTCAGACAAGAAAGTTGAATTCAGGGAAGGAATTTTCATCTAATGTAGGAGTCAAATACACAATTTGGCGTGTCTCTGTGCTGGGTTCAGTGGCACACACACTGCGATTGTGTCCCTTTGAAAAAGTGGACTCTGCGTTTTGACTATGCATTAGCCCTCTGTGCAAAAAGTGTATATTTCATGACGTGCGCATTGTTTGAATTATAACTGAATATGACTTTTTAATATATTCCAGCTATGTTAAGCACCAACTGAAGAAGTATGTGGAGCATGTTCTAGTTTTTGTTCTAAAGCACAAGTATTTTATTTATAATGTGGAAACTATACAGTCATCATACTAGTTACACTCTGACATTTAGCTTTTATATTAAAAAAACAATACCTTCATTAAAATTGCAGCAGTATTTTTAATTAATTTTCTAGTTAAACAATTATCTTAGTCTGTTTAGAGTTTGAATGATACAGAGTGATAGTGATCACTTGCACATTAAAAAAGGTTCTGCTCAGTGGTTCCAGGTCTGGAAAAAGTCATAAAGGGCTTAAATCCCTTGTGTCATATGATGACTTTCATTCAAAAAAGATAGAAATCTTCTTGCATATATGGTGTCTAAATGAAGGTTAAAAAAATGTACTGAATGTAACTGTCAAAGTGCCTTCCTGAGTCTGCTGAAAACCTAAAATAGTAGCTCAGAGATGTGTGAACTAACCTCCATACCATACAATTCCGGTGTAAGAATTCTGCAAAACTTTTGTCTGCAAGAGGGCAATATACCCCTGCATTTGAGGAGTCCAAGGGTATAAACATCAGTGGATACTTACGGGCATTGCTGTGTCTTTAGGAGAAAAGAGACGTAATAACTGAGGAGGGCAGTACTAACTGAGGGGAAAACTTGACCTATGCTGCTTCTCTTTTTTCTTTCAAAAACAAGGAGCCTCAACGACTTCCACTGCAGGTGAGGAATGCCATCAAGGAAGAGCAATGTTGGGCCACAGAAGATTTGATTTCATGGTGTCCAGGAATCCACTGGAGCTTTCATGTGCCTCTGCTTGTGAATCAAATGTGCAGGTAAAGGTGTCTGAGACACAAAGAATCCTTCCAGCCTATACTGCTGTCACAGATCTTCTGACAGTAACTGAAAGGTATCTGTTTCACTCCGGCACAGAGTAGAAGAGAATATTTATTTTCAAAGAATTAAAGAAGTGAGATGACAAGAATTTAAAGTATTGAATATTGTGTGAAAAATAACGTATAAAAACCTTAAAGATTTTAAAGCCCTAAATATATCTTCTGCTAATCAAAAGTCATCACGTAGTCCTTGTGGCTGATGTCAACTCTTCATATAAGTTGGATGGAAAAAGCTTTCCCAATACACTGTTGGCACAATGAGAGGGAAAATGTACATGTAGTTACTATATAATAGTCTCTCTACAGTGGTCTGCAAGGAACAGCTTTGAAAATCTAGTACAGAGAAGAAAAAGGAAAGGGAAAAAGAAAACAAAAAAAGGGAGAAGAAGGAAGGAGAAGGGGACAAGGGAAGGGAGAGGACAAGGGAGAAATTGCCTTGCAGTTTATAAGCAATATAAAACTGTAGTTACATCTTTTCCAAAACTCCTCTTTCTGCCTATGCAGTGCTGTTGCATTCAGCTTGCAAAGCAGAAGGGGAAACCCAATCTTGAAGACACAGAAGCCTCAATTTTGCAGCGACCTCCACTCAGGAGGCCTCCTGACCTCCCGACTTTGGCACAGCTCTGCCATACACCTCTCTCCATATGCTTCCTCTTGGCTTCACACAGGTACCAGGATCGCTTGCATGCAGCCTTGTATAGGGCTGTTTCCCAAGTCACCTGAAATAATATTGGCAGTGCAGAATATAAACACATCGCTGTGTACCACCTTATTAAACACAGATGTGGCTCTTGCGAGGGCCTTATTATCTAGAGGAGCCTTACCTTCATTTGCTTGGGTACCAGTATCCTACAAAGAGATCTCTGTTGTACTGCATTAACACAGTGGTGGCAAAATCAGCCACAGCCTCAGGTAGGGGCTGCACGGATAGAGGGCAGAGGTGTTCCTCCAGTCCTGACCTCCTCAGGAGTTAAGGTCAGAAGGCCAGATTTTTTTTTTGTTTGTGCATAAAGTACGTTAAGTGACAGACTTTGAAGCCCATAATGCTTTGAAAACTTCATCACCAAAATCTGAAAAGCTTTATAAATAACATGTGAAAATATAACCATTGCTACCTGCTAATTCACTAATCTAGGAAGCCAAGGGTATTACATACCAGAATGTTCAGAACTACTGTTAGAAATGCCCGTAGCTGATGACTTTCTGGGTTTGAATGGAATTTATTTGGTGTTACTTTGTTTTTAAGTGTTTCATCATCTGTGGTTAATGTCTAATTCGCTTCCGGTGAGGTGCTTGATAAAAGCTGGACTAGTCTGATCGAATTTTTCCTTTATTACAATTTTTGTACAAATTTGCTCATTTTGACTAGTCTTCTACCAGGACTTTTCTGCTCCAGGACAGAATTTCTGCCAAAAATAGGGAGGCTGACAGAGATTTCAGTAGCACTTTGTGCAAAAACTGTTCCCTGGGCTAGGGAAATAGTCACAAGCCTTTAGTCCAAATCAGACAGATGAGAGCTCTGACCACCAGGCTTTTAACTGGGACTGCCTGGGTCTCTCCTGAGTTTTTGTTTTTTTACATAAAACTTCAAAAGACCTTGTTTTTTATCCCAACAGGGAACAGGAAAAGATTTTGCTTGGAAGCTGAAAAAGTTTCATGGTACAGAAGCACCATTTCATATCCGTATGTAATCCAGAATTGAATTTGTCAGTGCAGTCTGAATTTTGTCTTTGATCTCTAAAAGAGAAAGGCAGCCCATGAAAATACTGCTGAACTAAAAGAACATAAACAGGCTTAAAATACCACGTTCTGATAGAGGGTAAAATGACATGCTGATGGAGTGTATCCCACCAAATCCAGGGCCCAGTGAATTTAGCAGGGAGACTTATAGTGCAGTAAAGAGGCAATTCAAAGCTCTGAAATTTGATTTCACTTTTTATCTAACCCTTATCTGAATTTCTTTCCTGGATTTCTACTGTCATTATCTGATCTTTGGCATTTTGTTTTCCCAGAAGTATGGAAGAACAAATAATTTCTTGGCAAAGAATGTACACATCCAGCGGATTTCTCTGGAGAGATCTTTTAATTTGATGAACACCTCAGATGCATCTTAGTTGATTCTTGCTTAGTAATAGATCGGCAGAGAGACAAATAATGCTTTGCCTCTCCCCAGATCCTGGAGAAGCATGTGCCAGCCATATTCCTTGCCACACCTGCAAGGCAGCTTTGAGGGCTCTCATCTTTTATAAAATCAATGAGAGCTCCATTGCCTGGCTGCACTTGGCATGCAGGGTCCCGGAGCAGGAGATTGCTATACCACTGTAAGAGCTGGTGTAATCAGGGCATTTTCAGTGCATGTTGACACATTCTGATAAGCCCAAACGCCTCCCTCAGCTGATCCTTAATGAACCCTATAGGAAGGGATGTACTAGTACAGAAAATAAGTTCTGTGTATCTTAGCATGGATCTATTGCCACCAGAATGTAAGAAAAGTATGGCATAATTATCAAAAGAGCCATAAGAGCACACAGTAAAAGTCCTCCCGGCTCAGCAAGGAGCAATGGGACTCCGAGTGACCTGAGATGGCTTAGTTGTTATCTGCCTGATAACCTGATTTTATCCATGGAAAACTTGTTTTCCTCTCCGTGCACGACAAATAACCAGTCACCTAAAACATTAAATAATGAAATTCAAATGTACTGAGTTAATCACTGGAAAAGTGCTTCATCTGAAAACTCCATGGGGGATCACGTTTCAGAACACAAGTGTCCTTGTACAGTATGCATTTCCTCTCTGGTTCACAGGTTTGCTCATGCAGAGATTCAGAGTAATATTGAATTACTGCCTGAAGCCATGCCTGACTATCTTTTTCATTAATTACCTTCCATGGCTTTGGGACAGATTAACTGATAAATATATGAATCCCTAGTGTGGTAACCTTTACTATGTACTTAGAATAACTGATAGGCATGTAATCTCAGAATCTGAGAAAAACTTTTTTCTTTCTTCCTATAGATTACTACTGTGCTCTTGCTATCTGAGTTGCCTGTCCACACTACTGTATTGTCTTTGCTAAAAGAGGCTGCTAAACCAACAACTAGGACCTCTACAAAAGACTTCTACAACAGTCCAAAAGGAAGATTGGTATGGCTTTTCAGAAAATATATTCCTTTTTTTTTTTGTATGTTAGTATTAAAGATGGGTGAAACTACATAATGCCCTGTGTTGTCTTTTCTGGGCAAGAGATGCTTCAGAGTAGTCTAAGTAATGCAAATCAAACAACCATTTTTCTGTTGGGTTGGGGTGGTTTTTCCTTTTTTTATTTTTTCTTTAGCAAAATGTCTCAGAAACTGGTCATTCTGGAAAGGTAGTCACACTTTCTTAAAAAAAAGCCTAGTTTCCATTGCAGCTGGGTTTTATGTTTCTCTAACCTGCCCTTCAGCAAACTATCTCTTGCAAGTTATTTGATCAGTGCACCTCCTCTAAGATTACTCAGATTTTTAAAATTTTTAAATTCAGTGAGAAGGACTTCAGATACTCGTTCTGTGTCTGGAGAGCTGCTGTCTTTTTTGCTTTAATTGTTTCTTGTGGGTATTCTTACTGCATAATCTAGCTAGTGATCTAGCTAGAGAATATTACTGAACAGGAACCTTGCTGGGGTTGCTTGAAACTTCCCATATGTAATCCCAAAAGCTTTGCTTTAGGTCATCTTTGCAAGTCAAAAGAATCACTTGACCACAGTCTGAAGAAATCAAATAAAGCCAGATATCGGTGTTCTGAAACACATATACAGAGTGAACTGATGTGCTTGCATACTTGTTCCTAAGGCCTTTGCATTGATGTATGTAATCAATTATTAATAATATGTGATAAGACTATCTGTTTACCAGGAAATGATCTCAGGTGAACAAATCTTTTCACTAATGCCATTAAAGCAGGTCAGTTTATATCTCTTCCCATTCACTGGATTGGATCTGAATTGGTTATCTATCCCTTTATCAGTTCCCCGATAACCTCAATCTCCATACCCACAGCATCTTTACCATAAAGCTGCTCTCACATGGGCAGTATCTTTCTTAAAATTACTTTTGGCATGTGTAATTGAAATGATGGTTTGGAACAAGAAGGAAGAATATCAAAGGCCATTCAGGTGATGCTAGTGGAGGAAGAGGGAATTGCAGAACATTTTATTCTTCTGGTAAAGCAGTGCTTGAATGAGTCACAGTATTGCATGCAAATAAGTAATTATGCAAATATAGACATGGAGCAGAAGATTCCAGGGCAAGATTCATGGATGGGACTAAAAGTAGTTGGGTTTCAAGGATGGGATTTTTGAATACATTTGCTATTGATCTATTAAAAATTGCTTTTGAGCTCACAGCCATGACAGATTAGATCTAAACCTAAGGTTTTCCTCAGTATTTCTCCTCTTTTCCCACATAATCATATAGTCTCTTTCTGTTACTCCCATATAGTTTAAATAAAGTTTTTATAAGGTTGACTGAAAAAGGGGGGGCACTACTCAGTTAAAAACATTAAAAGTACAATCTTAATAAATAACTCTGTGGGTGGAAAAGCATACTGGAAGAACAGGGAAAGCCAATTATACTTTCAAAGCTTTAAATATGAAAAAGAACTATGGGGAGGGTAGAGCAATCACAGCCTCTTTGATTTGTTAATCTGCTTTACACTGATATGGAAATTTCTTCAGTAGAAGATATTTAGAGAATTACCAACAAGGCCACGTATGCCCAAAAAATATGAGAGTAGCATTGCTAGTCTATAGTTCCTTAGGGTGAAGAGAGCCTTGGCTTGCAGGCCCAAGCAAGCAAGTCAGTTTTATAGCAACCTCTATCCTCCTGAGCCTGAGCACTGCTATTGCTAAGCATGCATATAATTTATGCCTATAGGACTGCAATTCCTCAAAGTAATTTTTCTTCCATCTGTTCAGCTTGAATGGAGAACATTTGTTAAACGGTGTTTGGAGGGATGTTGGCAGTAAAATGCATGCCCACCCTGATGTTAGGCTAGTTAACTGGTCTTTTTAGGCACAAAGCTGGCATTGTGAGATGGCACTGAGCTAGAACAAGTACAAATATAAGAGAGCACATTTTCTTCTTTTCTTATAAACTTCAGTATTCTTTCCCATTGTTCTTCTAAAAAGAGTTAAGATAAGTAACTAAAAACCCACTTAGAATAATTAGAAGTAATTGAAGTCCACCTGCCAATTGTATAAAGTTAGATTAAGTCCAGTCTTTGCAGTCTGATACTTTTGCAGATTCAAGAAGCCAGAGCCATGTAAACATTGAAAGTAATTATGTCTCCTTCTCCTCCTCTTCTTCCTTTTTTCCCTTTTTCTTTCTAATGTTAGTTGTTACAGAAAAGAGTCAACTTGAGTTTCAGAGAGTCTGCCAAAAAGCCTCTGGCATTCCCTGGGGGATTGAATTTTACATTCTTCGGCAAACAATGTCTGTCTCCAGAAATGCAAGAGAAAACCACTATTTTTCTTTTTAATCTAATATCAATGTCTAAGCCTAACGTAGCTCTGCATTTTTATTTTCAAGCCTGAGGAACATCTTGCGTTGATGTTAGTATGTGCCTTTTTAAGCTTCATTTGTTATCTTTAAGCCACTGCTAAAGTGTAAACAAGTTCTTTTTCTTTTCTGTGTTAAAAAAAATCTCTTAACTTATCCAAAAGCTTCACTGCTATTTTGCTTTTCGGGTTATGCTAACAGCAGTGAAAGAACATTATTGAATGCAGTAAATGTTTGGTTTATTTCAAAACCTTTTTAAACTATAAATCATCTACATTTCTTTTCAGCCTTCTCTTTTTCCTTACTAGTAGAAAATTAATTCAAATCTGTTAGTCAGGACATAGTCACATAAGTTATCTGTGATTTTTTTCCAACTATAATAAAGAAGGAATTTCATATTTCTGACAGTGACTTTACATATAAAACTCCTGCATGATCTTGAATTTCGGAAGTGATGTTGGATGAGCATTTTAAATGAGGTCTGATTTCTCAAAAAGCAGGAAGTACAAAACATTGTTCCTTTCAAGGTAAGTCAAGCTGAAATCTGACCTTTTTGGATTATTCATATACAGAACACATACACATTTCCCTTTCCCTGCATTGCCCCAGCTCCATATTTCCCTGCCAGACCACAAAGACTTTCCAAAGATTAAAAAAAAAAGGTGCAAAAAGAGTGATTTTAAACATTTTGCATATGAACAGGAGGAGAGATGTGTGCATGGGTGTTTACAGAGGGAGTGAAGCAGGTGATTTTCAGAACTGAAATTGTTTACCATCTCCATTGATGTATGCTCCATCTCCAGCAAAATCACTGCCACCGGATACGATTAGATCACTAAGACCACTCCTTGAAGTTTACAGGGCGTACAAATCTTGTAATCCTCTTCAGACTCTCATAGGAAAACTTCACAACTAAGAAAACAATTGCGTTGCCAAATTATTCTTTATAGCTTTCCAGAATTTTTTTTTTATTTACTTTGTTTCATTTTACTTTTTTAACTTAAGTTCTACTTGATATAGAGTTGAAAAGTAATGATATTTGCTTAAAAACCCACGGCGCACACCCAAGGAAATGCACAAAATTATATTTTAGGACTGAACTACAGCTTATGAATCTCCTTTAGTTAGCAGCATGTAAAGTGTGGCTCAGGAGTCTCTGGCAACTTAAAGCCAACGAGTGGCTTGCTCAGCCAGGCATTGTTTAAAACCGCCAAAGGACTGTACAGAGCTATGTGCAAGCAATTTGCGCCCCATCTGGTCAGCAGAGGTTTTTGGAACAGAGGGTGCTTCTGGGTGTCTCCTCTTGTCCATGAGATTTGCTCAGAAAATTATTCTGTTTTGCTCTGTACAGGTTTTTATTCCACGCTCTCCACTGTCCTGTCTGAATATTTTCTGTAGGACATTAAGTGCTGGTGTTCTCTACTGCAGCTTTGTCCTGTCCATGCACATGTGGGTATCTGTTCTGGAATGAATGGGTGTTCACATACTTGCTTTGTATTTATGTTGGAGAATAAAAGAGTTAAAGAAACGTGCCTTATGCTGGAGCTAAAGGCAGTTTGCTTATGAAGCAAACTCCTTGAAGAAGCTTTGTTTCCTGCAGGTTGCTAGAAGGTGGTAGGGAAAAACATTACACCAGCTGCAAACCTCTTGGGGTCTCTCAGCTCTTGAGGTGGAGTGTGTATATGTATGTATGTATGTGTTTGGGGGGTAGGGAGGAATAAAACCTACTGGCAGGGTTTACTGCAGGAGCGAGAGGAAAGAAACCACTGTAGGGCTCAAATGAGCCTCCTGAATAGAGGTGTGATTTGTCACAGGATCTGCCCTTTGCTACTGAACTAACTTTTCTTTATTTTGGTCATCTGAGATGTTTCCTGTGCTTAAACCTTCCTGTGTCCCTTCACGTACCCTGCTGGAAACCCTATGAAATAACCTGCTATATTTTTACTCAGTAGAATGTATTTAATATGCATTAGGTGAACAAAATAACATGCCCTAGTGCTATGCTAGCTATTTTAAATATCAGAAATATAAGCGGACTTTTAGCATGAATGTGTTGCAGCATCAGGGACGAATCGTGATGAGTGATTTTTTTAAATTTATTTCTTTTTTTCCTAAAGTGATGCTTGTTTTTTTTTTTCACATAGAAAGATCTAGCCAATTGGGGATTGCTTGCCACTCAAAAATGTAAAAAATACTACAGTTCTGTAATTTTGCCTGTGGTGCAAACTGTTATTGAGATGGATCACACTAAACTAAATATCAAAACTACTAGAACTGTAGATGTTTAAAAGGCACTTAATCATACTAAATTTTGTTCTACTCATCCCATTTGCCATTTTGGAAATAGTTACAGGGAGCTGGCTTAGCAGATGCCAAGCTATTCTGCACTCAGCTGAGGACTCAAGCTTGGTCCTGCATGCCCAGGTTGAACCTTTACCACCTGCATTCAGTTCTCCTCAGATTTTATTAACCTCAGGACAGTGCTGCAGAAAACAAGCAGGCCAAGTGGTTTAATACATAATTTTCTCCCCTCTGAGCCTCTACAGATTTCATTTCACAGTAGAGGGCACTGTGCAGTTGGAGTTCGTCCTCTTGAGAAACTGCATAAACTCCTGGTTTCTTGTAGGTATAGAGAATCCAGCAGGGCACTCTTCAAACTCACAATTCTAGCTCTGCTTGACGCTCATGCCTAATTAAGGTAGTTACATTTTACTTCAGCTCTTGCTTTGGTTTCTAACGGATTTTTTCTACTCCTTGTCTCCTCCGCTGCCATGCATTGTTAAATAGCTGCAGTGTTCCATCCCAGATATGGCTATATTTTAGTGGTCAGCTAGTAGATTGCTATATCAAGTATTTAGTTAAATGCTTTGTGGATCTTTCTGTATAAAAAGAGCTCCATTGAGACTAAGAGGATATTATTATTCATAATGTGGTGACTAGTTTCACACATGGCTGAAGCAAAATAAATCATCACTGTTTTTAACAAAACAGTGAGTAGACCTCTTGTTGACCACAGCATATTTGTGGTCAGCAAAGAAAGAGTCTTTTATAGCTATTAATATGCTGTGAAGGTGCTTTAGCTGAGATTTTTGCCCTAAGGGAAGTAGGTGGGCTTCCACTACCACATATTCGTGCTTCTTTGCTAAGCCCATTTCCAGAGCCCTACCCTTACAAACTGATTTCATACAAAAATCCAGTCCTGAAAAGAGAAACTGGTTACTGAAAGAATTGATACAGATGACTATCTCCCAGATGCTGAATCTGATAAGAAAATGAACAATGCTCTTGATTGTTTAAGCAGTGATTTTTAGTTCTGAGCAGTCGTACGCAAAACAACTAATACGTCAGCATTTCTGTTATGCACAGCAGCATAAAGCCTGAAGGTTTGAAGAAGGCCTGAGTGATACCAAGCATCACACTGCTCCTCTAGTTGTTTATGCTTCCAGTTCTGTACAGTTAAACTGGAGTTCAAACATTATTTTGTAATCGGTCTCTTTTATTACACAGTCAAGGGAATGGCATTGTTTGGGGATGTTGTCATCTTCTGATTTGGCACCCGTACAATGGTACCTGACTTCCCTGGAATGACCTGGGGCAAAACATAGTGATTTCTTATGCTGAGAGTCCTGCTGAGTGGACACTGACGGCAGCCAGTGCTGGTTCTTCAGTGCTTCCTCTCGTCACTTCACAGGAGTTAATATGAACTTTTCAGCCTGCATACAGTCATCTGCCCAATTGAAAGTCCCACCAGAAATTCTGAATGCTTTTCCAGTCAAAAAGCAGGAAGTTTGAACACATTGATATGCTGTTTAAAGGGTGCAAAAGAAATGCAGTTCTTAATAGCAATGGCAAGAGGAAAAGATCCAAAGTAATACATGAAGAGAAGAGTCATGGGTGGTATGAGAAGAAGGGAAGGAATATAAAATAGGAAAGCTATTCTCCATAGCATATCATTATGTAAACCAAAAGCAGAACCCTTACTTTAAAGGCTTACATTTGACTTAAACATGTTTCTTGATATACCATTTACAAAAGGCCCTATTCTGATCTCAACCCAGTGTAAAAAGGAACAGCTCCACTGAACGCAGTGAAAGCTTGGTGAATTTATGGGAGGGAAAACTGATGTGAAATAAGAAGCAAGGTCATCCTTACAAAGTTATCTAAACCTTCTTGTAGCTCTCCAGATGAAATTCTAGAGTTCCATATCTGCAAACATGAAAAACGCAAATAGTTTATTGAAGACATTTCTCAGCTTCTGGTGTATTTATAAATAAACTTAGGTTACATTTGTAAGGCATACAGGGTGCACTCTCTGTGTTTACTTTGCTGTCCAGCTCTATGTTTTTATGTGAAACAAATGGTTTCTGCCATCTCTAAACCACATTAAAAGCATCCATTGTCTGACATTTTTAAAGATATTACATTTTTCATGGCTGTTTGTCTGAAGTATTCTGTATTCTGCCTATGCTCTGAGCTGGCCAGATACAATCCACTTCAGAAATAATGTGACTGAATCATCACCACCACAAAGATGTATCCAGATTACTGTACAATCTCTTCTTAGGACAGTTGTAGTTTACAAAAAGTTTTTGAACGGAAAATTTTCCATCTGGGTAAATACATGTGTAGAAATAGATTAGGTGCTTTAAAAAACTTCATGCTGCCTCTGTGTCCCCTACAAGCAGGTATGTCCCTGGTGCCCAGCCATGGTATGTGAGGTGGTTAATGGTGCTGACAGTTCTCTGGAGAAACAGAAACAGGGATTATCAGCTTGAAAAATTAAATTCAGCTTAAGGAATCAGATCTCAACAGATTTGATTTTTTATCATCTGTGGCAAACACCCATGCTCCACAAATTATAAAGTAGAGTAAAGCCTAGAGACTATTTTCCTAAAGTTGCCTGGGATTCTGTCTATACCTATACCTATTGTAATGCCCACCATCTTATTCATCATATTGGGGCTTTTCCTTTTCAACATTGGTGATAAATACAGTGTGTTTAAAAGGTCTTGATTTGGTAATGGTTAATAACACAGTTCCTGCTGAAGCAGTTCTGTTGGTTGCTATGGATCAGAAATTATAAATGGTAATAACAGGAGAGAAGATAACATTTGATAATATTTTACTGTGGGGAAAATGTCATCTTTTTTGCTGTTTCAATACCAACTTCATGTAAATGTAATTAGGTCTGTGATAAAAAAAATGAAAGTTTCATGGGTTATGATTTTTGTGTATAATCAGACCCAAACACCAGTTTGTGGTCTTATCTATAAGACCTTGCTTCTGTATTAAAATTGAAATTTTCTGAGCTTTTGTAGAAGCTGCCACACTTTTTTGCTGGACAAGAAGGATGGTGTCTCAGGAAGAATCCTGAAGTTGTCTCTGGGGACTTGGATGCCGTTTCTGCTGCAGGATCTCTCTGCTGTAGGACAAGCGTTTTACATAGCCCTGTTCCTGAGTCACTGCCTGAGAGATGAAGGTATTGCTTTTCAGTTTCACAAATGTTCTCTGGGTAAAAGACGTTTGTGATGGCTAAGTGTTAAGGTTCTGTAATGGCCTGATGAATATTTAGCAGGATTTCACTTCTCATGCCTGCTTCTCAATGTTAAAATCTTAGAAATATGTGTTAGTTCTTTCAGGGGAAAAATAGTACTGAAGGTCTCTGAGTTGTTATGACAGTTATGAAACTTGCTCACGATAACCGAAAGTGCCTTATGGGCACCATTTAGCTGAGCTGGGAAACTTTTGAAGTTTGCAAAGCTCACTCCTGTGTGTGACAGTTCAGTTCTTCCTCAGAGAGCAGGACTTTCTACAGCAGCGATGCTCAATATCACATTCCTCCTCCTCCCCTGCAGAGGCTGAGCATGCCTTGTTGCTAGCGCCTTCCACCTTAAAATGTGAAAAGCAGTGTTGGCCACCAAGGCAATCTCATTTTATCAATAAAAGCAGGGTGAGAGGCCATGTTAGGATATAACAAACCTGACCTTTCTGTTCATAGGTACCAGGCTGCTCAAGCTAGCCACAGATATTTTAGCTGGTATTTTTGTCTAGGCTGAGCTGTTCTTGAGAAGTAAAGCATGTTTATGAAACCTCCACTAAAAGCAGGTGTTGCAGACATCCCATTAGTAACCTTTGACTTACCTTCCCCTTTGAAACTTTTCATCCCAAAGGACTGACATTTCAAAGCCCCCCTTTTTTTTTTGTGTCCCTCCAAGTTTGCATATTGTAAACATTTTTCTTCTCTGCTCTGATGGAACAGAGCCAAAAATCTGCACAATGGGGGAACTAGATGTTAATGAGCAGAGATTGTGGGAAAATGTGTACCGGGCTGCCCTGCCTGACCTGCATGATAATGCTACATTTAGCACATTCTTTTCCTTTGGTGTAGCAGGCCTTGAAATGGTAGCAAACAACACATATTGTGAAGGTTTGTTTTAAAGAAAACTGCTTTCCTAGGAGAGTGGAAATAACAAATTATTTATTGTGTATAGTTGGCAGACGGACAGCTGGCCCTGGAAATATTTATGCACAAGCAGTAGTGTGAAATTATATATTCTTCTTCATGTTTTCAGTAAAATTGCTTTACGTGAAGGTTTAAATTATGTAAAACACAAGTATTACGTACAGACTCATACTGAATCGAGGAAGTTTACAATTGCTCTATGGCATTTAGGGACTGATGAGAAAAAAAATGGCTATTGGGCCTGTTAGGACAAAAAATATTCTAGCACTTTGGCATCTTCTAAATAGATTTTTTTTTTTTTTTTTATTCTGGCTGTGCTCATAACCCCTTTTTTATGTGTTTATGTCAGTGGAGTTTTGTTTGTACAAAATGCTCCTGAAAAATTAATTTTGGCTCCTCTGAGCCAAGTTTCATTTAATCATAAAACAAAATTTATGTCTCGACCATATGAAAATCATTAGGGGCAAAAGGATTCTGAGAACATAAACAATGCCATGTGACTTAGACACCCAATTGCACAGCTTGAACCTATCAAGTGGTGAACATATTAAAATACGAAAGAGAACACTTACAGTCAGCATTTGGTGTGCAATGAGTAGGGAGAAATTTGCACAAAACTTCTGACTAACAAAGAGGAGTACCGAAGGAATTCATAATAAAAGACCGACTGTAGATAGTTTCTGAGCAGAGAAAGGGATTAAATCCATTAAACAAGCTATTTCTTGCAAACTTTTTACCCAGCTATTGTTTTAATTATACTTTTATATGTCCAACTTTGCTCTTTCTGTTAAGGAAAGAGTAATTCATGTAGAAAGAATTGCATACAAATGTGAACCATTTACAAATGACATTCCAGATCCTCATCAGGAAATGCTTATTTCTTCACAGTCAAAGATTCCTAAAGGGCTTCTCTATGAGGAAAGATACTTCCACTCATTACCTTAAAAACAACACTCTTATCTCCACTGTGGCGTGGATATGGGCTCTGAGCCATATTTTGCAAAGGACAAAGCAAATTCTTTAGCGGAACATCTGCTAAGATAAGAGCAGCATTCCTTAGAATAGGTTTTCTGATGAAAGAGATGCCAAAGCCTTGATTCCAAAAGTACTTATATGCTAAAACAACCACTGTCTGTGCTAGTTATGTTACATGCTTTCAGGAACAATTTCAAACCCCAGCTAGCACCAAAAATATGGAGGTGGTTAATAATATGCTTTGGGACTCCTCAAATCAACTTACATTTTGCATAGTAAAAGAAAAGAATGCAGAAGTATCAATCCCAGTTTCAGGAATGTTTAAAATGGCGTGAGATGCCTATGTGACCAGCTGATAGGCAGTCTCTGTGACAATAATCTGACGGATTTCTGCAGTCTGTGACTCCAGCCACTGTACCCTCAGAGCTGCTCAGAGCAACTAAAGGGTGATAGCTGTTCTGCATGTCCTGAAGTCTATGCAGTAAAGGATATGTTTATGTACATTTGCTCACACTGTCACACCACCAGGACGGCCTTGCAGCACTGCACTGTTATTCTGTAATGCAAAAACAGAGTGTGGCATTGAGAAAGGAAACATGGCAAAGGGGACTGAGTACAAATTTATCATGTGTTCACAAAAGCCCCGTGCTAATGCCAGCGTGATGTCTGTTGCAGAGACCTTCCAGGAGTGGAAGGCTCTGCCTAAGGCTGAGCCATGGGTGCAGGACAGTGCTGGGATGGCCTTGCTGTTTGTTCTAGGGAAATTTTAATGATCCAGGTGGGTATCTACTACCAAGCTGGGTACTTTCAGTTCCCATTTTTCACTCTCCATCTTCCATGTCTGTTGCTACACTTCCAGGTTTCTGATGTCCCCTGCTGCGTGGTACAGTGACTACAGAACATCTCTGTATTGTCAAATATTTCTGCATAATGATTTGAACCAAACTTTGACAGACGTGTATGGCAAGCACCAAGTCAGTGACCTTGTCTGGGGAAGCCCCATGCTCTTTCTTGGTTAAGCCTTGGCTTGTCTGCATTTCTCATGGAGCTGTACCTTCATCACATGCCTTCTGTTTGTTTGTCTTCCTCTTCATTGCACTCGAGGGATGTTGTGGTCTGTGCTTTGGGAATTGCCCCAAGTGAAAGAGTCAGGGAGTTGCACTGTAGCTGGAAACAGGAATGCAGGAACACAGGGTCTGTAGTGAAAGAAGAGGAATCGGGAAGCTGCTTTTTCTTTTCATCGTTCTTCAGTTCCTGCTGGGTGCTGGCTGCTGTGTGGTTTAGATTTTAATTTCTCAGCTGAAATTCTGCAATTTGTAGACCATCACAGCTTATATATGATGACTATGCCCCCACAACTGATGAGTGCACCCAGCCCACCTCTCTGCTGGTTCTGGATTTACCTTCTTGCAGTTTTCTCCAGCTTTGCTTTCAAAGCCCTGTAGAAAGCATTTTTATCTTTGTTCTTTCATCGTAAATTGGTTCCTTTAGTTTCACTGTCTGAAATTCACATATTCTGTGTGTGGATGCTATGAGAGATTGCCTCCAGCTCAGCTAATGCACATTAGATTTGGCTTCTTCCAATCAGTGCTAACTTCCTCTTGAACAGTTACCATCATTCAGACTACGTGTGGTAGGAGGATCAGATCATATCGCGTCTCAGATCTGGGTCTTTCCTGGACTGACTTTGTTGGGCAATGGAAGGCATTCATCCCACCCTGCTTTCCCACAAGTGTGTGAGTACTCACAGTACTCAAACCTGGAAGAGGTAAGAAGGTTTTCAGCAATAGTACCCCGCCCACATCCATGCTCCTCTAAAGAGGTTAAATGGAGAGTTATGTTAAATGTATTTCAAGTTTTCTTGCTAAAGCTTTCAGGGCTCCTTTAGTAAGTGTGAGGCTTATTTACAAAAACATGACTACTAAGAAAAGCATTTAAGCACAAGATAAAACATGATTCTGGATAGGAATCAACAAGCATGTATTTAGGTGCTTTTCAATATAGGTCTTTACAGAGTTGCTGTCACATCATCTTTTTATTTCTTATTCTGCTGGTAATAGGTGTCATCTTAACGACATTTGCAATAGATACTTCTCAAATATTTGTATGGTCCCTTGCTGGTATCTTGCTGCCTCTAGCTTTTTAATACAGTTCCCTAAATCTCTCTTTTAAAAATAGTACCAGTGCTCCCATTTTACAAATGATGAACTGAGTTACAGAGTGATTGAATAACTTTCCCGCTCTCACAAAAGAAAAATTTGTCTTATGGAGTCCAGTCATCCTTACTTTCCTCGTCACAAGCTCTTCTTGAAAATGGAGGAGATAATTTCTTTTGAGACAGTGATGTTTCACAGAGTGAGTGCAGCTCTGCTCTCATGTTAAGAAATCTAAGCTTTTGAAAATCCGCTTGCTGCCAAAAGACCCTTCTCTTTCAAGACTTTTGGCTATAGGTGACTCTCTGTTTAAAGTCTTGTCCAGCTGTGCTTTATAAATATCTGTTAACTGATAAATGAATTATTTCCTTCAGTTAAGCTCTCCATATTGCTATGCTGAGTTAGCAAATCAACAGTTTTGCAGTAGACGTATTAGTTTGCCAAATTGGTTGTCTTGGTTTTTATGTTTGGTAGTTATGCCCTGTCTATTTTTAACTTTCTGGCATGCCTTTGACCCAATTTGGTGAAGTGTTGTCAATCACTCTTACAAGATATAGGAAACAGTACTAGAAAATAAGATCTTGCCATTTTTCATCTAACAAAACAGCTCTGTTGCTGATCTTGTCTGGCTGTCTAACAGATGGGCTAGTGTCCCATGAGAAGACAGCCACTTCCTTGCATAATAAACAAAGAAGGAGAAGTTTTCTGCAAACCATTAGTGTATTGTAAAGTTAGATGCAATGCCTTGATATTGTCAGAATGGGTTCGTCAAGCACATTTCTTTGACATTCAGTCATAAGTCAGATACAAGACAGCGTTAAATCAAAATTAAAACTTTAAAAGGCTGCCAGCCGTTTAACTGTTTCCAACAAAAGAACACCAGTGAAAATGTCCTTCATTTTCTAGATATTGATAACCGACTAATAGACAATAAAGGATCGAGTATGGTATTTGACAGAGGCAAGATTATTCAGCCCATGTGCCACATTCCCAATGTGTGGTGGAGATTCCCTGCTCGTTTTTCCCTTTTACAAATAAGGATGCTATTTCTAACACTGTTCTTGCTTGAAGTAGAGGCTGGTTATTTTATACTGGAAGCTTATGAAAGTCCTGGCAGGTCATTACATTAGAAGTATTGGGGTTTTTTGTGTTTTGTGGTTTGGATTTTTTGGGGTTTTTTTGATGGGACACCTCAGGAAAATTACAAGACCCATAGAAATCAATATGTTTTTCTTAATGAAAGGCATTTTCCCTTAAATTCAAAAGACAACACATTATATATACATACAAGTGTATGGCCGTTCACGTTTCACAAGAATTGCCACTGAAGCAGGAAGAAGTGACAAGTGCTGTCATTTGCAGAGGAAAGAGCTTTTTGTGGTGAAACAAATTTTTCACCTTTTTAAAAAAGCATTAAATATGGTGTTCCAATATTAAAGTAGAAATTGTTTTTTCTTTCTGGTTCTGCCAGAAAAAAAAAATGTACAGTTCTCAAACATTTTTTTAACCAATTAATTACGGCAGTTTTGACACAAAAAAAAAAAAAAGAAGGAAAAAAAATCAAATTACAGATGTATAATGCTGTTTAAGCCTGTAGGACATGGAGAGGCTGAGCAATATGCTACTTAGTTGCCCCGACAGGTCTTAAGACCTTCCCACTAAAAATTCCATGTTTAAGTTATAGGTAGAAATAAATCCAGTGATCTGAGAAAAAAAAAAACACCCAATCTGGATAGACTGAGGTAATGATCCCTTTTTTATCCATCTTTAAACTAAGAAGGCCTTAAAGCTAGAGCTAAAGCCTTTCACATGTGCATTGCTACAGACTTTTAAGGAACTACTGTAAACTGAAGGACTGACAAAATCCAAAGAAAATTATAAATAACGCTGCAGACTGGTTTTGTTTGACTTTTATCATAGTTTTACAACTCGTATTGCTGTTTCTAGAATGTTATCAGTAGAGAAAACTTCAGAAGACATAATTAAATTAGTGTGAGCCCCATGTCACAGTTTCTTATCTTCTCTGCTTTAGAGTGACTGAAATGGGTTTAATTTGTCAAAAATATGTGGAAAAAAAAAAAGAGGGATTTTTCAGAAAGATCAGTGATGTCTACGTTTTTATATTCTGAATATGTGAATGAATATGCAGTATATTACATATCTCCTGAAGTGTTTTGACTTTTTGGATTGGTAATTATGTGCATATAGTACATTTTCCATCTGGCATCTTCTTTGTAGTTCACTGGAAAAATGTAAGATTTTCTTAATTGGCTAGATGGTAGAAAATTCTACACATTTGCTAGAAGTATAAATCCTGAAAAAGCAACTTGACTTGTTCACTGCTTGTAACTCAACTTGCATTTTGTTTTACCCCATATGCTGTCCTCTTATTTCATTCTGAAGATGTAATCAGAAAAGTTACTAGATCATCATAAGCCAGATACAGTGTTTATGATGTTTACGTTAACTGTGAATTCAAATCACCCAGATGTGCTATAGGAAACCCTAATTTAACCTGGGGTCATGTGATAATTATCAAGAAAGCTTATTTAAAAATATCCTCCAAATAATCTCCTATTTCTGTTGATTGCTCTCTATCTTTACTTTTCATTCTTAGGAAATTAAATGAAACTCACTTCTTTAAAAAGGCTATGTAAATTGTAAAAGTAATAATACCACACTTATAAATAGCAAACAATATCATTGGGAACAAGCGTCTTATTTCATTGCTCATTCTTTATCACACAAAATCTAAGTATTTACAAGGGACCTTAGGACAATTCTGTGGGATATAAAACAGAGCAGGGGGCTTGAGGCAGGGTTTTGATGCTCTGAAGCAACTTTCCAGTGTATTTAAAACAGTACAAAGAATAGTAACTTTTCTTAATCCTCTCTTTGAATAAAACAGTGACATTTCAAAGGCTGCAACAGTTTTGAAAACATAATTAAGCTAAGCCCCTTTAACTTTGCATCATACTAATTCTGTGGGATCGTATGTAACCAATGGTTAAAGTGAATAACTGGATCAAGATTTGTGCCTCAAGTTTAGCGGGAGCTCTCGTTCATACTTTGAACCAAACCAACCCTGAACATTCTTTTCCCTCATTCATTCCTGCTAGGAAGTTTTATGAAAAGCACAGGCAGCACAATGCATCAGCTCCTTTCAGCAGGGCTTTTTGGGTCCTGGAAAAAGTGGAAGAGAACAAAAATATTCAGGCTGCTCTCTTTGTAATGAAGGTCATGGCACTGCATTTTGTATCAGTTATTTTCCTCAAGAAGTTTGTGTGCCTGCTAGGGTAGACTGGGAAAAATAGAGCTAGAATTCATAGATTTGTTCCAATTAGGCCATGAAACAACAGTTTAGTAGGATGAATAGTTTTAAAATAATATAGTCACAACATTTTTCAGATATCAATATAAAGAATAATTCCTAGTATCAGAGCATCTTTCAATGCACCCCCTCACAATGTTCAACAATACGGTTTGAGTCAGCCTTAGGAGTTGAGAAATTACATTGCTTAAATGTTTGTTCTGCATATTGGTTTCAATACTAAACTTTCTCCTTTCTCCTTTGTCCTTTATTATTTCTAATCTCCTATGTCAGAGGAAAATGATGACCTCCATTATGAAATCAGAAGAAAAACTGGTGCTACTGATAATGTGATTAAAATGTGGAATTAAAAGATCTGGCTAAAATGATGGAGGAGGAAAGCAAAGAAGGGAAAATAAATCAGAATCCGTGAAGGAAACAGCTTTACACAAATCTTTACAGTGCAGCCAAAGTCCATGAGAACTATATGCATTCAATTTATATCAACAAATACAGTTGGGGGCCTGGAGTCAGATACTGTGATCCGATGTGTATTGAGTTACATCAGAGATCTGCTCTGTTTCTGGACTTCTGCTGCATCTGTCCTGGCACGTTGGGTAGCTGTGGTGACACTCAGCGCCGTAGCTGCTGATCGCAGACCACAGCACTGTGTGCGGTTTGAGAATCTGATTATCAGAAAACTCTAACAAAAGCGAGAGTTTGGGCTCGCTGACTCAACTCCCTTGCTGTGGCAGACAACTGCATCATTGTAATCCTGTTCATAAATCTAATGGCCTTCATCTTAAACCAGGCAGCTTCTTGCCTTCACAGCCCTACTAGAAAGCTGTACCAGAAGCACATTGCTATGACAGTTGCAAATTTTCTCCTAGTTTTCAGTCACGCTGATGGCTGTGCTGAACTCTGCTGTCTGTGCTACCTAGCACAGATAAAATAATTGAGCACATTCATTCTTGGCCTACATTTTGCCAAGTTAATAAGCCAAGTTCCCTTAATTTTCTCTTGTAAGAGAGGCTACCCATTCCTCTTATCATCTGAATAGTCCTTCTTTGTACATTTTCCAGTCTTTTACCTTTCTTGAATGTCAGTGATGAGAATTTATATGCACAGCTTCAGGTGAATTAGTACTAGGGCATGGTGCAATAGTTTCAGTAATTCCCTTTTCTACTTTGCCTGAAGCCTTGTGAAGTTGCGTTTGCCTTTTTAAGTGCTGACTGTGATCAAATAAAATACCATGCTCATTTTCCTCCTTTGTTGCGTAAATCATGGTCTCTGAGCTTGTAAGAGAAATTCTGTTTTTCCCTTGCTTGATATAGCATTGCAGTCTATGCAGCTGAATTCTGTTAAGATCATTCCTGTGCCATGCTCCCGTCTTGCTCAGCATGGGCAGGGCTCCCCCATTTCATGTGATCACTAACTTTCATTAGAGCATTTCTATTGATTGTTACTAAAGTCATTGATGAAAGTATTAAATACATCCTGCTCCAGACTAATGGTTTTTTAGGTGCCTACCTAATAACCTTCCAGTCCTTCAGCTGTTTTTTTGATATGATCAGTTGTCATTTGGTTTGTTATATCTATTGAAATGCTGATACTTATATTTGCCTTTTCCATATTAAACTAATTTCTTCCTTTGGAAACATATCCAATGATTTTCTAAAAGCCAGATACTTTCCTTCTTCATGTAGTAGTGTGTAGCATCTAGTGTATAGCATACCTTTGGCACACCTTAGGTGTGGTTTATTCTGTTTTCCTTTTATCTTGAATGGTCTTTACTTTAACCTTACTACTGCTTCCTAGGTTCTTGCATGTCATTGAGTGACAGCCCAGGATGGGACCTGTGGTTGCTCAGGTCACTCTTTTCCCATTCTGAAATACAGAGACTACATTTGTTATTCCCTAGTCATGTAATACCAATACAGTGGTATGAGACTTTCAACATTTTTGTATAAGAGATTGCTTGGTGTTTCTTGACTTGAGTGCTTTTAACTCTGAACTTCTCTTTGATTCCTCTACTAGAATTCATATTAATTACCTTTTTGTGTACTATTGTTCAACATCATTACAAAATGAGCTGCTCTCAACAGCAATAACAAGATCTTTGTGAGTAATTTCCCAAATATCATAATTAAAATCTATGTTTCATTAGGTTCTCAAGTGCTTTGTTAACTCTAGACAAAGGGGGGATTTTCATAGTCACAGATCGGATTTAGATGTCAAATCTCTCTCTTTCCTCTGCCTTTCAAACCTTTAGAAAGGCTTCCCATGAAAGTGTATATGATTTCTGAACTATCGTTTCTCAGGAGGTGGAGAGTAATTTAAGGAGCAGATACCTCTGACTTTTTTTAACACCTGCCAGCTCTGTAGCACCTCTGGCCTTTTTCTTCAGGGCTTCAATAACTAGAGCTGTGTGAAGTTTCACACGTAGAATGGAACTGGATGATTCTAGCATCTAATCAGGTCAAAGGCTAAATTCCTCTGGTGTGCAACATGCTACCCTAGGGTGAATTATAGCCCTGTAAACCGGAATGGTTAGATCCTTAACTTTGGAATATTAACTTGTTAATTTATTTTTTGCAATAGGTAGAGAACCACCACATCACACAACTGTCAATTTTATATCACTACTGACATCTTTTGCCCACGCCTTGCAACCTGAATTGCAGGATGTGTTTCTATGCTGTGTTGCAATACCTCTTTGCTTTTCTAATTGCAGGAGGACATGAGGATGACACAAAGCGTCACACAGCCTCGACCCAACAGGCTGATCCACTGCGGACATAAAGTGGTGTAGCTGCCTAATTGTGTGCTCTGTGGATCTGGCCCAAAATGTGGCAATCTCACTGCAAGTGGTAACCACTATTCTAAACTGGAATGTGTAAGCTGGCATGCTTGATATAAGTTGTATAAACTGGCTATGGCATTGCCTCTGCCATGAGAATTACAAGCTCTGATCATGCAAACTAAGGTTCTTAGAAGAATAAGAAGGTAAGGAAGTTTTGCAGATAAGTAAGCACATGGTTACAAGTTTTAAACAACCTCTGTGTAAAATTTCACTTCGTGCCAAGTGCCTGAAGAGCTAGACGCCAGTTTTTTGCATGCTTACTAAAGTTGGACTGCTGATACTATTTTGTTTGTGATGTATTTAAAGTACTGAAACCTTTCCTTAAGATTTGTGTGTCCTTCCAAAGGGCACCCAGTGAATAGGCTAAATGCTTGGCATGCTTTCATCCTGGCTGCACAATCTGGCAAAGGCTGTGGATAACTGGGTCCACAGTTGGAAAATGCAGCTCTCCCCCTTTTCCCAGATGAGATTCTTAACAGTAGTCTTTAGTTTGGCAGTCAATAGCTTCTATCAAGATACAGTTGCCTTTGGCCAAGCCTCTGGGATCTCTGCAAAGCTTTTCTCAGCCACAAATCATTTCTTCATTCAGCATGTCACTTGACATCTTCGGTGTTATAAATTAGTTCAAGAGGGTGGACACCCATTTCACCTCCTCACCAAGGGCTCAGTTCTCATGTTTTCTGAAGTTATTTATTTTTGCTTTAGGGGACAATGCAGTTTTACTCTCCTACTGCGCTATCAAGAGAACAAGTCCCTTTGAGCCAAACACCTGCTTTCCTTTAGAAAGAATGACAGGGAAGCCTTTTTAAAAGCCTCTATTTATCTACTTTCTTAATTTACAAAAAGTCCCTGATTACTCAGATCCCCAGAGATTTGGTAAAAAGGTATAGCAGACCAAAGTCAAAAAGAAAAGGAAAAATGAAGTACTGCCTTTCTCTTGCCACAACAGGGACAAAACCATGGCAATGTGCCCTCAAGGTTACCAGACTCTTATTCTCCCCTAGAGTCAAAATCCTGAAGTGAGTGGTCTCCACTAAGAAAACAATAGGTCACTTGATGCCTGTGAGCTCCAGCCTTGGGAGTCTTTGCTGGCCAACGCCTGCAACCTAGGAGCCAACTGAGACACACTAAGTGTTACTTCACCTTGCAGGCTCCAGTCTCCTCATTCAGAAACTTCCCCTCAAGTTGAACATAGAGATGGCTACATTTGTTAGGAAGTGCCCAGGATGCTCATGGAGACTTTGACCTATCATGATTTCACGCTTTTTCACCATTTTCTCCTCTCTGACAAATCTGGAGAAAGGTGTCACAGAGCTTTATTCTTATTTTTAGCTATGACTTTCATAAGGGCTTAAGAGTGTTAAGCATCTAAATCTTATTAAATTCCTTATTCTCTTATTATTTTTGAGAATCACATCCTCAGTTCTTCTTTTTCCACAGGTTTTAGGGTGGCAATTTGCAGACATAAAGTGACCATGCTGCATAGTGTTGCCACGATTTCTGGGTACACCAGATCCTTCTGTCCTTCAAGAATGAGTGGTGTCTTGCAGTGCCACAGGGAAGAGCTGGTATTGTTGGTACATCTGAACCCTGACACAGCACCAGAAATTTTAAGTAACAGATCATGATGTGTGGGCTAGCAGGTAAGGAGCACAAACACTCCAAGTATACATGTAACAGACTTGACTGCAATTAAATTTGTTGTGACTTTCAATTACTCTTTTACTGTATCAGTGCCTTAAGAACTCAGTCATAGACTAAAGCTATATTGTACTGTACAAATACATAGAGGAAAAAAATCATTCTTGATACCAAATGTTTTAGCCTTGGGTCATCTCACTTATAACTTATGATTTTGATCTAAAATGTGCAGAATGGTGTAGTCTAATTTGTTTCTAGTCTGACTTTCTAAGACCAGCATAGGAGAGGGACATGACTATAATATTGACTCCTATGCCTACAGCTGATCCCGAGCACTTCAAGCAAAAGTTTGTGTCTGACCAGTTTTGGCCTTGGTAGGTGGCCTGTGGCCCGCAAGCCATAGCACACCCCTCCACTGCTGCCTTCACACAGCTTTCAGCATGTTCCTAAAATGAGTCTTCTCTGAGGCCAGGTTATTGCATCTTTTTCTGCTTTGCCCTCTGGGCTGCTGTGCATCCAGCTGCCGGCTGAAATAATGAAGGCAGTATCACCTTCAGATTGGATTTTTTCCCTCCAACTAAGTCCAGATTTGGGAAAGTATCTAGGAGTCACAGGAATAAGAAAATCTATTAAGGAATTCCCTTAACTAAAGGTGTTTTTGTCTTGTGTTTTGTTTGGTTGGTTTTGGTTTGTTTTTTTCCCCCCATGGTAATGTGTGAATTCTGGTCAGAAGCGCCTAGTCCTAGTATATGCAAGATTCAGATGCGGGTCTCAGCTCAGGGTAATTTGGAGCAAGGACTGAGGCTTGGATCTTCCCATCATAGGTAAATATCCTAATCTGGAGAATATTGACAATTGTGTGGGGAAATTTCCACGTTATTCTCTGTTGAAGATGCTGTACTTTGTAAAAGAATAACTATTTATTGCATGAGCAGAAGAGGCAGATCGACTCTGTAGAGCTGTTTTGGAGTTTAGTGGTGAGAACAGAACAGGGTTTTCAGAGAGCTGGGTTCAGATCACTGCCTTTGAAGAGGGGCAGGGACTCCTGCCTTTCAGTGCCCTAAGCACTAAGCTTCCTCACTTCCAGCAGTCGGGTGGGGACAGAGAATGAAATAAAAAAAATCAGATGATCTTAATCTGGAATCCTTTACAGATACAGTGAAGAGCCAGAAAGTACATTACAAATAATAGTGTATGGTCATTGGAATGAAAGAGTTGTGGAAAGGACAAATATTCATGACGTACTCATTGTATATTTTCTAGCTCAGCAGAAATGTGTTTTCAACTTGGTCTCAGATATCACACTATAGAACAGAGTATGTGTACAGTAAATTTCATGTGTAGTGTATCTCTTAACCATGTACTTAGACACTATTTCACATCCAGTAGCTCATACTTAGAAATATTTTCTATAATGGCAATTTTGACATCTTACGTAACTTAAAATGTGCAATAATTCAAGACACAATTGCACACCTAAATGGAAAAGCAACTGCATAAGCAAAATATCATATTTATTATAAATGGTATGCCATTTTACAGGCACAACGGTTTTCTTACATTTCTGGTAACCAAACATACTTGCTCCCATTTGCACTCCCATTGTTATACTGGAGCAGTGTCTCATAGTTAGTGTATCCCTTTCATGCAAACAAATAAACTAGGCTTTACAGAGAACTGCAAAATCAGTTGTGGCTGGTGAAACTAGTTTAGCTGAGACAACACTGTATATAAAAGAACAAGAGTCTGATGCCTTTTATTCTGAACAAAAATGTACTTGACAAGTAACCCCATGGACTGTAGTGTGATTGTGAGTCATAAGAAATCTGAAAGTCTGACGAAATGTGAAAAAAAATATACCTTTTCATTTCATTTTCCTTTTTAACTCCTTGAAAACGTTAATTGAAGCTTGACTAGAAGTTTCTAGTGAGCATGTGTGGGTAGTCCAGAGGCCGGATCTCAGAATCATTAGGGAAATCCTTTGTCTGTGCTTCTGTTGGCAGAGGGAAGCCTGTGCACTAGGGAGGGTTCTTGAGTTTTGAATCCATTTTTGTTCAGGTAACATTTTAATTTGCTCTTCTCTCACTGGATTTGGTAAGGACTTGCCTCAGAATGGCCCAGTACAGATTAATTTTCAAAAATTACTACATTCAGAAAAACAGTAATTCTCAAGAGCAAACACATAATCTCATACACGAAACACACCTTGGGTTTTATTCATTTCTCACTGACATAAGGTGTAATTTAGTTGTCTAAAATGGAGCCATTCGTGATTTACGTCAGAAACAGGCCCACAAAAGCTATTTTTAACACACACAACCAAATGACATTTAATTTTTTCACATTCACTCCCCAGTGTTGTATACATCCTCAGTGGCATTATTAAGTGGAGCTTTTCAAACAGATGAAGTATGTTACTTACTGTGGCTAAATTGTAATGAAAGAAGAGATGGCTGTTTGCCAGTGAATGGTGTGTAGCTTGTAGAAGCATGTAATTACATAAATCACAAACATATGCAGAAGATGTTTTCTCTTTACATTTCACTGGTGTTGCCTGGAGCTATAGCTGCTTGAAACTCTATTTAATTACCATAATTATTTTAAATATGTATATCTGGGCAATCTTTGAGCTTTATGAGAATGTTATTCATACCTTATCAGTAAAAATCTAAAGGGTCCCATTCTTTCCCCAAAGGGGCTGCAGTAACCAGGTTTCTCCAGATTTCAGGCATAGGGTGGCTGTAATGTTTATATCTTTATTTTGAATTACAGGTTTTTAAAAAACTCGAGCCTCTGAAACTAATCAGATCTTGAAATCTCAGTAGACGCTATAATTTCCTGGTAGGAAATTAAGCATTGTACATTGTTTGTGGAAAGAAAGTACCTGGAGAGGTCCTGATTAGCTTCTTTTACGTCTTAATTTGCTGACTCTGTAAATGTTGTTTGGCCAAAGAGATTGACAAGTGTCTAGGAAAGGTATTGACTCTGTTAAAATGGATACTTCCTATGGGAAATGTCAAAAAAACCTGACAGACTAGTTGGGATTTTCCAGTTAATTTTGTCAAGCAGTCAAATGTGTTAGAGTGGGGCGTTTTTTAAATTCTCTTTTGCACTAGTGTAAACTTGATTCAAATAACTGATGCTAATGGAGTTGCCCCAGAAATACCACAGGATAACACAGGCTTTTGGTTCTTCTCTCATTTATGTCAGTTTTATGTTGACTTCGTGATATTGATATTGGTCGAGTTACTTGTGGCTCAGACCAGTACAAATGAGAAAAGATATGAGTCCTGATCTATAGGGTGACTGGCCAATGTAGACACGCCTCAGTTTGCCCTAACTAATGTAAATTGGTAAGAATAGAATTCCTCCAGTTGAATACATTGGAAATGGTAAGACCCTTGGGAATAAGAAATCTGATAGCTAAATAACCTCAAAAGACCAAGCAATAGGAATCATAAGCAACTGTCACACATAACTGATGGAGAATACTTATGAGTACAGATACAGAATCCTTATGCACTGAAAGACCAAGAAAGGGAGGTTTTCTGAGAAAATGGCAGTATAATTTATTAGTTCAACTCTGCATTTATAAAAACACATGGTTTCGGGCAAATGAAGCCCTTCCTATGTTACAAAAAAACAGTTGGTGAAACACCTGAATGCAAAGATAGTGAAGTTGCAAAGGTTTCATGTTCCAGTATAATAAAAAATAGTAATTATTAGCAATTTTAGAAGTCCTGTTCTAGAAATAAGGTAAATGTAAATAAATACCCAATGGAGAATCAGATTGAGCAAACACAGTACTTTTACATTATTCAGTGTCAGGGAAATAGGATGATAGTTTGCACCTTGCCTTTTTTGTCGACCACTATAGTTAACCTTGCAAGTGATGCCTCCTTAACGAGCTTTTGCAAGTCATGAGATCGTTTTTGTTTGGTGACATGCCAGCTGTAGATCATATGTGCAGTTTTGTGACAGGGCTTAGTCTTTTTTTCCACCACCCAAGAGGCAACATACACAAAGCATTATTGTCAGAGATCAGTTACTACAATCTCTTGTTAAAAAAAAAAAAAAAGAGAGAGAGAGAGAGAAAAATGCAAGCCTCCGGAATGCCAGGGAACAATGCACTTTCCGCATCAGAGACTGGTTTGTTTAATAACCACAAATTATTTCAGGTAATTTGGCACCAATTTAATTGCACCCACAAGAATATCCTCAACAACAACAACAACAAAAAGAAGTAACAAAAGAACCACCCCTACTACCAACCCCATCAGGATGAGCTGAAGGCAGAGTTTCCATTCATTAAATTATGATTAGCCTTGCTAATTCCCTGTCTATCAAATCCCCATACCGTGCTGCAGACACACCAAAGGGAAACATATATGTGATGTTTTGAAAAGGAAGCTGATGGAAAGTGATACTTTTCCCACACATTAGAATGACAATAAAATCCTTTAGATGAAGGTGCACACTAAAACAGTCATTAAAAATGCAGATTATGAACAGCTGAAATTAACTGACAATGCCTTCGCTGGATTTTAATGTCTTTCATTAAAACAAAGAGCACGAGGAGAAACACAGTATTCACTAACTTTGAGGAGCAATTAATCTGAATTTGTAGTTAGATTTTGTTCTGTTCTTTTTCATTTTGCATATTTCCAAATCACTGTGTGATTGAAAGACTCTGATGGTTACATTAACCCACCATCTCTGCAGTATCGGCATCTATACAGAGGGTGATATATGCCCTGCCAGTGGGTTTCAAAGCTCTTTGTTGAATAGCAGAAGAATGTGGGAATGGGAAATCCCCCTAGTTTTGCCTCTGGGAAGAATATATCTTGGTAATTTCAAATAGCGAAACCGAACACAGACGTTTGGAAGATTCATTTTAAAAGCTGATACTGGAGAGCTGATGTGAAATTCCATTCAAGTGTTTTGGGTTCTCTCCAGTGTGATGGAGAAACTTCCTTCTGGCTTTCCTGAAATGCATTCACCTGCAGCTGACCAAAGGTAGTGCCACAGAAAGAATAGAGTTCTTCATAAAAAAGTCTTTGCATTTTTTCTCATGAAAGCCATGTTCATTATGGCTTTTTTTCACAGTGAGATTTCCCCCTTCCGTGGAGCAGAGAAGAGCTTACAGGCCAAATTTTTATAGAAAGTCCCTGACTAAATATAAGAAAAGAATATCAAGCAAATTGAGTCAGCATGATTTTTCCTTAAAATCTGGGCATCATTTTGTTTGTACCTGATCAAGGATTCCTTAAGATAAAATGAAAATATCCAATTCCAAGTCAGAAGGACACCATGGTCTGTGTCATAGGTTCGTTGTTCTCAGACTACTTACTGTCCATGTTTCCAGCTTTGTTTCGAATGGCTATTTTGGCTCTGATTGTTACATGCTTCAAAAAGTATATCTCAATATGTATTTCCTTTATCTTTGAGTGTGCTGCAGGCAATTTGATCTGTTTTTTTTTTTTTTTTGAAATCTTTTTCATTGTATCTTTTCAGTCAGGCCTATCAGTAACTAGCTACATAAATACTGCTACAATTAAACAGAAATTCTCAAGTGATAAGAATTTTGTACTACAGACCACTTGGAAGTTTCAGCCTGAATTTCATTTGTTTTTCAAAGGATTTCTTTGTATGGTGACTGAAACTGTTGCATTATTGGTGGGAGGGAGAGAGGAGAAAAAATAAGTTCTGCATGTTAATAATAATTAGATGACATCTGTGAGATGAAACATTACAGCATGAATTACCTAACTTCATTCAACTTTGAAGTCCACCAGATTGTTATAAAGTTTGCAAAACATTTGATCTGTTAGGAATACATGGTAAATTCCCCATCTTAAAGTTATACCCATACAGTGAAGAGCTGTAGTACTTGAGACTTGAAGTGAAAGGGGCTGGATGTGATTACAAATTGAACTGTAATGTAATCCGGGCTTTTCCAGTCAAGTTTTCCAGTGAAGGTTGAGGTTGGCTAACGATTTCTTTCCTGTGCACTGCCCTAAGGATCCGTTCTGTTTCTCCAGGGCACCTTGGCAAGAGACTTGCAAATATTTAAAACCTCTAATTAATGCCAGGTATTTCACTTCGCTTTTATTTTTAAAACATGAAAAAAATAATTACTAAGCCAAAGAAAAAACAAATATTTTCCATTTGCCATTCATTACAGATGTCAGCCAGCCATAAATATAGAAATGGTCAGCTGCAGGTGTAACCTAGTTCTGTTGTGTAATGCACACTCTGTTCCTATAACATTACTAAAAATGGTCTGTCTGGCTAATAAATAGCACTACCATTACATAGTAAAAGGTGAAAATTAATGTGAATGCTGCTGGTGAGTTAGCTATATTAACAAGCCAATCATGTAGTATTAGCAGTTATAATGGGGAACAACATAAACTTTTAAGAGCTTCTGCAAAAGCTTTCAGTCCTTTCAGTGTTGTGAATTTAAAATCAGTGCTGTCCAGTAACTTTATTTCTTTAAATTTAGGAGGAAAAACATGTAGGAATTTTTAAAATAAAGTCACTGACATCTGCATCTCAAAAAAAAAAAAGGGGGGAAATTTGGGTCCAACCTGCATATATCACTACATATATCACTGTTATCTCAGATACTCTGCTGGTAAAGCTCTGTTGCCTCCATCAAAGATTCTGGCCCATGTATGATAACCTTTGATAGCTAACTGATAGAGAACTGATAACCCCTTACTGATAGCAAAACCTTTCCCACACCCAGAGCAAGAAGAGAGTGCAATCTAAAATGGCAGTGAGTAAAGGGAGACAATAAACAAACAAAAGACTAATTGATTTCTTCTACTTGGACACAGAGCTATGTCTGACCAACAGTCTATCTGGCCCTGTGTCCTCTTGCCTATGTTGCATGGTACTTTGGAAAAAATTTAAGACCAGACCACGTAACCTATGCTTCCCCCCTGGAGTTTCCTTCCAGATTGTGTCAGCAGTTGAGGGAGTTACTGAAATAGATTTATCTTGACCATTATAGGTAATAACCAGTAATGGATCTATCGTCTCCAAATTGTCTAATCGTTCTCTGAATCCACTTTGGTCTCTACAGTATCTAGTGTCAGTGAGTACCACAATTTAATTGTGTGCTGTGTGAAATGCAGCATGCTGAGAGTCACAGCCTTTGCCGAGATGGTTCTTAGGTCTCATTTGTATGTCCTCAAAGAATTACTGTTGTGTGTAGTCCTAGAACAGCTTCCTCTCTATCGTACACATCTGGGGAGAAACCACATACAGTCTGGCCCAAGATGATAAGTAGGATGATGGGAATCTGCCTGATTAGTAACATATTTTGTGGGTTGTTTATATTTGAGTCAAATGTACTAATTCCCCCTCTCTGTCTTCCTCCCATTCTTTTAATTTTATTCTTGGCTGCAGAAAAATCGCTAAAGAAAAATGTACCTTGAAATACAGATTGTTATGCTTGGCAATGCTTTATTATGTTGCTGTGCCTCAACACCATATTTGATCTGAACTTATTTCTAGGAGATAAGTAGATTAAAAGGAAATTAATTGGAAATATTTCTATTTCATGTATCAGTTGGTAACACACATCAGAGGGTAAAAATTAAAAGACAAATGTCTATCAACTAGAAAAGCAATTCTGCTCTCAAATTTAGTGCTACGAGTTCCTGTGGAAAACTTCACAGTGATACGACATTCCTAGCCTGCCTAAACAAGAGCATACGGAAGAACTGATAGTCATTTTATTCTGTCCTATACTTCTGAAATTATTTCAGTGAAAATTTTCTATTCCACAAAGTCAAGTGCCTATGAATTTGTATTATAGCTGCATTTTTAATTGCAGTCTATCAAGTACCACAATTAGATCATGCTTGTGGTGAAGAAGGGAAGGAGGAGGGAATTGAATTATTACACATTTGTAAACTAATGTTAAATTCTGATCTCAGTCAAGTTAATGTCGAAGCTGGGAGTTCAGTGAGAGCTGAATAAACCCTAAAGATGTTTTGTTATCGCTTGCACTTGTGACCAACAAATGAACAGGTACGTTAAAAAATTTCTTGTCTCCAGTCTCTCTGCAGCTTTGAAACACCTTGGTTTGATTGAGACCGCTGCTGCCCAAGACCTATCACCTGTTTCCAAGGGTGGGGCCAGAAGACATGGATGCAGGTCAGGAATGGGGACCCAGCAGGTTAGTCCATCTTCTTCCCGCCATACATACGTTCACGTGGGGTTTGATTCTTGCAGGCTTTAAACAAGTGGAGGAGGCGGTGGTGGCATTTTTCATGCCAAGCACAGGCAGCCGCCACTAAGGCAGGCAATGTAATGCAGAGCAGAATCTGCTGTCTGTGGGTTTAACAGTTGGTTTGGGAAATGGCTGTGATTTATAAGTCAGCTCTACTAAACCAGACAAAACTGCCCTTGGTGGTCTCTGCTTTGAGTAGCATTTTAAAGCTATTGAATTTCCATGGTTACTTTTGGCATGCTCCCCCAGTGAAACCCAGGTGAAATGTTACAAGGAGGTATTACCCTGGAAAGAAAGGACAGGTACCACAAGGAGACAGGCTTAGAAGTGGCCCAGAGGAGCAAGATCCTGTAGGAACTGCAGCTTCTTGCGTTATCTTCTCTGATGCCCAAGGTGAACTAGAAGTCTTTCAAGAAGGCAGATTGCAGGGAAACACCTTGTCACTTTTGCAGTGCTAATGCTACCCTAAGTTAAAACATTTGATGATTACCCATCCCTGCTCAAAATGCAAGTAACTGTGAAATGTTATTGAAGAGTATGACACAGAGCCAAAATGGCTTGGCATTGCGAAAGAGGGAGAAAGAAAGCATATCAAAGATGCATTAGTGATTCTATGCCTCTTCTTATATTCTGGAGTTTGTAGCAGTCACAGAAACAATTTACTGTTATATTTAGGAAGGAAAATAGCTATAAATCATAGCTAAGTTAGTTCATAATTCCTACAAAGTGTACCTAAGAGTTATCACTGTCCTAAACAAACTTCCACTCTAGATAGCTGTATTCCACAAATGGTGCTTCCAAATTCAGTTTTCAGTTATAATTGAAATGGCAGGAAACACCCCAGAGAAAACACCATTGTTATACCTGTATGAATTATAAAGTGTTTTTAGGATCCTTTAAGAAATAGCTGCTGACTGGCTTGAACATAAAAGGTGAAAACAAACACAAAGAATAGTTGTTATGTTAGACAGATGGCTTTTGCAAAACCCTGTGTTAGATAATATCTATGTGAATAGTGAGGTAACCGAGTATTTTTCATCGATGTGTCATCTCCACATTCTTCATCTTTCCTCTAACTTTTGACTAGCTTTTTTTTTTTTTTTTTTTCCAGAAAAAGAGCAGGAGTTTAACCTAGTCTGACACAGAGAGAAAGGGAAGAAGTTGAGAGTGAAATACTGTTTTCTAAAACACATTAGTGAAAACAGGAAAGTTGGAAAGAGATAGGGCCATTTAAAAAGTCAGAGAGAAAAAAGGAGTGAGAGAAGGGGAAAATGAAAGGAGAGAGTATGGTGAAATTGCTGATGGGCAGGTAAAATGTAGTAGCAATAAAGAGAACATTATGAAGAAGGGTCAAAAAGGTAGTAACAAAGAGAAAGAGATGGAAAAATAACCACAGGCAGAAGTGAAAGAGAAAATAAAAGGATATAAAACCAAATAAAACCAGGCGATGGAAGGAGATCTAAAGACAGGAAACACAGAAATGTTGGAGAGAAACAAGAGATAGTAGTATTTAATTAACACATGTTGCTACCTTACATCAGAGGGAAGTAAACATAGGGCAGTCATGCCAGGTAGGGCTACAGGATGGGATTAGAGGGGCAATGTCTTTTTTTTCCCATTTTTTAAACATCGTTCAAGGCTTTTTAACCAAGGATGAGCATAATGAGGGCCAAGAGAAAATGTTTAAAACATGTAATGTGTGTCTGAAAAAGAAATGCGGGTACTAGTGGCAGCCCCTTCTGAGGAGGTCCGCATCAGTTGCAGCAGGCACAGTATGGGCACTGACATCCCTAAATCATTCTGCTATTCTAACCTTCGCTTCCAGCACTTGTAGCGTTTACCCTTATTATGGTATATTTTACAGAGCAAATAGCCAGCTGGGGTTGTCAGCTGTTATGCTGCTTCATATGGCTGCAGAGGGTTATAAACAATCCTAATACTTGATATTCGGGTTTTGTGGGGACAACCCATCTCTGTAGTGACAAGGTGCATCAATCTGAACCAGACAGTAAGCTATCAGATGCAGGCAGCTGCTGTAAAACAGACTCTTTTCCCTCTATTTTTAAGCTCATATTTTCATGTAAGAAGTCTAGCATTGGTGTGGTCACTGCTTCAAAGTATTTTCTGTAGGCAGTTTTAATGAGTAACATTTTAAAACACAAATTGCAGGCTTTTCAGTGAATGTGAGCTGGTGAGCAAATTTCATGCTGAAGTGAAGTGTGTTACAATTAGACTCTTGGCCTGGAGTGATGAGGACAGACGGTGGGGTCTGCCAGTGGCAGGTTTTCCTGGCAGAGTTGGAGCAGAGTGTCCTTCACAGAGCCATGGGGGTCACACCTGCAGGCTAAGGAAGGGCCAAATCATGGACCCCTTTTACTGAGCATTAGTTACCTTTGACTTCCAAGAGGCAGTGGCCAGGAGAAGCATAGTTTTTATAGGTCTAAATTAAAAGGTCAGGTTTTATCTTCCATCGAATTTGAAGCCTTTGCCAATTCTCTCTTTTTTTTTCTTTTTTTTTTTTTTCTTCCTCTTCAAGAAGGCTTAGAAGACTTGGGCTTATGAGATGCTGGTTCCAGGCTACAGCAGCCAGTGCAATCATCAACACCAGCACCACAAAGCTCAGCCCTTATAACGGTAGGTGAAGTCTCCTGATCAGTAGAGGGGAAATCCATAGGAGACTGAAACCTTTTCTTCCTTGGGCCAAGAGGAAGTCTCCATCCACAGCATGTGGAATATTTCTAACATGCAACCCAAACATAATAAAGGTGTGAATGCTAAAAATGGGAAACACCTACCACAGCTCCAACAGCCAAAGCAAACAGAAAAGAGCTCAGTAGTTATGGCCTCAAATAGCTTGTTCCTCAGTCTTTTTCATATTTCACTGGCATTCTCACAGACACTGGCCCATGTACATAGCAAACCCCAAATGGGTTTTAAAACTAACCTAGAAAAGAAAAACAAAAGCCTTATGGATCAGAGGCAGCTGCCTGGCCCTAGATTCTGTACTACCTTAACATGTTTTGCTTTTCTTGTTGCTTTTTTGTATGTTTGTTTGATTTGGGAGGGGGAGTTGGTTTTTGTTTCATCGTTTGCTATTCTTCTGTCTACCTTTTCCAAACTACAAAACAAAAAGTCAGATTTTGTTTTACTCTATAGACCACTGAGAGAAGCTGTAAAATTAAATTCATGTTTTGGCTTCTCATTTTAATGCTAAAAGAGAAAACAACCAGAATTAATGTGGGCAATGATGTGATTTTTCCAGCAGCATCATAATTGTCAGGGAGAGTATTAGACTGCTGCTTGATAAAGTATCTCAAATTTGCTGTGATTCATTATTTTCTGAGACAATCTTGACAAGAAATGGATTCTGTTTTTACTATTCTCAACATTTCTAGCAATAACCTGTTTACTACATTTACATCTAGAAAAAAGAAACAAGAAGTTGAAGTTAAGGCTATTACCTTGATCTAGAACAGTAGAAAGAAGCTTGCAGATTTGTCTACTCACTTGAATAAAAAACTGAAGTGAGATCTACTTGGCAACCATGTACAAACTGTGTAAAATATATCCATGTGCTCGTTGTCACAGAGAATTGAATGCATTCAGGAGAAAAAATTAGTTTCTCACAGAAAGGCTGACAATGCAGCATCAAACCACTATTTTCTGTCTCTACCTGCTCATATCTATAGACGTGCATGGACCTATTTTGCTGCTCACACCTATTATTAGAGCCCCTGGCTACAGTACAGCCAGTTTGTCTAAAAATGATTTCTCAAATATAATTCAGGTACTGGGTACCTCATTTTTGCATTCCTCATTTAACTCCAAGTTCAAAGATTACTGAGCACACAAGCATCTGAAAATAAGTCAGCATGTTTACCTGATTGAATTTATTTCACTAACGAAAATGGCAATCAGATTGCATTTGGGCACAGATTTGGAAGTAGGAAGTTTTCTTCAACTTGATCTTACTTGGCTAAACTAAAAGTAATCATGCAGACTCCCCTAACTTTGAACTCTGTCTGGAGCTGTAAAAATCATGCTTTGCTTTAAAAGATCCTTGCTCTCAGCCACAAACTTTTTTTTTGGTGCGCACTGGCATCTCAAAGCAGCGAGTACTGAGCTCTGCAGGGCTGATCCGGAAAAATATTCATGCAAATGTTTGATTTCAGGTCCTGTTGAAGGCCAGTTCCTGAAAACATAAAGCTAATCACACATTCAACTACTTTATTGGATTGAGACCAGGGCACGAGGTCTTGGAGATGGACGTGTCCCTGCTGTGCTGACAAACATCCGCACCTGGCAATGAGGCCGGCTTTGCTTACAGGCTCCATGCTCCACTCGGCTATTTTAGGACGGGTTAGGGACCAGTACTGGGGGGAGAGGGAAGGGGTTATTATGTGAAAAAAGGTCAGAAGTTTGCCGGCTTGCTCAAACCAGCAAAATCTGTTTTTGATCCATGAAAACACACCAAAACACCCTTCTTGGAGAAAAAGGTATGTTGTATTTTTCCTGACCGCCGTTTTCCCCGGTGGCAATTTTCTCATTCAAAATTATATCCACAGCTTTGTTTATGGGACTATACAGAAGGATTTGCATGGGTTAGCAAGGGGAGGGAATACTCTCATACGCAGAAACAGAACCCATTAAAGCACATGAGGCTCTGGTGGTTCCCCTCCCCAGCTGCTCCTAAGTTTATTTGCAGGCTGCAGCCTGGAAAAGGGGCTGTGGCCCATCTGCACCCCGTATGTAGGAATTCATTTCCAACATAGCCGCAGGAGTGTGGGTCCAGCAGACCCTCCCCTAACCTCCCCTCAGATCCCCCTCCACGCTGACCTAATTGGAGCCAGAGCAGACGCCACTGAGTGCTGCAGCGTCGCGGCAGGGGCGGTCAGGGTCTCGGCTGCGCTGCTGATTCTCTGAGGTCCCCCACCATTCCCTCCCTCCCCGGCATAACCGTGGGGTTAAACAGCATAGCAAACCTTGTGTGGGCCCCTCCGCATGGGGTGAGCTTCACCCTTAGAGCAAACCAAGCCTCACGCTGGATGGTGGGGCAGGAGCGGGAGATCGAAGAGGGAAACGCTGTGTGGCTGCACCACATCTTCTGGGTCTGAGCCTTTCCCAACTTCAGCCGCAAAGCTCACACTCGCTGCACAATGGCGTGGGCATTGCGGGGGGGATGTCGTGAGTAAGCATCTCGGGAGGAAAAATCAAAGGGCAATACTGAAACTGAGGCAGGGAAAGGAGATGGTATTGCTTAAATTAGACCTTGCTTCTATATTGTCTTTTGCACAGGAGGAAAAAGTTAGTTTCTTTTTATATTTTGGGCCTGCCTGGAAGATGTTGGAAAGGGCTGCCTTAGAGTGGTGAGGGCAAAGGCATCTTCTATTTTAAACCTTTGTTAAAGGGAAAAGGACAAGCGTAGGAGGGTAGGAAAAAGGAGAGATGAACATTAGCAAGCTTAACTGCAAGCAAAAGCATTTGTGAAGGGGTTCGTCCTGAGAAGACAAGCACTAAGGTTTTGAGGGCTCTTCACTGTTACACAGATATAAGAATAAGCATTAAAAAAGGCAGTAATTCTGTGGCTTAAGTGAATAATTAAACTAATGAAGGACAACACTTTAAAACAAATGATTGTATAGGAAGTACATGCAGGGCAAATGTCAGCAGGCAACCTAACTCTACCTTCAAAAGTTTTTAGATATTTTAGCAGTTTTATAAATACCTACTTTCATGTGTATCTATCTGTGGCTCAGATGAATATCTGGCCCCCAAGGCCATCTCTGCCCAAAAGGCAAAGTCACATTTAAAGTAAGCAGTGACCTCTGGATCAAAAATAACAAAGTCACATGCTCAAGAAGAGGAGAGAGTGATGGTCACACTTTATGTCTTTAAGCCTCAGTTTTGTTTTGTTAACATTACCTTCTTTAAGGTCTCCTTTCTTTTTCTTTAAATTGAGATTTCTTTGTTCCTTTTTATGTAAATTAATTTTTCTCTCAAGAAAAAGTTCATTTTTGTCCAATATTTTTTTTTTTTGGTAAAATTTATGGTATGTAGAAGCATGTTAAATATGGCGAAAGTGTTTTGCTTTCCTTAAGTAAACACAGAGGTACTGAGGACCAATTCAAGGCTGTTGGAACTGCTGCCATGGCCCCACGTTCCACACTTTACCCATGGCATTTTCCCGGGAGGGGTAAGCCCTTCTCCCGTTACTGTCTCAGCATTTTGGTATTCTGAAGAGAGCTCCAGAGACATCCATTTAAAATGCCCAAATCTCAACATTTGGATGGGGAAACTGCTGGGGACACTGGCTGCTGTTTCAGGCAGCCAGAGAAAGGCTAGTGACTTTGCGGAGAGGAGCAAGGCTTTCTGACGTGCCAATGGTGCTTGTTGGGAATGCACCTCGCTCCTCCTCTCCCCTCTCCCCTCTCCCCTCTCCTCTCTCCTCTCCGCAGCTTGATGGCTTCCTTACCACCCTTGGCTCCTCGGTCCTGCCTCATCAGTTTTTCTCACCACCTTAAAGGAAAAATACTGAGTATTTATTACGGACTTGGCCTTGACATCATTACATGACTTGTATTTCTGAAGAATAGATGAAAAGGGAATGGTTTACCTCAGAGTCCAGGAGTTTTGCCTGTAAATAACCATCTGTAATACCTGTCCCCTTTGCTGTAACGAACCAAGTCCTCCTCTAGTCTTCAGGGGAAAAGCCCTTATTGACTCCGGTATTAGCCACTACCTTATTTATTTCTTTTCTATGGCTATTAGAATTGAATCAAACTTTGTTTCTGAGGTTTAGAGAGAGGAAAGATGGTTTTAATGTTGGCTCTAATTATGTATTTTGCCTCAAGCCACTGACACAAACATGTTTGCTCAAGGGTCACCAGAGAAGTGGTTGAAAAGCACCTAAAGATTTTAATTGGAATTTGATTCATATTCACGTTCAAGAATTCAGATGATCCTTTTATCAGAACAAGTAAAGCCTTAAAATATTGACTTGATAATCTTGTAGGGAGAAGTTTTCTTGTGGTATTTACAAGAATTTTTGGTCAGGGCAAAAATTCCAGGGAAGCTGACTTCCGCTTGTAATTTTACCACTTCTGGGTTAAACTTAGGAACTAAGAGCAAAAGAAACAACATAAACCTTTTGGTTTTTAATTCAGAATGGTCCAAAACTAAGTAATTTGGCTTTCTATTCACTATAGAAGAAAGTGCTACAGATGTCTAGCGTTAACCTCAACCAGCTAACTTGTGTGACAGCTACAAATTTGTATTTCTAGGATTCCACCTCAAGTAAATACTTGTTAAGCGTATGCATTTTTTGTAGTGATGATGGAGTCAAAATGACTGCTTTGCTTCTGCTGTATGTATCTTGGAGCTGTATTTTTCTGTGAAGTCTGTGGAAGCTTGTTACCAGGTTAAATGCCCAGCTTTCATTAAATCCAAACCTGAAGGGTAAGTAAATGAATCCTGAATTTTGCATTTGAAAGTATTTGTGCTTTTCCTGGATTTATGCCAACTAGATTCTAGATTTAAAGAGACATTGTGATACCCTTAACCACGCTGTGGGTAGACTAAACCTCAAAGATCTTGTTCCTAGGGGCACTGCTCTTTGAAGTGGCACCACTGACAGTTTTAGCTACTGTAGGTATTTATGAGGTACAAAATGATAAAGTAAATAGGCATAAAATGTGATTTTAACAGCATATAAGCATCACCAAACTGGATTATATTCCTGCGTTCCAAGCATTCGTTTGCTCAATTTGAGTTTTGTTTTCTCTTGGCTCTTTTCTTTTTTCCTTTTTCTTTTTCTCTGTGAACCTGCCCTGAAGAAACATAGAAGCAGTGTTTGCCAACTACAATAGAAAATCTCTAAAAGCTCAGATGTATGTATTTACTATGAATTGAACTTGCAGCTTTTAGCTAATACTGTGTGTTCAGCCTGTTTACTCATCAAAGTAGTTGGAGGACTATCTCTGCATTTTCCACATTGCTTCCAGTGGGCTGCTTTGTTTGTTGGTGATTTATTAATGATACTTGTGATTTATTACTGTCACTTTATTAGATTATGTGCAAATCGGTGACAAAGCACTATGTGGATCATGGCTTGTTAGTCATAAAAGCATTCAAGAAGCCATGAAAATCAGTTAAGCTTGAACCTATTGAACGAAAGAGCATAGTGCTGTCTATTGATCAGTAGCCTTTAGATATGTAATGAATAGTAGTACTTTGGACGCTGTCAGATAGTGTTTTCCTTTGGATCTGATAAATTACACTCTTTTGTATTAGCGGTTCGAGATTTGACATAAAACACTCTTGTATTGGTATTTCTTTCAGCTCTAGTACTGTGATGAACTTACATGGCCAAGGCAGACAAATGTTAGAAAACCTGATATTTTCTCTTCCAACACAGTTTTAGCCATTGAGTTAACACTGATTTAACTTTCATATATGGCAGAAGATTGAGGGCCAGCCTGCAAATAGTTTGCAGAATATATTTATAGATATACACAATCTCTCTCTCTCATATATGAATAACATAAATGGATTTGGACTGTAGCTATCTAATTTCTTTATTAATAAAGATTATATTCTGAATGTCTTATTGAACAAGCAAAGTGTAAGATTAAGTCCTCATTTGTTGTTGGCTTGAAGGGTACTTTGTTTCTGTTTACAATATCAGGACTTGATTTCTTCCTGCTTTGCAGTTTGTACAGCCATTTACACAAAAACAGATCTGGCTTGTAGGTAAAAAGTTACTACTTTTAATTGGATAAACTTGAAGGCAGAGTTTGTGGTGCAGCAGACCCCAAGTCTTACATCCGTGTCATTCTCTGAAGGATATCCCCATTAATACTAATAGTCTAATGCTTTGGAGGAACACATGTTCACTAGGATGTTCCTCCAGGTCAGAGAGTCCCTCTCTCCTCCCTTCCGCTCCTCTGTCTTGTAAGAAAAATTAAATATTCAGAAGAATGAGCCCAGTAGCCTCCCTTATTAACAGGATTAGGGGCATTATCTTCCAGCAGCTTCTTTTTCTGGATGTTAGTTTTCTAGTGCTCTCTTCAGTGTTTGCTCAGGTTATCTATGTTTGCATTGGTTCCTCTCAAGTGAGCCTGATTTAGGCAATAGTAGCCGTAACCTCTGGGGGCTGGCTTGGTGGTACAAAAGAGCAGCGATATTAGTTTGAACATCAGCAGTGCCCTGGCACGTCAAATAAGTAAAAGGTTCCATTTAACTCAAGTTTCAGATTTTTTGGCTGTGTTTGCAGTCACAAGCAAAATCCAGTCACACTTACATCTAACACTGAGAGCAAGAGCAGTGTTTGGTAAAATCTTTGACCCTGTGTTTTCTGCCCTTCAAGCACACAAGTATTCAGTCCCCTACTCCTCCTAAGTACAACAATGTAATGAAGTCTGAGAGCTGAACTAATAAAATACTAATATAAGTAGAAATGCCATAGTAAGCAGATAGTTTTCTCAGACTGGAAAGGCTTGGGGACAAGGCAAATGAAGCATTGATGAACCTTTACTTGAAGCTACTATTTTTCAGGCTCTCTGGAACATCTGTTTCGAGACTGACTCTGGAGACCCCAGTTGTATCAGTTCTTTTCTTCCAGCAAAAATTTCAGTGGGTTAACCAGTAGTGACAATTTTAGTGTGCAAAAAAAACCTGTTTGCTGAGGTGGATGAGCTGTGCCTTGTCAGTTGGTTTAGCTACTGATTTCAGGCCAGAAGGTCTGCAATTAATATTTTTGACCTTTTCAGTTACTTCTGTATGAATTAATACAATTAATTCCTATTTTAAGCTGATTCAAAAGCTCTCTTGGCAACACAGTGACCACCTAAATAGTAAATGAAAACATAGCTAAAAAGAGTCAAAGCTTAGCAACATCTGCAGTACATTAAGAAAGGTTTTGGAGCTCTAACACATGACCCAAGCACCCAGCATCCTTGCAGAATGTCTTTTACTGCAGCGTGGTTTTGCTCTGGTCTTTCTCAGAGTTGGCTTAAAGGGCAAGTAGTCTCCAGTGACCACATTAATTGACCCAACAGAATGGATATAGGAGGTAGAAGTGATTACCATCTCAAATCACTATTTTCTATGTAAATTTTTACATAAAATGAGTCTAGGTCAATGTCTAGCTCATTTAATAAATGTCTCTTATTTTACATGTGCAACTATAATGAAGTTATAGAGTTACAGAAGTCTGGCTGAAAACAAAATTTCTAGCTACAAAAAATGTTGAGGTTAAAGCAAATAATTTCTGGTGACTGTGTAACAATCCTGATAAAAAGCTTTCTTCTCCTGCTGTCATTATCAAAAAGCAAACCAAATCAGAGTCCCTGCACTTTGCATTTCATTCCGTCATTTAAATCTAGATAATTTCATTTTCCAGTGGACAATACTGAAATATTGTCAACACCCAGATGAGTCAAATAATGACAGCCCCCCCAATAATGTTTTGATGAAAAATGAGAGATTCATAATAAAGCTTGCTGTAGAAACCAAATAAACTGGGCTGAAAGACAGTTTAATCAGACAAGTCTTCCATTAGTTTGCTTGCACTCTTTGAGGTCCTGCCTAATTTTATTTCTGCCTTTATCTGCAATCATATATCTTTACCTACCCAGAAGAATCTCATTCAGTGACAATTTCAGAGAAACCATGTGTATGCGGTCCCTCTCATTTATATGTGGCATATTGTTCTATCCATTCACATCCCATTTAAAGACTCAGTTCATCCATACTGCCCACAGACGGTGAGGGGCAATAACAAGGGGTGGATATTAATCTGTCCCTATTGAGTAAAATCCCACTCTGTGGCCTGTCCTGCAGGAAATAATACCAAAAGAAACCAAAAGGAAAAAAAAAAAAGGGGGGGGGGAGAGAAGAAAAGAAAGAAAGAAACAGTGTTTCCCTTCTCTTTTTCCTCATTACATTGTGTCTTTCGTATCCTCATTTGGCTTCCACACCCAAAGTTTAAAGGTATTTAGCTAGCGGTGTGCCTGTCATTACCTGCTCTGTGTGATGTAGGAGTTTTAGTAAAATTGAAACTCAAAAGGCTTCATGAATGTGGGACAGGGCTGCCACTGTTAGCGGTATTACAAGACCTAGCACATTGCTGGTACTTGAATAATAATAAATAATAGCAATAATGACAAAAGAGATGACTGATTTGAACACAGCTCTATGCCCTGTATAGCATGGACAGTAAAAGCTTCTAATGTAGCAGTTTGTGTAGCTGTTAGGAGATCAGTAACAGTCCGGTAAATTTACTTCACTGTTTCTCTCAGTGAAAAAGAATATGTACAGACACATAGCTTAAGAAAATTATTTATTAGTCAGTGATCTGCAGCATAACCTGATGTGGCACAAAAGTAGTATTTTTTTTTTTTTTTATTAATGCACTAACTTATTTACAGAGATAGCAAACAAATGGGTTTGGTGTGTACTGAATGACTATTAATAAAGCAAAATACAACAAAGATTGCAATAGTACTTCCTGAGAACTAGAAAGATGCACTTCATATATTGTAGTACATATCTTTTCTTAAGTTCTTGATTTGAGGACTGATTAAAGCCTGGTCATTAGCACCTGACACTCCTACCCTGGGGTTAGCCAAAGCAAGACTCTCCTAAACTGCTCTTTCCTCCTGTGCCTGTTACTCTGTGTGCCTGATGTATACTGCTTTTTATTCAGGGGTCTTTCTTGGGGACCAGCTATGGAGAAGGTGTGAAAATGAATTCTGGGAAGGCTTTTGGTAGGCTGTCAGTGCATGAACAGTTTTCTTAATAATGCTAATAATGATGATGATGATGACGATAATAATAATAATAATAATAATAATAATAATAATAATAATAATAGTAATAATAATAATAATAATAATGGCTTTGTTATTGTTGGTTGATTGCAAAAATATTGCAAAGTGAAAGTAGAACCTTGATCCTAACCTCCACCTCCCCAGGACTAGACTAAAGAGAAGATTTTTACTATTGTTGCAGTGAAAAATCTCACCACCAACTCAATTTGGTTAAGAAAAGAGGGTAAAAGCATGAATAGGGTTGATTTCCTTAAGCAGTTTAGCACACTGCTGATCACAGAAGTTAAAAAAAAAAGCCAACCAATATTCAAGTAGGTAACAGACCCGCCTTTGTGAAATGGGATTTTCTTTGTATAGCACTAAGAAATAATTCTATCCATAAAACATTTACAAGAGATATGAGACTCTAGAGGATCTCCTGAATCTTTGAATCCAGACCTCGCTATTATGTGAGCACATTAGTAAAAAATATGTTAGTAATGCAATTTGTATATATTCTGCCTGAACTCATGAAGTTTCATCTTCAAATTAGCATTACTCTTGTGCTCTGTTCCTTGATCCTGCTTTACTGAAGGTTAGATACAATCTTATCATTAAATGTTTGTTGCGCTGAATATTTTTAATGTATTTTTATGTTTTTGAACACAGAAAAAACCCCAAACACAATGTAACCATGACACAAAGTAACTTATGTCCATTAGAAAAGACATTCGTGTTGCTGACATTGGAAAGGAGGGTGCAATCTTCAGACATCCATGCCAGTATTTTGGGTAAAAACTTTTTTTATTGAAAAGTAAAACTAGGTTTGAGCTTTGTTTGGTTGATTTTATTTTTTTTTTCCAAATAGAAAGTTCCAAAAAGGAGTCCAAGTGAGTGCTGTAAATTATTTTATAAGACAACTGTAGGCTGTATATTACAAAACAACTAAACGAAACTAACCAGAAAGCCCTGGGATTAAGCAGATGAAAAGCCCATTCCAGATGGAAAAGAGCTCAAGAGCCAGAGCTGCCCAGCATCCAGAATGCTCTGTCAAAATTAGGTTATATTAGTGTAGTCTTGAAAAGGATGTTTGGAAAAGAGACAGAGTTAAGACAGCAGTTAAACTCTGTTTGACAGGCTAAATGGAACACATTTCCTAGCTCCAAATGTCTGCACAGTGCTCCTGTAAGGGGTGCTTTGCTCAAAGCATAATGAGAAGAGAAGAGAGAAAATTATTTCATTTGTCCAGACTATAATCAATCACTTCCAGGAAAAGAAGTCTTTCATGATTTTCCAGCAGCAACAGTTGTTGTTAAATATATTAGTTAGTTGTACAAATTGTCTTATGAAAGAAAAAATGAAAAGTTATTAGAGAAACAAGTAAGAGGCACAAAATTAATCTGTAAATTTATAACTCTTCTCAGTCATTCTGCTGTATTTGTGCCCCGATACATGCCTTTTTTCTTTATTGTCTCTAAACTGCCAATAGTCGTAAAAACATGAAAGCAATAGAAAGGATGAAGTCTCAAAAGAAAAGGGATTTTTCATCTGGCAACATGTCCAGCCCAAAAGCCATAAAGACCTTTCCTGAAACTTCAGGATTGCAAAAGCTTACTGAGTTTTGCCAGATTACTTGCTTCTGATGGAAATTCCCTAATGGTACTGGTGGTTTCTGGACAGTGATAGAAACAATTACACAGGGTGATGGTAAGCAAATGATTAAAAAAGTACTCTGCACAGCTATAATATCCAAGAATTTCAGAGTGCCTGAATCTGTCTTGCCTTATCTAGTCATGAGAAAATTATCACTCCCAAATTTAAACAGCAGGAAAGCTGAATCACAGGAAAGTCAGTCCTGTTCCCATTGAAGTCAACACTATAGTGCCTGGAGACTGTCTTTGGTATATAGGATGCAAAACCGAACCCAGGATAGTAACGATTTGATTTTGCATACCAATGTGCACTTAAAAGGAAAGGGTAGAGAAATTATCCTTTATTTTTATGTGTCCTGCATGCTTTGAAAGCCACTTTACTCAGGGAGCATAAGAACGGATTCAGTGCTTCTGCCTTTCCTAGACTCTCCAGGGGCTTGGACAGAGGGAAAAAAAAGATTAACCCAAACTAATCTCCCCACGTCAAAAAAAAAAAAAAAAAATGGTCCATGAACCAAGTAAAGGGATGAAATTAGTGGGTACACTAATTATTAGCTTCCAGGAGTCATTCGACAGCCAGGAATTTCCTACAAGCAATATTATGTCCAAACGCAGCACTCTGATATTTTGCAAAGACTCTCTGGAAGGCCCCCTGTACAGATTAATATCAGGTAAATTTGTTATTGAGGCAGCAATGGATGGATGGATGGAGTCTTAGCTGTGGTCCTGAGCATGCCTACACAGTGGTCTCCTGCTTTGCAGACGTCAGGCAAGTTGTCTCTTGTCATATCATTCTCCTTTCAATGCCACCTGAATCAGTCTATTATCTTGGAAAAGACTGGGTTCTTTAAAATAATAAATCAGTTCAGAAGCAGATAGCTCTAAAGTGTAGGTTTAGGTATTATGTAGCTGCATGTCAATTTTATGGACAGAATCCTTCGGTTTTAACTGGGCTTTTAAATTTCACCTAAAAAAGAAGCCAACTGAATTCTTCCAACCCCATTTAATTCCCATCTCTGTGTGCAGCTTCACTTTATGTTTCTTACAACAAAAAGGCTTTTAAAGTTGATAAATGGCTGCAAAGATTTTGCTTTTACTTTGTTGCTTTTTTGTTTATTTAACCAAGAGCAGTTCTTTTAGTCCTGACCTCAGCCTTGTCAAATAGACTGTGTTTGTCAAACTGCTCATGCTCCCATTAACTCCTAGCTGTTTCAATTGTCACGTTTGATGAATGGCTCAAATACTGCTAGCATCATTAAAAGCAGGGATACTGAGGGAAGTATTATGTTATACTGAGTCCAAATACACACCATAAATAGGAAAATTCCAAGCAAAGAAAATCTTTTACTGCATAAAGGAAATTGCAAGTGGTTTAAAACTAATCTCTTTTAATGCCATCTTTCATATGTGCAGGAGACAAGAAAAAGCCCCTCAGGTCTCATGGTTGGTCTTATCTCTTTATGGTTAAAGAACATTAGTAGCTTTATAACCTTATTTATACAGAGTTCATGCAAGTGTTTGGGTCTTCTTGGGGGAACAGGCCTGCTTAGCGTGAATAAAAGCGACAGAACCGTTCCCACAGTGCTCTGTAGGTCCAGAGGGTCTGTCCCTTCCCAAAACAGAGCCTGCTGTTACTGTAAGTCAGGGCTTCCTCTAAATGAAGCTATGGAGCACAATTATTACATGTTATTTCCCCCTCTTAGACTGACGGAGGCACCGCAGCTCCGAGGTGCACGGTGCTGGGTGTCCTGGCCCCCATCCAGCGATGCCCTTGGCTCTGCCCACGGGAGCAGTAACCACAGCTGAGCTTTCTCTAATGACCCGCCGTAAAAGCTGCGCGAGTTCAGGCTTGCCAGGGTCTGGCAGAACTCGGTTCTCCGGTTACGCTCAAGCTAGCGTTTCAGTTTATATTGTCTGGTGCTCTTGTCTGCCCTTTGTCGTACTTACAGCACAGTAAGTGCTAGCAAGAAGCAGAGTTCAGGATTAGTGCTGAGAAGTTGGGTAATGGCTTCAGCAGAAAGAATAAATATTTTTGTTATTGTTGATGTTGTGTTGTTGTTTTGGATGCTGGGCTTTTTTTAACTGTTGAAGTCTACCTAAAGGCCAAAGAACTTCAGTTTGTATAATTTTTTACATTCTTGAGGCAGATAAAATTATTCAGATTGATATTTATACAGATACATTTACATATGCAAAGTTATACACTTCTAGACTGGTGGCATTACTATGCTTATTAGGCTCAAGACAGAGTTACTGGTTTGTTTGGGTTTTTTTTTATTTTGTTTTAAAAAGTTGTAATTCTAACTATATGTGTACATATGTATAGGTTGGTTCTAATATTCCTGAGTGTTACTCATGTGGAATTTTCATCATGAATAAGTACACTGCTGCAGTATATTTTTCCTGGATGGTGATACAAACCGTTACAATGAGGACAGCAGGCAAACCATTAAAGCAATTCTGAAATGGCATCAGAAGTAGGTCCTCAAAGTTTATATTTTCCTAAGCTACAGCAGCACATCATGTTTTTTTCCTTACTAGAAGATAGAAAAGATTTATTGATCTCATTTTATGATTTTATGAAACATGGAGAAAGCAAAGAAACTTCCATTTGTGTCAGAAACTACATCAGCCAGAGTTTGCCTTCAGTGAGTGTAACTCTTCCTGGTTGCTTGAGTGCAAGCAATGGCAGAAGTTGTCTCTCTGCTATTGCAGCTAACTCAAACTCTAGTTATTGAGATGATCTAAGTTCTAAAACCAAAGTTTTAGAAAGATGATGCGGGATGTCAGTTACTGAGCTTGAGACATCGTTACCCTAAATTAATGATTTGCATCACAGCCAAATCAGAAATGTAAAGATGTAGGGAGAAGCGCTGATAGTTAATGGATTCACTTAGGTCCTTTTTACCTTTCGTAGATGCCATAAGCAGCAGAGCGCAGAGGTGGGCTGTGGGTTTCCAGCCAGTTACCGCTGCCAGGGAGGACAGGTGGGTGAGCAGCTAGCTCCGCAGCAGCCATGCTCCTGACGGCTGACTGCACCAGGCGTATTCAAACTACCCCTCTCACATCATGCACCCACTGGGTGAGTGATAGCATTTGTTATTTGCTCCCAGGTGGAAAGGTGCTTCTCTTTGCCTGGACTAGATTAGCCAGGTTTATATGTATTTAAATTGCAGTGATCTGGATGTCAACTATACAAACTTATTTAACACTTTTCATCCAGACAAACCATGAAATGGTATTACTGTATATAATCATGAATGTGTGTTTCTGTCCTGGGCTGCCTCAGGTGACTGATGTTTGTTGCCTAGGGCCCTAAATATATATTTGGTTTCCTAAATAGTTGTGGATGGGTTTTTTTAATCAATGGAGTTCATCACAGTTCTTTTGTTATTCACTGAGTGATAATACTGTTAATGAGCAAAATTCTTTCATTAGAATAAGTGCTTTTTTCAACCTCAACTGTATTCTTGTTTCTGTCTGTACCAGAATTAAATATTAATCAAAACAAAGTAGGAAAGCTGCAATCATTCCCTGATGAGGCTTTCTGCATTTTTAATCACAATTTGTTGTTGTCACTGGATTTCTGTTACTCTTAGGAGTACTGACACCTACAGAATATGAATTCATTTGATTAACCACATGAGAACTGAGTCTATAGGAACAGGCCCCGTACTTAATATTGCTTTCTATGGGACAGGATTATAACCATAAGGGTAGCTGCATCTCAGAATTAGGAATAAGTATGTACTATACACAGGTAGGCACCGAGCCCCCAGCCCACACATGCTTTCCCACTAAAATCTGTGAGACCAGCGTTTATGAGAAATAGACTCAGAGGTCTGCAGGCTCCGTTGGTCTCTAATGAAATGTGATCTTGGCCTGGAAAAGTGTGATTGGGGATGTCAGTATCTACACACTTGTTAAATCAGTGAAATGAAGAATTTGGCTCGTAGTTCACTGAAAAGGCATCAGCAAGGTTAAAGCAAAACATAAGAAAAAGCTTGTTTGCTATGCCCCCTTGTTCAGCATATAAATGATACTGTCAGGAGTTTTGAAGCGAGCGCTGCAGTCTTTTCCTGGAAAGCATCATTGGCAGAAAAATAATTTTCAGCAGAACTCAAGAACTGAGGGGAAAAAAATGGTATAAATCAGTTAACAAGTTGACCCACAGGCAGCCAAACTAAAGAGGCCTCATTTCCTACGATTTCTGTCTCTTCAGCTTCATGGTCTGCTTTCAAACTCTCCGCCACCACCAGCCCTCCCTGTCCTTCGTTCCTCCAGCGCCTGGCAGGAAGGACCGTACGCGTGGCCAGGGCAGCGCTGCCGCGTACGCGGTCATGGGCTGTCCCCATTTTGCACAGGACTTGTAGGAACCTAACAGTCGTAGAGACCTCTGCCCTTCTGTAAAATGGAGTTAAAAACTGGGGGGAAAGAGCAAACAAATGACAGGCAAACATTCGTACCACACGATTATGTTGTAACCTCATTTCCCTAAGGAACTGTATATTTTTGTGAGTAGCTGGTATTTCTAGAGATTGGATGTTTCACTTATTTTTAAAAGCGAGTAAAAAGATGCATAAAAACAATCACAGGGAGGTGGCACCATGCTGTCTCTGAGTAAATAGCCACAAGGCCATTCCAGATTGCCATATTTCACAAAATACATATCCTAACCCTACTGCGTACACCCCTTGGGTTAGGTTGCACCCCAGACATTGAGGACGCAAAGTGCAGAAGCCCTGTAACAAACAAGCCTGCCTCCCTTGTATAGTAATCTCCAGGATTGCCGTGTTTATGCCATCTAGACGTGTTAACATTTGAAAGAGAATTCGAAATTGAAGGAATGAATCCTACTTGACAAAACAAAAGATGACACTAGTTCCTCTGTGGGAATGACCCTCTTGGTGTCAGTAGAATTGCAACACGTTAATTTATTCCAGCATTTCTGAGCTGGGGGGGTATTTTTAATAATATATGTCAGATTTCCTCTTTAATGACCTATTAAAATTCTAAGACTAACTCAATGCAGCTATGATATTCTTGGTATCCTCCAGCATAGTTGGCAGAGCAAGTACACACTTTCCATTTTCTTTACTCTGTTTTTCTTGCTTGCTTGTCACTTCAGTTTGCCCATGAGTGTTTGCCTTGCACTGTTCCCATCCAGAAAGAATGCTAGGGCTGGGTGGTAAATAAGGGACAAAGATAGTATCAACATAGATAACAATGAGTTTGTGTGTGTGTGGCTTTTAAGAAAGAAATTTTTGAAGAAATTTTGTCATTTGACATTTTCTAGCTTTTATTAACCAAAATAAAAATTATATGTTTGCATTTTTATTCAAATCGATTAAGCTAGAAGTAGGGGGTTGTTTTGCTCAGTTTTGAAATTCATAAAGGTGTGACTGAAAAGAATGATTTTCCCTGACATTAAAATATTAAATCATCCTCAGAACTTGCCTCTGGCCTCACAGGCAATAACGTGCGTGTCTCCTGTTCTCTATTTTACTTTTGTCTCACATGCATAACGTAAAAGCCCTACTTTTTTTCAAGGAACGTGCATCTCTAGTACTGTGTAGTTTGGACAAATTTAGCTATATAAGTTACATGTGCAACTAGTCCTTGCTGGTTAGAGAGTTCTTGGTATTTCTCCTTTCATTTTTCCCTTTCCAATGTATACATCCTACAAAGCTTGAAAGCTTTGGAAAGGACTACATGTAACTTAATCACTTATTAATAATTTAGATTAACTTGGACCTAAATTGTGTTCTTCCCTTTCTCTTTCTCTTTGCCATTTCTGGACTAAGAAAAGTATTTCTAGTAGTGGCAAATATACTGGCATTGTCCCACAGTGCCCAGAAACCATACACAAGAGTAGCCAGTGTAAATGGTAAATGGAATTTTTAGTCATATTGTGTGATTGTGTGAACTCCGACTCTCACCAAAGTGAGTGAGGCTGGAATTCCCTCATGTTATATCTCTGCGCTATAAAATATGATATTGTCTGATTGCTACAGAAGTTCTAATTTTATTATCTAACACTACTTTCTGCCTGTCTTTTTGCTCATCCCTCTAGTTGTGTGGATTTTCAGCCCACCCAGCTTGACTGAGAGTTTCTGTCTGGAAGCATCTTGGGAGCAGCTTTCTTCTGAGGTATGTGGTACTTGCTGCTTTTGCTTGAGCATCCTAGAAATTCAGGGGTCTTCTTGACTTCAAAGGTATGAGATCTACTGCACTCAGATAAACTATAGTTTGAGAGATGAATGATCAGCTGCTTGCAGGAATATTTCAGTGGGCTTCCCTGCGATTCTGTGTTGCTGTTGTTTTGGTTTACTATTTCTAAATACTCTGTTATGGATCAGCACCTACAAATTATTTAAAGGCCTCCTGCAGACTAGACCTTTGTCCAGCTTTAAAGGTAGTTTTCATAGGTTTCATTAGGTCGTCAGATCACAGCTTATTGTGAGTGTAAGTCACTGAGACTTAAGCGATGCAGAGAACCTAGCGAACTCATAAAAGCTGAGGGTATCCAAGTTGTTACGGCCTGGCCCATAACTGTCCTAAGAAGGAGTTAAATATTACATGGAGCTGGGAATCCCTGTGTCTGAGTTCTGCACCAAAGATATTAGAATCCAAATCATCACAAATGCTCATTTTTCCCAAAACACAAACACCCTTCTGACCTCTCTAATTTTCTGATGTAAACTAAGAATCTTTTCATGATAATCAGAGTCAAGTATCAGTTCCAGAAAGCCATCACTATGCATTATAGGCACTTATACACATTAGAAAACAAAACAAAACAAGCAATCTACCACTTTCCAGGATTAATTCTATGAAACATTTTATGGGTGGTCCATAAGTGGACAGAATGTTGCACTAATGTGTGACTGTATGGCAATTAAGCTTAATTAGGGAAGGTTTTGAAAAAGACAGATGAAAGTAAATTATGGGAATGAAAGCGACTGTGCTTTTGGGGACCACACTCTGCTACACTAGTTCAGTGAAGTGTTGCTAAAAACGTCCCCTGTCTATCACATTCTGACGCACATCCAACAGTTTGTCAGACCAAGCATTTTTCTCTAGAAGGAGGAATCTCTTAGGAGCGCATTCTTCACCCGGTCTCTGCTGAACTCACTGGTTCCTTCAGGAGACAGCTGTGCTTCCACAGTAAGAGCAGCAGATGACCCTTAATACACGGCCATCCGGTTTAGTTTAGCATTGTCTATTTTCTACATGGAGTAGCAGAGGTAATGATGAATGTGGGGTTTTCATTTTCGTGTGTGCGCCAGGGGAATTTTTTCACAATTTCATATATTTAATGCTTTCTCAGATTTACAACTGAGCATCCCGTATGGGACATCTGATTCTGGTTCCAGTGATTTTTCCCTGGTGAGAAGACCCCGGTAAGCAGACCTGGAGCAGTTCCCAGGCTTCCATGCTGCATGGTTCGAGGGCATCCCATCAAACAGGCTCTGTCAGAGCAGAGGACTTTGGGGTTTCTGTGCTCGGAGACAGACTGTTTCAGAGCTAGGTGCCTATTCCCTCTCCTACAGAATTTTGAAGGAAACAAAATTTAACACACTGAAATACTCAACGGAACAGAATTGCTTTTTTCTCTGCTCTGGACTAGATGGTTGTTACTGCAGGCACCATTATAGTATGCTGTGTTATATTGGATTTTATTAAATTATGGAAAATAATTAAGTAGAAAAGCAGGGAAAAAAAGACTACACAGGCAGCAGGCAGATCTTTTTTTAGCTTGGATAGTGTCTGGTATTGCTTTCCACCAGGACACTGGGATGCTTTTTTTCCCTAATGAACTTTTTATGTCTGAGATGAAATACAGATTCTGTGGACAATTTATTAAGAAAAACACCAGTTTCATGTGAGCAGTTTTCAGACCAACAGGGAATTTATATGTGGAAATCATATATGGGTATAGGGAAACACCTCATAAAAAGAATGATTACATGGTCAGCAGCTGTAATTTATATGCATTCTTTTTTAATAAAAAAATGTGTGTTCAGACCAATCTTTTCTTTTTTATTGCAGCTCAGCAAGGTAGCTTCAACTGTAGTTGTTTAACCTTCTGACTTCGTTTTTGAAAAAAGAAAGCTAAAACCAGCACTTTGTGTTTTCAGTTATGAAGCTTATTCATATGTGAAAGGTGCAGTAAGGACACCTTTCTCTTCTGAAGGAAGTTGAAGTAAGTGTTGATAAAAATATCACACATAAAAGAGTGTTAAAAATGAAAACAGAGAGACAATAGGATGCTAAATATAAAAAAGAAACTAGTTCTGGGATTTGATTGCTGAGCGTGAACAGCTGTGCACAGGTAATCCAGATACACCTCCTTATGCCTAAACTCTTCATCTTAGATAAATGTTTGTCTGCACATACACAGATGCAAAATTTGCCAATGATGCGTGTGTCCATAAGTGACAATTTCCTACAGGTCAAATTTTGTGGAATCAATCCAATTAAAAATTATATTCCTAGAAAAGGTTCTCTAACCAAACCTCTAGATGGGAATGTCATATTTATCACAAAATGCTGTTTCTGAAGAGAGATCCCCTTAGCCAGGGAACCTTACTCAGATGCCCTACGTGCCTCTACATCTGCAAGTGGAAAGTGAAGGCTCGGCTGAAAGGTTGCTGGTACGTGAGGTAATGAGAAACTCCAGGGTATGCCTGGATCCGTGGTAGCAGAACACTTGCAAGGTGAGCTGGCACAATCTCCTTGGCAGAGTTGTTACAAGCCCTCCATAGACTCATTCTTTCATGGAGATGATTAGATGTTGTGGGAAGCCTGATGTAGTTATGCAGCAGTAGGTGAACAAGCCATTTCCCCACTAAAAGCCTAAAACCAGTGTTTATTACTTCCTGTTAGGGCACAGAAACATCACTCATCTGTCATTTTGATGATAGCCACTCTTTTCATCTTCTTCGTCTTCCTGAAACGCTCTGCCCTACACCTCTTTTACGCATGCTGTAAATGCTCCCCTCCAGCCGGTTTCCCAAGATCTGCAGTATTCCTGCCGGCACCTCCTGCAGCAGCCAGACCTCTGGGAGTCCCTGGGACCCACTCTGAAGGGAATTCTCTGAGTCGAATAAATTAGTCAGGGCAAAAGCTGGCATTCAGCTTTTGTTCAGTTAATGTCTGGGAGAATTCACCTGGATTGGTACTGGCTACTTAACAGGAACCTACTGAGCATCAGGATTTGGCCTTCTGTGATTTGGATGCTTTCTAAATTATAGTTTATGCCAGAATGCTGCAATGTTATGTGTTGGAAGAGCCAGGGAAAAGCAAAATTTTACAGGTCTCTGAGACCTGTGATGGCAGCTGGAGCTGTTCTCTCTACTCTCTCTCCGCACCACAAGCCTTCACGAGACTTTAAAGCCAAAATCAACACATATGAAAGGGACCTGTCAAAAAAATACACTAATGGAGCAAACAAGTCCATTATTCCCAGTGTTCGAGGAGACACATTTCAGTCCGTATGTACTATATTTCTGCAAGAGATGTTTAATATTTACAGGTGAAGGAACTCAGGCTTGCTGGTTTTCTTGGATTCCTTTCTAACCTGCCCTTGTTGTTTTTTGTTGTTTTTTTTTTCCCCCACCTCCTTCCCTCTTTTGTGGCTTTCCAGCATAAGTGCCCACAGCAACCCCCTGTTTGGGATCCAGGAGTAATCCTTCACCGCAGGAATAAGGCGGACTTTGGTGACAGCCGCTGAAATGCTGAGATCACACGTTCCCAGCACCCTGCCCTGCCAGCGTCGGGAGGAAACTCCAATTTATGTTAATAAGGTGTGGAGGGTGGCCAAAATATTTTGTGAGTTTTCCGGCTCGAAAGGGTAATGAAGCTACCTCTGTCTCAGTACACTGGCACAGGAGCAAGCTAAACAACTGGGAAATGTGTTTCAAAGGAAAAATACAGAGCACAAACTCCCCGGGTTTCGCACTTCCACTGGAGTCTGAGCTTTGCCTCTTTCCACCTTTTTTCCAGGCTGGCTGCTCCCCTTTGCACAAAAAGAGGAATGGATGGGGGAGGGCGAGCAGGCTGTTTCTACGGATTAGTTTCAAGCAGCTCTCACCAGACTGAAAGTTGCACTCAAAAGCATTTCTTAGTTTATACCAAAATAATGAATTGTTTAATATGTAAAGTAAACCCAGAAAGTTATTCCCTTAAATTTGGTTTAAAATCTACCTATTTATTAGCTCTGAGCAAAAGAAACCTCCACACTGCTGCGAGCACAGTCAGATTCTTTGGGCTCGCTTCAAAAAGCTCACTCTTTTTGTCATTCCTCTCTGACCTCCTCCCTGCTAGTCCCGGGATGAAAAGCAAGCCAAAGATCTGCTGAGAAATGGGCCAAGCCTGCTGACCTTTGCAAATCCAATTTCTTCAAAGCGAGAGCTAATCGACGTGTTCCCACGCTGTGTGTTGCTGAAACGTACGATGCAATTCAAGGAATGAATTCACCATGGTGCAATCTCATTTTGAATCCAGTTTTCTTGCTATGTGTCAGAGGGTGCAGGAGGCAGAGTGTGGTGCAAGTTATAAACAGCAGTCACACACAAGTTTCACAAACCGTGTAAGTCTGTCTTTGAAAGACTTTTTACTTTGGAGGGTTCTTTCCCTTAAAATTTAAAATGCATTAGTGTCCCCTCCTTTCTACCTTCCTCCCTCTCAAAAACAGAGACACATTTTGTAGTGATTTAAAAGAAAAATAAGCCAATGAGAGTTTGTACTAAATAATCTCCAAATGGGGCGGGGTGAGGGGGGAAGCTCTCTGAGGGTACTATCTGACACGTAACTGAGGAGATTTCTCCTGTCTGAGGAGATTCGCATGCACAGGAGCTGTAGGTGAATGGGATGGGGATAAAGGAAGAGCTTTAAAATTCATATTTAAAATGCAGATTCTGTCTCACTTTGCATATCAGATTTGGTACAAGTGCTATTCCTGTTTCACAGCAGTGAGAGCGGTCCCCTGTGTGCAAAGTTTTGCAATCTCTGCTAGGTACCACAGGTGTGCCTGCAGGATCCGCTCAGGAAAAGCATATTGGCATTCCTAACCTAAATCTTATAATCTTGTTTCAACAGGTGCATGGAGACTGCCCCCCCCCCCCCCATTTTCCAGAAGGAGCTGCGGTTTGTTTCCCGCGCAGCTGGCCAAGCCCGGCCTGACCCCAGCGGCCGGTAGCCTGATACACCCAACGCGAGCGAGCGGCGATGCACTGCAGCCTGCTTCCGTGCCCTGAGTGGTGCCTGTTTGTGTAATGCTGCCACTTTTTGTCTGGGGCAAAAGGGACGGAAGAGGACTCTCATTCCTCATTTAGCTACTGTGGGGCATATGTCGTGGGTAGCAGATCTCAAGCCATTTTGTCAGTGCCAGAGAGAGGAGTTACATCATTCCCAGCGTGGGGTTGGGTTCAGTGTGCCTCTCTTGGGAGGCTGCTTCTCCAGCTGGGAAGCCGTGGCATGGCAGACAGCCGCCAAGCTGCTCCACATTTGGTGCCTTACCACAGACCTCCCAGCATACGGTATATTCTGCCAGTTCGGTCGTATAGTAGAACCAGAGATATTGCGACCTACTTATTTATTTCATTATCATCTTCATTGCACAGGTGTAATTCCATTAGAGCTGATGTAATGGAGAATCAGGCCCTTGGGCTAATGAGCTAAACTATGCTCTGGCTGTGTAAGCTGAAGACGTCCAGAGGAAGCCTCGATGCTCTCATTTTCTAGTTGTCCTTAGCAAAGCAAATGAAAATACATCATTGTTCTCAAGATTGCTGAATGAAGCAAGTCCTTTTTTAAATTTTATTTCCATAACCATGAATGGTAAATTTCATCCATTCATGACTGCTTTATAAAAGAGTTTGCTAACTAACCAGATCTGGAGAACTTTCTTTCTCAGCAACTATTGCAATAGGAGAATTTTTTGTGTTTTTATTACTTTCTCAATATTTTTGTTATTCTCTTTCCCAAGACACGATTAGATTTTCCAGTTTTCTGGACATCAAAGATTTTGGAGAAGATATTGTGTAAACTGAATAGGTAACAGCTGTTACCAGACGGATTTACTGGTGGAAAGGGGAGAGGGCTAATTTGTTTTATGTGCTTCCTCCCACTGCTGGCACCTTTCACTGTGGCACACTGTTCCTGTCCTGTGACAGGGAATATCTTTGCACAGAGGGAGCCCTTGTCCACAGGATTGCACCTACCTTTGGGTTTCGCTGTTGTTTATAAGTAACTTTTCCAAATGCCTTCATCATAGTTCCTTTGCCTGGTCTTCCAGTAGTTTATTAGAGAGAAAAGAATGGGAGAGCAGCACTAACTGTGTTAGTTAATAGCACTGACTGACACATTTTCATTTCTGACCTTTTCAAGTCAGAAGTTTTGTTTGCTCCACTTCTGGATATCTCAGGACACTTTAAATTGGATTTATTTCTGTAAAATAAAAAATTGTACAGTGAGTTCCCCAAGAAAGGTCGCACAGGACTGAAGCAGAGTTTCAGCTTGAATAAAAACTGCAGTATCTCTGCTGCACCCTCCCATTTACCGTGGGAATGAACATTTACATGAATCCTCTTTGTTTCCTCATCTGGTGTAAAATTCCTTGTGCCCCTCTTTTAGATTACTCACTGTTTAGGAAAGATCTTGGAGGGGAAATGGTGATTTGTAGTATTGCGAAGTACTAGCTGGTAAAACAGATTGTGTGCATGTATAATAACATGGGTTTTGCGTATTACCATGCCAACAATATCTGATCCCATTCAGATAACAGTAAAGCGACCTACAGCTTTGACCAGATTCAAAGAAAGTCACACTACTTCTTCTCTTTCTTGTTTTAGGTTTGATCTACTTACTTTCACATTTGCTTTTTGTGTTTTTAAGTACCTACCCTCACGTTCTTCAAGCTTCAGCAAAAGATGGCACTTTCAATATACACTGTCTGCAAAAAATGTCCTATGTCCTATGAATATTCTAAGACATCCAATCTGATCTAGAAATTTAAGAGAGACTGGCATCTTCTCAGTCTAGTCTCCTTCTTCCTGAGGTAGCCTGGATTAATGCTTTTGATCCTTCCCTGCTCTGAGCAACATCAGAATCCATTGCCATTGCAGGAAAGGAGACTCCGGCTTTACCCAGTCTGGGAGGATCCTCAGACATTTGCAAAAAATGCTCAGTTTCTCACAGAGTTTCAGCCTTTTCTGAAAGCTGCCCTGGGAGCACTGGGCACCTTATCTGGGAGAACACCACTGGAGCAAATAGTCCATGTCAAAGGCAGCTGGGCTGCTGTTGGAAGAATGAATCCTGGCTGGAGAAGGACAAAACAGAAGCCATGTCCAAAATCCCATCTCTAATGTGACTTGGGGTTTTTTTCGTTATGCTTTAGGCCTTAATTGATTTCAATCTTTTTTCTTCCATCTCCTTCATTTGCTCCCTGACTACTGCTCCACATATTTAAAGCAAATGACCCCAAAAAGAGAGGAAGTCCTTTTAAAAGAGCTACTGAGCTTTTGTGCTAAGCCCAGAATATCTTTTTTCTGCACAAGCAGTGGAGAAATGAGAACAGCTCTGCCAGCTTCGAGATTAAATTCTTCATCTTTAGGGAGCATTTAGACTGCAATAAAGATGAAACTTCAAAGCCAAAGGCAAAACTACAGAGGAGGCTTACAGACTAGGTGGGCAGTTTGCTGCAGGAGCAGGGAAGCAAGCCTTATCCATTGCTCCTCTTGTCATGGGAATTTGCCATTCAGCTGGCACTGCAAACATAGCAAAGAGGTTTTATCACAAAGAAGTCATCTGAAAAGGTGACAGTTTGCAAAACTGAAGGAGCTCGCAGGATTTAAATTCCAGAAACAAAACTGCTATGATAATTGTTTTCCTTTTTGTTCGTTTATTATAGTCCAGAGCCAAAAATATTTCAGTACCTTGCAAAGCTGGAAGCTAACCAGGTTATCAAAATGGGCTCCAGTTCACTGAAGGATGGCAAGAAATATGCTTTTCTTCTTTAAGATGTTGTTAATAGTTTTGTATTGCTTGCCAGCTTATTAAAACTTTGATTTGATTTGAGAGGAGGTGGCTAATTGAGGAAGATCCTTGATTTTTCTTTGAAGAAAACGAGTTTGCGGTGTACAATTCATACAAATAGGGAGAGAAAGAGGTGTCTGACTAATAATGAAAAGTATGGTGAAATCTAGATTGCAGTTCTTGTTTTACACATAGCCCTTTCCATATGCCAAGTTAGGACCCATGCAGGTGAATGTCACCCTAACAGCCTACTTACACTGAAAAATTATTTGTGTTATCTCGGGTTCCCCAGGTCCTGTACTAACACACACAGAATTAAGCACGCTTAGCACTTGTATGTTGGCAAAGATTGGTGTAAATCACAACCTTTTAATGATATGTTAAACAGGACAGTCTCTTGCATCCAGAAGAGGAGATCTTTTTGGTAAGCCTAAGAATCAGCAGGAGCTTGTGCAAGTGGTTGTGCCAAATGATTGCCAAACTGTGAAAGCAATAGAAAATTCAGGTACAGTATCTCACAGACTACTGTAATTTTTAAAGTGAAATTTTTGAGCCTGTGCTCAGACTTGTACAGGTAGTGTATGTCAAGTTAAAGCTACATAACATATTTTTGCTTCATTCCACAAGCTGTTTGCACAGGAGTTACAGGCCTATGTTTTCAGTGCACTATTGATAGACATTGCAATCATTATTTTTACTACTTCCTTATCATTTATTTGGAGCTCTGCAGTGACAGTAATAATAATTAAAAAAAAAAAAAAAACAAACAACAAAAAAAACCCCAACATTAGCTTGACTAAGTATTTGCCACAAAGGAATGCTTATTCATGGTGACTTTAAAATGTCATAACAATGCTCTGAAGTGGTACAGAAACTGTGAAGTTCAATGTATATAGCCAAGAGGAGGTTAAAGCTCTGTGGCCTTGGAACTCCACTATGAACACATAACAATATTTTTCTTCTAACATAGTTGCATCTTGTCGTGGTTTAACCCCAGCTGGCAACTGCCCACCACATAGCTGCTCGCTCACTCCCCCCCTGATGGGATAGGGGAGCGAATCAGAAGAGTAAAAGTGAAAAAAACCCTCGTGGTTTGAGATAAGAACAGTTTAATAATTGAAATAAAATAAAATTAAATAGTAGTAGCAATAATAATAATAGAAGAATATACAAAGCAAGCGATACATGATGCAATTGCTCACCACCCACCAACGGATGCCCAGCCAGTCCCTGAGCAGCGGCCCCCTGGACAGCTTTTCCCGAGTTTATATACCAAGCATGACATCGTATGGTACGGAATAGCCCTTTGGCCAGTTCGGGTCAGCTGTCCCGGCTGTGCCTCCTCCCAGGTTCTTGTGCATCTCCAGCCTTTTCAGTCAGTAGAGCATGAGAAGCTGAAAAGTCCTTGACTTAGTGTAAGCACTACGTAGCAACAACTAAAACATCAGTGTGTTATCAACCTTATTCTCATACTAAATCCAAAACACAGCACTATAGCAGCTACTAGGAAGAAAATTAAATCTATTCCAGCTGAAACCAGGACACATCTTCGTAAAATCTGTTAAACTGCAGCTTGCAGAGGAAGTCTGAAGTACAGGGCAAATTAAAGTACAATAACTCTGAAAGGGCAAATTAATCTAACCAGAGCTATACTACTTACAGGAAAAAGAACTGAGATTACTGATGGCTCACTGCACAAAACCAGCATTTACTATGATGGAAAAGTGTATACCATGGATTAACTCTGTCAGTTTTGCACTGGCCTATTTCTCATTTTACATGGCCAACACTTTGATCCATGTTATAATGTAGGTACATACAATCCTGGGAAACTTGCTGTCCCAAACTAAAGATGAAATAATTTAATCATAGGTACTTGGGCAGGCATTTTTCAAACCAATTTAATTATGTTTCATTGTTTACAGCTTGTGTCTTTCTGTGAGTATTATATCCAGAGAGAATTTAAGACCACAACCTGATTGTAGGCTTAGGTATGTGGGACGTTTGAAAGAAAATGGAAAATTGGTTAGTTGTTACAGTTAATCACTCCAGAACACTTCAAGCTTGAATATCTTTGTGTTTTCTTTTTCTGTTAAGGAATTTACTCTTTTTACGAATTTCTGTCTCTAATTTTGCTGTTCCTGTGCCTGTAAGCACATATATTCTCATGTAGTTTACGAATGAATGATAGCACTCCAGTCCAGTTCTTCAGTGCTTTTTTAACTGTTGCGCTCACAACTTTTATGAATTTGATATGACATTAGATGATGGTAAATAGGTATAAACTGAGCTTTTAAAGATGGAAACTGCTGATATTTTTTACTAATTTCTAGATCTATTATGTCACTAGTACTTTTTGGGAAAGTTCTGATTTACAAAATACGATCTTATGGTGTGTTTTATCTTATTGGCTTCTTGCCATATTGCCAGAATGCAATGTATTCAGACGGAGGCAACCAAAATGCATGCTTCAGCAGCCTCTGCATGCAGAGAAAGAGTGCAAAGCTGGTTTTCATTTTCTAGAAACAGATCCTAGTTATAGTATACCTCCAACTGAATAGCTTTTTATTATTGGTTTTGGGTTTTTGATTTTGATTGGGTTCTTTGGTTTTATGTTTTTGAGGCATGTGTATCATATGCTTACAGGAAAAGCCCAAGTTTCAGAAGTTTTCTTAGAGTGAATTTAATGCTTTTGAAAGCTTCACTGGAAAGCATCATTCTCAGCTTGCTCACCAATACAGCACCTACAACTCGTTCTGTACTATTCAGGAAAGATCTGTTACAAAATACTACATATTTTTCCACCCTTGCTCAGAAGGTACTACTCTAGAAAAGAAAAGATGGCCTGTTTGGTCCTATGCTGAATTTCTAAGACTACCAAAAAGAATTCTATTTAAGAAATGTCAACTTAAGAAATAATATCTCAAAGAAGATATTAACTTAAGAAATCATATCTTGTTAACCTCTATGAAGAGCTTTTGGTTTTCAAGCATTTATGTAGTTCAGCTGAACTGTCAATTCCCCTGCCCTTAGTAATTTAAAACCCATATTTTCCATAAAACTATTCAGCAGTATGCAAAATGTTACTAGCAGGAGGGAAAAAAAAAGTGATTCTGATCAGAAATCAGAACTACCTCAGTAAAAGCCTGGTTCAAATATGCACTGGACAGGGGTTAAGTTGCCAGTTTCATTTGTGAGCGGTTCACGTGAGATCACTTACAACGATCTGGATCTTCAGGATAAGCTGTGAAGATCAACCACTCAGTGACATCTGTTCTTATCTTGAGCACTAATATATTTTTCTCCTTGCCATCTTTACATCTTTTTTCATCTAGCTGTATCTATAAAATTATAGATTAGTGATAGATAGATACATATACAATCATTTCCCTTTTTTGCAGTCCTTTATACTCTATTTTTGCTCTCTTTCCCTCCCTTGGCTTATTTGGTCTGTATTTTATCTCTGTTGAAGGAATGCAAATACCATTATACTCACTTCTCAGATGATTTTTCAAACCAATGATAATTGAATGGCTAGAAATTTTTTTAAAAAATCATTTTTGCTAAACCTCTGGTGGTGTAAACTCTTCTTGTTTATTTGTATTTAGGCTCCTGTGATAATACTCTGGTAAGATCTGAGATAAAATTTTCGTTTCCAAGAACTAGACTAATTTGTGAAACTGGAGATGGAATACTCAGTATGACTTCTCAGGTGATAAAATAGCACCCAGTGAAATAGCAAGGAGCATTTAACAGCTTTGCAGAAAGGATTATTTTTCTGAGAGCGTTGAATCCCGATAGAACTAGGAAGTTTAGAAATTGTGTAGAAAGTCATGCCCTCCTGTGATCTGCTCACTGTCTAGGTCAAGAGTTAGACATGGTTTAGACAAGATTCACATCCTGATGCTTTGTCATCCATAGGTGAAGAAGCTGATATGCATTTGAGCATCTGATATTCAGTTGGTACACAGTTCACTTGTTCTTAACCTTGTTAAGTACTGCATTTTTTAAAATCATCTTTTTCGGCTTGCATGGTACTGCTTTGGCAGCAGTTTTTATGGGGCTGTGCCCAACATTAGTTTTGTTCTTGTTTCTGTAGCATTTTCTATGATTTCTGCCAAGATATTGGCATATGTGAAGAAGTGTGCTTTTGCTGAACTCCAGGGTTATTTCAATTTTGTAGGCTTTAGTCAATAATCACCAATTACCTAGCCAAAGTATGAGAAGTGATATTCACTGGTAGAAGAGCAGTACTTTACAAGTGCATCCAAAGCTGAAACAATGGTACACAGAAATACTATACTCTTGTGAAGTTTAGTAATGTCAATTTTGGAGTTCCTTCATATGCTTGCATAGGAGATGGATTACTTTATGGAACAGGTTCAATTCTCAGTCTTACCCAGGTAAATCTGGAGTGACTCTCCTGAGCACAGCTGACTCCACAGTCTGCCTCTGTTAATTTGACTACAGCGATGGAATTACTATGCATACTAGACTGTGGCTTTTTATTGCAATTGCAAAGCGGTATCTGGACCTACATGAAGCTTAGCAGGAAGAGCTAAATTTGGCAACCTGATTTCTGTCCATCCCTCTCACTTTCATTTAGAAAACCATTTGAAAAAAGCATATCATGTCAGTTCCTCTCAGTTTTGATAGTGATGGTTAATGTCCTAAACAGCTTTCCTTTATTGATAATTTCACAATTAGAATGTAATTTGTGTTTAGTACTTACGAAATGTGCATTTCATGAACTGCTTTGCTGACTGAGGAAGCTTCAGGTATTTTTTCTTTTAAAACAGATACATACTCTGACCTCCCCAGCTGGACAAAGCCAGTGATGAATAATCACTCTCATCATCTTTCTGAAATATCAAAGTTTTCTCCTCTGATGGCAGAGAATACCAAATCGTCCAACGAGAAAGCAGGCCGTGTGAATAGCCTTGCGGAATTCCTAATTGTTTGCTCTGGCAGTTCCCAGTGAAGCAGCTGGTTGTCTTTGGAAAGCTATGCTTGTTGTTTTGGGTTTGCACATCATGTGTCTTTAATTTTCAGTGCTAGCCACAGGGATAAGTATCACAAATATCTGCTTGAAGGCCTTTTGCCCTTGGGAACCCAATATATACTTGGCAGCCTCTCTGACAGTGGGACTGAGGGAAGAATCAAAGTTGACTCATTGCCTTATATCCCCTCAGGGAGAAGAAAGAATAAAAAGGGCAATTGCTGCTTCCTTCAGTTGCCTGAAGCAAGTCTTTCCTGTTTTGTAGAGAATAAACTAATGCCATTTTCTAAAACAATCTCTCCTCTATATGAACAAATTATTCCATCCAGTACCTTATAGCTAATTCTGGGGCTTGACTTCTTTGCATCCTAGTGCAGTCCTGGGTGGAGTTCAGAAATCCATAACCCCACACATAACCAGAAATGGACGTTCACCTCTTCCATTCAACACTCACCTCTGACAGAATCTACTGTCATGTTCTTCAGCTCAACGTACAGTAAACTTTAATGAAAATGAGTTTGTAGAGTGCTGTGTATGCTCTCAGGTGGAGAGAGCGTGGAGTGTGCTTTATTTATCGTGCCCAAGCTGTTAACATATTGTGATCTCCTATTGCACAATTAGGACTAACATAAATGAGCATCACCCTATGACTTTCAGCGAAGGTATGTTCATTACTCTGCCTGTGGGTATAACTTCCCAAATATTCCCCACTTTGTATGCCACATCAAAGTGAAACAATCATTAGTGTGTTGGTAACATCATAATACATAGGGGAGGCCCAAGCCCCAATGTATGCATTAGCTAAAGATTAAGCAGGATGCCAGATGAGCTTTGATTCATTTTAGAAATGTTGCTAGGCAGAGCTCCAAGCTCACACCAAGTGATGCCAAGATATTTGCTCATGTCTCCATCGCCCCTATCTCAAGTGGTGCAACTGCCAGAAATAATTTTCCTTAATAGAAAAAACTTCACGCACATTGCACATTTCTCTTTCCTGTGTAAATCTCATTAGTTTATGATTTCCATTTGAAAATAGAAGTCAACTCTTGTATTTTAGATCTGAAAAACATCTTCCTTTAAGACAGCATTTCCATTTTTCTTGGAAACCCATTCCTTTTATTTCATAATCTGCTCAACTCGGCACAAAAATCTTATATAAGAAGGCGGCAACTATCAACTGAGAAAGTCCAGCATTTTCTTTTTTGTTCTAAGATTTCAAGTTTTTATGTTAGTCCTGAAATTCAGTGCTTTGCTAGGGAGCATGCTTTTGAGTTGATGAGGTGTTTGTTATACTAGTCAATTACAAAAAAGGAATTTTAGCTGGGGAAGAAGCTCTCAAAGATGAATGAATGTATTAGCTTAGCATCAATCTGAACTTTGTCTTGCAAAACACTGCACAGGCTTTCAGTGAATCAGAGCCCATTGGAATCAGCTGTTGTCTTGCAGCTGAAAGTAATAGGGCTCAAAATGGTTCTAATTATTCCTGATTTGAAAGGTAAGTTGGTACGGCTTTTTAGATGCTTCATTTTAAATATGCTTTTATATTATATAATTATATTAATATATGTATTTAATCACTCTGTCCAACACAGAGAATGTAACCTTGATCTGTAAGCAAGATCCCCTCTTTACAGTTGCAGGAGTGTATGCCTGGGCCTAATTGTACAGTTAGCACTTTATGACAGTTTTTGCTTTGTGATGAGTTACTTAAGTTAAAAGTGCTTTAGGTTCTGTTAGTGTATGATTCCATTAGTGTCTTTTATGTCTACTTCCAGTAATTTATTGGCATGCAAGGACCAAATCTCCTAAATCAGTGTTGTGTATTTTATACAGAAGAGCCAGACAGAGGTGTGGCACAAGGTCAAGTCCATTTGTTTCTCCTTCCTTTTAGCTCTGCTTCACACTGAGGTAACGAAACTGTCTTGCACAGTATTATGCAGACATAGGGAGACACTCTGTACTTGAGCAAGGACTGAAGCAAGAAAAACAAAACAAGTGTGATGCTAAGAGCAAAGCACAGCAGAAAAGACTTTAGGAGGATCTATAAAAAGTTTAAATTGGTAAAACATGTAAGTGGGTGGGTTAGAAAGAGAATAAAGTGTAATTAAGTTACTGAAGCCTCAGCAGGACTCTGAACATTGTTCAGTGTGCATTGCAGTTTGTTTTAAAGAAATGTCAAGAATACCCACATCCTTAGAAAGGGGGTTTTTGTAATTTAGCATTAATTTTAACAAATGCATGAAGGTCCCTTTCTTGGACCTTGCGTCATTCTGCTGCAGGATACTGAGTGTATTACAGGAATGTATGAAGGCAAAAATCCCACCTTCTGCAAGCTAGTTGCAGAGCTGGGCGGTGCATATTAGGCACAGCTGAAAGCCAGAGGGAGCTTTGCCATCCTGCACTAAAAAGGGCTCTGGGGCACATCCTCTTCTCCAAACTGGGCTGGGAGCCAGGTCCCTGCCTCTCTGCCTTGGTGGGGATAGCCCTCTGAGGTGCTCTGTAGGGGTCCCTGCCTGCACAGGGACTAACACGCAGAGAAGCGTGGATGGATAAGAGGGGACAGCTTTGCCCTCTCTCCCTTTGAAGTAGGTGGGAGCAGAGAAAAGAGTGCCAATCACAGAAAAGTATCCTTGCAGCTACTGGAACAGCATTTCTAAGTGTCCTATAATGTGAACAGCTTAGGTCTGATGCCCCCATGCCGTGAGTGACCCAGACACTGCCCTCTTCTCCCCCCACCAAGCCCTGCTTGCCCTTCTCTTTCCCTGGAGCATCCTGCGGGTGACCCTGAGTGACCACCACGGCAAACGACCTAGGCTGCTCCTTTACAAAACCTTGTGTTGCGCCTGAGCCCAACAGAAGAAAACACAACTGGGAGCTTCATATAGCTCTGCAAAGTAACATATTTTGTTGAATTATACTGTTTTTGCAGTCATTACAGCAGACCACATCTCCTGAGCCTGACCATGCAAGTGTCGTGGTGCACATGGTGCAATACAGGTAGGTGACAAACCTGGAGCCGGACAAGGTTTTTGGTCCCAACTTAATAGGTAGCCTTTTCATTAATTCTTCTTCTGGTCCCCAAAGCCCAAGGCTGCTGGGAATCAGTCCTGCCCCTTGTCCCGTCCTATCTCCTCCCTAAAATATCCTTACATGAATACTCAGTGGGCTCCGTTGTGACAGGGGACTTTTTCACTGGCAGATTAGTGTAGTGTTGTGGCTGGGAAAGTCACATACGGCAGCTATAATAGTGAAATTATGAAGAGTAATGAGGATTTGAGCTGTTATCTATCTCATAAATACACATTCTAACATGCAGAAAAACCACGGTGTTGACTGAAAATATTACGATCTTCAGGGAAAAAAAAGTTGTTAGCTAGAAGTGTCGTGTCTTTACATATGGTTTCCCTAAAAAAAAAAAATCTGACCTTTTTTAAGATGGCTGCCAGCCAACATTTCAGCAATATTTCGGTTGTGTTTCTGCTCAAAGTGATATACGTCCAAGTACTCTCTAGCTGGTTCTCAAATTGCAATAATGATTTTGATTGTTTGTTTACAGTATTATCTGAACATTTCTGCCTGCCATGTCATATATCCTGAACCAGTATAAGTGTCGTTAATAGGCAACTGCTGTGCCCATGTAGAGCCCATTGTTTTTCTGTCTTGTCTGTGACTGTTCACATGTATTATATGTAAGTTTTCAGAGGAGGAGAAGGGGAGAAAGAGCAACATATCCTCACCTTGCTGACCAAGAAAATAATAGTTTTCAGTGAAATTATTTTGACAGATGTGTAGGGAAGTCAGAATTGGGTCAGGATACTTGGACCAAGTGGCAGTTTTTTCTTGGGAAGAGTTAACATACTTTCCCACGACGGAGGTGAGGCCAGAGCTGCATGCCATCAGCCCAGAAGATGTGAGGCAATCAGCCTGTGAGGGAAGCACAATTGGGCCCAGCTGTGGTGAACAAGGTCATCTGTGCAGGATACTGCATGAGGAACATGGTCCAGGACTTCAGGATTTGCCTACGCAATGTCACAGAGGAGATTTAGTTCAGACATTTGAGCTGAAAAGTCTGTCTACATAACAGGCAGCTTGTTCTGCACAGTTGAGACCCACATGCATGTTAATGGTTTGTACATCCTTTAGGTGATTTGCCATGGACCACAGAGGAAAGGGAAAACAGATTTAAGAAAAAAAATTGGGAAAAAAGAGTAGACAGTAAGAAGAAACAGTATATTTACCCTGGAATCAAAATTCAAGAACATAATGCAGTTTATATCAATATAAATACCCATATCAATATGACAAATTAGGCTGGCTGTTTCAGTGAAAGAACATTGGTTTTTGTTTAAATAATAAGTTCCAACAAATACTTCAATGTTTTGAGAGAAGCTGAAAATGCTTACCATCATTATGATAAAACAAAATAGCAGTGTACGTGGATTGTCTGTTGCTTTACTTTCCACCTTGTAGAAACAAGAGACAAAACAGTTAAGGGGCAACAAAGAAGAAACTTTATTGTGCAAAGAAAAAACCCACAGTATGCAAAGGGTTTTTTCTGCAGAAAGTACCTTTTCTTTAAGTGTACATATTTGTCGTTTCAAAAGACATCAGAGAAATTAGAACTGAAAAAAAATCTTATTTAGCTGGGACTCCTACAGATTCATAGGCATTGAGGCCAAGAGTTTGGTATGATCACTGTCTCATCTGACTCATATAAATCAGCTCATACAATTTCATTCAGTAATTCCTTTACCAAGCTTATAACAACATACTGCTGATTAAAAGGTGGTGATCTGATAGTGTTTTCACTTATGCTAAGAGTCCCAATGACTTTAAAAGAACTAATCACACCCACATTAGGGATGAAAAATACCACATGAAACTTACAGTGTATTGATACCAAAAGCATGATGAAACTACCGCTGTCATGCATTCTGGGTAAGAAATCTGCAAGGATTTGGGGCTGAAGGGTGGGCCTTGGAGGTGAAGGAAGGGTCCTTTCCTTTTTTCCTTTCTGCAGCAGTCTCCCAGTCTGCAGGTGGTCAGATGTCCCTGGCAGCCAGCACAGATCTTCCTTCACCCACCCATGCAGTGAGAACAACAGACCTCAACTGGTGCTTGGCTGGCAGGACCAGGACCACCACCAGGCACAAGCACTGCCTTAAAATGCCCCACCTGTGCCCTGCAAAAGACAAAAACGCCCCGTGTAGGTCCTCAGTCTGCCTATAGACAGCCCCCAGAGGTTCCTCACTGGCTGTCATGCAGAACGGTGCAATGTGGAGCACGTGGCTTGTGCCACAGGTGCCATCACAGCAGTGGTGCTCTATCACTTGGGCCTACATGGAGAGTTCACAGACCCCCATGGTATAACAGTAGCGTCCCTCACAAATGCGTATACACCAAGACAGTGAATCTGAATCTTGTTTTGCAAGATATCAAACAATTTGATCTTGTACTTCTTTATAAAGGAGATCATGTTCATGCTTCACTGTGCTTCACACCATATTTCATATTTTATAGTTGCAGGCTAGGTGCACACGCAGGTTTGCCAGCAGTGGCTATGATTGTACAAACATGCAACAAGGAGTGTTAAGGACACACTGCTGCAGAAAGTCAGTTAAAGACCTGAGAGGAGAACATGGTAGCTACTGAATTCTCTGACTGATGCTAGTTCAGTGAAACTTCATTTTGCACTCCCAAAAATTTGACAGGAAGAATAAGTGATTCCCAAAAGACTCCTCAGGAATAGCCCAAAGCTACAGGCCAGATTATTTTAGAAGACTGTTGACTGAGCCCATCTATTGTTGGGTCTGCTGCAGCTTTTCTTTCATTCTCATCAACATTCTTTTATTCTTAAATTATTTATTTATTTATTTATTTATTTATTTATTTATTTATTTATTTAAAATTCTTAAATTTCATCTTTCATTCTTTTATTCTCATCATTCTCATCCTCAGTTTTCTTGCAAATAATTTACCACGCACTGGAGACATATCGTGGTGGGGGAAAGAATAGGGGCTTTTCTGAACAACTATCATCCTTCAGCTTCCAGAAAGCTATATACATCTTCTCTTCTGCAAAATTGCTCCAAACAAAAAAACCCCGATATACTAATGAAGGCAGGTGTGCTCACTGGTAAAGTAAGTTCCCTGGAGAGACCGGGCTCTAGTCCAATTTGTTTCACAAATAGATCTAAGAAACTAGCAGCATCAAGGAGCAACCCAGCTAGAAGCAGTCAAACATTGTATCCCATATACTAACATTAATTTTAACAACGCAGTCCATGAACTTTTTAGAAGGCATGGAGAACACTGGGAGTAGAAAGAACAGAAGTTTTTGATGGAGGGAAATAGCATTCACATTTCGATAAGCTCCAAAAATGCCTTTTCCAAACAGAGGTGCTTTGTATTACGCCATTCCTGTTGGCCGTTTGGGGGTTTTTCATTAGATGTATGAACTTCTTGCCATAGTAATAAAGGCCAGGCACTATTGTGCCTCTTTATGATACTGACTAGCACAAGTCATGTATACAAACCCAGGAAGTATTTATTTATGTGGAATACATACTTAAATAGTGGACTACAAATGATTTAAAGATGCCTATGATATGAATCATACCACAATTTCACGGATAAGTGGAAACATTATGCAACTTATTGAGTTTTTAAAGCACTAACGAATGTGAACTATACAGCAGACTTGAGCTGGACCTTTTCACCCCTTCTAATATATGCTGTGGCTGTTTAATATTCCTCACTAGGGAGTAATGCTGGCATACAAGTCAGCAGTATATTAGGCACTGGAGCCATGAACCTAGTGAGAACATAAACTAAACTGATTTTCAATTTTGGTACATTACAAAAAGGACTATTATTGTGAGGTTAGAGATGTCAAAGTTGGTGACCTGGTATAATGAAGTATTCCCTGCCACATAGTCAAGCATGAAAAGTAATTGGAGGCGGTATAAACTTTTAGAGGCTTAGGGTTTTTTCCTTCCCAAATTAAATATTCTTTTGCACACATTTTTCAAAATTAAAAATAGTAATTTTTGTGAAGCATCATAAAAAGAGAAATGATGCTCCTGTAAAGTTTGCAGTTGATGGAGAAACGTATGTTTAGAAATGCGGTCACATCTTGTGTTACTTACATAAGGCACTGATGAAAAGCAAGTTGCTACCTGCCAGCTAGGAATGACATTAAAATATTATGGCAGCATGTGACCAGCTTTAGAGCTTAAAATCTTGAAAGGACACAGACAATGTCCCCTTTGAAGAACATTCCTGAAGATCACTTTACAGTTTCTGCTAAGCTTTAAAACACAGAGTAAAATGCCCCATGTCTAAGCAGCAAGGATAAAAGTTGTTACCTCTCAGCTGCAACATTTAAATCTGAAAAACCACCACTAAAGTGTGCACAGGTCTTTCAGCTTGTCTGTCAGAGAAAAGGAGTTAGCATTTAGCCTAGGGAATGGTGTATTAATACCGTGAATCCCATACTCCAGGTGTTCATTATGGTTCCACATCCCGACTTATTGCACTGGCTTTGACCAAGTTATTTCTAATTTCCTCTGGCACAAGCAGTGCGTGAGCTGGCACAGCATCACTCCCCAGGAACTAGACTGCAGAGGGCACTCCTATATAAGAAGGAACTGCAGTCTCTAGGCTCATTTACTTTTAGCCTCGATAATTCATTGTTATTTTTTCTTCTTTAATAATTAGTGACACTATTATTCCACTAAAAGGAAAATCTTATTATTCTTGACAATTGGTTTTGTTATGATTATTTAATTCCTCCCCCCAAGTTTATACAATTACAATGTCTGTCAGTGCTCATATAATGTTCGGGTCATCAGCCTCAGAAATTAAACGTACACAGAAGGGCGACCTGTTAATATACCATCTTTAGGCATAAACTTGAGCGAAGCAGCACAGGGAGTGCATGGAGGACGTAGACGGCTTTTGCCATGTGCCTGGGAAGTCAGAAAGATTCTGCTTGAGGCAGGCCATCAATGGACCAACATGAAAGCCACCTTCCCCTTCATCTCATCCCATCTCTGGAAAGGTTTGTTGGAAGCATTACTTTGGTCTGGATTTCAGCTGTGACAGTGAGGAAAGACGCAACCTCTCACACAACAGGTCCTGAGCCTCATGGGGTGGATTGCTGCTGCCTGAACTGCTCTTCAGGAGATGAGGCTGGATGAACAGGCTACAGCTAAATGTGGCCACAGATCTGCAGTTTGCTGGCACAACAGAGGCAGGGGGGTGCAAAGCACATTGCAGAGGCAGTGTGATAGACTGGGGACTTTCTGAATGGTGGGCAGCTAGGTTAAGGCTGCCATAATGCAAACTGCTCTCTAGAGCTCTTACATTAGACCATTAAAACCCTGAGATGCCTAAAGATTAGGAACAAGCAAGTGTGGTTTATGGCTACTTTAGCATCCCCCCTTCACTTTTTATGAATTCGAGGTAAAGCCTGTAACGGCATCATCCAACATCTCAGCCTTAAGGCTGAATAGCTTAAAGCCAGCAGAATTAATTCTGGAAGTTCAGCTGGAGCCTATGCAGCTCCTACACTGCAGTTTAAATGTGCTTCCAATACTTAGCTTTCTTTAATGAGAACAAGTCTGCACTAGCTTTGGCTTCTGCATGGGATACAGATCATGTATCATCCAACCGACAACAGGAGGGTCATTTCGTTTCCTGTGGGTAGTGGAAAGTGATCTGCCTTTTCACACTTACTTCTGGAAACTTGTCACAGGGAAAATGTAAGATCAGGCTAACGCTGTGCAAAATCGCTGACTGAGCAAGGATAGCGGGACCTGGCTGTTGGAGCAGCAAATACTGTTCCACAGCTGAGCCCTGGATCATGTTTATTTTCAAACCAAAGACCTCACATTTCAAGTGAGAGATTTGCTCAGTAAAATGCATGTATTTCATATTTCATTACTCATACAGCGGTTAAGAAATGAAGGAGTGTGGAAAGGACAGTTATTCAGGGGAGATGTAACCATAAAGATTCCACTGAATAGGATTTTCCCTTGTTCCAAATTGTTATCTCACTAGATAAAAACATTGTGCATTATGATTAAGCTAATTGTTTTGGACAAGCCAGTCTGCAACCCTAGAAGCCTGGATTTTCAAATGTGCTGAGTACTGGCAGCTGCAACTAAAGTCAGTGAGGGCATTTAAAGTGCAATTAAATGCGAAGTTCTCTAAAAATTCAGGCCAGAGGCTGTCTGTGAAACAGGAGTAGAGATGCTACCTTGCCTCACAGGGGTGCTGTGAACATTGGTGGCACAGCTACTTGCACTAGTGAGAGGTTACACTGAGAAGTCTTTTTTCAGACCAGGGTTTGGCTATAAATGTTAAAATAAGGCCTTGAGCCACAGACTGAACGGTGAAGAGGAAATGAACATGCGTGGCTTGCCCATTTGTAGACTGAATGGATAACGGATCATGTCCCCTCCCTCCCAAAATAGGTTAAAAATCGTAGTAGGTATACCACAGGGACTGAGTTAATGTTGTGCAAGCTTATCTAATTCTAGCATTTCCTAGAGCATTCCCCCCAAAGGGGGTGTGTGGTATTTTTTAAAATACATATAATATATTTATAAATATAGGTAATATGCATAAACAATGAGTGACTAAGAAATTTTTACAGATAGTCCAGCGAAGGGAGATGAAGATGATTAAGGGACTGGAGCATCTGACATGCGAGGAGAGGCTGAGAGAGGTGGGACTGTTGAGCCTGGAGAAGAGAGCAGGCTCAGAGTGGGAATCTCATCAATGTGTACCAGTACCCAAAGGGAGGGTATAAAGAAGACAGAGCCAAGCTCTTCACAGTGGCATCCACTGAAAGGACAAGAGGCAATGGGCACAAATTGAAACACATGAGATTCCATTAAGAAAAACTTAAGAAACAATATTTTTGCTATGAGGGTGATCAAACACTGGAACAAGCTGTTTGGTGAGACTGTGGAGTTTCTATCCCTGAGTAATAAAAATTAAACAAAATATATCATAGAATGTAGCAGAAACTGAAATGAAAATATTCTCCATACTGTCACTACAGTAGAAACTGAATCTATTTCGAGGTGCTGCTGTGTGTCCAAAGAAGGGCAACGAAGTTGGTGAAGGGTCTAGAGCACAAGTCTTATGACGAGCGGCTGAGGGAGCTGGGGTTGTTTAGTCTGGAGAAAGGGAGGCTGAGGGGAGACCTTATTGCTCTCTACAGCTACCTGAAAGGAGGGTGTAGCCAGGTGGGGGTCGGTCTCTTCTCCCTAGTAACAAGTGATAGGACAAGAGGAAATGGCCTCAAGCTGTGCCAGGGGAGGTTTAGGTTAGACAGTAGGAAAAAACTTCTTCACCGAAAGGGTAGTCAGGCATTGGAACAGGCTGCCCAGGGAAGTGGTTGAGTCTCCATCCCTGGAGGTATTTAAAAGAAGGGTAGACGTGGTGCTCGAGGACATGGTTTAATGGTGGACTTGGCAGTGATAGGTTAACGGTTGGACCGGATGATCTTAAGGGTCTTTTCCAACCTTAACGGTTCTATGATTCTATGATTCTATTTCAGTGTATTGTTTCAACTGAATGGGGAAAACACTTTTAGTAAGTGAGGACTAATTTGTCCATAACTACCTATAAACTGAAGAAGTGATCAAGAATGAGAGCTGACATCCTAATAATAGTGGTAAAGTGAAATTATTATATAAGAACAGAAATTTGTAATTTAAATCATTTGGGGGAGTGGTTCTGAGGAAAGAAAAATACCAAAGTTGAATACCCATAATAACAATAATTAGAATTAGCAGTAAATATTGCTCTGCAGCCTGCCATTACAGCTGAGACAGTTTTGTAATGTTTTAGATGCTATGACACAGTGATTTATATGCTTCTCTTCCTAAATGTTAGAGAAAAACTATATTGTATTGCCTTAACATATTTCCTGCCTTTTCATGAACTGACTGGTATATTTATATCATGTGAGTATGTAATGAGTGCTACTAAATCATCTTTTTGCTCATTCAAAATTCTAAGCAGAATGGATCTTCTGTACCTTATCTGGCCAGTTTCAGCAATGCCTCAAGCACTGAATTTTCTTATAGTGATATAGTCAGGCTGATTTTCAGACTCATTTTCTTGCATATTTTGTTTTACTCCTAAAGATACTGATGGGGGGGTGCAAAATATCACTTCATTTCTTCTAAAATCTAGCCTCAGTATCTGTACTTGGCCTTATTCTGCCTCTGGATATTTTTTGTTCAGGAAGAGGGAATAGAAGTGGGGTTCAACAGATGTGATTATAATATTGTAACATCCTTAAGAGTGCTGGGTGATTTGCTCACCTTGTTCTCTACTTCTTTCTACTCTGAGGAGCCTGGGAAAAGTGTAAGTTCTGTTAGTTACTATGTGTTTACTGGGATTTGCTCCACTCCTGCAATATGAATAACTTTGCTTAACAATAGTAAATCTGATAATGAATCTACTGATTGGAATGCTTCATGACGTTATTATGCCACTTCTTATGTCTGTTGATCAGATTAGTATCCGTTGAATGAGATAAGAAGAGAAGGTATAAGTGCAAGGGTTTTCTTAAGTGCCTTAGAGGTGGGAGACAAAATGGGACACTGGCAGTGGAAAGGAAAGATGAAGAGATCCCTTAAGCTCCGACGAAAAGAGTGAGAAGTTTGAACTAGTATTTTCTTCCTTTGAAGAAATCTATTAATGACAGGTCTTCAAGATCTCACTTTTCCTAATATCCTGAGCTATGATAAAGATTGTTGGGTTTGTTTAAAGACTGTTTCACAAATGAACACTTGGAGGAACAGCTAAGGTGTCTTGCCAACTTTCTGTGCCATACATGACAACTGAAAACAGGACCAAAATAGCCAATTTAGAAACAGCAGTTGAAGGACCCAAAAGACAGTTTCCATCAAACATAAGTTATTTTTATGCTCAGTTGGGGGTGCTTGAGCTGTTTATGAAATCCAGATAGAGAAATTAACATTTATGAAGAATCCTAGAATAAATGATGAGGAGTGGGATCATGCTGGGCTGTATAACATTTTCTTCTATAAAAATATTTTCCATTTTATTCTGTGGGTCATTTATAACCCAAAGGATTCATGCAAAATTCCAGAGCATTATTGTAACAATATAGAGGGAAATGACACAGAGCAGAATGATAATTGGTTGCCATGAAGTATGGATTAAAATGTAGTCAATGCCTTTGCTTGCTTCTAACTTTTGAATGAAGGCATGGTAATACCACGGGATTCATATAGTGCAGGCAAAATTGCATGCAACATTTCTGTCCTTTCTCTTAGTACTTTTAAAATTCAGATGAGTTTTATTCAGAACGTTAAACCAGAGAGAGCACATGAAGAATATACCTCTATCAAAAATATTTATCCTTCTAGGTGACATTGGGGGACACGCAGAGAAAAATATTTTCATCAACATCATCATTTGTAGTGCAAACACATTGGACATAATGGCTGAAAGGATCTCAGGCACTGTGTAATCACATAATAAAAGGTAGTTCTTGTTCTAAATTTCGTGTTTAAAGTACATACATCAGACAGCAAGGAGAGGGAGGAGGAATGCCAGACTGTGACTGGAAAGTGAGGCAAGAGAGGCTGAGTGCCTGGCTCAGTATCGCTCAGGAAGCTGTACCAGCAGCAGGAACTGCTCTCCCGACATCCCAGCCAGCACTTCAACAGCATTCTCTTAAGTAAAAAGGAGAACGGGAAGACAAATATATTGGCTAACTTTTTATCTTCCTTCAGTGAGAGGTTTAACTCAGTTTCAATTTGAAGTTCAGATGAAGGTTGAGTCTTGTCTTATTTTATCTAAATGAGTTCATCTGTCTCATATCACAGCTTTACTTTGTTATGCGTTTTAGCCTTCTGGTCTTTTTCATGGGAGGTAGTAAATATTGGCTGTTTTCAACAGTTGAAATGTAAGGACATGATCATTTTGAATGTGCAAGATGAAATCTGTGCAATGCTGCATTTCATTTTCAATGATCTCTGGAATGAAATCACAGTTCACAGGGCTAGAAGACTGGAAGTGACATCCAGGGTCACCGAGTCCGGTGCACTGAGTTCAGTCCAGTGCCCAGGCACTACATCTTATAATCTCTTTCACATGCCCATAGACTGTTGGGTTTTTTTTGTTTTGGGTTTTTTTTTTTTGGAAAGTTTGAACACTTCACTGCAACAGACACTATATTAGGAAAAAAGATTTTGCTCTTTGATGGAAATGGAAGCCTAAGAGTCCTCAAACAGAAAAGAGTTTGCAGGATCAGTCATGTTTTATGAAGGTGACCTGGGGTGGGGATATTGTTTCTGGATTCTGCCTTGCACATCAGTGGGCGCAATGAGATCCTGACTCCACCACTATCCCCCATCTCAGGGATACTGCCCACCTTAACTTTCTGCATCTCAGTTTCCCTGTCTGTCCCTAGGAACAACAAACGTAAAGCGCCTTCAAATCCGTTGGTGAACAGCTTTATGTAAGAGCTGCATTCAGTCAGAGGCAGGACAGAGCAATGCAGGCAGCTTCAGCTTCTGTTATTTGTGAGTACTTTACCCTAAGTTAGAAATAATCTTGATCGTCTCTTACTTTTTTTTTTACAATCAGCAGTTTAAGTTGAAAAGGTCACTCCTTTCTGTGGTAGCTGAAGTTCTGTGTTTTTAAGTAGTTTCAGGATATATCATGTCATAGGACGTCAGATACTACATTCCTTCACACTTTTTAAATCAGTGCTTCTTTCTATAAGAAAGTAAAATTTTCTTAGAAATTCATTCAGGTTTACTTTCCTTTGAAAAAAACGATGCCTTTATCTTACAAAACATTTCTTCATCCAGAGCTTATTGACATCTACCAGATCAAGTTTTAGACAAAGAGGGGATTTTTAATAGGGATTTATCACTCTTTAATTTTATCTACAGATTCCCTTTTTTGTAAGAACTAAGAAATATTTTTTAACATCAGGCCTTTTTTGAAGACAATCAGGCTTTTTTGAAGATAATGGAATAATGACATAAACTTCATTATAACATTTCAAATGCTACAATATAATACATTTGCTTAAGTCTGGGAGAAGGAAACCAAACCAATTTATTATAGCCTGTTGATTCACACTCACATGCTGTGCAGTTCGTGTGAAGGTCCCATTTACTTTTTCACATGAACTGCCACAGCATGGTTTAAATAGAGATTTCTCCAGCAGTAGTGTTAAGGTTCCTCATTAACATCATTTCTGGAGTCACTGGGCCAAGTATATCCCTAGTGCAATTCCACTGATCTCAGTGGGGTTATCCTTGAGATATATTTGGTCCATTGTTTCTGCAGAATCTCTTTGTTCTTTTTTGATCTCTTTAAGAATTTTGTTACTTTGAACATTTCTCACATAGCAAGTCATCATGCTGAAAAGTTTGCAACATTTATAAGTAATTTCTCAGGTATTTCTACCTATTTGTACACCAAAATAAGACATTATGTCCAATAACATACTGCTATTTATTATTTTTATTTTATAATCTACACATATAGCCTGTTTTCCAGGAAAAACAATAAACATACTGTAAGTTTATCTTCTTGTTTATTTTTTTTAAATTCCAAAACTTGATGTGACTGAGACAAAATCTGAGACAGACTGCAGGTGTATTTGGCCTTATTTTCTGCCCAGCTCTGTTGCTTGCAATATTTGGAAACAAATAATAGTTGAGTAGTGGTACTCTCAGGCCAATACATTCTCACATTGAAAACTCTGAGCTTGTCTGATGTTCTGTATCAGTACTGAATGTTTATCTTCATTAGCTTTTTTTTAATTTCTATTAGGAAAAAAATGTATGCAACATTAAAAAAAATGTTAAACTCAACCGATGATAGAAAAATTTTGCACAAGTTAGATTTGCGGTTAATGACCATTCTGTACATTATGCATATATATGTGATTTACATGACACAGATTTTCGTTCAGGAGAATGAAAGGTCTGGTTACGGAAGACAGCATACCAAAATGAAATAATGCCTGTGACAAATGCTTGGGTCAATGGAAAACACATCTCATTCTCAAAACACCACCTGTATATTACTGCAGTTTTGCACAGGTGTTTGGTGGCCTTATTAATTTATATTAATTTTCCCAGCTAACTATGAACTCAGCACATGAACCTCTTTATTTGCTTTTGCATTCAAAGACTCTGACTCTGTCAGATATTACAAAGATAATACAGGTAATACATAGAAACTAAATCTGGTTTTCACCAAATCCATAATCAGCAGAGGAGAGTGACTTGGACTGGGACCCCTGGTTCCCTGGGCTCATACTTATCTTGCTGTCAAGATCTTTTTGTCCTCCAAACTCTTAAAAGTCCTAACATGAGATTGCATTCTTCAGGGAACAGCCTACAGGCTCCAGAGGAATTAAACCACTACTTGTTAACTGCTGGTTGCAGAAGTAACATTTGCGTCTGATGATAACAAATGGGGATGGAAACGCTAGCATGGAAAGCTCTGCTGCCAGCATGGCCTTTGCTTTACACACAGATGCACGCATTCAGGAAAGTGCTGCAAGAGAAGTGCACCTGTGAGTCGCATTACTTATTCAGATAGAGGGCTGTGATTTCTTTGCAAAACTTCCAGTTCCTTTGAGTATGCTGTTAACATTGAAGGCAGAAATCATACTGCATCTAAATAAGGATGTGAAAAACTCTTATTTAAAACTACTCAGAAGCAAAGCTTGTGTTCAAACTGCACACACAGGACTGGTTTATGTTTATAGAGATTTATATGCGAGACAGAATGGAAAAATGTAATTTTGTTTTATTTAACATCTCTCTCAAAATTCTAAAGACCACTTTCAGATGAATGAGGTGCTGGTAAGTACAGTGACTACGTAGGCAAACATTAACAGCCAAGCTTCAGTCAGTAACAGCCTTGCATGTTATATTATGTGTTAAGAAAGTGAATGTTAGTTAGAAACCTGGGCTTGTCCCTGTGCTCTTTTCAAAAGTGCAGTGTGATTATTTATCTACAAAACACTAGAGCTCAGATAAAGAGCTGAAGGTCTTGTCCGAAAGCTGGTGCCTTCAAGCAACACCTGGTACATCACTGAAGTGTTTGTATTATTATACCGCTGCAATCTCAGTGTGTTATTCATGTCTTCCTGGTCTGCAGATCACTGAGACCAAATGTCAACCTGTTGAACCATATTTTAACTCTGATCTTTGCACGCAGAGTGGTCTATGGACAGAATAAAGCCAGAAAATGAGGCAATAACCTGTAGTCTCCATTTCTTGATCAGCTCTTTGAATTTCCTTGTATCAGCATCAGTCGATTTCACAGACAGTATGCGAAGTCATGTTTTTGTGTCACATAACAGCTGGTCTTGTGCAACCCAGTAGAGCCTCCTGAAGCAAGAACACAAGAAACAGGACACACAGTGTGTGCTCTGCAGATAAAAATGCTCTGCTGAGCGTACCATCCCCAGGATGCACATCCTGCAAAATGCAGCAGAGACCCAGAGAGTCAGGGTGCCATTTTGACATGCTCAGAGTGCTCTGGGGGGCTGACAGCACCTCTTCTCCACACTGAGCCTCAGGGCCACCATGTACTGATTGGAAATTAAAAGCACATGGGACCTTTCACAAATAAAATCTTGCATGCATGTCCTGGAGGGGCATTTCCACCTGGCAGGCATCCTTGGAGCATTATGTCTGGGTCTATATTGTGTTCCTAAACCACTCCTAAGGGCCCTTCTCCTGAGAGTGGTACAGCTGGGAGCTCTTCATCGATGCCATCACTGCAGGCTTTCAGAGAGCTCCTGAGCACCGCAGGGCCTTCACATCCTCACCATCCTTTGGCACAAGTGGGAAGAGTACCCTGAAAGGCTTTTTACAATCCAGAGTACTGATTTTTCTCGGTGCCTAAGATTTTCATTGCAAAGGCAAAACCCAAATTTTAGCTAGAGTAGAGCTGAAATGCAAACAGCTTTCCCATACTGGGAGCATAAGAAAATTCTATAACATTTTTTCTCACTCTTTCTTAGCTCAGGGGCCTGCCCCCAGAGTACAAAGCCTCAGTTACATCAGCTTTATGAAGAGAGAAAAAAACAAGGATTAGGGTCTCAAAGTGCATAGATCTGGACTCTGTTGTAACAAATCCATACAAGGCACTGGTAAAATCTGCTTTCCAACTAAATAAAATAAAATGAAATGAACAATACCTCATCAGCTTTTGTGTTTAATTTAATTTAAAAAAAAACAACCTTTGTGTGCAGAATCATGCATGGCCATTTTAATAACTCTGGACCCACTGTTAGTTGAAGGACACAGTTTCTTGGATGAAGTACTGGAAATTATTTTAGTATTTTCAGTAAGAATAACTAACAGTGATGAGTAACTTCCTGGATAATGAGTGCATCGGGCAATGCACATTGTTCCTCAACCTGATAAACTCTTAGCAGGGAACTTCCCTTCTCTGGGGTTGCTACTCTGCCCTGGGTTGTTGTCTCTTCAGAACAGGCAGATCTGTATAATCTAGAGAGTCAAACGTTGAGCAATCAGTACCATCAGGGCAGTGTTTTTAATGAGAAAAGCAGTTAAATAAATGGAATGTCATTAAGACATACGACTGTTTTGGAGATGATGCCAGCAATATAACAGAAAGTTTCTTTAAAATATTACTTGCTATACATTTATTTTTAATACATATGAAATTATAGAAACAAACCACTTTAACTAGCTGAAGAAATGGAGACTCTTTGCACACACTATTTCAAATCCCAGTAGTATTTCAGCCTTTTGGAGTTGTCTCTTGAACTGTCAAAGAGGGATCTGGACAGTCTCTCAGTGTCTCTGACTGTTAAATCCTGAAGTGACATGTATATATGCTTAAGGCATGGGTCAGCTTGCAGACAGAAATGTCCTGATCTTAAAAAAAAGAAAAAAAAAAAAAAAGATTAAACAGATTGGGGATTAGAATAGTACCATGAAACCCTTTGCCCTCAGTTGACTGGGTTTGTTCCAAGATTCAGTGTTCACTTAAACATGGTATGAAAAAAAGTGATGTGGCCGAATATTCCTGTCATATGCTTCAACAATTTTTTTGACAATGCTTTGTTCTGTGACTGTTTAGTTCAATGCATTCAACATTCACTTCCAAACCTGCCATACTATTTCTCCTGCAGCAGTCAGAAATCTAAAAACACTTTAACCTAATAAGAGGCTGTGTTTTTCTTGTTTTGTGTCTATAGTGAACTTTTTTCCCATTAAGAAAGAATAATTTTTTAATGTAATTGGGCATGTGTTAAGGCCTAGTTGGCTTTAGCTTGATAGTAACTACACACATAGTAACCCTCTCCTAGGTCTTGCACTCATCCTCCTCATCTACCACCTCTTTAGTCTTTGTTGTGAATCATCCACATAATTAGTGGTTCATGTCAGAGTCACAATGTTATTAATGAACCAGAGAAGTTTTTTTAAATCCTGGCTATTATTGCATTCTTCCCTAGGTGAAATGAAGATCATCCCTTTCTCCGGAAATCAGCCTTTAACTGCTAGCAACGCACAGGTCTAAGACCACACAAAGTACTGATTAACCAGTACCAGACAGTGGGAGCTGGAAGAATCACTGAAGAAAAAGGAGGGTTTGAATATTAAAGTCCTTACACCTGCTTCTTTGGATTTTTATTTGTTTCTCTGTTCTGAAGATGGAAAGTAATTGGGCTCCTTGGTTTTCACAATATGAGCACCACTAAAGTATTATTTAGTTTGTTTTCTCAGCAAATTTTGAAAAATGTTTTGTAAACAGGGTAACACAGACAATGGGGCAGAATCTGTTGCGAGTCATCACTTTCGTTCTCAGTCAAAGTTCTTTATTTCTCAGCTTTGCGGCATCCTAGATGTATCCCCCATGGGGACCACAATGATGATATAATTATTGCTGTTTTCACCCAAGAAATTTAGCGCCTTTCTTTGAGGAGGAACTGAAACTCTTGGTAAGCAGAAACTTCCCAGATATCCAAGGACAAGAGTCAAATTGCTCAAACTGTTTGGTTTTACACAGCTGCAAGGAAGACCAGCTTCAGGGAAGGACAATTACAATTATTGTATGACAGGTAATTTATTATTGCATTGTAATTAAATGCAACATCATAACCTGGAAGCAACGCTATAAACTAGATAGTACTGGATGAAAGAGACTGAATTATTATTTTCAGCCTAGATAACTAATGTTCCCCAGGTATCAGATTCCCATGAGATGCCAAATGAAGTAACATGTCAATTCATACTCATATCCTCTCTGTTTTTCCAGGAAGTTCAAAACAGCTCTACAGGGACATTTCAGAGTCGAATGGGTACAAATTCAACATTTTACAAACACCTAAGGTCCTTTTGCCTTGTCCATATCAACAATTGTTAAAGGGAGAGAGTTGTTTAGACTTCTTGCAGCTAATGTTATCTTTTGGATACTTAGGATATATAGTGCTGAATTATTTTGCATATTATGACATCTACATCTAAACCACCAGTGTTAATATTAGCAGTGTCAGCCACTGCAATGCAATCTAATACTTATATTACTTTAAAAAAAAAAAGGATGAAGGACGGATCCACCATCTTACAAGACCTGTGGGGATAAAAAAAGCATGAAAACAATCTTCAGTGGCTTTTTATTGTGCACCCATTGAGGTTACAATTGGTTCCCTGCCTTTGGGGAAAAAGAAAGAAAAGCCTATTTGTAGTTTTACTGGAAAAAGTCAATCTGAATTCTTTGCTTCTGGAAAAAATGCATTTTTTACATACTGAATTTGAATCACCTCAAACAATGTGACTGACATGCATTGACAGGGCGAAGAATTATATACAACTAAACTTCAATTTTTGTTCCTAACTTTAGACCAAATGAGGTCCTGCAGAAGGTAGCTCACAGCTTCCAATCCATATACATACCTTGCTACAGCAAAATGCTTTTCAGGTCCTGCTACAATTGGCAGAGGGATTTATTTTTAGTTGAATAAGAATTTGATAAAGAATAAGAAAATAATCAATTTGAGGTGAAATCCACAGAAGGAACTTATAAATACCCCAATTCACCAGACTCCAGTTAGGTACCAAGGCTGTGCGGGGAGAGTTGGGCACATAAGAATAGGCTTCACAAAGTCTGACGTAGTGCTTGGAGAGGCACCGAAGCCAGGCAACAGGAAATGTTGAGCACAAAATTCCAGCTTTCCCTAGAGTTATATTGTATTCATACCCCTCACCTACATTGGGGTGGCACATAAAGGAGAAAACCAAGCAGAGAAGTGTGTGAACGGGACTTTAAGGTAAGGCTTACTTGCAAGGAGAATGCTAGAGGTCTATTCCCTGCTTGGTTTAACATAAAATAGTGAACTATTAATCAGAGCAGTCTGAAATATTCATCTCTCCCCTTCCAGGCAAGTTCCCTAACCCCAAGGGCAACTGCTTAACAAGTATTTATTTCATTCAAAATGGAATAGTTTCCACAGAAATATTCGGAGGCTTCTGTTATCCCAGATTTCCCCAAGGCACCCTCCAGAAATTTTTGGAGAGAGATTTTAAGCCAGAATTCTGTTGGAGAAAGGGAGGAAAAAACCCCAGGCTTTTCAAGTCCCAAAGGGATGATCTAACTGCTACGGTGTTGCATGAAAGCAAGAAAGCCAGTGTGCTAAGAACAGTCAGGAACTCCATGAATATTCAGATCTAAATTTTTCATGAAACACATGGCTGACTGAAATATGGGGACCACAGTCCCAAAGGCTCCACTGACACATGTTGTGGAACAGAGTTTTGAATAGAGATTGGTTTAGCTCTACTTCCTTTTTTGGGGGTGGGGGGGTTGTTAGTTGTAACTGTTGTTAAACCATTTTTGTTTGTAGCTGTTGTTAAACTATCTCTCAGCTGTCACTTTGTTTTCTTCTCGGACCTTTATTTGTTATTGCAGATGATTAGTATCAGGTTCATGAGTGAGGTCATCATTCCAGAATTTCTTTTTGCCTCCTGTAATTAAGTTGTCTAATTTTTGACTTGTTATCTACAAAATTCTCTTGTTTTGTTGACATTCTGCAAAATTTGAAAAATAGTAAAGAAATTGAGGATGAGATTTCTGAGGGAGTTCTTGCAATCATCTTACAGATAAAGACAGAAGCCTTGCTTTGGAAACTACTAGTGGAATTGTTTATATCCAGGACATTGCCAACAAGTATTTGTCTCAATTGCGTTTTAAAAAATTCTCCTGAAAGAAGCTCCACAACCTGTCCAGGCGCTTGCCAGAGTGACAGAGAGACTGGAAAATATGAATTGTTAGAGGAGTCTGATTTCCAGGAGATACATGCTCAGGCTTCCATAAAAATCACAGGCTTCTTTTTAGGTCCCCCTCCGCTAGCTAGTGGTTTTACAGAATCGTTGATTTCCAAAATCACATCTGTAAATGAGGTCCCTGCACCAAAGAACTTGCTATTGAGTTAGATTTCATGGGCTACAGATGAAAAAAATACTCACATGAGCAACAAGTCATAAGCAGGTGAACTGAAGGTTTGGAGTTAAGAATAATTTCATTCATTCCTCTGATTTCTCTCTACAGTTTCTGGCTTTTGTCAGGGCCTGATGGCAGGGGTGAGGCAAGTTCCTTCTTTCTGGCCCTTCTTGTGCGTTCTTCTGTGGTTTTATGGGAGTGTCACAAAAGTATATTTTGAGGAAGAGGTCAAGGAAAAGTTTTCAGCAAAATGAGAACGGATGAAAATATTGAGACCTGAGTGGCCGACAACAGACCTTAACTGTAATTTCCATATGGTCTCTAATGTCACAGTAATCGCGTCACCATTGCTAACCACTGTTTAACCTTACTACCAGCTATTTTCTGGCAGTAGAGCCCGCGCACAACACACCAGGAGAGGGGAAGGTTAGAAGGAGAAGTACACAGAGAGTTCCCCTTAGTCCAGCGGGGAGGCATGCCCGGGCCTCGCACCCTGGCCAAAGAGGAAAGGGAACTACTCCAAAAATCAGTGCCCTGCTGGTTTTAGGCAAAAAAAGAGAACTTCTGGGAGTGGGATGCTCTCCTGGGACTGGAAAGCAGCAGTAGCTCTGGGTTTATGAAGGGAGAAAACGGACGGCGAATTGGCCGCTTTGTAAATGTAAAGAATATAGAATCAGTAACTTACACAAAGTAAGTAACTGGGCACAAAGGAAGCATATAAACAAGATGGAAAGGGACTATGAGGTCTCACAAACCACAGGAGACTGAGAAAAAGATAAAGCAGTATTGTAAGCTTCAGTGTGTTATACCAGGCCTTATATAAAATAAAAGAACTGCATCTAATGCAGAAGTTGAAAAGATGCATAGAAAGGGATTTCTAGAGCAGCTGATTTGAATGAGGCAGGTAAAGATTGCTGGATATCAGTTTAGGTGATCTGGTGGTGCCTCTGTTGTTACACAGAGGACGATCAGCGAAGATGCTGCTGTGTGACAACGCAGAGGTCTAGTATTTTTGCATAAGCAGTTTTCATCATGGGTGATTTCTTATTCAGATCACAAAAATATCAGGGGAGTTACCTCATGTATTCTTGCTTCCCTCCATAGAGTACTACAGCCAACAAAACAAGCTACTGTAAGTTGTGGGTACCAAGCCAAAGTTTCAGTAGCTTCTTTTTTTTTTTTTTACATGGTTATGTGGCATCTTCTGGTGTATGTAAAGTACTACAGACTGTTGTCCAGCTGGAAACTCACTCCTCTCAGCGCAAATAAAATGGTTAAGTTACTCAGTGGTAGCAGGAATGAGTGTCTGTGAATGTCATGGGCTGGTGTCTGAGGCATCTTGCCAAGCGCAAACAGCTTGCAAGGGAAGAACATTATCTGTAGGAAGTATAATGGAAATTCTTTATTGTTGATTATGGCCTCATTTTTTGAGGGAAAAAGTTGCTGATGTTGAATTTGGTTACTACTCTGCAGTTCAGAGCAGTACCTATTGCCTCTTTCATGGTATTGCAAGATAGGTAGGGTAAATAAAATGTAATGCTTTTGTGTCATGTTTATTTCAATGACAGATACTGAAGTTGGAGAAGGTGAGTCAACTGGAGTTTATTTGTAATAGTGCAAATGTTTGCTTTCTCAAGGTCTGAACTACCTGAAAAAGATTGAAGAAGTTTAAATTATTAATACCGTTAAATAGCAACAAGTTCCTAATATTCAAAAACAGACTTTCCAGATAAAGAGGAATGTTGGACAAAGGAAAACAACAAATTTCCTGACTACTCTGTAAAATTGAAGCAGAAAAGCCATTTTGGGTTACCTAAACAATTGTAGGAACCAAATAGTCTGGAAAATTTCATTTCATGTCTGACAAAGTTAGACAAAAAGTTCCTGTGATCCAAGGTGCTAAATCTTCAAGTACTGCTTTTTTATATGCCAGAATTACAAATGAAGATGATTTCCAAATGAAAAATTGTTTCCTCCACCCCCCGCCAAAAAAAAAAAAGAAGAAAAGGACAAAACATTTTTATCTGGTTAATATTTTTTTTTTTACGTTAATTATAAGGTAAAACAGAAACAAACTCATGAAATGTTTCAGTTCACCAGGCTTTACATTTATTCTCAGGAAAAAAAAAAATCAGCTAAAAAAGTTATTCTGGATCTACTGAAGAGTACAGCCTGTCAGATCCACCAGATCACTTGATCATATATTTAATTTGAAACATGTGAGAAGGCCTGCTGATTTCATTAGACTTTACAATTAATCAGGAGTGATTCTTAAAGCTACCGCTTCATACAAAACTAAACTTGCTTAGTGAATATGCATTTCAGACACGTTAATTTCTTTTTCCTCCATAAAAAAAAATCTAACTTCTTTGCTACACTTGCAAGAAACTCTTTTCTACAGAAAATAAACCTGTGATTTTAAAGTGGAACCTTGTTTAAAAAAATAAGGGAAAAAAAAGCTTTTGCTAAAGAAATATCTCAAACTTGAAATCCAAGTATCTGGCATTGTAAATAACTTTAAAGTAATTTTTCTTGAGTGAGCTCAAACAAACAATTCCCAGTGGGTGCTCTGAGGATGACTTGTTTTATTTGAAGCCTTTTTAATTTTAAAATTTCTTGTCCTAGTAAACTGTGTAAATGAGTCTTTCTTGAAACATATTTTTTCAAAATAGTATGGTTAAATACAGACCAGCCAGTTCCCTTCTCAGTCCTTCACATCTTTCCTGCTAGCTACAAGCAGTAGTTTCTTGGGTGTCCAAAACAGAAACAAAGTCTGTTGCAATCTTTCTTGAGCAACATGAGCCTTACTTAAATGGGTACTGAATATACTGACAGCACTAAAATAAAAAAAAGAAAGAATAGAAAGAAACCAATCATTCAACAGTAGCTTAAATCTTAATCCAGCTGCCCAGAGGGTAGAAAAATAATTGTTTTTACAGTAAAATTAGTAGCTTCAAATATTTTATGGCTCAGAAAGGAACAAGAAGAAATGTATGTATAAAGGCACTCTCTTTTGTCATTGTTTAGCTTCATCTGCTTCTGACCCCCATGGCATAATATTATATTCCAGGAAAACGGCTGTTTTCACTCTTTCCACTTGCTCCAGTATTCCCATACTTCTGATATTTTGTTTCCACTGATGCAAGAAAGAAAGAAAAAAAAAGAAAAGACAAGAGGAAAAAAACAATTACTCACATCTAAAATTATACAGGCAAGGAGCTAACAATTAAACAAGAAATGCACAGCCTCAGTTGTCCAGCATCAAACCCTTACCTTCAGACTGCAGGGCCGTTTATAAGAGGGAAAAGGAAAGCCTCTTGCACCCCCCTCGGAATACTGAGAGGAAAATAGTTGGTTTGACACATGCACTGCAAATTCCTCCGATCCACCAAACACTACCCAGACTGTCAGTCAGGCTGTGTCTCCTCTTAGGGCCTCACCCCAGCCTTTTCTTTAGGACTGCCATGAACGCTACAAGGAAGGAGTTCCTTTGGATTTTTGGTTCAGAGAGATCATGGCACGCTGACCTTAACTTGCTTTTGGGAAGGAGTTGCTAGCTGCTGCTGTTTGGAGACTAGTTGCCCTTTATTGCAGTTATAATGAAATCAGCATAACCCTGATTTCACTTATAGTCAGAAGGCTAGCAAGAGCTCATTGTCAGCCTCAAAGAATAAAAAATAGATAAGTAAAAACGTGCATTAATTCTTGTACCTCCACCTTCTCCACAGGAAAAAAAAATACTAAAGAAAGAAACTGGCTAAAAACTGTAAGAACCTGAGACGTAAAGAGGAGGAAAGTATTTTATTTGACTTCTGGATTCTGCAGTTTACAGGAGCATTCCACATTTTCAAAATTCTTCCTGCAATCACAGAAGCTAGAAATCTGCTTTGCCATTTTAAGGAAATTTGAGATCTTGACCATTATCACTTAAAAACACTGTCATGAGACTCAGGTGAAGCAGAGCCAGAGTCACATGCATGATAAATAACCCTTCCTCAGACAAATGGAAACTCCCAAGATCCCCACTAGAGGAGAGACACAGAAGTCAGTGTGAGCTGTGGTCTGACTGGGGAATTTAGACACAAGTAGCATCTCCTTTACTTACATAGGGGTTAATCAGAAGCCTGTTTTGGAATTTGTAGCTTAAAAAACTACTTCATATAACATTCAGTTTAACAAAAAGGGAATGAATTTATCAGAGAAGGACAGAAAGAGAAAGCTATGCATATGCTCTCAGGGAACATCACATTCCTGGGCAGATTACTAAAACACACTAAACTAGGATGTTCGTTTTTAGCTTAGCTTAGTGTTGTACTCGAGGAACAGAAAGATGAAAGAACTCTCTCTGAAGATATTTGGCTTTCTAAAGCCTGTGCTGACATGTGGCACACCTGGAACAAGGCTGCAGTTACATGTTCAAGTAGCCTCCTTGGATGTAGAGGTATTTCAGTATGTAATCCAGTGCTTGGGGAATTTTCCTTTATAGGCAAGGGGATTGGGGTGTGCGTCCTTGTGTACCCACAAATTGCAGTGCAAACATTTATCCTTCCCAAACAGGACTGATTGTTCCTGAAATAAGGCAGCACCATCTCTCCATGGCTGTACAAGTGTAATTATTTCAGCTGAAAAAGAAAATTAAATCAATCCCCTGTGTTAGAGTTACACACACAGAGCCATTTTTTATAGATCAGCCTTACTCAAAGGAAGCAGGGCTGACAACATTTTACAAACCAGAAATCTTTTATTTGGAATTTTTTTCTTGGATTGATTTTTGTTTTGGAACTTCTCTAAATACTATTTGACTTCAAAAATATTCTGACCATATGACATGCTATAAACACAGAATCTACAAGAGCTGCTTTCATTCTCTTCTAATAGTCAGGCGCTTTTATTTAGCGGGGCAGGCTTACAGATGTTTCTGTGGATCTAATGCTAGGAAAAAAAGATTTGACGATGTGAGCCATGGTAAATTCTAAATAGGCTTTCTGTATGCACCACTGATACGTAAAACCTTGAGTTCTCACACGGCATTGAGGTATTGCTGTGCTAACAGAAAGTAAACTCTGGTTTATAAACTGCACAGAATTGTGAGCTATATCAGTGGGCGTCCCTTGAGGGTATTAAAAAAAAAAAAAGTATGAAGCAGTAACTAATCATAGAACAGAATTAAAACAAGGATCTATTTTCCATAAAGCCCCTAAGGAATTTTTACAGTCTCATCAGTTTGTGTAGTGTCAAACAGGGCAGCTCTGTTGTGGTTAGCAAACATTAGCGTGTCCTCTTCATAATCCCATGCAGGCCTAAAGTAAAAGGGGCCCCATCTCAAAAATCTTCCACATAATGCCTCTGCTGACTCTGCAGATGTGGTTTGCTCACTTCTGAGGTGCTGGCATCCTCTTAACCTGCTCATAGTGCAGGAGTACCAAAAACTGAACTGTCTTTGTCCAAGCTGTGTCCCACGACACAATCTTAACTCCAGATGCCGAGCAGTGAGTGGGAAAGTCATGGAGCCTCCGTTCCCTTTGGAAGTCTTTTCTCAGATGAGGACTCATGCTGTGTACCTTGAGTCTTTTTTCCCTGTGTGGCATGTGTGGGAGCACTGTCAGCCCAGTCAGCAGCCTCCACAGATTACAGCACAGGGATAAATAGCTGCAGAGCATCCTCTACATTTACTTGAACCAGAGCTATTTACGGAGATAAGACAGTTTCTGAAAACAATAAGCCCCATGGAAAACCTTACTTTTCTGCCCCTTGTGAAATATTTCCATAGTTAGTGTCTATCAATCATACATCAGTTCTATCCAGAGGTTAAAAAGGGTGGCCGGGTGGGCGGTCTTACGTTGTTTGGTTTTGTGGTATTATAAAGTTTTCATCACGAATCCTCAATGACTATGCTTATATTTTTAGGGAGGTGTGAAAATTGTGTCAGATGACTGTTTTCTTCAACTCTTTATTCCTGTCACCTAGCAAGCTTCTAAGGTAAAGCCATTTCCATTTTGATCCTAATCCTTCTTGCAGACCATTTGGACTATCATTGCCATACCTTACTGTTACTTATTCTACACCCTTCCCTTTTTTGGAGAATGTAGAGTTATCACACATAAGAAATTTCAATGTCCAGTTCCTTAGGAACCCCCATAGTCTCAGCTCTGTAATTAAAATTAGAATAAATTCTCAGGAGTATTTCTGAGTGCTGTTGAATTCTCAAAAATCAGTCACATGTTAGGACGTTTCACTGAACACTGGTGCATATAAAGCTCCTTCCAAATTCTGAGCAACCAACTTTGCTCATGAAAAAACAACTCCTGCCAACTTTGCCACACCATATAGATAGTAACATTTGTTTCTGTATTTTTGAAATCCTGAAATACTGAAAATGAAGTTCTGGGATACTTTATCCAGTAGAAATTTGGCTATTTCTATTGCAGCTGCTACAGCACCAAATTTAACATCAAAAGAATTTTTTAAAAAGAGTTATTATTTTGTCATAGCAGTTGTATTAAGAAGCAGTGACAAATTTTCACCACTTCTGGTTTCACTCCTCCACGTGAATTAATGTGTTTCCCACTCAATGACAGACTATTTAGTTACCAAAACTTTAAGCATAAACCAAACCTTTCTGAAACTGGGACATCTCAGTACCAAAGTAACTTCACTTAACTTACTAATAATGAATTCCTCTTTTTAATATAGTAAAATTTTGTTAAAGGAAAAACTCCATTCAATAGTGCTCAGATAAAAGAAAAAACATGTTTTCTTATCCACAGCTAGTTAGATAAATACAAGACAAATTGCATACTTGCACAATATTTGGATTGCACGGAGTGGATTTTCTAAACAGCTCTATTAAAAAACTTAAGAAATGAGAAAATGACTTGGTCTGCAATAACAGATATCACCTATTGCTCTTGAAGAGCAAAGACTGTTTCCAGGGAAGTCTTGAAGTCTTTTTTGTTTGCTTTAGTGGAAAGTTCATGAAGAAAAACTTATCTTCCTAAATAGTGTCTCTTGGGGATCAAAAAAACTGATATAACATAGAATTAATGAAACTGTCCTATGTATATTAACACTTAATAAGGTTCCATACAAACTAATATAAAATATTTGGGGACTTGATGTAGAATATATGCTTTGCATGGTTTCTTTTTAAAGGTTTCTGAATGCCATACACCAACCGTAGCCTTATCTATTAAATTCTGTAGCATGGTTCACAATATCTGTAGAATATTTTCTTTTTAGTGCTCTATGATCTTTACCTACAATATTATTGATTTACATAATAAATGCCCAGTTCTATATAATTATTTTTTTAAAGTGGATTTTTCCACTTTCAGAGGCTGTGGGTTTAAGCCCTTATTAAACAGCCTTGGTAGTGCTGTGTACTTGCAAATCCATCTGAATTAATTGGAGAAGTAGGTAGGACTGGCTCCAACAAGAGTTCCACGTAGAGTGCCATGTGAGGCACAGATGCAAAATCCACCATTTATATAGATCTGGTGTGATTAAGTTCACAGCAGTTAATATGCTATTGCTGCATTTGCCTTTATAATTAGCTGTATTTCTGGTGTTACATAAAAATGTTGCTGGCACTTATTGGGAATGATCATATTACTTGTGACTTAAAGATTCAAGTAACAGAAAAATAAATAAATACAAAGTAAAACCATACTTCCAGCCATCACTTAGTTGCGAGTACAATGTTTCTCAGGAATGCAGGGGAAATAATTTTAAAACTTTTTGGCATATTTTAAACAGTTTTCTTGGTAGTGCTGTTTTGTTTCTCTGCAACAGGATAACCAGTTTACCTCAAGTCAAAAATGCCAGACAACTGGAAGAAAATAAAAATCTGGTCAATGAAAGAATCTTAAATTTTTGCTACTGAGTCTCTACAGAGTTTAAATTCCTCTATTGCATGTACATACATTTATCTTCTGTAACAGCATGCTATAAGCAGATATAAAAACATAAGATGTCAGCCATTGTTCTGGACATTGTGTTGCAGGGCCTGTCTGAGTTATACAGGGTACCATGATACAGAAGTATTTGAACTACCTAGTTCCACACCTAGAAACAGTTTGGCAGTGACAGCAGAGAGCTGTACTAAAGCTAATTATATCATTTGAGAAGCTGCAAGTCCTCTCTCCCACTTCAAGGGAGATATGCTGGGGGAACTCAAGCAGAAGGAAGCAGCCTTCAATAAGTATAAATCCTTCTGCTTTGAGATGGAAGTCCACATTCACACAACCTCCTTATGTACCTACAGATGATGTTTTACTCCCAGGTGACTCCCAAAGATACAATCCTGTCTGTATTAAAAATTATAGAAATTTTGTGGGTGGAAATTTGGAGCAAATGGTCCAATGGAATGTCTTGTCCCTTCCTCACTCACAGTCCACTGTCATCACTTCTCCTCACATATAAATTTAATTTAAATTCCACTGACTCTAGTGTTACAATAAAGATAGAATGTCATCCCACAGAATTTTCATAAGCATAGAAACAAAAATCTCTGGGGGGAAAAAGTCAAAAATAGATTTTTATGTACCCTTTTTGCACTTTTGAGTATAATGTTTCACTTTTTTTTTCAGGCAGAAATGATTCCCATATTTCTTTAGCATTTGGAGTCCCAGATCATGAGTGTGAATAATCTTTTATCATCTCAGGTTAAAATGGTTTATCAGCTACTGGATCTGCCACTTCTTCAGTCACCTTTTCAAGGACCAGTTACTGATCCCACATCACATCAGCGGAATTTATGAGAGGAGGAGCAAAGAAAAGAATAATGCCACATCTTGAGGGAAAGAAGACGACATTTGTCTGAAAGGCTGGCTTTATTTTTGAAATGGCAGCTGTTTGGAACTGTTGACAGATTGGGAGTGTTGGAAATTGTCCCAGGCCAGATGGATTAGCGATCTGGGTTCAGGTGAAGTGGTCAAAGGTGCTTTATAAATGCCGTTTCCCACATAGCTATCACCACTACATAGTATAGGTAACAGTTATTTTTATAACATGTAATTGAGTTATTTTGGGTAAAAGTCCCACATAGGTCAGGGGTATGTACTTTTCTATCATCTTCCTCCCTTTTTGCTGCAGCAATTGCAGTAATATGAGACATTCCTACTACTATTCCTAATTGAATTAGGATGGGCTGAAGGCAAGATATCTGGGGAGGGGTGGCAGAAAAATAGCTCTTTTAGTCAAGAAATCACTTTCAATCTTTTTCTCTCTGTTATTTCCTGTGACATGAACACATTGATCAGATTCATGGTCATGTTGTAAGAAATTTTCCAAGGAACAGAAATGAATCAACCAAACAGGAACTAGAAAGGGGGGAAACAAGGAGTTTCATCTATTCATGAGAATTTGATACTTTCACTTCTTGCACTCTTTTCTGCTGCATTTTATTTATATTATCGTGCATGTTTCCAGAGAACAACTAAATTTTAATTTAATTTTAAATGGAAACAATGGAAAATGGAAAAAGCTTTCTCCCTCCATGCATACATAGCATGAAATATATACTTTAGTCAATTGAATATAATATAGAAATAAAAATAATTGAAGACACACAGTTTTTTTGACAGTCTGCTTGGATTGAACCGATACCCCTCAACTATCTTGTGTGATAAGTGCAAAGTCATGTTTTGTCCTGCAGTGTCCCTCCACTCCCTGATTGACTGAAGTACATCTCAGAAGCCTCATCTGGCTCATCAGCCTCCACTTGTGCCAAAATCCTTGGAAATGCTTGACAAAAAAGCTCTGTGAAGAATTGTCCTTCCCTACACAGGTAACAGTGAATAGTTGCCCATGTAAATTTATATTTGTTAATTCCAGGCTTTTCCCAATAAAACTTAGTTGTTAAGATCCATGGGAAAAGTGAAGATAAAAGGTGAGGAAGCCTCTGACAGGATTCCAGTATTGTATTTTAAGTTATGATCGAGATCTCTCTCTGGTTCAATGCTGAATGCAGCAGTTTTAGTTTATTCACAAGTGATTAGTGAAGATTCCCCTCTCTGTTTCTGAACTATCAGGTGGCAAAACACAGTAGTTTTCCCAGTAAACTCTACCTAAGTCCAGTGTGCTAGAAAGAAAAATTACTCCAAGGGTGTGAGGCACAACACAGAGCAAATCAAAAAGTTGCTATACATTTTGTTTGCATTGGGCCACTTCGAAGTCATGCGTCTATAATGTAGCAATGCTCTGGGAAGAGCTTATGCATCTGCTGTTGAACGGAGAAGAACTGTCTTTTCACACAGCTGTAATGAACAGCTTAGAAAACTTAATTATATGTCTTAAATGTATTTGATTCTTTCTTTCTGTATGATTTTTTTTTTCTCCCCTCAATTTGAAAATAGTACAGGAAATCTTCTGTCTGTCATTCCAGAATTCAATTTCAAGCCATGTGTCAGCAGGAAGACTGTAGTTTTCAAGAATATGCCCTCCCCTGCTTTTACTACACAGGTGACAAAAATGCTTAAAACCTCAGCCATTGTTGTTCTGAAACATTAGAGTATGCCAAATAATCTGTAATGTAACTATTGTTACAGCAAGTGTGCACTTTAGTTCATAAACTTAAATAAACAGTTGACATCATATTTCACATGCTAGACAAGGCTGTTTTGACATAATGTAGTAATATTAATATATTCTATGGAAACTGAGCAATATTCAAACTGGTACCTATGACATAGACTACTTAAGGCTGAGAATAATTTTGCGAATAGGATATTTAAAGTATATTGGTTAGCCTCTGTTTAACTGTTATTAAAGACTATATATAATTAAGCTGAATTAATCTAATTAGACTTCCAGCTGACAAGGGTTTCCAGTTGGCTGAAGTTTTGCAGGGCCCATTTGGTACATGCCAGTAAACATTAACCTTTTCTTTGAGCAGCTGACCCTTAAAAAGATGCCCCACTAAGAGATCATATCATATACAGTATAGTCTAACCATAATCCTGACCGCTGAAAGGTCAAGAATTTCCATCATCTTTCAAAGTTAGTAATACCTTAGGGAGATTTTTCTCTGTGTTTCTCAAGCAAAACCATGTTTGGTGAGCTTCCTCTTCTTTGTTTCTATTTTCTTGAATCTTGAATTATTAATTGCATATACAGAAAGATGAAGGAGGTCCAAGAAGATATTCTGCACTTCAGACAGGATTTAACTTCTTCCATACAGAATGTTATTCTCAAACAGAGCCAAATTATATGCTATTCAGTGGGAATATTGTTCAGTTATGAACAGCAGAATTTGCCCATAAATATACATAGATATATATACACATATCTATATAATATATACACATATCTGTATGTATACATACATCTACATGTATGCATGTATGTAGTCTATATTCGAAAAGTCTGTGTAAAAGTCCATTCTAAAGAACTGTTAAAAATTGACATCACCAGTTATTTTGTTTACCATCAGGCCACTCAAAATTCTCCCATAAACAGAGATTTTTATTGATTTTTATGGTTAAACTCTCAAAACTCTTTTTAAGTCAAATAATGCTTGTGTTTCTTGTTGGAAAAGGCACATCAATGGGACCAGGAGCACTATGAAGCACTGTTCTCAATGCACAACATTAATAGCTTGCCTAATTGCATGAAAGGGTAGACTTTGTCTAAGCAGAAGTTTCAGGAATTTAAGTATTTCAAACAAGGAAATATATCCAGGTAAGGAAATATGATATGTATGCCATCCTGGGCACTGAGCTGGGTGCCAGAAACCTGGGAGTGTCTTGCTGGCTCTATCTCTGTTTTTTTCATCTATTGCAGGTCATCTCACTCTTCTGTACCTCAATTTCCTAATCCATTTTTAATCTTCCTTATTTACTTAGGATGTCTTTCTTTCAGGGTGAAGATTATATTTAATTATTTGTTTGAACAGCACGCAGTACTTTTATCCCAGTGAATACCTGCGAGCACTCTGATAACTATATTCTAAAATTCTTAAACAATTGTTTCCTCTGCCTCTCATTTTAACCTTTGGTGTTGCATCATATTTGGTGTTGGCAGATTAACACATGAGTGTTCTTGTATTTCCTTAATAAATAGCCCAAGAAAATTGCCTTCCAAATATGCAATAGCTACAAGGTAATGATCTGCTTGGCAACCAGGCAGACGGGAACATGTTCAAAAGCCCTTAACAGGAATCAAGCGATAATTAAAAGAGGAAGGCTATGAATGTTGCAATGATCTTACCCATAGACTTGAGAAAGGACAGATGAAGATTCATTGAAGCTATATTTCTCAGGGCTACTACAAGCAGAAAAAAAACCAATACATATTTAGCCATCTTCTCAGGTGGGTGCTTAATAATAATAGACTTTATGGCTCTTAACTCTGCTCCCAGGACTGTTTTAACAGTTGTTATATAATGTGCATACATATTAGGGAGGAGTGTCTGGCATCCCTGGGTTTTTTCCCTTTCTAACCAAATGCCTGAACCTCAAGCTAGAGTCAGGTTTCTTCTTGGCTGTACTCCTTCTGGCCCACGATGCTAGCTTTTCTGGCTGCACTTCAAGAGAAAGGGTGGAGAACAAGTTAACCAGAATACCTCATACCAGCACTCCACTAACATGTGAAAGATATGGGTTCAAGCATTCTCCGCTTGAAGAAAGCACAAAACTCCTAATTGCTGGATGAGTTAGTGGAGTATTATGCAAAAGGATGGCTACTGAAGCATCTGAGTGCTTGTATGTTATCACATCTAACTTCATAGGAGATTAAGGTGGAATTTTTATGGCACTCTGCCTAAACTTGGACTACAGCAGAGTACTATGCAGGACATAGTACAGGGTTGACACTCCAGAGCAGGCACTTTCAATCAGGCAGGGAGCTCCCAGGCTAAGTACAAAGATAATATATATATATCAGACCGTGTTAGTCTTGTCCATGTGTAAAAAAATATTAATCACGGAAGACACTAAAACAATGATGGCCTACAATACGTTATGGTCATTTCAGAGGATATAATAGCATGGGACTTTTTGTTGTTATTTTTCTAACATTTTCAAAGTAATGAAACAGTACTTCAGAAAAAGCTGGGATTTGGATAAGTTAAATGTTAAAAGAGTATGACTTTCTGATGATTGATTGTCTTTACAGCTCACCTTCAATTATTTCAAAAGTATTTTTGCCTCTACAAAATCTACTAATCGTATCACTGTACAACCAACATAGTTTTACTCCGTGTACAGCCAAATAAAACAAAGCAAAGTATTTGTACAAATGCAGTCAATTTCCATAGAATTACTTCCAATCTACAGTCATGATCAGTACAGGATTAAACTTCTCTCATGATCGGATAGATAGATACAAAGGACACATAGAGCAATGGTTTAGTCTGGGAGCAGCATGCCAGAGTGTCATGGTACTATCACTATATTTAAGTAAAGCACATGTTCAACTGAATCAGGCCCCTTAGATGTGAAGGTGAGAGGTGCCGCAGATACTTTTGCATTTGCAACATCTAATTTAGCTATGTTCCTGTGGTCTTAATGTCCTGAAGCTGTAACAGAAATAAAAGACTGCTGGCAGGCTCCACTGGAAATATGAGAAGGGTGTCCAAAGGCTTACTATTTATTTACACACCTAAACATAAATAATCCCCTCATGTACCACTTTTACCCATAGGCTAAAACACATAGTTTTACAGTAAGGTCATACTTGTCCTCATGTTTTGGAAACATAATCTGTCTTGTAAGGTTTGCAACTCATTTTGTTCCAGCTGTGGATTTAGAAATCCCTCTACTTTCGAAGAATTCAAAAGCTTCTTAAGACTTAAGATTGTTTTCATTTGGATGGAGCAAGTATTGTCTGATCTAAAAGAAAGTCCACTACAGTATCTATATATACATATAGACACACACACATTTATCATGAATATTTGAGAAGGTATAACTTGGTATTCCAAAGGCCAAGATAATAGAAAAACTGGCAAACAAAACCTTTTTTTTCTGAACACAGATGAGAGGTTACATGCACAACTGCAAAGAGTTTTGAACTAATATTAATAGCTATGTTGACATTCAGTATTGGAACTCATTAACATTTGAAATTGATTAAAATGTCTGTTCGATTCAGTTTAAATCTCTTCCTTTTTCATATTCCTCTTCCAGTCCAACACCAGAATGCTGCAGGAAGTCTAAATTTGCCTATATAAGGTCTGGAAGCTGAGGTACTGTGGACAAGATCTGGGTAAGCATTCAAACTGCTGGACATTTAATCTATGTAGGGATCTGATCCTAGCCTATGCTATATATCTTCTGCCTGTCTTCAGGCTGCAAGGATAATAAGGCTGATTTCAAAAGAAAACTTTGGGGCTTTTCTTTGCATGGAGAATTATCCAAACATAGTGGCACTGGCTCAGTACAATGCCCTTCTGCAGCAGTGGTGTTATGATTTAGAGAAGTGAGTCTTGTTGGCGTGGCATCTGCTCTATTAATTTCTGGATGATCTAAAAATCTACATGGACGATAGAAACTGAGACACTTGACCAGTCTAATTCTACTGTCATATCAGACCAAAAGCAAGAAACTCCTGCTCCTTCAAGGCCCCAAAAAAGGCCTAATCAAGAGAATCAGGCCATTTGTTTCTAAATACATGTCGTATCTAAAAAATCAGCCTTGTTTTAGAACCCCCTCCTGACCTTCTTCAAGCTGTTAGTTGCTTGGCAGAATCACCACTGGGCAGAGTTATACCATTTTAATGCACTTTTGTTATGGTCTCCTTGCAAACAGAAGTGTACTGTAGTGTTTGAACCTTTCATGATGCTGAAACCAAGAAATTCAATGCCAGAATCAAGCAGTATCACTTTTGAACAAGGGGTGCAGTGAAGTCTCAAGGGATGTCACTGTTTCACTCCCTCTGTGACCTACCACACCTCCCTGGTATTACAGAAGAGGAAGCTGAGACATTTCCATAGGGAGCTCCTCCTCGGTGTGAGGGCTGCAGTAAAGCTTGCAGTGCAACATGGTCTAGAGAAGGCTATGCAAGTCCTTATTCATACTTGTCTAAAATCTTGCTGAACAATCTGAAAAAGGTAAAAGAATAGTGCTTAATTTGAAGAGCTATTCCCATAAAAATATTATATTTGCTAGATAGACTTCAGCCTGACAAGAAGCTACTATCTAGAGGAAAGATTCAACTTAGGGCAAAACCTTTTGATTCCTCAAGTTATTTTAGTAAATGCTATAGTCTAGAATATTCTGGTCTAAATCTAAGCATTTGTAAACCTCAGATGATCCTGACATTCAGGGAGTCTAGCCCAATGCTTTAGCTTCTGTTTGTTCATGACCCAAGTACAGAATTGAACTTTTCCAAATTTATCCTGTGTGAAAGCAGAACTGATCCCAGAGATTATTTGTTCCTTATTCTTCCACAGACTGCTTGTATGAATTTGGTAAGTTGTTTAAAGTCTATTTCTGTGTTTGAGGCCCTCACTGGATCAAATGTCTACGTTTTCCAGTGCCCTGTCAGGTTTAGACTACAGACTCTCTGGACTGTTGACTGCCTTCTCTGATAAATCTCTACACAGCATCTAGAACAATGGAGTGTGATTACTTGTCTGGAGATCTTAATATAAAAGGATTGAATATAATACAAACGTTAGGAGGCATAATACCATGTCATATCATACCAACAACTGAAGATAAACGGAGTCACCCTACAGTACTCTGTGTGGAGAGCCTGCAGGAACCCTGAAATGAAGAGGGAATATAGAAATGCAAAGAAGTCTTAGGTTTTCCAGAGCTACAGGTTTATTCCTTCTCCTTAAACAGCCAGTAAGCAGGATGAGTAGGATGAACGCCATAAAACATGAATGCCCTTTTTAATTGGAAAACATGCAGTAAACTAGCTGCCCCTTTAGGATCAAAGACGCTATTAAAAATGAAAGATATTATTACTGTTATTGTAAGGTTTTATTAGTAGCATTTAGCAATAGCCCTTCTCACAGGGGAAATTGCTGTAAATACCCAGCTGACTTACTTACAAGCAACTATATTGTTCATAACATCACATGGCTGACCAAGCATTACCTTCTGCTGCTCTTTTTATCTATTCTATTTTATGCCATTGAACCTAGGCTGTAGAATTTTTTTCAAACAACGATGTAGTATGTCCTCTGATATATGGCTGAGGTAACAGCAAAGCTGATAATATTAGGTAACATTTACCTCTGTAAAAATTTGAGATTCCACTTACCCATTTCTCTCACTGTTTACTTTCTAGGGCTAATTAAACCTGAAACTCTTGTCTCCAGAAAGTCTGAGGTATAGAAACATGCTGCATCTCTTTCTTCCATCCCATCAGTAGGCTATATTTGGTAGATTATGCCAGATGCCTCTGAGTTCATGTTAGTCATTCTGCAAAACTGAAAGAGAGACAAATTAAGGGAAAACTGTTAGACAGCATAGTCCCAGAGACAGCCTAAAATCAAAATAAAACAGTATGTTAAAAATAAATTGCATTTTGAAACCTTTCAAATTTTCTTTATAGGAAAGACAGATTTGATGTCATCAAGGTGCTAATGTGCAAATGTCTGAGGAAGAAATACTTTCCTAAAGACTATTCACACCTTTCTGGGGTGGAAAGCTGTAGCTGGCTTTTACTTTTACCCGTTTCCCTTTTGCTAGTGTAGGGATTGTGGCTGAGCTTCCCTGTGCTCCTGGGACCTCCTCAGTACTGCGATGTTTCAGGTTGGCAGCTGTTTTGCAAGGAGATTGTCTTGCTGAGGAAGTCACTTCTGCACTTTTTTCTTTTAGGGTGCAGAGGTTAGGAGGCAGAATAATGAGATGAGGGTGCATTTCTTCTGGATCTGAACCCTCTTCCTTCTCTTTCCAAGCCTTGTCTTTTTGTCCCTCCTAATCATAGGACTAGAGGATAATTCAAGTTGGAAGGGACCTCAGGATGTTGCTAGTCCAACTTCCTTCTCAAAGTAGGCTCAGCTTTGAGGTCAGATCAGGTTATTTAGGGCTTTATTCAGACAGGTGTTCAAAACCTCCAAGGACAGAGACTGCATCTTTTCCATATTAGGGAGCCCAATACTGCACTTAGTATTTTGATGTGGTCCCGCAAGTGCCAAGTAAAGGATTTCTTTCACTTCCCTTGATCTACTGTCTATGTTCCTGGTGATACAGCCCAGAATATATTGGTCTCCTTTGCTGCCAGGGCACACTACTAGCTCATGTCCACTTTGCTACCAAGACCCACAAGTCCTCTCCTGCAGAGATGCTCCTCAGCTAGTCAGTCCCTAGCCTGTATTGCTGCAGGAGTTAATTTGTTTCCAGATGCAGGACCTGGTATTTGTCCTTGCTGAGTTTCAGAAGGTTCCTGTCAGCCCATTCCTCCATTTGTATAGGTGTCTCTGGATGGCAGCACTGCCCTAGACAGTATTGCCTGGTTCTCTCAGTTTGGTGTCATTTGCAAACTCAGTAAGCATGTACTCCATCGTCTCTGGCAAATCTTTAATAAAGATGCAAAATAGGTCAGGTCCAGAACAGACCCCTGCTGTACTCATCATCAGTCTCCAGGCAGGGTAGGTCTATTATACACGTCCTTCAAAGCCTGATTAATTAATCATTTTTTTTACCCATCTAGTCATCCACTTATCAAGATTACATTTTCCTTGTTAAGTCTTTTACTATTAATGTAGTGGTAAAGGCTACTCTTGTTTCCCTTTGTCATCCCTTTGATGTCTCTATTTGAGCTTTGGCTCCTTTTCGCACTGGAGCTCCTTCATGCGTTTTCTGCTTAGACAAGCTGGTCTCCTGATACATCTGCTTGCCTTCCTGTGTATTGGGATGGACCTTTCCTGTACTTGGAGGAAACTGTCATTAAGGATCTGCAAACTTTTCTGAGTTCCTCTGTTCTTTGAAGCTCCTTTCCATGAGTTGCCATCTACCATTTTCCAGAATAAGCTTAAATCTGATCTCCTGAAGTTCAGCATTTGTAAGCTGCTACTCTCCTTCCTCTGGATTTTGAACTCCTATTTCATGGTCACTACAGCCAAGGCTATCACTGATTATTACACACCAACCAGTTCTGCCTTGTTAGTGAATAGTAGATGCAGCTGTGTGTCATCCCTGGTTGGCTCATCTAGTACCTGTACCTGTTTACATCCTGCCTTGTTGCCCTTCCAGCAGATAACAGGGAAAGCAAAGGGCCCCACAAAAAACAGAGTCTGTGATACAGAGACATCCTGAGTTGTTTGAACAAGGCTTCATCTACTTCCTCATCCTAAGGAAGTAGTCAGTAACACAGTTCTACCATGGTGTCACCTTTGCTAGCCTCTCCTTTGACCCTGACTTATAAGCTCTCAACCAGATTGTCATCCATCTCATAGAGGAGCTCCATACATCCAAGTTCCTACTTCGCTTAAAGGGTGACACCCCCATTGTCTTCCCTGTCTCTTTGTGCTAAATATCATGTGTCCATCCCTCACAACCTTTCAGCCACGTGAGCTGTCCCACCACAGTTATGCCAGTGATGGTGTAATTTGGTGACCATGTGCAGAGCTCTAGTTCCTCCTGCCTTTTTCCCTGACTGTGGGCATTTGCATACACACCCCGGAGATGGGCCTCCTTTTGCCCTGTTTCATCACTCCTAAGGTCTGTCTTGTACACATCACCCTGATATCACACTAATGAGTCAGCACATGAGTAAAACTAAGTAAGGTGGCTAAAGGAAAGCTAAGATAGACAGATAGATCAGATGATACAGATACAGATAGAGAAATGGCTACAGATAAATATGAATGTTACAGATTTAGGTAGTTGTGTGTGTAGTGCAAACGAACACCTGAAGACAAATTCAGTTGTATGTCAAAGGCTAACATAGCTGAGTACCCTCTGAATGTACAGATACTGTGGAACGCACTGAGGACAGAAAATGGAAAACTGCACTGCAAAGCATGTAAGAGGAGGCTGATACCTTCATGTACCATTCCCCAATTAGCAGATGGTTTTTCAGTAATACTAATCTCTACACTCCTGTTAGACAGTTTGGTGGACGTGACACAGAGTAATCTCTTTTAAATCATAAATACAACGCAGACCTCTTAATGATATTTTGGTTTTCCACTGCAGAAGTTTTTTGTTACTTTCCTCTTTCCTACCATGCAAACTCTGCAAAGGCCACTGACAGTTTTTTCTTTCCTAATTAAAAAGCTAAGTAATCCAATGCCATTAGCCATGACAGTTTTTTCCATGGTTTAAAATATTACTAAGACTGGTATTGTTAAAAAGCATAGTCACTGATGCATTGTAATTATTGTAGTTTTCTCAAAATAATCTACTAAAATAAATCTCTAAAATGTTGTTATCATGCGTGTAACTGTACTTGGTTGGTCAATATCCTTAGCTTTAAATTTAATGATGCATTTAAACTTTATGCATTTACTTCTTTCACAGGCACCTGTAGTTGGTTTCAGTTGGCTAATGAGAAGTTTGTGTGCAAGACTTGGCATAGTAAGCATAATTTGCTCCATTAACAGTTTTTTTCCTTAAAATATTTTAAAGCATGCGGTTATCTTACCAGGCAAGAAGACAAGGCAGCTTCTGGCACTTAAATCAAAATGTCAATAACAAAAGTTAGTGACCAGCTAAATTTAGTTATTCTGCACTTGGGACAGAGGATTGGAGTTGAAATGGCAGAAAATAGGGTACTAATAGGTGATCTTTTGAGGTCATACCCTCCTTCTGGTTTTATAAAGTGCAAATACTGGGAACTCATCAGAATTAATAATATAGCAGCAGCTTTTTTTAGTTTGAGAGTATGACCTGTCTTTCCTGCACTAAAATTACAAGGTGATCAAACATTAAAACTTTTTAGGCAGTGATATGTCTTGTAATCTTCTATTTGCAGCACTGGATTTGCTAACTTCGCTTGCTTTATATTTTACAGTGATCTTCAAGGCTAAACAAACTGAAATTATGCTGTCTTTTGTCTATCTGTCCTTACTGTTCTCACAATGAACTCACTAACCATGAAATTAAGTCTACAAGTAAAGTTCCCAAGCAGAGGGTGTGAGCAATATGAATAATGTATTGCTCATAACTTAAACTTAGTCAAATGCACTGTCTATAGATATCATTGCAGAAAAAGTGCAGTAATAATAAGAAATTCTCACAGTGGCCAAATTCACTAATAATGGAATTAAAACTGTCATCAGACATGGTAGATTCATAACTGTATTTCTGAGTGATTCCCATTCCAGAATAATGACTGCAAACTGAACATTAAGCATTATTGAAACATTTATCCCCTTAATGAGAATGAACAGTATTCAGTATTATTGCAGACTGGTATGAATGACAAATGCTTTTAATGTTTTCTGCATAATTTGTAACTAATCCTCCACCAAACTGACGTCTATCCCTGTTCAGTCTCATCATCTCAGATACTGAAGAGAGAGCAAAAGAATTCCTCAGCCTACCCAGGAAATGGGTGCCAATGGCAAGGGGTCAGTCGCCTCTGATTTTCTACTGCTTTTGGACTACTGAAATGTTTCTATTCCACCTCAGTGGTGTTATCAGCTACACAGGAACCTCACTCTGAACAAGTTTATATTGATACGTGAGAGTTAATAATTAGCTAGTATTTATCCATGAAACATTCATGAATATATTGCAGTTTGGTAAAAACACTATTTTCTCTAATTGTCAATCAATTGGTTTTGGTTTTACAAAGAGAGTATTCAAAAATTCTGGAATCTGAAGTATTTATTGTACATCTTAAATATAAATTTAAGCTATTTCACACAATTTATCCTGTGCTTAAGTGAGGCTACTGATCAAGGTGATTCACATAGCTCAGGTTACCATAGGCTTTCAGATACACCTCTTCTCCTTGTTGAAATACACTGTCTGCTGGCCATAAGCACAACCCAGCCAAACCTTCCAGACAAAACTGTCTTCGGCTCGATGTTTGACTCATTCAAGATTTCATCCTCCCTTTGCATAAGCTAGCAGTATAATATTCCCTTACCCCTTTCATATTTTATATTTTGTATGAGAAACGAAAAGATTTCAGACATGACGCCCTGGAGCTGTCTTCAGTGACAGGAACAAAACAATCATGATCAAGAAAAGGGACTGAAAGTGTTTTTACATACTAAAAAAAAAAAACCTGAGTCTCATAGATAAAGAAGGTTACAAGAAAATACTGCAGCTGATTACATATATTGGTAATAAGGGACATCATAAGAAAAATTTGAGAGAACAGAGGACTGGTGGCAGGTCAGGCATCAGCTTGGCTATAAAACCAAGGACAGGAAATTGTTTAGACACACCTCAGGTGAAGCAAGCTAAATAATACAAAAAGGAAAAAGATATCCTCTGGTATATAGGAATATTAAGGTTCTTTCCTCTAATGCAAAACACAAAGGAATTTACTTAGAATCAAAAAGCTTTCTCAAAATTATCAAGATAGGGTGATTACTGAAACTTTTCAGTGCCCGTTCCAACCACGGGACAACAGGGTTCTTGGAACAAAAAGTGTGTCATCTCATATATCATACAACTGTCAGCACAGTCAGGTACCAATCCTGACCATTGTGCATGATTCAGTATAAATAGATAAGGATAAAAATGGTAACAGTAAGAGTTGGAAGCCATTTCTGAAATTCTTTCCACTTTTACTTTGTAAACTAGGACCTCTGGACATGCAATGTAGAAGTGGGAAACAGCAAAAAAATATTGGTATCTTGCCGTTAATATCTTCTCTAATTATCATAAGCAAATTATATAGAAATCCTTCCTGACTGCAAACCACACATGCTGTATTCTGATCTTGCTATGATTCATTATTTTGTTCCAAATAAGGAGGATTTCTCTGGATATTCAGTTGCTGGAAGCCATTATAAAATGTCCATATCCAATATTCATGCTGCCTAGCTGAGTTTCTTTTCTTACTAGTAGGTAGAACGCTATCTTTCATATCTTTAAGTATCTTATCTTAAATGATCTTACCCTTTTTGGAAATGCCAGTAAAAGACAAATAGAAGTGGAGTCTGGTTTAAAACTCATACCTGTGTTATAACACTGAGCTGTTAGTCATGCTATCTCCCTAGTGTTTTTTCATCTCCTGGTGTCTTTTCAACTGGAAAGGGATATTAGTAATATACCACTAATATGATTGTCATTCTTCATTTGCTACACATCTTTGATATTATGCTGTTGTTCATAAGGTCTTTGTCTTAGACACCATCCTGGGAATAGTTCCAAGTGGCAATAGTAATCCACAAAGCTGCAAAGCACACCCTCTGAAGGCCAAAGGCTTAAGTCAGAAAATGGTATATTGCTGTATGCCTACTAGTAACTCCAGTAACATTTTTTATTTGATGACTTTTTAGTTTTTGTTAACTTTAACACTGAGTTTTATGCCAGAAGGTAGAAAACATCACCACAAAACTGGTGCAAAAAAAAAAAAAGATTCTTCAATGAAATCCTGTAAAAGATATGGAAATAGAAAATATTAGGAAAAATAAAATAGCTTTTTTCCCTAAATAGTGTCTGTATTTTCAATTACAGTATTTCACTCTGTTCCAAACCTTTTTGTAACACAAAATTAAACACTTTGCAGGCAGCTTCTGCCTGACCCTAAGACGGATGCTTTTTAGCACGGATGTGGTGGCTTTTCCATATGTAGCTTGAAAAGCTTTTAACAAACACTGTAATTACAAAGCTATGTAAATGTGAGCTGGGATTACTAGTAATAATACAGTAAGGTCTTAATTAATCTTTTTTTTATAGTCTTTTCAGGGAAAAAGGAACTCGATAGGCTGTCTTATACAAAAACAAATGGGAAGCAACAAAGAGATTGACTGCTGTTCCTTACCTGAAGATTGAGTTTCAAGTGCTAAATAGATTGAAGCTTAGAAGAAAGGCTTGAGAATAAAGCAGAATTCAAATTTTCCTTCTATCTTTCAATTTGATTCCAAATTTCTGGTCTTTTAGATGATTTCAAATAAGAAAATTAAAGCCTAATACCATGGTAGTTGCCTGGATAACAAAATAATCCCAATATAATAGGGTAAAGAAAAGTGAGGCATCCAGGGTAATGTAGCTTATCTCAGCACATACTTTAGAAGTTTCTGTCTCCTACTGAAATTTGATGCATAAAAAAGAAGAGTCTTGAGCACTAAGACAGTTGATTTCCTTTCGGGAAAAAAAAAAAAAAAAGCAGTGGTAAAGAAGTTAATATGGTCTGGGCTGAGAGAACAGAAACTTTCATGCTGTGATTTTAGTATTTTTATATTCTAATTAGTAGGAGATAAAATAAATAATTATAATAACCCATAATAATATAGATTTCCAGAGTTTTTTATAAGTTTTGACCTTCTTTTATATTGTCCTAGTAAAACAAATTAGTTAATTATTTCTGGCATTATGTCTCGCATACATTCTGCCTCTCATGCATTATAAAATACAAGCTGATGAGACATCAGTTGATCTGTGGTGTTAATAAGTTCATACCATTTAAGAAAGTACATGTCCTTCAAACTACCCCATGTTGTATGTGTGCATGATGATGTAGATGCGAAGCCCGTAGCCAGTCTCTGCAGAATATAATATTACAGGGACACCTAACAGATACATAGTGTTCCCAGCCTGTGTTGTGAACTTTGTGAAAAACAACCTTGAAAAACTGCTTCTTCCATTTCTGCCTCCTGGGAATTTTGCCATTAGCAGCTTTATGAATCTTTGACAAGGAAAGCTGGTCCCTTAGTGATCTTGTTTAAATGTAAAAAAAAAAAAAAAAAAAAAGAAAGAGAAAGTATATATATGTCTCTTCCTTATCTCCCTAGCATTAAACAGGAATATGTGTGGATGATGTGGAATAGGTGTAGTAAGGTGGGAATGAGGCATGAAACAAAAATGCATGGCCAGTGCAGAAAAAAGCAGGCCTTTCACTGCTCTCTGTGTGTACAAATCAAATTGCCAGTAAGCATCTTGCCTGAAAAAAATACATCCTCCAGCAGAATGACTGTTTAAATGGGGCTTAGCATTATTAATATTCTCATTGCCCACCAGTGATTCAGTAAGTGCCTTTCTACTATTAAAAATCGGTCCATGGTTTTAATGAGACAGAAAAGTTGGTTCAGTGAATTCCAGCTGTGTTTTTTCTTGAGTCTGGGTAGCATTGCTGAATGGAAGAGAAAGTATAGTTTCTCTGCAGGTGAGCTGTCTTTTTTTTTAATAATGAACTGCTCCCTCTGTTCCTTCTCCCTCCCCTATGACAGAAGACAGCATGCCCATCAACGCCTGCCAAAGTAGCGGAGCAAATGTTACTAGCAATGATAGATGCAGAGAACCACAAATCTACAGCACTCTTGATATGCACGCCTAGCAGTGGTGTTAGTATCACGACTCCAATCAACCGTTCCTTCCTATCATCCCCCCCACTTTCCTTTTTTTTCCCCTGCGTTGTTCTCAGGCCAGCGGCTATGTGTAAACAGGATGTGGGAGCTGTACTGAAATGTATTCAAGTCCTGTACACCTCCCTCCTCACCTCTGGCTGCAGTGTGCATCCTGCCTGGAACATCTGCTTCAGATAAATATAGGAAGAGTTCAAGCTGTGCACAGAAAGGCGCAGCCTGGAGTTCTTCAGTCAGGTTTCTCTTATTTTTTACCATTTAAAAAATAGAGAAAAAACATTTTACTTCTAACTGGAGGGCAGGTTCCCTAAAAAACCACTGTTGAATATTGGTAAATAACATATTAGCACATATTTAATAACTGAAAGATATTCTAAGCCCACTAAGAATAACATAACTTACTGTTTGTTTACTTATTAGTTCTAATGATGCTAACCTAAAGGAGCACATTCATACGCTGTTGATATCCTTGATGTAACTTGAGATGGATTTTCACTGTTGGCAGTGCAGTTTTTAAAAAACTGCCTCTGGTAATCCAGCTAAAATGGATCATAGGGCTTTATAGCACATTCACACAAAAAGGATTTCATTACAGCTTGAAAAATGAAAGCCAGAATCATGGAAATGTTTGCTCCTTTTCAGTAGACTGCACTTCAGGCAGTCTGGGAGATCCATACCAAAGGCTGTGCAGGCTGTCTCAAGTCTCTGCACTGCCTGCCCAAACTGCTCTGCTCCCTGGAGAGCGTGGCAGCTCTGGCAGGAGAGGTGGCGGGGTATTTATGTCACTGCCAGCTCAGAATGGCACATCTCTGAACATGAGAGAGAATCTATATTTAGGCATCCTGGGAACTCTGTGGTCTAAAATGGCAACTTAGGAGTTTCTATGACCAGGTAGCCCTGAGAAATATGCAGGCAGTGCATCTCATTGGCAGAATTTAGACAAGCCGATCTGTGGCCATCATCACAGGCACTTAAGTAGACAGTCTTATTTCTAATGTTAAATCTTCTGATATAGGAAGAAAAAAATGTTAAAATCATTCAATGTTAAAAAAATGTATAATATCCTTACCTATTCCAAGAGTAACAGAGCGGGCAGTATGGTAGGACTGCTAGAAATACCAGCATGGCCATACTCACAGAGACACATGGACATGCACATTCAGAGGGCTGGCTCCAGTCCCAGTAAGAGCAGTTGTCGGGCTGTTGCTGCCACTGAGGAAGGGGTAAAGATGCACCTTTACTTACACCTGAGAAAGGAAAGGGAACCCTTTTCCCCTGCTACTTGTCACCAGCTCCCCTCCTGTCCTGGCCTGACCCTCTAACCCTTCTTGCTGCCCCATCTGTGGAGCATAAGAAATCAATTCTGTCCACAACCCTGAGGAGGCTTTGAGCCAGTACTGCCTGTACATACATGTACACACGTGCACAGATGCACACACATGCCCACACACACGAGCTACACAGGAAGAGGCCTCCATGCATAAGGAGACAAAGACTCACAATTAGAAAACAGGTAGAAAATAACAAACACTAACAAATCCCCATTTCTACTTTGACTGACTTAAGGATAGACATTTTGAGAGTTAATAAAGGATGTCTAGAGACTTTAACAGGCTTTTGAACCAAGCCTTCATTTAACTTAGCACACATCTCTTGGGCATTTTTTTTCTGAAGCTCCTGTACAAGCATTTTGGTCAATTCATCTGAACAAACACAACCATCGGCAATGTCGCTGTCTACATCTGGATTAAACATCTATTCTGCCTTTATAGTGAATGGAGAGAAATAGCACTTCTGGGGTACCATTCATCTCCTGTTAAAGTAGATCTCTAATAAGTCCAGTGAACATCCAATTACATAAGTCTAGCCCCAAGGTGCCTGTTTTTCTCCAGGAACAAAAGCCAGACCTAAGTAGCTACATAGGAAACCTTTTAAAATATTAGAGGTAGCTCTTACACTTTGTGACATTAATTTAATCAAAATTTTAAGGAAAAGAAATATTCTTAAATGAATTAAATAAACTTGAAATATTGTACATTAAATTAAAAGTACCCTTTTTTAATACCCTGAACTCACAAATAATCTTGCAGGTGCTTTTTGTAATTTTTTTTCTCTATCATTATATAAGGGGTTTTTGGGGAGGATGGGGTTTTTTTTGTTTTTTCCCTCTTCTGGCAAAAGACAGCCACTGAATAAAGCACGTAGTGTTAGTTAGATTAGATTCAAAATGACAACAGTCCTATTCATTTAAACGTTTTCCATAATATGTTGCAATCACAAAGGTCTCACCTTTTTTCCACAGAGAAAGGTAAAACATCAGTGGAAGCAAGACATTTCAATTAATAATACCATTGTAAGCTGGAATGTGACTCAGGTACGCTTATTCACCTGAACTTCCTGAGAAAGTATGGGTGATAAGACAAGACTGTGATACAGAGCATAATCTCCTCTGCAAAAGCATGAGGCTCAATAGCTGAAGAACTGCTGACCCTATACATTGGACCTATAGTATGGGAATATTTCTTCCCTGCAGAGAAAGTAAGTATAGAAACTTAGAAAAATTTCTATTTTTGTACACCTTTCAAAATATTATTTTAATGGACTGTGTCTTCATTTCCCCTAACTCATTCCATTCCAACTCTCCTCGCCTCTAAAGACCCACACAGTATAGCTATGCTACATACACGCTTGGGTATTTTCCCTATGAGTGCTGCCACAGAAATTCTTCGTTTCCCCTGTGCTGGCTACTTCTTTCTGCCATTGCCTTGGTTGTACTGATCCAACTCCCTATGACTTCAAGCTGTAAAATGTATATACAACTGTATCATAGTTTCATGATGCATGTGACTGCCCTAAGGTTTTTTGTCTCAGCAGAAACGCAGAATGACTGATGTGCTGCTAGAATATTTCAAGAAAAATGGCCACATGCTTCAGTAAAGCACAGTGGTCTGCTAAAATGGAAGGGCCTGGGAAAGGGTTAATAACTGGCTTAAAATTATTTTTACTTTTTTAATGTACCAGCACCTAACAACGAAAATGAGATCAGGACTCATTTCACAGGGTGCTATAGAAAGGCTTCCAGCATATTGCAAGTTAAACAAATAAACAAAAAAATCAAAGGGAAAACAGAGCTGTAGCAATGTGAAGTGAGGTGCCCAAGGTCGCTCAACAGGTTAGTAGCAGGACTGGAAACTGAGCACCTGAGGCCCCCCTAGAATGTTTTATCTGCAAACCGTCCTCAATTCCTACTATCACATAAGCCTTTTAAATCAGGGCTTCCTGCTCATCATCCCCAAGGTGATAAAGTGATGAATCTTCTTTTAAAAACAAGAAGTACTTGATCCTTGCATGGGGAGCAGCAAGGCTCTTGACAGTATGATATTTAAATCCAAATAGGCTGTAGTTATGAGGATGTAAAAGATAGACTCCTCACAGTAAGCAACAATAGGTCAGCACACTGTGCGATGGGAGTCGGAATTATAATTTCCTGTGTACACATGAAAAAACTAATACAGATGTGATTCCTTTTAATGTGATCAGGCCTGAGCCTAGGCTATAACAGGTGCTCTTTGTCAGCTCTTGCTTTGGCTCAGTACAAGGAGGAACTTTGTTACTGGGTCTAGGATGCTCTAGAATTTCTTACTCTTCAAATTTTTAAGGGTCATTTCAGCCTTTCTTGTCTGTCTCAAATCTGTTTTGGAAAACGCGTATTTAAAAGGAGTTGAAATTCAATAGGCCAAAAAAGAAAATCTACAGAAATGACAAAACAGTGTATTATCATTATTTCCCCTCATCACTCTTCATTTTCAAGTAGCAGCAATTGTAAATGCTATTTATTGCCTTTCTTGCCAGCTTCTCTGCAACCACCAGAGCAGCGCTGACTCAGAGCCCACTTTTTGTTAAGCTCACATGCAGCTCTCAGAAAGTATGTACAGCTTCATAAACATGATTTCTCTTACTTCCAGTACAGAATCCTCATTAGTTTCATAAACCACACACATCTTCCAGGCAGAAGGTAAGGCAACCTTTAGTTGGCCACTGCTGTCCAAAGTAATAGGAAAAGGACAATGTTGTTTTCTTTACATTTCTGACATGACACATCACAAAGAAATGCCAGATCAGGGTCAAGTTACACTAAGCTGCACTGTGCTTTTTGGTCTTGTGATGTGACGTAACCTCTTACAAAGCAATGAAAGAATTGTAATGTAAAGAAAGGCTTTTGAAAGATCTGCTAGAAGGAAATTATTGTTGAGCATGGGAAGAAACTAAGTGGCTGGTGTTACCCAAGCACTAAGTGCTGGCTCCAAGCAGTGCTCCAGGGTTGTGCCCTGCTGGAAGGAACAGACCGACCCACATGTCCCATGTCAGCATCAGAGGCCACCCAATGCCACTGGAGACTGCCAGGTGGCTGGAGGGGACCCTGTTTCCCCGCTGTCTGCGGGAAGCTGCAGTACAGACCCCATGCAACGCATACTGTCCTCTGTCACCCTGACTGTGAAGACTTGGTCTTGCTCCTCCTTTAGGTGACTCAACACAGCCCTATTCCATGCTTTTTCTTTGCCAATAGATTGTATGCAGCCACTCAGCTGGGGTCAGCCAAGGCATTCATCAGGCACAGACAAACAGGAGGGATGCAACAAAATTGTGATGCTACTGGCATAGCATGAAAAATAAGGAATGAAATGGGGGCCTTGCATCCTACAGGTGTTCCTTTCCCACCCTTATGTAGTTTTCCCATCTTTACTTTCAAAGCCAACCGTCTCGGACCCTCTGGCATCTGAACACTTTTACAGCTGCAGTGGCTCAGGAGGATAATGAAACAAGGAAACGTGTAAAGGAGTCAGAGAAAAGGCAGATGAAAGAGAAGAGGAAGGCAGAACTAGGGCTGGGAAAAGTGCAGGAAACAAAAAGGAGTGAAGGTAAGGAGAAAAATCACAGAAAGGAACAGGACATATCATTCATAGTAAAGGCTCAAAAAGTTGTAGGAATTTTACATTAATTTCATGCAAACTAGAGGGGTAAGGTGAGAACCTAATGTAAATGACACTGGTAAGTTCAAGCAAGCATAACTTTTACTGTGCAGTCCTGGATTTAGAAGGTCACTCTTAAGCCTCAAATCGTATCTTTCATCCTGTGCAATATATAAGATGTTTCCTTTATTTTTGAAAACACTCTGTGAACTTCACCACTTACAGGAGACACTTTTTAAAGCAGGGCTCAACATGCAATGGATTGTAGCCCAGTCCTACAGGAGTACTGTGTACCCAGTTCTGGAGATGATGATGTCTATAGCAGCATTACTAGGGCTTGAGTTGTGGAGTCAGAAGTTGAGAGAAAGAATTGCTTGGAGAAGCATGAGAAAGTCAGCCTGGACAGAAATAGATGCAAAATATAATTGCAAGATCTTTCTGACCAGATTTGTTAATACAGAACTAGTCAAGAGTAAGACTTATGAAACCCATTCCTTGTATTAATCAGCGTCTACTACAGTATACTTATTCCTCTGGGATTTCAAGAAGGAAGTAATCCCAATACTCCCCATGCACACTGGGACAGTGACAGTGATTACGACTGAAGAATATGGAAGAGAAAGTTTTCTTCTTCTATTTTCACCTGCCATAATCCTTACAGTGGCAAATCCATATTTGGAAGCCTGTCAGGTGAGCTTTCTTTAGAGTTCCTTCATCTTTTGCAAACACTGCTCTCTTTCACAGAAAAAAAATACCGTAATTCCTTCTTTTATTTTTAGATTTAGTTTGTTTTGCTCTTTGTATTTTAAAACAGAAGTGTTTATTTGCAACTGAGCATTCAACAGGCCATTAGAAATGTATCATCATGTGACAGCATACTGCAGCTCTACAGTACTGCAATGCTACAGTACCAACAGATTAACTAACAGTAAACACTTCTGTTCTCTAAAGTTGCCATTTTATAGATCCTTTCACTATTCCATTAAATCAAGTCATGTCTTTCAAACTTGCTGATATGAAATGCTGCTTTGCCATCATGTTCACATGTTCATATTGTTTCTTTTGAATAACTACCAGATTTCATTAAAATTACTATAAAAACAAGAATATGATTGAAAGCTAGCCAGCAAAAAGCTATGTGTTATTGCACACAGTGGGTTTACTGTTCAAACTTCTTCCCTAACTAGTTAAGACGTCTGAGATATTCGCTGAGTGACTTTTTTTGAAGTTAGCTGAATATATCAGAATAAAGCTTTGCTGCACATTCACAGGATGCGATTCACAGGATTTTGGATGTCATTAGGTGTTAGGCACTAGAAAAACTACTTGAAGAATTTTTGTTGTTCCTATCTGTTTCTCAGAACCAAATAATAACATGACAATTGCAGGTTATAACCTGTGACAGGACATATTATTCCATCGCACTTGAGGAATAGCTCACAAATAGTAGACCAAATGAAATACGGAATAGAAAGAGAGCATCACCTCTTCCAAGTAATAAGGCTTTTATGAGTTCTGATTTCTCCAGAAACCATAACCTTAATATTTTCTATGGCCTCCTTCTGGGTTTTTTCAGACAAATTCACAGCAACTGTCTGAAAAGGTCATTTTCCTCTTAAGAAAAGTTTTCACTTTTGCTCGCAAATGTTCGGAGGGGCAGCTTCTGAAGAAAGCATTGCAATAGACTTACTGAGAGGCCTCAGGGCTGCCATCTCCTGCTTCCCTTCATAGGTCAGGTCCCATTCTGCCCGCTGCCTTGGACGGCGAGCAGCGCTTGCCCTGCAGCCGGTCCCGCCGAGCCAGCAGGATCGTGGGCGCATGAAGGAGGGTGAGTTCCCTGGGGACGGCGCTTGGGGCTGCTGGACCAGCCAGCTGCATGCAGGACCTGGCAGGCACCCCAGCAAGGTGGAGGCGGGCATGATGGCCAACAGGCACTTTCCAGCTGCTCTCTGCTGTGCCCCTCCCCTGCCAGCCTCAGCTGTGTTAGGGGCTCTGCCGGCTGATTTCTTGAACCGCCCTGCTCCCCACTTTGCAGGCAGAGAGGAGGCTTGGAGCTGCCTTCCCTTGAGTTGGTGCTGATGGCCCACGGCCAGCCCGCCATCTTGTCCCCGTGTGCCTGGCCTGCTCATGAGGAGACAGGCAAAACACAGTGCGCCAGCACTCCGTTATGCCCCGCATCCCGACAAACCGGTTCATTCCCACCCACACAGCCAGATCAAACAATGTTCAGGAAACAATCTGGGATCCATATTAGCGCTTGGTACCGTCACCACCGGGGCAGTTTAACGGGGTGGGGGGGGGCATTGTTTCCAGCACATTCCAATTGACAACAGCTGGGAAGGCTCCACTCGGAGCAGCTGGCCTCACTGTGGCCCCACTGCATCGCCTTTCTGTGTGGAAAGCTTTGTTTTGGCTAGGGACGGGTTTGTTGAGCTTTCTTGCACTGAAGCCTCACACAGAGACTTTCCCTTTGCCCATGGCATGTGACCCTGCCAACTTACGGGCTTGCATCCCCAATAAGAAAAACAACAACATTTAAAAAAAAAAAAAAAGTAAAGGTTAATTAACCTCAGGTCTGTTCTCAGCAAAGCAAGGCTGCCATGGATAAGTAATAAAAATAGCTTCTCAATGGTCCTTGTGTCTGTCAGAGTCTCGCTCTGTGATCTTTCAGTCAAAACCATGAAAGCGGGAGGGGGAGGAGAGGCTGATTCGCTACTGTCCTTTTCTTGTGCGTGTGTTCCCAAGGCTGCCCGGCTCTGTCCTTCAAATCATCTCCACCAGTAAATCATTTAGCTCAACCTGTCACTCTCGGCCATTGTGAGGAGACAAAAGCTACCCATTTAACCCCAACCATGGCTGATTCACGCGGCAGGGAAGGCCGGCTCACAAAAAGAGGCTAGCAGGGAAGGTGGCAGTTGGGTTGGTTTTCATGTAGTCTGGTGCTGGTTTTCCCTCTTTTTTTTTTTCCCCCTCTTTTTTTTTCCCCCTCCCCCTCTGTTATTTTAAATTAGCAGCACCTCTCATACTGGGATTGTTTTTTGAAGACCACATGTTTGTCAACAGAGCTGTTCTGCTTGAGTAATTTGACCCCAGCTTGGCTTCAAAGGTTTGAAAGGGCAAGAAACACACATACCCATATCAGCACACATCTATTACCCCTTTCACCTGGACAGCGTTTTGGACTATTTTTGTTGCTTTAAAAAAAAAAAAATTGGAAACAAAACATCCAATTAGTCACAGGGAACCAGAGCTATTCCAGTCAACCTGCTATTTGGGGAAATCTGCACTGCAATTATCGGGTTCATTTCACCTTAAGTATTGCTCTAAACTGTCAGCTAAAACTCTGCTACCTTGAATCATAACCTCTGCCCCATGTCTGCACCTCAAATAGGCATCTCCTGTGTTGCAACAGGTTGTTCTCTCTGCCAAGAAATCACTCTGTCCTGATATTTTAAAATTAAAAGTTAGTCCTTTGACATAGAAATCAGCTGTTAAGTTTAAGACTTTGTTTCCATAATTGTCCTGGCCAAAGTTTAATCTTCCTGTAATACTTCCCACCCCCAAACAACCAAGGTCCTGAAAAACTAAACAGGCCATCAGAGAGCAACAAATTCACATGGTGCCGACAGTAAAATGAAATGCGTAGAGAAACCAAGCAATACTGCAGATAGTTTCGCAATTTATTCCTTTCCCCCACCAAATTCCAGAATATCTCCAGTGAGCACAGAACCTGCCACAAAGCAAACTGTAATTTATATATAAAATATACTGGCAAAAATCTACAGTTTTGATTTTTAATGATACTGTTGTTAATCTACAGGAGAATTCTTCAGTAATTACCAACCAAGTGTAGTGCTATGTTTTAAGAACCAAGCACTGAAGTTAACAAAGACTCACAAGCACAAAATACACCACATCTGTGCTTCTCCAGGGATATTCCTGATTTTTGTTATGCTTGTGAGATCCAAGAAATGACTATGTACTATACATTTTTGTAAGCTTTTTAATGTGCCTTTTAACAACAAGCAGTTCAGGATGTGGTTATTGCTTAGTGTGTTAGACATGTTTACTCTCCTGTTGGGCATTTAAAATGCCTTAAGTCCTCTTTTCACTATGGATTGTGTGTCAAAATGTTGGTTTGGATATCAAATTCTCTCCTAACCCTGTCATTAGGAAGAGTTTTTGTCTGCCTGAGTCACTCTTTTGATTCTTTTGTTTTGTTTTTTGTGTTCCCCTGACAGGTCTATCCTACACCTTTCTATAGCTAGCAGAGTAAAGCAGAGTTGGGAAAACATGTTTTGCATTACTGAGTTTGCAGTCTCACTGTAAGCTTTCTCACAGATTCGTCTTCAATGAAGGGCGGAGGGGTGGGGGAGAAAACATGCTTTTCCCTGAGACTACAGAGTATGTGAATTGCCTTCTCTTTCAACCTATGGGGCAGCCTTCACAGATTTCAGCACAAATGGAAGAAATATCTGATTTCCCATTCCATCTGGATTCAGTTTCTTTCTTCCTCTTTGTATAGTTTCTTAGAGACATTATGGAGCTCACTGGAGGGGCTGCTTACACATGACTATGGCGGCACTGGGCATACTGCCAGAATTTCACTCCAGGAGGCTGCAACAGGAATCTTTAATTAACTTGAACCAAAACACTGAATAGCAAAGAACAAAAGAGTGGGGGTGGAGAAGGAGAGAAGGAAGGGAGGGAGCAGAAAGTAATGTTTTCCATACTAGAAACTCCAATTTTGGTCATGGTATGACATGATCATAATGCCGTCCCTTATATGTATTTACTAGAGCATAGGTAATAATTCCTAACTCCTGTCTTATTCAGTAAATTTTGCCTTTGCTTCTGCTCGTGGAATTAGTATCTGTGACTGCCCTCTGTAAAACATAGTGATCAGTATTCCCTTAATTCTTATATTAACATATAGTTTGATTACATATATCCTCTACAATTTACAAGATTCTAAATATGAGATGACTGAGTCTCCAGCATCTTGAACACTGCAAAACTACACTGTAATACTGCGACAGTGCGTAAGAGTTCCAGACATTGAACACAATCCTACCCTGCTTGGCATAGTACCAATATGGTATGTCCCTGTTCTCAAAAGTTTACATTCTAAACATAAGCAAGAATTAGATACAGACAGATGAATAACATAACTACTAACTGAAACAGCATTATTCATTGTTGTGAAATATTTTCAAAACAGAATGGATAATGTTTCACACACGTTTTGCAGAAATATACAAGATGCAAAGCAGTAGAAAAATCAGGCCTGAAATACCTTTCTCAGTTGAGCTCAAGGGAATGAGTTGAGTGGTTTCTTTGCTGTCCATTTCCTGGTTGAATATGTGTGGAGAATAATTACTCTGAATGCAAAACTAATGGTGATTTCATGCATATTCATTCAAGTGACTTTGTGATTGAGGTTCTGATACTGTTTTAGCTAATGAGGCTCAGTTGCTCTAATATTTGTGAAAACAAACATAGCAAGGACTTATACGTGCTCAACATGAACTTACTTACACATTCAAAGGAATATTCAAGTATGAATTGATTTGCCAGGTGGTGGCTTGGAGTGTATTATGTTTGCATCTTCTGTCTTAATGACATCCTAAAAGAATCCGGTTTGTGCTATCTCTGATGTGAACCAACCCATGGTAGCTGGGGGCAAGCAAGAGATGCACTTTAAAAGCACAGCCCTGACCCACACTCGAAATGCTAATGCAGACATACCCAAATTCCAAAGAATTATTTTGTCCTCAGAAGAATATATATACTTTTTCCTATCCTAAATTTCCAAAACAAATTCAATCCAAAAAGGATTCTTAATTTCCTGTTTTAAGCTGGTGTTTGGTATTGCTGCCTAAACATTTATGGCAAAGGAATCATATGTCACTGCTCCGTAAAGCAATCATGTACTTGCTGAGTGCAATGTGAAAACCTGGCATAGAGACATGCTCCAGGATCCCCTCAAAAAAGACAGGTTTCCACAGAGGCCCAAAACTGTGTCTTCCTCAAGCCATGTTAGGAGTAGCTGCAAAAGAATTTAAGAACCATTAAACTGAATGTGACATCTTTGATAAGACTCCAATCAGGTTTACAAAGATCAGGGGGCCTCGGGTAAAAGAATCACTGAATGTGCCTTAGAGAGGTCTCTGGAATTTTTTTGCAGCTACCTTCATTGGAAGCCATAATACACATAGAGAGCGGACTTGGAGAGGTATCTATAATATATATCTCCAAAAATTTTATTTATTTATTTATAATTATATTTTTTATATATATAACCTTTTTATGAGCCAGTTTGAGTCACCTAACTTAAAAAGAATTATGTGTGAGCTGTACGAGGAGTGCATTTAGAGTGAGAATTCAGTTTATGTAACAAAATTACTATCTGCCAAAATACAAACTCTGCTCTGAGTTAGTCTAGTGTAACTACAGAAAAACTCTATTTAATTCAAAGGCAGTCAATTAGATTTAATGGCATGAGAAGAAGAATTTATCTTCCAAGTTTTTTTTCTTTCTCTCTAAATATATTTGTGTGTGTGTGTGTGTGCATACACGCGCACGCATAAATAGATGCATAGATGGACAGATACATAGATAGACAGATACCAGCTATGTTACCAAAACACACTCAATGAGGAACTAAGCATAGTGATTGGAATCTGTGAAGAATGAGCATGATACAATAGTTGTTCTCCACCTAATCATTAGTATGCTGGCTCATTCTGGATTACTTATGCACTAGAATCTGTTTTAAACATTTAAAGATGTTACATATATCTACACTGAAGGCAGCATTAGTTGTTTCTGGCCTTACTCTGGCAAATGGACTGATTTTAGCAATATAAACCAATCTCTCATGCAATATAGTCCAACTTAGAGGTTTCTCTGAAATCTTCTGTTGTTGTTAAAATTTATTGTCCTAAAAAATATCAAAATGAGTAAATAGTTTCAAATTCAAAGTGACAGCAGAATAAAACCTTTTGCAATCCCTAATTAGCATTCATTCCTCATGTAATTAATTCTACTGAAGACAGTAGAGATAGAGCAGAGGCAAAGTTAACTCACATAATTTTCATGTGACAAATAACCCCAATTCTTTTGTACTAGCTGATTTTTAACTGTGTCAAGTGTTCACAATTAGAAGTAAATTACTGATGTGTATATTAACGACCTTTCACTACAAAGGTGAATATGAGCTGTCCTGTTCCATTTACTTTCATGTCAACTTTCTGTTGGAATTTAGAAATTCCCTTTTCTAGTGAAAATGAGTCCATTTTGAGTGACAAATGTCTGTTAGAAATTCTGAATACATGGAGTCCCAATAAAAATAAAGTTACCATCATTAGAAATGTAAAAGTCCTAAAATCTCTTGAGTCAAAAGAGATCATTTTATGGGAAGGCTCATAGACTTTTTTTCACTAGCTGACATATCTCCATGCTTTCATTCCATGGGAGCTGCTCACTGGTGTGATAGTACTGCTTTCCAGTTTGCTCCATGATCACAATTCCCACTAGTTTCCAGGCATTCCTAAATAAGGCCCAGCACTTCTCTGCATTAAGATTCTGCCTTACATCAGACTTCAGCAATTTTCACTTAAAAAAAAAATAAATGAGGAGGATATCTGAGAATTCTCTTAGAGCAGAATTTAAATTAAATCTCCTTATTAATGATGTATGGATTTCTTTCATTGTTTAGGAGGCCTGTGAGCAGTTGAAAGAAACAAGAAGGCTTTTAGTAATGGGCACTAACAGCACCATTGTGCTTGCATGGAAGCTCTTGGCCATTCAGTGTCACAGGGTCAAAAACAATCCAAGCTCCCACACCAAAGCGGTCTGTAGAAGGCCACGCAGACCTCACAACGCTGAGTCTTTAGAACTTGGGTGGGTTTCTGAGAGTGATGTGTTAAGTTCGGCATTGGGAAGTACAGAGGAAATTGATTTTTATTAAAGTTTACACTCATGCAAACTTCCCAAGTCCATTTTTGATTTTCTGAGTTAGGTTGGAAAACTGATGGGAACAAGCTAAAGTGTGAATTAGAAATATTATGAGACAGCCTTCTTTTCTAATGCTTTTACTTCTGGTCGTCTGGCACATCTCTCTGTCAAGCACTGGGCATAGTCTTGCTGCCTTGCAGATAATAGTGATAGAAATCATAGAGGTATACAAAGCGGGGGGAGGGAGGAGAGCAAACAGGACTAGGAAAGGAATTTATTTGACTTCAAGAACCTTATGAACCGTTGTATTTAATTGCTAAGAAAATATTTGAGTGTCTTTTTAGCTCCTCTCCTTTTCCTAGCTTTTGCAATGTGTATCCTGGATGGATACTTTAAGTTGCAGATGCCAGTCAGAGAAGTCTCATGTACCTCAGAGGGAAGCTAACTACCTATCCCTGCATAACTACTAAATAAACAGTAAATTCTGCGTTTTGCTGCCTATTATCAGGCATAGGTTAGAGATATATATTGATTATACATATACAACTCCACGACATGTACAAGTTCTAAAGCATGAAATTGTTACAAAGCACATAATTTATAGTGATTTGTTGTGTCAGTAAAAAGAATCTGATAAACTGAAATCCCCAAACGTTGCCAAAATAGGTATATATTAGAAAAAATACTTTTTCTTTTCAAAAAAGTGTGTTATCCCATTCTCACTGTTGTCAGGGAAATGTCATAAGATGGGAGAAATAAAAAGCTTTTCATGCACAAAATACACATCAAAGTTCCTATTCCAAATGCAGGTAGAGTACAGTGCTTTTTTTCTGAGGTTTACCTTCTCATTCCTGAAGAAGTTTTACTTCTCTCCTGGCTTTGCAACTCCAGCAAGACTTTCTTTTCAGTCTTTACTAGTACCCTATTGCAATCTTTACCACATGAGTTTGAGAGAGTATTTTTGTTTCCTGGGAGTTCAGAGGCATTAATTTAAAACCAGTTTTGTTTCAGTCTCACATCAGAACCGCACAGGAGGCGTTCGGAAGCATAGGGAGCAAAATTGGTAACTGAGGGCTTCTATTTTTGACTGATGTTTTAAAGTAAAGAATGTTTACCTTGTGTTTTGAGTGAAACTAATGGTAAACCACAGCAGATCTGTTACTGTATTGTACAGTGATGTTCCTAGATTAGAAGCAAAATTTCTTTGTGAGGGGGCTAACAATACTGCAGGGGGCCATCTTGCTTCACTGAACTGGAACATCCAGTCTTTTGAGAGCACTCACACATTAGGTCGTAAGATTACTCTCACTATAGCAACCCTCTCCACTACAATCCTTTTATTTTTTTCTGGGTTTTTGTTTTGGTTTTTTTTTGTTGTTGTTTTTAAAAAGAAGACACTTTATAAGTTAGCTCTGCCACTACCTATTATGTTCACCAACACCTTCTATCCTTTCTCTTCCGAAACTTCCTCAACTATGCCAGCCAGTTTCAGTTCACTTTTATTCAATGTTCAGCTTCTGCACTTCAGCGTGTATACGGAGTTGTTTTTTTACAGAACTGAGCAAGGACAAGAACGGGGTGCTCTTTATCCTGAAATATCAGTAAAATGTCAAATTAGAAAATCAGGGCTCCTCTTGATCACTCTGATACTCAGTTTCTCTGAAAACTAGGCTTTGTCTCTATGACCCTCTAGTCAAGTGATGGGGCGGTTGTGAATGAAAAGCAGATACTCTATGCAATTGTTTGAATCTCATATATCTGATGAAACTGCTGCACTATTGAAGGTGTCAGAGTAAAATTAATCAGCTGGTTGGTATCAGAGAAGAGAAAACCTGAAAATCAGTGAACAGCTGTCTCCCCAAATAAGAACACCTTAAACAGTAACATGACTGAAGTCTAGGAAGGAAAAAAAGGTAGATCTTCCAGAAGTCTTTGAAAGGCTGTTTGAGCCTGACCAGACGCAGGGAAACTTCAAGGCTCATGGATCCAGTACTTGTATCCAAATTCAGCTGCCTGCTGAGTGGGGAAGAGGAGCCTGATCTCTGATCTTGCATGAAGACTTATTTGCAGTTTGTTGCTGGCCAGATCCACAAGGGCAATGATTGGTACCTGTCTTGAATATCCCTGTTCTGAACATTACTGATCCTTCAGTCTATAGAGTTTCTTCAAAGGCAGGAAACAGGACAGAGAACATCATAATTCATATCCCTGTTTCTATTTTTGACACAGATTCAGACACACAAAAAATCTCTAAGGACAAATTTATAGCAAAACACATTAGATACAGTATGAGAAAGACATAAGCTGGCTATTACAAAAGGTGAGCTCCACTATAAGTATCTAACACAGTACAGCTTATCCAAATAAAGATTTATCTTTTCTCCAACCCTTTGACAGCTAGCTGGCAAGTAAAATCCTGTTCAAGAAACTGTGTCAAAAGAACAAGCCAGACATGTTGGGAGCAGTGTTTGTTTTAACTGAAATACATGCTGCATGCCTAACCCAAGTACAGAAAGCAAAAATCTAGATTATGCGATGCACCTAAGAAGAGGGTTTCTAGACCTCAGTCACTGCAGGAAGGGAGGGCCATTATCTTAGCAATGAAGTCTGCTTTTGTCCCTGGAGAAATAAAAAAATGAGCTAGTCAACTACATATGAGATGGGTTTATGTTGCTGACCCTTGATCGGGTGTTGACAGAAGCTGGGAAAAGGAGGAGGAGGCTTTCTTGGCTTGAATCTTATGTTCTGCCAAAGCTATTTTGAAACTAAGTTGGAAATTTCCTTGCAACACCATATGTGATAACAAAAGTGACCTTATAGACAAAATATTTAACTTGCTGCTTCAGGAACCCAGGCGGCTGTTCATATAGCTCAGCATAAAAAACAAAAGAAAGAAGACAGTGTATCACACTCTGCTGAGCTGCATAATGCTATGAAGACTCAAAAATATTTAGTCATCCATCACCAATATACAGTATTACAGGCACCTTGGATAAAATTGCTAGTGTTATTCTTCATTTCATTCTTCTTTTATGTGATCTTTTTCTGTGATCTTCCATCAAAGGACTGAAGCAACAGAGTTGGCCCTTTTAACAAGAGCAATACAGACTAATCTGGGGCCAGTGCTATTCACTAAAAAGTGTCCTTTACAGCAGTGATTTTTAAGTTGCTCTGTATGTGCAGGGAGTATTTTCTCCACTACAGCTTTGTCTCACTTCACATATTGATACGGCTGATCAGGAGATCGCTGTTTCTTTTCCGTAAGAACAGTGCAGTGAAATTAGATGGCTGGTACAGCTGGCTCAGTGACTGGACTGCCCACAGCTAGCACAGTCCAGTGTAGCAGGAGTGGGATAAGTAGGAGTACTTGTCACTTGACAGAGGAGCTGCCGTTGCACAGTCCAGCTCTCCCCCTTTCCCATCCATACGGTAGCTCCACCAGTGCCTGATACAGGCCACAGATTTCAAATTATAGTACAGCTGGCACTGGCAAATGCTTGTTGCTTCCATGTGAAGAACAGTTTGGTGATCTCAAACCATTTCCTAAAATAGAAGCCACACAGCACAGAGTGATACCTAATTGGGCAGTCTAAGGGCAGAGTCTAGGATGTTTATGACTGTACAGAGTGATTTAGCTATTAACCCTAGGGATAGTCCATGGCAGATGACACTACAACAATTGGAAAAGCAGAGTGAGAAAGCCTGCTGACCTGCACCAGGGCCTGTTTGGTACGGGTTCTGTGGCCGAACAGAGGTGCCAGTGTCAATGTTACATTCAGAGAAACAAATGTTAAAGCTCCAGTTAATAAAGCCTGCTGATGCCGGAGTCAGCTAACTTTGGTCAAGCAATAAACTTGGAAGTCTTTTCCCCCAAGGGCTTCCCTTTTTGTCTCTAAAACAAAGGAAAGTGAAATGAAAACAAGAAGTCCAGACCATATAGCAGAGCACTATGTGACTAAGCCAGTTGTTGCTCTGGTACTGTTATTTTTGTAGCCCAGCCTATTCTGACAGAAAGAAAAGTCTGTGTCTGCCTACAGACCTGTTGCTTTTGATAGCTAGACAGGGCACTATACACTAGTATGATATTCTTTAGCCCTGTGAACCTGCACACGTATGATAGGGAGTCTGAGCTGCCAACAATATACAGTGGTTGAAAAAACATTTACTATTTATTTGCTTCTACTAGCAAAAAAGAATAGTGGGAGTAGTTTGACTAACTCTGTTGTTCAGGTACTCATTCATTAGGCACTTAGTTACTTTCAACACTTCCAAAAGTGCAGCAAGTTATTTACCAAAGATTCCAGCTTCAGCAAAGATGCCCTCCAGCCCTGTGAACTTACAGCTATTCATGCACTAGTGCTTTACTGAAAGCCAGGCAAATATCCAACAAGGCTGGGTTGAGGTAGTGGTGGTGGGAGAGGTTTATATTAAAATGCAATACAGCACCAAAGACAGTGATAGAGACTAAACAAGAGGAAAGTCTTCCCTCCCTGCACTCATTTAGCAAGCACATGGAAATAATTGTTGGCCCAGAGACACATATCCATAATTCCCATTGTGCTTCAAGAGCCAGCGTACCAGCCCTGCACACCCTTACAGAGCGCTCCGAGTATTGGAATGCAAATCTGCACACCAAGTGTCAGGATTTGCGTAGCCAGTATTCTCACAATAAGCAACATTATCAATGAGAACAAGGCTTCCCAGACCAGGTCAGCAGCCATGGAGCTTGCAGGAGTTCATCGGCATGGGAAAGACTTCTTTTAAGTGAAGCAGCTCTCAAGTATGTAAAATAATTGATTTACTAGTCATGTTTGATGAAGCCTGAGTTTAATCCAGTGTGTTAAAATAAGGAGACGCTTGTTGAAACAAGTCAGGGCAGCTCAAAAAATTCAATAACGTGTTGTTGATATTTTGATAGAAATTAGTTTTTAAAAGTTTATGGATATTTCAAATAAAATAGGTCATAAAATGGCCAAAGCCAAGAAGTTTCTTCTACGAGCTGCATCAAGGAACTGAAGAAGGGTCAAAGCTGTGTGTCATGCAGACATGTCAAGTTGCTTCTGTCCCAGTATGCCAGACTGCTTGAGGTGACAAAAGCAAGCAGGTAGGTGACAGAGCCAGGGGAGGGAGGTGGTGATGCTTGGCTCCTTCCAGGGAGCATGCTGTCCAGCCTTGCGCTTCTCCACACACGGATCACAGCAGGCAGCAGCTCTCCATCTCCATCCCCAACGGCATTGCCTCCCCACTGTTTTCTGACTCCCCATACTATATGTCATGACTGCATCAACAGCTCACAGATCAGGCTGCCACACTGCCTGGGATTGTAGAAGAGGAGAAAGTCATAATGTCATAAGAGAAATGAGATGCAGGGTTAGCTGCCAGGGACTCAGTTACATGAATCAAAGCACAAAGTGCCACAGGTCTCAATTCTCATCTCTTTTGCCCAAGGCAGGCAAGACAGACTGTTTTATCATTTAGATAAAAATCAAACTTTTAGTAGACTGAGGTTAAATTTTGCTTTGGGGACATGGAAGATTACTGTTTGGGTGTGATTCAGCGTTCTGGAAAATAATTTACATCCTCAGCACCAAAATGCATTGCTGCAGACAGCACTCACTTCATGAAGTGAAGAGAGCTGTGTGAAAATCAGCACTTTCACATTCAACAGAGTCTCTTGAACTGGGACTCTTTACTCACATTGGCAAGGCAGGTGACGCTTGGGACAATATAGTAACAATAACTAATGGAAATAGAAGATTCATACTCTGACCCAGACTCCTATGTGCTTATTTAAGGAAGAAAGAGAGATGTAATTACTGTGAATTTAGGCCTTTAGCTCTGCAGCTATTTTCTTGCTTTGGGATGAAGACAGAAGGATCATCAACAAAACAGCTTTGCTAAATTCAGATTAATGACCGAAGTCGATGCATAAGCTACATAGACTCACAGTGGGTGCATTTGAAAGGTGTCAGTGGAGGACTGAAAAAGCGTTTTTCACAGAAACACAGAAAATAGTTTCTAGATTGATAGCGAAATAATTGATTCGAGAACTACAATTTTCCTTTCACTGCTACTTTTCATATCACACCCTTTCAAAACAGAAATTAAAAACTGGAACAAATCAGTTAACACCATATATATATATATATATATATATAAAAAAATATAAAATGAAATAGAATTTTAAAATGACCATACAGAACTAGGTGCATGTGGAAATATGAAAGTATAAACACTGATGCTTTTTATCAGAAAACAACACAGGAAATTAATAATGTAAGGTTTTACCATCCTATCTGACAAAAGAAGAAACAGATGGCACAATGAATTCTTCTAGTAACTTTATAGCATGGAGACTGTTTTCATCAACTAGTAAGATGCAACCACTTAAAGCAAAAGCGGGGTGCATCTGCTTGATTTCTCCCACATACACCTTGCTTTGCTGCTACTGCTGTTGCCTCACTATCTTGATCATAAATTGAAGAAGTTCGTAACTGAGAGCTGGGAAGCACCATCAGTGATGTAAGTTTTCTTGACACAGGGCTCTAAGGAATGGTTTTGCCACATCCTTCACAGCCCTCCCTTAGCGATGTGGCACTATGATTTGAAAACAATAAAATAAAAAATGACTGTAGTAGAAATATTGTTGCATTTCAACAGGACCCACAAAGCAAATCAGAACTAGGCTGGGAGTATTCTTGGTTTTCACTTTCAGATATGATTCCAGGACGAAAAAGTTCATGCTCTGAGCCTAAAGTTGTAGTCTTAAAAGAGTACGATTGCATGCACTTGAGAACATATAGTCAGGCTGTTTGCTCAGAAGCACCAAAACTCCAGCCTCTGTTAATGTGCTAGTGCCCTTACAAATGATCAGTTGTGCTTTCTACTGTTTACAAACAGAACACATTGAACCAGCCAGGTTTAAGCCTGTGTGGAGAAACAGATTGGTAAAGAATATTGCTATGTGATCCAGTATTTGTGGGAGAAGCTGAAGGAAGAGCTACCAATTAAAGTCTTACTAATGATAATGCAGTTCAGCTACCTGCATTCAGAAAAGAAGTCACCGTTCAGTTTTTGATTTCTTCATTTCCTAGAGAAAATATTCTGCATGAGACCAATGAGCAGAGACTGCAGGTCTACTCTCAAAGCCCACCTGTATGACAAAGGGAACACCAGTCCTGGAACTGAAGGTTGTCTCCTCTGTCTCCCATACGCAGGCAGCACAGCTGATCTGCAGAGGGCATTAAGGGCACCAACACTGCCCTCTGATTCTTCTTCTTCTCTGGCTCATGGACAAGTTCAAACTGAGCACAGTAATGCTACAACTGGCAGCAAGGCTGTGGAAAACCTCCCCTAGAAAGCACCGAGGTGTAAGGAGTTGCTGCATTCCTTCCTCACCACAGTTTCCTTCCATAA